>NW_026988443.1:16782916-18067500 GCF_030222135.1 Aotus nancymaae
CATGACTAGCAGAAACTCATTAAAAAATCCAAGACAGAATTTGTGGAACCCTTTTTATGCTACCTTGTGGCTGTAAAGCAGGATAGGGGAAACCACGATTGCCCTGGATCCTCTTATTTTTCTCTTTGTGTTGTGGCTTATTTACACATGTTACTTAACTTTACTATTCCTCAATGTATTTCACTTCCATAGATATTTCAAGATATCGACAAGCTCCTAAAATAGAAGATGAAAATAGGCTTACAATTCCTTTCTACTTTTCTCCTGCTTTGGCTAGCATATCTCCCAAGCACTAGTAGCTTCAGGCTGTTTCTTTCATGGAAATAAATGTGTTTGATGAGACACTCTGTGTCCAGTAAAACAAATGAATGAGTAAATAAAATTATGGACAAGAGAGAACTCTCCTATTTTAAAATAATTGTTTGGTATGAAATACAACCTAATACACAAAATATAGTAATTAAGGAAGACTTTTCAAATTTGAGAAGTATTTAAACTCTCAGATTTGAGAAGTCAAAAAATTTGAACTATGAATGCTAAAAAGTGACTTAAATCATCAATAAAATGGCATTGCTTACCCATTTTCAACTTTTATTCTAAAAAACAAGAGAGAAGATTCTGAATCACTAGTTGCCAAAATAAACTAATGTAAAGCAAATTTTGATGGTGCTACTTTGAATAACCTCCCATTGCCCAAGATGTAAATCATGTCTATCTTTTTCCGTGATTGGTCAAGCAGCAGTAGTATCCACGTCCCTAGCATGCTTATAGTCACACATTCTCAACACTCAGCACATGTTCAGAAGCTCACATAAATTTAAGCTTCCACTATGTCAATGTGGCGACAAGTTAGAGTTCCCTTTTAGGAGAAGCAATATGACCAAATGCTTTCTTCTGAAGCAATTAATAAAATTCTTGATGGGGATATTTGATAAATAACCTCACAATGAAGAAAATAGCTTAGATCATTTTTCAGCATAGAAATTCCAGAATAAGACTGTTGAGTTGATAGAATTATCTGATCACATGTTTTATTTTTTACTTTTGTAAATTTTCAACTCAGTAATGGCTCTAGGGTTTAGATTTAGATCTATTTGTAATCAACTAGCCTTGGACTAACAACAGAACATCCCCAGGACAAATTTTCCTTGAAAATGTGGGGCTGTAACATTTTGTAATTTTGAGAAGGGAAAATTGCACTTGGTGTTCAGGGGTCCTGAAGTCTCAGTAGCTTAAGCTGCATAGGAGTTCCAAATGAGAGAATACAAACCATTATATTTTAGAAGTTTTCCTGGAACTTCCTTTTGAAAAATTCAAGCAAATAAGAGAATTTAATTAATGAGAACCTTCCATTCTCCATGAAGTTAATTCAATGGAAATTTGAACCTGGCGCTGGGGGTAGAAGAAGATTGGAGGGGCGGGGGGCAGTGAATTCTGGTAGAAGAATTATAAGGAAAAGAAGGATCATCTTGCTTTGAAACCAACATTCATTACCTTGCTGTGAATAGACTGATGTGTTTGATTCTCCTGTATTTAAGACATGATTTTATCTTCAGGTTATTCAATCAAATGGAGATTTTCCTGGTTCAGAAGTTTAAGAATTTAAATCCTAGACTGGCCTAAGTTCCTTTAGTGCTCAACAGCTGCTCCTTATGTCTCATCATCCAGGGAGTACTTCTGATTAGAATCCAGCTTCAGTCATTTCGAAAACATTAAACTTGTGTGTGTGTTCTTTTTTCTTCCCATTGTCTTTGGCGTTATCATTTGAGAAGCATTTTGTATCCGTCACGAAGATTTCTTTTTATAATTTCTGTGATATCACCAGATTGAGAGTCTTCACGAGAAAGGCAAGGGGATGCTGATTGACTCTTTTGTCATTTTGAAGGCTGATTACTGTAATTCAGTCTTCACGGGTCTCCCAGATTGTGCTGTTCAAAGATTGCAGTTGATATAAAATGCTGTGCTAGACTCCTCTTTTGAATAAGACTTGTTGAACACATTATCCTGGTTATGAAACCACTAGCTTTGTTATCCCCAAAAACCCTTTCAAATTCAATGTGCAATTATCATTTTATTATCTGTGAAAAGAGGTCTTTTACTTATGAGGTTAAGAGGTAAAATGTTATAAGAGACAATTCTTTCATGGGGAGGGGATTGTGTCTTGTACCCATACTTTCTGCGAGCTATGTGATTTGTGCTACATGCTACCAGTTATTAAGAATAAAGTGTGTATAGCCAGAGATAATTTCACACATGCCCACCTCACCACTGAATAACAGAATCACAACAATGTCAAACTTGCACAGATATACCACAAAAGAAAAAATGCAACACTTAGACAAATACTTTAGAAAATAATTTGGCCTCCATAAGGCTCAAAGAAAATAGCATTTTCCTTTCTTGGTGACTAATAATTTATCATTTAGACAGATAGGAGAGAAATTATAGAGATAGATAGATAGGAAAATAGAGAAATAGATAAATAGACTGATATATAGATTGACTTGAATTTGGAGAAACTGTATCTGCTCTTATACATTTCTGGTGACTTTTTAAAATATAACAACCCATTTGGAAATACAGTTGATCAAGTTAATCAGCAATCAAAAGTTTGTTTATGCATTTTGATCAGTATTTTTAAAACTAAGAACTCATTCTAAGAAAATGATAAATTTTATTTTCTTTTGGCCACTCATATTTTTAGTTTTAGATGTTCACTTTTCAGTATAATATTTTTTAAAAGAAAAACAATTTAAATAATAACAAGAAAAATATTCAATTAGTGGTTAAGTTTACAGATAGCAAAGGCAGACCATATAAAGTAGGCATTAAAAACTGTTATAAAGATCCTATTATAAATTATTACATTATAAAATTTTTTAGTATTATTTTGAATTTTATATGTCTTGATTAGTCTGTGGCATATTGTGCACATAAAAATTTGGAATAAATACACACAAAAATAGCTTGATATGTTTTAGCGCAGGCACTGGAAGTGTCCCCCACCCATATTTCCCAACTGCCTACAACAGGAAGCAAAGATCTGTGTTAAGGGAATGGGCTCTGGAGTTAGCTAGATGAGAAATTATTTTTGTAAAACTATTACCAGCCATGTGATCTTGGGCATGTCACTGAAACTCCCTGAGGCTCACTGATCTCATGCACCAAATGTTGTTAATTGCAATCAAGAGTTTAAACTCAGTATTATTGGTATCATTCAGTCTCATTACATGATAAGTAAAAAGGCAAATGTTGTAATTTCTATTTTTTATATACACAGTATATATATATATATTTAAACATATACATATGCATACTCATGGCTATAAATATATACATATAAATGTATACCTATTTTGTATTTCTTTTTATAAATATATAGGTTCATATACAGATATATAGATTCACACATATGTAAATACAAGCATACTTTGTATTTAGGTTTTACAAATGTATATACACATACGTATATACATGTCAAATGAAAGTTAGGTATTAATTCAGTAGTTGTGAGAATCAGCAAATATTTATGCTATTTTTAAATTAGAAAAAAAGATTATGTTCAGAAAATCTATGGCAAGATATGAACATCTCTCATCAATTTCAGAAAGGTAATGCTTCCACAGTGATTTCCAGGTAAATAACTTTTTCTTTGTATTCAAATCTTTGCATGACTTGTCCCCAAACATCTTTTACTATAGCACTCTACACACCATACGCCTTTGATTTTTCCAGACACTTTCCTTTCTTTGGATTTGCCATATACTTTGGCTCCTCTACAATTTGGTCTGGATAATACAGTCTAGACCACCCTTATTCTTTACTGGATCTCTTAAAATTCCATTCATTCTTTCAGTCCCAGCTCTAATGTTTCACCTGCCACGAAGCCTTTCCAAGTAGAAGTAATTTCTCTCTTCCTTTTGATTGTCTGCACCTTTTCTAGAAACTTCCTTATAGCATTTACTTTTATGTTTCTTCTCCGTTTCACCACCTCCTCTATTTCAACCTGTCCTGCTAGCAAATTAATGGGCATGGAATTCATGTCATAATTATCCTTGTATGCCCAGAGCCTAACATAATCCCTGGCACATAATAGGTTATTCAACAAATGTAAGAAATAAAAAAAAAACTACAAAGAGATAAAGAGAAGATAGGAGAGAATGAAAATGGAGAAAGAAAGAGAGAAAAAAATGGTAATTGAAGTTTCTTCGAGCTGCTTCAGGGACTCAGCCCTGGAGCATGCAACTACTTGAAAAATACTAATAATTGTCATGTCTCCAGGGACCAGAGACATACAGATGTTGTTACACAATCACAGAGCCAGTAAGTGTGTGTGTCTGGTGGGAGGGGAGGGGTGTGTGTGGCAGGGCTTTAACTTCAAGTCTTGCTGCTCTAAGGCTCAAGTGCTACTTCATTCCATAACAGATTGAGTCACATCGTGAGGTTATGCTGGTTTTCCGGAAGAAGGACATAGCACTTCAATTAATGCTAGTGAGGTGAGTGTGCTTTACAGACTGAAGAACACAGAGGTTCTCATTGTTTCTGTAAATATTTTACTTATTTCATAATTGACATTTGAAGTATTAATTAAATGTCTCAATATAAATTCGTAGGGCAGTGTTCTAACAGTTCATATATTCTCAGGAATACTCAAAAGAGGGTGGTGCTGATGAGTTACGTATCCTAGTAATATTTCATGAATGTAATTACTTGGGGATGAATTCAATGATGTTCTGGTGTTACTTGATATTTTTGAAGTTTCATAGTTATTTATTTCTCTTGGAAAACATATAGTTATTACATGTATATTCTCCTATAAGATCTGATAGGAAAACAATTCATTTCCCACAGGTGAATATATATTATCATATTAATATTAGGAATTCAGAATGTGACCCAGCCATGAGAAAGGTCTTAGACAAGGTCTCACAGCCTACAGCCAAACGAGGATCCAAACCTTGGTCTTTAGAATCTTAATTATATATTTTTTAATTTGCCTAGAAACTCCATGTCTGATAAAAAGATTGCAGAAAATAATATACTCTCCTTTGCCAAAAAAAAAAAAAAAATCTCTGCAGAATGCTAAGTAAGACATTTGTCCAACGATCGCCTTCTATGCTATCCCAGCATCTTAATATGAGTCTGTTTGACAGGCATGTCTCTGTCATAGAGGTTTTCTATGTTAACCTCTACATGCCCTGCCCCATTTAGGCTTGGAAATTGTTGCCATAGCACAGCAGCTTGAAAGCTTTGAATCAGATAATTGAGGATCATTCCAGTATCTCAACGTGTAAAAATTACTTCCTTACATGTGAATTTCCTGTTTTATAATGTAGCATATACTTAGACTAAAAAAACTACAGCTTCTTAATTATCCCACTGTGTAGATCACAGCCATCTCTATATCCATATCCATATGGAATAACATATGAAATCCCTGCAAGTGAATTAACTATTACATTCCATCTCTATATTTTTACTCCCAACATGCATAGTGACTTAGTATAGACTGTTACTTCTGCAGCTCTTGGATTCCCTGTTAAATAATTCTAACACAGGCCACAATTTCCAGTACCAACATATGGCTAGTCAATGACTGATGCTACCTAAATTGCCAATTTTGAGTTACATTGAAATACTTGCAATTATTCCTATTCAGAATTAAGGTGAAATTTCTTTTTTTCCTAAATGGAAACACTTCCAGGGGACTCTTCAATCAAGTGGAATTATTTCTATGAAGAACATGATGGCACTATTCTTTCCTTAAGCCATAATTCCAATAACTAATTATACGTATAATGAGTATGGGTGGTAGAAGAAAGCATTGAATTTTTTAGTGACTTTCACTTTGCTTTTTTAAACCACCCATACTTCAGAAGTTACACAGAAGAGAACAGCAGGGTTGTAGAGAGAATGAGGCACTGGCCCTGGAGTTGCCGACTAAGAAATGTAGCCAGAATTCAGATCCGACTCTAAATACTAGTTACCAAGTATTTTCAATTCTTAGAACCATAGTCTCCTCCTCTGTAAAACAGACATAGAAATACCAACCTGAGACTTATAAAATAGCACCTGACATAATTCACAGAGTACAACAGGTACTCAAAACACATTTGAATTGAATCGATCTTATCTCCAAATGTTAAAGTGATTCTAATGTCTCTCATGCTCCAAAGACCTAGATATCAATGAAACACACTATGTCTGATTGATCAATAAGACATGATCAATCATGGCACATCATATTGAACACAGCCTACCAATATGCACAAGTAATACCAGTAGTGTTTTGGGAGCCCAGGTTTGATATGACACAATGGGTTGGATTGGCTTTTTCACTTCCAGCTGTTGTAAGCAACCTGGGAAATTTTCTTAACATCTCGGAGTCCCTGATTTTTCTTCTGTTACATGAAGACAGTGCTTACCCTAAAATATTTTTTAAATATTATTATTAAAGATAAATGCATGAAAAAATATTTAGCCAATAGTAATATAAAATAATCATTAGCTGATCAATGTTATGATGACAACAACAATAACTACTACTATACCACCCCTAAGAGTACATTACTGCTGTAATTGCATAACTCTGATTGCACAAAGCTGTAAAGATAGGGACAATAATTGCTTCCATTGCTTTAAAACAGGGCACAACTATTTTAATGGGAGATCTTTGGCCAGGGAGGGAGTGTCTTCATTTAATTATGGTAGCTACCACAATGACTATGGAACACAGACAGATGACTTGTCCAAATTCCCCGCCAAAGTAGGACTCAGGAGCTAGACTGGAATATCTATATCTCATTCTATAAACTATATATATTATATATAATTTTTTAGAAATATAAATATATGATATCTATTTTTCCAGGACTTTCTACCACTGTCATGCTTCTCCTGGTTTTTCTTTGTCAGCCAAAGAGGCTTATAAAACATAGATATGTACAAAAGTGAAAGATGTTCAAGTACTGAGAGGAGTTACATGCTAGAGGCACTTAAAATTCTGACTACTTGATTCTTTCACAGTAATTCAAAGGGCACAGATCTCACAACTAACCTGGATAATCTTCTCACCACTCCTTTTGTTCCTTTCAAGCCAATACCCTCCTTGACCCTTTTGTTGCATTCCACAAGTTCTGTTTTTGAAATCCTCCTACATTCTTCTTTGGGGGTGCAGACTCTCTTTCTTCCCAGTGCAGTGACTTGCCTCTTTCCTCACATTTATCTCTGAAAATAGAATTTCCCTTCTCCTCCTCCTCCTCCCCTTATGCCTCTTCTCAGACAATGCTGCTGCATGATTCCGGCTTCAGCAGATCACTGTGCAAGACATAGCATCAGCTGTTGGCTCAACACCGCTCCTCATTTTCCCTTTTGCTTATAATCTTTGGTTCCCGTTTTGCATTTTTTAATTTTTATTTTTATATTTTCCAGAAGAATGTATTTGTACTCATGCAGTCAACACCTTTCAGCTCCCATTCATACACCTGAGAGGGCTGTATGAACCCAAAATCTTGGGTTCTATTTTGTACAGATCAAGGAAAAGAGGTGTGATGGGACATACTTAGTCACTGACAAGTAATGAGTCCATCATTCCATAAGTGTTTATCAAGCACCTATTGCATATCAAACAGTTTCAGATACTAAGGATATAGTGAAAAAGTCAGAGAGGGAAGCTGACTTCACAATATCTACATTCTGAGTGTGGGGGCAGCAGACTCTATTGCAAGTTGCACAGGTACATGAAGCACAGCAACCAGACCCCACAGTGTATTGGCTTTCTGGTTCTAGCCTTTTCCTTTGTAAAACAAAGAGAGTGATATTTGCAGACAAAATAAGACAGATAATGTGTAATCTGCAAGAGCCATTCATTATTAGTGGTCCTTATACACATAGGCCACATTTTAACTATACTTAGCTTGGGCTGTCTGGGAAACTTGCAATCTAGGTGTGATTATGCTCCAAAATAAAGAGGCAAGCAGAGGGAAATAGATCTGTATGTCCCTCCAGGACAGAGATAATTATATTTGTATAAACAAAAGGCTAAGTCTGACCTTCCTTGGAGGCAAGCCGGAGGCAAAAACCACTTAAAACAGAAAGCGAGGTAGATGCTCTAGTTAATAGAGAGTTACTAAACAGAGGCTTAGTAAGAGCAGGTTGTTACAATTCCATTGTACCCTTAGTGACAGTTGTCAAAATACATCATAGCAGTGTTTCTCCAAATACATTAAGTGGCTTGTGCTTTTTATTCTTTATATTAAAATTAACTCTATACCAAATACATAATCTTATTTCTCCTTCTCTAGATTAAAAAAAATATTATATGACTCTCCCTTGCCTTTCACTTCCTGATTCTTATAAGTCTCTTCTCATTCTCCATTGCCTCCTTTCAGTATGTATTCTTTCTTTGAATGTTTTTGTTCCAATGAATCTAAGGGAAGATACATATTATAGGAATACATATTTGACATTTGAATGCATGAATGAATGGTTATTGAAATTCCACCTTTCCTAACTGTCTGCTTCCTTCAATTCAAGTTAATAAACATTCACTGATTACCTCCTATTTGTCAAGCTTTAGGTTTGGTGAGGAGTTTTGTGTGTGGGGAGGGGTGGTCTCCATAAGATTCTCTGCAGCAAAGATACCCACTATAGATAAAAGACTGGTTCCCTCAAACTCTTAGTTGTTCATGGCAATTACAGAACCTATGGTTTATCTGTTTATGTTTTCTGTTTTTGTGCTTCTTACAATGCAAAGAATGCAAGTTCCTGACTGATTTCTGAGAAACTTGCAGCCATTACTTGCATATGACATTTTATGCTGTGTAATGTTGAACAGAATACCATCTTTAGAAGTAACGTATATATATGCATATAAGTGCAACACATAAAAGAAAAAAATCATTTTATGCAGAGAAAACAATTGTGGGCTAGAACAAAACCATAAATGTGTCTTCAAATCTGACATTTATGTTTTGGGTAACTTTGAATAAGTCACTAATTCTTTCTCATCATGAAGTCCTTGACTTGTTAAATGAAAAACATTAAATTTTTTTGTCACTGAAGTGATCAAAGGATTAAATCAGGAATATGCATGTAAGGTTGTCTGAAAGATACACTTTCCCTACTTCTTGAAAGTACAGCATAATAAGTGACTTAATCCAAGTTACACTGCTAGTAAATGATGTTGGAATCTAGAATTTTTTAACTCTAATTCTAATAGTTTTCTTCTTAAGAAATCGTTTTTGTGCATCCTTGCTGAGAAAACGTATTTCCTGAGAACCCATGGAACCTATCTGTGTCATAGACAGAGGCAGATTGCCCTGATGATTATCAAGATCTTTAACTTTTTGTTTTTCTCTTTTGCTAGGAATCGTTGCCAAGTGATGGTCCCAAAGAGTTTCAAAGATAAGAGGATGCTGTTGATTCTTTCTGAAACTATGAGCCATTCTTTCCATAGCCATTTGTCTGATTATTTGATGTTCCCAAAGTGTGAACTTAGCTCTGTTGTTTTTGTTTTATATATTTATAGGAAAATACAATTGTATAAGCCTCAAGGTCTTCACGTATGCAAATGATCTGATATGATGAAGGAATTCCAGGTTTCCATTTCTACTGTGGGTGAACTTAGTATCCAAAGAAATCTTAAGTGAGTAAATCAGACAGATGATAAATGCATCAAACTTTCTTCCATAATGATTTTTCATACTTGTGCTACCTCTGTCAAATACTACAAACTGAACTCTGATTTCTTACCACCTCCACAGCAGGAAAAGAGAAGTGAAGCCATGTTCCCATCTTCCACCCTCTTTAATTTCCCATCTTCGCATAAGGCTAGTTAATGTGATTCCAATTAACGACCATGGAGAGAGCCCTTTTAATGAGATAAGCACTATATTAAGTGTTGGAAATAGAAAGAAAAATGAGGTATAGTACTCTAGGTCTGAAACAGCTCACAATTCAAAAGATGAGGCAAGTGTGAGCAACAGCTGCTAAAAGGAAAATTTATTTCCTCCTATTTTGGACCTTGCTATTGTGTCTTGCATCACTCTGTTGTAACACTTATCAAACCAAATGTGTTTTCTATATATGCTTTTGTTCTTAATTTTTGCATCTACCTTGCCTGCCCCTCTTTGTCAAAATTTGCGAAGATTTTGAGCATTCTCTTTTCTATAAAGGTATTCTTGCTCCAATCTTCTCACACTAAAATATATGACTAATGCCTTGTTTACTCCCCCTGAGCACTTTGATAAATACCCTAAGACCAGATAAAAGTGATTTTTCATCTTTCCATGTTGCAAAAGATAAGTCCTAAACTTAGAACCCCAACAGCTATTATATCCCAGACACATATCATAGACAGTGTGACTATGAACAAGTCACTTTATCTCCCTGATCCTGTCCTCCTTGGTAAAACAGCATTGTAATACCTCTCCTCAAATGTCATATTATTAATGAGGCTTCCCTGAACAGCATTTACAAAATAATAACCAATCTCTGTTGGCACTCCTATTCTTCCTCACCCAACCATTGAAGTCTCTGTCCATGTGCATTCTAGTGGGAGCAGATAGACCATAAACAAATTGATTTTTTTTGTTGCTTATTCATGTTTACCTAGCCCCTAGAACTATACCTGGCACATAATAGTCTCTTAGTATTTCTAAATATTTTTCAGTGGGTCAATGCATGAATACTTTTTTTCTTTTATGAACTTGTAATAAATTTCTACGGCTAAAAGGAAAAAGATCATGTCCTTTACAAGGACATGGATAAAGTTGGAAGACATTATCCTTAGCAAACTAACAGAAAAACAGAAAACCAAACACTGCATGCCCTCACTTATAAGTAGGAGCTGAACAAATGAGAACACATAGACACAGGGGGAGAAACAACATGCACGGGCGTCTGTCAAGGTCCAAGGGAGGGACAGCATCAGGATAAACAGCTACTGCGTGCGGGGCTTAATACCTAGGTGATGGGCTGATAGGTGCAGCAAATCACCATGGCACATGTTTAGCTATGTAACAAACCTGAATGTCCTGCACATGTATCCCGGAACTTAAAATAAAATAATATATATGTTGTTTAAAAATAAAGAAAATAGAAAATAAAAATGACAGAAATAAATTTCAGTTAAAATAAAAATAAAATAACGTAGTCCATCAGTTACAGGGAAAAAAATATTGTTATAGCTGAATAGTACTCAATTGAGTATTTCTACTATGCTTTCTTTGTCCATTCATCTATTAATGGACTCAGGTTGCTTCCAAATCTTAGCTATTTTTAAACAGTGCTGCAACCAATATAGGAGTGCTAATATTCTTCAATATACTTATTTCCTTTCTTTTGGGTATATACCCAGCAGTAGTAGGATAGCTGGATTAGCTGGTTTTCCTCAAAAAACTAAAAATTGCCCAATTATTAGTTTTTTGAGGACCCTCCAAACTGTTCTCCATAGCGGTTGTACTAATTTACATTTCTACCAACAGTGTACTCTTCAGACATAAAAAACGAATGAGATCCTGTCATTGGCAACAACATGAATGGAACTGGAGATCATCACGTTAAGTGAAATAAGCCAGGCACGGAAAGACAAACATAACATGTTCTTACTTACTTGTGGAATCTACAAATCAAAACAAACAATTGCACTCATGAACACAGAAAGTAGAATAATGGTTACCAGAGACTGGGAAAGACAGTGAGGGGCTGGGAGGAAGTGGAGATTCTTAACATGTACAAAATAAACTGAAAAAATAAGTAAGACCTGTGATTTAACAGCACAATAGAGTGACTATAGTCAATAATAACTTAACTGTACATTTTAAAATAACTTCAAGAATGTAAGTAGATTGTTTGTAACTCAAAGGATAAATACTTGAGGGGATGGATGCCCCATTCTCCATGATTTGCTTATTTTATGTTTCATGCCTATATCAAAACACCTCACATATCCAATAAGTATACATACCTACTATGTATCCACGGAATTTTAAATAAAAATAAGAAAATTAAAATGTAAAAAATGAAGTTGCCCCATCAAAAAATAAAGAAATTTTCATGGTTTTAATGTTTGTTCCCTCTTCAACTCATGTTGAAATTTAGATGCCATTGTAACAGTATTAAGAGTTAGGACATTTAAGAGGTGATTACGCCATGAGGTCTCTGCCCCCAGGGAGGAATAAATGTAATTATCATAGGAATTGGTTGTTGATAAAAAGATGAGTTTGGCCCTGTTTTGTCTCTCCCTCTTACCGTCCCTTTGCCCTATGCCAACTGATGTCTTATGCAGCAACAAGGCACTCACCAGGAGCTGCCACCTAGATCTTGGACTTCCCAGCCTCCATAACTATGAACAAATACATTTTTGTTTATTATAAATTATCCAGTCTGTGACATTTTGTTATAGAAGCACACAGCAAGCTAAGACAGAAATTCTATATGAAAACAAACATATACAAATAGTGACGCCCTTCAGAATTCTTCTGAAGATGCATGGAGGATTCAAGTTGACTTTTCCTGCGTCTCCACCTCTAAGACAGAAAACTCTGATTACATAATACTCAGGAGCCAGAGCAGTACTGCCCTACTTAACAAGGAGCTGCGTGGTATCAGTAATTTATGCCTGTGAAACATTCTGAATACCTTAGGATCAAATTACTGTTGTGCTTAATCTCATTCTTACATAAATATTTGCACATGTGAAAATTCAGCACCTAGACATTTACTGAAATGGTTGCATGGAAAAATGAGGCAAATAGACTCAGAGGCAGGTGTTGGCAGTCAGCACGGAAGAAAACAGCCCTTTGTCAAAGTAACAACCATATGTGGAGTAGCAAACAGACAGAAACCAGGACCTACGGAAGGTGGATGGGGTAAAAGGTGGCTCTGAAACGCCACTTTCTGTCAGCTGCTGAGGGTCTGAACACACAGCCGGGACCCTCTGGTCCTATATTCTAGGGCTGCTCCATCAAAATAATAAGGCTGGTATTTTTTTTGTGTATTAAATGTAAACAAGACTCCATTTTCCACCCCAAATCATTTTCAAGACAATGACCTATGTTGCCAACAATTTTCAGTTCCTGTGTGGCTCACAATTGGAGATGCAGGATTCAAGACAGTAATATTTGGGTTAACATCTTTCAGTGAAATTTATCACTTTGGCTGGAAGGGAACTCAAGTAGCTGAGTGGAAATCATGTGTGGGTCACTTTGAGTATCTTGACTCTAACTCTATAAGACTCTCTGGAAAGGAACTATAATCATTATTCCTTAGATATAAAGAAATGGGATCTCAGGGATATGGAATATCTTAGTCAAGGTCATGCAACTAGGAAATGTTGGGGAGAGAAGTGAAACCTCTCTGACTCCAAAGTTCACAATCAGAACTTTAAATACCAAGTTGTCTCCCCTGAAATCCCCAACCACATTGCTTCCAACTTGAATCCACTGCAAGAAACAGTGACCATTCAGAGGCTTAGCTTTGCTGTTGTTGCTGTTTTCAAATGTAACACAGAGTGCTTGTCTGGTTTGTTTCCTTCAGTAGATTTTTCAGTTACTTTAGATGACAGTCCTCAATAATTATTTTCCAGAGTACAAGAGGCACATTACTTTAGAGTTCATGTGAAATGTAAATAAGACAATTCCCATTTTTAAATGTGCCCTCCCCAAGTCTACTTTCCAATGTTATAGAAAATGATGTGATCTCAGAATAGATTTCACTATGATAATTCTAGTATTTGATTATTGCAATTTAGTATAACTAGTGAATAGTAAATGAAACTTGATGGGTCAGGGTGGGTTCCTTTCTTCTAACTATTACAGGATAACAAAGAAAAGTTACATATAGTGAGAAAAAGCACACAACCTGTACCACATCAATAATCAGTTTCTCACTATCTGATCAATAACAATCTTGTACAGTTATACCATAGGGAAAGACTTTAAAAGTATGACTTTGTAGAGTTGGTAAAACCTGGTTAAGAATGCCACTTTGATACCAAGTCAGATTTAAACTCAAATGAATTGACTAAAGTCATACAGAGAACAAAGTTAATTGTAAAAGAACTGTATGGGGCCACTTCCCTTTGCCCCTTTTGGCAAAGGAAAAACTAAGGACTAGCAAGGTTCATTCCTAGCTCTCTGTTGCCAAATGTTTTTACCAGCTCTACCGTCCCCTGAAACACAGTAAGTCTTTTCTATTATGACTATTTGTGCCTTGGGTTGCTAATTTATACTCTGCTGAGAGTGAAAGCAAGAGAATAAAATATGCTGTTTGTTTCATTATGTAAATATAGTCATTTATCATTATTTCATTAACAGTTCATGAATGTATTTGTCCATAAAGAGCATAATTAGGCAATCTCAATTTCTGCCTTTAAAAGATCCTCAGGTGTCAGAGTGCAAAGGTAGCTTCTAAGATAAATAATACTACAGCAACAATATTAAAGTTAATGGAATGGAAGGAAAGTTCCAATAGTGTTCTGTCACACACAATAAAACTTTACCGCACGTGAAAACTACCTTTAGAGAAACTCTCCAGATATGCAAAAAAAAATCTATCTAATTATAGCTATGCTTGCATTCACCAGCCAGTTCAACTCTGTTAACCTTATGAACACTATAATCTCTAATTTACTAAATTCCAAATTTCTGATCCTCATAGTGATATAAAACTGCCTAGTTCATAATAAAACTATCACACTTAGGATTCTGAATGGCAAATTACACATAATCACAAATTGTAAAATGGCTCTAGTAGAGTCCTTAAATCACTTTTCTAGCTTCTTCTTTGTTTTATTTATATAGCCATATGTGCCTTGGTTTCTGCCCATGAGAACTCAGAAACTGTGTCTTTTTCACTTATTTGAAACACAACACTAGGCCTATAGGCATTTGAAAAATCGACTTATCCTGTAAAAATCTATTTTAAAAGAATGAGTACAAAATCTATTTATTTTCATATATAACCATGCAATTTTCTAATTGTAGGGGGAAAAAAAAGTAATCCTACAGACCAGTACTTACACTCAAAACTACTTTCAAATTAGAGTTTTGCTCCAAGTAGGAAGTCTTATGGCTTTTTAAGGAATGAAGGATTGATTCTCTAGAAACTGAATATTTTTTGCAAGTGACTCCATTTTGAACTCCTGTACCCAACAATCCTGAATCATGCATATCCAGATGAATTGAAACTAATGATACTGGTAATTCAAGAATGTTCTATTAATTTTCCACTTTTCTTTCATAAGATCCAACAAGATCATTGAAATAATAATAAATTAATGATCTCATTACCTTACATGTTTTCTTTATGACACTTAGGACAATAAGCAAGAAAATATCCAATTGGTATAATTTTAGCTTAACTTTTTATGATGGAATCTCTCCAGGTCTTTAAGTTCCATCAAGTCTATGTCTACTGCACACATTTTGTCCCTGAGAGTGGAGATGATTAAAAAGTATCCATTCATTTAATTGAAAATAAACATTAATCTAAACGAGAGCATCAAGGTGTTTATAGTACCTGTCTTCTTTTCCTTTTTGTCTGGATTCCTCTACATTTGCAGATAGGAACCCGAACTCAGCAGAGGTGGAAATGGGACAGATGTGTTTAGAAAACAGAGCTCTGACTTTTACTACCTGGGTACTTCTCAGAAATTAATTTGCCCAGAGATTTTATTTCCTTACATGCAAAGTAAGGACCATAACACCCACTTCACATAGTTACTAAGAAAATTATTGAAATAGCACTAAGTTTGTGATCAATAAATGGTAACTACCTTCCCCTTGATTTTTGGAACAAAATAAAACAGACTGGGATACTCAAGTGTTACATTCCACTGTCATAAATGAGAACTCATAGCTTCTAGAAGGGAAGAAGAGACACAAAGCATCTAAAGAGAATACACTGGTGAAATGTTATGAGCTAGTCCTGTGTAGAAATTACAGGCACATCTTTATGTTCCTGGTCCGCTATCAACAATGTCATAGCCACTGTTCCCTAATTATCAGATGCTGGGATATATCAAATATGACAAAAGATATATTCTAAGTTTTCAGGAAGCATCCATTTTTGAAATCCAGAAACACCTGGGATCTGAAATTGAACATATCAAAATCCTTCTGAAAAAGCCCATTTTCTAACCATGTTCACTCAGGATTTAACTGTCTGTGTTTGTTTGCTCATTTATGACATTATTTGAACAACTATCCTGAGGTAGGCCTGGTGCTAAGCCCTACAATGCATAGTGAGGAAACTAACCAGGATCCCTGTCCATATAGCGCAAACTCTTTAAAACACACACACACACACACACACACACACACACACACACACAAAATAAATAAATAAACTGGCCTGTAATCCTGGCATTTTGGGAAGCCAAGACAGGTGGATCATGAGGTCAGCAGTTCAAGACTAGCCTGACAAAATTGGCGAAACCCTGTCTCTACTAAAAATGCAAAAATTAACCAGGCACGGTGGCACACTTCTGTAATCCCAGCTACTTAGGAGGCTGAGGCATGAGAACTGTTTGATCTCGGGAGGCGGAGGTTGCAGTGAGCTGAGATTGTGTCACAGCACTCCAGCCTAGGTGACAAAGTGAGACTCCGTCTCAAAAACACAAACACACACACACACACACAATTATATTTTTAGCACTAAAAGAGAAACTATGGCCTCACGTTTTAGTTCAGAGAAAATTATTTCATAGGGACGTTTCTGAAATTTGACTTTATGAAGAAACAAATGGAGTATGTGCCTCTTCTTTCTTCCTCCGCCCTCTTAGTGGATTCCTACTCATGCATCAGAAACTACTGTTGGTTTAAAGAAAAGTCAACTCCAACTTCCTTCTCTAAGCTTCTAGCCATTATATATTTATGTAATTAATAGATACAATTAATTATGGGAAGGGGGTGGATATATATGATGTTTAATTTGTTAAACAAGAACATTAGATAATCCTTCTCTTTGGTAGTTACATCTCCAGTTACTTTTGCCATAACCTTTAAAGCAATTATTGAGCACGGGAGATTTCTGAAGGAATATATTCGATATAGTCTTAAGTGCTGAGGATGCAGAGTCAGGTTATAAGAAAGGAAGGGAGAGAACTACACAAATAAACATGAAAGGTTACTGTCTTTATTTTTCTATTTATCTATCTATCTATCTGTCTATATCATCTATCCTACACACACACACACACACACACACACACACACACACACAGACATTTTTCGGTATATAAGGAGTTGTTACAAATTAACATCCCTCGGATATTGGTTAATCTTCGATGCTCTTAGATAAACATGTTTTCCTATAAAATTAATGAAAACAAGCCTTTGTTGTTTTTCACCAAATCATTTTGAACTAGTCATATGAAATTAAGAGCTAGATGTCCAAGGGGAAAAATGACATCACTATATGGATTAAATATACGATTTATTCTGCAGGGACATGATACGTAGTGAGGTGAGAAAAATTCCTGATCCTACCTGCTGTGTTCAAGTTGGTCTAATGCCAATGGGGGATCAATTTTTGCTTTTGTCTCCACCTAAACCCATCCCAAAGCATCCCAGTGTTACGTACTGAGGTGGCTGTGTAGCTCATAGTCTTTCTCTCCAGCATGCACATATGAAGACCTTGATTTCTTCAAATAGACATTTCTTTGACTCTAACTATGGTTAGCACTGGAAAGCTCCTTATGAACTTAAAAAAATGGTTTGTCCAAAGGTGCAGGTAACATGACTGTCACATCACTTCAAGCTTACCCAAGTATATCTAACTGTTCTATGTGTGTGGATTGGGGGAGATTATTGTAATAATCATAAAACAATTAATATGACCTCAACCCCTATCTATTATATCTCCCACAGAAGACACAAAATGGGGAAATAAATGATTTTTAAGTCAATGTGTGCACCCAGTTAGATATCCTCCAAAATGAGACATAAAACCTAGAGAAAGATGGCATTTGTTGGGGGTATACATCTGTATATATTGAACAGACACTTATTAGAAACTTAAAATTACATTTTGTCTTCATCATCATTTATTTTGGGCATTTCAGACAAATCAATGAGATGTAAAGTTAGGTATAAGTATAATTTGTCACTTTAGAGTCTCATTATTCATTCTTCAATGTATTCATTCATTAATTTGCCCAGTCATATTCACTGTAAACTATATGTACCGAGTGTCTGACGCCTGTTTGGCATTGGCCATATTATTTAACCTCAGAGGTCCTCATCTTTAATAAGATATGTTAAAACAGATACTTTACTTGACATAGGAATTAAATAAGAGTACAAGCAAAGACACTGGAGATACTTGCCACCACCAGAGTTTGTTGCTGCCTATAACTTTTATTTTAATTTTGGTTCTTCTACCTCAAATGTAAAGAACATAAGAAAGGCATGTGTCTTTCTCCATACTCTCTTTTGTCATTAAACAGTCACAGAATCATATAATATTTTTCTCTTTCTCTTTAACTGCTGAGAATGTATGTGGGGGCATGTAGGGGTGCATGTGTGTTTGAAAGACATATATCCTGCCTGTCTTCTTGCTCCAAAAATATAGAAATCTATGCCCTTTATAGTGTTTAAAAAAAAAAAAAAAAAAAAAAGGAAATTGGATGAAGAGTGCATTAGGAGGAAACCCTACAGTGACAAAAACCACTCTTCGGCTTCCTCCCAAGTCTTCCTGTCTGTTGGACTTGTGCCTAATATTTATGGGAGAACTCCTGTGCTATGCCAAGAGGCTAACAAGGGACTCCACGTGTTACGGAAGAAGCTACCCTTGCCCTCTTCACTCCTTGCTTCCCACTTCATCAGAGGGCATAATTGGAGGGGGTGTGAGATTTTGTAAAGTAAATCAACTGGTGGTAGAGATTCTCCATTCTTTTATCAGCACTTGTCATGGAAAGAGACGGTTCTTGGTCTCCTATGATGTAACTGTCTCAGGCAATGGTCAAGCCAACTTCCCTCCACTGTATGTCCCTCCTGCCTTTCAAACTTGCAATTCTAAATCCAGCAGTTTTCATAAAAACAGGTGGCTTGTACTGAACACAGCTGAAGGACTTTTTCTCCTACCACCAATGCAAAAGCTTTTGGTTCTTCTGAGTGAAAATGTTCTATCAAAAATATCACATTTTAATTAAACATAAACAAAAATAGCAAAATTAATGATATTAAAGATAGTCTTAATTTGTGAAGATCAAAAGCAAATGATGGTTCATGATACTTTTTTAATATCGTGAAATGATTAGAAAACAATGTTAGTATCAGTGCTTCTAAAAACTGGGTACTTAAATCACAAGAAGTGAAAGCACACATCTGAAGTCAGACAGAAATTAGTCGTATCTGGATTTCTAAATTGCAGATTAAGTTTATTGTGTATAGAGAAATTTATTCCAGTGAAGTCTTCTAATACCATTGAGGAAACAAAAACTGTTAAATTTCTCAATATCACCTGATCACCAATTTATCTTTTCCCCTGACCACACAGCCCTTTGATTTCCTCATGCCAGAAGACCTTATTTAATAGCTCTGCTAATCCTACATTTTCATTTCTTAAACTACCATTAGGTTTTCAGGACACATTCTTTGATATCACTACTCTAAAAAATACTTTCTTGCTCTTCATACATCATTGCTAAGTTGGCATTCTTCTCCATTCCTATGTCATAAACCCTATGTTATATGTGGTATTTATCATACACAGAATTTCAACCTCAGTGCCTACAACATGGCAGCATGCAGATATTGACTAAGTATTGAATAATGTGAAATATAAAGACATTCCCACCGATAAATGTACACCCCAGCATTGTTCATCTATCTGAGTTTATCTCAATACCTACCCCTTCTCAAATGTCTTTGCTAAGCAAGTTCTTGTATCCAGTCCTCTTGGCAGTGGAAATTGTAATCTATGCAATCCTGATTTAAAAGAGACCCTGTGTGTTAGCAAGTTATCATTTTGAATCAGAAGGCATATAAAGGACTCACTTCCATGAAGGCATTCCATGAAGACCCCATGTACTATCCTTGATTTTTCTAAAAAGGAACCATTCATTACGTAGATTTTTTTTTCCCAAGGAGTATTTTTTACTTAGCTCATTTTTACAGGTTCCACAGAGACAAATGTTATTTGTATCCAATGAAGAAAGATAGTCTGAGTTTCAAAAAAAGGTCAATGAATTAACTTAGTTTATTTTTAAGCAGGTCATTTTTCATACTCTCACTTGCCTTGAGCAAAGTTTAGATTGTTCTGAAACTTCACCCTGGTCTCTTTAGATAATTAAGCATTTATTATTCACTTGCCTTGCATTTTATTTAGACTTTCCATCTTCAGTCACCTAGGATGGACTGCAACTGTTTTCACACTGCTGTCCTTAAATTAGTGCCTTTTAAATAAATGCCACATTTCTCCTTGTCTGTGCCCAAAATATTACAAGCAAACATATGGTATTGGGGGTGGCAGGGAGGGGGAAAAAAAAGAAAACATTTTTAGAATACAAATAAGCTATTTTCAGCTTGTTGAAGTACCACAATGAAAACTATTCACAAGAATGACAATTCGTTTCACAATTACTACTGCCTTCCATTTTCTCTGATGCTACACTGCCTCCTATGCCTAGCAACAGAGGAGGCCTGAACCTGATTCCAAATTCTTTAGGTCTCTTTTCAAACCAGTGTCATCCCCTGGGATGAGCTATACTGCTCGGAAGTTAAGTGGGAGCAAGAGAGACATCAAAAATTGAGGTGTGGAATCAGGTAGATTCACCTTGAATCCTGCTTCAAACACCATGGGCAAGAAACATATCAAGTCAAGCTCTGTTCTCCCATCAGTAAAAGTGAGACAACACTAATACCTACCTTAAAATATTGTGTGGATAAAAATAAATTCAATAATGTATGCAAACCCAGTTAGCAAGAACATAGTAAGAGTTCAATAAATAAGATGGTTGTTCGGTTGTTGTTTTCATTCTTCCTGTAATGATTTGACAGAGGAATGTATCTAAAGGTGAGGAAGACATATTATTTCATTCTCTCTGAAACACAGTTCTGTCATTTGCAAAATGGAGACAGAAATTCTTCACGCCACAGTTTGGTTTAGTGTCTTCTCAAACCTAGAAGACTGCATACACACGATGCTTTGGCTTTCTATTGTTGCTGTATACACATGATATTGTTGCTGTTATTATCAGCAGCAGCAGTAGTACCATCACAGTGACCTCCAGAAAAGGAAGATATATTAATAACCGTGTCTTCTTTGTTTAGTGGTCCCAGAACGTTTCTATCTCCTTGTGTGATCTAGAAGCAAATCTGAGCAAGGTTTTATTATGATTTCAAGGCTCATTTTTGCAAGTACAAGAATAACATTGTGTTGCCTAGACACTTAAACATAGTATGAGACTTGGAAAAAAGCATGAATGCCAATCCTAAATGAATTTCAAACAAAACAATCATATCTGAGATAATATGGTGTTCTTTCCATCAGAGAAACTGATTAGAGTATAGACTGGATACCAAGCTTCATTCCCTAAATGTTTCTTCTCACATCTTCTTTACAAATTGTGGCAATTTGCACTTTCTTCCTCCTTCCCTCTATCCTTCCTGCTTCTTTTGCACATCCCTCCCTGCCTTCTCTTCCTCTAGCTCTCCCTGCCTCCATCGTTCCTTCTTTCCTTCCTTTCCTTCTTCACTACTTACTGAAGGACTTCTAGGTGCCAGACACTTAGCATAGGAATGCAAAATCAACAAATCATCCAAGTCCCGTTCTTTCATGGACCTTGCACTCTAGTATAATAATTAACTTATAATATATCAACAAGTCAATAAACAAGATAACCCTAATTGTATTACGCTCAAAGAAGGAAATACAGAACAAATGGCATATTTCTCTGTGCTCTTAAGCTGATAACTGAAACAATAGAAGAAGCTCTCTCTGATATGGCAACAGAAAATAATTCCATGAGGTGAAACGTAACAAGCAAGGGGAGAGCAGAATTTATTTGTTCCAAATTCCAGAGTTCTGTTTTTAGTATCCTTGCAAGGAAAAAATAAGATACATACAAGATTTATTGTCTCATGCTCTGGTGTATTTTTTGTTATTGAAAATATGATAGCATCAAAGATGAGCTGACAGTGGTCAATGGGCAATCTTCTTTATAAAGAGTATAAATGTGACTGGCTTATGTAACTTGGTGAGGGAGTGTTCACTGTCACAATATTGATCATTTTAGCTACAGATTTGACCTTTGCTAGTACGCCAGAATCCTGGTGTAAGAGAGAACTGAAGGATGGTCCCACATACTTTAGTAGTGATGTGTCATGGTATTCAGCCAACATTTTCCGACCCGTTTATGCTGAGTCACTTCCTGAAGTAATGCACAGACCCATCATGTAAAGAACCATCTGGTAAGACACTCCCAGAGGTATGTGGGTCTTATGTAATGAGTCTCCATTCATCCCTGACATTTTCTTTCTTTTACTAGAATTTGGATTATTGGGTCAAGATTAGTAGCCATTCTTAATGTTTTTGATACATAGCATGCATTTTTAAAATCAATGTACCTATTAGTATTACTACTATCAGTTTACTCACCAAGTACTTACTATTCCTGTGTATTACTTTTTAACATCACATTTGCTAAATTTATAGAATCAAAAGTTTTTTATATACATATGTGTATATGTACATGTATATACGTATGTTTATGTGTATATACATATGTGTGTATACATGTATATATGTATACATGTATGCACACACACACATATTTACACACACACACATTGTAGAAGGCGCAGAATTCTACCCCTTGGATTTTCCTGCCAAAGGATTAATTTAAGGATTTCCAGGCAGTTAGCTGAGACCCTGTAGCTGAAGCAACTTTAGGATTAACCTCAGGATCCAAGCCGAGACCCTGCTCTTCCCAGGCACATCCCAGCCAATGACTTAGCAAGTTGACTTTATTAAAGCCTGGCCATTTATGTGCAACATGGGACTCCTTTTTTTTTTTTTTTTTTTTTTTTTTTTTTTTTTTTTTTGAGACGGAGTTTCGCTCTTGATACCCAGGCTGGAGTGCAATGGCGCGATCTCGGCTCACTGCAATCTCCGCCTCCTGTGTTCAGGCAATTCTCCTGCCTCAGCCTCCTGAGTAGCTGGGATTACAGGCACGCGCCACCGTGCCCAGCTAATTTTTTGTATTAGTAGAGACGGGGTTTCACCATGTTGACCAGGATGGTCTCGATCTCTTGACCTCGTGATCCACCCGCCTCGGCCTCCCAAAGTGCTGGGATTACAGGCGTGAGCCACCGCGCCCGGCCGGGACTCCTTTTAAGAGTAATCTTTGCTCCAGGGATTCCATTGGTTTGGCCAAGATGTTGTCAGATCTACATTGCCTTATACTACTTTTTCTCTTCTTTCATTACATGGATAAAAGATCTACATTTGATGTGAGCAACTTCCATGCCCAAGTAGACTTCATATCTCTCTTATTTTTCACAGTTGTAAACCTATAATAAGCCATTGACACTCATATCTCTGTCTCAGCATTCTATTTTCCAAAGGACCCAACTAATACACATTTTTGGTCACCAGAAAGGGTATTTGCTTTGCATATGCTTACAGAATTTAAACTCCAGATGTTCATGGCCACTGCCTCTTTTTTTCTTATTTTTCTAATACAAAAAAATGTTAAACAGTGTCCTTAATCTGTTTCTGCATAGTTTGTATATCCTCCTTTAAAACACACACACACTCGTATCACTCTCCATTTTTTTTTAAAGAGAAGTCCTCAAAAATAGAGTCTACTTTAGATTCTTGGGGACAACTAAAAGTTTCTGCTTTCATATGAACACACTTAAGCATAATTTTGCAGACATTTACCCAAAAATGTTTACATTCCACTCATACATATTTATGCTTCATCTAAAGAACTTAGCATGACTTTTATTGATTATTGAGTTTAGCTTCATTTTTATTTGCATTGTGTCTGCTTTACTTAAAAACCTCAACTTCATTCACCCAACATTTATTAAGAAACTATGATGTGAATTATTCAAGTATCATTTCTCTCCATTACATTATCCACTATAGTGCCAAATAAACTTTCTAAAATAAAAATCAGATAATTTGATATCTGTCAGATTGGAAGTAATAAAACTAAAATGAGTTTGTATTGATATAGATACACATTATGCTGAGTAGAAATGTAAATATGAAATGTTGTTGACAACAGTTAATTAAACAAATGGCAATTTATCACTGAAACTTAAAATTGGCCAAATCCTCTCACTTAATAGGGAGCTTTTATCATCTATACCTCACAGCAATTTATTCTTAAGAAACAAATTATTTAAATTGCATTGCCATGCTACCTTTATGTATGTGAAAAAAAAAATCTGTCTTTTGAAATGAATTGTGAGATACTTGCAGACTCAGATTAGCCTTTGTGATATTTTCTCCCTATATTTAATTCAGTGCCTGGCACATAGTGAATGTTCAATAGGTATTTCCTGGATTAATGTCTATTTTGCACTGGGAATGGTGAACAAAAAGACCCAAGTGAACAAATAGCTAAGAAGAGAACATTACTCAAGTCCACTTTGGCATCTAACACGTTTCTGTCTTACAGAAGATCCTGTGCCATAGTTATTACCTATAGAACTGAATTTCAAAAAAATTTGACATTAGCTTTGAAATTAAGGACCAGGATGTGAGTCCCACCTCTGCTATGAACTCTGCCACTGTAACTTTGCCCAAGTTATAGGACATCTCAAACCTAGAGCCAGCCACCTGCTCTGCCATTTCAGGATCATCAAGGGACCCAAATGAGGAAAGTTTAGAACAGACTTCCTTCTTGGCTGAGGAAGGATATATATAATTATACCCCTAATTAATGCATTTTACAAGAGTTGTTTCCTGTTTCCAAATCTAAATTCAATTTTATGCCCTGACCTATTTATATATAAATGTACTTTTTCTCAGTATTAAATGCATTAAGATTTTGCCCTTTGAATTTAAAAGAAAAAAGTAAAGATAGGCTTTAAATTTTTAATTTAATTAATAACTGAATTAATGATAAGTCATGGAAATTTATCTCAATAATGCTGATCATGAATCAAATGTATAATAATATATGTGTACATGCCTGTACATTGAATTTTTCTATTTTGAAACTTACAGACAGTACCACTGGATATAGAAGAAAGCATACAAAAAAGATATTGTTTTTTTTAACAATAATCACTCTTAATAATAATTTTAAATGTTCTATAACAAAACCTCACAGGATTTACAACAGACAAAATATATTTGATCTCTTAATATACTGTTGAACAATTAAGAGCACATATCTTCATTTATAAAAACTTATTTTTATAAAGCTATTTTTAAAATCGGGTTTAAAAAGCCTATTTGTTTGTTTGTTAGATAACTTATTTCATGGCTTATAAGATCTGTACCACCAGATCACATGGTACTAGCTGGATTTAATATTGACCATAATCATATCTTCATAAGAGCTCTAATGGATAGATATCAGTATTGTGTTTTACAATGAGGAATCTAGTAGCAAATGTAGTAATATCTAAAGTGCACCGAAATATAACCACATGCCATGCACTGTATGCTTAATATTTATTGCTTCATCTAATCTTCATCACAATACTATGTGGTAGGGTCCATACCCATTTTATAGATGTGCAAATTGGAACTTAGATACTTTTCAAGCATCACACAGCCAATAAGTGACTGGATTTTTACTTAAATCTAATATTTAAGTTTGTCTGATGCATAACCACATGCTTCCCTTTATTCCAGGATGAAAAATGGTGTCAGGCCATGTGTTAAACAGGTGATGTGCTACAAAGGCTCTGTGATTTGTTGCAATCAGCATCAAAATGACTGTAGGGCTCACAACGTACCTCACATTGCATATTCGAATATTATTGATGCAGGCAGTGAAATATTTAAATATAATATTTCATAATCCAAAATCCAAATCCCAAGAAAAGTGTTTCCCTGAAGCAAAAACATGGGAAAAATAATTTGAAGTTTAGGCCACAAACCTGTTTCAGGCTCAATGGAAAAATAAGGCTGCCCTTCCAATATACTATAAACCAACTTTGCACTGTTTCCATAAACTGGGTCATCAGCGTCGGTTGCCGTTACGTTAGTGACAGACGTACCTAATAAAAAAGAGAAAGAAAAAATATAATAATTAACACATTGTTCTGTGCCAAGAGATAATTTTTTTCAAGTATTTTGTACAGAAATCCATGTGTAGGGAATAAAAGGAAAAGAAATCTTTTTAAAAAGATGAAGATAAAGTGCTCTGTCATAACTTCAACTATATCTAAGTCTTTTAAAATAAAGAGTCCTCGAGTACTATATAAAGATACTTTTAGTATCTGTATTATTTAAGATTCCTTTGTAGTTTACATTTTAAAGATAAGTATTAGATGTATGTGGGCTTGGGGAATATGCAAAAGAATCCTAACAAAGAAATATGAAATAAGGTTAATAATATAATATACCATGTCACATTTACATCTTACAAAAGCACAACTAAATGTACCTGGAAAAACTGGCTGCTGAAGAATAGTCTACAGAAATATCAAAAGAATATTTTATCCCATCTTATTTAATTCTTCACAACATAAAATTTGATCTGAACCACCAATTAATAATCTTGCTTAATTAGGAATGATGGATAACAGAATCAAAACCTTTTTTCCAAATTTATTTTTTATTCTCTCATTCGTTCTACAATTGAGTATATACAGCTTGCCTGTTATGGAGTATATATATTAAAATATAGGGGAATGCATTTGCTTTACCCTGTAGGAAATAGGGAAGAAATTTTAGTTAAAGAGCATACCTATACATTTTGGATTTAAAGAGCAACCAAATCTCTATACATTTTGGTACCATTTAATAAAATGACTGCCACCTGCCTCCTCAAGTATAGTGTTGGCAGACATGTAGGTAATCAAACACACACACATACACACACACACACACACACAACAACAACAAATCTTTACAGTCAAGAAGCTCAGAAGCTCACAGGTTGGTGGGGAATAAGAGGAGGAAGGGACAAACAAATAGAAAAAGAAATTCAGCTGAATGCGGTAGCACCAACTATGGATACCTCACTTAGTCCAGCACAGACACGGTGATCAGGAACATTTTTCTGAGAGGTTGCCTTTCAGTTAAATCATTCAAAAAAGGTAGAGTTTAACCAGGAGAAGGGCACGGAAGGAATTCCAACAAGAAGATAAACATAAGTAAAGGCAAAGTCTTGTGAGAAACTATGGAAAGTTCTGGGCATCCCTGAAAATGGAGAGAAAATGAAAAAGTCTGGTGTAGTAACAAGAATCACATGCTGTGAGGGCAGGACCAATGTCTTCATCCAGCAAGTACTGGAAATATAATAGTTATTGAACATACATTTACTCATTGAATAAATAGGTGAGTGAATAAAGTACCTGATGATTTAACAGGTAACCTGATGATTTAACCTGATGAAAAACAGCAGGTAGGTGTTACAGATTAGCTTCCTTGGAAGTAGACTCTGAGATAAAGATTTCTTGCTACGCTTTCATTGGAGAGTGTTTTTAACCAGTATCTATGGGGGATTGAAAAAGACAAATTTGGACAGAAGCATCTGGGATGTGATGCAGAGACAACAAAGGCCTCACTGGACCCCATAGGTCTCTAGAGATGGAATGCCCAAAGAGGAAATGGGCCAGGCTTTTCTATTCCAGCAGTAAATAGCTATAGCATGCAAGATGCCCCTGAGAATGGAGACTTGGTCTTGGTCCAAGCAGATCCTTTCAGAGGAGGACACTACAAAATGGTGGCATGAAGTACTGGCATTTAGCAGTCAGCAATTAGCATGCTCAGAAACTGGGGGAAGAGCAGCATATCTCAGTGTTTACTGAAATAGGGTAGAACTTTAGCAAGAACTTGTCCATAATATCTTTTGGAAGTATTTTGAATTACAGTCACTATACGTGAAAAAGTAATAATATTTGTTGAACAGTTGATAGTCCTGCAAAATTGGAATTTCTACTCAGAATGATGACTCAGAGGTTCTACAAAATTTGCAGTTATGAAAAAATGCATTCAATGCCTCTTGTGTGACACATTCCACCAGATGCAAGTAACTCATCAACTAGCTAGCAAAAACGAACACATGAGAGTATAATATTTGTAGCTATTTGAATATTACATAAGATGCAGAAGACTTGGAAGTAAAACCTTCTAGGTAAAAGGTAGATAGTGAGATAAAATTGCCAAAAAATATTTAGAAAAAGGGTGACATGACAGAAAAAGTCTGTTGTCAAAGCTAAGCCTGGATATTCAAGCTAAGACGAAGATATAGGGGAATTTTAATGCCAAGATGGGGAGCATTGGCTTACCCCATAGGAAATAGGGAAGAAATTTCAGTTAAAGAGAAAACTCATATTGTGGGTCACTCTCTCTGTTAGGGCCTCCAGATTTAATTGGAAATAGAGACACAGATTAGAAGACCAGACTTGTTATAAGGTTACAACGGTAGTTCAATTAAGAGAGAATACAACATTAACACTGGGTAATGACAATAGAAGTGGATATCAATGTTGATTTCCTTGTTTTGATATTTTTGCTAAGATGTTAAGCTGAAGGTAAACTGAGTGAGGTGTTGCTATGGTTTGGATGTGTCCTCTCCAAAATTCAGGTGTGGCCAACATAACAATATAAGAAGTGGGGCCTTTAAGAGGTGATTGGGCCGTGAGGGCACCTCCCTTACAAATGGGATTAGGTGACTTTATAAAAGAGCTTAACAGAGGGAGTTTGTCTCTCTTGCCCTTCTGCCTGTTATCATATGAGGACACAGTGTTTCTTCCCTCCAGATGACACTAAGAAGGTCTTCACCACATGCTGTACCTTGATTTTGGACTTCCTGGCCTCCAGAACTATGAAAAAACCATTTTTTTTCTTTGTTATTTACCCAGTTTTAGGTATTTTGTTATAAGCAGCACAAGATAGACTAACACTGGGGTAGGTAGTAACTATTTTTGCAACTTTTCTGTAAGTCCAAAATTAGTTCAAAAATTAAAGAAAAAGAATGAATAATAAGAAAAAGACTCCAGAGTTACTGAAACAACTAACAGAGTTCAGAGACTGATGAGAAAGAGATCTCTTTCATGCACAAGACCATGTAACAAATTTTTGGCTGTATTTTGTAATCTAGTGTATTTACACTGATTTTTTTAAGGAGAAATTATGTTTCCCCATTATGAAGTAACACGTTATCAGAAAAAAAATAAGTCAAGTGTAATCTCCAGTATGATAGTAAGTCAATAAATCTGAAAACTTAGTTCCAGTGACTGCCTAGGTAATCGAAAAGGAAAAGTGAACACAGTCAAAACTTCCTGTCATTATCAAAATTACCTTCTGGTAGGTGACTCTTAAAGTAGGAAATGACTTCATAGAGAAAAGATAAATCCAAATATTTTCTGAAAAACAGTATCATTTTATTTATGCACAGGGTTGGTGCATTTGGTCAGAGTAGTGTGGAGTTAACAGTTTTGCATATAAAATAGTTCTGACCTCTTCTGAAACGCTTATCTGTTTCTTTGAGCAAATCCTTTAACCTGTCTTAGCCTCAGATTTAAATCTACAAAACATAATAAGATTATTGTGAGATTTAAGCAAAATAATATATGTAGGTGCCTATCACAGAAGTAACAACGTGATAAGCCAGTGAGTACTAAATGTCTATGTATTAGATTTTACCCTCTGAAAAACAGATCCTTCACATTCTTTCCAGATCTATGGAATAATAAAATGGAGATAGATTTTTAAAACATCTTTCCAGGAATTCTGATGCAAAATAATACTTTTCAATGCCTGTAGTGTGCATCAAACTTTTTAAAATTTAACTTCATCCATTCTCTCTAGAGATACTGATTTCTATTTTGATTACTTTGAACTACTATTCAGATTTGCTTGTTAAGTGAAGTATTCTTTTCTCATATCCCATAGTCATGCAAATTATTTATTGTTAAATAGAAGATAGGATATTTTCTCTGGAGTTTACAAGACTGATGATGACCATGTCTATTTCTGTTGATCTGATCTTATTGTGAGAGGCAGCCCATCGAGTTATTATTACTGGTGCTGGAGTTAGGGGTTGGGTTTCCATCTTCTGCATGGTCTGTGATTCAGTTTTTCATAAGCAAAATAAACATTTTTTTTAATTCTACAAACCTCAAAGTTTTCTGTGAGGATCAAATGTAATCATCTAAAGTACAGAAAATTGGCTGAGAAGATACATTTGGAGTCAAAATGTCTTGAACCAGAACATTTATTTTATACTTCATTCCCAATTTTTACTAGCTCTGTGTCCTTTGCCAAGTAACAAAGGTTTTCCAAGCTTTGATTCCTTGATCTGTAAGAAGAAAGGTAAGCATTGTTGTTACATCGTAGGCTTGTTGAGAAAATTAAATGGATTAACGTATGCAAAGAGCACAGAAGAGTTATTGACACTAGGAGCTTACTGTCACTATTGTTACATTATGTGTGTATACGGGTAAAACTAAATAACAATCTAAACTTTTACAATTTTAGATGGTAGTGAATGCTTTAATTTATAATTAAGTGTAGTTTTGCATAATGGCTTTGATAATAGATTTTAATAAATTTGGGGAAAAACACAAAAAGACAATCTCGAATGTAGCAATATATACACATGCTTAGAAAGAAAATGATTTGTTAGTAAAACAAAAGAAAACACACACACACACACACACACACACACACACACAGAGTCTCTCATTCTTCCATCCAGTATACCAATCTATCTCACATCAGTTTCCTCTTTGGTATAAAACTGCTCTGAGATCAAAAATAAAAAGTATTTTATAAATAAAAAGTGTTCTGTGTAAAACTTATATATTAAGCAGGAGGCTAGGCACTGGACACGTCGTCAAGTTTCTTGATGTTACTTGAATGGATGGCATTTTAGTACAAGTTTCTCAGTGTTATTTGAATGGATGGCATTTTGAATGAATGCCGTTATCTCCCAGTCCATGCCAAGATGAACTACTGGGCTGGGGACTGCAACAGAGCTAAGACAAGCTTTTACCCTCATTCTCATCCAAAATATTTCTGCTTGATGTCTGGCTTCCTGGAAATCCACATCCTTCAGCTTTAGACATCTGCAAATGAAAAGGCAGCACTACTTTCTGTCAAGGACGATGTTTCCCCTAATAGTGATTCAAGACTGTTGATGCACCTATATACTGGAATAGATGTGTGTGTAGGTTTTGTGGGTGCATTTATCAGGAGATTGCTTGCGGCAGAAAAGATTGCTAGTCAAGCTGCAATGTACGCTTCTCCATGGAAATACATGCAGAATGCAGACCACAGAGGCAAATTGAAAAGTGTAAACCTTGCAGGATAATGTTTCTTCAAAGCTGCAAGTGTTGGTGTGTGATAAATAGGACCCTGAGTAATACCCAAGAAATATAGCAACCAGGATTCTCTGTTTGTGTTTTCATTTGGAACTGTTTTTGTCCCTTTGTCAAGGATACAAGAGACTCATTTAGCTAGTGACTATAAATTTGACACTGTGCCATTTCTCCAAGAAAGCCCCTATTATAATCCAACTTGATACTGATCCTAATTATAATAATATAGCTGTTGTATTTCCAGCTGTTGTCAACAAAAATGATCCCTGTCACCACAATTCAGCCTGCTAGTATCAAGCAGAGTATGAACACATCAATTCCAAGGTGAATTTTGCTTTAAGCAACCTTTTTTTTTTTTTTTTTTTTTGCATTTAATTTGTTCGTTTCACTCGTTTAAGTGAAATTTGCCAATGTGCTGCTTGGATTTTAATTGACAAAAGGCTCACAGTATCATGTGCCTGTTGCCACACCTGAAAGTTTCCTCCCATTATTTTTCCCCCTTCCCACATAATAACAGCAAAACTACAGGCAAAATTAACCATCAAAGATGCTACACTGTCAGGGTAGAGGTTCCAGTTTGCTGACAAACTAAGATGAAAGGCCTTTGGGAAAATGAGATGTTGGGGTCTGGGTAGTGCAGCTCTGTTAGCTAGGCTATACTGTTTTTTATGAGCAAGTCAGCACACCAGTTCTGCACATTATTCAGAAAGAAAAATGCTGGTGCTGACACCAGGAGCAGGAAAACAAAGGTTTGGTGCAGCGTAAAAATGTGCGCACTGGAATAGCTAAAACTCTTATGATGAGTAGAACACAAATTCCATTTGCAAAGAGTCATTTGCAATACGTTTTTACAAAATCAGCAATCCAATACCAGGTGGAAAATAAAGAGGCAGAACCTTTGAATAACTGAAAATCAGAACAATGTGCATTCGTAGTCTCCTACTATGCTCTTCAAACTTTTTATTTGACCTGCTAGCTATCCTGTTCCAAGTGCAGTATGTACAATCTGCAGACAAAGTGTTTGGCATTATCATCTAAAAATGTCTTACTTAAACATTCACATATCTGAAAGATCACTGGCCTAAAAGGTCATAGCAATGATGCAACTGCCTTCATTCATTTTAATAAAACTAAACCCTCAACCCAACTCCTCTCATCCTCCTTATTAATTCCCCTAAGTAACTGTGCAATACAAATAGGTGTTGGGGGCAGAGGGGTTGCCATGGCAACCTTTTTTTGGGTTGTTGTTGAATAGCAGAGCAATAATTTCATAAGCCTGCATAACTTGTTGATGTTTAAATTATCCCTTACTAGAAGTAGAAGCTTCTGGTCCTGGATGTTTTAAATGTGTCAGACAGAATTCATTATTTCTTAGTTTTATGCAAAATGCTCCGGGATACTTCTGTACTTGCCTGTCACGTATTTCTGGAGGTTTTGTGTTGGTTGACTGGTTGGTTGGTTGGTTGGTTGGTTGTCTCCACCCCCTCCCCATCACACTGCTTCCTCCACCAAGTTACAACAGAGCATCAACCTGATATGCTTAAGGAAAAAGCTGAGAAATTAGTGCAGGCAGCCCATGCATTCATTTTTCTTTGCATATCTCTAACTGATACCACAGTCTTCAACATTCATTTTTCTTGAAGGGCCTCAAACAAATTCCCCCTGTTGGAAACATTCCCTAAATTCTACCAGTATTTTTCAGTTTTCCATCTAATTATAGAATACACATGCCAAAATCCAAATCTCAAGGGGCACCTTAGGTGTGTCTTTGCAGGAGGAGGCTGATTAAACACGGATCAGCCAAAATTAAGGCTCCTTTTTTTAACCCTAGATATGGCTATTTCATCCCCAGCCAAAATCTAGGGAAATAAATAGTGAATTATTACCATCTGACAGTTCAACTTTAAGCAGGAAGACAGGGATTCCAATTCCTTCCAGGAACTTCTGCTATGAATTACAGTTGGTTAACTACAAGTGTGATGTCAAGCTGGTAACAGAAGATCAAACCCTTCTCTTTTGTGAGCAATCAGTCTTGCCATTTACAAAAGCCAATTGAATTAGAGGCAGAGGCAGCATGTGCTTGCCATTTTGTTTGAGAAACCTTTTATGACACATACCACACAATGGAATCCTCAATGATTAGTTTCCTATCTTTCTTTTTTTGCAAAGGCCTACTCTCTGCTCACTGGGTGTTCTCCTTACGTGCCAACTCTCAGCCTGTAGTGAAATGTTGCTGCCAAATTCCACATGCTCCAAATTAAATTTATTATGGGAACGGAGACAGATTCTTAACTGCAGTCAGGCGGATGGACAGCACCAAAATGTATCCTGTCATTTCTCTGGCTCCATGATTTGGGACATAAACCAGGGAAATAAAATTGAGTTTCCATATTTTATTCTAGAGAATTTAGGGAACCAAACAATTTTATAACTTAATGAAACATCCATGTACACTTAACAGTGTGCTTTTAGAATGAGTCTGAAACTTTCTGAAACAATTAAACACTTTAGAAAATGTGTTTGAGCATACAGATGTCTTCTATTCACCGATGCATCATTCCAGCAAACATCTATAATGCGCATTGGGTGAGAGAAATGGAAAATATCATATGAAAATGTGTAACTGTAGAATCTTAGCCATGTTTACTATGCACAGGGGAGAAGTACCTTCTGTATCCCTCACAAACAATGCTAGCATGGTAGCCTACCCACTGTTTTTGTAAATAGATAATGATGACGATTGGAGGCCTGGTTGTGAAAACTAATAAGCTGCCTGTTTTACAGTTCTATGTGAATAAATACACCTTTTTGGAATTGGGATGGCTCTATTTCTAACACAACAGAAGAAAAGTATTTTCTTTTCATAGGCTGCTTATTCCCAGCAATCAAACCTTTGCTAATTTGCTACCTATAGAATAAAATCCTGTAAATGCTTGAGAACTAAATAGCACCATAAATGCTTTAGACTGGTAGTGATTGATATCCATACTGACCTTGAAAAACTATGTTACTGTTGGCAATACAGATGCCCATATGCCTTCTATAACGTGTGAAAACTACAGTAGGTAGAAATGCCATTCATCCTGAAATTCCAGCACTTTGGGAGGGTGAGAGAGGTGTATTACTTGAGCCTAGGAATTCAAGACTAGCCTGGGCAACATGGCCAAACCCTGTCTGTACAAAAATACAAAAATTAGTTGGCCGTGGTGGCATGCACCTATAGTCCCGGCTTCCTGGGAGGCTGAGGTGGGAGAATCACCTGAACCTGGGAAGTCGAGGCTGGAGTGAGCCGTGATCATGCTACTGCACTCCAGGCTGGGTGACAGAGTGAAAGCCAGTCTCAATTTTTTAAAAAATGTAATTCATTCTATTTGAGTAAACGAACTAATTAATGCAATCATTCAACGGCTATTTGCATAGTATATACTGTATGCCAAGCAGCAAGTTAGATGTGAAGGGTACAAGAATATGCAAGAAAGCTAGAGTTTCTCCCCTAATAGCATTTGAAGTTTACTTTAGCAGGGTTTTCACCTGATTTTTCTGTATTGTAGGAAACTGCAAATTTTCATTAAATGTATTTTCTAGAAGGCAGCATGATGTAGTCAAAAGTATACATATATAGTGTATATATATGCATACTACATATATAATTATATACAATTACATAGTATATGTGTATATATATACATATACATATTACATAATTGTATATCAGATGCTTCTGTTGACATTATTTGGTTAGACTGAGATCATATTCTACATCCATGACTTAACACTCTCATACAGCAAGATAATATTTTTACATCAATAAAACTCAGTTTCTTTATCTAAAAAAATAGAATAGTACCACCTACTTCCTATTCTTATTCTGAGGCTCCATAAAAGTAACCTACAATCAGTGTTCCATAGGTGAGAGAACTTTGAGACAAACGCTGCACTCTCTAGGGCATGCTAGTTTATTTTAATTTAATAAATGTAAGACCAAGATGCTTGAGAACAGAGATATAACCATTATAGCAGCTATTCATTTTTTTGTTCCTCTAGAATTAGCTTACTTTTCTAGTTAAAAACCAGGACTTTAAAAAATGATAATAGTGTAGCTGGAGTTACCCTCCTTTTTCCAATGTGAGAGACAAAATCCTACCAAATTTCAAACGTGGCAAAGTGAAAAGCCACTGAGCCATTGAGCTATTGAGGAATGAAAGTCTTAGATGAAACAGGTTTAATATCACAATTATTACAAGAACTATGATTTCAAAGAGATTTAAGAAAAAATATTTACTAACTGACACAACATATAATATATCAATGATGTCACTAAAATGGAAGTAAATTGGGCTAATCTCCTATTTGAGCCCTTCATTGTTTTAATGTTCTTTTAAAAAAAATTGAGATCTTGCTGTGTCAAGCTTCAGAAACTGCAGTTAGAAGATTTTTGCTTTCTAAAGGGGTAAACTACTGGAGAGCCAAACTGGAACAATTAGCTACTAAATGATGTGATCAAATGCAGTGGGTGACATAGAAGTACTGAAGAACACAGGAGGGGCAGATAAACAATTAAAGCAAAGCTTTTGGTATGAGGGGACATTGCTATTGAAATTAGGCAGAAAAAGATGATCACAGGTCAATGTTCACAGGTGGGACTGCAAATCTAGAAAGAGACCCATGAATTAGACTAATCAGTTTGGGGCTTAGTTTAGGATAATGAGAAGTTAGTAAAGAGTTTTAAACCGTCCTTTGCCCTAATTACCCAGAACTTTGTAATATTCCCAACTACTTTATTTACCCCACTACTCATTCCATTTCTGTGATTCCACAACTATCCACGTAGCTCAGTCTGACCCAGTTTCAAGATTTAGTTGATTCCTAAGTTGAATCATTCCCTCTTCTGAACTCTCAAAATACTTTATTCGATTGTCTCTAGGGGCACCTTTACTTTTATATATAAATTGCAGTGCATACAGATTTTCCCCTTTTAGACTAAAAGCTTCTTAGGAACAATATTCTTTCTTATTCTCTCAACTTTCCCTCTCATCCTCCCCTCCAGAATTAACCCGTTATTTCATAACGTGGCTCTGTCACTTTGCTCAAATCATAAGCATGATTCTACCTTGTCCTTGTTATACAAGTGCTGAGAACAATACCTGATATGAAATATTTATTCATTTAATCTTTGCAACAAGCCTCTGAGAGTCTGCTATGAATATCTCAATTCAAACAGGAAGGAATAAAGCCTGAATTTATAACCACACAAGAATGCTCCCAAATCTGCCCTCTTAACTCCCATACAAACACTATCATGTTTCTGAATTTTACATCTTCAAGTGCAGAGAATATGAACTAGTATTTTTATTTTTTCTCCCTAGCACTTCAGAAAATGCCTTGCATAGAAATATTTGTTGGGCAAATATATAAATAAGAGAATGAATAGCTTATTTTCTTTAGGAAGATATTCAGAAATTAATGTAGTACATTGATCTATTGATGTTCTGAATTAGGTGTTATGTCTACTGTTTCATCTTACTCTCGTTTTGAATTTATTAAAGAATAACGGTAAGGGTTTTCTCTACTCTTAAAAGAGTACTCATGACCTTGTCTTCTTAGAGTTGAACCCACTCCAAACGTAAGCCAGTATTAGCTCCAAACAGAGGCTAGTATGATATTAAACTCTTACTTAAGCTCCTGAAAACTTCCTATAGAGGAAATAATGAACTGAGGACATTATCACATTATCACATGAGATCAAGTATGTAACGTGCCACTTTTGGGGTTATGTCAGAACTCAAAAAGTGTCAGATTTTGAAGCATTTCAAATTTTGAATTTTCAGATAAGGGGACTCAATCTGTAGTGAGACCTTGGTACGTGCATGCCTAGACAGAGTTGTTGAAAAATATATTGAAAACTCTACGTGACTTAATTAAAATCTTGGCAAACACAAAATAATATGTGAAAGGCTAAGCAATGGGTTTAAAAAGAATGATTAAGGTTCTGCCAACATCTGGAGGCTTTTAAATTGGGAGGATGAAAAGAGGAGGGAGAGAGGGTGAGATGAGAGAAATAAAAGAACTTATTATGTTTTTAGCCCTGAAGATGTACTGATGAATATGATGCAGACCATATTCTTAAGTAATCTAATGAAACGTTAGCAAGAAAATTGAATAGAAGCTGTATTTATTCAACATGTTCCTTCATTTCTCTTCATTGGTATCCTTCTTTCTCTTTATTCTCATTTCCTTAGTCTCTTATTCTCATACTATACATGTTTGTCAATTGCTGTATGCCACCAAACTGTTCCTGGGTCTTGGAATACCAAAGATGAATATCGGTCCTTCCTGGTTGTTGGGAAACTAGCTCACAGCATACTAGGGGAAGAAGCACAGAAAAAAATAACATTATTGCCTACACTGTAAGCTAAGTATGTTGCAGGAGTAGTGGGTGTGCAGAGAAGATTGACCCTGAGACCTGCTCCTAGGGAAAGGTGGAGGGCAAGTTGGAGGTATGTAAAGAAAATCTTCCTGATGAAGTGACATGATGAATAGCCCAACTTCAAAGGCAGTCTGAGCTTTTACAACATTGACTATTCTAGTAAATGAACAATGTATGTGTCCGTGTATACACGTGTAAGTTTTGTTTTTTTCACCCCAATCCTCAAATTTGATTACATTGAAGTAAGACTTCTTCTAAAACTGGGTTTCATTTGAAATGCAACTCAAAGTACACAAATCTATATATACAACACATTTAGAAATATATATTTTTAATTTCTTTACATTTTAATCATGATGCCATACTGGGAAATGGCAACTTTGCTAGGTGCTTATGAAAGGTAAAAGCAAAAATTAGCAGATTTGAAAGACACACACGAATAATTTGAGGAAATATCAAAGAAAATTCTGACATTATTTTTTAAAAAATGAAGTAATAAAGTTCTGCACCCAATTCAATTCTGTTTCCTCTCTTTTCAATTCTTCCTAGTTGCCATATTTAAGAATCTTAGATGGAATAGGAGAAAAAGACCATATACATTTTCCAACAGCTGTGCCTTTCAAACTATATTTTACAACATCTGCAACATTTTTCTTCTTAACATTTGTGCTACCTTTATGCTTACCCTTTGGGCTAATTTGTAGTTGACCCCAGTAATATAGCCCTTTTAGCCAACATTTTGTGACAGACAATCATTGATTTAGCAGTCTCGCAGAGTGCCTTAAAAATCGATGTATCTAGAAGAAAGAACTGGTGGGACTTCATCATATCACGTCTTGTTTTTATCACAAATTTCCAATTTACCAAGTTCTTGTCTCATTATTTATACCAGACAGGGCATGCTGATGAGATACACAACCCGTTCTGTCCCTTTTGGCAATCCATTTATAACTGAAGCACAATTAATATCTTTACAGCTGTTCTCCAGGCGGAAAGAAAAATGCAGCAGCAAGTATTTTGTACATGTTTGATTGTAAATGTGTGAAGTGAGGAGCATCGGGAAATGTCTAAAAACAGTGGAATCTGAGCTTTCCTTGTTTTTAAATTCTCCAGGGATATGTTTTCAAAACAGCATTTCATACAGGAAGATAAGCTACCTTGAGGAGTTTTCCATATTTTCCAAGAAAATAATTAGAAATCAGGATAATCATTAAACAAAGAATTCACAAATGTCTCTCTTTCAAAGATAAGGATTTCCCCAAAAGTGATATGTTATTTCAAGTTTTTCATTACTGTAAACGGAAAGTATCTGACACAGGTCTCGATCAATATTTTGCCAAGGTTAAGAGCATGCCCGTGACACAGCCTCCAGAGGTCCTGACAACACGCTCCCACTGTGGTTGGGGTTTTTTACGCTGAAACTCACTAAATTTCAAGAGTGTGTCACATCATTTGAACCTCCTTTTCTAATCCATTGTCAATTGCCTGTTTTACTGTCAAAGTTTAGTCTATAACTAGAATACTAATAATTACCACCAAATATAAAGGAATTTCTATGTTTCTGGTACAAGTACTTATTTACTTGATATAATTATCTTATTTAGACTTAGACTAAATCATATTCAGATCACTGTCAGATTTCTAAAAAAGGATATGCATAAATAGGTACTCAATAAATGTCTATTTTTAATTCATTCATCTATTCAATTACAGATGTATTTTTTTTGTATAGACACTTATGGCATAATTATAAGAGCAAGCACCCCAATAGTTAGTATAGCCAGGAAAATACACCCTCCCACCCCCACACACATGCTAATATGGTAAGTATCTTTTTCTTCTTTCAGAGACAGCATCTCACTCTGTCACCCAAGTTGAGTGCAGTGGTATCATCACAACTTACTGCAGCCTTGACCTCCCAGGTCCAAGCAATCCTCCCACCTCAATTTCCCAAGTAGCTAGGACTATAGATGTGTGCCACCATGGCAGGCTTTTTTTTTATTTTATTTTATTAGAGACAGGATCTGGTCTTGAACTCCTGGACACAAGCAATCCTCTCACCTTGGCCTTCCAAAGTGCTGAGATTGCAGATATGAGCTACTCTGCCCAGCCTAGCTAAGGATCTTAAAGAGAAAATTCAAATATGGGCAACTGTTTTCATGTTAGATTCTGATGTGACAAATAAATATTTAAGAAGCATTTAGAACATCATTATGTTTACAATAATAGTAATTAATATTTTAAAGCTGAACATAAAACAGGATACATAAAGTGAAAACAACCAAAAGGAAATATGAGGACACATTCATTGTTAAAAACCACAACAACAAAAAGCTAAAATGTTGAGGCCACCAGTCTGAGCCCAATAATCAACAGATGTGGGGTCTGTAGCCAGAAGCTAGTTCTGACTAACAGTAAATTACATGTATTTAACTGCTATGCTCTATTGTTCTTTATAACACACACACACACACACACAACAAAACAAAAACCACAGAAATCAGTAGTCACCTGAAAACCAAAATGTGGAGATACCCACTGTCCGTATTTTGAAACCATCAAACAAAGCACAATGTATCAGAAAACAGAGCAGTATATCCATCCAGTGTGAGACAAACTCTGCTCTGCATGAATTGTTTCTCCACCAGGACTAGAATCCCCTGAAGACCTGTGTTTACAATGCAAATCCTGGGTCTGACTCAATGGAAAGCAACTTAGAATCTCAGGGGTTCAGGACAGGAGTCTACTTCACATATTGACCCAAGGAAAAGAGCTGTGAGTTAGGACAGAGGAAAAGATACTTACATCCTTTTAAAGGCATTATGTCATCTTAAATTTTTAATTACTGAAAATCAAAAGTATTATGGCCAGGCATGGTGGCTCATGCCTGTAATCCCAGCACTTTGGGAGGCAGAGGCGGGCAGATCACTTGAGGTCAGGAGTTCAAGACCAGCCTGGCCAACGTGGTGAAACCCTGTCTCTATTAAAAATACAAAAATTAGCCAGGCATGGTGGTGGGCACATATAATCCCAGCTACTCAGGAGGTTGAGGCAGGAGAACCTCTTGTACCTGGGATGCAGAGGTTGCACAGAGCAAGATCACGCCATTGCACTCTAGCCTGGGCAACAAGAGCTAAACTCTGTCTCCAAAAAAAAAAAAAAAAAAAAAAAAAAAGTATCTGAAACAGGTCTCAATCAATTTAGAAAGTTTATTTGCCAAGAGTAGACACATCCATGATAGCCTCACAAGGTCCTGACAACATGTGCCCAAGGTGGTTGCAGTACAGCTTGGTTTTATGCATTTTACAGAGACATGAGACATCAATCAATACACGTAAAGTTTGCACTGGTTCAATCCAGAAAGGTGGGACAACTCAAAATGAGGGCTTCCAGGTCATAGGTAGATTTAAAATTTTTCTGATTGGCAATTGGTTGAAGGAGTTATTATCAATAGAAAGGAATGTCTGGATTACTTTAAGTTGTAGAGACCAAAAGTTTTATCATGCAGATGAAGCTTTCAGGTAGCAGGCTTCAGAGAGAATACTTTGTAAATGTTTCTTATAAGACTAAGAGTCTGTTCTAACAGTGACTCAAAAAGGGAGGACGGCATAAAGAGGCATGTCCATTTCCATCACAGCCTGAACTAGTTTTTTTCAGGTTAACTTTGGAATGCCCTTGGCCAAAAGGAGGGGTCCGTTGAGATGATTGTGGGGGACTTAGAATTTTATTTTTGGTTTAATACGTACTCACTATGGGAAATACACCTCTTTAACAATGTAACTCAAAAAGATACTTTAGAAGGCACCAAAGTGATAAGGTTGGGATTTTAGAATGATACAAAGAAGTGTTAAGAAGTTAATTAGCACCTGCATTCTAAAGAGCAATCAGTTATAATTTAGGACAGATGTGGGGGGGTCAAGCATGGAAAAACACTCAGAAGAGCCTGGGAGATTCTGAAAGATAACAGCTTAAACTTTATTTTTTGTAAGTATTTAAACCTATATTTTGTAATATTTCTATGGTACTTTTCTAACTCCCTCTAGTTAGGGTATGTCTTGTGTGAGTATGTGTCTGTATTAATAGAAATGATGAATATAGTTGCTGATATTATATGAATAAAAAGGTTAATTATTTCGAGAAGTACCTGTGTCCTGTAGACTCTCAATTTACATAAATAAGCCTAAAGTAGGCTGAATTTTTTCCATCCCACCTTTATTTGGTGGCATATACCCTAGAGTAGCTTTGTCTCTAAAAGAGTAAAAACTTCTATAGCAGCGTTTTCAAAATTGTGGACCGCACAGGCTACTTAATGAAGCAGCACACTGTAAGCTGGTTCAATATAAAGATTCCTAGTCCCCCTACATGAAGAACTTAACATAGAATAATATACATCAACTTGAAATAATTAACATTACTAATTAACTAGTAATTAAATACTTATGTGGCACAGAGTAAGGTCTGAATATGTTTACTCTACAGACAGTCCCTGACTTATGATGGATCAACTTATGATATTTTGACTTTTATGATGGTGGGAAAATGATCTGCAGTCAGTATAAACCATTTCCATTTTTGAATTTTGATTTTTTCCTGAGCTAGTGATATGTAATATAACACTCTTTTTCAATGCTTGGTCGAGGGAGTGACCAGCAGCTCCCAGCCAATCATGTCATTGTGAAGCTAAACAACCAGGCGCAGTAGCTCACACCTGTAATCCCAACACTCTGGGAGGCCAAGGAGGGTGGATTACCTGAGGTCAGGAGTTAGAGATCAACTTGGCCAACACGGTGAAACCCCATCTCTACTAAAAATACAAAAATTATTCCAGTGTGGTGGCGTGTACCTGTAATCCCAGCTACTCAGGAGGCTAAGGCAGGAGAATAACTTGAACCTGGGAGGTGAAGGTTGCAGTGAGCTGAGATCACACCATTGCACTCCAGCCTGTGTGGCAGAGTGGGACTCTGTCTCAAAAACAAACAAACACCAACACTCTACAGTGCCCTGTACTGCCAGATGATTTTGCCCAACTGTAGGCTAATATAAGAGTTTTCATCTCATATATACCCAAAATATATATACCTACTATGTACCCACACAAAAAAGTTTTAAATAAAAATATAATTTCAAACACTATAAAAAAGAGTTCTGAACATACTGAAGGTAGGCTAGGCTGAGTTATGATGTTAGGTATGGTAGGTTAGGTATATTAAATACGTTTTCTACTTATGATATTTTCAAACTTACTATAAGTTTATTGAGATGTAATCCTATGTAAGGCATAAGCATCTGTATTCAGTAAATATTTTCAAATATAATCTCTAAATGTATCAATACAATAGGCCCAATTTGAGGCAACTATTAGGTTGGTGCAAAAGCAATTGTGGTCTTTACCATTACTTTCAATGGCAAAAAATACAATTACTTTTGCACCAATCTAATAGATACAGAGAGGTCAAACAAAAGGAATCTTTCCTAAGACCACATAGATTTTTGAGGCTCTGTTTTTGCAAGACAGAGTGCTAGAATCTGGGGATTCAAGATTAGTCAAATAGGCATAAAACTTACCATGACAGAGCTTCTAATTTTAAAAATCTTTGGTGAAAACATTTGAAAAGCTCTAGCAAGTTAGGAAGTCCTGTTAGATGACACATTTCTCAGGGAGAAGCAGACAATGATAAATTTGGAACAACTTTGAGGTCTTGCATTTTTCCCAGAATATATCATGCCACTTCTGCATTTAATTCCCTAATATATCAACATTACTTTTTTTTTCACATAAAATAGCTTTGCAAATGTTCCACTAACACCTCAGGAGTTTGTATCATGGCTCTTACTGTTTTTAGAATCCTCTGGAATACTACCATGGACTCCATGTAGAAAAATAGAGTATTACAATGAGTCACCAAGCAAGTGGTTTTCCAAGTGTGGTCTCCAGACCAGCAACATGAACGTCACCTGAATTATAAACTCTGAAGGAGAGACCCAGAAGCTACACTTTAATTGGTCCTCCAGGTAATTCTGACATACACTGAAGTTGAAGAACCAATGCATTACATGAACAAGAACAGGACTATTATATCAAATCAACATAGGTAGCTATGACCTAAAATGGAGCCATGAATATAATGTGTTATATAATGCTTTCACTTCTTTTTATAACTTTACAACCTTCTCAGTGAGGTAAGGTAATTACAAAATTTCTAATTTTATAGAAAATTTGACTGAAAAGTTTTCCTATCCTATTTATGCTTCAAGGTGCATAGAAAGTACTATACCAGGTGTACTTCCAGGTATGCATTTTAGCCTTTTAATATGTGAACATTGTGAAATTATCAGTAAGCATATAACTCATAAATCGCCCTGTTTCCATCCAGTGCTTTCCATAATTATGGTATCTTGCTACCAAATAGTAAGATATTGTGACTAGAAGAGTTAGTTTTTTTTTTTTTTAGGTTGGTAAATTAAGAAGTATAGAATACAACATAGTCTTCAAGCTAATTGTACTTTTTATCCAAAATTATATATTGTAAGCATAGTCATTATAAATATGTACTTTGTGAAATTCTGAGTAAGAATCAAATAAGCATCAATTTCCAGGCAGACAATTTCACAAATCCCTTAACAGCTGAGAGTTGCTGTTTCCCTAGTCCTCCATATTCAATTAAAAGGCTTCTGGTTCTTGAAGTCAACTTCCTCCTTTCCATTCATTATGAAAGGCACTCATACTTCAGAGCTTTGAATGACTAATACCAAGACCCCTCGACATTTGCTGGCATGACAGTTTTCAAATATCCTTGGAAACTAGGTCTAAGCATGCCTTAATCCATTATGAGGAGAAAGGCCTCTACTTGCTTGAGTTTAGCTCATTTCTCTTCCCAGTCTTGTTCAGGAGGCAAAAGAAGAAACAAGCACTATGAAATACTGACCAAACAAAAGAATCCTCTTACTCATGCATTCTTACAGTAATGATGCTCTCTCCTCATTAAATGAATATTTATTGAACAACCACTAAGAACAAATTAATCTCAACTTTCCATTTGTGTCTGTCCTTTCTCCCTTATTTCTACTCTAAGCATTATCCTAGATTTAATGGAAAGCACATTTGGCATAGGGATCAGCATATGTGGGTCTTATAGTCAATAAGAGATAGAAATGACAGATTTAAAGCAAGTCACTAAATCTCTGAGTCTAATTTACTTACTTGCTTTACCCACTTCACTGTATCATCATGGAGAACCCATTGAGAATAAAGATATTATTATACAATATATGAAAATCTCATGCAGAGTTTAAAAAATCCTCAAAGATACTTGTGAAATAACTGTACAAACACATTAGGTATAATTTCGTTTAACCTCATTCTGTGTTACCAGCATGATGTTTTTTCTTTTTACAGAGACCTCTACATTCATAAAACCCATTGAAATCAAACACAATTACTTTAAACATCACCATAAAGAAACTGTTTCATCATCTCAGAATGAGACTATTAAATGCTGTATATTATACTTGGAACTGACAAATTAATAAGAAAATAAATGGGGTAATAAGGAATTCTTGAAAGAAAAATAATAATAAGAAGAAGCTTCCTAGGCATTTGCTGGAATTCAATCCTTTGGAACTCGAATTACCTTGAATCAGAGCCCACAATATAAATAATTTCTCATCCTCATTTTTGCCAAGATAATACAAGATTAATGATCTTTCATGTTCCTATGAAGACTTTAGAACTTGCACATATTTCATTATGTGTGTATATATGGAGAGAAGCCTACTTGAGACAGAAAAGAGAATTCCCTTCAGGATAAAATTTATATTTCAGAGTAGAGATATTGTGAGTCAAGGCAGCTATTTTTGTGGTAGTTCCAGCCTCTACACATTTTTCTCTTTGATTTGGAAAGAAATCAACATTTTCTTTCCAACTTAGACAGTATATGTCACACAAATTCACACACAAACACTCATATATTGCAACATATAGAAATAAGAGAAAATGGAAAGAGAGAATGTGTGTGTGTCTGTGTATGAAAGAGAGAAAGAGAAAATGAATGCAAGAGGGAAAAATATTAGAGAATTTTTCTTCCTTCAAGGATTAAAGGGAAATATTTTTGGAACCTTCAGTAGCTCACATTCATAAACAGTAAGTTAAAAACTAAAAAGAAAGGGAACTCGAATGAAGCTTTCATAAGTTTAACTTTGTCATAGTTGACAAATTGCACACAAGAGGAAACATGTATTAGTGGTTGCTCTGTGCACATTACTTCTGCAAACACCATACCAAAAATGTATGAGTAACGGTCTTGTCTTCATAGAACTGATCATCTAGACAAGTATTAGAAGAGTCTGAACATCTCTTTGAATATTTTTTTGAGTGTTTAGCTGTGAAGTGTTAGAGAACAATAGAAAACCGAGTAATGAATTTCATTTTCCATCCTTGCTAAAGAGATCCTGAATAAGATGGCCAATAATTGCCTTGGATAAGTTATGCCCAAATAGAAGGAGCACTTTGGATTTCTTCACCTGGCTTAAGGTATTTTAACATAGTTTCACAGGCTTTAGTCTGATGTGAGTGAATGAGAAATGAATGGAGTCATGCCTACCTTGAAACTGGTTGTGATCTTGAAAAAATAATTCATATATTTAACAGGCAATTGTGTGCTCCACCTGGAGGTATAGCATCATGATTTTGTTCGATGAAAGGGCTTATGGTAAGAATTAAGAGAGTCAAAACTCAGCCTGACTACATATTTATTATGAGACTCTCAAGACAGTTACTTAACTGCATTTTCTTAGTAAAAACAAAAGAAAACAAAACTTCCTGTTAGGCTTTTTATAGAAATAAAATAGGATGAAACTGCCCAGTGTTGTACTCCTTAGTAGGAGTAATGACGTTGATAATGATAATGATATAGATTTACTGAGGACCTACTACAGAAGACACTAGCCTGAGTATTTTATACCTTATATTATTATTTATGGACTAACACTTATTGGATATCTACTAGGTGTCATTTGCTGCAGTCACATGAGTTCTCTAACTTAAACAATTAAAAAATTAAGATAAGAAGTAGGATGTACAGAGAAGAAAATTTACACAGCTGAATTTGCATGTTTAATGAGTGGCCTCCATGATCCACAAGTCACTCTCCAGACCACATGCTATCTGCTGCCTCACGTGAGTTTTCATTTAACACACCATGTTAAGCAATAAATTATATTTTACAAAAGGCTATTTTAAGCTATTACTTGAAGATTTGATCCTTTCTCTCTGAGTAAGATTCACTTATTTGCCCCCATGTTCTGCCTAAGTTTATAAAGCCATGAGAAAATAAAAGATATGAATCTCATATTTCATTGCCTAAATCCCACACAAATGGGTTTCCTTGAAGTTAGACTGGCTGCTAAGTTATCATTTTCATGCTTTCCATTATGGTCTTACCTCTGATGATAAAAAATTAAATAGAATGATAAATAAATTTTACTTATATTGAATCATCAAGTCAAAGAATGTTCTTGTTTAAGGTGAATTTCTCTTAAGTAGCAAGGAGACATTTGGATATTTAAAGAAAAACAAGTAAAAAAGGCCATGAACAATTAAACAGATAGCACTTTCTTCATTTCTGAATCAGTTTGGTTCATGTAGAAAGACTGAAGATACATCATCTAGGAGAAATACCCTATTTGTCACATCTCAGGATCAGCAACCTTGTCACTCTGGAAGGCAATGCAGATCTGGTTAACACTCCAACACCACATTGCATCATGTAAGACACTGAAATTGTCTTCAGCACTGGGTTCCGTGAATGCTATCAGTTGCAACTGTTCCCTGTCATCATCCTCACAAATTGTTCTGTGCTCTGGTCATTGCTGAGCCTCTTCCAGCCTACCTGACCTAATGGCAGGCATTTCTTTTCCCTGTTTCCTAACTGCAGTTGAAATCTTCACAGAGAACGTTGCTCATTTTCTTAGTTCTACCTTCCTGTCATCTACTACATATTTGCTGAGATGTCTGCTGTGCATCCAGCCAGTCCTGTGACAGGCCCTGAAAAACAACAAGGAATAATACAAGCACAAGCTTCACCTACAGAGAGTTATGGGCAAGTACAAATAGCAACATAGTAATTAATTAATCAATTAATTGTATGAAGGAAAATTCAGAACAATATGAAGTTTTAACAGACCTCGAGTAAGCTATGATAATCTGAAGCTGGAAGCGTGAATAGGAGTTACAGTTGTCTAGGCAACGTCAGTTGCATGTATGGAAGCTCTGAAGCCTTCACACTTGAGGGACAGAAAGGAAATCTATGAGGCAGTGATAAGATGTGAGGATGCTGGCATGAGTTATGCATGCCGAGCATTATCGGCCACGTTGTGAATTTTGAACAATATCCAGAAAGCAAAGGAGAAACACTGAAGCTCATTAAACAGCAACTTATCAAGATCAAAAGATGCACTACAACAGATCAATGAAGAATGTGAAAGAGCAGTATGGAGGGTGGACAGAAGTCCAAGTGAAATGAAATAGTTTTTAGCCCTCAGATGGTGAGAAATGACATTACAGTTGAAAAGTAGAAGGCGGCTTGTGTTTATAATAAAATGATTCATATCCATCCACATTTATTCCTAAGAGCAACAGGAAGTTGTTGATGGAGATGCTATGTTGAAAACCATGTTTTGAAAATACCACTTTTGCTACTGTGGAACCAGAGGTGAGTGGATCAAGAAGGACCAGACCTGTGACATGCTTTAAATCCATAAAATTCAGCAAGGGGATAGGTTTAATGTAATTGTATGGACATGATTACATTACATGAGATTGTATCAATCACACCAGAGACTCTCTCTCTTGCTGACTGTGAAGAAGGAAGTTTTCTTATTATAGAACAAGAAAACTGCCAGATGGAAAGGCCATGAAGCAAAGTGTGTAGGGTGGCCACTCAACACAGTGAACAAGGAATTGAGACCAACAACCAACTAAGATCAAAATGCTGCCAACAGCCAGGAGACCTTAAAATTGGATTCTTCCCCAGTAAGTCTCAGATGAGACCTCATCCCTGGATGAAACTTTGATTGCAGCCCATGAGAGCCCGAAGCAGAAGACTTACAGACCTTCTGAATGGATTCCTAACCTATGTAAACCATGAGATAATAAGTGTGTGTTGTTAATAGCCATAAAGTTTTTGGTGGTATTGCTACACAGCAATAAACAACTGATATAATCAGTGTTAAATGTGCTGATTGCTGCAAAGTTACCTCAGTCTCATACGCCCATGTCACATAAGCTGTTTGAGGTACAGGCCTGGAACTCATAGGAAAAGGCAGAAATGAGATGTAAATTTTGGAGAGTCAATTAAAAAGTAACCATGAAAGAGAGGGTAGGGGTCATAGAAATAAAGGATAAAGATATTGCCTACAAGTAAAGGTAATAGAATAATCAATCTTTTGTTTTAAACAGACTAATTAGCTTAATTCTGAAAATTTATCCTAAGCAAATACATCAGAAAGGAAGATACACATTGATGTTTGTTAATGCTCAGAGAATTCAGAAGCAGCATACTGACTAAGGTAAATCAGGGTAAACTATGACACATAGTGAATGCCTCACAGTTAGGCAAAACTGCCATTTATGGAAATATCACATGCCAAGCCGAGTATTTTATCCATTCACACAATTTTTCTTTTAAAAATTTCATTTTAAAGATAAACTCAGATTCAGAGAGGTAAATTCTTTCTCATTGTTACCTAGTAGTTAGGAAAAGATCCATGACTATAACCACTTCTGGCTTCAAAGCTAGTCCTTTTAACTTTGAATGCTTCAAGAAAGCATCAAATCCGACACTGGGGAGCATATTCTTATATTCTCTAAGCTGTCCTAAGCCTAACCTTGGACCCCACATATCTAAGCATTTCCCACTTAAATTGGCTTCTTTAGTAATACAAGTTCTGTAGAACTTAAAGCACTAGCAAATTATCTAAGAATTCAGGCAAAACCTTAGAATCAATAAAGAATACACTTTCTGTTCAATGCAAATGCCATGTCTAATATGGCCGAATGTCCCTTCAAACCCCAATGTGCCCCTTGTCTCTGAGGCTGTTGGTAGAAGGGCTTCAAAACTGCCTTTCTAACCATTGCCAAAAACACAGCAATAACTGACTTTAATCATGATGTCTTGAAATAGCTTCTGATCAAATGTATTTTACTCTATGGACATAATGTAAAAGCTCCCATCCAGTATTTAAAACAATCATACAACCCTTACATGCATTTGCCTGCTTGCTCATTTGAATATGTTGCCAATTGCTTATGTGTACTGAATTGCTTAGAGTTAGGAATAGAGAGATGATGTTGAAATATTTTCCATTTTACAGATATCCCTCTTTTAGCTATGAAGCAGAACCTATAGTTGTGTTGACACATCTCTGTTTTATTCACATGGCTTGACTTTTGAGCAGGAGACACTTTGTGCCTACTTTTCATCAATTCCAAAAATTTTGAGAAATGTCTGCAAGTGCCACAGAAGAACCAGATCATGTCCTTTGCAGAAACGCGGATGGAACTTGAGCCCATTAACCTTAGCAAACAAATGCAAGAACAGTAAACCAAATACCGCATGTTCTCACTTATAAATGGGAGCTAGATGATAAGAATGCAAGAAGAGTAAACCAAATGCCACATGTGCTCGCTTATAAATGGGAGCTAAATGACATGTGAACACTTAGAGAGGACCAACACATGCTGGGGCCTATTGGAGGGTGAAGGGTGGGAAGAAGGAGAGGGTTGGGAATAAGAAATAATGGATACTAGGCTTAATATCTGGGTGATAAAATAATCTGTACAACAAACTCCATGACACATATTTACCTATGTAACAAACCTGCACATCTTGCAAATGCATCCCTGAACTTAAAATAAAATAGCTTAAAAAAGAGAAATGGCTGCAGGTGCTCTAAATCATGAGAAAACATGAAATGTTAATTGATACTCTGCCATGTAAATGTTAAGCAAGCACTGTCCGAGGTGATACCTCTAGATATCCCTGGGGAATACAGATAATCATAATCTCTGTTATGACAGTTCTTCACATTTTGGGCAAGGCTCAGGGTTGCAAGTTATCCTCCCTGACAGACTTTGTGCTCCTTGGAAGCAGGTTAAGAAACAATATTTAGAGTATGTATCCTTAATTCGCATATACCAAAACATGAACATGAATTTTATATAACACGTTGCCCACCAAAACAAGAGAAATATACCAGCAGGGAACTCTAGGTATGATGCAAGGAATTAATATTAATCGGCTTTAAATTTATAGTGAGATTTTTATCTATTTTACTCTCCTTTTAACCTTTCTGATTAGACTGAATATATCAATTTTATTCTAGTACTATATGTGTTTAACACCTTTCTGATACATACAAATATCCCTTTATATAGCAAACAACAAGCAGCCTTGGGATACAACTTAACCAGGCAACAATGTCTATATAAAAGTTAATGACACTTGTATATTTCCATATATTTTACATTTTATTTCATATTTTTATCTGACATTTGTTTCTATTTGTGGCAAATGATACTAATAGTGAGATAAAGTTTCTTTTTGAAATCACAATTCATATGAATAAAAACAAGTATAACAGTTTCTTTCTTTTAATATGACATGTCCCATGTAGATTAATGGCAGACTTGATACCCAACCAAATACTAGAGGTGAATCTCAAAGAACTAAAAGGTGGATTCAGTGCTCTAACTAAGGAAACTAGCAGGGATTTGCAACAAGACCTCGAGGGAGTGACTCTTGAGCCCAAAGTCTTTCTATCTGCAAACACGGCTTTTATCTATGAGACTTCACTATCTGTTTTTGCAGGCACTCAGTAAATACTCATTAAATATATTTATGAGAACAATTACAGCAAATATAGAAATGAGAGTTCAAAAAACATGAAACAAGAAGCAGAACAGAAAATAGTAGAAGGTTTTTTTTTTTTTTTTTTTGCAATAAATGTAGTTTAATAGGTGAATTTCTGTTAGGAAAAAAAAGGAAATTATGATTAAATCAGGTTAGAAACCTCTAAAATATCCCACTGCTGTGGGTTTTCTGTTGGTTTAACTAAGAGATGGTGCTGGTGATATACTTGAAAAACAGCTGTAACTTGGAAATTCCCACTTAGCTGCCTTGAGCCAGGTACAATTGACTTTAGAGCAAGACAGATTTGACTTATATGCAGGGTCCATTTATGTGTGGATTCTGTTCAGCCTCTGCCACCTATGAGACAGTAAGACCAACTCCTCCTCTTCCTACTCCTTCTCAGCCGACTCAACATGAAAATAATGAGGATGAAGAACTTCATAATAATCTACTTCCACGTAATAAATAGTAAGTATATTTTCTTAGGATTTTTTTTTTTATTATTTCTTTTTGAGAGGGAGTCTCACTCTGACGCCCAGGCTGGAGTGCAGTGGTATGATCTTGGCTCACTGCAACCTCAACCTCCTGGGTTCAAATGATCATCCTGCCTCAGCCTCCCAAGTAGCTGAGATTACAGGCCTGAGCCACCACATTTGGTTAATTTTTTTTTTTTTTTTTTTTGAGACGGAGTTTCACTCTTGTTACCCAGGCTGGAGTGCAATGGCACGATCTCGGCTCACCGCAACCTCCGCCTCCTGGGTTCAGGCAATTCTCCTGCCTCAGCCTCCCGAGTAGCTGGGATTACAGGCACGTGCCACCATGGCCAGCTAATTTTTTGTATTTTTAGTAGAGACGGGGTTTCACTATGTTGACCAGGATGGTCTCGATCTCTTGACTTCATGATCCACCCGCCTCGGCCTCCTAAAGTGCTGGGATTACAGGCGTGAGCCACCGCGCCCGGCAATTTTTGTATTTTTAGTAGAGACAGGGTTTTGCCATGTTGGCCAGGATGGTCTTGAACTCCTGACCTCAGGTGATCTGCCCACCTCAGCCTCCCAAAGTGCTGGGATTACAGGCGTGAACCACTGCACCCAGCCCTTTATGATTTTCTTGATAACATTGCCTTCTATTTAGCTTACTTTATTGTAAGAATGTAGTATGTAATAGATACGAAATAAAAAATATGTGTTAATTAACTCCTTATGTTATTGGTAAGACTTCTGGTCAACAGTAGGCTATTGCTAGTTAAGTTTTTAGGAAGTCAAAAATTATACATGCAGTTCAACTGTGCAAGGGGTTAGCACCCCTAACCCCCGCATTGTTAAAGCGTCACTGTTTATAAGGAAAAGCCACCCAAAATAACATATATATTTTTATAGTCACCTTACAGAGCCAGAAAGAAAAAAAAAGGAGGGATGGTAGAGAGGATCAACAAGATAAATGAATATAAGAATGGATATATTCATTGATTCATTTAAATGTCTTGTAAATTTGGTAGATCTAATTTCAAGCTTGTTTCGGGTGTTGAGGTAAATAAGCCAGGCATAAAATCATACATTGTGTATGAGTTAGTTTATGAGTACAAAGCAGGCAAAACATATCTATGCTGTTAGAAGTTAGGATATCAGTTAATCATGTGACTAGAAGGGGACACAGAATGAATTTTGTGGGGACAATGCTACTCTGAATTTTTATTTGGGTGCCGGTTATACAAACCTGTCAGCTTATGCTGCTATGGATATATGCATTTTACTATATGGCTATTAAACTTCAATGAAGAATTTGAAAGTATGTATGGGGAACAAGAAGAAAATGTAGGAAAGCCTGGACACAAGAATTAATATCTATGTTCATGAGAAATCTAGGTTACTAATGCTCTTAGTGCTGGATTGCTGATTCACATCACATAGTCTCACTGCTTCACTTAAAACCTCCCTAAAGAAAGTCTTCACAAGGCACTTAAATAGTGTTTATGGAACTGTGAGACGCTGTAAGATTACAGCTCTTAAGACAGATACTGGTATTTCTCCTTTCATTTGATTTTGACATTGTAACTTATTATATATACATAAAAGTATGTGGTAATTGTTTGATATTATTTCATTGACACCTAATGGTATCAGCAGCTCTAATAATTACACAGGAATAACAATAAGAAAAAGAATCCTGGGTGATTGTCATTATTCAGATTATTCTGTCAAGGTGAGAAAAAGGACAATAAAAACATGCTCAGGAAAGAATTTTGTTTCAATCTTTGTTTCCAATCTTGATCATCTAGTTATCTTTAATAGTGATTTCAAAAAGAACAAAGCATGGGAGAATAGGTTATCTTACACCCGTTAATGGGATCTGTGAATATAGATGGATGGAAGAGTGACATTGCAGTCAGCATGGAGTCTTTTTTCCTACTGAACTGAGAATATTCCTTCTCTCGTTCTCTCTCTCAGTTCAAGGAGATCCATGATCCTTTCATAAGCCCAGTAGAAGGGGATATGCCACCCCCTACCCTGGTTCTAACTTTCCCAAGGATTTAACATTTCAGCTCATTGCTTTTATCTGTGCAGCAGGCAATGGTAGATGAAGAAAAAACTTCCTAGTTTGTTCACATTATAGTTTGAAGATATCTACTGCATAGTTCTGACATTCACACCATGCCTTACCCTAAGGAGCCAAATTCTTTCACAAGGCAGACACGAGAGTGATGATCTATTCTTAAGGTCCATATAATGAAAAAGCTGCACGTCATCTGTGTGGGTATAAATATTTGTTATCTTTATACATTGTTTACATAGCCAGGAAGAAAGATGCTTTTATATCCTCTTACAGACCAAAGTTCCTTTGAATCCCCATGGTCACTGTCATCACTGTCACCCAAGGCATCCAGCAGATTACTTTATATTTCTCAGGAATTTTTTTTTTAAGAAACATAATACATCCTTCCATTTTTTTGAGTTGTCTTTTATAGATACATGGAAGTATCATCGAAGCCAGAGATGGGAATTGCCTAAAGATCAGTATGTTAGTAGAACCAGAGTCTAAGAAAATCAATTAGAAGTTTCACAGTCTCTCATTCTTTCTCATCTTGGTTGCTGTTCCATTTCCTCCTATCTCTGTAGGTACTGGCTTTACTCTTTTACTTTAATAAAGGATCATGTTTGCTTAATGGTTCCCAACTTCACATATGTTTATGTTGAGTGACTTGGAAAGGTACTGTTTCAACATCCTCCTAGTTTTCCTGGTAAATACCTGTGGTTGAAACTAATTCCACTAGATTTGGTGGAATGTCTGCCTGTGTCTCAGAACAGAAAGCTAACTGCTGGTATCCCACACTGTCAATAGAGAGATGCATGGTAACTAGAGAATACACACAGCATGAATTAGGTAGACACTCAGTGGATGTTGGACGTTCACTGCTGACTTGAAACGGGTTAGGTTATCTATAGGTGGTTCCTGACTATAGGATATTCATTCCTGTATTCATTCCTTTTTTCACAGAAGCTTTCAAAGAATAGGAATAAGTAGGTAACATTGGTAATGATAATTTAGTAAAAAGATTGTCCATGAAGACAGTTTCAAAGAATAGGAGTAGGAGGACCAATTTTGAGCAGAAAAAAGGAAAGATAAAATCTTCCTGTGTAGCATTTCCCATGGTCGATTAGGTCTGACAGCATTTTAAGATGGTTCTTATATATAATGTGATCACTGGAGCTGATTCAAGTACCTCCATTCATCCATAAATTGACTGATTGCTTTCCATTCTAGGTTTTCTGCCATTATTTTATGTGATCACAAAGGAATGATATCTTTACAATGTCTTACAAATTGTTGATAGGACTCTTGTAGTCAATGTTTTGGTCAAACCAATTAAAATGTGTTTCTTTAATACATTAAATTATCTGAGAAATACTATAATCATGTACAGTGTAAAGCATTGCCTAATATACAATATAAATCTTTCTTATAACTAATTAGCTAATCATTTTCAGCAACTTGTTTAACTTCTATATATCTATTTCCTCATCTGCAAATTGAGAAAAATAATAGTATTAACATCATGCAATAAAAATCACATGATTATAAATTAGTACTTAAAAGTGTGCTGAGAAAATAATAAGTTCAGAATTAATGTTAGCTATCACTACAGTAAAAAGAAATTTTAACATATTTGGAAAAAATAAAAGAGGTTTTCACATGACAAAGAAGTGGGATTTATTCTTGGAATGCAGAGCTTGTTCAACATAAGAAAATCAAATATTCCATCATATCAACAAGCTGAAGAAGGAAATGTTATGATCATATAAGCTGACACACAAAAAGCATTTGACAAAATCTAACACCCATTCATGATCTCAGCAGATCAGAAACAGAGGAGAACTTCCTCAACTTGATAAAGAATGACCAACTATAAAAAAATCTATAGCTCCCAATTAAAAAGTAGGCAAAAGACTTGAATAAACATTCCTCAAAAGAAGGTATACAAATGGTCAACAGACATATTTAAAAATGTTCATTCATCAGATACAGTGACAAAAGCAAGATTCATTTTTTAAAAATTGAAAAGTAAGGCTTTATAAAATTAAAAACTTCTGCTCTGTGAAATACGCTGTTAAGAAAATCAAAAGAGAAGCCATAAACCAGGAGAAAATATTTGCAAACAAATACTTGATAAAGAATTTGAATCTAAAATATACAAAGAAATCTTAAAAATCAAAGAACTTGAAACAGAAGTACCATTCAACCCAGCAATCCCATTAATGATTGTATACCCAAAGGAAAATAAATTATTCTACAAAAAAGGCACATGTGCTTGTTATGTTCATTGCAGCACTATTCACAACAGCAAAGAGATGGAATCAGTCTAAGTGCCCATCACTAGTGGACAGGATAAAGAAAATGTGGTACATATATACCATGGAATACTATGCAGTCATAAAAAAGAACAAAGTCATGTCTTTTGTAGTAAAATGGTTACAGCTGGAGGCCATCATACTAAGCATGTTAACACAGAAACAAAAATAAACACAATAGATTCTAACTTACAATTGGGAGCAAAATACTGGTTACAGACACAAATATGAGAACAATAGACATTGGTGACTCTGAAAGTGGGGAGGGAGAGAAGGAGAGAAGGACTGAAAAATTGCTTACTGGGTACTGTGTTCATTACCTGGGTATGATGAATCATACCCCAAACCTCAGCATCGTGCAGATACCCATATAACAAACCTGTATACATACTCCCTGAATCTAAAATAAAAGCTAAAATTTTATTTTTAAAATATCTTAAAACTCAAAAATAAACAGACATCCCAACTTAAAAATGGACAACAGATCTGAACACACCTCAACAAAGAAGATATGCAAATGACAAATACATATAAAACAATTATTATCATCATTTGTCATTAGGACACTGACAATTAAAACAATAATGAGCTACCACTACATAGCTATTATTAAAATGGCTAAAATCCAAAAACTTGACAATACAAATTGCAAGTGAGTATTTAAAGCAATAGGAACTATTCATATCATTTCCAATGAAAGGTACTAGGGCTCCTTGGAGAAATGGTTCATTCTAAACTTGGAGCAATAAATATAATGATGAGCATAGAGTATCTTGTAGTCCCTGCAGCATCTTGAAGTGCAAGGAAGTAAGAAAGTGCTAAAAAATATATTTAAAAAAAAAAATGTTGGGGGTAATCTTAAGAGACATAGGGACTAACTGAGAATTTCAATGGCCTTATTTACCTAGGGGATAAAAATGAGCAAGAATAAAGCTATATTGAATTAAAATCCAAAATATAAAAAAATTAAAAACTTTTAAGTCCATAACAATGACAGGAAGAAAGGAAGGGAGAGAGGTGGGGAAGGAAAGTGGAGGAGGGAGGGAGGTGTGGAGGGAGGGATGCAGGGAGGGCGGGAGGCAGGGAAGGAGGGAGGGAGGAAATGTGCCATGTGAAAGAAATTCACAGAAATCACGTAGATAATCATGGGGGGGTAAGGAACATAACTTCCTATTCTTTAGGTATGCGCTGCACATATTGACTTCCTTCTAAAGGGTACAGTATGGAAAAGAGGGAGGAGTAACTTTACAGAGAGAAACCTGACAAACAATATCTCAGCCACTTGATTAAGGTCAACATCAACCGTGATAAATCCTGTTGATAGTATGCACCCTTGTGATACGATGAAAATGGCACGTTTACCTCTGTGGTCTTCCTCCCCTAACAGATGACCCCAGTTGAATTATGAGAAAAATATCAGACAAGTCTCAATTGAGGGACATTCTACAAAAATACATGACCCATGTTCATCTGTCAAGGTCATCAAAAACAAGGAAAGTCCAAAAAATTCAGAGAAGAGGAACAGAAAAAAAGACAGATAAAAACAAACTCTGAGTAAGCTATAGAGTTTAGTTAAAATGTTGTGTCAACATTGGTTCATTAATTGTGGCATATATATCATACTAATGAAAGATGTTAACAAGAATGGAATGTTGATGTGAGGTATATAGGAACTGTCTTTACAATTTTACTTCTCTGTAAATCTAAAACTATACTAAAATTTAAAAGTTGATTAAGAAAACAAAAGAGGTTCCAGGCACTTAAGCACAAAATTTCCTAATAAAACTAATCATAGCTGGAAAGAGATTTTTGCTTTTTATACATCTATAAATAAGACCCTAAGTCCAGGCTGATACAGGGACACAGTAGTTATAGAAAGGAGAACACTAGTACCTGATTTAACATGTCTGTGATTGGTTTTGGACCTTAATTCTAATATTTCTTAATTAAGTAAATTTGACCACACAAAGAGCATTCATTTGCAAGGGCTGCTGATATGGCTTGGCTCTGTATCCCCAGCCAAACCTCATCACGATTGTAATCCTCATGTATCCAGGGAGGGAACTGGTGGTAGGTGATTGGATCATGGAGACGGTTTTCTCCATGCTGTTCTCATAATACTGAGAAAGTTCTCACAAGAGCTGATGGTTTGAAAAGTGTTTGGAAGGTCCATCTTTGCAGCACTTCATTCTCTCTCATCTGTCACCATGTAAGATGTGCCTTGCTTGCCTTTTGCCTTCCACCATAATTGTAAGTTTCTTGAGGTCTCTCCATCATGCTGAACTGTGGGTCAATTAAAACTTTTTTTATTTTAAATAAATTACCCAGTCTCAGGTGGTATTCTTTGTAGCAGTGTGAAAACAAATTAATACAGCTGCCTTAACAAAATTCCACAGACGTGGTGGCTTAAACAGCAGAAATTTATTTTCTCACAGTTCTGAAGACTGGAAGTCCAAGGTCAAGATGCTGGCAGACTTAGCTTCTTCTGATCCTTCTCTCACTGGCTTGCAGATGGCTTTCCTATTGCTGCTTTCTCATGTGCTTGTCCATCTGTGCACTTGTGCTCCTGATGTCTCTTTGTGTGTCCAGACTTCCTCTTCTTGTAAGGACACCATTCAGACAGCATTAGGGCCCTCCATGTGACCTCATTTAACCTTTATTACCTCTTTAAAAGCCCCATCTCCAAATGCAATCACAGTCTGAAACACTAAGAGTTATGGATTCAACATATGAATTTGTGGGAAACATAATTCTGATCCCAACACAAACCCACTATATTTATATTTTTTACTATAAATATGTGTTAATAATACTTGACTGATATTATAATCTTTATATAATATATAATGTACAACAATCATGCTTGACATATATAATGCCCCCTTCTAAAAATCTATGCAGATTGAGTTCAAGAAATATACTGGGGATAGAGCAGTAGGGGGTGTGGGTGTTCAAAAAGGAAAGTTAACACTTTTTGAAGTAAATCTCGAAATGTCTATACATTATTCCTTCTGAAGTCCAAAGTGATGTTATCAACTTAAGGCTAAGATAATGACTAATTATTACATAGGGATTAATATTTAACAAATGTGCAAAATACTACTTAAAACATTCTGCATATACATTCAATCTATCAACAACCTTAGGAGGTGAATTTTATTATTTGTTGTTTGATATTACTAATCAATAATGATAATAAATAACAAAGAACATTATTTGCTAGGGCTGGTGATAATGGCTTGGCTCTGTATCCCTGCCCAAATCTCATCAGGAATTGTAATCCTCATGTGTCCAGAGAGGGACCTGGTAGGAGGTGATTGGATCATGGAGACAATTTTCTCCATGCTGTTCCGATGATACTGAGAGTTCTCACAAGACCTGATGGTTTCATAAGTGTGGAAATAATTTATTATTTGAATTTTATTATTACACTTTGTGTACAGACACAAAGGATGAAAACATAGTGTTTTATAGGTACCTAGCCTAGAGCAGAAATTAAGTAAACGGTATCTGTTGTGGCTTCTTTCTCTTATCAATTAAGCTGAACTGAAATTCTGTTTCTAGAACTCCCTTCTCTATATTGCCCTAGTTAGTTCTGGCATGAGACCTTGAAAGCAGAAGTGAAGAAGGTAGACACGAAGTGAGAGCAGGACATCAGGCACTGGGCTCTCATGTGATTCAGCAGATCTGCAAGCTCACCATGTTGGCATGGCGCAACATGTAGGCTCACAGCTCTTCCAGCTTCCTAGGATTTGCACCTTCAGGTTCTCTGAGTCCTAGGCCAGATACATGTGACTCTCTATGATAAAGGGCACTGGTTCTCCTGCAGACTACCCAACACATTGGATTTTGAAGTATAAGAGACATATATATATAGGCCCCACTTTGTCCCCATGGGTTCTAGCCGGCCCTCTGGAATTCTGCATATACTTTCAATCTACAACAACCTTCAGAGGTGAATTTTATTATTTGTTATTTGATATTATTAATAAATAATAATAATAACAAAGAACATTGATTTGCTAGGGCTACTGATATGGCTTGGTCTGTATCCCCACCCAAATCTCATCACGAATTGTAAAACTCTCTTATTATGTATGTAGACTGTTACTGGCTCTGCCTGTTTGATGGGGAGCTCCTATGCTCATCTATGAAAAGACCGTGAGTAAGCTACCTTATGATCCTGTGACTTAGTTTTCTCATTAGAATAATAAAATTCACCTCCCAAGACTGTTGGTAGATTGAATGTATGTGTAGAATGCTTAGGATAATATTTTGCACATTTGTTAAATATTAATCCCTATGTAATAATAACATAATTAGTCATTATGTTAGGCTTAAACTGATAACATCACTTTGGATTTCAGAAGAAATAACCTATAGACATGTCAAGACTTACTTCAAAAAGCGTTAACTTTACTTTGTGAACATCCTTGCTACTGCTCCATCCCCAATGTATTTCCTGAACTCAAACTACTCTTGTTACTTACCAGGATTCATAATTGCTAGACAATGATGAGATCTGTAAAGTCTAACATGGTTATAAAGAGAAGACTCTTTGAGTCATGCACCCTGATAAAAGGAAAATAAATGAAATCACCTTCAACAGTAGCACAAATATGATCAGAATTACTACAAACTCCTTGAGTACAGACACAAGGGATGAAAACTGATTCCCTTAGGACGGTAGATGTATATGGGATCATGTGTTCCGCATGACCTCAGGTGAGACATAGCTATACATTCTCACTACAGCCTCATGTTGTAACTTTTATCTTTTTGTCACGATGTCTAATAACATATCAAATGTATATATACAAATAAATATACATGTGAAATTACTGGTGGGGAGAATAGAAAAAAATGCCATTATACTCATAAACCTATGATTGCTAATTAACCAAAGAATAAATGCATTTTCGTCTAAAAATCAAATGGCAAATGCCAAAATCCAATGAATCCAGAAAGTATAATTATTAAGCTCATATGCACAAATGTCAAAGCTAAATAAATAATAATATATTGATACAAGGAGACTCTAGGAATTCCCCACTGCCCATGACAGGCAAGGTTCTGAGAAGGCTAGGCATACACTAAAAATATATTGACAAACGTGTCCCACATTCATTTTCAGTCAAGTTTTCAGAATTTCACAAATATATGTTTTGGAGCTGCCCTGACATGCAGTTAATTCATTCCACTGATTAGTGAATGCGGACAAAGGCTGAATTCTGTGGGGTTTACTCCTCAACCCCTTTTAATATATGATTTCCTAGAATGGTTATGTAATAACAGTTTATACTATGAGTGTTCATTCTAATTTACAGAACCCTAGACACACATGTGGCTTGAATACCTAAGAAGAGTTGCCTTTTTTTTTCTGGAATCAATAAATATGTTGAATCCTGAAATAGTAATTCTCATCTGAGGGCAAAAGGAGGCAAGAAAGACAACAGGCTCACGGAGTTGTCTGGGTAGACTCCTGCCTGGTTTCCTCAATCCTCCATCTGTAATACAAAGTTTTTCTTGAGTGTTTTGATTTTTCTTATGGTAAGTGCTGATTGATTGATTTGAAAACACTTTTCAATATTTCAAGTACCAGAACATTACTTGAATAGAAAGTGGTTGATGTCTTATTTTCTTCAGAAGGGTCCAGGGAAGGCTTTGGTTGAAGTGCTGGCCATAGAATATATCTCTGAGAACAGAAAAGTGGGGTGCGATTTTCAGAGAGGAAAATCAATGTATTTTGAAATAGCAAGAGCCAAGATGTGAGTGAGTAAAAAATGTATTTCTGAAGAACATAAAGAAAACATTAGGATAATCAAATTGAGTTTAAGATAATTCCAATAAGCAAGCACAGGGATATAACAGGAAAAAATCAAAAGAGAAATAAAACTTCAGCATTAGCTACTGCTGTGAATAGGTCTAGAAGTTCTTGGTTAATACGCACAAAGATAAATTGGTTTAAAGATGCTGGTTTAAATAAAGACACAGGTCGAGATACGTCATCAGTGTTGCCTCTTCACTTCGACATTTTAATGCTGAGTCAATTATTTAATTTTAATCACTGAAACACCAATTCAAATTATCAGATACCTATGACTAAGAGATATAGGTTTCTAAATCAAATTGAGGCAACAAATCACAGTCCACCAGGAGTGATACATTGTATACCTGTGGGGATGGGGTAAGAGGAAGAGTTTGTCAAATTTAGTTTCATTAGGTTCAAATTTCAGGCATTTTTATAATTTTTTCAAATATACTTTAGATAATATTCTATTATATAGAAGAAAAATGATACCAATATTACCACTTGTAAAATCAAATGAAGTTTTCATCACATTTTCTTGTGATTTGTGTCGTTCTGATGAATTTTTATTGGATAGTGATTGGGAAGTCATTTTCTAGAAATAATTCAAATTCCTAAGTCCATAGACAAATTGTAAAAGAAGGGTCCACTGAAAGCACCCAGCTTATATTGATAACGAGACCCCAGACAGGGTGAATCAGAGACAGCTGAGACAGCCCTATGGTGACTCGTTCTATAATTTTAACAGTTTTCAAAATGACTGAAAGTGGTGTTTCTATAAAAATTATAATAAACTTCCCTAGGCTACTCTACATTTGTTAGTATAACTTTTTGTATATATTTTATATTTATATAAGGTTGAGATTTGGCCCAAAGATTTTTAAAATTGAAGAGATCAGAGATGTGAGTTGATCAATGTAAGGTCACGAAAACAGTTGGCACTTCATTAGAGGCAATAAAATTGATTAATTCTATTTTTCTATTATAAATTCACTCCTTAATAAAATGTAATATTATAATTTAGGGAATACAAATGAGCAAATGTTAAAACAAATCTGATGGAAGGAGCTTCCCCATCACAAAAGTTATTCAAATAAACCTTGTTTATATTGTCATCATTGTTTGCAAAGCTTGTTCTCAGTCATAATGTAGAAATAACTCAATGCCTCTTGGAAGACTAATGCATTTTAGGCACCCCTAACAATTAACTGTAACCAACTTCCCCCTTTGGAAACCATAGACCATTTAGGGAGACCTTGAATACCACACACAAAAAAACACATATTAGAAGCCATTGCTTCACTTTCATTACAAAGGTGAAAAAAAAAAAAGATTCAGCTATTTCATCAACTGCCTACATATCTCTCGTAGAGGTTTAGCTTCTTTAAGCAGAAGAGAAACTACAGACTCCTCATCCCATTGTAGAGTTTTGGAACCACAGCTGTCTTAGTTATTCATATCAGGTAGAACAGCTGGATTTCTTTTGAAAGTGTTTATTTCAATCCTCATGATTTCCCGCCCATGTTTTCCTAAAGAATTTCAATTTTGTTCGTCACTCTGAATGAAATAAGAAAAAAATATAATCAAATCCATCAAGATATGCTTTTCCCCTTTCCCACTTTGCATCTCTCCTTTAAAAATAGAGATGTGCTGCCAAATTCTTTTAAAATCTAGCCGAGAGGGAGAAAGAAAGCCACAACCTATAAATTATAAAAAAGAAATGTGTTAGGTTTAAGACAGTTTGCCAGTATGTACATCCTTTGATCTTTTAAGCCTACATGACATAAATTGTTTCTCTAATAATAAAAAATATGAAAATGAGCCTTTTAAATTATTACTTCAGAAATATCCTTTATTTTTGTAGGATAAAATATGTACTGGGCAATGACAAGAATAACAAGCTAATCCATGTAAGCTGTAGTCATCATAATTTACAATTCACTTTTTAGAAACTGCAAATTTCACTATTTAGCTGCATGCTAAATTAACATGTGGTCTTGCATAAAACCAAAAATGTATTCTCCTTAGATGCGTGTTTCTAGAGCTTTTGTGGAGTAAAATTCTGTAATTCCTGAAAGATACTTTTGAAAAAATAGTTTCTGGGGCCATATAAATTAATCTGAATTTCCAAAAGAGCATACAATATGTCCAAATCTCCAAAAGAGTATATTACATGAATTTATCAAATTATGATAATAGTCATATGTCAAAGACTGAAATAAGAAAAGCAGTTTTACTTTCTTTAATTTGGTGTTTATCAAATACATTTGTACTTTTTTTGCACTAAACCAATTTTGAATACTCATCAGAAAATATTGCCACAGATCTATTATGATATAAGAAACAATTGAAATATATAGACAAATAAAAATACAGAGTGTTATGGCGCTTCCTGTCTCCATTCTTAACTTCTGCCTTCTACCTGAACAGCTTAATCCAAAAGCTGTAAGGTGTGACTGGGCAAGTCGGGAGTCCACATAAAGACAGGAAGTGGAGGAAGAGTGCGACGGTGGATAAATACTTGTGTGGGGGAGGCAGGGTATGGGTGAGGTAGCAAATGGAGATAAGTTACTACAAGGACAAGCGGTATGCTAATGCATAACTATGTTAAAAATAAAGAGACGGATTCCTCACTGTTAAATAAAGGGGAAAAAATCAAAATGAAGCCTGAGATGTCATTTTAGAATGCGGTTATAGAGCTGAACTTGTAGTTTTCAATAGAGAAATATAGAGCCTATTCATTTCCTTGGGCTGCTATGACAAATTACCATGGAGTTGCTTACAACAACAGGAGTTTATTCTCTCAGAAGTCTGGAGTCTAAAATCAAAATGTTGTCAGATCCAACCCCAGTTCCCCCTGAAGGATCCTTCTAGGCCCTTTCCAGCTATGTGTGACTCCTGGTTCTTCTTGGTTGTGGCAGCAAACCTCCAATCTCTGCCTCTGTCCTCAAACAGCCTTCTTCCCTGTATAAGTGTGTATCTTTCCATGAACTTTTTAGATGGACACCGATCATTGGACTTAGGGCCCAGTCAAAGCCAGTACAACCTCAATTTAACTAACAAAATCTGCAAAAAAGCTGTTTCTAAATAAGGTCATACTTAAGTTTCTGAATGGACGTGAATTTTGGGGGAATGCTATCCAACCCAGTACAGTTAGATGTGTGTGTGTGTGTGTGTGTGTGTGTGTGTGTGTACTCTCCCAAATGTTCTTTAGCTCTGCCCTGTCCACCAAAAGTTTTGGGAACACTGGCACCCTAATAACAATGAACACGACTAATGCCCAGACTTTCCTATGTAAATACAATTCTCCTTTAAACTGAACCAAATGTTATGTGTAAATGACTATTTCTAGGGCTAGTCTAGAAACATACAAAATAAGCCTCAAACATTGTGTTGGGCCAAAAGTTGAGAATATACCCAAAGAATGATGGAGGCATGTCAATAGGACACAAAATCAGCCCCAAGGACACATCGTGGCCAAGTGCCAGATAATCTGAGCATCAAGATAAATAACTCAAATAACCTATTATAACTCATTAAATAAAACAAAAATCTAAAATCTCAAAGCTAATGTAAATAAATATACAAGCAAATTAATGTGAAGAGAAAATTTTCCTTGCAGAAGAATGCTAACCAATAAATGTAAGCAGAATTAAGAAAATCACCACTTGGCAGCTCTCATAATAATCATTAATTCAGCCAAGAAACTTCAATGGATGTTAAAATTTTGGGTTAACAGATTCATGAGGAATAAGATACTTACATAGTCTCTAAGTGTCTGTTCATAAAGTGTTAAGCGCAAAAAGAAAAAAAACTACAATGGAGACACAGGTAAAATATCTCCTTCATGAAGTGATCAAAATTATTGTCACCAATTATAGAATAAATCAAAAGTCTGTACCACCTGATACAAATTAGTGAGGCACTATCTGTGATAGTATTGTCAAAAATGCATATTCTGTATCTAATCCTAGATAACATCGGACAAATCTTAAGAATTTCTATAAAATAATTGTTCCACGATCAGTGTGAAAGTCATAAGTGAAGACTGCAGAGCCCTTCTAGATTGAAGGAGTCCTATGTAAGCGTAATTCTGGATATGATACTTTTACTACAAAGCACAATATCGGGACAGCTTTGGGTCATCTGATGAGGTCTGTGATTTTGATATCAATGGTGTAACAAGATTAATTTCCTAATTTTGATGATTGTATTTTGATAGCTTAGAAGAACATTCATACAGGAAGACATAGTTAGGTGATGGGCTCAAAATGTCAACAATTCACTCTCAAATGGTTCAAACAATACATTTGTACAACATTTGCAACTTTTCTCTAAAATTAAATTTATTCTAAATCAAAGATAACAAAACAGCACATGAGAAATAGCATGTATTTTCTATGAGCCTTCCTCCAAAAGAGAAAAACATAGCCATATTTTACAAAAGGAGAAAGACTGAAATTATTTAATACTTTTAAAATTAAATTAAGGAGTCGTTGTTCAAGGAGTCTTGCCCATCATGTACTGAATTCTATAACCTCCTCAGTGAAACCGCTTTGGAAAAGACTGAGATTTGCCTTTTTCAACTATATATTTACTTAGGCATTTCTTGACCTTCTTCTGATATTTCAATCAATGTTTTTTGGTGGAGCATGCATTTTCTTTTGCATTTGCTATCAAGAAACCCAGAGTCCATTCACATTACTCTCCTTAGTCTTTATCTTTTATATATTTAGCAGTAATTATCATATAGCTATTCATTAATTTTATTGTTATTTGAATTTCTTTGTGATGTATTGTTCTGACATTTTTAAAGTGCTAACATTCCTATATTGAAAATTAGATAATACCTCTCTGAAACTTCCTATCCAATTCTCTCAGTACTTCAATTTAATTTGCAAAGTAGGCTGACCTCAAGAGTTCTTCCACCTTGGAAAAACATAACTATTATAAATATGCTGTGGAATCATAATGCTCTTACAAACAGAATTATCTAGAGATATTATCAGAGATAAGTAGAGCATACTGGTTAAGCCCATGGGAGGTAGAATCAGATGTCTGGTTTTAAATTTCAGCTCAACTACTTAGCATCTGGCTTTATATTATCTATTATTTTCCCTATTTTTCTGATTAAAAATAATGAAGAATAGAAAAACTAATATTGGGCTGGGAGCAGTGGCTCACACTTGTAATCCCAGCACTTTGGAAGGCCAAGGCGGGTGGGTCACCTGAGGTCAGGAGTTCAAGATCATCCTGGCCAACATGGTGAAACCCTGTCTCTACTAAAAATACAAAAATTAGCCAGATCTGGTGGTACACGTCTGTAGTCCTAGATACTCAGGAGGCTGAGGCAGGAGAATCACTTGAACCCAGGAGGTGGAGGTTGCAGTGAGCCCTGATCATGCCACTGCACTCCAGCCTGAGAGACTCTGTCAAAAAAAAAAAACCAACATTGGTACTAAAATCATAGGATTGTTGTGTATATTAGAAGCACTTAACACAGCTTCTGGCATACAGTAACTTCTCAGTACATATTGGTCATCATTAGAGGAGCCCTAGATCTCAGAGAAAACTAAGAATACCCCCAGTATAATGTTTTATATATCTGTGCACACAACGATGCAATAATGTCTACCAACTTAAGCACTACTCTCTTTCTCATCCCTTTACTTCCACCTTCACTAATAAGTTTTTGAATAAAATAAGGCTCAGTCCAATATATGCATTTTGAAATATAAAGTTAGATCTTGTCAAGCAATTTTTCATTAGCCAATGTATTCATATTATATAGGCAATGTGTTGAATCAGACAGGTAGAAGTAAGTCACAAAGAAATAGTTGTAAAGAAACTAAAGGCGAAGTAGGTAGCACGTTAAGTGTAATTATTGAATTCTTCCAAACGTACTTTCGGGCAGGGATTACTTTATACACTATAGAGACAGAGAAAGTTAGGCTTAGATGGTTTATGCCACTTATACAAGAAGTCAGATTTGGAGCCAAATAACCTGCAAATCTAAGTCAAAGTCAAATAAAAAGCTCATTTTACTCAAGCCCAGGTTTAAGGAACAATCTGGATTAAAATGCAGCTGACCTCAATACACAAAAACAATAAAAATATCTATTTAAAATATCTGAAACTTAATAAAAGTGGGGATATTTGCATTGAAAAAACAACTTCAACAACGCTAGTTTGGGATCCACAGTTAAAATCAGACAACCTAGCCTGCCTCTATTTATGCAGTATTGCTGCAAAAGTGAATTCTCATCAAGTTATGAAATTCACAGCTGAATAAAAAAGAACTGTGTCTCTAGCTTTGAAATAAGATATTTCTAAAATAATTTGGCTGCCATTTGGGCAAATATATATGTGTGTTTTGTCTTGACAGGCTGTCAACTGGAAGACAGTTCTTGAACATCACATTCATTTCAATTTAATATTGGTAAATTTCTCAATTAGAATTGTATTCTTCACTTTCTGCACAATGAAATCCCTCAGCCTTTGCTGGCATTCCTCAGGGCATACAGGTGCACGTGCTGGCATTTCTGCCATAGCAAAGGAAGAAAAATGAAATAAGAAAGGAGGGGAGGGAAGAGACAGGCTAGGAAAGAACAGTGGTAAGGGGGAGAAGAAAAGAGATGGTAGCTGACCTTCTTCCAGATATTCACCTTCATGAGAAATGAAGGGAATAATTCACACTTCACAATAAAATAGTGCAGCTGCCTCTGCTTCCTTTAACCAGAGAGGCTATAGTCAAGCAGAAACCAGACATCCAATGCATAAAATCAATACATAAGGAAAGGTCCAAAGGTAAGCTGAGAAACAGATTAATAAAAATAATTTTAAAGCTGTAAACAACCACCAATTGTGGAACACTTATTTACTTTTTGACATACTTTCACATTGTACTTTGTCATGCAATCCAACACAATGAAAGCAACATAAAAATTATTATCTTTGCTTTGTAGCTAAGAAAAATGGCAATATTTTAACCACCCCAAACTTCAAAGTCAACCTGATGATAAGAGATACAACCAAGATGCAAACTCACACTGGAAACTTCAACACATCCTCTGTGGTTTTTGGAAGATATGTTACAGGCTAAAGACACATATGCATATATACTTAACATATACAACATACATAACTGTATGAATTCTATATACAACATATACATATGTTAGTGTGAATTATTTAAATGTCTATTAGCAAAAACATTTTAGATGAAGAAATATATATGTGTTTGTATGTATTTAGAGGTGCACATAGACACTTCATTATGTAGGTAATTTTATTTATTTATTTTATTTTTTTGAGACTAAGTCTTGCTCTGTCACCCAGGCTGGAGTGCAGTGACACGATCTCAGCTCACTGCAACCTCTGCCTCCTGGGTTCAATAAATTCTCCTGCCTTAGCCTCCCAAGTAGCTGGGATTACGGGTGCCTGCCACCAAGCCTGGTTATTTTTATTATTTTTTTTTTTTAGTAGATACAGGGTTTCACTATGTTGGCCAGGCTGGCTTTGAACACCTGACCTTGTGATCCACCCGTCTTGGCCTCCCAAAGTGCTGGGATTACAGGTATGAGCCACCGCTCCTTGTTGCTAATAATATTTTTTGAATCCTTTTCTTATCTGAAAAAGGATTTGATGTTTGCAGATATTTCTGCAGCTTTCTTTCTCAACATGTTTATCAGACATATGACTTACATACACGGAAATGAGAGCCTCTGACACACAATCAACAGATATAGATGTGGCATGAAGATGTGGAAATCATAATGAGGCAAAAAGAACAGCTTCTCTGTTAAATGTTTATTAAAAACTGAGATAAAGTATGCTATATGTATTGTGGGGAGCAATCATTCTTTAAATCCATCTTACTCTAATCTAGATGAAAGGATGAATTAGAAAGTTCTCTGGCCTAAATGAAATGACCAAACAATACAAAAAAAAGAGAAAAAAATATATATAGTGTTTCTCAGTTCCTGTCAGTCAGATGCCAAACAAAGTGAAATACATAAGTGTTTTTGCTTGTTTATGTATGTGAGTGTGTGTCGTTTTATTTTGTGGTGGTGGTACTGATGGTAGAAAGATAACATTCTGAGAGAAGGATAGAGAAGTTTTCCTAGGAAAAGTGTCATTCCAACCAGCCATAAAGAAGCAATTTTGATAAGAAGGAAAAAAATAAATAAAAATAGAGTTCCTTGTACAAGAGGTAGATGAAGTGGAGTCCCGGCAGAACAAATATATGGGTAACAAAAGAAGACCTGAAATCACTTCTGATTTGTTGCCAAAATGGGTGTATCTACCAAAGTCATATTGTAGGTAGGTAAGAAAAGAATCAAATGAAGCCAGACCATGAAAAGTCCCCCTGGGTAAGTAGCTGAACACCTATAAAATGTAAGGGATATTTTTTCCTCTGGGATGAATACATGTATCAGCTAAGAAATAACATGGTTAAAATCTAGCATGCTATTTGGAAAATTACTGAGATCATCAATAATCCAGTGAGAGTCATTAAGATATGATTTAGGAGAGTGGTTGAAAGAAAGAAATTAGATGATGCATTAAGATTACATAGCAGTCAGTAGTGACTGGAATTAGGGATTAAATGGTCAGGCTACAGCTGAGGCTTAAAGAGCAAAAAAAAATTCAACAATATGGCTTGCAGGTTGTACATGGGATTTGAGAGGGCATTGGGATCACTGATAAAGTCATAGAAGTCAGAAAACAGAAAAAAATAATTCATTAAAGTAATTAGTTTATTTTTTTTTTCTACCCAAAGTGATTGCTATGCCATTTTGGGATATTCCTTCTAGTCATTTTTCCTATTTTTTTATTATTATATTTTAAGTTCTGGGATACATGTGCAGAACATGCCAGCTTGTTACATAGGTATACACACGCCGTGGTGGTTTGCTGCATTTATGAACCCATCATCTACGTTAGATATTTATCCTAATGCTATCCTTCCCCTAGCCCCTCACTCCCCGACAGGCCCTGGTATGTGATGTTCTCCTTGTTGTGTCCATGTGTTTTCATTGTTCAACTCCCACTTATGAGTGAGAACATCGGTGTTTGGTTTTCTGTTCCTGTATTAGTTTGCTGAAAATGATGGTTTCTAGCATCATCCATGTACCTAGTTTGCTTTTTAATATGAAATTTAAGCTGTCTTGAGATATCCAGATGAAAATGTTCATACAGCAACTCGCAATGTGGATTAATAGCTTAAGCAGACCCATAGGGCAAGGCATATAATTTTACAGCCAGCCACATCAAACAAATGGCTGAAGATACGGGGGTGATCACAAAAGACAACAGAGGGAAGGAGAGAGGGAAGGAGACGGCAAGGGGAAAAAGAGAAGAAGAAACAGGAGGAGGAGGAGATGAAGGAGGAGAACTAGTGGAGAAGGGTGAGAAAAAGGAAGAGGCATAGGAAAAGGTAGTTTGAGGAAGAAAAAAGAACTGTGAGGAGCAAAATAACCTTAAAGAGTAAGTGAAAAAACAAGAGAAAGTCAGTCAAACATAAAAGAAATAGATCAAGTCAAGGAGAAAAACTAGGATATTCTCTTTCTCAGAAACGTCTGAGAATAACTTACTTGCAAATTAAGTCATTTATCCTACAAAGGATTTTCTTTATTTGAAATTTAAATTCCAACTAATTTCCATCAGGAGTGTTATAAACACACACACACACACACACACACACAAGCACACACATGAGTATCTCACTGGATTGCTAAAATAAATTAAAATGTCAGGACCACATTTGGGAGGTAAGGACATTCTGTATTATACCTGATAATGGTCACCCAATTTAGCTTTGAAAACCATAATCAATACTTTGCCTTTTTTTGTATCTACAGTGAAAATGTTATTGAAGACACTATATATCTGTATACTTCTTTCTGGTGTTCATATCTTTATGAATTTGCAATATTCTTGAGCAATTTAATTTTATAAAATTTGTGAACTGGGTTCTTTATCAGGTTTTTTTTTTAATTTTTTATCTTAGTTTATTTAAGGTTAAAATTGGGGGCTTTAAATGATGAATATACATGTCTATATTTATTGAATTCTGACCTTCAATTTATCTCTCTACCTGTGTTTGTCTCATCATGTTCACCTGCTTCAAACCTATGTGACTTTACTACATAGCATGCATCCTTAAGGTCTATCTTAAATGCAATTTGAAACAAACTTGGATATATATTATACATTAAAAATGGCTTTGTAATCTTATACTTTGAACTTTAGATTCTGCCTACTGCTTTGACATCCAAGGAAGAGCTCTAAAATCCTTTCTTTTATTATATAAAGTCTGGGGTGAGGAGTTTCTTATCATCAAGGCCAGGATTTATGGATAGAAAAGCAGATCCAAAGAGGGAGAAACAAGAATAAAATCATATTCCAAATACAGATTGCTCTGTAAAGTGTAATGGATTCTAAAATGGCTCAGAAAAATTGACAATGGATCAATGGTACTACCAGCTGCTCTTAAAAATGTAGTTAAGATGGACACAAATACAGAGTCCCTTGGAAATGGTGATTGCCTAATCCACCCTAGACACGATCCACCAGAGCAACCTAGTATCTGGCTGAGTACACACCTAGACAATTTTCTGTTTCTCTGTGTGCTGCATCTGCATGTGAATATACACAAACAAATAATTAAACACCAAGCAAATATCAACAGGATTATCTTGGCATGTTAGAACAAATCTTGATAAATCCGCCTCAGTAACAATACTCAAACTACAAGTCTATGAGATGAATACAAATTCAGCCATTGAATTATTGTCGTGTAAGGAGAGATATTTTAATAAAACTGCTCTTCTGTCAGCTCCTATTACTAAGGGACTAAAGTTACTGAGCTGTGAAACTTAGGCCAAAAAGGGGGATTTGGAAATGCAAATTAGAGATAAGGCGGTAATAAATGTCTTTTATTCAGCAACACACGATCCTTGATGCCAGGAGCTATTTTAAAGATGATTTTTAATAGTTCTGTGAAATTGGATGCATACATACCCAAAATGGACATTTCTGGCACAGTAGCATGATAGGGTCCATTAAGAAACTCTGGTGCGTTGTCGTTGATGTCTTGAACTTTAATAATAAATTCAGAAGGAGGCTCCAGAGGTTTGCTTGTCTCCCAGTCCACTGCCTGAGCTGTTAGGGTATACTCAGCCTTTTCCTCTCGGTCAAGTCTTTTTATAGCATGAATATCTCCAGTTACATCATTTATTTGAAAGATGGTCCCAGCTCCATCACCTGATAAGATATACTTGATTTTTTTGCTCCCAGGATCCAGGTCTGTGTGTAGCTAAAAATGAAAAATGGCATTAGTTAGTGATGGAGCAATCTGAAAATTTATTTTTTTAACTGCCTCCTTTTTGAATATTAAGTTGGTTCTTTTTACATAACATCATCAATTTATGCTAATAGTAGCGGTACAAAATGTATGCAGCTGTGCGGATATCAATTAAGAATAAAATATAATGAAATTCATCTAAATAAGTTAGAACAGTCCTTAAAAAGTACTCTGGCCTGTTTAGTATAAAACAACATGCTTTTAGAATGATAAAAAGGTCAAGGAGAAAAATACAAAAATATATGTGCTTTTTTCAATTTATTATATTTATTTTAAATGACTATGATTAGTCACCTTTTATGGGTCACCATCTGTATGCCAAGGCCTAGGTGAATCACTTCTCATATAATCATTTCTTTTTTATTAAAAAAATGGGTTAAGAATATTTTGTGTGAAACATGAGAAAAGTGACACTGAGCAAGGCACATAATTACCTCTCCAGGGTTCACATTTGACAGACTCAAGTATGGTAGATCCAGAGTTCAACTTAGATCTGCCTGTGATATTTATACAAACAAAAGTAATTCTTATATATTGACTGATTTTTAGATATTATATTTCTGAAGGGTTTTTTTTTTCTTTAGTTCTGGCAATTCATCTAGTCCAGGAAAATCATTCCCATTTTATAGAGAAAAACACTGGGAGTATATTTACCAGAAATGGAACCCCTCTAGAAAATGACAACTTTTCACCATGAACCCAAGTCCATTTTGGGTCATAGCAACAAATATTTACTGAATTTGTGTGTCAGGCAAATACTCTGCCTAAAACATTTTGGTAGGTACTAGGGAAAATAGAATCCCTGGCTTTAAGTTTCTGACAATTTTCTCTCAAGTTCTGGTATTATACATGATGTTTCTCCTTTATACTATAATATGTTAACTCCTGTTTAAAAAAAAAAAACTAAAATAAAATAAAGCAATAGCATATGTATTTGAGGGGTTAAATTTTTAAAAGAAAAGTCCATTGCAATGTACTACTTTAATGTACATATTTTCAGTTTAACTCTGTTACTTAACTGCCAATTTAGTTCCATTTGAGATTTCAAATATTTGTTCCAAAAAAAAAAAAACTGTCTTGTGGAAAGAAACTCCTAGAAATTCAAAAGATGCTGTATTCTCTTGGGATCCCTTTTATTCTGAACAGCCTCTTTGCTTTCTTCACCAACTTAAATTGTATTTAGTCCTTTACTAAGTGAAAAGAAAGGCTTATAAAAAAGACATAAAATAGCAACAAAGATTCCAAATGCATCTAGATCTCCAACTTTACTTTTGAATATTTTTTAAAGTTAAAGCATAAGATTACATCCAATGTTTATTGAATCTCAAAATGTATCCCTTTCATTTATTGTATTAAATGTATTAACATGAACAAATATTGAAATGCCACTTTATCTTAATGAATGTGAGATTATAATTCATTAATATGATATTAATCCTAATTTATGATTATTTTAATTTATGTGCATTTTAACATTTCCATTAGCATTTTTATTAAAAAAATTTGAATAATATATAATTCATGGAAGTTTCCATTCACATACAAGGAGTTCTTGAGACACAGAAGGGATCAGTATGTATCATTTTTGTCCACAAGATTTTGCTAATTAACAAATGAACTATTGTATTTGGTGTCATTATTATTTATGTTAAAACTTATTTGTGCCATATTTTCTTCAATTCACCAAGCCTTTGGTTATTTAGTGGTATTATAATTTTATGTTTTGATGATCCCTTGTGTTTAAAATTAACTAAGGGAAGTAACTAAGGATAAAAAAGCTTAGGTTTTTGAAAGAACAAAACAACAAAGCTAAGATTCTGGCTTCTCTAACTACATAAACTGGAGAAATTTACTCATTCATTTGTGTTTCAGTTACTTTGCCTGGAATATGGGGATAAAGCATCTACCCTGCAGAACTGATTTTAGAATCTGAGACATTAATCTATCTGAAAATTATTAAAACAGAGAAGGGACACTATTAAGTGTGCATTTTTACTTCATATCATATTCAGTCATATGAAACTATCTGAAAACATTGTGATAATCCCAGTTCCAACATAGGTGAAAGCAAATTCTCAAGACTCCATTCAAAAACAGCTTTTAACATATACCACTTTGAAAAAAAACAGGGGAAATAAAAGAAAAACCTTAGTAAACAGTATATACTTCCTTTTCCTTTCAGAAATTTCACTTTTAGCTTATCCAACTAAAATCTGGATGCTGGGGCCAATGATAATCTCAGAACAGAATATTGTTTGCATATGTGTATATATATATATATATATATATATATATATATATATATAATGTTCATTTATTTCATCCTATTATTTGTATCACACATACTCACAAACACAGACATGTACATACTCTTGCACATGAATTGTTCAGGTAACCAACTTGGTAATATAAGAAAAGACTGTAGCAAAGTCACCTGAGACTACAGGTCTGGCCTTCTGAAGTATTCAGGATACACAATTACAAGGTGCAGCTTTTTCTGTCAGTCTTCAAGAAAGTGTGTCAGACCCTGTTCACTTAAATGTAACAACACTACCCCGTCAATGTAGCCCACCTAAGAACCCTCTCTCTGAGATTATGGAGCCAAAGATATCCCAAATGCACTGAATGTTCACATAATGTGCATCATCAAGAACAGGGGTCCCCAACTTCTAGGCCATGGACTAATTCTGGTCAAGGCCTTGTGGCAGCAGGTGAGCAACAGGTGAGCTAACATTAGCACCTAAAAAAACACTCTGGACGGTTTAGTATAAACCAAAATGCTTTTAGAACAATAAAAAAGGTCAGAGAAAAATACAAAAATATGTGTTATTTTCAACTCATTGATACATTTATTTAAAGTTATTATGATTAGCTACCTTTTATGGGTCACTACCTGTGTGATAAGGACTATGTGAATCAATTCTCATTTTTTAGAAACATAAAATGAGCTAAGAATGTGTCATGTGAAACATTCATGCAAAACACAAGGGGATACATGGTTAAAAGCCGCTGTTTTTTCTGTTGGTCTTCACATAAGTGTGTTATACCTTGTTCATTTAAATGCAACAACACTGCCCTGTCAATATATCCACCCAAGAACACTTTGTCAGATCAGTGGTGGCATTAGATTCTTATAGGAGCAGGAACCCTATTGTGAACTGTACATGCAAGGGGTCTAGGTTGCATGCCCCTTATGAGAATCCAATGCCTGATGGTCTGAGGTGAATTACTTCCATCTGGAAACCAACCTCTCACCTTTTCCAGTCTGTAGAAAAATTGTCTTCCACAAAACTGGTCCCCGCTTTTGTGTAAGACAAAAAGGCTGGGGAAGGCTGATCTAGAGGAACGAGTGCCATCTCTTCTAAGGGCTGCTTCTGCTAATCAGAGCAGGATCAGAATCACATGCAATCCTGACTGGGAGGCTAGGACCCATTCATCTGGCTGTGGTATAATAAGATCTCATCCATTCATTCAATAAACCTCATGCTCTTCTCTGTCTTAGGGATGGAGGTAGAATAATAAAAAACACAGACATGGTGCCTGCTCTCAAAATACCATACTTTTGTGGGAGACAGAAACAGAAAATTTAGGGGAAATAGAGCCATTAATACAGTAATATTATTAATAATTAATTATATACTAATATACTGTTAACATTTATAATTGATATATTTAATTGTGATTATTATTAATGCATTGACTATGTATTATCTGGTAAACATTTTATGTTTATAAATATAATGTTATTCTCATAGCAAACTAGAGACCATTTCTTCATTTTACCAACAAGATGATTGAGATTCAAAGATTTCCACAGAACTTTTCCAGAGAGTTTATAATCTGCCAGTAGTAAACTTAATGGCACAAGTTTTGGAGTTCATTTCTGGATTATAATGCATGCTCTAAGAGCTATGCTAAGAAAGGAACTGGGGGCTATGAGAGCATACAGAAATTTTACTTAACTCAGAAAATGGAGTGTGGAGGGACAGGAAGTCCACCCCAAAGAAGTAATGATTTAAACTTCAGAGGCAGGAGAATCACTTAAACCCAGGAGGTGGAGGTTGTGATGAGCCGAGATTGTGTCATTGCACTCCAGCCTGGGTGACAGAGCAAGACTCCATCTTGAAAAAATAAAAAATAAAAAACAAAACAAAACAAAACTTCAGATCTCAACATTGGAGAAAATGTGTGCCAAGCACAGGTAATATTGTGGGTAAAAAATCCAGAGATAAGAGAGGGCATAGTATGGGAGATAAATTAATAGAGCAAGAAACTGAGGAAAAGAAAGGTAATAAGAAATAAGAATAAGAAAGCATGACAGGGTCCACATTATACAGAGTTGTGAAACCAAGATACAGAGTTTGGATTTAACTATAAATGTGGCAAGAGACCAAAAATAAATGGTTTCAAACAGGAGTCTAACATGATAATAGTTTTTTTGTAATATATTGCAGTGGTTTGTGTGTGCTTACAAGCAAACATTACAGAAGCAAAGAGAAAGGGGAGGTCAGAAAAAAAACATAGACATCAATTCTCAAGGATGCTTTAATTCTGATTCTCAAGGCCAGCCCAGCTTCCAGGATCTGTCATATTTACAACCAGATGAATCCCCAAGTCCTCTGGCCACCCACTGCAGCCTGGTTGGAGAAGCAGAGAGTATCAAGTGTGCAATGAATAATCCTAGTCATTCACAGTAAGCCTTTAATTTCAGGAATCCTAAAAGGATTGCTACATAATTGAGCTGAATTGTGAGTATCAGCACCATTACACCCTCATCATCTTCCATATATTGACTTAACACCTTCCAGTTAAAAGACAAGTTTTACTATAAAAGTTTCATGGGAAGAAGCATTTGCATTTCATTCTCCTTTGTATTTCCTCTGCCTAGTAAGGTGTCTGGCATATTGTTGGAATCTCAGTAAATATTTGTGGAGTAAAGTGAATATAAAGAAATGGAAAGAAAAGACATTTTTCCATTTATTTTCAAAACAATGATTTAAAGAACAAGACAAAGGAATTTAGAAAAGTTAGGCCCAGGGCCTTAAAATCTTACCTACAATAAATGCAAAGCCCTTGAATGTCCCTCAATGACGTATTCAAATTTAGCCTCCAACATAGGAATTAAGATATTTTAAAGGGGCTGATGTAAAAAAAGTTGAGTAGGTGATAGACAGATGGGTAACGGATGAATAATGGATGATAGATGCCAATTATATTGTACACAGACATCACTGCTTTCAAAATCAGAGTAAGAACCCTGGTCTGCAATATCATCCATATCCTTCTCAAGGTTGTACATACTGATTGTGAAAAAATGATGCAAATTACTTTTTCATTCTCTCACACAGGATTCTCCAGGAGCCTAAAGTAATTGTGGGAAAACAGAATCAGGAACAGATAAACTCTCCTTTGTGAGTAGCTATTTTAATACCAAATTATGACTCAGTTACCAGAGAAGATCAGACTGGGCCACTCTGCCTACCTCTTCCTCTAGAATAAGATGAGGATTGGGACTGAGTAAATTACAGGAGAAACTGCTTCCACATCTGAAAATCAGGCAACTCTGACATCAAAACTAATTTTGAAGTTTCATTCTATCAAGAAGGACATCATGCGAAAGTTTCTCTAAGTACCTAAGGGCCAGGCATGGTGGTTCATGTCTGTAACCCCAGCCCTTAGAAAAGCTGAGGTGGGCAGAGTGCTTGAGCACAGGAGTTCGAGACAAGCCTGGGCAACAAAGTGAGAGCCTGTATCTAAAAAAAAAAAATACAAAAAAATAGCCAGACATGGTGATGTACACCTTTAATCCCAGCTACCCAGGAGGCCAAGTTGGGAAAATCACTTGAACCTAGGTGTCAAGGCTGCAATGAGCCATGATTGCACCACTACATTCCAACCTAGGTTACACAGTGAGACCCTGTTGCAGAGAGGAGGGGAGGGGAGGGGAGGGGAGAGGGAGAAATAAAAAAGAAATAAAAAAGTTACTGAAGAGAAAATCTACATCTTTTAGAACCCAAAGAGTTAACAGAGATCACTGCAACATGAATCTCTGTCATATACTGATTCCAACTTTTCATGAATCTGCTCACCCTTAGAGAGGAAAGCAAGCTTAGCACTGTTGAATCAAATTACATCTTAGCATTATTTTCTCCAGATCTAGTACAGTGCCTGTCAGGAAGAGAGACAGAGAAACTGGGCTGCTGCCTATCGATCTATCAGTGAATAAATTATAATCCTTAACTCAGAGCCATTCAATATCAAAGATGGGACCAGGGACTTTGACATGATATTAGGTTTTGTCCTAAGTCACCAAAATGATGACCATATAGGACTTCAATCTAGAGCAGACAAGTGTTTAGGCTATTAGGACAGTGATAGGGCAGAAAGGAGAAAGAAAGAGAGGAGCTGAAGACTTCTTTGCATGGTTCTGAACTGCTACCAAAAAGATCAGGAGTAAGACTTGAAATTCACTCACATTAACTTCCATTCAGCCTTCTTGCATACTACAGAACATCTCACAAAGAATTCAGGTCGAACGTGAACTGGTCCATTCAACAAACAGTGAGGTCCCATCTTTGTTTTCAGGGAGAACTGACCACCCACTTGTGATTGATGCTTTGGAGCTGAATAAAGCATCAGGTGATGGTGGAAGATGGCGTGGGAGGAGGGAGGCTTCAGACTGTACCACATCACTTGAAAAATGCCTTTATATGCTGAAATGTTTTACTGCGACAGTCAATCTAAATAAACCATATATAGTTATCTTTCATTCAGTCCTTCCATTCCTAACAAGCTGCAGAAGCAAATTACATCATAAAATTAAAGCTAGGCAATAAGCATATGAACACCCCAAAATTTTAGTTAAAATTAAGTTGGGAATATGCAATGACCTTCATGATCACATAGTCTAAGGAAACACTATTTCTGTGAAATAAAAAAATAGTTCTCAGGGTAATTCTCATGTTATACCAAGGTACCCTTAAATTTGTCTTACAAAGTGAAAGGCTAAATGAGAAATAATCCTTGATCAAATTAAAAAAAAAAACAAAAAAACACAGTATCCTACACTGGAAACAAGCTCTGCTCTATAAAAAATAATAATAATAAAAATAAGGAAAAAAATTAATGTTTTACGGCAGGCAAATGTGTAGCATTTGATATCTCAAAGATGCGTTCCTTGCATTCTGTGTCAACTGCCGGTGTGAGCGTTGAACAGCTTGACCTGGCCATGGGGACTGGTGCCCAGAGAAATAGAAAATTGAAAGCAAGTCCAAGTGAACTGCTGTTTTTGGCTGTGGACACCTGGAAAGGAGTCAAAAAATGGAATGTACTGCTCATGCTACTCTTTTAAATAAGTACATTCCAACAAGGGCAAGCCCTCTATGTACATTATTTATCACTATACCTGAAAACAAGCATGGTACTTGGCACATATTAAATGTTCATTAAAGACTAACTTTTCGTCTGCATAAGACCTATCTCAATGCCCTAGACCTTGTCAGTGATTTTACATGGATGAATGGCTTAGGCGACAGAACGAGATGTAATCCATTGAGCCTGATTCTGAACTCACATACATTAGCATAATTTTATAAAGACCCTCAGGAAAGCATGAATAGTTAGTCTGAAGACCTTCTGATTCCCTAGAGGAGTAGTAGACAGAATAGAGAAGCCTCTCTACTTTGCTCCTGAATGGCAACAGAAAAGTAATACATACATTTAGAAGCCATGTGTATGAAACCACATGTTCTAGGCACCTTCTGTAAACCAATCTGTCCTGTAAAATTTTGAAATAGAATAAACCTAGAAATAGACAGGCAGTATACTCAAAAACTCAGCTAATATAAATGCAAAGAGAATATTTGACAAGAAGAGGCTGGCAAGCTTTTTCCCAGAATTCCCAAACCAATGTTCATGGCCTTGGCAAATTTTCTACTATCTTCAGTCTGGACCACAGTTTTACAGGTTTGGAAACAAGATGTGTCAGCCCCGTAACAAATCTGTTGCTTGTAACTAGATTCCAATAAAGTTAACAAATCTCATTTATAAATGTATTTTTATAAAAAATGTAATTTTTAAGAGCCTGAAATACTTGTCTTTATGATGAGCAAATTTTTTTTAATATAAGAACCCACACACAAATGAAACCTTGTGATAAGATTCAGAGAAAGGAGCATTAGATGGATTAATTTTGTAATTATGTCAGAAAATAAAATCACTTAAATATGCCCATTTAATTTTTTAAAAAGGTCTTAAAATTACAACAAGAATGTTCAAATTCTGTATGTTTAGAGTTTTTCTTTTCCTTTGAATTCTGTATTGGAAATTCCAATATTTAAGCAAGCAACCACACAAAAAAGGCAACAGAAATCGCTTCTTTGGATACATATTTTCTTATGTATACTGATGACAGTCTGATTAAAATATTAAACCTTATGGGCGTGGAAATCAATGTTTCTCTAAGACAACCAAAGATTTAAAAGTGTTTATATTATGGGATCTAGAATAAGAGTCTGATAAGAAATAGAGCTAGATTGGAACAAAGATACTGAGAAATTTACTTAGCCTCTCCCCAAGACTAGTTTTCTTCTTTGCAAGCTATTTGAATAACGGTACCTATCCTTTAGAGTTCTTGCTGTTATTAATGTTAGATAATAGATAATACTGTTAAAGGCATGATATGTCCCAGAAATGATGATATTCAAATAAAAAGACATACAGGGTGAACTCTTAAGGGCATTAAATTTAGGAAATATAATGATGAGTCTGCCTAACCCGGAATTACTTTCCAAGAAATGTATACCTATCAACATATTCTGGGTTAGAATTCAATACACAACATTGATTTGTAGTAAGAATAAGGATGTAACTAACTTCTTGAGTTAAATTATCTGGACGCAATCTGAGCTTAACCTCTGACATTGGGCAAGTTACTTAGTAAATACATATTTGGTACTTATTCACCCATTCAATAAGCAATGATATAAAAATATATCTGGAAGGTTTTACTTCTTGTTTACTTAATAATTATAAGCCTAAACATGGGAGGAAAGTGGTCGATGTGCATTGGGTAAGTGAATAAATATTTGAGTGGGCAAGAGTGAGAGTGAATAGTAATTGAGGGTCAATTACTGAAAACAGATGTAGCTGAATAACTCAGAGTGGATGGATGGATGGATGGATGGATGGTTGGATGGATGGTTAGATGGATGGTTAGATGGATTAATAAATTGATTGATAAGGGAATTAAGAGGAAGAACATGGGTGGATGAGTGGTGTTATTGGAGAATGCATGGATGAAGGAAATAGTAATAAAGCAATGACTAACTAAATGGGATTCTCAGCCATCCTTCCATTTACGTTTCAATGCACATTAAGTGTTTTAAATAAATGAAGGAATAAAACAATAGATGCACTGGTGAGTGGGTAGGCTGCAAAAACCACAGTGTTTATTGCTAAAGATAGATTTGGGAAAAAACTAACAAATTATTCTGTCGCAGGGCATTACTCCTCATTTTTCACTAAAGCAGGCATAGGCATTGGAAGTTAAACTTTAATTACAAGAAATTCCTCTATAAAGAGTTTTGGTGCATATTTGATATTCATCAATACAATATCTCTTTATGAATTCCCTGAACCCCCCACCTCTCTCTCTTTATCTCTATTGATAGGCAGATGGATAGAGATATGGAAATGTATATAGATATGAATACAGATATCCATCCATTCTTTAAAAAAGGAGTTTTATGAAAAGAAACACCCAATGAAGTAATAGATGATGTAAGTAAGAATAGGACTGAAAAAAAACACACCTAGGTTTATCAGCCAAACAAAAGAAGTGGATCTTACAAAGATATGGATATTTAACACTGATATAACAGATACTCAGAAAATTTTCAAAAGAGGGAATCACAGTGGAACATTAGATTGTACTGTCAAAAAATATGAAATCCTGAGAGAATGTTATATCAATGCTCTTTTTATGTTTCAAAGAGCTTGATTAACAAGAGTATTAATAGAAGCTGAAAATATGAGACAGATTTCTGATACAGTAATCGCTATCACTTGCAAAACAGGATGCATCTTGTTACTCAAATAAATAACAATAGCACAGTGGGAAGGAACACAGTGGATAACCAGATAGCAGCCATCTCCTATGAAATTCCATATTTATAAAGGGAGTATGGGGCAATCAAAATGCTATGAACTTGGAAGAGCACTGCAATTGAAGTTAAAAAAAAAGACATACATAAAACTGGAGTTCCATTTCAGCTATAAAATAGGAGTGTGACAACAGCACATCATGTTTTTATTCTGTGTCAAAATGTCTGATATTAACTTAGCTGTGTTGCTTACTCCTACTTCTTGAGCAATAAACTGTCTCATTTAAAGCTTTGGAAGAATGCAGAAGCTTGTGACCAAAATTCCTGCTTCACAGAAATAATCATATTTTCAACTTTCAGTCATGGCTGCTCAATGAATGGATGAATGGGTTGATGGATGGATAGATGAAGGGCTAATCAGATAGTTAAGATAATTGAGATAAAGATAATGTATAGACAGATGGTTTTACTGAAGAATGTATGGGTGGATGAAAGAGAGAATGAGACCATGACTAACTAAAGAAATTTTCAAACATCCTACCTTTTAGATAAGTGAAAATCAAAAGACCTAAGTTGAATTACAATCACCAGATATGATCTTGGGCAAGTCACTTACATTTGTTAATATTAATTTCCTCTTGTTCTAATGCTATTAATAAGGGGAAAATCTTCTCAAATTATTGTACAAATAATATGTACACAAAAGCTTTTTTATAAAATTACTCTCTCAAGTATCATTACCCCTATAGAGTTGAACTTCCATATCTGTAGGCCCTGCATTCATGTATTCAAACAACCACAAATAGAAAATATTAAAAACAGTCATTAAAAATATTAAAACACAGCAATAAAAACTAATATTCAATTTTTTTAAAAATACAGTGTAACAATTATTTACATAGCATTTGTATCCCATTTTGGGTATAGAAAGTACAGGTTGAATATCCCTTATGCTAAATGCTTGGGAACAGAAGTGTTTCAGATTTTGGATTTTTTTAAAAAAACTTTAACAATTTTCATAGACATAATGAGATATCTTGGGGATGAGACTCATGTCTAAACACAAAATTCATTTATGTTTCATATACACATTATACATACAGCCTGAAGGTATTTTATACAATAATTTTAATAATTTTGTGCGCAAGTCACATGAGGTCAGCTGTCAAATTTTCTACTGGTGGCATCACGTTGGTAATCAAAAAATTTTTCATTTTGGAAGACTATGGATTTCAGATTTTCAATTGGGAATGCTCAATTTGTCATCTACATTATTTAAAATATACAGGAGGCTGTATACAGGTTATATGCAAATCCTATGCCAGTGTATATAAGTAACTTGAGCATTGGTGGATTTCGGAATCCTTGGAGAATCCTGGAACCACCCTCTCATGGATACTGAAAAATGACTATTATGCAGACTTGGAAATGGAGCCTAGCCTGCCATCAGATCATTAGAATTAGACGTTAATAACATACATAGCCTGCACTGCTGAAAAGTGGGTGCTGTGTTTGTTTGTGTGTGTGTGCATTTGTAGGTTTCTCCCCTCTCCATTCCACAAACAAAACTTGAAACTTGGCTGAAAAATAAAAACCAAACAAAACTTCTAACGAAACCTGAAAACCAAAGATGCCCTCTTACTATTTCACACTAAAGTATCTTTCACAGATAAATAGATCTGTTGGAAATATGTATAACTCCTACATTAACAATAATATTTTATGAAAATAGAGTATTTTGTTCCATTTCTAATAAAAAACAAAAATAATCGTTTCAAGCCTACTGTTACAGGCTAGATTATTTTTCATCAAAATCCATATGTTGAAGCCATAAATTCTAATAACTCAAAACATAACTGAATTTGGAGATAGGCCCTTTAAATAAAAGAGATTATATTAAAACAAGGCTGTTAGGGTCTTCATCCAATCTGAGTGCTGTTTTTATAAGAAGAGGTAATTTGGACCCATATAGAGAGTGCAGGGATGTGAGTGCACAGAGGAAAGACCATATCAGGACACAGAGAGAAGGCAGCTATCACAAACCAAGGAGAGAAGCCTCAGAAAATAACAAACCTGCTGAAACCTTGATCTTGGACTTCTGGCCTCCCGCACCATGAGAAAATAAATTCCTGTTGCTCAAGCCACCCAGTCTGTGGCATTTTGGTAAGGCAGCCCAAGCAAGCTCATACATCTTCCTAAAGCATACTAGCTAATTTTCAATGAATACCTTATAGATGCAAAATGATGGCTGCAGTTTGCAGTAATACTATGCATACATATGATTCCAGGCGTGGTAGATGGAATGATATCTATTCCCTAAATCCCAGAACCTGTAAATATGTGCTTTACCTGTCAAAAGAGATTTTGCGGATGTGACTAAATTAAGCACCTTGAGATAAGGAGGCTTTTTTTTTTCTGGATTATCCAGGTAAACCCAATCTAATCACACGGATCCTTACAAAAAAAGTTTTTCTCTTGTAGTCAGAGGAAGATTTAACTGCAGAATAGTCAGTGAGATGCAACCTTCCTGACTTTCACACTGTAAGAATGGTGCCACTAACCAAGAAATGCGTGGGATCTTCTAGAAGGTGGACAGAGCAATGATCCAGATTTTCCCCAAAGGCGCCAGAGGAAATGCAACCCAGTCAGACACACTTTTGAGACCTGTGTTGGACTTCTGACAGACAGAATTATAAGATAATACATTTGTTTTATTTTAAGCCACTAGATTTGTAATAATTAGTCACAGCAACAATAGACGGCCAATACACTATTTTCAATTAATGTAAGTAATAGAATTGCTGACGTGTTGATATGTTTACATATTAAGTAGCTAGTGACTTTGGGCAAACTTTATATCCTTTCTAATTGTACCTTCCTTTCTTTGTAAAATAAGGGAAGGTGTACTAAATTACTTTTTAGATGTTTTCCAGCTCAAATAGCCTGTAAATATTTGGACACATCCTTCTTGTTTGCATGACTACATCATGTTTTCAATATACCACCATAAAAACTCAGAAAATCTACTGCTATCACAGCTACCCAGCCATAGAAAAGAACCTATTCGTATTATTCTTCAGCCATTTCTTCAAGAATATTAATTGAGTGTATCCCTATCCTAGATATATTATATTAATTGTATATTATTTCATTTAATTATCACAACCCTGAGGCATATACAAAATTCTCATTTTACATATTACAGAAACTGAAGATTTGAGATGTAATTTTTTGCTCAATATCACATGTTGCAAATGATAGAAAAAAAATGATTCAAACTCAAGACTATTTGCTTCTCAAGCCCATGCTTGTCTTATTGTTTCAACGCTGTGCACCAGAACCAAGTATGGGACAGAAAAAGATAAAAGTCAGCACCAGAAACCAAGGACTCCATTGTTTATAAAACTATGTGTTTAGCGTCTTCTTTTTAAAGATACATTTTACATGTTCCCTGCTCAATAGTAGTCTTGTGAAGTTAAAGTCAAGGTAAGAGTTTTCAGCGCTGTGGCAGGAAGTGGGAAACAGAGTCCTGCATCTAATAACCTCTGGAAACCTGTGATACCCGATTAACATTAACACCACAGGGTCTGAAGTTCCTATACTCCCCTGTGAAGAGGAGGCTAAGGATTGAGGTGAGTGATGAAGTAAACAGAACTTTCCCTTTCAAGAAGAATGAGCTTTGGGAAACCTAGCAAACCTAGAAGATGGAGGTAGAAAGGTGGGGGGCAGGGCATTTGCAGAAAACAATGACAAGATGAAGAATTACTAGCTGTACTTTGAAAATCAGACACTGTCAATGGGAAATACCTATTCCAATGATCATATATTAATACTGCCGATTAACAAATAAACAGATTTAAACTTTCTTTGCACATTCAACAGTATCAATAATATAATGTCACTGATTCGGTACATAATAGATGTTCAATATGTAATTCTGAATATAGGAAAAAGCTTAACTCTATCTCATTTCTTCCTCCAAGTGTTTCTATATATTTGAGATAGAAAAAAATAGATGGATATATGCACTCACAACTTCTTCATTCACTCTGAGTATTAAAAGTGTTGTGTCTGGTCTGGTGATCTCAGGCCACTATTAAATTATGTGGTCTCTTTAAACTTCTTTGTATTGATTAGATATGCTACTTTCATTTGCAATGAAAAGCCGTGAGCACTACTAACACAGAAACTAATAAATATGGAAAGGAAACAATAACAGTGGCAAAAGCCTCACACAGGCAGGAGTTAGAGAGAACATTTGCTTTCTGCCATATTAGTTATTTACTTTCAATACTGGTGCATTTGAGGAGACGAAAAATATTGGGGGACACGTTATTAATGTAAAAGACTGTCAGAGACACCAGCGGGAGACTCAGATTCTAAAAGATTTCTTTAAATGATTAATATGTAGACTTCACTTTGTCATATTATGAAGTGCTGACATTAAAGAAATAAACGGATTTTCAATTATTTTTGTATGTGAGAACTGAGGGTGCTTTGAAAGTGACCTTGTGCTAGGATAAATGCTTGATGCATTTCAGCATTGCTCAAATTATTTCTCTATTTGTGTGTGTGTGCGTGTGTGTGTGTGCGTGTGTGTGTGTGTGTGTGTGTGTCCTTGCAACCTTGCAAGCTGGGAGCAGGAGGAGAGAACTGGAGAGAAAGGATGGAACGCTGCTGTATTCCTGCTGGCTGAGTTTTAATCATCTATAGGTTAGGTTTTTTAAAAAACAGCTGGTCATTTTCTCCAGGGTGCAGGACAATTCTCTGGGTGTCCTTGAACCAACTCAGTTCTCCCTGATTTCTCTCCTGTACTGTTTAAAAGTAACTGTAGAATGTGATGGGAATGCAACATCCTGAGATAATGGAATGGCCAGCCTAGGTTCTGTTCCTATTCCTCCTGCAAACAAGATGTCCTTCAGTACTTGGGCCCAGTGTGCCCTGCACCTCAGGGTATAAATCCTAAAGCAGACTATTTTCTGAGGTCCCTTAGTAGCACTACAAATAGGGCATGCACAGACGAGACTTCATCCATGCCGTGCATTATTCCTAAGCCTCGGAGATAGGCTCATCATGAATCCTAGGCTTCTGTTGTCCCTTGCTGCCTGTCTGTAAGTAATAAATTCACATTATGTAGGTTGTTATGTATGCGAACATTCTATCTCACCAGACTCAGGCAAGAAGTAAAAGTACAGCCCAAGATGCGGTGAACTGAAGTGGTACATAGTACACAGTGAACCTTCTTTCCACAGGGTCCTGAACAATTCTGGCAAGAAGTAAAGCTGTAAGGTTGGTGAGAAGATATTTCCTACACCTAGAGGAGCTACCTCTGTCAGGACCTTAGACCTGAGCCCTGGAAGAAACAGGAGTGTCAAGAGTAGCAGGACTCAGAATGGTCCACAGACCCCTGGGGATCCCTAAGACTCTTCCCTGAATCCAGGAGGTCAAAGTTATTTGTCTTTTTTTTTTTTTCTGTACTGACATTTGTACTGATGGGCATGTAATGACGGGTACAACTGCTGCCACCTTAGTGCTAATCAACACAATGCTACCAACTGTACTAGGAATCACAGAACTCTTCATTACTCACTCTCAAGACTTAAAAAAATACAGTTTCACGTGTCTTTCATCAGGCAGTAAAAGATATTTTTATTAACTCTCAGCCCTATGCACTTATACTTGTAATGCTCTGTAATGAATGGGGAGTACACACAAACCACTTCTGGTACATAATGTACTATGAGTGTCTACTCAAGAATATAACCTGATTGTTTCATTTGTAAGCTGAACGAACCGCTTTATTTGTAAAACCTCACTTTCTTGAAAAAATAAACTGAAAGCAAAACTATAGCTATTTTGACTTCTGTATTTAGCAGATATTTTATCAAAAATAAATACTAGCTTATTCTTTTAATCAACCATAGTTACCTATGTCAAAATTTGAGCTTTCTAGCAAAGATTAGAATTTCAGAAAATTTGGATCTGTCCATGTGAGACAGAAACTTCTAAATACTTAAATATTTTTCTGTGAAATTGCTGATGTTATAGGATATGATATTTTGATATTGTATAATAAAATCTGGAAATTCTACATAGCTCAGTAAACCAATATTTTCCAAATACATCACTTTAGAAAATTATTAATCAGCAGAAGGACCATTGAAAGTGCAAAAGAGCAGAGCATGGTGATCCCAGCACTTTGGAAGGCCAAGGTGGAAGGATCACTTAAGCCCAGGAGTTTGAGACCAACCTGGGTGACATAGTGAGACCTCATCTCTACAATTTTTTTTTTCTTAATTAGCCTGGTGTGGTGGCAAGACTTGTAGTCCCAGCTACTCATTACTAAGGAAGCTGAAGTGAGAAGGTCACTTGAGCTCTGGAAGCTGAGGTTCTAGTGACCTATGATGACACCACTGCACTCTTGCCTGGGTCACACAGGGAGACCCTATCTCAAAAAAAAAAAAAAAAAAAAAAGAAAAGAAAAGAAAAAAAAATGTCTGAGAGATATGAGCAAATTTAATGTAAAAACCACAAATATTTTATAGTTTCATATTCTACAATACCATTAGCTCTTACAAAACTACAGAGATTTTAATGTATCAAAACAAATCCAGAATTATCTAAAAGGGTTATTAAAATCTCCATGCTTTTTCCAAGTACATATTTGTGTGAGGCTGGATTTTCTTTATATAATTCCATGAAGACAACATATTGCAACAGATTGGATGACAAAATACATATGAGAATACAGTGTGTTCTATTAAGCCAGAAATTAGAGTTTAGAGTTTTTTTAATGTTAAAAAAAAATCACTGTCTCACTATTTATTGCTTTGAAAAAATGTATTTTCATTAAAATATGTCATTTATATAATAAGCGAAAAGTGTCTTATGTTTTTTCTTAAATGACTTACATCTTTAAATTTTCTGTTTGAATTTCTAATATGGCAAACATTAATAAACATTATTCACATAAACCAAAGCACTGTGAGGTCCTCAGGAAGTTTCCAGAGAATAAAGGGGTCATATGACAAAAAACATTTAAGAACAATTTATCTAAATTAATATAACTATATCTTAACGAAGTTTATTTTATTTAATTAATTTATTTATATATTATTTATTTTATTTTATTTTATTTTGAGGCGGAGTCTCCCTCTTGTAGCTCGATCTTGGCTCACTGGAATCTCTGCCTCCCGGGTTCAAGCTATTCTCCTGTCTCAGCCACCCAGGTAGCTGGGATTACATGCATCCGCCACCACGTCTGGCTAATTTTGTACTTTTAGTAGAGACAGAATTTCACCATGTTGGCAAGGCTGGTCTCAAACCCCTGACCTCAGGTGATCCACCCACCACCTCGGCCTTCCAAAGTGCTGGGATTACAATTACAGGCTTGAGCAATGGCGCTCGGCGTTGACAAAGTTTATTTTTGAAAAACTAAATGAAATTTACTACTGTAGACATAGGCTGCTGGTCTGGAATGTCAAGATTTTAAGAAAGAGGAAAAGAAGTAGAGTGGAAGTCTGGAGAGTGAAAAAGAGAAAAGAAGAAAGGAATAAATAAATAAAGGGAAACTATTTATTAAAAAGATGAGCTACACATTGTACTTATAACTTTGCTACAAAATATCCCATTTTACATAGCTCTGTGAGGAAAATAACAGCGATTATCATCATCACGGTTAACTGAATGTCTTCTATGTACTTTGATTGGCTAGGAAAGCAGATAGAGGATGGAAAACTATTTATCCAAACCACACACATTGCAGAGTTGATGAGTATGAGCAATAAAATAATATACATTTTTTTACTTCTCTAAGGGATCAGAATATACTATATTTTGCCTAAAATGACATGGTTAATAAGTGGCAGAACTGTAATTCAATCCCATGGTCACAGTCACTCTCTGTGTATTCATTATCATATAGCTTTGCTGAGCTAAGTATGACGCCCATTGCACAGATGAGGATTAGGGAGGTTAATTAACTTCCCCGAGTTCTGATGATTGGTTAGTGGCAGAGCAGGCGATGGAGTTCCTTTATGCCTTTACCACACCACACTCTCTCTGAAGCAGTGCTCTAAGGATGTTTCCAGTCTAAATTTTTTGAGATTGCATTTTAAAACTAAAGGTCATGGGCCGGGCGCGGTGGTTCACGCCTGTAATCCCAACATTTTGGGAGGCTGAGGCGAGGCGGGAGGATCACGAGATCAAGAGATTGAGACCAGCCTGGCCAACATGGTGAAACCCCATCCTACTGAAAAATACAAAAATTAGCCACGAATGATGGCGCGCGCCTGTAATGTCAGCTACTCCGGAGCCTGAGGCAGGAGAACTGCTTGAACTCGGGAGGCAGAGGATGCAGTGAGCAGAGACGGCACCACTGCACTCCAGCCTGGGAGACAGAGCAAAACTACATCTGGGGAAAGAATAATAGAGGTTGTGATATCTGAGCCAACTCCTCAAAGACAAATGAAATATGTAGCTGAAGTTGTCCGCAAAATAAAACAAAGTCTCAATTTCTATTGTAGTGCCTGCACACAGCCCACATAATTTAGGACAGATTTTCCTTATCAGAGGACAGAAAGAATCCAGGCCTTTGATAACGAATATTAGCTGTCTACTGGAGCAATACTGTAGTGCACTTGAAGGAAATAAACAGCATGCATCCCTAAATATTTTCCACACAAATTCTGCATAAAAAGCAATCACCTTCTTAAGATATTTTTATTATTATATGAGGAATTCATGTTTACTGTAGAATACATGGTAAATTAAATAAGCATACAGGACAAAATAAAACACCCACCCAGAGGCAGCCATCTCTGTTTATTATTTATATAAAGAGACATTCAAAGAAAGAATTATGCTACACCTGAGACAGTATTTTATATAAAATATTGCATCATGCTTTTTTCACTTTACTGTTTTTAGATAATGACATGCCAATTTTTATGTGTAATTTGTATATAAATAATGCGCATGTGAAAAACTTTTTTATGGAAGTTATTTTTAGAGATCTACTGATGAGAGGGAATTATATTTTCATAACCATTCCCACTATTATCCTATGTTGACACACTTTTCACTTTGTCATGCCTATAACTAATGCTGTGACTAGCTTTTTTGATCCAGAAGCTATAAAATGTAATTCACTCACAAGGAAAATATCTAAAATCCAAGCAATGATATAAATGCCTTTTTAAAACTCTAAAATTTACAAATCATGTACAAATTTACCCAATTTTGGAGAAGTGGGATATTTTTAAACTTTATCCTTATTGATAATAGATGAATATAGTTCAGAGCACATGTGATAATTTAATAAATTCATATAATTTGTAAAGAACAATTCAGTGTACTTGGGATATCCATCACCTTAAGCATTTGCATTTTCCTTATGCTAATACTATTCAAATAATGTATGCAGTCTGGCAAAATATAATTGCCCGTCTTCTAACAGTTGAGGACTGAATTATAAAGCTTATTGACAGGTAATAAATTATATTTACAGTGTCATGTTTCTACCAATAATTCATATATGATGTGAAGCTGTATCAATGCTGCCTTATATGTTGCTTCATTTGATTCTTCCCACAATCCCACAATCCCTGGGGTATTCTTCCCACAATTAAGAAAATGAGATATCTTGAGGATTAGAACACAGATCTCTTCATTCCAAACTCAACTCTTTACATTCCACCACTCAGGCAAGCTCAGTAAGTGTTTTTATATATATAAAAAAATCTGAATTAAAATTAATTGATAATGCACACACACACTCAATCTTTTTAGTCCTTAATGTCAGCACTGATAATTTTTGCCTTTAATAACCAATACAAGTAGCAGCATAACATTTGGGAAAAAATGATAGGGCTGGCATCACAAAACCTGGGTCTGAAAGCTTCAGTATATGACCAAAGGAAAGTCAAATTTGTTTTAATTTAATGGATATTTTAGATATGAGGAAATAAACTCCTCCCTCTTTGAACTGTTGTGAATATCAAGTGAAATACTGTATGTCAAATATACAACATAAAGTTAGCATATTCAAGTTCCTTGCCCAAAATATCCCGAGGTGAATATTATCTCAGGTTATTATGAAGCCCTGGCAGTCTAGATGGCTACAGGAGTTATATACATATATAGCTATATATTTAATCCATATAGATATACATACATATCTATATGTATATCCATACATACATATAAAGATAGGTATAAGATATTATATATATCTTTAGAACAGGGTAAACTTCTGCAAGCATCAGAATCGTGAGTATCATAATCATGAGTAAAAATACAAATTATTGAGCCCTCTCTAGAAATTTTAGGATGGGACAAAAAAGAAACTTGCATTTCTAAGAAGTTCCTGGGTGATGCTAATGTCGATCCAAGCACCACGTTATGAGGACCACTGACTTAGAGATCAAAACGTTATTCCTTTCTGTGGTGGTGGTTGTTGTGTTGTTTTTGTTTTAATCCTGACACTCTAAGTGGGATGATATTATTTGATAATGTCATTTTTAATAAGTGGTTCAAAATGTTTCCATTAGGGAATCATCAATTTTAGGTTCCAAACATTTTTAGGAACTTTTGAACATTCACGTCTGAATACTAAAACACTTAATTAAGTGGAAATATATTCAATCATTTAACAATTCTTTATAATACTTCTACTGTGTGCACAGTGTATAGGTTCTCATCACATCATCTTGTTAGAGACCATAGCAGATTCCCATTCTTCTTTTTTTTTTCTTTTTTTTTTATTGCCTTTTAGGTTTGGGGGGTACATGTGAAGAACATGCAAGATTGTTGCATAGGTACACACATGGCAGTGTGATGTGCTGCCTTCCTCCCCATCACCTATATCTGGCATTTCTCCCCATGCTATCTCTCCCCAACTCCTCATCCCCCGCTGTCCCTCCCTCATTTCCCTTCTACAGACCCCAGTGTGTGATGTTCTCCTCCCTGTGTCCTGATATTTAACTCTCTATGAAGAATGGGAATCACCACATGTTCTCACTCATACATTCCCATTCTTCTTAGAGAGTTAAATATCAGGCCACAGTTACCTGCTCACCCAGATCCACAGGTACATGACATATTTAATAACAAAGTTCCTTCCTCACCTCTGACCTCTATATTCACTACTGAAAGTTGCTGAAAATAATAACCTTGTTAGACATTGTCAATGTGTTCTCATGAGAAGGTTAAAGAGCATTGTGCTCAAAAATTGCAGTCATAAATATACAGCATCTCGGTGATTGATGGAACAATTTAATCAGGAGAAATGAATATTAGTTTCTATTTAAAAATACTTAAACACTTAAACTAGAAACCTTCTTATGCACGTAGTCATCTTTAGTTACTGCAATTCTAAAATTCAACCTTCTACTTTTAGCATCTCCTCCTGCTTGGGCAGAATAAATCAATAAATACAAATAATTTAAATAAAGAGCTGTTAATAGTCCTGAAGAGGATTATTTGTAAGACACTCTTAATGTAGGATTTCCATGGAGTTCTAATTGTTTCTTACTTTGAAATTCATTGTTCTGAGAATGAGATGCAGTTGGTAATATAAGTATCAACCAGGTAGAGGGTGTTACTCTGTATTAGCATCCACGCTATTATTCAGTCATAATTAATACTCTCTTAAAATAAAGTGTTGACAGCACTCCTATTCAATCATATAGCATATGTTTATAGTCTCACACATTGAGGTACACACATAATTACAATATATGTGTGAGGGAAATTGCTGAGGCAGTCCAAGAAGCCACGCTTAACACTAATTGAAAACTGCCATTGTCCAATTAAAGCAGGTGAGGCCACAGGGTGGCGACACTGTCAAAAGTCTATCAGACGTGGCCATACTGATTAAATTACAAGACAAAATAAGACAAGAAGAGCGAATATGTTTTTGTTTTCTTGATGTGGTTGTTTTAATAGAACACTGAGAAGCAAATGGCAATGAGGATACTCACTGTTTCTCCTTACCCCAGTTAAGAATTAATCTCAATGGAATACTACATGATTACAGAACATATTGAGTAGCTCAAAAGCACAAGGTTCACCTTTCACCAAAATTGATGCTATCTGAAGGAGGAGAATAATTATTTTTACTTGTTAGAGACGTGACTTTGGTGACTTTAGAGAAGCTAAAGGACTGTACTATTATAATTCGTTTTATTTTTCTTTTCTACATTAGAACTCATTAGGAAATAATTAATGCATTATATATAATTATAGAGGAATCACTCCACACTCATTTCAGAGCATCAAGTAACATGAATTTCAAGGGGAGTTTAAACTAGGGTCATTCTTCTGCAAGAGCACAATATACTAATCCTTTGAGAAAATGTATGTCATGAAACGTTAAATTCAAGACTCATAGTAAATATCCATTTGCTCCATAAGTCATTTGACTTCTGAAGTAGCTTTTTAGCAGGAAACAACAAAGCAAAACAAAGTCTCTAACATTATTATTTCAAAGGTGACTCTGACCAGGATCAGGTTAGAAAATAGCTGAGAAAAGAAGAAAAGATGGAGAAAGAAGAAAGCAATAAACATATATTAGGAATATACCATATACTGTTCAAATTGCTTTACATACATTACTTCATCCTTACTATATCGCCACAAGGTCGTTTTTATTTTTCTCATTTGATCAGTGAGAAATCTGAGATACAGAGTAGTATTTAAGTAACCTGCTCCAAGCCACACAAGCTAATAAGAAGCAGATCATAAAATGTTGGTCTGGAACTTAGAAGGTGTTCTATATACGTGTTTGTGTGTGTGTGTGTGTGTGTGTGTGTGTGTGTGTGTGTGTGTGTGTCTGTGGGTGTACATTTACCTTACAAGTAAAAAAATAAAATCTATGGTCCAAATATGGGAAGAATGAAATAGAATAAACATTCGTTAAGTTTGATCATCTGGAAGATAAGTCACAAGACAAAAAATAGGAAAACAGGTATTTGAACCCAAGTATGCCTGACAGCAGCCCATTAATCTCCAATACTTCACATTCCTTTCCAAAGTCTTCCGATTTATTTATAGACAGTTTTTCTTCCTGTCCCTGTAACACCTTCTAAATTAACACACTGATCTGTGTCCTTGTTAGCTATTTTTCTAAAGGGTCAACTCCTGAATTCACCAACAGATGAAAACCATTAGGAGGTAGAAGGACTTTTTTATATCCTTAGGTTTCTGTGACACCTGACAGATGGAGCATATGCCCACAAATGACCCAGCATTTAAACAATTGTTGTCTGTGCAACAGAGACAGGCAGAATGCAGTGTGCTCAGTCGCAGGAGGCACTATTAGAGGGTTCATAATTTTGATTCAATAGATTCCATTATTTCTTTTGTGAGTCTACATGAGTCTCTTTAATAGTAATGGCAATTTTATGTAGACTCACGTTGGAGACTGGCATCTATGGTGTGCTGAGCTAATGGCAAGATTTGGGAGGAAAAATGGCTACAAAAGGTCTCATTTAAGACGTTACACACCTTTTATTTGAAGTGGCTAATTACTGCCATTGAACTCTGCCATTCATACCTTTCATGACAATTTCAAGCATAAAGAGGAAAAAACAACAGACACATTAGAAGGCATTGAATGAGCCACTGCCTGTGATCTGAGTGCTCCACCACTTAGCCTTGGAGATCATTCATATTCATTTCTTTCCTCCTTTCATTTTGCCTTGATTCACTTGTCATGTAATTCAATATCCTTGTACAGTAGAAACAATATGGGTTTTGAAGTCATTCAGTCCTCAACCCCAATCACAGCTTTGTGATTTAAACATCATGTAACTTCAGACAAATCATTTTACTTCTCTTAGCTTCAGTTTCTATATTGCTACAGGGATAATAATATTGTATAAAGTCAGTATGAGGTTTACATTAACTAGGAGTATGTCTGTTAACTGAAAATAATAGATACATAGGTGTAGACTAAACATGCACACAGTGTACATATTTTTCATGTTAAATTATAGATATATATGTGCATTTATAAGTATATATATAGATTTGTAAACTAATTCGAGAATTCTATTTGAAATAACGCTAAAACTTCAATTATAATTTTAGTTAGATACATGCTCCCTAGGCAAATGTCAAACGATTAATAATTAGTTAATAATTTCACATAAAAGTCACTTTATTCACTAGTTCTGTGACTCAGAACAAGGCTTTCTGTGTTATTCAAATCATGAATAATGTTGGGGTCAGGTGGCACCTAATGGTCCAGGCATCACCAAACTCTGTGCCAGGGGCAGGATCTGTTCTGATGCCTCAAGAGATGTATCATGAGGGGCCCAGTGGCCAACATGGGTACTGCATGATACTGACATCTCAATGTATCAATTTCAAATATGTTTGTTGAAGATATTGTTTAACAAAAGGAGTAGGCTACTTAAAATATTTGAAAATCATTGCTGTGGATACACTAATACCTATCCCTTCACTACATACAAACACATGAGAACTCCATTGCAATATTATTTGTATAACCAGTCCTTCCCTAAGTAAAGTTAGTTCCACTGAATTGCACTTTGCATGCAATAGTCGCACTTTTATGACCTACATTAAGGAATGCTAGAAATTAAAAGTCCTATGAAACATCTCACTGTGGTATTACATGGCTGTTTTTAAGGATATTGCTCATTACACTACCTAGTGTACCACTAACAGAAAATGCTTAGGGGAAAACAAGTAGTCCCAACAATAAGATACAACCAAATTTCTTTATGTGAATTAGTTTATTTTATCTTATAGGTACTTTGATTTGTGCTACTAATCAGCTTTTACACTTCACAATGAATACTGTGAATCTGAGAGTCAAATTTTTGGCCCTATCAAAACCAAAGTTATAGGAATTCTATTACATAATGTTGCCTATGAGCTACATTCACTATCCCAGTTTTGCTCTTTTATCAAGAATTCTTGTCAGCTCTAAGACATAAAATAGGAAAGCTCGTGCCATCTGTGGCTCTTGACTGTCCTGGGTAAATGCATCTATTGTGTCCCTCCTCAGTTGCTGCCTATCTCACCTCCAACTCTGAGCTAGGAGACAAAGACTGCACCCCTAGCCATTGAGTGTTGTAAACTCTTGATTCTAACACTGGCCACCATACTAATGCTCCTACTAATAGTAAATAGTAGAGGTTTAGCTTTCTTTTAATGAGCAAATGGAAATCGCACTTTATTTTAGACACATTATGAAAATGAGCAATATAAGGACTCTTTATAGGTGCTGTTGTATAAGCCATCTCATCAAAATATTTTTTCTCTGTCTATACTGTATTCTAAGAGGCCTACACATTTGAGCCTAAGATAGTATCTGAAAGTTGTAGAAAAGGGATATCTACAAAGAACTAGAAGTGTTTGTCAAGTGACAAGTCATTAGACTGTTCTTCAATAGAGCTTATAGGGTTACTTTTAGGTTTTTACTTGTCAGCTCCTGTGTTACGTACTTCATATGTATAAGCATCTTGAACCTCGGTTTTCTATCGTGTACACAATGGCTGAGGTTACATATCAAGTAGTTTTGGTATCAACACAACCATCCTGAATCCAGAACTTTCTCTTAACGATGTGACTAAAACAAAAATCTTCCAACTACAAAATGTTTGGGCTAGGTGTTTTCATTCTCAACTGTCTGAGCAAGGGTTGGCTGTTTGCCTACATGGACTTGAGATTCTTATGAAGATATCTATTATACTGAGCTTACCAGTAGGAATTTCCAACAAATTCATAAATGGACTTCCCTTATTTTTAACAGGTTGGGAATCCATAAATCAATCAATAAATTGATACAAGGCTGGGCACACTGGGTCACATCTACAATCCAGCACTTTGGGAAGCCAAGATGGTAGGATATCGAGGTCAGGAGTTGGAGACCAGCCTGGACAACATAAGACAACCCCATCTGTACAAAAAAAAAATAAAAAATTTTAGCTACACATGCTGGCGCATGCCTGTAGTTCCAGCTACTTGGGAATCTGAGGCAGGAGGACTGCTTGAGCCCAGGCGTTAGAGGCTCCAATGAGCTATGATTATGCCACTGCACTCCAGCCTGGGTGACAGAGCAAGACCCTAGTTTGTTAAACAAAACAAAACAAAAAGACTGATATATTCAAAACCCATGTCAATTACATGACTCAGTCAAAAGCCAATATTGAATAATGTATAGTCATAGGTCAGTTTAATACGTGCAGAGTCTGTTCTTCTATGACTCTGTTCCTATGTAAGAGATGGCATTTAAACAGAAGGTTGATTGTAAATCAGTTTGTAATTACAGTGATGACTATAAGTGAAAGCTAAAAAACAACTGCTTACTTAAATTTGTATTGTCAGTGCCAAGAGCAAGAGAAATATTTTAAGTGAAAAGAATTGTCAATAGTAAAGGTAAAAATTGTATTAATACGAAGTGATTGCCCAGGATTTTCTTGTTTAAATTAGCTAAAATTAGAAAACACACACATACATACACACCTATCACACACAGACATTTTTTAATGAGAAATTCAAATTTATTATATTAAGTGCATACAATCTTTAAATGCACATTAATGTATTGTTGCTAGGATGCACCCCAACTTAAGAACAAGATAAGAATGATTTGAATTTAGCACATTAAGTCACTGACCTTTGCTTACACTACAACTAGATGGCCTATTTGTCAATGCGCCCTTGAAAAGTATTTGAAAATAGCTTATTTCTTTTATGCCAAAGGACTGTGGGTTTACAACCCTGCAGTGACCTTTTGAAATCTGAATTCATCATTCACAAACCTTAGGAGACACCTGCTTTGGGCTTAGAATGTGTCTTAAGAATTACGTGGACTTTTTATTTCATAAAAATAAGCCATATACTCTTTTTTCAGTCCTGCTAAAATAATGTCCAGATTTAAAATAACTAAAGTAAGAGTTTGTACTATATCATTTCTTTCTCATTGGACCATTAAGGATTTTCTAGCTACAATTTTGTCTAGTTAAGAAAAGTAGTCTCTAGATATTTGGCTGGAACAAAACGAAAGGCCATAAATGTCACCCCCAGTGAAATTCCTCATGTTATTCTTCAATGCATAGCTTGGATAGCCCAAGAGATAAAAAACGCAAGCTTTCAGAAAAGTCCGGCTCGCTTCCAAATTGGGTTTGACTAGCTAAATGCTCATTTAGCCACATTATCAAATTAAACAAGTTACCGAACAGTCATGTCAAAGACAGTACTTACTGCAACATTTTCTGTGTGTTTGATTATAACAGTTTGAAATTGTGCAATATAAACATAAAAGATGAAATCATGAGGACCTGTTTATTTTATTTTGTTTTGTTTCAGAGACAGGGTTTCACTTTGTCGCCCAGGAGAGAGTGCAGTGGCACGATCACTCCACCGTAATATCGAACACCTGGGTTCCATCTAGCCTCCCACCTCAGCCTCCCAAGTAGCTGAGACCACAAGTGCACACCACCACGAACGGCTAATTAAATATATATGTATATAATTATTATTATTTTTGTAGAGACGGAAATCTCACTATGTTGATCAGGCTGGTCTCAAACTCCTGGCCTCAAATGACCTTCCACCTCGGTTTCCCAAAGCACTGTGATTGCAGGCATAAGCCATTATACTTAGCCTAATAAGGACTTTTTAAAAAAACGTTCATTAGGAATGGCGTGTTTCAGGGCACTCTAACTGAATGAAATGTAAGCAGAATGTTGCTCTCGTCACACCGCTGAGCCACAGTGGAAACCCCCACTTTCCACCATCAGTAACTGGCCACCAGTGTCATTTGGGCCCAGCAGAAAGACTGTGAGGGATTTCTCCCCTTGTAGTGTAAATGATACATAAAAGTAACATTAATTGTAAATGTTAAGCAAAATGTTAAACAAAAATGTTACCTACAATTATAAGACCTACTCTAAAAACGTCTATAATACTAGAGATGTGGTCCTGGGATTTCTGCTGAAAACATTACACACACGTTTGAGGGAGCTCATGCATACATACACAAATCTAACCTACAACTGGCTTAGAAAAGTAATGTGATATAATGAAAAAGCACAGAATATCTCCATGACCATAACGATTATTAATTTAGAAGAGAGCGCTCTGGGATCTATTAGAGATATTTCTGAAAACAAAAGATGAAGCATTATTAAAACAAAAATGTGATTCAAAGGTTTTGAATAGATGTACTCTAAAAGTGTGTTCAGAGTGTGTATATATGTTTCGCCAAATATATGCTCTGAACAATAGCATATTTATGCTCTGTGTAAAAGTTAATCTGGAGCTATATGATTTTTAATACATATGGTATCCTTGAATATTGTACCACTCCCGTATTATGACCCAGAACTCTCTCAGACATACAGTAAAACAATAGTTCAATGGTGGTGAAAATTATACCATAACTTATTTTCTGGGCCCCACTTCTCATTTATTATTTTAAAAAGCAGTTGTTTGAAGAGCCACTCTAAACCCTGTGGATATAAGAGTGAATAAGTCAGAGTTGTTTTCTGTCTTCTGTCAAGCCCCTATAACTTGATTTGAATTTCACAGGCAAAAAAAAAAAAAAATCCAGTAACTTTAACAAAAAAAAAACAGCTGCAGGAAAAAAAGATCTCAACCTTTAGCCTAGTACTTCTAAACTTTACTGTGGACCCATACCTCCTGGGAATCTTGTGAAAATACATATTTTGATTCAGCAGACCCAGGATGAACCTGAGGTTTTGAATTCCTATGAAGCTTCCAGGTGATATTGAGGTTGTGATCCAGGAAGCCCCTGGACACACTTTGAGAAGCAATGCAGAAATCCATTCTTTGGTCAGTGAAGATGAGGGATAACTGCCCTTATTAGAAGGAAGTGACATTTACCAACGAGGCTGTTGTCTTCTTTCTTACTCCTAATAATGCTGCGAGTGAGAACTTCTCGTCCCTTTTTTAAACATATAACAAATTAAGATTAAGAGAGATAGTACAGCCAAATTTAAATCTCTGTTCAGTCCAAAGCTCTCTGACTTTCCAGTTAACACCATTGTGTAATACACTAAGAGAATCAATATTATTCAAAGAGTTTCAGAAATCAGAGTAAGTCCAGTATGGTCAGGCACCAGAGGAGAGTGACAAGAAGAGAGGCTGTATTTACAGGCAGTAAGTCTGTTTGTGGGCATCTTATATTATGTTTTGAGCATAGATGTATTAGGGATACTGAACTTTTACCCACAAGGTCTTGGAGAAATCAAAAAAGGATTTAGAAGAGGAGAGTAACATGTCCAGACGTGTTTTTGAAACATCATTCACATTCCAGTGTGGCAAAATGACTGTAATAATGTGATTTTGAACTTAGAAAAGAATTTTTTTAAACTATATACATCCTTTTAAATATGTAGTGAAATAAACCAGACAAGCAAGGATGGAATTGTGGCTTAGGGTAGCAGCAGCCCAAATGGAGACAGTGAAATTGAAGAAATATTTATTGAGATAAATTATTAATCAGGATACTAATTAATCCATGTGCCTGTTTTATTTCTTTTAGTGCTGGTGGTGATTTTTTTATTTGTTTGTTGCAACCTTCACATGCGGCAAAAGAGACAGAGCTCCAGAAGATTATTTTCCTACTAATTTAGGGTCTCATATGGTCTAGTACATTTTACATTAGCTCAATGTTTCCCAAAGAGAGATACATACATTAATTTTAAGTAGTATAGAGAGAACAGTTTTTAAAATACATGGATTTATTTTTCTCTGAATAAGGAGAGGAACTAATACATCAAAACCTGCGATTGTAGTGATAATATTGCTTATGTCAGTTCAGAAATCATCTGCTATATTCAGACGGGATCAATAGCAGGAGTGTGTTTGGATGGTGCTGGCATATGGTACAAACTAAAAAGATAACACCTGAATAAATGAATTTGCCTCATGCCACACTTTCCAGAAGCACTGAGTGGTTCCCAGATTCAGTGGAAGCCAGACATCCTATCTGAACCCTCTAGAACACCAGGGTCCTGACTGCTGAGAACCCCAGGCACACAAGGCTACTTGGAAAGGTAAGTAGCAACATGATTCAGAAGTTTTAGAGGAAAAATATGAGAATCGCTTGGAAACCTGAACAAACTCCCACTTCGAGCCTTCCCTCCTAATAAGCATAGCTTATAACAACAAAAAATTGTGATTCTATGCTAATTAGTGTAAATTGAGGAATAGAAACAAATGGAAAGCTTATGTAAAGATTGAGGAAGGACAGTATATTTTATTGTATCCTATGCATTTAAGAACATGGGTTGTGAATCACCCACATTTGCTATGGCACATGTACCACTTAGTTAACCTTAAATAATTTACTTATTTTATTACAAGATTTTAGATGAAAAACTATGAAGTCAAATGACAGAACTCCAAGAGGTAGGTGTCCGGTATGCAGCAAATTGATTAATGGAAGCTTAACTTATTATATCATTATGAGTACTATGACTCTTTCCCTGCCCCCAGATGGATTGAAACTCCTGACCATTTCCCACTCATCTTTGTAACTCTGGCACTGGGCACAAGCCTTAGTGTGTTATTGGTATTCAAGGCACGCGTTGTAGAATTATCCCATGACCACAAGCACTAAAACCGCCAGAGAATTTAGGTCTGATTGTCACCCGAAGCTTTTCAGGGATAAAAATGTGAGCTTCAGCTTCTAGTGCAATAATTACAACTGCAGGACATGACTCCAAAGTTAGATCTCATGCCAAGTCCAAAATAAGCAGACCAGATAGAAAACTGTGTTGAGAGGATTGCCTGCTGGAAATATTTCGAAATTTTAACACTAATATTAACTATCTAGTCTTTTTTTTTTTTGCATCTTCTGCAAAGCCGTGGTGAATGCGGCCTCTATATAAGAGAGGAGGAAATGATTACACATGGATTGGACATTAGATGGCATTATTGATGATAATACTCCAGCATTCTACAAGTTAACTTTAGAGAGGCAAAAGTAGAGCAGTTACAGTCTATCTGCTTTAAACTAGCCTGATAAATGTAAAACTCGGATGGAGTTACTCTATTTTGAACGCATCAATAAGCTTTAGGATGTTTATGTATGATGTATAACTAGAAAAATAAAGTCATAATATCATTTTATATGAAATGAATTAACCAATGTATTTTCATTAAGCTCAAATACAACTTTATGTAGGCAAATTCTGAGTGGAGGAATTTAGAAATGATGAATGGCAATAGCATATAGCTGAAAATATGTATCTAGAGCTAGTCCTGGACTTTAGTAATACAGTATTAAGAATGGAATTATACATTTGAATGTCCTCATCTTCATCCCTATCCTTACCAGGAGCTGACACTTACATACCTTTTATGGGAAAGGAAGGAAGAAAACTCCTATTTCTTAAATAGCTATAAAATTTTGCTTCTAAGTCTATTTCCTGTGAGTTCATTATTCATTTTTCTTTTTGGCTTTATGCTTAGAATTTTTGGAGCATCGAGTGCATGCCAGGCATTTTACTGTGAATTAAAAGCACTTAAGTATGTAAGATACTTGTGTGTTTGTCTACTGGACTCTGGGCAGCTTGAAAAAAGAGAAAATAAACAATGCATGGACTATAACATCACAGGTACATTTTTAGCCTGTTTAGTAGTCAGTGTGGAAAGCTGTTCATTATTTTCTGGGCACAGGGGGATGTCTATGATAAATTCACATAGTCATAATGCTGGAAGCTGGATTTCAAGAGAGTAAGGCAGTAGGTGCTGTGAAGGTTTATGCCACAAGCTCTGGAATTGAATTTACTGAGTTCAAATCCCAGATACCCACTGCATACTAGCTGCATCCTTCAAAAAGTTATGTAACTTCTCAGTAAATCAATGTTTTTTATCTCTAAAATGGGGGTAATACTAATACTTATCTTATAAATGTAAGAATCCAATAAGCTAAACATATATAAAGAATTTAAAGCAGTACTTCCTACATTTTATATACTCAAGGGACATTAACAAATATTTACATTGAGTATTTACAGCTTTTGCTTTGCATATGCCCCTGGTAAGAGAAAAAAACATAGCATTTGATAAATAATGAACAATGAGAGGAAAAGCATGAGTTATGGGGCATTCAGGTAAACAATTACATAGTGCTGAAAATAAAAATAAAAACAGCACCAACATTTATTGAATATTTAACACTGCCAAACAATCATGCTGTGTTCCTGCACTGTTCCTTTGTTTCAGTCTCACAACTTGGGACAGTCGATAAGGATTGCCAAAAATCATTAATTTTCTAACAAGATTAAAAAGACAAGATTGATCATGACTCCATCAAGGAAAGGATATATGTAGCTGGAAAGAGCAATGTGAGAAGTCACTTGGAGTTGGCAATATGCCACCCGCCTCCCAAAGAGGCATGTTTAAGTATAAATGGATCATCATCCTTTGAATATCTAAGAGAGATAGATCCAGAAAACCTGAAGTCTTTTGTCTTGCCGAATGGGATATGCAAGTGTGGGGGTCCAGAACTTAATTCATCAGTACAAAGGAGACAAAACTGAGGACTGACACCAGGCGTCCCACTTTTGCAACCATTGCCAATATCCGACTGTTTCTCTAAATAAACATTGAATTTAAAAAAAATAATTTTTGGGCCGGGCGCGGTGGCTCACGCCTGTAATCCCAGCACTTTGGGAGGCCGAGGCGGGTGGATCACGAGGTCAAGAGCTCGAGACCATCCTGGTCAATATGGTGAAACCCCGTCTTTACTAAAAATAAAAAAAAATTAGCTGGGCATGGTGGCACATGCCTGTAATCCCAGCTACTCAGGAGGCTGAGGCAGGAGAATTGCCTGAACCCAGGAGGCGGAGGTTGCGGTGAGCCGAGATCGCGCCATTGCACTCCAGCCTGGGTAACAAGAGCGAAACTCCGTCTCAACAACAAAAATAATAATAATAATAATTTTGCAACACATTAAGAACCTCAGAATTATCTAATTCTATAGTTTAACTTCCACGCAATATTATCTTTTATCATCTAATGATATTATTTTAAAGTAGTTTTAAAATTTAGATGCAAATGAAAATCACGTTATCTCTGGGAGATTTTGTAAAATAGCAATGGGTAGGCTTTGCTTCCCTCTATCCTAAAATAGTAGATTGCAGTGGAATTCAGAAATTAGTATTTTTTTTCAAAGTCTCCTGAGTGATTTTTACCTCCCAGGGTTTTTTTCAGGACAAAAAAAAAAAAAAAAGCACTGTTGTTCTACTTTTCTGTGGAGCAGCAATCAAGTGTAATTAGTGAGTCTTCTCTATGAGATATAAATATTTAATTAGTGTACTTATATGTTTGAAACTTTGAAACATGGTTCTAGATCTACAGTTCTCAAAGACTTGGGGATCAGGAATAAGAGAGAGTTGCTTTTTATGGCATGTTTTGTGTCATAAACAAGATCTTGTATTTGTTCCCTAGAACAGAAGGAAATCACTAAAGGACAATGTCTAGGAAAGACTCAGGTTTGTGTCGCAGCAAAAATCAAACTGACAAACTGACAATCTGAGATACAGTTCCACTGAGAAATTATGAATCTTAGTGTGGGACATCAGTGACCAAAAACATAAACTTTCTGTTTACTCTCTGCTCCTTCCTCCTCACTTTTCTCAGACTCTGGAAATCTGTAGAAGCCAAAGAGAGCGGTAAACAGCAGACACTTTATAGTCAAAATTTTCATAGAATTAAAAAAACATAGCAACTCATGTGGAGATTTGCCTAAAACGTCATCTATTTCTAAACATTTTGTTACAGTAGAGCTAGTATCACATATCTGTAAAGGAACTTGGATATATTCTCCCAAATCATCAAACCTGAGGTATAAACTTCAATGTCTATGAAGTGAACTGCTTGTCTCCTTAAGGAAAACACTTTCTCTGGGCAGTAAGTGAACCCAGGAGTCTTGAGTCAGGGGCTAAACATCTACTTGTGTTTCCTTCTTTTATCAAGGGCACACCTGTTCCTAATTGCTTTCTTTATTTCTATTTATATTTTTAGACTGGAGAAGTGCTAGGAGGATTAATTACAGCAGTTAATGTTTCCATTTGAAAGATGATACTCCATAAGTACTAAATATTATTAAACGTAATGGAATTAAATTGCTTTAAAACAGACAAATGGTATAATTCAGTATTTCACTGATGCCCCAGAAAACTACACCACCTCATGTTGAGTCATCAGGATAAAGTAATAGAGATTTTTTTAATTCCCCAAATCATATATAAAATGATATCATTGAATGCACATCTCACCGATTCCGAATGAAGCACAGATCTATCTAAGACATGAGTGGCTATAGACAAGTTGCTGAGGAATGAATTAATTACCTAGTCATCCCAAATGGCACGCCTCCTACAATATGCATAATTTCCATGTTCTTACCATCATTTCAGAACTGAAATAGTTCATTCTAGGGGAAGAATAGCATTAAATTGTGAGTAGTCACTCCTTGCATTTAGATATTAATGAGAAGCCCCACTATCCTCACTCCTGTGGGAATCTCTCTTTGCCTGAAGGAGAAATATATGTAGCTATTTTTTGTTTTCCCTGCATAACACAGAACCAGAGGCCCTATGCCTTGGTCACATGTCTAAGAATTGCAAATATACTTCCTAAATGTTAGTGTTAATAAATAATACATATGACAAGTAACATTAAAATGTAAGGTATTGCAAATAATTAAGCTAAGCTAATAATAAAAAATAAATAAGTCCATCTGCCTAGTAACCTCTTTTTGTTAATCATGGCTGAGAATAGCCCCTCAAGTTTGTCCAAAGATCAACATGTCCAAGAGATTTTTATTCCCAAGGAGATTTCATGGAAAAGAGGATGTACTGAATTGAGGTTAAACATAAACATGCAGTAGACTGCTTGAGCCCTGGACCTGACTTCAATGTCTATACACTATGTGAACTTAAGCAATTTGCTCAATGTCACTGTGACCTAACATATTTACCACAAATGGGATGATGCTAGCTCAGAACTCATTAGGTTGTCTGTAAAGACTAAATGAGATGACATATGTAAAATGTTCAGCACTGTGCCAGCTATTTAGTAAGCATTTACTAAATGCTCATCATTATCCTGTTACATGTAGCTATATGGTATAAACATGTCCGTCTGTATCTCAGAAAAAGGAAAGGCAAGGAAGATGAAGAAATCAGCAAGAGCTCATTCATATAGAATAAAGCATTTATCTGTTCACAAGATTATGAGTTTCTCAATTCCTAGAGGTGATGTTATTTGACAAATAATTAATGCTTTTTAGAAATGGATATCAACATAGATATTGGTATTAGATACAGAAAGATGAAGCTGCATAACAAATGCTTCGATTTATCACAACAATTCAACTTGTTTCTAATTAGAATTAAGTTTCACATTTCAATTCAGAAAATATTTGCAAACAAAACATGGATTGGAGAAAACTTCATTGTTACCTAATCAGGAAAAAAAAATGACTTCTAAATCTTCCAGATTATCAAGATTTATACCTGCAGACATAATTCTAAATTTAAATAAACTAAGTTTGAAGATGGGGAAGCACTATTTTTCCTCTTTTGCAGGTTTTTCTTTGACAGCTAAGTTTAATTTATGCCATCACTGGGTAAATATTCATCAGGTGACTTTTACTCTGATGTTTGAAGAACCCAGCTACCTATTTCATAACATGACATTATAATTTATTAGCATTCCAATTAAAAACATAATTTGTCTATAACCTTCAAGTTTATTATTTATATTGCACCTTCCTAGTAGCTAATAAATCATTTGTAATTGACTATAATACCAAAAAGCTAAATACCAAGCCCTATCATAATCTGAAAATGATGGGCTATGCAAATAGATCTGCCTCTCCTGCTACACATAAAGTTAGAGAAAAGGCTAAAGGTTTAGCAATTTGTAGAAAGATGTGAAACAATATTGTAAATAGCTGTCACTAACTGACTATCTGCCATTCCCAAGGACATAAGCATTATATATCACATGGCACAAATGAGAAGCTGAGACTCAAAGAATGTAAGACACTTGTGCTAGAGCACACAGACTCAAAGCAAAGGGGCCAGGATTTTAGCTAGAAATATCTGGCTCACAAAACATCAAACCACTTCCAACACATCTCTTCCAAACCCACATAAAAGAGGAACATTCCCTTCTTCATATATCTCCTTATTAACGCACCCATTGTACTGCATCAAAAATTATATAAACTTGTACCTCTTATCTCCTTTGACATCTTTTTACGTCAAATGGTACACATCAACATGAGTCACCACAGGATCAAATTATACTGTGCTCCTTGCCCCATCTAATATTTATTTGCACATTAAAGATATCATAACTGGCTAGAAATGGTTTCTGAATATATGCGCTCCTCATCAAGGCCAGAGTTTACAGCTTTGCTAGGGAGAGCTAAGCTAATGGACTATTTTATCCTAGAGAGACCTGGAACAGAGGCTGCTGGATCTAAAGTCTCCCTGGATCTGATGTAGTCATGGCTGTCTGACTCAACAGCAACTGCTTGGCAAGAAGATGCCACAGGGAACACCTGGAGAGATGCCTCCTTCTCTGTCTTTGTCTATCTTTCAAGTATCACAGACTCAAGTTTTAAGATGTCTCAGATCTCAGGACAAAAGAAACACTTGCATAATGATGATCATAAAAATAGCAATAGCAGTAATGCTAACAATAAGAAAAAGTAGGAAGACATAGGAATTACAAGTAAGCATATTCATCTTGTAGCATTTTGAAATCACATAGAACTCAATCAAGTTGAACTTGACACAGAAACATATACAGTAATTTTGTGAGAATGCAAGGCTGTTTTCAAATAATTGTCACAATCCACAAGAAAAATAAACAGTTAAGGCAAATTGCATTCATCTTTTGTTCTCATTTTATTCATGTGCTGAGTTAAAAGACAGTTTCAGTTACATGGTGAAGTTTCCAGAGATATGACCTGGAAATGTGGCTAACACCTTTTTTCCTCTTCTTTTATTGGAAAGTTAATATTTCTTCAAAGATTATCTTCATATAGCTCTTCTTTGACCCAAAATGATTTGAATTATAATAATGAAAAACATTAAGTAAAACAAAGTATCATCTTCTCCCTTGAAATACTCTCTTTTTCTTGATTTCCAGAAGATTTCGCTCTCCTGTTTGTTGTTGTTGTTTTGTTTTATTTTGTTTTGTTTTGTTTCACTCTTCACTCTTGTTGCCCAGACTGGAGTGAAATGGCGCAATCTAGGCTCACTGCAACCTCTGTCTCCCAGGTTCAAGTGATTCTCCTGCCTCAGACTCCCAAGTGGCTGGGATTACAGGTATATGCCACCACACCCAGCTAATTTTGTGTTTTTAGTAGAGACAGGGTTTCACTATGTCAGTCAGGCTGGTCTCGAACTCCTGATCTCAGGTGATCTACCCACCTTGTCCTCCCAAAATGCTGGGATTACAGACGTAAGCCACCAAGCCCGGTCTCCTGTTTTGTTTTGTTTTGCTTTTTTCCTGATTGTATTATGTTTCATAATCTTAATCTCCTCTGCTGACACCCTCTTCTTTTGCAAAACTCAAAAGACTGAAGTTCCCTCCAGTAGCATCCTCAGTCTTCTCTATTTACACACTCTCCTTAGGAGATCCTTCTTACCTCATTCCTTGATCTCTTCCTTGTACATTAACCTGCTCCTCATTTTAGTAAATGGTCATACCATCTACCCAGTAAGTCCCCCTGACCCCTGTCTTCTCACAAATACTACATCTAAATAGTAAGAAGTGTTGGATCATTCTCTAAAAATATTCCTAAAGTCCCTGTTTTCTTATTTCCAGTGCTACCCATTCTATATATTACAGACTAATTGATCATATTGATTGTTTTAAAAGAATCATGCTATTGCCCTCAGTTTAAAAACTCTTCAGTACCTACCCATCACATTTAGAAAACAGGCTAAGGAATGGGCACAGTAGCTCACACCTGTAATCTCAGCACTTTGGGAGATCAAGGTAAAAGGATCACTTCTGTCCAGGAGTTTGAGAACAGCCTGGGCAATGTAATGAGACCTAACTAACCTCAACAAAAACAAAAATTAAAAAATTAGCTAGGTGTGGTGAAGGGCACCTGTAGTCCTAGCTGCTCAGAGGCTGAAATGGGAGAATCGCTTGAGCCTAGGAGTTTGAGGTTACAGAGAGCTATAATCCTATCTCTGCACTCCAGCCTGGGCTACAGGCTACAGAGTGAGACTCTGCCAAAAACAAGAAAGAAAAAAGAAAAAGAGAGAGAAGGAAAGAAGGAAAGAAGGAAGGAAGGGAAGAAAAGAAAGGAAAGAAAGAAAGCAAAGAGAGAAGGAAAGAAAGAAAGAAGAGGGAGGGAGGGAGAGAGAGAAGGAAGGAAGGGAGAGAGAAAGGAAACAGGCTAAGCTCATTATCTTGATTCACATAGCGACCTATGTTACCTGACCTTGGTCTTACCCTCCAACTTCATCTCATACCACTCTACTCCTAGCCTACAATTCACAAACCACCTGGATTTCTTTCTGTTTCTCTAACAAGTTCACTCTGCTCCTTGTTAAAGACATTTGCATTACTCCCCCTTTTCTTTCCATAGTTGGCTACTTCTTTTTTTTACTTTAAGTTCTGGGGTACATATGCAGATCTTGCACGATTGTTACATAGGTATACACATGCCATGGTGGTTTGCTGCCTCATCCCCCTGTCACCTACATTAGGTATTTCTCCTAATGTTATCCCTCCCCCATCTCCCCACCCCCTGCTATCCCTCCCCTAGCCCCCCAACCCCCAACAGACTCCAGTGTGTGATGTTCCCCTCCCTGTGTCCATGTGTTCTCATTGTTCAACACCTACTTATGAGTGAGAACATGTGAAGTTTGGCTTTCTATCCTGGTGTCAGTTTGCTGAGAATGATGGTTTCCAGATTCATCCATGTCCCTGCAAAGGACATGAACTCATACTTTTTTATGGCTGCATAGTATTCCATAGTGTGTATGTGCCACATTTTCTTTATCCAGTCTATCTTTGATGTGTATTTGGGTTGGTTCCAAGTCTTTGCTATTGTAAACAGTGCCACAATGAACATACATGTGCCTGTATCTTTATAATAGATCAATTTATAATCCTTTGGTATATATCCAGTAATGAGATTGCTGGATCAAATGGTATTTCTATTATTTCTACTAGTCATTCACACCCTAGCTTTAAAAAACGCCAATTCAGGCTGGGCATGGTGACTCAGACATGTGACCCCAGCACTTTGAGAGGCTGAGGCAGGAGAATCACTTGAGCCCAGGAGTTCAACACCAGCCTGGACAACATGGCAAAACCCCACCTCTAGAAACAATATAAAAAGTGGCTTATGCCGGTAGTCTCAAAATAGTATGAAGCTTTCAACAGAGTGGTCATTCTACTCTGACACAAAACCTAGTTGCTCACATAAACACCAAATAATCTCTTACTACGTCTACATGAGAACTGGGTTTATTTAGACATGCAAGGCATTTTATCGAAGTTTTTTGAATAATATGTTTTCTATTTTCCATGTACTGTGTTAACTTTGGAAAACATGAGTGAGCCAGAGTCCCTTTTCTCAGATCCCTTAATGTAACTCAGATAGTAGAAAAATAAATACAAAATTAATACTACAACATGAAAAGTGAAATAATATTACGGGAAGGTATTACAGAGCTCAGAGACTGAATATCACAGAGACTTCTTTAGAGGGTTCTCATAGCAACGGAAGAGTTAGGTGAGAACCGAGAAAAAGAGAATGAGGCATAGTGTCAACTAAAGGAGGGAACTGATTTACCAAAGCCAGTGGAAGAAAACTTCCAAGCAGACAGAAGTAGATAAAGCACATCAACCGCATAGCGTAATGGTAATGAGCAGATGCTTTTAGACTGGGTTTGCACTCCAGCTTCCATACATAGGAGTTGTGTGTCTTTTGGGCACGCTACTTATTATTTTCTTCTACAGATGAGAACAATGGAGGATTGGAGATCATTGTTCATTACCTTGAAGGACGTTGTGAGGCTGGAACGAGAAAATAATAGGTGTACAATATGTAATGTCACAGTTCTTGGCACATGAGTGCCCAGGGAATTTTGTAACACTCAGTTGAGAAGCACGAAGTGACAGAAAATGAGTTAAAAGGATAGACAGGAGCCAAATTAAAGAGTCTGAATGTTGATTGAGAATTTGTGATTGTTGCTGGCTTTGAAATCAGATATGTTTAACAGAAAAAATACACCTCTAAGGGTTCTCAGTTGTTCCCTTCTAAACACTGCTAGAGGAGGTGGTATTGTTCGTTAGATACACAGTTTAGTGGTTTCAGTATTTCCTGTATTGATTATTAGCTGAATCACCTGTTCCAAATTATTTAAGCTTTCACTACTTCTTTTAAAAACAGGAATAATGTTGGCAGCTAACTTATTAAGTTGTTATGAGAATTAAACATATTAAATCAGTGTAAATCACTTACATTTTGAGAGATATTAATATAAACAAATGCGCAATAAATAGGAGCAGTCTGGATGTGGTGGCTCATGCCTGCAATGCCAGAACTTTGAGAGCCCAAGGCAGGAGAATTACTTGAGGCCAGGAGTTTCAGACCAGCCTGACTGAGCAGCATAGTGAGACCCTATCTCCAAAAAACTAAATAAATTAATTAAATAAAAAATAAAAGCAATGCAACAGGCATGATTCTGATTTTCTCATTTTTTTAAACAGGGGCTTCTCAAGTTCAAGGATGTCTGTCAATAATGCAAAAACAAAAATTAAAGTAAAAAGTGCATATAGATATAAAATTAAATTCTTATCAATGATAAAAGAAAGGCAAAAGAAAAACCACAGCCCAAATCTAAGACAGCAGGTTCAAAGAAAACTCAAGTTCATCACACTTACTGCAGTGGAAGATCCAGCATCGTTGTCCATTATAGGCAGGGCCTTACCATCAGGGCTTTAGTAGGGAGAACATTTGGCTTTTGAGTCTGACACTCCTGGGTTTGAATTGAGATTTTATTCCTAAGAACTCTGTGATGTCAGCAAATTCTTAAACTTTTGGAGCCTCTTTTAAATTGTTTTTAAAGAAGACATGAGATTATTCTTATGACAGAGTCGTTGTGAAGCTTAAATGCAATGGCAGATGAGAAATGCACTCTATCTTTGTTAACAGAATTTGCAACGGAATGACCACAAAGTCAACTACTTCTTAAAAAACGGTTATCACTGCTCAGAGAGACACATGGTAGCTGGCAGGATACTCAAGCCTCAAACGGTCCTGCCAAAAGGCCAATTTCATTTTGTGCCTAGATGCATGATAGGGAAAAAAAAAAAGATTCAAGTTTATCCACTCCAATATGTCATATTCTTATCCTCAAAGGTTACCTAAACTCATAGGCAATGTGGATTTCTAGGAGAATCCCTACTCAAAGGTTAGCTGCGAAGTCTAAGTTTTCTTAAGAGTTAAGAACTTGACAAGGAAGAACAGAGAAGAGCAGACAGTTGAGGAGTCCCAACACCTTCTTTAGGAAATCCAAACCCAGGGAGTCATCAGCAAAGGCTGAGAGATTAGCTTCAAGGAAAATAGCTATTTAAAGACACTGAGGAGAAATTAGAAATGACCAGCTGGTGTGAATCAAGAGAAATATGTTACTAAAAGGTAGTGGGGCAAGCTGTTTACAGAGAACGAGGCTTTCTAACAGTTTGCTCAGGCACCGTGACTTTTTTTTTCTTTCATTATTTCCTCCTATTTTTCTTCTAAATCCTTTGGAATGCTGTAGAATGAATGGCTGTAAAATGTGAAAAGAAACGTGGTTGAATCAAAGGATACTTTGTGATTTCTCTTTATTTTAATAAGTAACAGGCAGAATGGATTTTGGCATCTTCAAAATTGGTACCTGTCAAAGGATTCTCAATAATTTGAGTTCACCTTCCTGCTCTAAACTTTCTACTGCCTCCTGTCCACTCCTAACATCACACTTTCACACAGGAACACATACACACACATGTGCATACACACACACACATAGGCATGCACACACAGAGTGCCTCTGAAACACACTCATGGCCAAAGATCTACCCCACTGTCTTGGAGAAGGCTACCAGGTGTCCTCTAGTGGTATTTTTGCTTCTTCTGGCATAAGTTGCTTCAGAAAATTGCGTAGCCAAAGACCCCACAGAAGTTTGAGCAAGACTGGAAACTCTTTTCTACCTCTGTAAAGCAAAAACTATGTTTTCAAGAAATAGTGGGACTCACAAGAATTGAAGATTGTGTGTCTTTCATGGTGCCTAGCAGAACTCTAAAGAAAGCATTAGTTTGTACACCTAGATGTAAAGTATTCTTAGAGAAGCAATTTAGAGGAAAATAAAGGTGATGAATTTCAGAGCCAGGCACAGCAGGACTTGAGTTCAAGCTTCAACCGTTGATTCCTGTTCAAGCTTTCGCTTTCTCCTTTGAGGTAAGCGATAGCATCATGCTTATTTAATAGGTTAGGAAACTGACAGTTGATAGGTCACAACTTTGGTACATAATAAATGTTCAATATGCAAGTTTTCTTCCACCTTTTCCCCTCACATACATTAACCCTCTTGATCCTGAAAACAGATGCAATTTGGGTGAAACAGGGTTATTCTGAAGGTCAGTGCCACAAAGCAACTTGTCCAAGTAGACACTGCCTATCAAGCTCTCTGTTGAGAATTCTACAGAATTTGGACTCCTAACAAATAATTCTTAAACTGAATAGCAATGCTTCTCTTCTTTTCTTGGGTGATGCAGAACAATCTCAGGTGCAGAATTTATAGAGAAGAGAAATGACTGATGTCCACATAGAACATAGAATCAAACTGTGTGGTAACTAAGATTGGCAAAACTAGTTATCTATTTCCTGTCTAAGTGCTCAACTCTCCTATTTACCAGGTAGAAGATGTCATTAAAAGGAGTTTGAAATAGCTCTTTGTTTCCTAAGCCCAAGAATTTCAAGACTGCTCAAAAACAGTGTCACAAACAGTACCAAAACAACTTCACCCCATTATTTAATTCTATACATGAATACTGTTGCAGACATTATTTCTAAATTGAAGCATATTTGACTTAAGATTGAATATGACTATTACTACAATGACTACAAAGACAGGAGGCAAATATGATTTTTCTGCAAGACAATAAAATATTTTTATATGGAAACAGTTTGAATTAAAAATTATACTAAACGTGTCAAGGAAAATGCTGATCATTCCCCAAGCACATATTTTTGTAACTATGTCATTCAGGGATAGATTCAGGTTCTTTTCAGTCATACAGATTCATCAAACCTATATTGCATTCCTATCATTTGCCAGAGAAGTTACATACTGTGATGATGAATAATACATGGTCCCTGCCTTCAAGGAGTTCTCATTCTAGGTTGAATTTTCTCCTGCTATATATGTGAGTCAGTAGAAAGTAAAACAGGGCAGAATTCATTTCAGACAGGGTAAATCTGAGGGAAAGTATAAAAATTTTTTTCCTCTAAATGAGATAACACATTTCTTTTCAGACTTAATATATGAATGTGATTTTTTTCTTGTTCTACGTTTGTTTTAACTCATTCTTTAAAAAGCTTCATTCATTACTCCAGAGTATTACAAGTTATGTCTATGATTAAAATGAATGTCAAATGGTTTTAACATATATTTAAATTTCAACATGGAATTGTTATTGGTCAACTTACAGAGCTGTTAGGGCTCTGTTCTCAAATAGGAGATGTCTCTAGGAAATGAAAATAACCCAAGGGCATGCTCAGCTGATGGAATTTATATCTGAACAGTGAGACAGTCAGGCAAATTCTATGGTCAAGAGCACAGGTCTCCTGGTACCACATTCCATTTACAGTCTTCCCTGACCCTACTTCTGTCCTGGACTGCTTATCCAATCCCTAAGAACCTCACTTTGATACCAGCACAATAGTGAGAAACCCACAGACAAATCAATCAGTCATACAAACTTATGACCCTAAATTTGGGGAAAAACTAAGAAGGTGTTTAGAGGGAGCTGATGCTATTAAAAAAAAATATATATATATATATATATATATAATGGAAGAGACAGATATTAAAACATGTATGAAAGCATTAACTTAAGCCTGCCTGTAAGAGTTTGCTTCTGAGGATTTCTGATCTCCTGCTTCTCTACTTGTTTTCATCTAATCCTTCTCAGGTATTAAAAAAAAAAAATCATAAAGTTTAGAACACAGCCAAAATCTAACATAATCTACAACAGTGTTTCACCAATAGCAGACACACTACTTATTTATTATTCACCAAATATCTTTCGATATGTAGCCAGAACACAATGAGGGCTCCAAGTGAAAAATATGCGTCCCCCAAAGGTTACCTAAACTCACAGGCAATGTGGATCTCTGTGAGCATTCCTACTCAAAGGTTAGCTGTGAAGCCTAAATTTGCTTAAGAATTAAGAACTTGACAAGGAAGAACAGAGAAGAGCAGACAGTTGAAGAGTCCCAACACCATCTTTTGGAAATCCAAACCCAGGGAGTCATTGTTGAAAGAAACAACAGCCCAACAATAGATATTAAATCCGTAGCTTTAAGCCTACTCACGAAAATGCTAAAGACAGAGGCCGGGCACGTGGCTCACATCTGTAATCCCAGCACTTTGGGAGGCCGAAGCGAGTGGATCACTTGAGGTCAGGAGTTCGAGATCTGCCTGGCCAACATGGTGAAACCCCGTCTCTTTAAAATAAAAAAATAAAAATAAAAGAAAATGCTAAAGACAAGAGTCTATTCTAACTGTTGTTTGTCTCTTTTTAAAAAGTCTTCCTTTATAAAATTTTTATTTTTAATATTTTAGAGAAAAATAGAAAGCAATCTGTAAAATTCTTCCTTTCAAATTGTATAACCAACCCCAACATCAGTGAGTCATGGGAGTATACTACTCCCATGGAGGTGAAAGTAGAGAAAGAGTGAACATATTCAAAAGTAAACTTATGTGTCAAAAGTGTTAAAATGCATTTTGTAAACAGTGCCTACTGTGCCTATCTTATCCCACATCCCTAAATTGGAGATACACAATAGAATTATAAAAGTTCTAATTACTCTTGCAATGAAGAAACATGTTATAATTTAATTAACACATGAGTTTTATAGTTGATATTGAGAATCTCTGTTTTACATGACATCTATTAATACCTCACAGGATGTGCTTGGGGTAAATGTTATAGTTAAGACATTATGGCTGAATGCGGGGACTCACATCTGTAATCCCAGCACTTTGGGAAGATGAGATGGCAGATCACTTGATCCCAGGAGTTCAAGACCACCTCCACTTGAAAAAAAAAAAAAAAAAAGATAATAATACAAAAATTAGCCAGACATTGTGGTGCGTGCCTGTAGTCGCAACTACTCAGGGGGCTGAGGTAGGAAGATTGCTTAAACTTGGGACGTTGAGGCAGCAATGAGCCATAATCCTGGCACTGCACTTCAGCCTGGGGGACAGAGCAAGACCCTGTCTTAAAAAAAAAAAAATCTTAAGCTCCATGAACCACTGCATCACACTGGCAGTTGCTATTCCCTGGCTTCTTGCAGCATATATAGCCTGAATAATCCTGAAATCAAGACATCCAGGGACCTGCAAATGAAGTTGTACAGCAAAATTATTGATAAAGCACTTTCGGTCTATAAAGGATGAACACAATATACTCCCTGGTAAGTGATGCAGGTTGTAATACAGAAGGCAAGGCTTTTTGATCTCAAATGGATATTTTTTTCTTCCTCTCGGACTTCTCTGTTGAGAGAACATGCAAGAGATAAGACAGAGAGTAGGATATTTTTAGCTAAGAAGCAGCTCTTCATAAGAAAGACAACTTCAGGGAAATATTGCTGGTAGGTAGTAGATTTTACTCTATTTACCAGATGTGCGTAAGAGTGCAATACTTATTTGTTGAGTGACTCAATGTTTAAAAAAATTAAATGATTTGAATACAGAGTACCAGAAGGGATGCAACTGGGTGTCTCTTCCACTTATGACTTCCGCTTAATGGCTTTGTGGCAAAAGTTACAATATAAAGAACTACAGTGGCAAGATATGAGACTACATTGTCCTAACTTTCCTTTGGAAATAACTGAATAACAGAATATCTACTTCATTTCTTATTTTCCCCCGAAATCCAATTTCAATCTAATTTCTTGTTGCTTATATTTTATGTTATTAAAATTCCATATTCACTCTACAGCTATAAAAAAAGAAAGAACAAAATCATGTCTTTTGTGAGAACATGGATGGGGCTGGGGGCCACTATCCTTTGCAAACTAATGCAGGAACAGAAAACCAAACACTGCATGTTCTCACTTATAAGTGGGAGCTAAATGATGAGAACTCATGAACATAAAGAACAGACCAAAAGGCACTGGAGTCTACTTGAGGGGGAAGCATGGGAGAAGGGAGAGGAGCAGAAAAGATAACTCTTGGGTACCAGGCTTGATACCTGGGTGTTGAAATAATCTATACAACAAACCCCTATGACACAAGTTTACTTATGTAACAAACCTGCACATGTATCCTCAAACCTAAAATAAACATTGAAAAATCTCCACATTCCAGTCTTTGGATAATTAATAATACTAATAATAACAGGTATATTTGAATGGGCACTTCCTTTTTACCAGACATGATGCTGAGCAATAAACATATACTGCATTTAATCCTCCCAATACATGTATAAGAGATGCCATATTAACTTCTTTTTACATATGACAAAACAGAACTCAAATAATTTTTTAAAAAACTGTCCTAGATTATTCAACTAGCATGAAAATACTGGGATTCCGAAGGAAAGGTCCTCCTTTTACAAATTCCACTGGACCTCACATTTTACTATAATGAAGTTAAAAACCTGAAGGAGCTTCTAAATCACCATTATCCTTTCCTCAACTGCAGCACTTTTGTAGGATGTTAATTCCTTCATGCCTCACTCCTCGTTTTATCTTTACACATTGAAAGGAATATGATTTCCCCGTGAGCCACGGCACTAAACAATAAAATCCTGCAGGTGCACCTCACCAAGAAGAAATGCATTTCAAATTTAATAATAAAATCAATGGGAAATGGGATTTGCTTCACAAGAATTTGTCAACTTTGCTAGAATTCATTCATTGCATAAGCTAATAGAAAACTTTGATATGGAGAGAAATGGAACAAACGCCAAAGAAGTTACTGAATATTATTGAAGACAGTGGCCATGTCTTCTACTTCATCTGTGTGGCTCCCAAAGTAGAGCTCTTTAGAGCTGATGTTTACTAATTGTCTGTTAAATGGCTTTTTGAGATTTGTGAAAAGTATATTTCTCATTATTAATAGGAGTTAAAATAATAAGCAAAATAAACTATAATTTCTCCCGTGAGTTTCTGTAACAGGAATAAAATACCACTACCACAGCTGAAGAATACCACAGAAGAATTCCATTCATCAATTAATTAAAAAATAAATATATTTTGACCTCCCTCACTGTGGTAGGTGCTGAGAAAATAATAATGTACAGTTAGATTTAGGAGACAAACTTATAGTTTTACTTATGGTATTTGTGTTGCTAAGTGTTATAACAGATAAATATTGAGTGTCATGTAAGAATGAATAAAGAGGTTTGTCTTTTTGGAGAAGTGTCAGGGAGGGCTTCTCAAGTAAAGTAAATATGTAAAAGATTTGCAGGAAGGCTGGGAGTTAGCCTGCTGGTTGCTGAAATGGCAAAGGAGGTGAATTCAAAATAGAGAAAATACCTCATGAAAAACATGGAGGAAACAACCTACGCAAAAGTCAAAAATTAAAAGAAGCTAGAGCTGGAGGAGTGCAAATACTGTTGAAGAGGTTGCATGATCTGCAGAAGGTTGAGTAGGCAAGGAGGGGAAAATTATGCAATGTTTATTAGGGATCCTCAGAATGTTATCTCCTATGGGTATAAAAAATAATTCATGTGTTGTGCTGTCTCAAATAGCATTCACAAAATGCAAATCAAATTATATCCCCTCTATGATTAAGTATAGAGCACATATTGGGAACCAGAACAAATGGATACCAAAAGATCACTTAGGATACCTTGGTAACAATTCATGGAAGATGATCATTTGCATTCTGCAATTGTCTGAGTTTTTATGTCTCCCTAATATTCCTATGTTGAAATTTATATCCCCATGTGAGGATGTTAGGAGGTAGGGCCTTTGGGAGGTGATTAAGTTACATGGGCTACACACTCTCATGAATAGGATTAGTACACTTATATAAAAGGAGCCACAAAGATCTCTCAATGCTTCCACCATATGGTAACATAGAGAGAAGTTGTCAGCAGGTGCCATCTATGAACCAGAAAGTAAGTCATAACCAGACACCAAACGTGTTGGTGCCCAGATCTTGGACTTCCTAGGCAGCCTAACTGGACTAAGACAGACCTCAAGGGTAGAGAAAAAAGAGAAGTATATGCATGAATACAAGACATGTTAAGAATGAATAATTTTCACAGAGCAGAGCTTTCCACACATAGCTCTCATACTTCTGTTATTCTCCATCTACTTGATGTTTTTTTCTGTACCAGAACACTACTAATTTTATTTCCTGCTCATCATGATGTAAACATATTTTAAAGTAACTTGTCATATTGTTATTAATGGGAAAACTGATGTCATGTTACGAAGAGAACATTAAAAATAAATACAGTGAAAAAGAAAACTATATATAATACTAGTGTTTGTCTCCCAAAATCTCTGAGTATGAGACCAGTTTTTCTTACCAAAAAAATTGACATTGGAGCCAGGTGTGGTGGCTCATGCCTGCAATCTCTGCATTTTGGAAGGCAGAGGTGGGAGGATTGCTTGAGCCCAGGAATTCAAGACCAGCCTGAGCAACATGGCAAAACACTGTCTCGACAAAAAAAAGAAAGAAAGAAAGAAAGAAAACACAAAAACTAGCCAGATGTGGTGCCAACTACTTGGGGAGCTGAGATGGAAGAACTGCTTGAGTCCAAGTGGTTGAAGCTGCAGTGAGCTGGGATTGTACCACTGCACTCCAGCCTGGGCAACAGAGTGAGACACTGTCTCAAAAAGAAAAAAAAAAAAAAGATACTGGGAGGTATTGTATCTTAATAACATGCTATTTACTATATAGATATTTTCTCCTTTAAATATCAAAGGACTCAGAACTAAACATTGAATAACCTCTTCCAAGAGATTACATTTTGTTTAATGTCATATTGACCAACTCCATAAAATTGTTTCATTTAATACACTATATTTGCAAAGTATAATTGCCAGATTTAGAGGTTAACAAGGGGAATATTGCACCAGGATGAAATCTTTTCATGTCAAGGCTTCCCACATCTTGCTAAAACACATTTTGAAGCTGGTTGTTCAGCTCTCATCTATCCACCATGGAGAAAGTAGTAGCCAAAACCTATTATATATGACGTCCATCTTTCTCAGTTATTTGGTCCTCACTATCTCACCTACTCAGAGTTTCATGTCAAAACAATTATTTCAGTCCCAGTGCCAATGGTAATGTTCATAGTGTGGTCTCTATTAAAAACTGGGACTGGGCTTTAAATATTTTTGTATGCCTAGCACCTACAACTAAATTTGACACATGATAAATACTCAAAATAAATTTGCAAAACAAAAATATTCTTAAAAACCAGCTCAAGCTCATATAATTATTCAATTGTTGAATTCAAATTAGAGTAGACTAAGTCCCAATCTTTAACTGTGACAGAAGTGAAATATCTAAGCAATCATGCACACATCTATAAATATAAACTCTGCTTGGTAGCAATAATATGAAAAGCTAAGATATAGTAAACCACCATTATTTCATTGTATTTCATCAACCTTTTAAAGTGGGTATTGGCTCCATTTCACAGATGAAGAAATGAAACAGAGTTAGGGAAATGGCATTACCAAGTCCATAGGCCTACTAAGTATTTAAGAAAATGATTTCTACCTAATAAAATCCAAGCTATCCTCCACTGTAGACTATCAATATGCATATAATCAAATGGGTTACTGTTTTCTATTCAGATGTCCTAGGACCACTGTTAAATCAAGTTTAGCCTAAAGCTTCCTCCTAACATATTTAAGTCCAGCCTAAAGATTTCTCTATGTATAATGAACCATAACCTAAATGGAGGTGTAAACAGACCATAACCTACTCTTGTGCCAATCACTGAGTTTTGGCTAATTAAAGGGGGCCAGCTGTTCAAACCATGTTCAAATAAGGCAAACACCAAGCTGGAACCAATCTGGCTGTTTGTGTACATCAATTCTGTTTTCTGTACATCACTTTTCTTTTCTGTTCCTAAACCTTCTTCTACCACGTGGCTGCAGTGGAGCCTCCTCTGGTTTAGAGAGCTTCCCGATTTGTGATTCGTGCTTTGCTCAATTAAATTCTTTTAAATTTAATTTGGCTACGGTTTTTCTTTTAATGCCTCATAGATATAACTTTCATCTACTCTCTTAATTTTTTATTTCTTTGTTTTTATACTACAGTTTCCAAAAAAGAGTTTATCATAAGGTCATTTAAAAGTGATCACACAAAACTCTGGATAACTTTCAACAGGGAAATCCTAGCTGGAAGGATGTTTCTGATAGTCTGTAAAAATACAAAGCAGATCAATTACAGTCAGTGCCTAGTATCCTGTAAAGATGCATCTTCTAGGGCTTCTGGAAAATTCAAAACTATTGGGTTCTCTCCATGGCAAATGTTTAAATGCCAGGATACTTCTTAATCAGTAAGTGTCCCCAAATATACAGTCCTATTATCACAGTTGCCACCTGAGAGTAAAACAGCATGTAGATAAAAGCTGTCCCACAATTAAACAAATAGGTAGAACTGAGTTCTTTATCAAAATAATTCAAATACCTTTATTTACATTTAAATCATTAAGCTTACAAATAATTGTGCACAATCACTTAATTACATTAGTGTTCAAATAAAAGGAAGAAAATATTAAATTGTGTTTAACTTTTTCTAAATTTGCATGTATAACTTAGTAATTAGACAAACAGTATCAACCCTGTAAACTAGTTGTCAAAAATGTGTATACACACACCACAGAAACATTCATATACATACACTTTTTAAAAATATCTACATACTGAAGTTAAAAATAATATATCTCTTTTGATCTCATTTTTTAAAAATGTTCATTGCATAACAGAAGTGATATTTATCTGTTTTGTTCTAAAACAGGCAAGACAACCTTTGAAAAAGCACAAGACTTACATGGTGAAATCTTAAGATAAACTCAAAGAAAATGTCTACAATTTACTCAAATAACTACTAACTCCAAAAAATCCATCTTAAAAAAAAAGGGGCGAATTTACATTGTGTTCTGTTATATTCTTTAATGTTATCTAATTTCCAAACAGCATACCCAAGGTAATATAAATTCTGTTTTATGAGGGCAAATTAAGCCTAATATGCATAAACACAAAGCAGGATCTATTTTCACCATAAAAATACCAAGTTCCTGAACAGTATGCTTAACAAGTTTGTATTTCCTTGGCAAAAAGTTATTTTATTCTCAATTATAAAACAGAAAAAAAAAAGAATAAAAATGAGATAAAATGCTCGATTCTGTGCAACTCATTCCAATTTCAATAGTATTTTTATTGGTATTGATTTTCTTTACCTGGCACCCTCAGGGATGGACCTGAAGAACTTCATGCAGGTGGTCTAGTTTGTAGGGTCCTTAAAGCTGACATTGAACAATTGCTTGCATTCTCTCCAATCCACTTTCATCCACCTTGTGGTCAAAACAGTCCCTGTCTCTAGGTCAGTCCTACTAATAAATGAGAAGTGGTCCAACCATGTGTTCAATAAAATGCAGATGCTTCATTAAGAACATTAAATGTACCTGGGTAATTTAGTATTTCTAACTGATTTTCAGAGTAGATTAGGTGTTAATGTAATATTGCTTGGCAAATCATTTCAGCAGAAGCAAGTTAGTAGAAGTGGTTATATATTCAAAATTAGGTTTTGGCCAATTGATTCTTAATTACACAATCAGAGACTCAAGAGATCAAAGTTAATAGTCCTTCCTCCTCCCCTCAGACGTGCAGATACACACACCCATCCACACACACCTTGAGAGGTTCTGGCTGCTCTCAGGAATCAAAGGATATCCTGGCAGTATTTGTCTAAGAATAAAGCTTCAAATGTCTAAGCAAGACCACCTACAGTCTATCTGATTGTTCCCTTCAAGGAAGCCAGAAAGAATGTCGATTTAAGAGCCAAAAGCAGCAGCTAAGTGTAGTTTAAAAGGAACACACTGGAAACACTCCCTTTCTGTCAGATTCACAATTTCTATGAAAAAGAACACCAGTTAATGTGACTTCAAGAGGCTTCAAACTATTTAAATAGCCATTCAGCTCAGGAACAAAAGAGAAGAGGGCAGGATATAGGATGGAAATGAAAAGGCCAACTAAAATACATGTGAAGAACTACATATAGATATATAAACACAAACACATACATGCTCAAATATGCACACACATTCACTGACTCTGTTCCAGCCACACAGGTTTTCTAAGTATGGTAAATTTTCCCATAACACAGATCCTTTAGACTTGTTATACTATTCATGCATGAAATACTTCCTACATGATTTTTTTTTCATGGCTGGTTTCTCACTCTTCAATTTACAGCTTGAATGTAATCCTGCCTCTGCTGACCACCATACAGAAAGTCATTTCCTCTCCCTTCTCCAGTTCGTCTTTATCATATATTTCCCTTCATCTTTATATTTCAAGAACCTAGCACAGGGTCTGCCTTAGAATAGCCACTCAGTACAATGTTCTGTTAATACTGGGGCTCTAATAGATGGGCAATTCTACTTGGGTAATTGATAGTAACATATGCTACAATATAAGTGTACATTGACTATATTATAAGCCATTCTAGGAACTGAGTAAGGTACATGGAAATAAAACAGTTTTTGTCCTCAAGAAGCTATTTCTTGTGGGAGATAGGGGTACACTGACCAAACCCTATGGATGATTAGCAATCAAGAAGCACAGAGCTTGGAAAGCCAAGCCAGCCTGCATGAAAGATGGAAAATTCCAGAAGCTGATGATAGCCTAGGTGGACCTTCTGGGGTTGAGCTAAATAAAAGAATGCTTGGACATGCTCTCCAGTCAAAAGAAAAGCAAGCACAAAGGCTTGAAATCATGATTGTTCTTTGATCTATTTGAAAGTTGAATGTATCTATGTAAGTGTGAGGATATGTGGGAAAGCAGCTAAACAAAGCAGAGCTTTATTAATGTAAAAAGAAATATTGTCACATTCATCCATAACAGCAACATAATAAAATTCTGTCATTCTTATAATTTAGGTCAACCCTTGTCAATTTGTCGAAACCTTTTGTATACCATTGCTCTTTATCTATGATTCCACAGGGAAGCAAAAATATGAAGGTTAGAAGGGTAAGCTCTGGAGTCAAATTTCTCTAAAGCCACCTGGCTGGAGAATCACAGATTTGATCCTCAACTTCTTCAACCGTGATAGGGATTGATAATAATCTTCAATATTATTTTATGAAGTAAAATAATGCACATGAAACTCTTTGTACCAGGAGTGTCATATAATATTCAATAATTACAATTGTCACACTCTTGAAAATCTGCAGATCTGAGATTACTAAGAGTGGAATTTCAGAGACAGTTTGCTTGATCATAATCTTCAAATTTGATTGATCATAATCTTCAAAATTATTTTATGAAGTAAAATAATGCACATGAAACTATTTGTACCAAGAGTGTCATATAATACTCAATAATTACAATTGTCACACTCTTGAAAACCTTCTGCACATTTGAGATTATCTTCTAAGAGTAGTATTTTGGAGACAATTTTTCTTCTCTACTCAAGAATATGACACAGGAGGCCCTCCCTGATCTGATCCTGGCCATTTCTTTCCAGCTCCAGCTCCATCAATATAACCCCCAGGCCATTCCCTGGACAACTGCCTTAGTGACAGTACAACATTCCCAGGTACACACAGCCCATTCATAACTTTTCACATTCACACAAGTTGCTTGTTCTCTCTGCCTGAAATCCTTTCTCTCATTTGGCCAACTTCTGATTTTCCTTCAAAAATCAACTTGATTCTCACTTGTTCTTAAAATCTTTCTTTGACACACCTTCTCCCCGCCACCACTCCCCCCTCACCCCGCCCACTCCATCCCTCACCTTCGACTGACTTAAGTACATCTACTCTACTCCTATCTGTGGGCACCTGTAATGTAGGAAAGGCCAGGTTCTACTATACTTACTCACACGCCTGGCTGCAGAATCAACTACAGACCTTGTGGTGCCCAGTGCAAAACAAAAATGTGAAAAAAGGGAAAAAAGGCATCATTTAATGTACTAAATATAAGGGATTTTCCTTTCTTCCACGTCTCTCTTATGCTTACCTGAATGGTGCATTGTCCCATCAACCTTCACTTTGGAAAAATTATTAAGAATCTCAGTGACAGTAGAACATTCGTCAAAGCATGGAGGGGCCCCATGGGGTAACAGACACCTCTGGGACTCTACTGGTCACTCGGAAAAGCCAGCCATGCCTTATCCTCCCTCTGTGTGTGTGTGTGTGTGTGTGTGTGTGTGTATGTGTATATATATATACACACATACACACACACACACACACACACACATATATACACACACATAACACACACGCATATATATATATATACAGGGCTGGCTTTTCCGAGTGACTAGTACAGTCCCGCAGATATCTGTTACCCCTATACACACACACACACATACATATGCATGCACACACATACACAGATGGGGGATATGGTCATTATCCCTTAACAAATCTCTGTCTGTATGTGTGTGTATATAATATACACATATATGTATATATGTATGTATATGTGTATATATATGTAAGTGTATAAATATATGTGTGTATGTGTAAATACATATATATACACACACACAGAGGGAGGATATGGTCATTACACCTTAACAAATTTCTCTCTGTATGTTTGTGTGTATATCTGTATCTATATCTATGTACATATACACACACATATGTATGTGTGTAATATATATATACATATATACATACATACGTATTGTGTTTATATATACACCTATATATAAACGCACACAAACACAGGGAGTATATATATGTTCTGCCTTCAGCTCAAATTCTGTCACATTGCAGTCACTCAGTAAAAGTTTTTAGTCTTTTTTTCTTAGTAATAAAGCACAGCATTTTGAGTCCACAACCTGGTGCTCAAAAAGACTCTTAATGTTGGAAGAATTGCAGTATAAATAACTGAGCAAATGGGTGAATTACTGCTACTTCAGGGCTTTTTCATTCAGTTTGTTTACCTGTTTCCCTTCTTCCTCCCTCCCGTCCTTTCTGTCTTCCGTTGCTTTCCACCAACAATCACAGTCTTGACTTGCATTGGATCTTTGTGAGCAAGCTGAGGAGTGTACTTCATACTTTTAAAAAATATATTTCCAGACCTCTCCTTGCTAGCTTCAAGACCATCCACCTCATGTTGCCCACTTTCCCTTATCTACGTTCTCTGAGGATTTGCATTCTGTAAAGTTATGAAAGTTCTAAGAAAATCAGAGTAGCATCTCAAATTGGCTCCCTGCTTCTCCTCCTGTCCCCCTACAGTTAACTCCCAACAAAGAAGACAGAAGAAGATGCACTGGGGCTGGGCATGGTGGCTCATGCCTGTAATCCTAACACTTTAGGAGGCAGGTGGATCACTTGAGGCCAGGAGTTCAAGACCAGCCTGGCCAACATGCTGAAACACTGTCAAATCAGCCGGGCATGGAGGCATGCACATGAAATCCTAGCTACTGGGGGGTTGAGGCAGGAGAATTGTTTGAACCCTGGAGGCGGAGGTTGCAGTGAGCTGAGATTGTGCCATTGCACTCCAGCCTGGACAACAGAGTGAGACCTTGTTATCCTCACTATCTTCACCTTGAGTAGGCTGAAGAGGAGGAAGAGGAGGAGGAGGAGTGGCTCATCTTGCTGCCTCAGGAGTGGCAGAAGCAGAAGAAAATCTACATGTAAGTGGACTCATACAATTCAAACCCACATTGTCAGCTGTAAATAAGCATGTCTCCATGCAAGTGAGCATAGCCTTGAACCCTCAGACGAGGTGCAGTGGGCATGGGGTCAAAACAGGGGGTGTGGGCGGAGTGGGCAGGAGGATGTAATAACCTGAGTGTATGAGCCATGTATTACCTGAGTGTATGACCATACCTGAGTGTATTACCTGAGGGTATGGGCTATCACTCTCAGCATTTTCTGTACCATCACATGATCCACACGGACCTGCCCTTTGAAGAGAGTTCTGAGCACTTCTTTTGCAAGCCCAGTTTTAGTCTGGGGCTGCTGGCCTGGAGCATCACTTATAATACAATAGGAGTTAATGAGCTTTGACTTAAAATTGGTGCTTCTCTCCTTTCCTTCCAAAACTGAATGTATGCTGTTCCTTCTGTTTCTGTGACAAAAGTATGGCATAACATGGCAAAATGGAACAAGAGTATAAAATTGTGTAAAATATAAAACAAGCTTTTCTTCACATCCAACCTCCCAACTCTGCCTGAGGCAAAAATTGATAACTTCCTCAGATGCATTTTTTCAGACATTCAGTATACACATTTATGTTACTATGCATATAGCACTTGTTTTTTTATGAAAATGAAAGAAATAAAGCAAAATTATGTAGCACCTTTTGATCTTTTTTATTGAATTTATTTTAGAAATCTGTTATTACACTGTATTCACATCAATTTTGTGTTTTTAATGACTATGCACCATTCCATGGAACAAATAAAGCACAGTTTACCGTGAAATTTTTCCTTTTGATAAACAAGTGAATTAATTCTTCTCTACCCACTTTCATTCCAATTATGAAGTTGGATTCTGAATATCAGGCCATATTGTATCTTGCATTAACTATATCACTTTGGGAAATTGAGTTTTCTCCAGAATAGAAAGCAAAGTAGAGAATAAGGAATGGTTGGTGCGGGGGGTAGGGAGGGGGAGACAGGAAACTGGCCCCTAGGCACACCCTTCCTCCAGGTCCCTTCTATGTCACCATGACCATCAGTGCAGTAGCTGACACAAGGTACCTAAAATACTTCTTCGTGTTTCATACCTATTCCATCTCCAACATTTTACTTTTGTTTTTAAGTTAACTTTTTACTCAAATTTGTTTTAAAAAAACCTTTATATCACCATTGTAGCAGCAAACCTGTATCACGTCATAAATAAACATAATCATAAAGATAAATTCAATGAAAACAAAGCAATGTTATTAAATTCTGTCTAGACACTGTTGCCAGCCAAAAGCTCTAAGAAAGAGAGAAGGGGCCTCAGGCCAAGGGAGGTGTTAATCTCTCTTTTTAACACTCACTAAAGATTAACAATAAACTGAGACTTTGTTCTTCATTGTGATAAGGACTGAAAGAGAAAGGAAGAGGGCATGCTTTGGGAAGTAACAAATTACCCAATTTTTTTTTTTTTTTTTTTTTTTTTGAGACGGAGTTTCGCTCTTGTTACCCAGGCTGGAGTGCAATGGCGCAATCTCGGCTCACCGCAACCTCCGCCTCCTGGGTTCAGGCAATTCTCCTGCCTCAGCCTCCTGAGTAGCTGGGATTACAGGCACGCGCCACCATGCCCAGCTAATTTTTTGTATTTTTAGTAGAGACGGGGTTTCACCTTGTTGACCAGGATGGTCTTGATCTTTGACCTCGTGATCCACCCGCCCCGGCCTCCCAAAGTGAACTACCCAATTTTTAAGTATTTCTCAAGCTCCCGTTGTTTCTGAATATTTGAGGAATCAAATATTCCTCAATGCTAATTGGTTGATGTTAATTGATTTTTTGTTATTATTTTCATTACTTGAGAATCTTCTAACAAGTCAGATGGAAATGAATGGTTAGAAACCCACTTTTAGTTTGTTCAAACCCTTTCCATCTTGCTTATCTCGAGACAACAAGAGGCAGCCAATGGCAACACAATTAGGCCCTTGGGCATTTCTCTCTAGAAAGTCCTTCCAGCCTCACCTGTTCACAATGAACACAGACTTCAGGGGCTAAAATGCAGTAAGTCTTCACTTAATGTCCTCAATGGTTCTTGAAAACTGCAACTTTAAGCGAAACAACTTAAAATAAAACCAATTTCATTATACCACAGGCCAATTGATGTCAAGAAGACTTAAGTTCCTATGGAATAATTTCCAGTCACAAAACCATCACTAAATGTCTAAAGACCAAAACATTTCTTGTATTAAACACTGAAATAATTGTGAGTTCTACATACATTTTAAAAAGATTAATAGAAATAAGTAAGATAATAATCTACCCAATTACTCCAGTTCAGGCTTGAGGGTGGCAGGATTCTATCCTGGCTGTTCAGGACACCAGGTGGGAACTGCCCAGGACAGGGTATCATTCCACTACAGGACACACTCACACACACATCCACAGTAGCTTAGCAATGAACCATTTAGATGCACCAATTCAAATAACATTGGGATGGGAAAAGTAACGGGAAGGAGAAAAAACACAGGCAGACATGGGGAGAACATGCAGACTCCACACAGGCAATGGCCCAAGCTGAGAGGAGATTTTTTTTCCCTCAAACAAAACAATCTTGAATAAAACCAGGTTATTTGGGGACCTACTGTACTTGGCTGCAGTCCTAGCTGAACTCTTGAGTGGGTCTGAGGCCTTGGGTAAAGCACTGCTCTCTCTGGACCTCCATCTGCTCTGAGAGCCGTCTGCCCTGAGCAGCATGTGCTGCTCTCCCTCTCTACAGAGCAGCATGGATTCTCTCTCCTGGCTTACGTATTGGCCTTCCAGATGGTTTACTGACCACTTTTCTCCTTCCATCCTACCTTACTGCTTTGTAGAAGATAGATTGATTTTTTTTTTTTTTTTTTTTTTTTTGAGACGGAGTTTTGCTCTTGTTACCCAGGCTGCAGTGCAATGACACGATCTCGGCTCACCGCAACCACCGCCTCCTGTGTTCAAGCAATTCTCCTGCCTCAGCCTCCCAAGTAGCTGGGACTATAGGCGCGCGCCACCATGCCCCGCTAATTTTTGTATTTTTAGTAGAGACGGGGTTTCATCTTGTTGACCAGGATGGTCTCGATCTCATGACCTCGTGATCCACCCACCTCAGCCTCCCAAAGTGCTGGATTATAGGCGTGAGCCACTGCGCCCGGCCCTGATTTTTTTTAATGTGAGTTTCATTACATCTTTTTGTGTTTAAAATCTTTTGATTGCTTTCCTGTGCAAAAACAATGAAATCCAAATTCCTTACAGCAGCCGACTCAGCTCTACATAATCTGGCAGCCACCACAGAAGGCCTCGAGTTCCTCTTATACATCTAGTACTTTCCTACCTCCATCTACCCCAAGATATTTGCTACACGCAGTTTTTTAGATCTGAATTTATTTTTCTCCCACATCTATTCATCCTCTGGCTTTGGGGCTTGAGTTTGGGGCCAACTGTGTTCAAAATATAAGAAACAGCATGTGAAAATTCCCTCAAGTCGGCATCGCTTTTGTCTAATTGTAAAATGTGGTCCATCTATGACATTTCATCTAACATAGACTTTCCCTACTCATTTGTTTTTCGTTTCTTTTTTGAAGAGGGAGTCTAGCACTCCTGCCCAAACTGGAGTACAGTGGTGCGATCTCGTCTCACTGCAACCTCTGCCTCCCGAGTTCACGTGGTTCTCTTGCCTCAGCCTACCAAGTAGCTGAGACTATAAGCGTCGGCCACCATGCCCAGCTGATTTTTTTGTATTTTTAGTAGAAATGGCCATGTTGGCCAAGTTGGTCTCGAACTCCTGACCTCATGATTCACCCACCTTGGCCCCCACAAAGTCCTGGGATTACAGGCGTGAGCCACTGTGCCTGGCCTCATTTGTTATTTTCTATGAGCACTCTGTTTTATTCTCAGCCAACTTCTCATTCTGATGCTTAATTTACCAACGTGCTTACATTCTTGCAGAGGAGGAAGAACCAAGAGCAAGTCACCTTTACATAAGGGCTGGGATCAGGTCAACTGTTGAACTCCCAGTATCCAACACAAGGCCAGGCTTGGGGCAGTTGTTTCATATATGTTTACTAAATGTTCAAAGGACCCCTTTATGAAAACCAGGATTCACGACGGCAAAGTCACCTAACTCCAGTATTTAACAACCCAGCTTTCATAAGGTTTCTATGGCTCTTAGAAAATGAATCAAAAAATTTTAAAATAAGCTCACAGAAGGTGGATGTTGTCTCATAAAGTAACTCCTGTCTCCTGCTTCCAAACTTGATTCTAAATAAAGGAAACGCAAAGAACAAAAACAAGACCTAGAACAAACATGTACACAAAAGCATCTTACACCTGACTGTCTTCCTGGTAAAGCATACTGATAAGGACAGGGGTGGTGGTAGTGTATTTTGAGGGACATCATGACTGCACATTTCCAAAGAGGTCTACTCATTTGCAAGCAGGCATGTCCATGAAAATGAGCCATACATATGTTAATTCCTTTCATTTGCAATAGCTTTTTAGCATAACATGTATGGAGAATGCATATTCCCATATTATCCTTCTGTTTATACCAGAATCCTGACAACTAATTGTTCTGGTAATACCTATTCCTTGATCAAAAATGTGACACTATTAAAGGGTTAGCAAAATTGGCTTGCTAGAATGAAGGGGAAAAAAATGCTTGCAAGATTTAGGAAGAATTAGCAATTAATTCATTGATTTTATCACAAAAGGCTTTATTAGGCCAAACCGCATCTTTGAAAATGTTACTTTGAAGAGAAGAGTATCAAACAGTATCTTAGTCTTCATATTTATTATGTTTTTTTCATAAAAACATAAAATGGTGCTAATTTGAGAGGAAACCAACTTGTATATTGCTATAATTTATCAATAAAAAATAGAATGTGGAGGATGGGCACGGTGGCTCATGCCTGTAATCCCAGAACTTTGGGAGGCTGAGGCGGGCAGATCACAAGGTCAGGAGATAGAGACCATCCTAGCTTATCAGGGTGAAACCTGTCTCTACTAAAAATGCAAAAAAATTAGCTGGGCGTGGTGGTGCGTATTGCACCAGTCCCAGCTACTCAGGAGGCTGAGGCAGGAGAATCACCTGAACCCGGGAGGCAAAGATTGGAGTGAGCCGAGATCATGCCGCTGCACTCCAGCCTGCCGACAGAGGGTGACTCCGTCTCCACAAAAAAAAAAAAAAAAAAAAAAAAAAAAAAAAAAAAAGAATGTGGTTATTCAGAAACACACAGAATAGGTCCCTAAATATCCAACTATATAATTAATTTAAAACAATAGAATCTGTGTTCAATAAGAACACTTAAGAATACATTGCTTCAAATCAAAATTAAATCAAATTAATGCATTCCAAAATATAGAAATAAACAATGAGCAATTAATTTAATTTTAGTGCATAAGTAGAGGGAAGACTACAATCTAAAACAACCACTCCATGTAAAGCCCTGCACTAGAAATTTTACATGCATTACCTCATTTATTAGTTAAAGCCACCACAGAAAATATGAGAGGATATTTTCACTTTAGAGAAGAGGAAACTGGGCCAGGCATGGTGGCTCACACTTGCAATCCCAACACACGCAGGAGGATCTCTTGAGAACAGGAGGTCAAGACCAGCCTGAGCAACACAGAAAAATCCCCTCTCAAGAAGAAATGTCTTGGCAGGGCGCAGTGGCTCACGCCTGTAATCCCAGCACTTTGGGAGGCCGAGGCGGGCGAATCACGAGGTCAAGAGATCGAGACCATCCTGGCCAACATGGTGAAACCCTGTCTCTACTAAAAATACAAAAAAATTAGCTGGGTGTGGTGGTATGCGTCTGTAGTCCCAGCGACTCAGGAGGCTGAGGCAGGAGAATTGCTTGAACCTGGGAGACAGAGGTTGCAGTGAGCCAACGTCGCGCCACTGCACTCCAGTCTGACACCTGGTGACAGAGTGAGACTCTGTCTAAAAAAAAAAAATAAATAAATAAATAAAAAGAAGAAATGTCTTTAAAAAAAAAAATTAGCCGAGTGTGGTGGCGCACAGTTGTTGTCTCAGCTACTCAGGAGACTGGGACAGGAAGATCTCTTAAGGCGAGGAGTCTGAGGCTGCAGTTAGGTATGACTGTGCCACTGAACTCCAGACAGGGGAATAGAGTAAGACCCTGTCCCTAAAAAATAAAGAGAAGAGGAATGGCAATCTTAAAAGAGATAAAATACTAGCTAAGTCATACAGTTTGTAAAAGGTAGACGTGCCAAAATATCCCACGTGTGAGTGATTTTAAATAATATATAAGGTTTATTTTTCTCTTTCCAATACCACCACATTTCCTCCCAATGTGTTAATGCTGATAATTAGTAACCAAGTGAAAAATCTCATGCTGGGATTAAAATATTCTTATTGCAGGTTGAGTGCCCCTTATCTGAAATGCTTAGGACCAGGAGGAGCATTTCTAATTTGGGATTACTTTATAAATATTTTGGAATATTTTCATATACATACAGAGCCATCTTGGGAAGGGAACCAAAGTCTAAACAAGAAATTCATTTATGTTTCATACACACACATGTAGCCAGAAGACAATTTTATACAAGACTTTAGGTGATTTTGTGATGAAACAGAGTTTTGACTGTGACTGAGGTCAGGTGTGGAATTTTCCACTGACGGCATTGTGTCCTCACTCAAAGTTTCAGATTTTGAAGGTTTCAGGTTTTGAATTTTCAGATCAGGGATGCACAATCTGTACTTATACCACCATTGGATTTAAATAGAGATCTTTATTTTAAGAACAACAGTTCCGGGGCCGGGCGCGGTGGCTCACCCCTGTAATCCCAGCACTTTGGGAGCCCGAGGCGGGTGGATCACGAGGTCAAGAGATCGAGACCATCCTGGTCAACATGGTGAAACCCCATCTCTACTAAAAATACAAAAAATTATTGGGGCATGGTGGCGCGTGCCTGTAATTCCAGCTACTCAGGAGGCTGAGGCAGGAGAATTGCCTCAACCCAGGAGGCGGAGGTTGCGGTGAGCCGAGATCGTGCCATTGCACTCCAGCCTGGGTAACAGGAGCGAAACTCCGTCTCCAAAAAAAAAACAAGAACAACAGTTCTTTAACTGGAATCAGGGTAACCTGGAGGATAGTTTTATGCAAATTCCTGTGATCAACTTCCACAAAATTACAAATGAATAGAGATTCATGTACATGACTCAAAAACTACTCTCTGAGAAAGAATGAAACAGGTTATGTATCTGAAGGTTTTTCCTCCTCCTTTCATTCACCCTTGTCTGTGGAGTGATGTGTCATGTTTTCTTTGCCCATTCTTTCACTGCAAACTTCAGCTTAGGTAATTATGCCCATTCTAAAGGAGATAAAGATTCTCTCAAAAGCTGTGAGACCTAGGACAGGTAAAGGGCACAATGGTGAGTCAAATCCAGTTTTACCTGGCTGCAAACACAATCCTCTCCATCTCCAAGTCCTTACCCTTCCTTCCCTTGTAAGCAGAGTATAAAATAACACTATCAAAAAGCAGAATCAATGAAAGAAAAGCCTAGCTTTTAGTGTAAAAACTACCATTTAACATTATCTGAATAGACTTTCTGCAGCTTAATTTAATAAATGAGGGATCGTTTTTTAGACTCCAAGCATAATAAACTCTCATTTGCATTGACTGGATTCATAAATTCATGCTGTTAAAAACCTGTTTCTGTCAGGGTTGGCCCAGGCCCCCACAGCTTTCACTCACATTCCAATTCTAAGCGGCAGGAGGGAGTTTGCCGATCACAAGCATCAGCTATCATTAGTTCATTTCCTTTAGTGCTGCTTGAGAAAGCGGCGTGAAGCCTGACAAGGTGCAGGCAGCTCATCTAAAACAAGTTCTCCACTGCTCCCAAAAAGGGCTAGGACATCTCCCCATTTCCCTTTACTGCATATGGATTATTTTTTCCTGGCAAAAGACCATAGCAGAATGCTCAGAGTCCAAGATTCTTCAGATGCACAGATCTAGGGTTTGGATTTACACAAAAAGGAACCGAAATAAAACCTTCTCAGTCAGAGCTTCATGTTTAAGGAGAAACAGAAATAAAAGTGATAGTGTTGATATGTGTTAAAAAGCCCTATCTCCTTACCCTTACACGAGCAATAATGATCTGAATGAGTCAAAACAAATAGAACTCCCGGTTCTCAGAGTGAGTGCAATGGAGTGAAGATAGGCATGTGACAGTGAGAATTCTCAGAACTTCTGGAACATAATCAGACATAAGCACAGAAAATCACGTCAAAAAGCTAACTACAATGGCAGACACATCATTGAACAGATTCTGTGTAGATTGAATCTTCCCTTTCTGAATCTTTCTTGGCATGCAGCAGGTTTCCTGAATAGTGCTTACATTCTATTTTGAAATCCATGAAAGAATATCCAGAGCGCAGAGAAGTCCTACATGGGCTTATCTATGGAATGTATAAAATAACTTCTGATGCCTCTCTCATCTCTAACAGACTATTTCAGTCAGTATCAGACAATCATCCAAAGATGATCATTTATCTGTATGGATAGGTATTAGATGAGTTATCATTTGCCAATGCATTCATTAATTTAACAAAGACTTACTGAGCATCTGATAGATTCACTGTGTACTGGACAACTGGGAGAATAAGATGTATGTCGTCTCATCCCTGCTTCTCTTTCTAAATATTGCATTCCCCTTAAGTGCAATGGCATGAAAATAAATCTAGTGTACGGAAGTAGCTCCCTGGACTCTGATATGAGAACATGAATCAAGCATGAGCCCATCTTCCAGAAAACAATGCTTAGACCCAGATATAGGTGTGTGACTCAAAGCCATCAATTAAGTTGCTTTTTCCCTGGGGTTGCTATGTGAATGCTGAAAGAGAATAAATCTGTTCTCTTAGTTCGAAATACTATAATAACGGTAACTTCCTTCACTGCTATGTGCCAGGCCATCTGCTCAGGACTTTGCACATAGTATATCTGATCTTCAACATATTTCTTATTTTTTTAATATATATATATATTTCATTGCATTTTAGGTTTTGGGGTACATGTGAAGAACATGCAAGATTGTTGCATAGGTACATACATGGCAGTGTGGTTTGCTGCCTTCCTCCCCATCACCTATAACTGGCATTTCTCCCCATTATCCCTCCCCAACTCCCCACCCCCCAGCTGTCCCTCCTCTAGTTTCCCCCCACAGACCCCAGTGTGTGGTATTTCTTAAAGTCATGTATTATTAACTCTAGATTAAACACACTCCACAATATACATTACTTCCTACAAGGTCACCCCATTATTAAAATTGGGATGCTGAACTTTTACTTCAGTCTGTAAGATGCTGTAAACCATGTACTCTGCATTACACCAAGATAACTTGAGCTTAATGTGCTGATGCAGAAGTCTAGGTAGAAAAAATAGCCATGTGGTTTAGAAACCTAAAACAGAGACCTGGTTTAAAGATGCATGTTTGCGTGTCAGCAAGATCCAAGTGAAATCCAAACTCAAGGGAAAAATAAGAGAAGAAAATAAAGCAGAAAAGTTTAGGGAAAGTTTCTGTTCATAAGTAGAAATTAAATAAAAGTCATCAAAGGCAAAGAAAAACGAGAAACATGACAACACTAATCTTTTGACAACATATATGTATATCCAAACATCACATTATACACCTTAAATATATATAATTTCTATTTGTCAATGATACATCAATAAAGCTGGAGAAAAATAAAGAGACAAATAAGAAACTCTGTGAGAAAATGAATAACGATTTTCTCTATTCTCCTCTCAGGACACAGAACACTTTCTGTGACCAAATGCGTGGGGGATTTTCCCCACACCCCAAACAAGCAATCAATTCTACAGATTCTGCAGCAGGCACCAGCTGGATGCCTTCTAATTCAATTTAATTCTGACACCCTCTCCCTGGAGATAGCATCAGACCCCAAAGGTTGAGGGCTGAGTCCCACAAGACTGTCCCCCACTTCAGATGTCAGTCACAATCCCTAGGTTGTTTTATCTGTGCTTCTGATTGACTGACTGTATATTAAGGTTTCCATGACCCCCTCCTTGGGCTGATAAATTTGCTAGAGAAGCTCACAGAACTCCAGGAAACACTTTTGTTTACTAGTTTACTATAAAGAATATTAAAAAGGATACCAATGTACACCAGATGAAAGAGAAGCACAAAGGAAGGGGGGTGGGAAGGGATACATACAGAGCTATCCTGCCCTCTCCAGGCGTGCCATCTTCCAGTAACCTCCATGTAATCAGCTCTCTGGAAGCTCTCCAAATTCAGTTCTTTTGAGTTTTTATGGAAGCTTCATGACATAGGTATGATTGATGAAATAATTGGCCATTGGTTATCAACTTAGCCTTCAGCCCCTCTTGTAAGGTTAGAATGAAGCAAGCGAGGTTCGAATGAGGCATCTGAGGCCAGTTATTGAAATAAAGAAATTAAATCGGCTCCTGGGCAGGTTCTGCGGTCCGATAGGAGGGACCAGAGAAGTCCCGCAGACGCCTCTCAGATGTGGGGTTTTATAGGGAGTGGCGGCATTTGATTGATTGTGGGAGAGCAGGACGTGGACGTGGCAAGCTGCTATTGGCAGGTAGGCGGGATTTCCGGTGAGCGAGCCGCCCAGGGGGAGTGGGACCTGGATGGGACAAAATGCTATTGGGCAGATTCTGGCGGGGCTTCTTTTGAATTTTGGCGGGGTTTTCCAACCGCGGACTAGGTGCTGAGTGCACAGCTTGGTGCCGGGTGTGGAGTGGCGACGTAGTTTCTAGGCGCGGAGGGGGGTGGGCGTGTCCAAGCTCCCGGAGTGGGGTGGGCGTGTCCGAGCTCCCGGCGAGGCGGGCCAGCCTTACACTACTCTTTCTTCCCTGGAGTTTGGAGGGTGGGATTGAAACGTCTTTGTCTTTCCTGTGACCAGCTCGCATGCTAGAGCTGCATAAGAGCTGCCAGCCACCAGTCAGCTTATTAGCATACAAAGAGACACTCATCACTTTGGAGATTGCAAGGATTTTAGCTGTATGCCAGAAAATGGGAATGAAGAGCAAGTATATGTTTTACAGTATCGTTAAAACAAAGCAGTAAGAACTGAAAAAAAAAAAAATTAGAATCTATAAGCCAAGAAAGAAACTAGAAGAATGGAGTGCATCAAGGTAAGAAAAAAATTTACAAAATTTGTTGATATGGTTTGGCTGTTTCCTGACCCAAATCTTACCTTGAATTGTAATAATCCCCACGTGTCAGGTCCGGGCCAGGTGGAGATAATTGAATCATGGGAGCAGTTTCCCCTATACTGTTCTCATGGTAGTGGATAAGTCTCACAGGGTCCTATGATTTTATAAATGAGAGTTCCCATGCACAAGCTCTCTTGCCTGCCACCATGTAAGATGTGACTTTACTCCTCCCTTGCCCTTTGCCATAATTGTGAGGCCTCCCCAGCTATGTGGAACTGTGTGTTAATTAAATCTCTTTCCTTTATAAATTACCCAGTCTCAGGTATGTCTTCATTAGCAGCATGAAAACAGACTAATACACTTGTTCGACTCCCTGAGGAGTATTGTACAAGAAACTCCAGTTTTGTAGTTGGGTGGGTTTTGAGCGGGATAGTGTAATCATCGTGTATTATTTCTAAGGGAAATGGCAGGGCCAGTGAAAAGTTGGATAGAGTGATGTTGAGATCTATAGCTAGAATGTATGTACCTCTCTTCTTCTCTTAGCAAGAAAAATTGTCTTTTTTTTTTTTCTGGGAACACATTGTGGTGGTGGTGGTGTGTGTGTGTGTGTGTGTGTGTGTGTGTATGTGAGCATATTTAATTGGATCTGGTTCCCAGAGTGTTCAGAATAACCTTCTCCATGAAACTGTGATTAGACTGTGAGCAGGAATATGACCCAATCAAGGCTAATCGAAATCTTTCCATGGAATGACATAAGAATACTAGAATACTAGGTAATAATGGATCTCATTTTTCCTATTGTCTTTTGAATTTGAAAGAGTGGTTGATCCTATAAATGCCCGCAACTGTGGCACTCAGGTTTTTAAAAGAAGCAGTCTGCATAATGATCTCCATTCAGAGAGAAACGCATAAGCATGACATAGAGAAAAATGCAAAGCTCAGCTAAGGTTTTATAAGCTTTTACAAACAGATGAATCTGACTTCAGAAGCTACTTTCTCCAAGTAACAAAAAATGCAGGTCTAAATAGCTTAAAATAAAAAAGTAATTCTGAGGCTGAGATAACTACAGTTGAACCTTGAACAACAGATTTGAACTGCAGGGGTCCACTTATACTCTGATTTTTTTCAATAAATGTTACACCAAGTGTAACCCTCCTGCCTCCCCTTATACCTCTTCCATCTCTACCACCCACAAAACAGCATGAGTATCTTGTCTTCCTCCTCATTCTCAGCCTTCTCAACTGAGGGTGATGAGGATAAAATCTTCATGATCATCCACTCCCACTTAATGAATAGTAAATATATTTTCTCTTCCTTCTGATTTTCTTAATAACATTTTCTTTTCTGTAGCTTGCTTTCTTGTAAGAATGCAGTATGTAATACCTATGACATATGAAATACGTGTTTATTGACTACTTATATTGTTTGGCAAGGCTTCTGTTCAACAGTAGGTCCTTAATAGTTAAGTTTGCAGGAAGTCAAAAGCTATATGTGAATTTTCCACTGTGTGAGGTTCTGTGTTCCTAACTCCTGCAGTGTTCAAAGGTCAACTGTGTACAATTCTTCAGAGTCCTGAATCAGGTGCATGTGGTTCTCTGAATGTCTTCCCAACTCTTGTTTGCAAGACAGGGCCCATGACTCAATACAACCACGTAATAATACATGGTAATAATGCATAGTAATACAAAGGAATCATCCATGAGATGCAAAGAAACCTGGACTGCAAATGAAACCAGTGTAATGAAAATAGACCCAGAGACGTCGTATCCTGAAGGATGATCTAAGGAAAAGACCAACAACTTTGGGTCCATCTCCAGTTACAGATTAAATTGCCCCAATATTTACAATTTGTAAGTTGATATCCAATCATTCTACACTGACTGGACACTTTTCCAAGAACTCTGTGTAACCTCATGTTCCCATCTCAAATACGTGAAATGGACCTCAGTTTATATGCTTCCTTTGGTCTTGTCTATCAGGTTTGCATTCTCAGACTCATCCTCTAGTGATCACTAACCCCATGCCTAAAATAAACCATTTGAATGTATGAACACTCACAATAATTTTATGGTGTGTGTCTGATTGGTCCCATTCTGAAATAAATAATCTGAGGCTAGAAGGAGTAAGTAATTTGACCAGTGCAACTAGAAATGGGTCTGACACTTTTCTATAATAACTCAAAAGGCTATGAACAGCAGAAACATATAAAGAAATACATTAACAAAATGAAAATATATATTTAGCGTTCTATAAAAAAGCTTTTGGAAAAGGATAAAGACATATGATGAGCTTTAGTAGCCATCTGTATGATTGTGGAATATTTTAAGTGAGCACAGGTATTCTGAACTATGCTGGTCTTACCATGCAAATAGGAATGAGTACCAACCTGTGTCAGGAAAAAGGGATTTGAATATATAACAGCATCTGCTTTATTCTGCTAAGACTAGCAATGCAGGGTGCAGCTGGCTCACATAAATGAAGCACTAATGTAAGCAGGGATGCAATGAGAACCATAAAATCCAAGACATCCAGTTCTGAATGTTTTGAAACACTTAGAACAGTATTTGGCACTATTAGTGTTGGTATCACAGCCTTTGGGAAGCCTGGAAACAGATTTAAAAGAAAGGAAATTGTAGATATCCTCAGGTTTTTTTTTTGTTTGTTTGTTTTTTAGAAACTTCCAAAACAGACAATAAATTAGATAGCATAGGAAATATAGAAGCTGTATCACAGCAAAGTATTCTCTGCATATTTTGTTTCAGCATCTTAAGTGGTACCGTTTTCACGGGCAGTAATTCTAGGAGCTATGATATCCAAGATCATGATACCCAGCAGATCTGAGACTGGAGTGAGAACTCTCAATCCCAATTCCATCTGCTTGGGCAGATGGCAAAGTGCATGGAATTTCTCCAAGTCTCTTAGTCCTCAGTGCCCCATCAGCACATTGATTTCCTGATAAGAACATATGAAAGGTTTGGAGAGAAAAAAAAGGTTTTGTATTTTTACACTGCATGTGCTGACAATAAGTATATGATTCTTTCTGACATGACCTTAAGAGTAATGAATGAATGCTTGTAGGATGACTCTCTTTATAGGAAGGAAGATGTGTATGACCTGAAAATAATAAAAGATGTCAAGTGTATTGAAGTTTGGTACAAAGAATTTTATTTTATTCTCAGAAAAGCAGGAGACAGTCTCAAGAAGCTTAAATCTCGTTCTCTTCCTTTAAGTCATCAAGGTTCCGTAATGGTCTATGGGGTTAGAAAGAAAGTGCCACTGACATTGAAAGAAAGAAAAGAAAGAGAAATGTGTGTGTGTGTGTGTGTGTGTGTGTGCGCGCGCGTGTGTGGAGAGAGAGAGAGAGAGAGCGCAACCTCCTCCCAAGAGAAAGGCTGCTCAGGATTTTGACATTGGAAATCCAAAAGAGAAAATCATTGTCAGATGTAGAATGGCGGGGTTAAATTCAAGCTCCACCTAGTACCCAGAACTAGAACTCGGCTCTTCATGTCTCTGTCAGTTAAATGATGGCAAAGATTAATTCATTTAGGAGGTCTAGTATATGCCATAAGCTAAGCATAGGGACTGCCATGTAGTAGGTAACTTACAAGGGGCACCAATCATGAAAATAAGTGGGATGTAAATTTTGAAAATGATTAAATAGCATGGATACAATAGCATGAAAAAAATCTATCATTTGTTTGATACTTGCACATTTTAAAAACATTTTCAAAGTAGTAAATAGTGGTTACAAATAACTGAATTCTTACATGATTTAATTGTTCATTGGTTCAGTGTTCAACAATGGCAGATAGCAGGTCTCCATATACAAGCCTGAGGCCTGAAAGTCCAAAGTCCTGCTTGCCCCGGCTGATTGTGATCCCCTTTCACCCTTGTCCCTAATAGCCCAGTGGAGCTTCCCTGGACAAGCCCCTCACCCCACCCTGCCATCTTAACTGTTATTATGGTAATGTGATTACTCCTCACCCCACCCTGCCCTTAACTACTCTTACCCCACCCACCATTGTAACTGAACTTATGGTGATGTATACTCCTTGTCCCTACCCCCACTATTGTAACTGATCTTACTCTGTAACTTTCCACTGCCCACTCCAAACCTATAAAACCATCTCTTATCCCACTGCCGGTTGCTAACACACCTTTCGGCCTTAGCCCACCTGCAGCCAGGTGAATAAACAGCCATGTTGCTCACACAAAGCCTGTCTGGAGGGGTCTCTTCATTCCAAACTCACATTTTTAATAGTGGAAAAGATAAGTCTGGTCCTACACTTATAAAACTTTCCTTTTAAGGATATTCTGTTTTTAAAGGGAAAATGATAGAGCACTGGAAGACTAAACTCCTCAAGGTCACAGGGCTTGTAAGTGGAAAGACAAATACATCTAGCCAATGTCATCTGATTTCCATAAGGTTTACGTGCCTACCCAGCTCCACTGAGTGCCTGATAGTAAGATAATGGAGCTCTGGCAGATATCTGCACTTAAAAGGCAACAAGAAATTTGAATGTGAGTTTAAAAAGCTATAGTTTTCCTTTAACAAATGGAGATAAGAACTAACATAAACATCATTGACTGAAGAGTCAATCTACTGCAGTGCCTGAAAAAAAAAGTACTCCCTTTCTACTAACGGCTGCACTGGTAATCCTATGCTTAAGACTTGACTGACAATTCCTCAGGGAAAATGCTGTAGTGAAATGTACTGCATACAAAACTTAATACAGGCTTTTATTAGCTGTGCAAATTTGGAGAGGTTGCTTAAACTCTCTGACTCGTAGCTTGCAAAGCAGAAACGAAAACCATTCTGAAAATGTTTCTGTAGTAATATGAACAAAATAGCCCTTCAGTACAAATAGCTATGTTTCAAGTATGCACAATTCATTTTAGGAATAGCCCAGGTTGATTTTATGGTTGATCTTCCTCCTCTCTCTCTACTGCTCAGTTTCTGAGCCTTCTGATATCTTGGCAAGCCACCACCACTGGTGAGTTTGGGTGGGAATTCTAGACCTCCAGCAGGAGTAAGTACTGGAGGGACCAGAGACAGAGTTGTTACCAAGCTGTCCCCATTTCAAGATCTAAATATATTCTCTATGCTAGTTTCAACAGACTTCTCATTGATTCTGTGAGCCTTCTGATATTCTACCACTATTTCTGCTTAAGCCAACTGGAAGTATTTTATTTTGCTACCTCCAAAAATTCCAGAAAGAAACACTATTAAGAGTGACAGCTTATAATTTGGTGATAATTACACTAAGAACACATCAATGTATAACCATGGCATAATGAACTTTGGTGGAGACCCTAATTGTAAATCAAAGTTAGAAGATGAGCAGTTAAATGGTTCTTAAGCATAATCCCTTGTTATCGATGCTAGTGGTAACTTGTTATTTTCATTGGGGAATTCACTCAGCAAATAATACAAATACAACTAAAAAATACATTAATCCATTTGAGAAAACAGTGTGGGATGCAGACATCCAGTATAAATATCAGTTTCCAGAATACCTAATAAAACATGCAATCAATGGGCTCTTGAACTGCATAATATAAGAAGTCAGAATTGTAATGAAGAACATGTAATCACAGAATTGATTGTATACAATTGATTGTATACAATCACCGAATTTATTTTTTGACAGGCACCATCTGTCAAAAAATAAACTCTTACTGCTGTGGGATTAAGAAAAGTCGCTTAACTTCTTAGGATCCTACTATCTTTTCCCGGTCATGTGGCAATTAACCTTCTGAGAAATGCTGGAATGCCAACTCCTTAAGGCAGAGGGAGTATTTTGAGTCTTCAGCTCCACGTAATGCCTGGACCATAATAAATGATCAAAATTGTCTGAGTAAGTAATGCAAGAAAACAGGAGGCAGGAAGTCTTGAATTATAAGTCTTAAAAATTGTAGGGGAAACAGTATCACGATAAGGAGATATTATTCAACATTTCTCCAAGGCTATTTACCTCAAAGACTTCTTCCCAACAACGTTTAAAGAGAAATGATTTCTCCCCAAGACCTGTGTGGACCAAAACATGATGCCTAAAACTGTCAGTATGATAAATTCTTATCTATAAAAGTGTGAGTTTGAGGTTAAGGGCAATTGAAATCAGTTCAAATGTGATACCTATAATGAAGCCCTTTTCATGTCTAAAATTCAACAATACACCTTGAGAGAAAGATCTCCTAGAATCTCCATGAGAGATTTGGGGAGGTAAAGCGAATGAATCAGGATAAGTTTTCTCATATGTAAGTCAAGGGGAGAATATCATTTAAAATCATGCTTGTCCATAGAATTCCCATAAGACCTCTGAACTCAACTTCTAATACTGGGTAAATGATGTCCAAACTGTGCAACCATGGAGAAATTGTATTTATTAACTCCATTTTAAAAAATGTCTTCACAAGCACAAAACATAGGTTCTTTACGCTTATTAAAAAGTTTATCACATGCCTAGCACTGCTAAGCACTCAGTATACATCAGCTTTAATGATAGTTGGTTATTTTTACTATTTTATGTTTGTTATTGCTTTCTTTCATTGTTGGGATAGCACAGAATTATGTAAAATGTGCCCAGTACATGAAATAACTGTTTTCATCTACATTCATGCTAAGTTTAAGTCCAGAATCTACAGATTTCTGGTCTCTTTCTCTTTTGGCAAGGAAGCCATACTATCTTTGCCTACTCCAACATTTTCTTCTGCTCTGCTATTAAAATCTTTACAGAACTTTGAAAGATATACCAGCATTTTAGAGAGCAGGGTAGCCTCACGGTGCTGAAATACAACGTTCTTATCATGCGTATGCATTTGTGTGTGGATGTGAACCTCTTCCTGCACATATCGCACTTTCCTTAGTCCATTTATTAAAAGCTAGGACCTTTCTCCCTGACTACGCATGCTGAGGGAAGTTACCCATTGATGGTGACAGTGTTGCCGCTGCCACCATTGCTGTTGCTGATGATGGTAGTAGCAGTGGTAGAGTTTTGTTTTTGTATAGCAAACGTATTTATCCAAATAAAATGCTTGATGTTTGCTTCAGCCTAGTCTTCTGAAACTGAATAATTCTGATTGACTTGTAATTAGTCACATCCTATCAAATTCCTTTTTATTGTTCTTCATGGTAAATTTAAGAGATTCAAGTTTGACTATTGATTGGCCTTCTGTTGCATGTCAGGTTCTGGATGTGGTACTTTTCATGCATTGGTCCCATTTTACATATGAGAAAATTGACATTCTGAGACCTTAATCCACTTGCACAAGCTCATGTATGATGTAAGTGATCCAAATTCAGATACTTTTGGCTCAAAGCCTGTGCTTTTTCCACTAGACCGCCCCTCTGTAGCAGCACCTACAAAGGGCTACTTACAGCTGATTTTTCTTGTGACAAAGGGGAAATTGCATTCTCTGTGTATGGAGCTGTAACACACATGCTGTTTTTGCCTAAAAGCCTCCTCACCTCCCTCCTGCCAATCTTTCCCTTTTAATCCCTGTTTGAGTCTGCAAAGTGGAGAACCGCAGGCAAATATTTATTCACGAAATGAGCCATTTTTTCCCATTTCTAACTCATCCAAAGCTGCTCTTGTTTCTCTTTAAACTTTTGAAAAGCAATTTGCTTCTAGACAGAAAAAAAAGCAGAGAGAAATAAAGACTCTCAGCCCAAAGCCAGAGCCAGAAACAACAGGCCAGAAGTAAAAGTGTCTTCTGTAATATAGGCACGCCAATAAATCTCAGCTACTGACATCACACATTTCAGATAGTAAAGATGAGGCATCATACAGGACTTTTTGGTTTGGAGGAAAAGGCTCTCCTCACCCCTTGAAGATAACATGACAGAGGTGGATTGAAGAAATGTGTAGTGGAAGGACATTACAAAGGCCCAGTTCCAGATAGAGTTTGTCATTAAATTGGACTTCCCCTATTGATTAATAAAATAAAATAAAAAATCTTTTATTTACATAGCAACATAAATTCTCAATATATGTCAACAGACACTTGGCATGGGTGCCTCAATTCTACCATCTTGCACACAGGACAGACATCACTAGTTGATAAAGGCTCTTGGTCTTACTGAGCCAGGATTAACCTAAGCATCCCAATAGACACATTTTCCAGTCAGCCCTATCAACCAAATGTAGTAGGCACAGGGGGAGAAAAACCTTTGTGCCAACTCAAACACAGAAGACAGGCAATAAAGATGAGTATGATTTTGTTTTAGGTGTTTTTTTTTTTCTTAAGATACCATCAAGTTTTCTATAATGTCAGCCACTGTTTTAATCAGTGAATACTTCCTTGACTTCAGAAATGCTTTAAGACTATCAAATAAGACATGACTTTCAGCCATTAATGTATTCCCCAAACGTTTATTAAGCATGCATTTTATGCCAGATACTGTGATACTTACGGACAAGTGGAGATGACTCTTGTCTGATTCCACCCTCAAGGCAGAGCAATCTACCCCATTTGGAATCCACCTTGTTGAAACTCTAACATAAAGAAATGTGCTTTCATCTTTTCTTAAGTACTGCTATATAAGAATTTCACTTAGGGTATGTGCTAAATTTGATCCACTCCAGCCAGAGACAATCAGAAAATAGAAACTAAAAATAGAAGTGGAAGGAAGAGCCCAAGAAGGTGGCACTGCAACCTTCTAGAAGCATGAGGGAAAGCCCACACAGGGTTCTACAGGGAAGATGGGGCAAAAATACATGTTTGGAAGGGCTCAGCGCATGTACTCTGGCTTAGCACTTCATGTAGGAAACCAAAGAGGTACCCCTGGAACTGGAGAGGCAGGGAGTAACTATTATCTCACAAATTCGGGGATTCTGAATATGGGACTAGAAATTAAATTCTAAATCTCCGTGCCAAAATGCAGGCCGCACAATGTGAATGGTAAAGAATACAGCCCTACTGACTTTACACCTTCTTTCTATTGCTTACCAAGTGTGTAATTTTGGGCAAGTTACTTTTATTCTAATCACTTCATTTTTTTCATATATAAAATTCACCCATCATCTTCATCATATCATAGTAACATCTCTCTTAAGTTGTTTGTTTGCTTTTAAGTGCCCTGGGAGTATTCATAAAGCCCTTAAAAATGGGGGACTCCCATCTACAGCCCTCAGGTCAATTATGATGAATCATGTTTTTTGTAAATACTATAGAGATTAGTTGAAACACAGCCACGCTCACTTATTTACATTCCTTCATGTACATATGCTGTAAATGTAAAAAGTTGAATAGATGCTACAGAGCCTATGTGATCCACAGAGCCTATGATATTTCTGGTAGGCTTTCTAGAAAAGCTTGCTAACTTCTGAACTCCTGGCTTAGAATATTACCTGGTGCATAGCAAGAATTTTGTAAATTTTTGTTAAAATATAATATCACAAAGTTAACATAAAATGCAGATATACTCTCCACTTAGATTTAAAATGTCTAAGAATAAAAAAATGCCAGATCTGGGAAGATCTGGATTTGAAGTCAGGTTCTGCAATTTACAAGTTGCATGACCTTAAAAAAGTGACTTCAATTTCTGGTGGCTCAGCTCATCTATACAGAAAACAGGGATAAAAATGTTACCTATGCCAAAAATTACATGAAATAATTTTCCAAAAATATCTAGAAGAGTGCCTGGCACTCAGAAAGAATTTAGAAAATGCTAGCTATTTTGCACGTAGAACCAACTTAAGAAGTATTAGCTATTGCCGGACACAGTGGCTCACGCCTGTAATCCCAGCACTTTGGGAGGCTGAGGCAGGCGGATCACGAGGTCAAGAGATCGAGACCATCCTGGCCAACATGGTGAAACCCCGCCTCTACTAAAAAATACAAAAATTAGCTGGGCGTGGTGGCGCGTGCCTGTAGTCCCAGCTACTCGGGAGGCTGAGGCAGGAGAACTGCTTGAACCCGGGAGGCGGAGGTTGCAGTGAGCCGAGATCACACCACTGCACTCCAGTCTGGCTTCTGGCGACAGAGCAAGACTCTGTCTCAAAAAAAAATAAAAAGAGGTATTAGCTATTACTATTTCATTCCTCTTGGAAACAGAAACGGTCAGATTTGCAATCACTTAAATAGTGAATTAAGGACATTCAGAAATTGTTCTAATAATGAATATATATAGAAACCAATAGTACTGTGTCCACTATTACTATTTTAACATATGATAATTGTCCATCATACTGCCTTTATTAAGTAGGCTTGTCTAATCATTTTCTTATCATCAAAAAGAACATATTCAGTCTTCCTTTTCTCAATCTATATCTCTCAAGGAGGCTTGTATTTCTTAGTTCCATGGGCTTCTATTTTGGCTTTCCGTAGGAATCTAAACCTAAACATGGATTTCTATACTCACCATCAATTAAATGATGCAGAGAAAGAGCCTCTAGCGTATTGCACATAGTCAGTTATTTTCCCTGGATATCTCTAAATGTAATAAGGACACAGAGTAATCCCTTCACTTTCCATAGAGGTTAACAGGGAGGCAGAAAAGTCTCCAAAAAATACGTATCTTTTGAGCTGAACCTTGAAAAGTGTGTGTGTGTGTGTGTGTGTGTGTGCGCGCGCGCGCGTGCACGTGCATGTGCGTGAGTGTTTGGGGCAGAAGGAAGAATGAGAAAGGTATTTCTGGCAGATGTGGGAGCATAAAAAATGTCAGATGAACAGGCAAATTTTCTGTGCATCCAGGAAATGGGCAGTAATATAATAAATAAATAATCTTAGATTATACTGTAATTTGGTACCAGAAAATAAAAGACCTTGTCTGTGTTATTAAGGTTTTTAAGATGACAAGAACAAACATTTTCTTTACAATTCCTTTCTTTTTTTCTTCTCCTCCTCTTCTTCTTTCTCCCCTTCTTCTATTTATTCTATCCTTCCTTTTATCTGCACGTGATGCTGGATTTCAGGAAAGTCATTACCCTATTTCTATTTGTCTTGTCTTTGCTACTGCGCCCACATCTTCATGAACAATGATTAGCACATAGTCAGTGCTTCATGTGTGTTGAATAAATAAATTACCAAATTCAGAGGTGTTCATATAGCAGATCATTATAATGAAATGGCTGAAGCACATCCTCTGAAATCATATTCCCTGAGTAAGAAACAGAATTCTCTACCAGCTAGCTGTGAGATATTAGGCAAGTTATTTTAACGCTCTGAGTTTCAGTTTCCTTACCAGCAGTAAAGGGATGAATAATAATACCCTCTTTGAGTTGTTATAAAGGTAACAATGTGTTAACTCAATAAGTTAATGTGTATTAAGCTCTTTAAAAAATGCCAGGTCCATAGATAGTACTCAGTAAACAGAAATCATTCTTAATTCTAGAAGTAATTCTAGCAATTTTAACTATTTGAAAGTAATTCTCAAGTTTCACAACATATGAATCAATGAATTTACTGACACAAGAATTTCAGACACAGGAACACTGAGTCTTAAAAAGAAAAAAAACAAAATAAAGCAACATATCCCTCAGCTTATGAGTGAACCCAGAGATTCTGAGATTGGTAAGGCATATTTTTATAAAGCAATTTATATACTGCCATAATAGTGTTTCTTCTGTTTTTTTGTATATTCACTGTTATCATGAAAAAATTTCTACACATAACATATAAAAGTAAGCTAAAGATTAACACTAAATAATACAGATAACACTAAAAAGAACATTCATAATCAATCCAATAAATAATAGAACAAACCTAAAATTTGAAGCCTTGAATATGATACTCTATATTTATACACTATAACATCCCTGTCTTTCACCAGTAAAGGTATCCAGCCCTCCAAATTCTATGTTTAAAATGGGTTTTCTTTCTTTAGAGTTTAACTTCATATGCAGTTTTATGATTTGCCTTTGACTCAACTCTCTTTTTGAAATTCACCTATGTTCATGCTTAAAATTATAGTTTATGTATTTTTATCAAAGTAAGGGAAGACAATACAAAATCTATCCACTAGAAATTTGAGTTATTTCTATTTTTTTGTTTTTGTAAGATTATAAACGATAGCGACTTTTACCTTTTACTTGAATTCTAGTTCCCATGTCTGTGAATGACATTCTAGTACATTTATCTCAGAATAAAATTACTAGGTAACAGATAATAGTTACAGCTTAAATTTTTCTGTCTTCCAAGATAGTAACAAATTGTTTTATAAAAGAATTTTGATAGTTCACACACAACCTATTAGTTATAAGAATTTATTTTATATTGCATCCTCATTACTTAACATTGTTCAATTTTTAACTTCTACAATTTGTTATATATAAAATGCTACTTAACTATAAATTTTAATTTGCATGACATCTTTGTCTGCTTAGGCTGCTGTAACAAAATACCATAGAAAAGATGGCTTAAACAATAGATAGTTATTTCTCACAGTTCTGGGGACTGAGAAGACCAAGATCAGGCTAACAGCATGATGAGGGCTCTCTTTCTGGCTTACACATGGCTGCCTTCTTGCTATGTCTTCACATGGCAAGGAGAGAAAGCTCTGGTGTTGCCTGGTTTTTTAAAAAAGGTCACTAACCCTATCATGGGGTCTCCACCTTCATTGATCTCATCTAAACCTAACCTCCTAAAACTCTCACAGTGAAGGTTAGGGGATCAATATATGAATTTTGGGGAACACAGACATTTAATCCATACAAATAATAATTACTGGGTTAAGTATTTTTTCATACGTTTCAGAGAAATGCATGTTTCTTTGTCCTCATATTTTGCTCATTTCATCTTTTACATTTTTTTTTAATAGAGACAAGGGCTCACTGTGTTTGCCCAGTCTTGTCTCCAATTCTTGGGCTCAAGCAATTCTCCCTCCTCGGCCTCCAGGTAGCTAGGACTGCATGCTTGCACTGTCACACCTATATTCTAATAAACATTTTTTTTTTTGATTTTACATGGAAAATGCTTTTTCTTTTTTGTGTTTTTTCTTTATTTTATTTTATGATGCCTTTTGATAAACCAAAGTTCTGAAATTTATTGCAGTACAAATTTTCATTTTAAGGTTTATAATACTTGTTTGTTGCTTAATAAATGCTTCCCTACAGAAAGAACCTAAAAATATTCTCTCATATGCCTTCCAAAACTTATACCTTTTATACTTAAGGCATGAAATTGATATTTTTGCGTATAGTATAAAATTTTATATGGGAATTTTATATGGGAATATTTTTCCCATATAGATAATCAATTTTTCCTGAGCTACTTATCAAAAAGTCCTCCCTTTCATCATTGACCTGTAGTGCGATTTCTATTTATATTAAGTTTCTGTGTATACATGGTCTTTTGAGGGCCTTTTAAATCGAGGTCTAATGTCTGCCTGGTTATTATTGAGTGAGTACAACAGTATATACTCCCTTTACAATGACTCTTGACATGTGTTAATGTAAGCACTCATACCTTTATTTTTCCTCAAGACTGTCAGTTTTTTATTTTTCAAATATGAAGACTCTTGATGATCTTTGCTATATCCTCCGTGAATGGTGAGACTGATATCCCTTTGATCTGAAATATTATTTGGGAGTTAAGTAGCTCTCTAAGAAAGCCATGAGATATTCTAAATCCCTATTGTCTAATATCATGGCCACTAGCCACATATGTCTAATAAAATTTATATTAATTAAAATTAAACATTCAGTTCTTCAGTCTCACTATCTACATGTCAAGTATTCAAGTAGCCACAAGTAGCCAGTTGCTAGCATAGTAGACAGCACAGATATAGAGCATTTCCATCATCACAGAAAGCACTATTGGACAGAACTGATTGAGGTCTTTAATACAGAACCATCCAGAGAAGTTGGTTGATTTGCTTTTGAAGAAAACATTGAAGCAATAAACCCAAAAAAAGTCTTTGATTTTCACTGGATTTTTCTTATCCTTTGCATTATCCAACATTTGGATTTTTTTAGAAAAATCTCCATATACGTATATAATATCTGTATTTCTTCCTTCTTCCTTCTTCCTCTTCCTCTTCCCCTTCCCTTTCTTCCTTCTTCTTTCTTCTTTCTTCTTCTTCAAGATGGTGTCTCACTCTGTCAGCCAGACTGGAGTGCAGTGGCATGATCTCAGCTCACTGCAACCTCTGCCTCCCTGGTTCAAGCAATTCTCTCGCCTCAGCCTCTCAAATAGCTAGGATTACAGGTGCCTACCACCACGCTTGGCTAATTTTTGTATGTTTACTAGAGAAGGGTTTCACCATGTTGGTCAGGCTGATCTCAAACTCCTGACCTCAGATGATCCTCCCACCTCAGCCTCCCAAAGTGCTGGGATTACAGGCATGAGCGACTATGCCTGGCCAAATATCTGTATTTCTTAATACAACTATCCTAATTCTAATAAATGAAGATCTAAATGATAAAGGAATATGTAGAAAAAGCATAGTAGACTCTTTTTTTTTTTTTTTAAAGACGGGGTTTCACCATGTTGGTCAGGATGGTCTTGAACTCCCAACCTCAGGTGATCTGCCCTCCTTGGCCGCCAAAGTGCTTGGATTACAGGCGTGAGCCACCACGCCCGGCCCAAGCATAGTAGACTCAAGAGTAGGGTGAATCTTAAAGTTCCCCTGTGTAACTCCCTCACGCCTTTTTTTCTCTTTTGATATTTGAATTCCCTGAGGAACTTCCAGGATAACTAATCTCTGTACATGCCTGAACTCTCTATCTTCTCAGGCTCTCCGTTCACAGGGAAATGGCTGTAAAAGAAACATGGTCTACAACATGCAAGGAAAGGAGAATGCGCACTTTGAGGAGCCTGATGAAAGTGTTGTCTAAGCTATCCCTGAAATTATGAGAACTAAATCTGAGCAAGAACTGAACATGCGTGTCTAAGCAGTCCTGATAGTAATAGCACTTGGAGGTGATTATGTAGAGTAGAGGAGAACAGGGAATCCAGGACTGTGTGAAGGTAGATTAGAGAATCAGAATAGGTAATGCAGGAGGTCCTCTAGCTTAATCATGGAGTCTGTGAGACACTGGCTGCGAAACAACTTTCAAACATACCTGAGTCCTTTTGCCTGGGAAGGCCATTTATATTTGAAATAATCAAGGAGAGGCATCAGGATATGGAATACCGGGAATTTCTGTAAGCATCTTAATGTAGTTTTTCTAGCTCCTCTTTCTGTGACTGACTCCAGATACAAACCCCAAGTAGGCTGACCTGCTGATTATTCGCGACAGTAATGGAAAAGCAATGAGAATCATGATCTAAGATTAAGCATTCAAACAAACATCTCCCTCTCCCACCTTCCGAGTAGTTAAACACAAATATGTTACATAGGAGGAAGATGGTGTTTCTATTGAATTAATCTACTCTCTGATGCTAATTCAGAATAATCTACTCTCTGATGCTAATTCAGAAGATGGTGTTTCCATTGAATTAATCTACTCTCTGATGCTAATTCAAGAGAATGTATAAAGTGCTCAAAATGTATTGGGTTTTCACTGTGGATCATACAACTTGGAGACATCACTCAGTCTTTAAAATAATCATTAGAGGCTAGGCCCGTGGCTCATGCCTGTAATCCCAGCACTTTGGGAGGCCGATATCATGTAGGGACATGGACGGATCACTTGAGGTAAAGAGTTTGAGATCAGCCTGCTCAACACGGTGAAACCTCATCTCTAACAAAATACGAAAAACAAAAAAATAGCGGGGCATGGTGGCAGGTGTCTGTAATCCGAGCTACTTGGAAGACTGAGGCAGGAGAATCACTTAAACCCGGGAAGCGGAGGTTGCAATGCGCTGAGAGCATACCACAGCACTCCAGCCGGGGTGACAAGAGTTTGACTCAGTCTCAAAAAATAATAATAATAATAATAATAATAATAAAATAAAATAAACCAGGTCAAATCAAATAATCCTTAGAGATAAAATTTTACTTCCATTTGGCAGGGAAGAAAGCTTATCTAGTAAGTAGTGGAGCTGAAATTCAAATACAGGTCTGGCTGATTTCGTAGTTTCATGCTTCTCCTATAACAATATGATGTCAAAATCATGGATTTCCCCATTACTAAAATTATAATCAGTATGATGTTTTAGATTTAAAAAAAATTAGTCTCTGAAAATTGTTCATCCTTATATAGTTTTTGTTTGGATATTAATACTAGTACTAACAGCTAGCATTTACTAAGTGCTAACTGCATTTCAGGCACTTTGTATGAACTGCCTCATTTAATTCTCTCAATAGCCTTATGAGGTATGTAATAATATTTTCATAACTTCCCGAATAGGGAAAGTCTAGCTTAGTAAATTAAACAAATTTATGTTGCTAGTAAATCACCCAAGCCCCTCTGACTTTTTTGCATTAAGAATCCAGGCTGTCATTGTGGAAGACACTGTGGCGGTTCCTCAAGGACCTAGAAATAGAAATTCCATTTGACCCAGCAATCCCATTACTGGGTATATATCCAAAGGATTATAAATCATTCTACTATAAGGACACATGCACACGAATGTTCACTGCAGCACAGTTTACAATAACAAAGACCTGGAGCCAACCCAAATGACCATCAATGATAGGCTGGACAGGGAAAATGTGGCACATATACATCATGGAAAATACTATGCAGCCATAAAAAACGATGAGTTTGTGTGCTTTGTAGGGACATGGATGAACCTGGAAACCATCATTCTCAGCAAACTGACACAAGAACACAAAATCAAACACCATATGTTCTCACTCATAGGTGGGTGTTGAACAATGAGAACACATGGACACAGGGAGGGGAGCATCACACACTGGGGTCTGTTGGGGGGAAATAGGGGAGGGACAGCAGGGGGTGGGGAGTTGTGGAGAGATAGCATGGGAAGAAATGCCAGATATAGGTGATGGGGAGGAAGGCAGCACATCACACTGCACATACACACCATCAGTGTACCTATGCAATAATATTGCATGTTCTTCACATGTACCTCAAAACCTAAAATGCAATTTTAAAAAAGTGCTTTAAAAACCAGTAAGTCAGATATGAAAAATAATAATAAAATAAAATAAAATAAAATCTACTCATTTTGCAAACAAAAAAAAAGAATCCAGGTTGTGACCAATTTATATTTACTCTTAGAGAACAATACTGCTCATTTAACAAAAATGTGTCATTGTTACAATTCTCAGAATATTCAGGACATTACTGTTATTTGCACTTTGTTCTTCTAGGAAAGAGCTGAACTTTCCCAGCTGCAGAAAAGTATTTTTTTTTTTTTGAAACGGAGTCTTGCTCTGTCACCAGGCTGGAGTGCAGTGGCACAATCTCGGCTCACTGCAACCTCCGCCTCCTGGGTTCAAGCGATTCTTCTGCCTCAGCCTCCGGAGTAGCTGTGACCACAGGCACGTGCCACCACGCCCAGCTAATTTTTTTGTATTTTTAGTAGAGACGGGGTTTCACTGTGTTGGCCAGGATGGTCTCCATCTCTTGACCTCATGATCCGCCCGCCTCGGCCTCCCAAAGTGCTGGGATTACAGGCATGAGCCACCGCGCCCAGCCAGAAAAGTATTTTAAAGACAAAGGGAAACTCAAACATAAGAAGTTATATTTTAAAAAAATAATAAAACACAAAGCCCAATGCAGTGCCCAAGCAACACTCTGTACAGAAAGATCTGTTCTAAAATTTTAACTGAGTGGTTCTACAAATAATTATCATCTATAGAGAAAAAAATCCGTATGAACAGAACTATAGTCAGGGACAGAATTAATATGCAAGTCAGCTATTCACCTAGTGGCATATACAAAATATGACTTTCTATCCTTGATTAAACCGGCACTCTTTAAACCAAGCCCTGCATTTTAATTGTAAATATCCTTGTAATAACAGTGTAAAACCACCCCTGATAACACACAGCAGTTAGTGATGTCAGGCACTTCCCAGGGCCGGTCTTCATGAGCTACAAATACCAAAGCAACAGTAACAAAAACAAACAAACAAACAAAAAAAGAGGTGCATGTTCAGATAATAGAGTATCCTCTATTAAATAAACACGAAAACTACCAAATTACAGGAAAAAACAAGTGTTTGTTACAACATAGTTGGATGGGAAGTTTTTAAAATGATGTTTTGTTATTACTTTAAATAATAAGTGAATGTTTTGAGATCACCATTTGTTGCAACTTTTAATGCTGTGGCTCAAACTCCTTTAAAATTCTAAAATGTTATCTAGGAAGTCTCAATCTTAGGCTAAGCAGGAACATAAAGAAAGTTGCTGAGGCCAGTAATATTCAAACATGAGATCACTGCATCAATGCAATTTCACTCCAGAAGGAACTGGCTTTTTTGGCAAGAAAAAGAATGAAAGGGTCAGGGTACAGATAAGACTTGAATAGAGCTCCTAAAAACACAGTAGCAATTTTATTTCGGTCTGTATTTGAGCTCACATACAGAAAGTTCCTTTGATTATGTGAGACTTGCAAGTAACTGGAGACTTCTGCAACCCTTGCAAGTGAATTGGCTTAGAGACTAGTTCTAACAACTAGTCAGATGGAGAAAGATAAAATAGACAGATGAAAAATAAAAGGGAACCTGAAATTTAAATTTCACAAATTTGTATTCTTTGGCAAGGATAGCTACATGCTCTTGGTGCATTGTTATTTTTAGACAAAAAGAGTGATTCAGAATATTCCAGATAAATCAATATCATGACTGATTGAAATGAGTTTTCCCACACACAGAGATTGGTTAGTGGCAAAGTGCTGATGTTGAAGTTTTGGCAGCCAGCTTTGACAAAATGGTAAACTCTCAAGATGTGGAGGGATATTGAGATTCACTGTAACTTCAATGTGGTGCCCTAGAAAAGGCAGAACTTCTGGACCCCGGAAGAACAATATACATACACATCTAGAGGCAGAACTCATGCCAAGGGCTCCACCTCAAGTGCCCTGGGACATTTTTTTCCACATACTTGCTTGTGTAGCCAGAGTCTCAATTTCTGCAGCTGCAAATCGGTAAGTTGTTCAGACTGTCATCCTTAGCTCCTATGATTGCTCAGGGAGGTGATGAAATAAATTAACTGTAATGAATTGCATTAGCGTCTAAGGAATGAAAAACATGTGCTCGTTACTATTCTTTCCTTTGTGTTTCTATTCAAACAAATAAGCACTCTTCAAACATTACTTATTTGCCATAATCCACTGAGATTATGCTAGGGGTATAATTTTATTTGTTAAATTTAGGATCCTAAGATATTATGTAATTTGTCCAAGGCCATGATTTTGTCTTTGGGAGAACCCAAAATGCGAGCTTCTGTATTCTTCTAATACTCTTTAAAAAGTAAATATCTCATGCTGGTTGGGATCCAGCTGGATCTTCAAAAACAGACAAGAATAAGTCCAATTCCTGTACAATTGAAGCAATTGTGTCCATTGCTTCTAGTCAAAGACTCAAAAAGTCTTTGACTAGAGTCTGCAAGCCAGGTTGTATTAGTTGCTAACAAGTATTCCATTTATCAATGTACCTATTAGTAACAAGATTCTTGAAGAAGTCCTTCATGTTTTGTTTTTGCTGTTGTTGTTGTTGTTGTTGTTGTTGTTGATTTTGGGAATAAGTCTCGTTGTGTCACCCAGGATGGAGTGCAGTGGCACAGTCTTGGCTCACTGCAAACTATACCTCCCAGGTTCAAGTGATTCTTGTGCCTCAACCTCAGCCTTGGCCTCTGAAAGTGCATGTATTTTGACTCAAATCCTCTTAACATCTATATAAACCAGAGGCATTCCTATTTTACAGGTAAAATCTGAGAGAGACCATTGCATACCTGCAATCCAGTATTTTGGGAGACCAAGTTGGGAGATTGCTTGAGGCCAAGAGTTTGAGACCAGCTTGATAAATACAGTAAAACCCTGTATCTACAAAATTAAAAAAATAGCCAGTGTGGTGGTGTACGCCTGTAGTTTCAGCTACTTATGAGGTTGAGGTGGGAGGACTGCTTGAGCCCAGGAGTTTTGGGCTATAGTGAAAGAAAGAGAAAGAAGAAAGAAAGAAAGAGAGAGGAAGGAAAGAAGGAAGAAGGGAGGGAGGGAGGGAGGAGGGAGCTGAGAGAGTCAACAGCAAAGGTGCACATTAGTTGAATAATATTAAAGAGTCAGAATTTGACTCTCACCTCTGTGACTCCATTATCTTACTAACAATACTCAGATATAAATCATATGTGCATACCCTAAACCAACTTGGCAAGTTTGGGAATCCAATTTTCTCCAAACTGCCAGAGTTAGCGTCTTGAAGTCATTTTGGGTAAGCAGGGGCGGAAGGGAAGGAAACTCACATCTATTAAGGTACTACCATCTGCCACGCAGAATGTGAAGCACTTTTGTGTGCTCTGTCTGTACTACAGATTTTCCTTTTTGTGAACTTCTGCTGTCATTTCCCCATAGAAACCCAAGGCATCAGGAATGTAAATGATCGTAACCTTCAAGTTGCTCTTAACACCTAATGCAAATGTGTAAAGGACTCAACCTAGGCAAGCAATAACATGACTACATTTCTGTAGCACAGGGGAAGTTTACAAAATGCTTGCACATATTTCACTTTACATACCACTTAAAACAACATTTGGAGGCAGACGGAGAATACATTGTCATCTGTTTTACAGGTGTGAAACAGAGTTTCTTGCAGAATAAAAGTTTTGTCCAAAGCAATACAAGTTAGGGACAAAGATCATGCTCAAGCCAGTGTGCCCACTTACTCAAGTCAGAAAACTTGGAAGTTATCCAAGATCTCTCTCACTCTGCCTCCCTTTCTCCTTTACCACTTGCCTTTGATTCTTCCACATCTATAGGGAATAGTTAGCAGTTCTCTTTTCTAAATGGAACTGAGAAGATAAAATGCCACCACTCTGCAACCCATCCAGAGATTGGAAGAGGTGGCAACTGTTCTAATCGATTGCTAAAACTAGTCATCTTAAAACTTAGTATTACTCTGAAGAAGCAAGTTGCTTGTTTAACTTTTTCACCAGATAATGTATTGAATGTTTCCTCTGTAACTTCCTTTCCTCTGTAACTTGCTTTCTGCAAAATATATGCTAAATCTCTCTGTCTCTCTCTCTCTCTCTCTCTCTCTCTGTGTGTGTGTGTGTGTGTGTGTGTGAGAGAGAGAGAGAGAGAGAGAGAGAGAGAGAGATTTTTACAGGAAATAAGTAAAAGGGAATGTACTCTTTTTTGGGCTCTAAACCAGAATGAAGAAGAAAATACCTTAATATGTGGTTCAAAGAATAAAAAATTCAACAAAGGCAAGGAATTGAATCTCTGGGATTCAATCATTTAACAACATTTACTAAATATCCTCTCAGGAAGTGCTGGATATGGCAGTAACCGGAAAATAAATTTCTTGCCTTCAATAGCTTACCTCCTGGTGTCAAACCAGAATTTTTTTCTTCTTTTTTGCTTTTTTTCTTTGAGACAGGGTCCTGCTCAATTGTCTAGGCTGGAGTGCAGTGGCACAATCATGGCTCACTGCTTCTTGACCTCCCAGGCTTCTGGGATCTTCCCATCTCAACCCAAGTAGCTGGGATGGACTACAGGTGCAGGTTACTGCACCTGACTAATTTGTGTGTGTGAGTGTGGAGGGGGGTCTCACTGTGTTGCTCAGGCTGGTCTTGAACTGCTGGACTCAAGCGATCCTCTTGTCTTGGCCTCTCAAATTACTGGGATTATAAGTGTGAGCCACTGTGCCTGGCCCAGAGATAGATTTTTTTTTCAATGTGCATATATTGGGTTCAAAAATTTTTCTATGTATAAAGTGACTACAGAAAGCATCCAGGATTCAAAACTCTCTCAGGATAATTCCCTTCATTTCATATAATCTGTCACTACTTATTTGTAACTTTAATCCCTAAAGATATTAACTGAAAGTAGACAGTCCTCCCTCCCTTCAGCCTTTCCTCCTGGCCCTCGTTTTTTTTTTTTTTTTTTTTTTTTTTTTGAGATGGAGTTTCACTCGTTGCCCAGGCTGGAGTATAATGGCATAATCTAAGCTCACCACAACTTCTGCCTCCCAGGTTCAAGCAATTCTCCTGCCTCAGCCTCCCAAGTAGCTGGGATTACAGGTGTGCACCATCATTTTTATGGTGAGATAAAAAATAAAATATGTACATGTCAAAAGAATGTCAAATATTAATAAAAAAGCAGGCAAAGTAAAAAGTAGCCTTTCTAACACAGTCCCCTGTCCTCCAGTTCCTCTTTGCAGAAGGAACTCCTGTTATTAAATTATGTTTCATGTATGTTCATGCATGTTCATGTGTCTATACCTTAAGAAATATTCTATGCACACATATGTATACACAAATGATTGGACTCTTCATTTTTCTGTGTACATGAATAAAAAAATTCTGTGAACACTATTCTACATCTTGCTTTAGAGCTAGTTCATAATATATATATATATAGCACTAACATTATTTTTCATAGCTGCATAGTATTCTAAAGAATGAATATATCAAAATTTATTTAAGCAATCTTAATAGAAATCAAACCTCATTACTATTTTATTAAAATCTTCAGTGTCTGTCCCTCCACTCCCATCGCATACATGATAAACTGCAAACCCCAAAGAATACCAGGAAAAATTTCTCATGGCTGGGATTTAAATAGGGAGTAAGCTGTGGGGCCAAGTATATGCCTCCATAGTATTACATGTTCTACGCTGCTGAACTGTTTTCCATGTTTAAATTGCATTCTCATTCCCCTCGTTTGTGCCATTAACTCTTATCCTTTCTTCTTGAGATATGTCCTCCAGTGTAATACATCCTATGTTGTATTCAAAATTCATTTTAGAGTTCTGTTTCTAGGAATCTTACTTTGATGGCAGGTTCCAGGTGCAAACTGAGTCAGGCACTACTTTCATGTGTCTGCACAGCAACCAGTATATTGCTAAGTGTACTGTATTGAGATTGCAGATTTCCTTGATCGTCTCCTCTAATTGAGTGTAAATTTCCTTAGACATGAGAAATGGGCCCTATTAATCTCTGTATTGAAGAACATAGCACATAATTTACCTATTACAGGCCAAGGAAAATTTGTCGAATGACTAATCGAATGTAAAAAGCTTTATGACTCTCATCTGATGTTCTCTCTGCTACTCACAAAAGCTACCAAAATGAATCTATTTGGAGGATATGTTAGATCACTGGTACTAACAGTGTGATCTTCAGACCAGCATTGTCAGCCTTGCATGGGTACCTCTCAGAAACACAAATTCTGTCCCACCACAGAGGTACTGAATCAGAAACTCTGAAGTCAGGCCACCGTCCCTGCTTTAACAAATCTTATATGTGATTCTGACGCTAACTGACCCTTCAGAACCACTACAAAGGAACATGTTTCTCAATCCCCCTGCAAATAATTTTGCTCTTTGTGTTAGAACCACTTAACAGGAAAATCAGTAAAATATCACCAATGCTGTTCATATTTCCTTGTAGTACAATTTTATGGAAGTTCTGATTGTGTCCTACAATACTTAGTTTCTGCTAACAAATCTGTCTGAAGGTTAACTCTAAGTCCCGGGGAGATTAAGAAAAATGAATCAAGGGCTGGGCACGGTGGCTCACGTCTGTAATCCCAGCACTTTGGGAGGCCGAGGCGGGCGAATCACGAGGTCAAGAGATCGAGACCATCCTGGTCAACATGGTGAAACCCCATCTCTACTAAAAATACAAAAAATTAGCTGGGCGTGGTGGCGCGTGTCTGTAATCACAGCTACTCAGGAGGCTGAGGCAGGAGAATTGCCTGAATCCAGGAGGTGGAGGTTGCGGTGAGCCGAGATCGCACCATTGCACTCCAGCCTGGGTAACAAGAGCGAAACTCCATCTCAAAAAAAAAAAAAAAAGAAAGAAAGAAAGAAAAATGAATCAAGTTTCAAATAGGTGATTCCTTGCACGAAATCATGCTAGCTTTCTTGTTCCTAGACAAGTTACTCACAGGTAAAATTTTATTACAGAGGAAATAGTCCTAGTATACATACAAAGAAAACATTCTCTTTTAAAAGACCTAGAAAATATTTCTTGCGATAGAGGATTATAAATGAGACAATGTCTCAGGATTGGACCAACCTAAAGCTATAATACAGAAGGAAGGAAAAACAGAACAAAGCAAATTGTTTAGAGGCACTAAAAGTAATTACTGTTTCGCACAAAAGATCATCTGATTCTCAGATTCTAAAGGAACAGATTGGCCTGTTTGGGGAGAAGGCATGTTTGCTGTTGCTTCTACTTTTTTTTTTTTTTTTTTTTTGATACGGAGTCTCTCTTTGTGGTCCAGGCTGGATTGCAGTGGTGCAATCTTGGCTCACTGCAACCTCTGCCCCCTGGATTCAAGCAATTCTCCTACCTCAGCCTCCCAAGTAGCTGGGACTACAGGCATGTGCCACCACGTCCAGCTTATTTTTTATATTTTTAGTAGACACAGGGTTTCACCGTGTTAGCCAGGATGGTCTTGATCTCCTGAACTTGTGATCTGTCCGCCTCAGCCTCCCAAAGTGCTGGGATTACAGGTGTGATCCACCTCGCCCGGTCTACTTTTAATTTTTATATGTCTTATCCTTTACTTAGGCGGATTCAAATAGAACAGGTTCCATTAGGAAGACTGAGAGCCTATAATCGTATGTAATAATATGTTTTCTCATTATTGTATAATTAAAAGTAACACACATTTTTATTAAAAGGATGAAGGAAAAATTGCTTTCAATTTCACAAGCTTACATCTCACCTGCCCAACTCAGTAGATATAATCCAGCCACTCTTGTTCTTCTTCAACCACTTTCCTCCTGCAAGAATGTATGAAATCTTCAGATGGCTCATACTGATCCTAATCTTATGTGAAAGTTTCCTGTGTTTTTAAATCATGCTGAAAAGATAGTTCGGTTAGGCAACTTTAAAGACATATGTCTCCTTCGCCTCTGGGCAAAGAAAAATAAACGTAATCTATCCTTGCAGATATATTCATCAAAACTCAAGGCCAGTGGAAATATTTACTAGTGCCTCTTCTATTTCTTAGCTTAGAATATTTGAGCTAGAAGAGACTTGACAGATCATCCAACCCAATCCCTGGAAGCAGAGATAAAAATAACAACATCAGGGCTGAGGTTAGGTCCAGGATGGGAAAATCATGCCTTCTAATCGAACGACACCGTTTTGACACCATCATTGCAGGGAATGGCAAACTCTGCACATGGGGACAAATTCTGCCCTCCTCAGAGAACAATCACAACTAAAAATTCTTCCCAATTTCTAACCAGGTGAAGCAAATGCATGCTCTGGTATTTTCCCTTCTTAAAAGAGCATTAATGTGCTAACACATCACACTGAACGATGCTCATCTACAATAGGCTTTATCTGGGAATATATGAAGTCATATAATATTGACATTCCCTAAAGCTACAGCAGCTTTCATTCTAAATTCTGAAGTTTTCTCACAAATAGGGACATAGATAAAATGATCACCAAGAAAAAGAAATTTTTGTCTAAACCATGGTTCAGTGGTAATTTAATTAATAAAACACTTTTCAAAACACAAATTAAATTACATTATATCAATCAGGATAGTTTATTACATCTCTGATTAGGTCTACAATTTATTTATTCATTTATATTTATTTTTTTATAGGGATGAGGGACTTACTACATTGCCAAAGTTGGTCTCCAACTCCTGGGCTCAAGCAATGCTCCAACCTCACTCAGACTCTCAGTGTGCTGGGATTACAGGCATGAACCACCACGCATGGCCCAAGTCTACAGTAGTTAAGCATTTTGTTTTCTTTCCTATATGAGACTAATACTCTTCAAACAAATATTTCATGACTGCAGAATTGTGTGTGTGTGTGTGTGTGTGTGCGTGTGTGTGTGTGTTTAATAATAATTCTTTTCTGAGGAGTTTTTTTAAAGAAGAATAATTCCTCTTTTTCCCTAATATTCAGATTTTCTCTAAAAAGGTCATAAGGTCATAATTTTAATGTTATTTCCAAGCCACCCTAACTTTAAGTTTTTCAGAGTCTACTTTGCTGATGTGCCAGGAATTCTCACAGTATTCCACAATCCTGCCTTATGGTACACTGTCTTAAGTAAAATAAAGATGTTCTATTGAGAAGAGACCACAATGCATATTTCTTTGAGGCCCTGCTTGTGTCATTTTGTACATGTCATCCAAGTGATCTCATATACTAGTTGTTTATCTAGGCCCTTAAAGTCTATGCACTGACTGTGATATATATTTTCTCTTGCTCCTACCATATTTTTAATCTTCCAGAAAACAGTTGTCAAATGATCATGGACTTCCTTAAAGTAGAATGCCAGTTAATAAATAGAGAAGGAATAGGGGAGTTTTTTTTTTAGACGAAGTCTTAGTCTGTCACCCAAGCTGGAGTGCAGTGGTGCGATCTCAGCTGACTGCCACCTCCACCTCCCGGGTTCAATGGATTCTCCTGACTCAGCCTCTTGAGTAGCTGGGATTACAGGCACATGCCGCCATGCCCAGCTAATTTTTGAATTTTTAGTAGAGACATGGTTTCACTATGTTGGTCAGGCTGGTCTCAAACTCCTGATATGGTGATCTGCCTACCTCGGCCTCCCAAAGTACTAGGATTACAGGCATGAACCACAGCGTCTGGCCTAATGGAGATTTTTCAAAATCATGAATTAATGCTAAAACTATTGGATGAAAGTCTAATGAGAAATAAAATTGTCAGAAAGTATCTCCCCACAAATTACTTATTAATAACAAAAGGAAAATAGTAGCTTTGCCGACAAAATCCCTGGCAGACACTATCTCAACCAGGTAAGCAAAGTTAGCATCATCAATATTGAGATAAACCAACCTCATGTAACTTGTAATATGGTGCCCTTAGAAAATTGCATCGCTTCTATAGGGTTTTCTGTTAAAAACACATAACTTGTAGTACTCACAAGAGAATATCAGATGCAAAAATTTAAAAATGTTTTACAAAATATCTGGCATATAAACTCCAAAAATATAAATTTCAAGGAAGTCTGGGAAATTGTTCCATAAAAGGAAACTAAAAAGATACGACAACTAAATGCAGTAAGTCATCTTGACCTGTACCAAGAAATACAAATATCTATAAACAGCAATTTTAGAACTGCCAAAATTTTATATGAATTATAGATAGAATAATAGTATTGTGCCAATGCTACATTTCCAGATCATGATAATTACTCTGTGGTTAGAAAATAAATTGATGTATTTTGTGGTAATGGAAAAAATATCCCCAATTTGCTGGAAAATGACTTAAAAGAAAAATTCAGTATGTGTGAAAAGATAATTAGCAAATGATAAAATAAGTGAAGCAAACTTGATAAATATGGTGGGATTCTTGTATTAATATTTTTGTATTATTATTATTGTCGAAACTTTTCTGTAGATTTGAAATTATATCTCAATAAAATGTGGTCTTCTATAGTAAATAATAATTAAAGCACTTCATCAAATATCTACAGGTATATTTTTCCTCATTTGACAGATGAGTAAATGGAGATTCAAAAAGATCAGGTATTTGCATAAAAGAACATGGCTAGTTGGTGGAAGAATTGGAATTTTAACCCAGGAGTGCTGGCATCTTAGACTCTTCAATCTAACACACTGTCGTCAACCAGGTGTCCTAGATCCAAGACACAGAGAAAGCTGATGAGACTTCAGTGTATCCCTTTGTTGCTTCTTCCTCTGAGATGTGCCTGAGCTCTCATCTTGTAATTAAATGAGTTATGACCTCTATATGTTTGGCATTACTGAGAATGCTGAGTCACCCAACGTAAGGCCATGGATCAAAGGACCTCTGGGATAGGTAATAACATTGCCATCCAGAAAGAAGCTACCTGTCACCTAGAAAAGATATTCAAGTTTCTGCTTCCTCCATTCACTTTCTTGATCTTCGAAATAAAACTGAGTTGCTGGTTCCAAAGATCATTTTCTCTCTAAGACTAGATATTTTATTCTAATGACTTACTAAGCCAAAAGATTTAATAAAATCAATACAGAGAGGAATAAAAGGACTCAGTTCTGAGAAATTGGAAGGATAGATACTATATGGAAGCTCAAACAAAGGTACTGGGCATGACAAAGCAGATAAGATCAATTAAGTACAAGAGTCTCATTAGCAAACAGAACTAATACACGGTTTTAGAAGGATGAAAATTTTAATGATTAGTGATGCCTCTTCATTATCTGATTATAAACAATAATCAGAAGAGTAAGGATAATAAAAAGAGAAGCTTTCATCCACTAAGTGCCCGCAATATGAAAGACACTGCTAGGTATTTCTCATATATTTACTGCCTCATTTAAGCCAAAATATAAAGATGACCCAATATTTTACAGATGAACAATCTGAGCTCAGTGATGTTGAGCTGACTTGTTTATGGTCACAAGGATTAGGATCTAAAACACTAGTGTATCACAGCTTTTGGAGACTGGAGGTATTAAAAAGAAAGATTGAGATTTAGAGGCAGAAATTCAGAGTAAAAGGATCATGAAAATCATGGAAGTTACAGGCTACTTCTACACAGAGAGTATGCAGAATGAAACAAGTCTTTAGAGCTAGGTAGATGAATGTCAGAGTTTAGCACATAGAGAATGGTCTTCACAACACTGGAAAATTTACCTAACCTCTTGCAGTGTTTCAGTTTCTAATTATGCAGTTATAATAACAGGTTTGTTATGAGAATTAAATGAGATAATGGTTGTAAAGTGCCAGGTAGTGATTATGACTTTTTAAAGGACCCTGAAAAAGGTCATACACATGCATACTGCTTTCCATGTGTCTCTGATGTCCATACTGTGCTCACTGGGGCGTATAAATATATGAGTTAAATGTTCTTTGGGGAAAAAAAAATCCCCCTTTTTAAAAAAAATTAAGTTATGGGATACATGTGCAGAACATGCAGGTTTGTTACATAGGAATACAGGTACTATGGTGGTTTGCTGTACCTATCAACCCGTCATCTAGGTTTTACGCCCCAATTGCATTAGGTATTTGTCCTAAGGCTCTCCCTCCCCTTGTCCCCCACCTCCTGACAGGCCCCAGTTTGTGATGTGCCCTTTCCTGTGCCCATGTGTTTTCATTGTTCAACTCCCACTTATGAGTGAGAACGTGCGGTATTCCGTTTGTGTTCCTGTGTTAGTTTGCTGAGAATGATGGTTTCCAGCTTCATCCATGTCCCTTCAAAGGACATGAACTCGTTCTTTTTTATGGCTGCATAGTATTCCATGGTGTACATGTGCCACATTTTCTTTATACAGTCTATCATTGATGGGCATTTGGGTTGGTTGCAAATCTTTGCTGTTGTAAACAGTGCTGCAATAAATATATGTGTGCATGTGTCTTTATAATAGAATTACTTATAATCCTTTGGATATATACCCAGTAATGGGATTACTGGGTCAAATCTTTTTTCTGGTTCTAGATCCTTGAGGAATCTCCACACTGTGTTGCACAATGTTTAAACTAATTTACACTCTCACCAACAGTGTAAAAGCATTCCTATTCTTCACATTCTTAAGATGGTTCATGCTCCATCCTTTCTGAGTATAATAGCTTTCAAAACGTTATGAGAAAAAAGCTAGGATTTTAAAAAAGCATGCATTTATTTAGCATCTACCAGTGTTAGATGGTTTTATAAGTTCTAACAAAATGTTACACAGATATCTTAACTAATAAACATTTGTTTTGAACCCACAGTCTGCCAAAAACTCAATAGAAGGGAGACACTGAAGGCATAATGACATAGGGGAAAGATAGAGCCTTTGGCCAAAATATTGAGTTGAACCTCTTTCTCACACGTCTCTGAGCTATTCATTAATACGTTTGCTGAGAAAATTTAATGTATCATTTTCTCATGTAATACCAAATTCAAATTTAGTGATGTTTGTAGTAGTACTACTAGTTGTAGTAGATCCTGTAATAGTAACACTAGCAGTAACTAAAGCTAACAATAATTTATTAATGAATAATAAAAATTTGGATTATCATTATAGTTAACCTTTATACAGCACCATTATGCCCTATTCTAAGTGCTATCCTTCTATCAATTCATTTAAGGTATTCAGCAATGCTGAAGAGTTGAGTGACTTTCCAAGGTCAATAATGGTAACTGCTGTTTGTTGACGCTAGAAAAGGATCTGGGACTCATTCACATAGATAATGAAGACACAGAAATTAGGGAATTATTGGTCTAGTTCTGAAATTCAGAAATGTGATTCTGATGCAACAGAGAAAGCTGACTGGGAGAACAGATCTGACCACCTACGTGGAGAAGACTGGACTCATAATTTTCCACTCTCAATCCTTTGTTTAATGTTTAATCCTTACACTTAGAGTTAATCAAATAGCAACTCAATCAAGATGGAATTTTCACTTCAGCTCCTTAGGATTTCTGGGTTGGGATGGAGAGATGTATATTAGGAGTCCTGAAAGTAATTCAAGCTCTGAAATTCAGCTAATCCAAGGTGACCTGAGACCAGCCCTTCAATACAATAAGGGTGTGTATGTGTGAATATCAATCTGATGTATTTCTTTTCACACAGCTACCTCATGCAAAAAAATAGCCCGAGGTAAATACACAAGCTATACTTTCTGCTTTTAACTGGAGGCTTAACTTGTCAGTGATAATGATTTACATAGTGATCTTCTTCCTTCCTGCCTGGAAAGTTGCACTAGCTTCAAGCTATGTGCTTTGTTAAAGAGTCATGGAGCGAGACATTCTTCTTACTTCAAACCGGTTTTGATTGTTAATTCTTTTCCAGGAGTAATGTGAGATCTGGATAATGTAGGTGAACTGGTAGTAATGCTGTTGTTGCTAAGAAGACAATTAGATATTATTTTCAAAAATGACACAAGAACAGAGGGCTAGGCATGCATGTTTTCACTCATAGGCGGGTGACAAACAATGAGAACACTTGGGCATAGGGAGAGGAACAACACTCACTAGGGTAGGTGTGGAGGTGGAGGGGAGGGGAGGGGAGGGAGAGCAGGAGGCAGGGGAGGATGGGGAGGGATAGCACCGGGAGAAATGTCTGATGTAGGTGGCAGGGGGAATGGAGACAGCAAACCACCATGGCACATATGTACCTATGCAACAATCCTGCAGAATGCAGGATGCGCACAAGTACCCCAGAGACCAAAGGACAATAAAAAAAAAAAGAGTAAGATTGTTTAAGAGTGAACAGCCCACTATTGAATATTTCTACCTTGTTTCTTCAAGTAAATGTTCGTATCATTCAGAATCTTTTTGTGTGTCTTTTTGACCTCAGTAAACACCCTGGTATGTCCCCAGTAGATATGGTAGAATAAATCAATTAATTCACTTTTACTCAATAATTCGTCAACACTTTATAATAACAAGTTAATCAATTGTATTGATTTGAGAAAAAGAAAGTAAATTAATCTGTAGAATGCCTGTTAGTTTCTAAACTATGTGTGTGCGTATGTTTGATGAAATTGTATAATGTGGCTACCCGAGAAACTTCAACTTTTTTATAACAGACTATATATCAGAAAAGCTTAGAATTGAAATTGAAAGCAAATATATTTACGTTTAGGGTTTGACTCAGCAGCTTTCAGCTGACTGAACTTAAAGAAACTGTACAATCTCATTAAATCGGTTTAATCTACGAATTGAAATACATGACAGTGTGTACCTCATATGGAGTGTGTAAGCATTAAATGAGATATGCCCTAAGTGTTCAACCTATTGCAAGCATAAGTAGTCAAAATGTTAGCCATTCGCATTATTGATGATAATCAGATTTCCTATTAGAAGAGGATTATAAAATGGATGTTGTGATACAGCAGAGTCTAGAAATAAACTTCTAGTTATAAAATACCCCCCCCCCTTTTTTTTTCTGAGACGGAATTTCGCTCTTGTTACCCAGGCTGGAGTGCAATGGCGCGATCTCGGCTCACCGCAACCTCCGCCTCCTGGGTTCAGGCAATTCTCCTGCCTCAGCCTCCCGAGTAGCTGTGATTACAGGCACGCGCCACCATGCCCAGCTAATTTTTTGTATTTTTAGTAGAGACGGAGTTTCACCACGTTGACCAGGATGGTCTCGATTTCTTGACCTCGTGATCCACCCGCCTCGGCCTCCCAAAGTGCTGGGATTACAGGCGTGAGCCACTGCGCCCGGCTAAAATACCCCATTTTTATAAGAACAAGTCAATAAAAATCTTAGGTGAATTTACAAGTTTTACAATTTATCTTAGGTAATGGATCTTACTGACACTGTATTTAAAAACAAATTTATCAGAACTGTCTGGCACATAATCATCCATTAGTACAAAGGTTAAAAATTATCTTAATAAGTATGGGGTTTCGGTGGTAAGCATGTGTGTGTATCTTGAAGGAGGCAGGCATATAACATGCTTAAGTTATTGTGAATCAAGGATTCTTCTCTTCAGTATTTATAAAATGTGCCATTAAAAGTTAGCTTTTATTTCAACAAATTCCATATACTTTGAATCAGGATTTATTTTAACTTTTGCGACAGTTTGAAGATCAAGCCTTTTTAAAATTTAGCGCAAAAGATAATAGCAGTTGAATAGCTCTAAGTTATTGCAACATAATAGCTTTTATAAAGTATGTTTTAACAATGTGCTTTATATGCAATCTCCTTACAAGATGTTATAGATTTAATATTTCATTATAATTCACAGTATTATGATGGTGATTATTTTATACTTGCATGCATGAACAGTTTGTAATGCCCAACTGTGTTTTCTTTTCAGGGATATGTTTACTCTTAGATGGCTCAAAAGAGATGATCCTTTTGACTTATGTTCCTCTAAGGTGGTCTACAGCAGGACAGAAGTCAATCTACTGTGTCTCACATAACTGTTGAATTAGATGGGTTACTGAGGGTGGAGGTTCAAAGTTGGAGTCATCTTTGATATCCCTCTCATCTTGATCTTCCAAATAATTATTATATAGGCATGTGGCATTTTGAAATATTAGACATGTTCATCTATCAATATGGAATGTGGTTATCCATCATTTTATTCTACTTTTTCTTCTTCTCTTTAAATATTGAAAAGTAAGTGACAATTAAACATATACTTTCCTCTGTGCCTTCAGAAGGCAAAGCACTGCTCCTCCCACTCATTATAAAATGTATTCCTTCCTCAGGCTCAGTATTAGGATCAGTTTGTATGAATCAAAATCATAGAGAAACAGAATGTTGGATTCTGAAGGGCACTAGAAAGTACTGAAGGCACCCAGGTTATTGTACAGATGGGAAACATATGGCCATAGAATAATGGGATCAAAAGACATCTAGCTAATGGCAATTTTAAAAAGCTTTAATTAATGACAAAAATGTCCAAGGCATGAAATGTCTAGAATAGCAACTATCATAATACTTAGTCCCCACTCAGTGAACTAAGATTTCACATCTGTTGTTTAGGGGAATTCCTAAAGGACAAATCTTGCAAACTAATTTTCTCAATGAGGAAACTGAGGCTTAACAACACTAACTCTCATGCAAGGTTACAAGCTGAGTATGGGGCTGTGATGACAGGAATTTAAGCCTGGCTTTGTCTAACTTCAGAACAGAATCTCATTGTCATAATCCTCCAGGCTACCGTATTTCTCCATGAAAAAGATACAAGCCTGGACTCTTGACCAGCAGAGGTCAATAAAGGTATTGCAAGGTAGGATATTCCATATAAGCTGTTCATTTCGGGCAATAAAGATGACAGAAAAATAGACAAGCCACTGTGGTTATAACAACAAAAAAGATAGAAGCTGTGTTGAAAACTTGCTAATGGTTTCAGAAATTTATGCTAATCATCATTTTCTAATTCTGTATAAATGTGTGTGTCTGTGGATATGTGAATGTGTATACCCCCTGCTGTTTCAAACACAAGGTTATGACTCATGAAAAGCAAGTCTTGGGTAAAACAATATATTTTAAATAGTAAATTGTAAAAGAGAAAAGACGTTCAAATTAAGTACCTGTATTCAGTCAATCAGTCTTAATGCTTAGAGTTTTCAGGGGAGAAACAGCAAAATCTCTCTCAGCCCAAGCCCTTGCTAGATGGAATAGAAACGTTTCCATTGTGCTGACTCTTTTATAAATTTAAAAGAGAAAGTCAGAACCTTGTGGAGTTTACAGAGTAGCAGAAGGAGAGGATTTTGTATTTGCAAAGATTCTTGCAAGGCTCTAATTCCAAAGTAAGAACACTTTCTTCAGCTACCTCCAAAGTTCTCTCGAGACACAGGATCCTTCAGATGCAGACTTTACTTCCCATCACATCGCAAGGAGCAGCTCCCAGGCATTCTGATTTTCTTTGTAAGTGTGACAACACTTCCCTACCAGGTCACAGCATGTAACTGTATCCCAGCACTTGCAAAGCCAAGTGACACTGAACTGCGCTACCTCTTGTCACCCAAATCCAAGCCCAGTGAAGTATTCCTATAGGAAGACTCAGCTGCAAAAGCCTTCCTCAAATATTAGCAAAAAATTTCTCCTATATTCTTGCATGTATGTTTTCCTGGCCTGTGTTATGCAGCCCTCACAATGTAGGGTGCTAGGCTATATTAAGGAGCACAATCTTGGATGATGTGAAGCTAAGCAGTACAGGTTTTTGAAAACCTCATGAAATAATATGTCCTTGGAGGATGTCTATTATTAATCCAGGTTCTCAGCTCACATTTGCCAGTGCAAGTAGGGAAGTAGATTATCCTTGGAATTAAAAGAGACCACAGGCCAGGCACCGTGGCTCACGCCTGTAATCCCAGTTTATTGGGAGGCCAAGGCAGGAGGATCACAAGGTCAAGAGATCGAGACCATCCTGGACAACATGGTGAAACCCTGTCTCTGCTAAAAATACAAAAAAAAAATAAAAGATTAGCTGGGCGTAGTGGTGCGTGCCTGTAGTCCCAGCTACTCGGGAGGCAGAGACAGGAGAATCTCTTGAACCTGGGAGGCGGAGGTTGCAGTGAGCAAGACCACGCCACTGCACTCCAGCCTGGCGACAGAGTGAGACTCCGTCTGAAATAGACCACATAAACCATGTGATTGAGTGGTGCACTTACATAGAACTCTCACTCAGGGCTTTCTTACCTTGCTGCACTGGCGTGCTGCAAGATTTATGAGTGGATGTCTTAAGAGGTCTGCTTTGTAGGGAAACCTGGAACTACAGTATTAATCTCAACATGCTTTGAATGGCGAGGAGTTACCATGGGGGGAACACCACCTGCAATGCTGATCGATTCACAAAAGCCTCTGGTGAGGCAACAATATGATCACTAGAGAAACCACAGGACAAGGTGTCCAAAGGTCTGGTTTCTAGTATGGATCTAAGGCCGTCTTAGTCACCCCACTTGGCTTTTTGGGTTATTGGGATGATCAAAAGAAATATTTGGAAGAGCAAATCATGTTGCGTAAAAATAAGCACTTTTCCAGGAGAACTTTGCTCCTATTTCCATAAGAGCTCATCCATGTGTAAAGAAACACAAGGAAGAACCAAATAAAGTGAGGGAGGGGTGGCACAGCGTAGGCAGAGGAAGTATAGGTTTTGAAAATAAGCTAGTTTTGCATTCCAACCCCAGTTCCCCACCTTATTAACCAAACTGGGACAGTGACTAAATTTCTCTGAACCTATTTCTTTATCTGTTAAGAGGGGGTTGATGTTAATAACCCTATGTCACAGGATTCAAGTGAGATCTAAAAAAAGAGTTCATATATCCGGGAAAGTACTAGGTAGTCCAAAAAGTATTATTTTCTTTGGTTCAATCTATGTATATTCTCCAACTTCCACCTTGCTTGTTCTTTACTGAGCCATAGATTCTTTAATGCATTTGCTTACCCCATAAATATATACACCTACTAAGTACCCACAAAAGTTAAAAATAAAAGATTTTGTAAAATGCATTTGCTCAAATTATTTGTAAAGTAGCAGAAACAAAAAACTAGCATTAGGCTTTCCTGTGGCCATTTTAGATTATTTTAAAATTACCTGCATAAATTAAGTTGTTTTTAAACCCAAATATACTAGAAAGATAAATCCTGTTTTATAATATTTTTGCCAATGTTTCAAAAGCCCATTTCATAATTTTACAGAGTTTTAGAAAGGTGTAAATTGTTCAAGGGCTTACAAATATGCCTTTTTTACCTTCCTACGTCTCTTCTAAACTGATGCCATAGTCTGTAGCTAGAAAGCTTGTGATAATTTTATTTAAAGACTTATTATTAAATTATTAAGCTCCATAACTGATTTAAGGTAAAATGGCCATGATTTACTTGCTAGTGCCAATTCCTAGAAAGTGTACAAGGTTAAAAACCAGAATTGGTCTCTGAAAGTTCAGGAATAGTAAAAGATCATCATGTCTGTCGGTTCACTCAAATTGTTCTGACTTCATGCCAAGTCCTGCCAGCCTCAGTTATTCAGCAAATGTCATGTGTTAGAATCAAAATACAGTCTTTTCCAAAGCAAAAACAACAAAAAAATTGGAACCTGTGTGATCAGAAATGTCACAAAAGTATGCATTAACCCATCTGTCCAGGGGCTAAAAGAAATTAGCCTGGACGTAGTGAGAATCACTTAGTGGACCCCCAGATCCTTTGCATATGGCCTTTCTCTACTTGCGTATTCTCTGCCCTCCCTTCTTCTCTCTGGGGACTATCCTACTCCCATTACTTCTTTAAGTCTTCATTTTTACTATACCCCATTTTCTCTTTCATTGGCTGTGATCCTCTGTGGTTCTTGAATGCTGTAATCTTGTGAAAACCTCTTACTTGCTGTATGTTTTCTGGGTCTCAGCTCCTTTTGTAAATCTATTTTTATCATTATTATTATTATTTTTTGAGTCAGTATCTTGCTCTGTCACCAAGGCCGGAGTGCAGTGGTGCCAACACAGCTCACTGCAGCCTTGATCCTCCTGCCTCAGCCTCCAGCTGGAACCACAGATGTACACCACCACACTCAGCTAATTTTTAAAGATATTTTGCAGAGCTGAGATCTTGCTGTGTTGCCCAGTCTGGTCTGAAACTCCTGGGCTCAAGTGATTCTCCTGCCTCAGTCTCCCAAAGAACTAGGATTACGAGTGTGAGCCACTGTGCCCAGACTAGGTCCCTTATTATGTTGTATTGCTTGTAGTGTGACTTTGGCTTTGTATTTTGGGATTTCTGTTTCACCCTCTATTTACCACTTGGCTCTGTGGTTTGTGTCTCTTTGACCCTGTCTTACCACCTCATTTTGTTTATGTGTATGTGATGATTAGGAGCTGGGAGGGTCCCATATTTATTGTTTGGTCTTTCAGCTTTTTTTTTTTCTTTCTTTTGCTTGTGTCTTTCCTCCAACTGGTGGGATGGATGAAAAGATAGAAACATTTAAATGCATTCTTTCTTGGGGGTTTGATGGTGAGGGTTTTGCTCTGTTGCCCATGCTGGAGTGCAGTGCCACGATCATATAGCTCACTGCACCCTTGAACTCCCAGGCTCAGGCAATCCTCACAACCTTAGCCTCCCAATGTGCTGAGATTACGGGCATGAACCACAGCCTTAAATGCATTTCCGATAGTGTAGCTGAGATGTGAAATTGGGGCTCAGCTATACAAAAACTAAGACCTTTACAGTAAGAGTATAATAACAGGAAAAACAGAAGAGAGTACTCGAAAAACAGTGGCCTTGATCAATAGGGCCAGCCATTGCAAACATCTAATAACGATTTCTGAAAACACCTAGAAAAGCTGATTACGAGTGTTCCTACAAAGTCAGGGATGCCGTCAGAGGGATGAGCTTTGCCAAAAAATAATAGGATGTGAGCACACACACACACACACACATACACACACGAACGAGTATGACAAAAGGAAAACTGCAATGAGAAATTCATTTATACTTTTAGGTTTTTATAAGCACATAAAAAAAGCAAAGAAAAACTCCACTATAAATAACCCTGCCACATTCTAAATAAAGCTTTTGAGTGGATAGGGAGTCTGACTTGCTTCTAGGAATTACAGGATTCAGTCATTTTTAATAGCCATGCTTGCTCTTTCATCAAATTACTGTTCCTCAGAGAATTTGCTAAAGGCAAAAAGGGGTTATTCTCAGTGGCCAAGGTGCACCAGCGAACTGCTCAGGAGAAAGTCACCAAGATGCAGGCTGGAATGGAAAAGATGCAACAGAGAAGCACATATCTATTTGGAAAAAGGCTCATAAAGTTACAAGGGGCATCAGGGAAGTACTGCAGAGAGCTAAGTAAATTATAGATCCCACCTCTGCAATATCGTCCGCCAGCTCAGCTTCCAAGAGTACAGGGAATTGTTACTAAATTATTCAGCATTAACACAATTAGTTCAAGCAACTGGAGGGTTATACAAGTGTTTTCTCTTCTTTTAGTTCCTGTCTATGTGTACAGGATTTTATTTTTTATCCCACTCTTCTTTTTGCTGTTCCGGTGATTCTCACCTTAAGAAGAACCTAGAAAATTGCCCAGTTTAGCAAAAGATTCCAGTGAGCTCCCTAACTTCATGCTACAGCTCTGGTGTGGTTAAAAGCTCTGCCCAGTTCAGGCAAAACCAGAATCATTACACTCTGGTCACCTAGCCAGTGAATATTTACTTCCGTCCCAAAGTCTTAATTTTTTAATCTGTGAAATGGAAAATAATAACATATGTAAATATATTTAAAGCACCTAGAAAAATGTCTGAAATTTTCAATAAAATCGTTTTTCTCTTTTTGCTACTCCTTTTCCATCATTTTTTCTTATTCACCAGCATAATTATTTTTAATATATATATTTAAATGAGAAAGTAAAAAATTCAAGATACTGAGCTAACCCCCATATTTGGAGAATAACCCCCAAATCACAGTGTACTTGGTAGCAGTTCTGCCCAGGCCCAGACTATGCCAGTGTCATCTCTTCTTCTCATAAAATAAATAAAACAAAGCCACGACAAGCATAAACCTCAGGGACATTTTTCTTTTCTCAGAGGATTTACATGCACCTCTGTCCCTGACTAGCAAAGCATATAAAGGTGCAAAAATACGTGAGGTGGCTTTGTAATTAGAGAAACATCTCTCATTGTCTGCTCAAATCTTATTAGATCTTTTACATTCTGAGTCATGAAACTATACCTTTTTTTCCTTCCATTATCTCACTTTTCTCATCTGCAAATTGGGGTCACTGCCTAGCACACTGAGCACCAGCCACCTAAGGTTCAAATGCGATTCTGTGTTGCCATGGTGACAGGAACAAACTCTGCGATCACCATGCTCATGTTTGACTGCCGGCTTCATCACGTAATCACTATTTGTCTACCCTGCACCTTCTGGTGGAAATAACTACGCCCTTCAGTGACTTTCTCCTGATCTGGTAATGTGTATAATGGTACCTTTATCAGGGGACTTCTGTGAAGATTGAATAGGCAAACTTTAATATATTGTCAGCCATATAGTAAACACTCAATAGATACTATCACTTTATTCAAATTGCTTAAAATGTCTTTTTCTCTTGGGGCCGGGTGCAATCATGTCATTTGCACCCGGCCCCAAGAGAAAAAGACATTTTAAGCAATTCGAATAAAGTGATAGTATCTATTGAGTGTTTACTATATGGCTGACAATATCTGGTCTATTCCATGGTTACAGAACTTGTTTAATGTGCATTTAGCAATGCAGAAATATTGTAATCCCAGCACTTTGGGAGACAGAGGCAGGTGGATCACCTAAGGTCAGGAATTCGAGACCAGCCTGACCAACATGGAGAAACCCCTGTCTTTACTAAAATTACAAAAATAAAAATTAGGTGAGAGTGGTGGTGCATGCCTGTAATCCCGGCTACTCAGGAGGCTGACGCAGGAGAAGCGCTTGAACCCAGGATGCGGAGGTTGTGATGAGCTGAGATTATGCGATTACACTCCCGCCTGGGCAACAAAAGCAAAACTCCATCTCAAAAAAAAAAATCTTTTTCTCCCCCATCTTAATGTCCCTGGATAATGTTATCAGTTTCCTAGTTTCAACAATATATTCACAGAAAAAAAAAAAATCCAACCCAACTGGGTTTTTCTTAGGAATAGGGAGAAATAGAAATATTCGTGTAGTGTTTTATTCCCTGCTGTTTCCCAATATTCCTCAGCCCTTCTGATCAGTCTCATTTGGATTCTGCTACTGTCTTCCATGGAAGTCCAGTGACATTTGATACTCTAGACTTCAGAACACATCTGCCTTATTGTGGTAAATACATACAGAGAAAAGGAAGTAGTCCACAGAACTGAGCAGAGAACAGTTAACAGTTCTCAGCAAGGAATTAAGCTGGGAGTAGGAACATGAGTGCACACAAAGGTGGTTGCTTTTCACCATCACATGCAATGTGGAAGGAGTCTCATCAGCCCACCATGTTCATCACCGACCACATGGGGTTCAAATAGAATAAGAAGCTGTTTCCTTCCAAAACCTCACCAAAGACTTTTCCAAACACTAGTCCCCATGACCCTTTTTTAAAAATTGAGTGATATTTAAAAGGGGCTCTGGCTGGGTACAGAGAGCAAAAAAGCATGATCTCACCCATAGAGGCATTGATTAATGATTGGCTGATTTCCTAAAAACTAAATATGTATTTCATTTTAAAGGCTTTAATGTGCACACAAATTACCTAGGGACAGTGTTAAAACACAGATTCTGATTCAATAAGTCCAGTGTACAAGTGTTGAACGAAATTCCGCATTTCTAACTAGCTCCCATGTGTTGATGCCGGTGGTCTGCAGACCACGCTTTGAGTAATAAAAATGTAGTGTATTATATTTCTTCTCCAGGATATAACATCTAAAGGGATTTCTAAACGTATTAAAATCTGAGGTGAGAGAGCCAGTGCTGATGAGAAAACATGTCCACATCTTAACTGAGTATTCCAATTTTTGATTGTGGACAAGGCTGTGTATCGAAACATTGTGTATCAAAATATTCAATGACTTAGGGAAAGAAGCATGACCAAATCAGACGAAGGTGTGTGTGAGCATGCAAGTGGGTGAATTTAAGTTAATTATAATGGAAATGATATGTACAGATGGAAAATAGTGAACTATTTTTAAAATAACACTGTCTAGAAAACATTCTTAACCAGGCCAAAAGAAATTCTGTAAATGCTGTAACACTTTTATCTTTTTTAAATAACATGGTTCCATAAATAACTTTTCTAGGTCATTCTTATCTAGTGAAAAAATTACAAGCAACCTGTAGGCTGACTATATTACTTGAAGACTCATAGTTGCCCATTAAAAAAATCAAATATAAAACCTTCACATCTGGTTAATATCTGGTCTATTCCATCGTTACGGAACTTGTTTAATGTGCATTTAGCAATGAAGAAAGATTGTAGCTTTCTTTCTCTCTTCATAGTTTCATTAAAATGATTAAATAAGCCTGGTGCTTTATTAATTGATGAGATTGAGCCTACACATGGTTAGCACAGGTGTAGTTTTTAAAGTGAGATTCTATTTACCAAATTAGTTTCACATTAAGTAATGGTGCCCAAGAAGTTGCTATGAATGGATGGCATTGATGTTAAGATACTTGCAAAATATGATATTTTTTCTCATTTTATTATGCTTTACATTTTAATAAAAGCACATTAAGAAAATAAAATGCAGAAAATTAATTTTTAAAACTCATAATCCAACCACCTATATTGCATGAAAAAAGATTGAATATATTGATATATTTCCTTACAAGTTCTCCTGTATTGCTTTGTGGTATAGTTACTAATCTGAATCAATGTCAGAAATTAACTCCTCAATATTTTTAAGATGTGTTACCTGGATATCATGTACTTATTAGATATAATCATGCATTTGGGATATTTTATGCTTCTATGTTGTTTTCAACTGGAGAAATCTTCACATCAAAACAGTAAATAGTGGTTATAGACATGATTTGCATTATCTTCTTTTTTTTTTTTCGAGACAGAGTTTTCGCTCTTGTTACCCAGGCTGGAATGCAATGGCGCGATCTCGCTCACCTCAACCTCCACCTCCTGAGTTCAGGCAATTCTCCTGCCACAGCCTCCTGAGTAGCTGGGATTACAGACACGCGCCACCATGCCCAGCTAATTTTTTGTATTTTTAGTAGAGACGGGGTTTCACCATGTTGACCAGGATGGTCTTGATCTCTTGACCTCGTGATCCACCCGCCTCGGCCTCCCAAGTGCTGGGATTACAGGCATGAGCCACGGCACCCGGCTGCATTATCATTAAATTAACTGTTTAAACCAAGACCATTGGCAATGTGTGTGCGCATTTATGGGGGTGGAGGTAATTGAAAAAAATAACAGTAGAATGACAAAGTATTGAATATGGGTGAGCAGAATAATGGGTACTAATGGCTCATTATTTTTGTAAAAGTTTGAATACATACAACTATATTCACAGTTTGGAGATAGGTATAAAAATATTTAAATATATTTTTCATGTGCACACACATATTTTAACAGATATATGTCAGGCACTCTGTATCACACGTGTATTTTAACTATTATATTCTATACACATTTTATATCTTGCCTCTGGTATTTAAGTTGCAACCATGCTCTCATGTTATAAATCTTAATTTTTTAATTGCTTTATGCTATTCCATCATGTGAATATGCAATGAGTCACTTTCCAGTCATGCGCCATTTATATTTGCTCAATGCTTCCCTGTGAACTTCAGCTTCATACTTGTAATAGGAATCAGTACTCTGCACTTGCTTTTTTGTACACTGACTATCTTGTTTCTATCTGTTTAAGAGACAGAATTATATAATCTGATTGTGTCATCCATAAACATATGACTGCTATTATTTTGCTTCAAGTGGGAAAAATATCTGCCTTCATGAAGTGGACAAAATATGCAAGACTATTCTTAAAAGAAAGCTGGCTGAATTCACTTCTCAGAGCATCTACAAACATAAGCCTGGTCCCTCGGTAACGAATGAGGTGAACAGAGTGACAGCCTGGAGCTACAGGGGAAAAAAGGGGTTAAGAGATGATTTGCAATTTTTCTCACACACAAACTTAGCTACGAGATCCTCCATGTGCATATGTGCGTACATGTGTAGGTGTGCATGTGTGTTTAGGGTTTCTGCTAATGTAAACGACTAATATTATTCTCCTTATTTATATTATCATCCAAAGTTTCCAACAGCTCTGGGATACCCTTATTTCTAAGTTGGGACATTGGAGAAGAGGCAGCAAACTCTTGTTGTTTGGCCAGATTGAGACATGCGATGCTGACTTGCATTCCTGCCAAATTATTGGTTCACAAGGCTCTGTTTGAGTAGGCAGAAGCTTCATGGAACTGACAGTGAATTGTTCTCACAAGGCCGAAGATACAATTTAACTGTGAATGCGTAGTCCAATGCTCTTAACATGCAAATGGCCAGCAAAACAATAATGGCATGTCAAGTGCAATTTTCTCACCAGTCACAGATACCGTAAACTGTAATATAGTGTAATTATTTGGCATCCCGTGTCCTTCATACTAAGCACCACCCAAATGATTTCCAAGTTTCTGTGAAGAGGGAAGGTTATAAGGTCAAATGTAAAGAGAGAAAATGAGTCAGTGCCTTGGAGGAAGAGAATTATAAATAGATGTGGCATTACCAGCAAGAGAGTTACATCCAAATAAGGAACAGCTCAGAAGCCCAGGTAGGAGGAAAAAAGGGAGGAAAGAGAGCAGAGAAGTTTATGTAAGAAAGAAGATTTAGTATAAAAGAATTCTGACCACCTGCAGAGCAGACTGGTTTTTTTACCCAAAATAAAGCAATACAAGGAATGAGGATCACAGGACTTACAGAACAAGGACTAAAACAACCTGAGCCAAAAATCGATGTTACACACACACATACACATACACACACACACACACATACACGATGAACATCTCTCATCTGAAAATCTGAAATTGAAAAACCTCCCACATCTGAAAGTTTTTGAGCACTGACTTGACACAAAAAATAGAAAATTCCACACCTGAGAGGACAGATCCAAGATGGCCAATTAGGAGCAGCTCAGGATTCCAGCTCCCAGGGAAAGCGCAAAGGATGAGTGGACACTGAATTTCCAGACAGATTTTTATTGCCCACAGACCAAGAGATTTCCAGGCGGAGGAGCCCCACGGGTCGCCAGCGTGGCTGTTTTGGCCGGCACGGCTGTTTTGGCCTGCAAGGCTGTTTTGGCTGGCGCCCCGGTGTGGCAGTTCTCCGTACAAAATACATGGGCCCCGGCACTGTTTTAGCTGGCAATTGGTGGTCCTGGCAGACAGAGTTGCCCATTCAACTGATAAAACAGGGGACTGAAACAGGGAGCCAGGCCAGGAGATTCCCGGGCAAAAAAGTGCCACGAATCTCAGCACGGCTGTTTCAGCCGGCGCAGGCGCAGTGGGTTGCTGCATGGGAAATCACACACATCCCAGTGCCTTTTCAACAGGTGACTAGAACACCTGGGAGACATTTGACCATTCAACTAAATTAAAAAAAAAAGGGGGTCTGAGGCAGGGAGCCAGGTGATCAGGCTTAGCTGGTCCCACTCCTACAAAAAAAACAGCAATTGGAAACACTCTGGATTGAGAGTTTCACAGCAAGCACAGCTGAACCCGGGACAGTCCAGCTCTGTGGTGGAGGGGCCATTACTGAGGCAGTCCACCACTACGGAGGTAATCTGCCATTGCCGAGGCAGCCTGCCATTACAGAGAGAGTCTGACATTATAGAGGTGGGCTTCCATTGCCAAGACAGTTCTAATTATACCCATATAAACAGGACTGCAGGGAAGTTCACACAGCAGCTGTGCGGAGCCCACAGCAGCTCAGCAAAGCCTCTGCAGGCAGACTGTGACTAGGCTGCCTCCTCACTGGGCAGGGCAGCCCTGAAAAATGGCTGCAGCACAACAGAAATTCATAAATAAAGCCCTAACTCCCCGGGACAGAGCACCTGGGGAAAAAAAAAGGGGGGGTTATGAGTTCAGCTGCTGCAGGTGATCCCCAGGCAAGCAGGGCCTGGAGTGGACCTCAGAAGTCCTACAGCAGAGGGGCCTGAATGTTAGAAGGAAATCTAAGAAACAGAAAGAAATAACTTCATCATCAAGAAACTGGATGTCCACTCAGAGACCCAATCTGAAAGTCAACAACTACAAAGACGACAGGTGGATAAATCCACAAAGATGGGGAGAAACCAGTGCAAAAAGGATGAAAACACCTGAAACCAGAATGCCTCTCCTCCTACAAGGGATCACATCTCCTTACCGGCAAGGGAACAAGACTGGATGGAGAATGAGTGTGATGAATTGACAGAATCAGGCTTCAGAAGATGGGTAATAAGAAACTTCTCTGAGCTAAAAGAACATGTTCTAACCCAATGCAAAGAAACTAAGAACCTTGAAAAAAGATTTGACAAAAAGTTAACGAGAATAAACAACTTAGAGAGGAATATAAATGAATTGATGGACCTGAAAAACACAACAAAAGAACTTCGTGAAGCATATACAAGTTTCAACAGCCGAATTGACCAAGCAGAAGAAAGGACATCAGAGGTCGAAGATCAACTCAATGAAATAAATGAGAAGGCAAGATTAAAGAAAAAAGGCTAAAAAGGAATGAACAAAGTCGACAAGAAATATGGGACTATGTGAAAAGACCTAATCTACATTTGATAGGTGTACCTGAATGTGACGGAGAGAATGAATCCAAGCTGGAAAATACTCTTCAGGATATTATCCAGGAAAACTTTCCCAACCTAGCAAGGCAGACCAATATTCAAGTCCAGGAAATACAGATAACACCGCAAAGATATTCCTCAAGAAGAGCAACCCCAAGGCACATAATCGTCAGAGTCACCAGGGTTGAAATGAAGGAGAAAATGCTAAGGGCAGCCAGAGAGATAGGTCGGGTTACCCACAAAGGGAAGCCCATCAGAATTACAGTAGATCTCTCAGCAGAAACCCTACAAGCCAGAATAGAGTGGGGGCCAATATTCAACATCCTTAAAGAAAAGAACTTTCAACCCAGAATTTCATATCCAGCCAAACTAAGCTTCACAAGTGAAGGAAAAATAAAATGCTTTACAAACAAGCAAGTACTCAGATTTCATCACCACCAGGCCTGCTTTACAAGAGCTCCTGAAAGAGGCACTAAACATAGTAAGGAACAACCAGTTCCAGTCACTCCAAAAACATACCAAATGGTAAAGAGCATCAACACAGTGAAGAAACTGCATCAACTAACGGGCAAAACAGTCAGCTAGCATCAAAATGGCAGGATCAAATTCATACATAACAATATTAACCCTAAATGTAAATGGGCTAAATGCCCCAATCAAAAGACACAGACTGGCAAATTGGATAAAAAGCCAAAATCCATCAGTGTGCTGTATCTAGGAAATCCACCTCACATGCAAGGATACACAAAGGCTCAAAATAAAGGGATGGAGGAAGATTTACCAAGGAAATGAAAAGCAAAAAAAAAAAAGCAGCAGTTGTAATTCTCATCTCTGATAAAATAGACTTTAAATCAACAAAGATCAAAAGAGACAAAGAAGGACATTTCCTAATAATAAAAGGATCAATGCAACAAGAAGAGCTAACAATCCTAAATACATATGCACCCAATACAGGAGCACCCAGATACATAAGGCAAGTTCTTAATGATTCACAAAGAGACTTAGACTCCCACACACTAATAGTCGGAGACTTTAACACCCCATTGTCAATATTAGATCAACGAGATAGAAAATTAACAAGGATATCCAGGACTTGAACTCAGACCTGGACCAAGCAAACCTAATAGACATTTACAGAACTCTCCACCCTAAATCCACAGAATGTACATTCTTCTCAGCACCACATCACACCTACTCTAAAATTGACCACATAATTGGAAGTAAATCACTCCTCAGCAAATGCAAAAGAACAGAAATCATAACAGTCTCTCAGACCACAGTACAATCAAGTTAGAACTCAGAATTGAGAAACTAACTCAGAACCGCACAACTTCATGGAAACTGAACAACTGGCTCTTGAATGTTGACTGGATAAACAATGAAATGAAGGCAGAAATAAAGATGTTCTTTGAAATCAATGAGAACAAAGACACAACATGCCAGAATCTCTGGGACACATTTAAAGTAGTGTCTAGAGGAAAATATATAGCAATAAATGCTCAAATGAGAAGAAAGGAAAGATCTAAAATCGACACCCTATCATCAAAATTGAAAGAGCTAGAGGAGCAAAATCAAACAAACTCAAAACCTAGCAGAAGACAAGAAATAACTAAGATCAGAGCAGAACTGAAGGAGATAGAGACACACAAAAAAAACCCTTCAAAAAAATCAATAAATCCAGGAGCTAATTTTTCGAAAAGATCAACAAAATAGACAGACCACTAGCCAGATTAATAGAAAAGAGAGAATAATCAAATAGATGCAATAAAAAACAATAAAGATGATATCACCACAAATTCCACAGAAATACAAACCATCATCAGAGATTATTACAAACAACTGTATGCACATAAACTAGTAAACCTGGAAGAAATGGATAAATTCCTAGACATCCTCCCAAGCCTAAACCAGGAAGAAGTCGAAACCCTGAATAGACCAATAACAAGGTCTGAAGTTGAGGCAGCAATTAAGAGCCTACCACCAAAAAAAAGCCCAGGTCCAGATGGGTTCACAGCCGAATTCTACCAGACATACAAAGAAGAGATGGTACCATTCCTTCTGAAACTATTCCAAACAATCCAAAAAGAGGGACTCCTTCCCAAATCATTTTATGAGACCAACATCATCCTGATACCAAAACCCGGCAGAGACTCAGCAAGAAAAGAAAACTTCAGGCCAATATCCATGATGAACACTGATGCAAAAATCTTCAATAAAATACTGGGAAACCAAGTGCAGCAGCACATCAAAAAGCTTATCCACCATGATCAAATAGGTTTCATCCCGGCCGTGCAAGGCTGGTTCAACAAAAGCAAGTCTATAAACATAATTCACCACATAAACAGAACCAAAGACAAAAACCACGATTATCTCAATTGATGCAGAGAAGGCCTTTGACAAAATTCAACAGCCCTTTATGCTAAAAACCCTCAATAAACTAGGTATTGATGGAACGTATCTCAAAATAATAAAAGCTATTTATGACAAACCAACAGCCAATATCATACTGAATGAGCAAAAACTGGAAGTATTCCCTTTGAAATCTGGCATTAGACAAGGATGCCCTCTCTCACCACTCCTATTCAATATAGTACTGGAAGTTCTAGCCAGAGCAATCAGGCAAGAAAAAGAAATAAAGGGTATTCAAATAGGAAAGGAGGAAGTCAAATTGTCTCTATTTGCAGACGACATGATTGTATATCTAGAAGACCCCATCATCTCAGCCCAAAATCTCCTGAAACTGATAAGCAACTTCAGCAAAGTCTCAGGATACAAAATCAATGTGCAAAAATCACAAGCATTCCTATACACCAATAACAGACTTAAAGAGAGCCAAATCAAGAACGAACTGCCATTCACAATTGCTATAAAGAGAATAAAATACCTAGGAATACAACTAACAAGGAACGTAAAGGACCTCTTCAAGGAGAACTACTAACCACTGCTCAACGAAATAAGAGAGGACACAAACAGATGGAGAAACATTCCATGTTCATGGTTAGGAAGAATCAGTATCGTGAAAATGGCCATACTGCCCAAAGTAATTTACAGATTCAACACTATCCCCATCAAGCTACCAATGACCTTCTTCACAGACCTGGGAAAAAACACCTTAAACTTCATATGGAACTAAAAGAGAGCCCACATAGCCAAGTCAATTCTAAGCAAAAAGAACAAAGTGGGAGGCATCACACTACCAGACACCAAACTATACTACAAGCCTACAGTAATCAAAACAGCATGGTACTGGTACCAAAACAGAGATATAGACCAATGGAACAGAACAGAGGCCTTGGAGGAAACACCACACATCTACAACCATCTGATCTTTGACAAACCTGACAAAAACAAGCAATGGAGAAAGGAGTCCCTGTTTAATAAATGGTGTTGGGAAAACCGGCTAGCCATGTGCAGAAAGCTGAAACTGGACCCCTTCCTGACACCTTACACTAAAATTAACTCCAGATGGATTAAAGACTTAAACATAAGACCTAACACTATAACACCATAAAAACCCTAGAAGAAAACCTAGGCAAAACCATTCAGGACATAGGCGTAGGCAAGGACTTCATGACCAAAACACCAAAAGCATTGGCAACAAAAGCCAAAATAGACAAATGGGACCTAATCAAACTCCACAGCTTCTGCACAGCAAAAGAAACAGTCATTAGAGTGAATCGGCAACGAACAGAATGGGAAAAAAATTTTTGCAATCTACCCACCTGACAAAGGGCTAATATCCAGAATCTACAAAGAACTAAAACAGATTTACAAGAAAAAAACGAACAAGTCCATTCAGAAGTGGGCGAAGGATATTAACAGACACTTTACAAAAGAAGACATACGTGAGGCCAACAAACATATGAAAAAATGCTCATCATCACTGGTCATTAGAGAAATGCAAATCAAAACTACATTGAGATACCATCTCATGCCAGTTAGAATGGTGATCATTAAAAAATCTGGAGACAACAGATGCTAGAGAGGATGTGGAGAAATAGGAACACTTTTACACTGTTGGTGGGAGTGTAAATTAGTTCAACCATTGTGGAAGACAGTGTGGTGATTCCTGAAGGACCTAGAAATAGAAATTCCACTTGACCCAGCAATCCCATTACTGGGTATATATCCAAAGGATTATAAATCATTCTACTATAAGGACACATGCACACGAATGTTCACTGCAGCACTGTTTACAATAGCAAAAACCTGGAACCAACCCAAATGCCCATCGATGATAGACTCAACAAGGAAAATGTGGCACATACACACCATGGAATATTATGCAGCCATCAAAAACGATAAGTTCGTGTCCTTTGCAGGGACATGGATGAACCTGGAAACCATCATTCTCAGCAAACTGACACAAGAACAGAAAATCAAACACCGCATGTTCTCACTCATAGGTGGGTGTTGAACAATGAGAACACATGGACAGAGGGAGGGGAGCATCTCACACTGGGGTCTGTTGCGGGGAAACATGGGAGGGACAGTGGGGATTGGGAAGTTGGGGAGAGATAGCTTGGGGAGAAATGCCAGATATAGGTGATGGGGAGGAAGGCAGCAAATTACACTGCCATGTGTGTACCTATGCAACAATCTCACATGTTCTTCTTATGTACCCCCAAACCTAAAATGCAATTAAAAAGAAACAAAAAAAGAAAATTTCACACCTGACTTCATGTGATAGGTCACAGTAAAAGCTTCATTACATAAAAATGTTATTTTAAAAATGATAGAAAGTGTATCTCAGGCTATGCATATAAGGTAAATATGAAACATAAATCAATTTCATGTTTAGACTTGGCACCATTCTCCAAGATATCTCAATATATGTGCGAATATTCCAAAATCTGAAAACATCTCAAATCTGGACCACTTCATGTTCCAAGGATTTTGGAAAAAGGATATTCAATGAGGATGTGGGGTGTATGTGTGGGGGTGTGGGTGTGGGTGTGTGTTTGTGTGTGCATATTCCTGTTCCATAGGGGTTGTATGTTGTATCTTAAATATATATTAATCCCATACACTCAGAAGAGAGGAAATTACACTTAATAGAAGTGACTTTGTTCCCCAATTACTTTGTAGTAGAACTAAAAGAGAAAGAAGCTGGTTGTCCAAGAGGTCCTTGTTTATCTTTCTAACTTGACATAAGAGACTTTAACCCTAGTTCTCTGTCTTACAGTGCAATGGACTGAATGTTTATGACCTTCATATGTTGAAGTTCTAATCTTCAATTTGATGGTATTACGAGGTGGGTCTCTTGAAAAGTAATTTGGTCATGAGAGTGGAGCCCTCATGAAGAGGACTACAGCCCATCTAAAAGAAGACCCAGAAAGCTTCCTTGCCCTCTTTCTGCCAATGGGAGAATACAAGAAGATTGCAGAATACAAGAAGATTGTAGATTACAACGTGGAAAAGGGCCCTCACCAGAACCAACCATCTGGCACCCTGCTCTTAAAGACTACCAACCTCCAGAATTGAGGGAAATAAATTTCTGTTTATAAGCCACCCAGTCTATGTTAACGTGCTTTACAGCCAGAACTGACCAGGACACACTCAGTTACCCTGACCCTCTCTCAGCTCTGTAAATAGCCTTGAACGTGCTATTTCCTCTATTGAAAATGTTCTTTTTCTCTTTATTCCTGCACCCTGGTTCAGCAGGTTAACGCATATCAGCTTCCAGGTTATTTCCTTTGGGAAGATTCCATCCTCGCATAGAATAAGGCAGCGTCCTCTGTATACGCCTCAATAGAACCACATTTCTTCACTTCAGAGTATTTATTTCAGTTTTATTGCGATATTTTTTCATGTGATTATCTGTTTTAATGTCTGTCTCCCTCTAGTAGTTCATTGGCTCCATGCAGAAGGCATAGATAGATCTGTGTTTGATCCGAGCTAAGAATCTACTGGCAATGGAATACTCTGCAGATAGTAGGTGCTTAATAAATATTTGTGGCATGGCTGTATCAGTCACCATCCTGACTTACAGCCAAGGGTTCTTATAATGACACTCAGTTGTCTACCATGAAGAATCTATGCACATTTTACCACAGGATGATATTTTTGTGTTGTTTGCCAGATTTATCAAAAACTACCACAGGTTTTCTCCCTCTTTTCTAAGACCAGAACAAATCGGCATAGTTGGGTTAGGCATCCCATGAGCCACTTTTTTCTCTGTCACAATTTCTAAAGAAAGTCAACACTGCAGTACACAGAGATGTGACATACTCAGTGTTTATGTGTTTATGAACAGACTCTGCTCTGCCTTGGTCCGCAGAGAACTGTAGGCAGGAATGGAGTCTGTTTGGCTGGTATTTGCTTTTCAGAATTCCAGACAAAAGCTTTCTGCTCCAGTTTGTACTATAAGCATAAACACAAAAGGCTGAAGATAGTGGAAGACAATGTGTTGCTTTATGACAGTGGTAAGTAAGGGAGACAGTCTCCATAGGGGTAATCTTGCAGCCTTTGAAAGGGAGTTGCTTAAACCAGTTAACTTTTTCTTCATGCCCATACCTCAAAGAAAGACTTTCAAAATCAATACATAGAAAAATATTTTAACTACCCAGTCGGTCGATAAAATACCCATATGAAAGAGAGAACATGAAAACCCCTTTATTGAAAAATCTATTGAGCTTATATGACTATTATAAATTCTTCCATTTTATAAGTAAATTTATTCATTTTTTTTTTCATGAAAAATATTTACTGAGAAGTTCCTATAGGAAGGCAGGGTTCTAGGTTCTGGGGATACAGAGTAAAGACCAAAGGACTCAAAATTTCTTTTCTCTGTGGAACCTGCATCCTAGAAGAGACAAATAATGAACATGATAAGGTATACAGTGTGTTAGACAATGATCATCAGGAAGAAACAAAAATCAAACATAGACAAATGGTATGATGTATTAAAGGAGGAACAATTACATTTTAGAAGAATTGACAAGGAAAGCCTCTCTAAGAATATGACTTCCAGGCCAGGCATGGTGGTTCATACCTGTAATCTCAGCACTTTGGGAAGCCAAGGCAGGAGAACTGCTTGAGCCCAGGAGTTCAAGATCAGTCTGGGAAACACAGGAGACCCCATCTCTACAAAAGATTTAAACAAAAATAGCCAGGCATAGTGGTGCATGACTATAGTCCCAGTTATCAAGGAGGGACTATTCACTTGTGCCTGGGAGGTCGAGGTTGCAGTGCGCTGTGAACACAACACTGCACTCAAGCCTGAGTGACAGAGCAAGACCCTATCTCAAAGAGAAACCAATATTTATGACCACCGACTTCATTCCATTTCAACAGAAAATATAAAGACCTATGTTGCTTCTGACCAAGGGAAGCATCTTACTCTCAGTCATTTTACTCTCTCCCTCATGGCTTTGCATAAATCTCTCTATCTCGCTGGGGGACTTCACTTCCTACCCCACTCCCCTGGGCCAGTGACTCTTCAAGACACATAGAAACATCATCTCCACACCATAAAACATGTGCCAGTGAAGAGGCCCTTCTTTGGGCTGTCAGAGTCTTGTTGTTCACCTAATGAGGTAATTGTTAATTTGTCTGCCACTCCAACTACAAACACATACACACACACATACAATTAAGAATGTAATTACAACTACAATTACTATATAGCAGGCGCTATGCTTCTATTATTTTCTTTACTCTTACAAATTCTTATTTATCTTATTTGTATAATCATTGAAAAACTTCAGTAACCTTCTCAGGGTTAACATCCAGAAAGTGGCCAAGCCCGTATTCAAACCTTGAGAGAGTACATCTCTAATGCTAAGGCTCTTTCTCAGCATCCAGCTGCCTACCAATATACTAAAAACAGATGATGGATGCTGTAAGGTTATATGTGAAGCACTGAAGAACCAATCACTCAAAAACTAGCTCTGCCCTTGAGCATGAACTCAGCCTGCTAGGTCAGAGGCCCCACCACGGTGACTCACGGGAGGGCCTTTCAAAGAGCAGGTGTGCTTGTAAGTAAGTAATGCTTCTCAGCCGGTTCCTGGGGAGAAGCTGGGAGGTGAAGTGGTTTAAAGAGTCGGATGTGGAAGAGTGTGCACAGAGATAAAACACTGTAAAGCACCGGTGGGCACCCCGATACGGATCATCCCCGCACTCAGCCTGTCTCTTAATCTGAAGCAGTCACCTGAAATGTATTTTTGGCTACACTACAAACCAAGATCCTCCAAGGCTACACTGTCATAATTCAGGAGCATTTTTCTTTAAAGGGAAATAGGTATGATGGGAACTGTTTGCAGAAAAGTTTCCAGAAAATAAACTCTGATTTAACAATTGTTTGGGAATTGGTCATGGTAGGAAGCCGTGAAAAGGCTAGATAAAAACCATCACTAAGACTCAAAAGCATTTTGGCTATTTCAAAATCCTTGGGTTCACTGGCAACATTTCTGTCCTTCAGAGAAGCATGAAAGTCTCATGTATCACTAAGTCACAAGAAGATGCTGAATGCCTGGCTGTTTACCTCTATCTTTATTACTTCATGTAAGAAATGGAGGTAAAATCAGTTATCGGATTCTGAGTCCAAAGCAACTCCATGTTAATTACTTTTTCTACCCAGATAAAAATGAAATGTTCTCCTGTTCATTTGTTTTGATTTGTTCATTTGTTCTGCATGTTTTATTTACATTAGGCAAGACGCAGAGTGACATACCTTCATAAAGAGGTAACTAAGAAGAGCAAGAAGGCGTCCATTATATAAATATGCATGTATTCACATAATTTCATATGGCATGAAAATGTCTTGCCTTAGGGCTGATTAAAGAAATTTTGAATATCCAGAAGTAGGCATTTAAAGACTTTACATTCTATACTCAATACTTCTTAAGTGTAAATTGCAGTTTATGCTCCAGTTAGCTAGTTATTAATATGTAATAAGGCATAGTGGGTGAAATAATGGCCAATTGGAATTTCCAACAGGATTCAAACTCAGGTTGGTAATTTACCAGCTCTGTGATCTTGGTTTGGTTTATTAATCCATCTAAACTTCAGTTTTGCACCTACAGAAAAGATACAATAATGCTGGTAAAGAATCCCATATCGAAAACCCACAGGGCCAGATGTATTTTGGAATTCAAAACGTTTCATACTTTAGAAACATATTAAGGTATATAAACTATATGGTAAGTAACACCCTCAGCAGGGTCTGGGACAGCACCCTGTAATCAACCACATTAACATTTTTGCAGCAAAATCTATGAATAGTCACAATTACGGAATGCATTACGACTATAAATAGCCTCAAGACAGTTCTGCTACCTGAGTTTGTATCAAGGATACAAAAAATACATATATTTCTGAGATTTTTGTATTTTGAACTTATGACAAGGGGAGTACAGACTTGTTTAACACACATATATTTGTATGCATACATGCAAATAAACACACATAGGCATATATTGAAGGGGGGGTTACTGTAAGAATAAAAAAGATTGGTGCCCACAGAGTGCTTTTATAATAGTGTTCAACACATAATAAACACTCAGTATTGGCCAAAATGTAAGTTCCTGAAAGGCAGAGATCATTGTTATGTTCATTGACATGCCTCCCATGCCTAACAGCGTCTGGCACATAGGAAAGGCTCAATAAATATCCATGTAATGATTCATGATATCGCCTCATGCAGGCTTTCTTCATCCAAGTAGAACCATATGAAATGAGAAACATAATCCTTGGGGAAGCTCAATTTGTTTTGCAAGACAATAGGGTAAAAGCAGAATGCAATCAGAAGTTCCCAGTGAAACACAAAGAGTTAACTCAAGTCCTGAAGACCAATATTTAATTCCCCTTCTACTTTTCTTTTAAATCACGGCATTTGGAAAGTGAGTAACGTTGGCCTGATTCACTTCTGAAACTGACTTATCAAGAAAACCAGCCATTGGCAGGCTCATAATTGCAATTATACCTACATGATGGTGTGCATCAAAATTAAAAGGAGCTTATGAACAGTTCTGAGGAATAAACATATCTAGTCTCCAATAATCCACAGTGTGATTTTGGAAAACCAGCAGCCCATGTCTACCAAAAAAATTTGTCTAACCTGCCAACAACAATAAAACAATGTAAGTCCAGTCTAACTTACATACACACACACACACACACACACACACACACAAACCCTCCACTAAATCAAAATTTTGATTCTGTACATTTGATTTTGTCTGACAGTGAAAGAGTTAGTTTCCTATTGCAAAGTTTTTCAAATAGTACAATGAACAGTTGAGCATGTACTCTAAGAACTTCCCTTTCTCCGTCTTAGGTTAATTATTGAAAAAACAGATGATAAAACAAAAAAGATAACTATCTACCTGCAATTATACATATCTACATGGTCTTAAAACAAAATACACTCTTAGTAATTGAAGTGGTAGAATTCAGACTGAGAAAAGATGCCTATCTCTTACAAGTACTATAAACTAGAGAATGAGAAATGCGAATGAGAAAAAATATTATTTCTTTATGCATTATATAAGCAGTGTTATATTTTACTGATAGCCAGGTGGAAGAGGTGGAAGGAGAATCTTTCCCTAGAAGACCATTTAAAACTGTTACCTTGGGATTAATCGTATTCCTAACAGAACAACAGGTAAACTCACTAACCATCTGGCCTGAAGAATTTACAGCTGTGTGGCCACAACTAAAAAAAGTCTGGTATTAAACATCTTAAGACCACTAACAGACCCTGAAATTGAGATCTTAAAAACAAAGCTTACCCGGCCAACAAGAATTGGTTCAGGTCCAGAAAACTCTTCCAGCACAAACATTTGATTCCAAACCCAGCCTCTTTTGGAGCGGTTCAAAATTCGCTGTTCTTCACCCAGACTGCTTAGTTCCAAAGGGGATCCACTCATTAGAACTTGAGACTGATTCATCGGAGCCATGTAAATGCAAGGGGGAAGGGTAATCCATAATATTGTTAATGGAGTCCAGAGATCCACGAGCATTTCCGCTAGCCGTTCTGGCATGGTCCCACCAGTTAAGCAAATCACCACGAAAATGAGACAATTATTTTTTTTGTCTTCGGTCTGTAGCCATCCAATTCATCATGCAGTGCGGAGCATTTACTTACAGCTCTGCCACGTGTCTAAAGCACGGGAAACAGACATCATCTAAGCGGCTTTTCTAAGACCACAATCCATTGGCTTTTCTTTTCATTGAAATTTCCTGCAAAAACAAGGAGGGAGAAAGATAAGGGTCTGCTCAAACAGTTTTAAAACAAAAATCACTGCTTTTCAAAAGCACCTAAAGTGAACAATAGTAGGCACTTCTCAAACTCTTAAATGGAGCTGAAGAATTAGGATAAGTAAGCTAGTAAGTCCTTTTATTTTTAAGCTTTATTTGGATTTTAGTTTTCATTCACAGCTATGTGGCCTATCAGAAACTGTTTTGCATAATAGCAGTTCTCTTCTTCCTCCTTGCTGCTTTCTCTCACATTTCCCTCTCTTCCTTCTTGATTTCCTTCTCCTCTTTCCACCCCTTTCTCTCTTTCTTCCATTCTTTTTTGTTTTAACACTTCGGGGTGTATGCTGACACAGTCCACTTGTCAAACAGACTATAGGTCTTTTACTTTTTCTTTCCTTTTTTCTAACCTGTTTAAAGACACATTTTGGTTCCTTTTATGCTGAACTCTGTAAAGTAAATAGCTTTGAATTAACAACATTAAAAAAAATACAAATGAGAATGGGAGGGAAATTTACCCCCATTTTTACAATCTTAGTTTCCAAGATTCATCAGAAGGGATTGCCCAGTTCAGGGTGCAGAATGCAATTCTCTGCCAGGAAGCTAATAATGAGTGAATAAAATTAGATTGCTCCCAGAGAAAAATTATGTAATGTCCAGCTTGTATGCTATAATCAGGACAGTATCAGGGTCCCCGCTCAAAATGTACAGTTAAACAGGAGATTTAAATTATAGAAAGCTCCTTTGGGAATAAAATATAGTTTAAAAAATGTAATGTTCAACTGAAGAGATTCAGAAAGACATGGACACAAAAAAATCCCCATTACCTGAGGTGTCAGATGCATTTTTTGCTTACGTTCAGCATGGCAAATGCGTTTCTTCCCTCACCAAAAAAAAAATTTTTAAAGAAATAACATTCACTACAGATCCAAGAGAGAAGCTTTGCTGAATTAGACTAAATGGGAAAATAATTCCTCAGGACACCATCGGGGACAGTGTGGCTCAGGGAATTCATAATAGGAGAGGGAACCTTTCACCTCTAGGTCTCTGTTTCCATTCTGGCTCAGAATAAGAAAGCTAGAAAGTCATTAACATTAGCTGGGCTGGTGAGTGGCCTTAGTGAAGCCAGATGAAAGGGGCAGACCCAGACTGTACTGCAAATACAGGCAGAATCTGATCTAACAAGATGGCCAGTGGAATCACCCTGCTTGTCATTCTTCACCTGGGCTCAGCTCAATCACTGAGACTCTATAATTCAAAAGGGCTCAACACTGATGAGTCCATAGAGGAGCCATGACAAGCAGCAGTTGCTTTTGAAATGGAAGAAAAAAAACGTTTTTCAATAGGGAGCCAACACAGAGAAATCGGAGTCCAGAACAACATCCTCTCCTTTCCCTGGAATTGCAGCAAATCTTCCCCTTAAAACAGTTTTCCCTTAAGGCTTTCTCTTATCCCAGTGTGTGAGCAGACTTTGGCAGGCTTCAAAACTTAAACTAAACAAAATTCAAAAAGCCCCCATAAAGAAATCCCCAAATCTTTGTATCTTTCTGAATGGTAAAGCCGTTCATTACTTTAACAGCATTTACAACACATCCATGCTGTGCTCTTTCTAGACCTGAGGGAGAAGGTGGTGCTAAAGGAGTCTTGTGCATGTTGAGGACTGTCTGTTCTGGAAACAGATACATCTGGCTTTGGATCCCAGCTCACCCTACTTGCTGTCTCTGTAATGATGAACAAGATATTCAAGTTTTCTGAGCTTCAGTCTTTTCTTCTGCAAAGTGGCACTAGTAGTAATGTCTACCTAATGGGACAGTTGTGTGGTTCAGAAATAAGACACATGTAAACCAGCCAGATGGTGGGAAATACTCAGTAAGCTGGAATTTGTATGGTTATCCTGGGCCAGATGTGTGGTGATGACAGGATTCCTGCCATGGAGAGGCTTTGAGAAAAGACGAATGAATGAGCAGAGTGAAGCTATGTGACCTCTGCAGTAAAAGTTGGCAAGGTATGAGGGTGTCACAAAGGTGCTCAAAGGCCTTCCCTACAGTGGAGGATGAGGATGGTGCTAGTGGGGAAAGGCCGTTTTACACACATGGTGAGATCCATGCTAGTCATAGAACCTCAGCCTAAACACTTCTCAGAGAAATGGGACTTGTACTTTCCAGTTCTCCCCTACTCCATGATAGACCATACTTAAATGTGCAAAAGCCATGTACGCTATTCTTCAAAGGCATACGTTTTGTTTGTTTCTTTGTTTGTTTACTCAGGCTCAGAGTTATTAGCCCAAGTGATCCTCCTGCCTCAGCCTCCAGAGTAGCTGGGACTACAGGCGTGTACCACCCCATGTCTGGCTAATTTTATTATTACTATTATTTTTAGAAATGGAGGGGGTTGATCTTGAACTCCTTGCCTCAAGCGATCTTACCACTCCAGCCTCTCAAACAGCTGGGATTACAGCATGCACCTCAGTACCTGACTGGCCTGAGTTCTACAGCAGCAGAACAATAAGATCGTTATGAGAGTGGCCTCTAGTGTCAGCTGCTTGGGGTTTGAATTCTAATCCGTACACTGATCATTTGTATAACAGGGGAGGGAGAGATAACGAATAACAATAACAATGAAACAATGATAATATTACAGACCAGACAAAGTTGTTTTGAGGACTAAAGAAGATATGCTTGGTAAGTCAGTTAGGATAGGCTAGCACGCACAGTTCTTTAAAATTTTGCCAAACACTCTGCAAGTATATTCTGACATCTGCTTTGTTGCTAATGATTCTGGGATAAGAAAATTTCATCTCAGTTTAAATTCGTAATAGACACTTTCATGGAAACCACCAAGCGGCACTGAGGATGGACTGCGGCTTGTTGGATGGACTGCGGCATGGACCGCAGTGAGTTCCCCCGCCTGAACTCACCAGAATAAGTTTAAAAATGATAACAGACCCTGGGCCAATGTTATGCAATGGCATAGCTTGACTAGTCAGAATGAGTAGGTTAACTAAAAAGGGGCTATGTGTGTAGTCATAAATAGTATCCACTAACACAATTTCTTACTGTTAGATAAAGCTTATAATGCCTTGCCTTGTTGTGTTCAAAACTGAGGCAGAGAATAATTGATTTACTAAAGGAACACCTGTAAGTAAAGAAAGAACCACTATTTGAACCTATGTAACTTCAAAATTCTTTCTGTGCAAGACCCTTTCTCTCATTATAGAAATATTTAATGACCACATACTATATGTCAGGTATTGGGGGAGAGAAAGGCAAATGGTTCAGAACTCCTGTCTTCAGGAAGCAAAGAATCTGTTTCACGAATAAAGAAATACATAATCAATTCACTGAAACGTAGTCTTAGAAGGTTTAAAAGAAATGCAGAGTGATGTGTAAGCTACTCATCTTGGCAGAATTAAAGAAGCCTTCCTAGAGGGGATGTCATTTAAATGTTGAAACAGAATTAACCAACTGAGAAGGGAGTATAAGTGAAAGAACATTTCTTTTTTTTTTTTTTTTTTTGAGATGGAGTTTCGCTCTTGTTACCCAGGCTGGAGTGCAATGGCACGATCTCGGCTCACCGCAACCTCCACCTCCTGGGTTCAGGCAATTCTCCTGCCTCAGCCTCCTGAGTAGCTGGGATTACAGGCATGCACCACCATGCCCAGCTAATTGTTTGTATTTTTAGTAAAGACGGGGTTTCGCTATGTTGACCAGGATGGTCTCGATCTCTTGACCTCATGATCCACCTGCCTCGGCCTCCCAAAGTCCTGGGATTACAGGTGTAAGCCACCGCGCCCGACCTGAAAGAACATTTCAGTCAGCCAATGAATAGGAGCAAGACCATCAACTAATCTAGAATCTCTAAATGAATCAGCATCTAAGGTAATTTTCAAATTATTATTTCCAGGATCACCCAGTCCACGGTCACTCCATCTTTTTCCAACCCATCAAATTCATAGTAATCGTGGTCTCTACAGAGTACATGTCAAATTGGTAGCTCTTTCCTCTGCCAGTTCTTTGTGAAGAGAAGAGCATGTTTGGTTTCTCCAAAGGTCTAGCCATAGCACAGAGAGGCAACAGACAGTTGCCTCTGAGTGCTGTTCCCGTGCAACTTCTCAATCTTCAGGGTTTTTTTTTTTTTTAAGGGAGACATGACTTTATTAGACAAATAAAAAACAACTGAGGTGATGGCTTGGTCTTCAGCAGATGCCTTGGTGGATGAGGCTGCTTTTGGCTGCACTGGCCTTCTCCTGCTCCGGCTGCCATGCAGGGTCCAACTCAAAACAGCACCATAGCCTTAGAGTCTCATCGGCTGCTGCGGATGCCACTGTGGCCCCATCTGGGCTCATGGTCAGACTCAGGACCCAGGATGTGTGACCTTTCAGTTCAGCCACCTTGGCCATGGTTGGGTACTTCCAAATAACCAGCTGGTTCTGTGAAAAGCCGTGGACTGAGATGAGCTCCTTGTAGTGGGGAGAGCAGAGGATGGACCACACCTGGAAGTGGGCATCCACAGCACTCAAACAGGCCCCAGAGCACGCATTCCAGATGCGAATGTGTCGATCACTGGTGCCTCCTTCTGTTGCCAGGACATTGGACTGCCAGGGACACCATGCTACAGCCTTGACAACCCTTGATGCTGGGTGAATGTTTGCAGAGGAACTCAATCACCCTCTCCAGGAGCACTAGGCCACACATTGACCAAGCTATCATTGCCACCACTGGCCAAATGTCATCCATCTGGGGCCCAGCGCCGCCCACACACTTCCTGGCTGTGGCCACTCAGTGTGGCCACATGGTGTTCTGCTACCTGAACATCATGGTGGTGGATGTGGCCAGAACATGAACCACTGGACGGGATATAGCTGTTCCAACTAAGAGATGGCCAATACCCAAGACCTCGGGAGAAATTAGCCCAACTCAGGGGAATCCCTTCAACCACATAGGTCATTTCCATCACATCGCCTATAGGAAGCTTCTAGAGACTGAAAAACTTACATGCCATCTCTAAGATTTTGCCAAATTCTTAAATCATCTGTATTATTACTTTAAATTTTATTGACACAGGCTCCATTTTTTAAATATTTATTTTAAATGGAAAGCTAATATTACTTGATATAATGGAATATAGCTTTAAAATTACAAGTTTAATAGCGAACACTTAGAGAGTACCCAGATAATATTAAATCATAAAGAAGAACTACACATACACACATATACACATATAGATTCATACCTACTCTTCGATATAACTTTATAATATTATTATTGCTTTGTTATCGTCATTCTCATTGTAGATATAACCAAATTAAAGTACAGAGAGATTAGTATTTTAAGTAATGTTCTATTTGTACTAAACTAGACACTGTTAAAAGCTTGAGGTCATCTCACTATTTGCTAAAAAGAAAGACTAGTGATAGTCAGAGGCAGGCTGGTTAATATTTAATAAGTGGCTCTTTGAGAGAAAAAATTCTGATTTGCAATGTTTTCTGATTTCCATGGTATAAATACTTCCACCATGACCAATTTTAAGCTTCCAATTGACCATTAACCAGCTTTGAAAATTACTGAAAATTTAACCATCCACTCTGTTAAGACTCAGTAAAGAGCCAATGCTAGCACACCTGTTGTGAGGTGCTTCTCAAATATTAATAGGTATCCAAATTACCTGGAAATCTTGTTTAAATACAGATTATAATTCACTTAGGCTAGTATGGGACTTGAGAGTCTGCATTTGTTATAACTTTCCTGCAGTGCTGATGCTGCTTACTGATTTGAAAACCATACTTTGCAAAGCAAGTAGTGCTAAAGAAGACCAGCTCCCAGCTCAGACCTCCTCGAGATGACTGAAAGGACTCAATGGTGTGGTGAAAGAGTCACTTCCTCCCTCATGTCGTTTAATGTCATGCCATGAACTAGTTACCACCACTGTGTAATGGACTGAACACATAGATTTGGGGAACCCCTGAACTACAGTGTATGAATATATGGAATTTTATACAATGTCACAATACTTTCCTCTCCCCTCATATCTATTTTATGTGAGGCACTGGGAAAATTGATGAGCTAACTGTTGTGTTGACATGCACATGCCTGCTATCAGGGAGTGTTGCAACTTGGTCTTCAAGCTAATCCTGCCAATTTGAGAGAAATGGGACTCTGTTGTGACATTTAGAACCACACCATTTGTATGCTTGTACCTCTGCCATGGGCAGACTAATGTTGTCCTCTTAAAACATCAGAGAATGGCTTTGTAGAAACTTTTGAGATGCAACTGAATCTTATGTCAATGTTATCAGTATTAATAAATATTGTGAATAGTAGCTGCATACACAAACTGCTTAACTTTGTGCAAGGAAGAAGAAATTGAGCAAGGTTGTGAAGCTGGGGTTAAAAAAATCAATTTATTTTTACATTTTTCAACCACAGTATGTATGTCTGACCAAGCAATCCACTTTATTATAATGCTGTTGCACTGATTTACATCCAGATAGTGAGATGAAGAGATTTTACAGTCTCTCTGGAATTCTTAAATATAAGAAAGTCTTTAGAATTCCCCCATATGAAGATATCTTTTCCTGGGTAAAATACTTACAATCTGACTTTTCATTCATACTTACATTTCAGAGATAGTTCTAATTACAGCCTGGATTTCACTCTGCTGATTCCAACATTATTTTAAGGTGAACTAAGTCAATTCTCAGATATAAGTCATTATGCAAAAACATATTACACCATCCATTTTATAAATAACGTGGATTAAAGTTCAAAATGATGAGCAACACGCTGATAGGTGAAGTCTAAAACAAAAACATGCTTTTATAGACACTTCAGGATTCAATCCAGCAGATTATTGTGGTTGACAGGAAACTATGCTTTTATTATCCACTAGGCTTAGCAGCCACAATATTTCATGAAAGCAAAAATGACACAGAGGACCAGTGAGTTTCTATTAAAAATGTTTCTGACCTTGAATTTAGAGCCATTAGCAGCCTGCTTCAAAACAGGTAAATGTACATTGAATTCAAAGTGGTATTTCCCGAAAGCAGGGGATGGTGATTCAGTGTGTGACCCAGAGCAATTCACGCCAAGCCCTGGCTGACTGGGGCTGAGCAGGCAAAATAAGCCTTTGGATTTTAGAGAGGAAATACAGTTGCATGTATTCAAGTATAAACAACACAAGAAGATCACCTTTCTATAGCCTTCAGAATTCTCTAACCAGATACCCTTAGCAGAAACATATTCTGAATTGTTTATGTACACACACACACACACACACACACACACGCGTATTATTTTGTGTATCCTCACTCTGCCACAACCCTTCTGGCCATACTTCTCTGGTATCAGACCACAAAATTATCCAGATGTCAATCTGTGCAAAAACATATTTATTGTTTACTTGTTTTACCATCCAGAATAATACCTGTCAAATTCACCTTTTTTTTTTTTTTGAGACAGAGTTTCACTCTTGTTGCCTAGGCTGTAGTGCAATGGCGTGATCTCGGCTCACTGCAACTTCTGCCTCCCAGGTTCAAGCCATTCTCCTGCCTCAGCCTCCCACGGAGCTGGGATTACAGGTGCCCACCACAATTCCCGGCTAATTTTTTGTATTTTTAGTAGAAACGGGTTTTACCATGTTGGCCAGGCTGGTCTCGAACTCCAGACCTCAGGCAACCCACCCATTTTGGCCTCTCAAGGTGCTGGGATTACAGGCATGAGCCACTGCACCTGGCCTCAAATCCACTTTTTGTTCTGTTGTCACGATACTCTTCTCTACCTGAAGTTTTTGTTTTCTTTAAGTTCTAAAATTGATGGTTTCCTTTGCAAAACTCGGTATATAAATGCCTCTCCTCCTCCTTTCGCAAGATGGAGTCAAAATTTTGTTCTTCACATAGAAATTTTTCTGTTATAGAAATTTTGAATGGGGCGACTAAGCCAGTGACAAAGACAATAAAGTCAAAATAAAATCTTTTTTCTAGTGTTATAGAACTAGATCTTTGCTTAGAAAACTTTCTTAGACTCATCAGTTTAGTTAAGAAATTAAGAATAATGTTCTTCTGTTGGGCTTTTTAAAGGCATACCAGTGTTGAGATCATCCTAAAAAGATGATCAATCCCACAACTCCCTTGCCAATTATGGACACAGTGGTTCCAGAAAGTCAATTCTCAAGTCTAATTTAAATCCCTCCTTCTTTATTTAAAAGTTATATCCTTTGCAGTCTTTAAATCATATGTTCAAAATTGAATACTCAAAGACCTACTGACAACATTTTGTGCAGGTCCTTTAAATCACAGAAATTAATCAGAATCAATCTTATTCTTATCAACCTTGTAATACAGCCAAGCTGTGGAAAGTCCCATGAGATAGTTGTTTAGATCATTAACTCTAGAGTCAGATAGAAGTAGTTTTAATCATGAATTAAGTGACCTGGGCACATTTATCTTATTTGTGGCCGGTGAAGAAACTGATGCTCTTTGTCTAATACTACCTACTTTGAAAGATTGAAGAAAAAATAAATTAGGTATTTTAAACTATTTGTCAATGTAGCAACTATAGTAACTATTCACTGAATGTTTCAAGTGCTTAACAAAAAATAATTACTGATTTTTAAAAATTATTTTATTGCAATCTTGTGCTGCATATGTACATCAGTGGGGAAAATTCCAATGTTCTACATAGGTAATAAGTAAAATAATTTTTTTTAACTCTTGATTTATAAAACAAAAATGGCACGAGCCAGGATGGGTATAAATAAAATAGAATTTTAGAAATAGTTTTCCCTCCCCTCAACTAACATGCAATTAAAGCAATGCCTTCAAATAGTTTTATTAAGCCTCAAAAGGGCTGCACTTTTACTGTCCAGAACCAACAACGTATTTCCTTCCCATAGAAGATATGACATTGTTCATCACTATTTTCTGCTGAGAGGGCAGAGTACAAGCACTACCTGTTCATGAGTGAACTATTCTTTCCAATCAAACTGTAGCCACTCATTTACAAACTTACCTGGTACATCTCTTTTACAAGATAAATTCCAATGCACTTCATAATCATCTACATTCTTGTGAGGACAACACAAGTGGAAAGTCTGTAGTAATTCCAAGATGAAGCCAAGGTGATAGCTATATATTACTTAAAGGGAGCTCAGAGAAGATAATGCTAATCAGAGATTGCAACAAACTTTTTCTATTTATTTCAAGAAACTTTAGCACTACTGATGATAGAAATTAGATTTCTCACTTAAGAAATGTGGAAATGGTTAAAATCACTTACATCATATAATGGGGGCTTCAGAGTCTGTTATACTGAAATAGAAATGCAGCCAACAAGCCCAGTATACATCATCCAGATTCTGTCAATTAGAGTACACTGTGTTAATAACCATGCTAACAAGTGGACCTTACTGTCACTCTTTCATGTTTCTAAAACTTTATAGATTAATAACCACTCACTGACACTTAACATGAACTACAGACACAGGTGATGGATGAGTAGACACTCAGATAGATAGGAAGCAATTACTTGACAAAAATACTAGAGTTATGACCCGAATGTATACTTTATGAAAATCAAGGGAGTTGCTTATGCAGATTCTAAAACACGTACACAATCTTCAGCTACTATAGTTTAGCGACACTCAAAGGCAAGAGAAGATGTGTGTTTTACCACTCTGATCAAAATAAGTACAAATTAATTGTTTTTTTTTTTTAATTTTTCTGAGCATCTCTATGTTGAAGATGGGAATAGGTAGACACAAATTTAAATTCTGTTTGTAAAGCTCAAACAGCAACAGACTAATAAAGAAGGAAATGTGCCTTTGTACTTTTTAAATCAAATTTTGGAGACAAGTCTTCTTACATAAAAAGGAAATAATTCCCTTGTGATATTTATATCACTCCTCCATCTACTTATTTTATATCATTTGTGTCACATCTAGAATCAAGTAATCATATTTTATTCATTAATCTATCTAGAGAGAAAAAAGGCATGGAAAATACTGTTCTGACTGCAAATAAAACATAAATATACTGTAATATTTTCACTTGATGTACATAAAAAAGATTAAGAGGATTGCATTTAAAATTCCTTTGTAATATATTCAATATGCCTAAAATATCAATAAACACATCCACAAAAGTACCTTATCATGGCATACTATTTTTCCCTGTGTGTATATGTGAGGGCCAGGTATCCTGTTGATTAATACAGAAGAGTATGAAATTGACTTTGAAAACACCCAGAGTTGCAACTCACATGAGGGTAAGGTGAACTGTTCAATTCAAATACAAAAAAATACTAAAGAAAAAGAACGGAGGGCAGGAGAGAGAGAGGAAGTCAATCAATCCTCAGTTATGTTTTATACATTCTCAGCAATGTACAGACATTGAATCACCCATGCAGCAACTCCACAATTAATGCATTTTTTTGCCAATAAAGTATAACTTTGCATCATATAATAGTTTAATAGCATTCTTTAATGCAAGTCTAGTCTTGGAGGCATTCTACTTTTACAAAGCTGAATTATGTTATATTTTATATTCCCATATCATTTAAAATATGATTGTGAGGGGGTAAGAATATGCTTTGTGGAACATGAGTAAAATTGATTTTAAAAATGAGAAAAGCTGTGGCTAAAAATAGACTTAGGAGGACTTAACGAAACTTCTGTAGAGAAAATTGTGGTAGCTAAGTCACAAATTGAACTTTGGAGACGATTACATATCTTCCTTTTAATGAAAATATACTAGTATAGGGTGCAGGGCATAGTCTTTGCTAATTTGTTATTGCATTAAATAAATATTTACTGAGTATTAAATTGGTGCTTAGCCCTGAATCATCTATCATTCTAGCATTTGCAATTGTTTCTGGCAGTGGGGGCAGAGAAGGAAAAGTGTTTGAAGGTTTCAAATATAAATGTTATTCATTTATGATACTTTCCAAAGAGATACAGAAAATCACATCTATATTTCTCTACCCACTGAGAAGTTAAAACACACACACACACACACACACAAACACACACAAACACACACACACACACAAGACATCTAAGCAAGAGGATGGATATTGTTCATGATAGAGAATAGCACATGACATTTAAAACTCAGGAAATAAAGCTTAAAACTTGTTAAGAAAAACAACAACAACAACAACAACAAGAGTATTGGCCCCAGTGCTTTGCCGTGAAGAAGCAACAGAGATTTAGTTAGCAGCAACATATGGTAGAAAGAGCTAAATGGCATCCCTTGAACTTATTTCTTTTCTGACCTTTTGAAGTTGCCAGGTTCAACTAATTTTCTCTTCATGGTTACATCTAAAGCAGGTTCCAGAGACAGGAACCAACAGTTCAGCAGAAATAGATTAGCATCACAACTTTCTGTAAGAATGAAACGAGAAAGCACTAATAGCCCTTTGGTTAATTAAGCCCTGCTAAATCGGATGATGGCCTTTGTCCATCAAAAAAATTGTTCTATTTCATAAATATACATTTTTGGAGGCTGGAGGGAAATTCTTAGCACCACAGATAACATTTTTTGAAAGACTGATCAATATACAAATCAGAGTAGCTAGAAAGGCAAATCAAGTAATCTAAGGCAGATGAAACGGCAAAGGGAACATGATAAAAATCTCAGACTTGAACCAATAAATGAGTAAGTTATCTGGGCACGTTTTCAAGAAGCATGCTCTGTGTGTGTGTGTGTGTGTGTGTGTGTATGTGCATGTGTTTGTGTGTACATAATACAGAGCAACAAGAATTAGCATTGGTTTATCTACCCACCCATGAGAGATGTAAAACACACCAAAGTTTGGAGATTTTTTCTAAATTAAAAAGCAAAGTTAGACCATTTCCTCTGTGAATGCCAATAGTGCTGAAAACAAAAAGAAGACTGTCTCCACCAGCTGCACTGAATAACTTCGTAACAAATATAAATGACTGACACCAGTATCAGCAGCACCACTGAGCAGAATATTTTCAAAAAGAAGTCTTCAGACCTTAAACTGCACCTATGATAGAAAGGCTTCTCCAATTATGCTTGTCCCTTGATTTACCAGACACAAAAGTTTGCTGATGGACCAGAAAAGTGTGGCTGGAAATATAAATCGAATGTCACTTTACCCATTGAAAGCCTTTGGTTTTGCATGGGAAATCTGCTCAAATTGGAATGTTGATAAAGCCATGAGGTGTGCCACCTTGAGCAGAAAAATAACAAAGATTGTCTTTTTTAAAAAAGCATTAATTTACTTACATTGATAAGGTTTTCTGAACAGTTGTTGAAGTATGGATTTGAACTTTTCAATATGTGCATGTTCTTTTTCCCCACCAATAAACAATGAAAGGAACTTGGAAAGCAAAGCTCAGAGGTACAATTTCTTGAATAGAATCATTATATTCTCATTCTTTGGAGTTTCTTTGCTTTGTTCCAACAATCTGTTCCTCCTGCCTAACAAGGAGTATCAGACCTTTGAGTACATTCACATCAGTCTTTACAAATGCCTTCTCAAGTGGTCTCCTCCATCCGGCTGAGCATGTTTCATGGGCTGTTTGTTTGTTTTTTTTTAACATCGATCATGCTGCTATTGGCTACTTAGATTGTATTCAGTGCTAATTGAGGGGTTGCTATAAATGAATACTGTGTTGACCACAGTTCTACATAATACCCAAATAAAGTTGTTTTCCAGGGTAAGGGATTCCTTCCCTTCAGAGTTAGTATGTGTACAGCAGGCAAATGGAACTGGTATTCTAGTGAGGGCTGCTATAAAATTGTCTGTTCTTCAGCTAAATTCATACAGCTTCAAGAACTCAAGAAATGCATCCTACACACCAGAAATGCAGCCAAGAAATGTTAGAGTCTTGAGTGCAGAGATTTACCCATCTTGAGGGCTTTAAGAGACTGTAAATTAGAAAGCAGAAGCATTTATTTCTAATAGTAATAATAATTAGTAATGTAAGATCCAACTTGCAGGGAGAATGGATTAAAAAGTTTGAATGATAGCATTACAGCAAAAATTTCAGAGCACACCAGCCAGTGCCTCTAAAACATTTGGCCATTTGTAATGGTCAGGGGATAACTTGACATTCACTTGGGGGGTGTGAGGATCAGATTGAGAAAGGCAAACGGCCACTGAAGGGCTCTGAATGAAGCAGTCCCCAGAGTTGCTAGGAAGACTCCCCTCTTTATTTTCAAAAGGGATTTTCCTCAACTCCTCACCCTCTTCAGAGTCCAGGGGAAAAAAAAAATCAAAGGTGATTTAAAATACTGCGACTGTTCCAGCATGAAATGACTATGTAACAGCGAGCTCCAAATCTGCTAAAGCAGAATTATAGAATATTGTTATCAGAATTATTATTTAATAAGGGGGATGGCTCTAGAATTTATTCCAGCCACAGAGCTCGGAGAAGTAGAAAAACATGTCTGGACATGATGATTATGGAGAACTCCCTTTAAGGGAGGGGGGGAATGTAACACTAAGAGAACATCCTTCAAAGGTATCACTTCTTTCCGTAGAAGAACCCCAGTCCTAGCCCCCACCTCATACTTCTGTCTCTCAAATACACACACACACACACACACACACACACACACACACACACGAAGAAATCCCTGCAACACTGGACACAGCTGATGCGAAGCAATATCTAGGCAGGGATTTTAGTGGTATTTAGCATGAACGACAGGGCTCACTTTGCATGCAGTGAGCTGCAGCAGGGAGGCTGAATGGATGGAAAATCCCACTTTCGAATCTTACATAAACATCTTTCCCACATATAGTTTTCCAGTTGAAAAGCTCCTATAATGAAGCCGGAGGTGACAGCCCAGGGAGGGTTTTTAACCATTGAGATGGCTGTCAGGAGTGTTGTAAAGACGACAGGCGCTTCAAAAGGGCCCCAGCGAACCTCCATCCCTTCCATCTGCTTTGCGATAGTGCCGGATGCTAGAGGACAGTACCCTCGCATACATTCCCTAGCGTCCCCTCGTTCCCATTGTCAGCCCCCAAATACCGTGACTTAGGGTGAAAGAAAGCAGCTGATCTGATTAGCAGCTCGGGCGCGCTAAGGGATTGTCGGATCGTGCCGCCTAAGGAGGAAACTCTTGTGGAATCTTCAGGAAAGGGTGGTAAAGTTGAAAGGACCTTTTCTCCCTCCCGCTGTCTTGGTGATAAGCTCTATCGTTAATTGGAGCTGAAGTGAGCAGCTGCCAGCCTGATTTTCCATTACGGACTAATGTTGTGCGTTTGCAACAATAAACAATTAATGTTGTTTGATTTTTTTACATTTAGCAACCCAAGCAAACAGCTGCCATCTCCGCTCGTGGAGGCAAACGGCTAGTCCTTGACGTGCCGCCGGCTCCGTGCCTGCAGGGGAAGGGTCAACCGCAAGGAAACTTTGAGGATTCCGCCAGATTGGGTTGGGGGAGGCTCTGGTGTCGGGGAGGAAGAAGCGGGGGAAATTGTGGATACCTGTTGGCATCAGCGTTGGCGGCGACACGTTTTTACTGTTTTCCAGCCTTGGCTGGAGCCTGGGAGAACGGGAGTAGGTCCCTTATGAACCTGTTACGTACTGGCAGAACCCAGGCAAGAGCCTTTTTCCCTCCGGTCCTGCGAGGGGCGTGACCAGCCCCCCAGGGGTTCTCGGATGAGAAGCCGCCAGATCACAGAAAGCTCAGCTCTAGGCTCAGCGGTCCCTAGGATAGGGGCTACGGAGTCCTAGACTCAGGGGGGCCTCTGTGCGTGCAATCTCTCGAGCTCGGGGAAGACACTGTATGGGGGTCCTGCAGGGGTTCTGGGCAGCGTCTTGGCGAGGGCAGAGCCGCGGGGCGGCTTCGGAGCCCGGCAAGTTTGCAGCGGGCACCGCGCCTCGCAGAGCTGAAGCTGCCACTTGTGGGAAAGCCTCGCGCTGGGGCTTTCGCAGCTGAGTCTTGGCCCGCAGCCCTTCTGCGGGGGTCGCCCTCCCTTGCCTGGGAGAAGAGGCGGTGCAGAAACCCAGCGATAGGGCACTCGGGCTCCCTCGCCTCCTTTTTTCTCTGGCTTGCACCCTCCGCACAGCGGGCGGCGGGTGCTTCCCATTCACCACACGGACCCCGCAGTGAAGGCGCGCGGCTACAGCCGCGCCTGCCCGCGTTGGGAGGAGGCGAAATGGCCGGGTACCCGCAGGGAAGGAAACCGGCAGGAAAACTGGAGGGGCACAGACTGGAGCTTGTTACTCTCCAGGATCTGTTGTCAGATCAGTTTGCAAAAACAGGCAAAACCCTGAGGCGTACGCATCACCAACAGATATCGCGAAATACACAGTTTAGCTCCAAGCCTGTGCTAGGAGCCGGCATCCACCATCTGAGAGGCAGGAGGCGCGCAAGGTGTCCGAAGGGGCATGGGAGTTCCTAAAAGAAATGGTCCCTTCTGGATCGTCGGGACAGAGAGAAAAACGGGGATGGGTTGGCGGAACACTTACTCTTGCGGGGCCCTGCGCTGGCGAATGTCAAGCCTCCTGGTTCACAAATGGCTGGAGGGGCTCGGGGTCAGCTCCCGAGGGCAGAAAACGCCGACCGGTCCCTGCGCGCTGGGCAGGCGCCTCTGGATTCCGTTCATGCCTCTCGGAGCTGCAGGGCTTGGTGCGGAGACGCGGGGCGGGCGCGCTGGGCTCTGGGTGTCCGCAGCCCAAAGCGCAGCTGGTGGCTTGATGCTACCATCTATGCACAGATCGGCGGCGGCGGCTGAGCTTGGAGAAGGCAGGGAGATTCCAAATAAATCCACTAATTCTGGGCTGAGCGCTCCGGCGTGCGAGCCCGCCTGCCTGCCAAATGTAACTGTGAAGTGATGTGGAAAAGTGAGCCGGGTGCCTCCCCTGACGGATCTCATTGGGCAGAGCGCAGAGGCAGGTCTACCACTTGGAAATTCATGCAAGCAATCCCCCTCCCCGCCCCCTCCCCGCCTTCCCCCTTCACTCTTGTGCGCTGGCTCGATCGTTCTCTTTCCCCCTACCCAAGTGGGCGCACAACTTTTCGCTCCTCGCTCCCGAGCACGCCCCGCGCGTCTCCGCCGCCAGAGCCACTGGGTGAAGATGCGCCCTACCACGCTGTGCGCGCAGCCGGCAGAGGGCCGAGCTCCGGGATAAGAGGGCTGGCAGACGATAAGAGCATGCGGAGGAGGTACCCGCGAGCTTTCTCTCTAGAGATCTCACCTGAGCCCTGGGACTGGCGTTATCCTGTGAAAAGCGTCTCAGTGACCAGCAGCTATTTTCCGTAGGAGAAAGTGGACGCGACAGGGCAAAAGGTTGCGCGTGGGCAGCTTACCTCCTCTTTATTCCAGGGGCCTCTTGCTTGCAGAATAGGGTGATTGTGAGACCCCTGCCTGCAACTCAGACGCTACGGTTTAAAGGCTGTCTGTCTCGGTCCTGTGATGGAGCGCATTTCTGCTGTCCTCGGGCTCCTTTGGGAAAATGGGATGAGGGACAGCAGAGGGGCATGCAGCAATTGGTTGTGGGGAGAGGGGCAGGCAAAGCAGAACTTGCTTGGGAAATAAGGGGAGGAATTACTAGGTCTTCTCAATGTGCCCTGTTCTCCTCATATCCTCTCAGGTACCATCCTTGCAGCTCTCCTGCCTCCAGCAAGAGCTGCCCTGTCTGTGGCCACTTCAAATCTTCTGATGGGCTGCGCTCAGATCTTGAGAAATGGCCACCCTGGGGTAAAGCCAGTGCAAGAAGAAGGGATCATGAATCAGAAGGTCCAGATTTCTTTTCTTTTCAACACTGGGGTAAACATGTAGACAATGCCACTGTGATCATCTTTTAATAAAATTAGCTAAATATAAGACAAATTAATTCTTACCTGATTGTTTGTTTGTTTTTAACCCTCCCCTCCAGGGGAGATCCCGCTTTAGTCCCTTCCCTGTGTGCACTAGACGTAAGCCCTGAGGGTGGATTTTACCATCTAGGGACAGAGCTGGAACAGAAGGGGGAAAGGGTGCAGGAGACCAGTCGCACGCTCTGTAGAGCTTGTACTGTCTGACTCAAATTAATGAGAAAGAGTGAACAGAATGAGAAAATAGGCACAATATGCTTATGATATTTATGCAAATTTGACATTTTTTGTGTGTGTGCTGCATCTAACATTCCATTGTGAAATGTTAAAAAGAATATTGACTGTAGCTCTAATATCTGTTTGTTTCACTTTCTAGCTGTCATGGGCAAGAAACTTAGTGGGTTATTTCAGAGAGGGAGAGGAGAACCAGTTGGTATTTCTCCTCCACCGCTCACCCCCACCCGCCAGGCAGTCACTAAGTAACTGTTTGCTCTCTTCTCAGATTGTGTCTGCTTACAGGGTATTGGAATTGGCTAATTCTGTCTTGGAAAAAGGAGCAGCAGTCCAGCCTCAATCAAATTATAACTGCTGCTAGACCAGACAGTCCCAAGTGAACAAAAAAATAGACCACATTTTGGGTTGTGCTTAATTCCAGACATTCATTTTCACTTTGAACAAATAATTTGAACCTTTCCTTGGGGTAACTTCTTACATCTACGAGAACTAAAAAAAAAAAAAAAAGTCATGTGCTACTGACAGCTGGAGATTGTCACAAGCAACAAACTCATCTCAAAAAAAAAAAATAAAATAAAAATAAGCCAGATTGTTAGACAATATCCTCAAACCTTTTTCTTAACAAACTATGCTGGCAAAATAAAGATAGTCACAATCCAATGGCTTTTAAAGGGAGTCAGAATCCAGTGACTTTGGGTATCTAGGGTTAAGAAGAGTTTGCTTTGACTCATCTTGTCCATATTTACTCTTAAAGCGGTTATATATATTGTCTTCCTTGTATTTTGATCCTCTGGAATTCAGGGTAACCCTATCTATACCTGCAAATAACTGCTCAAAGCGTTGCAGTAGGAATTTTCTGACTACTTCTTAAGAGAGGTTTGGATGATTAAGCAGTGTGAAAGAGGGTTAGGATAATGTTAAAAGCCCTATAAGGATATTTCTAAAATAATCAGGGATGCTGAAAGACAAGGTATTTATCTCTTTAACAATTCCACCCACTCTTAATAAGATGCAGTGTAATGTCACAACGGTGAGAGCCTACCCCCTTAAGAAAGCGTTTTCTTTTCAACATCCTCTCCAGGGCTATAGCCTTCCAGCAGGAAGAGGACTGTGGTACATAGGCTTTTTAGAATGGCGACTGAAATTGCATGTGTTGTGGAGCATTGCAGGGGAGTAAGGGTGAGGAATTATCTGATAGGGCAGGAGAATAATTGGAGAAGGAGTTGAGGGGAGGGAGAGAAGATTGCATTCAGAATAACCTTGGCTGACTGATGCAAAAAGTAGAATGAGGCAGGATGTCTCTAGCCTGGATCTCGGTGACAGGCAGGCAGTTTTGCAGAGGAGTTACCGTAGTTGAGAGTGAATGAGATGGAAAGGGACTTCATGTAGTAAAAGATACTTTTATTTTATACTACGACTGGAAACTTTGTCATACTTTTGACCAAGGGAAACAGTAAACCAAGTGGCCAGTTAGTTGCAGAGTGGGGAATCAGATGATTCATAGGAAACAGAGCCCACAAAAGAGGGAGAGAGTGTTAGGAAGACTCCAGCTTCTCTGGTTGGAGCAGAAAATGACAGAATGGAACATATCTATTATTTGCTGCATTAAAATGCAGTCTTTTGTAGTTTTCATTCATCAATATGGAATTAAAAATTAAAACAAACTAATAACAAAACAAAATATATTTACCATACTATGATTATTGGTAACCTTTAGGCTTATTGAATTGCTCGTAATATGATATCTGTGATGTCAGGTATTATCATTTAAAATAAAATCTCAAGAACCTGACATATGAAAAATGACAAGTCTAATTACCATATAATATTTTTTCCAGAAATGCAGAGACTCTTTCCTGTATTTAATTAGGATAAAGCTATCTGAAATGATGCCTTTTATCTGGGATGTGGAGAAAGGGTAAGTAATATATAACAACTCTGACATTAGGCATAAGAAACTTAAATTTTATTTTGGATTCCAATATTAAAGCATATGTCATAAGAATAAAAACATCAAGAAAGAAGTTTTGAGAAGTTTGTAAGTGTTTAGAAACATTTGGGATAGCTTTTTTGTTTGTTTGTTTATGAATTTGCTTTAAATCATTCTCTTAAAAGATTATGAAAATATGATGGTGCTTCCATTAAACAAATATGAGCAATTCTAGGGATTCTGTTAGGCCCGTGGTGGTTTCCAACCTGCAATCCCTGGACCAGCCTCTGCCTCAGCATCCTCTGGAGACTTGTTAGAAATGCAAATTCTTAGACTCTGAATCTGAGTGGGGCTCAGAAATCTGGGTTTTAACAAACGTCCTGAGAGATTCTGTTACTTGCTAAAGTTTGAGAATGTTGCTTTCGCAATTTCTTTCTCATGTGCTATATATATAAAGATGAGAAGGAAAAAAATAAGATAGCGTATTGTGTTAATATTTACTGTTTTTTGTTTTTGTTTTTTTCTGCCCTGGAACGTTCTGTTTTAAAACAAAACACTGTCTCAAAAAACAAGATTTGAAAAGAAGAATAAAAGTGTAAGCACACTAAATTTATCATCTGAGTACCTACTAACGTTTAGTATGGGATTTGAAAAACTAAATTGATTTCTTTAGAAGTAGTTATGAATTCTTGGCATAAAATCATCATTGAGCTTGCTATTCAGATTTGCAATGCTCTACATTTCTAGGCTGCTGGTTTTAGCTGTCCCTGAAATTAGGCCTGTATCTCTGAATATTGACTATAGTTACTAATCTTGAGCTCGTCATTATATTTTCAATAAATGGAGGTGTAAACACTTTCTGAAAACGACATCTGTGCTGAGAGCATTTTGGAGAAGGTTTTCAAAATGGCATTATCTCCCATCTTCCCAGGTGCTAGGAAAGAGATAAGCTTCAATTCAGCTTCTGAACAGAAACTTGGTCGCAGGTGGGGGGAAGTAGATAGATTTAAGAGTACTGGTACAAAACTATCAAATAAGCCAGTCCAGGTTTTGTGGACTACACACTTATCATATCAGTGTTCGTTTTTTTTCTCTATTTTTTTTTCTGTAAGAGAACAGAAACTAAATTAAGATTCCAGACCACTCTTGTTTAATTTGGGATCAAAAAGGAAAAAATCAAAAATAGTTCACAATTTGTTACAAGTAAAAAATAACAAAGAAAGAAGAAAAGAAGTAAGTATTAAAAAAAAAGAAGAAAGAGGAGTAAAGAAGGTACCCCACCCCCTGAAATACTACTACTTTGGTACAACAGCGTGTATTTGATATTAAGATTTAATAATTAAATTTAATTGATTTAAAGTTTGCCTTAGAAGATTACCATTATTTGATATTCGAACACTTATACTAGTGTACCATTACAGATGTATAGGGGAATACAGACATACGAGGGAGGGGAGATGAAGGCAAAACAATTACCTTAATATGTGTAAAATATAATTTATAGTTGTGATTAGTTGCCAAATTGCTTATTAGAGAAAAAATCACATGTATATGCAGTGGACAATGCCCAAGAAATAGAAGGGAAATTAATTATCGAGAATGTGAACAGGCTTCTTTTATTAGTCAAAGCTAGATAATACTAAGAATTTTTGTTTGTTTGTTCTTTTACTAAAAATGCTGCCATGTGGAAATCAGGACATTGCTTTTAGGTTGGCGTCTCCTGCCTGCGTAGGCAACTAGTCCTGTTAGAGTGGATGTCGAGGCTTTTTTTCTTCTACCTCAAGTGCCCTCTAGCGTGCAATATCTGTGCAGGTTGCTATGTACAAGGAGGAGAAAAGAAGAAAGAAAGAGAAATATTCTACCAATTGCTATCCTAATTCCTGAATTGCTCTACTCTTCTTTTCTCCTTCCTCAAAGGGGTCATTTCCACCTAAGTGTTTGGCAAAACAAAAAAGGTGCTGTTGCTTTTGCATGAAAAACAAATCACTCATTTTCTAAACTAGGAAACAAATGCTAATCCTTTCTCAGGGGTTTCTTTTGAACATTCATCGTAATTTTCCAGAAGTTTCATACACTCTAGTAATCAGGCAAATAAAAGAAGGTAAGTTGCTCCCTGGGAGGAAATTCTGTTTTGTTGTTCACTCCACCACAGACCAGCTATAAGGCTTCTGATGCAAAGTGATTAACCTCTCCATGGGTTTTAAGTTTGTGTCTCTGTGAAAGTGCATAAAACTTGTTTCCATCCTCAGGGGGGTGGTATGAGGTCTAACTGAGGTTTATAAAACAATTTCATTTCCTTAGATACAATTCGATGTACATTTGAACCAGACTTTCATCTTGCAACTACTAACTGGGTTTCAAATTCTCTTTGGTAGTCCATAGGGAAACTGTGATCAGGATCTGTATTTTCATAAACATGTCATTAAAACAGCTCTATTGTAAATAGTGGATTTACTTAAGAGATTTGGAATGGTAGAATATGGAAAAGGATATTTGCAGTAGAAAAATATACTTGTTTTTGCAAACATGTCTGTGTATGAATAAATATAGCTAAATAGTAAGGCAAAATTTCTGCAAGACATACATTTGAGCATATCTTCCTAAATTTTAAAACAAACCAACAATAACAGAAGGTATTTTTACTCATCCAGATGCCACCCACTAAACTCTTAGTCTCTGAGAAAGGAGGAGATACCTGTAAACAAATTTATGTACTGGCATCTATTCAGATGGTAAGATATCTAGACACCTGTTATACAATTTGGGATTTCTTTACTATTACAGTGATATGATTATTATGCAGCATTGTGTTTTATTAATATCCTCATAGCTACAATACTTTGAAGGGCAAGAAAGGAGAAAGGCAAGCTAACGTGACATACTTCATTACTTTCTTCTCATGCAATATCTCTTTAATTATTAAAGCACTATGGATAGTGGCTATGGTATGTATCCTTTAAAATATGAGAAAACTGAGGCTCAGAGAAGTTAAGTGGTCTGTTCAAGATTACATAGTTAATAAGTCAAAAAGTGTAATTTAAACCTATGTTTTCCAACATTAAATGTTGTCTAGCACTGCCTCTTAATATTAAAATACTAATAAGTGACTTTATAACCTACTTTTAAATAATGTAATACATCACTATAAAATGAATTCATAAGTTGCAATTAAAGAGAAGCTAAATATTATGTGTTTACAAAGAGAATCTGAATCTTTAATTGCAAGTGATTTTGTATATATAAATCCCAGATTCCATGGCTAACCAATTATATCAAACTCTCCAGAAGAATGTGTATTTTTTTAGAAAGCAACAAATGTAATTTTGATTCAACATTACAAGCATCATTCTGGATACCATTTGGGAATAATGAAACCAAATGACATCTAAAGTCTTGTTTACCTCCTTAGTGCTAGAGTCCAAGGTTAAGTCACATTTCTGCTATTGCTATTTAGGTTTGTATATCCCTTTATATATTTCCAAGCACATCAGCTCTCCTATGTGATCCTTGCAATGATTTTGTGAGGTGAGAAGACAATATATTATTACTTTGACTTTACGAAGTTACAGGCTTTTAGAGCCCAAAGGGCCCTTAGAGATCGTCGAGTTCAATCTCTTCATTTTACAGTAAAAGACCTGGGTAAGGCTTTTGACTTCTGAGCCTAAGGTTACAGAGCTAGCTCTGGAACAAAACAAAACCAGAGCACAGGTCTTTAAAAGATGTAAGTACGGCACTTGTCCCTGCATGTAGGAAAAATTATTAAGTTAATAACCTGAGTAGTATTCAACATGTAAAGTTAAAGACTAGAAAAAAAATGTAGTTCAGGTGCTTTGATCCAAATTAATGTTGTCTAGAGAAGTTCTACCTTCTGATCTAGTTTCTGGTGAGATTACCTTGGCTCTCTTCACTTAGTCCCTGTTCAGTCTAATAATATGCTTGTCTTGATTGAATTATTTCAGTACCCTAGAATCTGGCTCACTAAGATAGTCCCAAAGCTTTTTCCCAAGTAGATCACATGTGCTGCAGATTTTTGAAGTGAAGATTGTTAGGAAATCAGAGGAAGACAACAATGTAAGAAAAACAAAAAGTGTTCTCATATGCTCCAATGTACTGAGACTTTCACCGGTCTTTTCTGATAAGAAACCCAAACAGAAACAGTAACTCATTTAAAATGGAGATATGTAAAGCTAACTCCTACATTATCTCAGTGCAGAGGAAAACCAAAGTACTTGACTTGCCCAAATCAGGAAACCTAGTGGATTTTTTCTCATTCTTCTATTTCACATAATAATATTCTGACTTTCTTCCCCAAAACTATCTCATTGTGTCTGAGCAGGGAACACCTTATTTTTCACTGTGTTGTTTTCTACCCCAAATTACATAAGGCACATAATCACTTTTCTGGAATAGAAAATGATAATAAATGGCACTAACAGTTGTAATTGGTATTCTTAACATCGAGGGTTCAATATCTTGCCAGGCACTATAGAGACTGATTTACATATGTTATCCCATTCATTCTCTATAATAACTCTCTAATTTTTCAGATGAAGAAACTGTGAAGGGAAATGTATTTCACTTCTCTAAGTCCCAATTAGGCTTCTGCTTATCTTCCCCATATCACTTTATAATACAGCCTATTTGTCATGTATGCACTAGCCAAATTACTTTGTTTTTCTCAATATTTTGAAAACAGTAACTCCTTTTTTTTGTTGGTAGGAGAGTAAAACCTGCAAGGAAGAGGAAGACATTTGGAGTCATATAGCTCTGGTTTCTAAGTTCTGGCTGAATATATTACTAGCTCTGCAATACGGTTTGGCTGTGCCCCCACCCAAATCTCATCTTGAATTGTAGTTCCCATAATCCCCACATGTCCCAGGAGAGACCCGGTGGGAGATAATTGAATCATGGGGTTAGTTACCCTCATGGTCTTCTCATGATAATGTGTGAGCTCTCGCGAGATCTGATGGCTTTATAAGAGGGGTTTTCCCCCTTTTGCTTGGCACTTCTTCTTGCTGCCGCCGTGTGAAGAAGGACAAGTTTTGCTTCCCCTTTCACCATGTTTATAAGTTTCCTGAGGCCTTCCCAGCCATGATGAGCTGTGAGTCAATTAAAGCTCTTTCCTCTATAAATCACCCAGTCTCGGATATGTCTTTATTAGCAGCGTGAGGATGGACTGATACACTCTGTAAATTGAACCAGCTGGTTAACCATGTTGACAATCTCTTTGAGTCTCATTCGCCTTTGTATATGAAGATATTTAACTTACAGGGTTGCCGTATTTTTTTCTTTTTTCTTTTTTTTAGTGCTTATTTCACTGCATCATTTCTTTTATACACAGAGAATACAGAGGGGAGGAAAAAGGGAATACACTTTTAACTAAAAGAGTTGACAATTTTATTTTCACGTTTCCCAATACAAATGAAAACTGCATCTTTTTTGCCCCACCTCTCCCCTCCAAAACTATTCTCTTTGATCAGACAGGGGAGCAAGTCTTCCTTACGCTGTTTAGAAAACCCAGCATCACAGCAGCATGATCTCCTGGTGAAGCAGAACAGGTAATATAAAACTGATAGAATGAGGCCTCCCCTCTATCCTTATCTGTCTGGTCGAGTCATTCCAGGCCGAGTGGGCACCATTATGGGACAGGCGGGAGGTCTCATCATTGGGGGCCCAGGCATCATTGGCATATGGCCTCATTCCAGGAGCAGGTCCCACTGGCATCATCCCAGGAGGAGGAGGGCCCATCATTGGCATCATGGGAGGGCCCCCCATATGGGGTGCTGGCATCATACCAGGGCGAGGAGGACCTGGAAGACTTGGGGGAGGTGGTATCATCACCCTTGCAGGAGGAGGAGCAGAGAATGGAGTAGGAGGTATCTTTCCTTGTTGAAATGCAGCCGTTGTTTTGTCAATCAAAAGCAGGCTCTGAGCCTGCTTTTCCATCCATTTCTGATAGTAGTCTTTCACATTCTCTTTGTGTTTCCTACCACTGCAGTGTGTCTTTCTCACAGATGGAGAGTCATGGGTGAGGTATGTATCGCAGTAGTCACAATAAAACTTGGGCATCTTGCTCTGCAAGCCGTTGGCCACTCCGTTCCTTGATGCCCGGAAATGACGCACACAGCCAGCGCTGACACCGCGGAACCCCAAGAGGGGGTTGCTGTATTAGAAGATGCAATGAAAGACAAAGGTCTAGTTTTTTATGTTGATTTCCTCTCAAGTGAGCCCATTGATACTTATCTAAGAGGGGCAGATGGTTGGAGAACAGGTCCTTCTGTGATTCCTGCAGCTAGGTTACTCCTCTTAGAGTACCATTCTGTCTTGTGGCTACAGGGCATTCAGTCGCTCTCAATTAGCCTTTTAAATCCTATCATCTGCTGTTCTCCAGTACGTTCAGGGCTCCAGGCAAACCCTCCTTTCATTCTTCTCCAAATCATCTTATTCTCAACAGTTAGTGCCTTGCTCATAGAACAGCATTTCCTCCTGGGGAATAAAAGTGTGTTTTTGTTGTTTTTGTTGTTGTTGTTTATTTTTGTTCGTCCCTCTACTCCTTTTCATTAATACGATACTAAAGACACCTAATGTTAGAAGAGGGGTTGCTTCAGTTTCATAATCTGGTAAATAAATATGGATTAATATTTTGTATTTAATGTCCTAAAGAATAAATAAGGGAATCCTGAGACATAAATAAGAGACAGGAAATTGTTAGGGCCAAGATCCTTGTAGGAGGAAAGGTCTTCTGTTTTTCCAGGGAAACAGGCTCTGATATCAGTTTGCAGTCTGGAAACCACTCAAGCTTACAGATGGAGGAAAGTTCTGGCCACTGATCTTCATGCTAGCATTCAGAACATCTGGTGAGTGTGTTCTTGACCAGTTCAGGGCTAGAGATGAGAAGTACCCCGTGAACAATGGGTCAGCCTCATATCCATTTCCCCATTGATGAACTCTGTTGAGATTTTTTTCTTATTCAATTATGTGGAAGCTATGGATCTTGGAGACTGAGTCTTGACGAGCTTTATACCTGGAATGTCTCAGGGGAAAATCTGGATGGAAATGCCTTGGTCGGAGCTGAGGAAGAGGATCTGGCTTGTCCAAGGACTAGCAAGAACGCTGTTTTGTTGTTGTTGTTGTTGTTTTGCATAGATTTTATATCTCTTGGGTTACGCATGATTATGGTGCTCCTGGTGATTATAAAGGGGCTCAACCCCTTTCCCCCAACTCCCTGGACTTTCTAGGAGGCTTGGCTCCTTAATCTGGGGTTTCAATTGGGATCAGCTTATTGAACAGAATTTGACTGTAGAGAAATAACTATTTCCTTAGGCTATCTCTTTATAAATAGTGGCCATCTTATCTTTCTAGATGGATCATAAATATGACATGTACTTTTAAGTTTTCACTTACATCCATGCTTCCTTACTTGTAGCCTCCTACTACGCCTTGCACATATCTGCAGCATGAGTCTCGACACACTGCCCTGTCGCTTTATGACTATTTATCTTCCACTCTCACTAGATTGATTTAGAGCTCCATGAAAGCAGAGTCCATTATCCATTTCTGTGGACATCATATCTGTGTATCCCAGATCTAGCCCAAAGCCTGATACATAGTTGATGTTCAGAAATTATTTTATTTAAGGTAACAAACAAATGAATATGACTGCAAAGGTAACTATGGCATTATTGTCAGCAGTTAGCTAGAAATAGATCCAGATTTGGAGTTAAGAAAAATCAGATGGCCCAGCAGAGATTGGTGTGGGGACCTCAATGTGAACAACAGCTTTCACTGGAAAAGAAAAAGGGAGTAAAGAGGATGGCAAAACAAAGTGAAAAGAAACAAAACCAGGAAACTCAATCTTCTAGAGCAAAAATGAAACAGTGAAGATCAAGAGTGAACAGAGGGAAACAATTCAAATTCCAAATGATGATTTGCATAATAGCAATACTAGTAGCAATAACAATTATAATGACACCGAGAATTAATGAGAATCCAGCTGCTTCTTAGTGCGTCATAACTTAGTACCTCAGTGTTTACAGAGCAATTTCTCATTCAGGATGTGAGTGATCCCTCAGGCAGGGTACACTGACTCCATTGCCCTTAGACTCCCAATGGTCACCTCCCTGCAAAGATAGAGCGCTAAAATAGGTTCCCAGAGCGCTTTCTTCCTCCAGAGTTAGGAATTTCCTTTAAGACCAGAGAGAACTATTTTATTCATTTATCTTTGAATCCTCAGTAGCACAGAAGAGATGCTCAATACATTTTTGTTGATTTATAATCTTATAGCTATCCCACAGCAAGCTCCAAGACAAATAGGTCCTGTCTTGTACCCCCATTCTTTAGATGAGAAAACCAGAGGCATTTAGTCAGAGTTGAAGTCAGAAAACAAATCTGAGATTTTTGAGCACATTGTTTTTTTCTGCAGTGCCATACTATAGCCTAGAACGATTACCAAGGTCACATTGCTTAATAATTACTTGTTTTCCGTTAGCAATTCTAAGAAAGCACATTCCTTTAGTATTCATATAGAGGACTAAAGAAATCTGATGTCAAAGTTACCACTTCTTATGCTTTTTAAGGATCAAGGACAAGGCTTAACACGTTTGAGTCAGTCTTGAGCACCTAAAGCACTCTTTTAAATTTTGAAGTGATGTAAAACAGGAAAAGGTTTTTGCATCTGGATGTAAAAATCCATGTGTATTTTAAGGAAAATAGGATCCATGCATTTCTGATTAATTTACACTTAAATCAATGAAGTGTTTTGCAAAAGATATTTGATGTTCAAGAAGCCTTTTAAAAAAAGGCCTAATGGGAATTTAAAGTTGTTTTTGTCTTAAGAAGAGTAACTTACTTTTTGCCCATGATCTTATACACAAATGATATGGTTTCAAAGTCTCATTTACTGAATCTTTTTGCTCTCAAAATCTTTCCATTTACCCCTACCCAGAGGTAGCTAACCTGGATTTGATTAAGACTAGCTTTTTATCTATTATTTATTCATTTATTTTGTCAGTAGCATTCTCAGGGAAACAGGCAGATATATTTGGGGAGACTGTCAGAATATTGGATGTGATCTTCCTCAGAAATACAAAAGCCTCAGAAGTTTCTAGCAAAATGGAGAAGTGAATGAATCACACAAGGTAAGATGAACATGTGAAGGAAGACAATGCAAAGGCTGAGGATAGAGGCTTGGAACAGATTCTGTCTTCATGTTTGTAGAGTAGAAAGAACCAAAAAAAAAAAAAACATGTTGGGGGTGACGGTAACTGGAATTAGTTGAGTAACCACTATATGTTGGAGTTTTTCAGAATGCTGTTCCATTTAATCTACTCAATTGTTTAGAAACACAGATCTCATTTTATTTTACATTTTATTGATTGATTTTTAAATTATTATAGGCTTTCCTTTTTAAAAAATTTATTTATTATACTTTAAGTTCTGGGGTACATGTGCAGATGGTGCAGGTTTGTTACATAGGTATACACGTGCCATGGTGGTGGTTTGCTGCATCCATTGCCCCGTCATCTACATTATGTATTTCTCCTAATACTATCCCTCCCCAATCCCTCCACTCCCTGCCATTCCTTCCCTAGGCCCCAGCCCCCAGACCCCAGTGTGATGTTCCCCTCCCTGTGTCTGTGTGTTCCCATTGTTCAACACCCACAAGAACATGTGGTGTTTGGTTTTCCATTCTTGTGTCAGTTTGCTGAGAATGATGGTTTCCAGTTTCATCCATGTCCCTGCAAAGGACAGGAACTCATCCTTTTTTATGACTCCATAGTATATTAATTCCATTTTTTGGATGAAGAATGTAAGACACAGAAAGAGATATTGACTTCCCTAAATCACACATGTGGTAGGTGGCAAGTGTAGGATTTCTCTCTGTGGTTTCCCTTCAGACCGAACTTGTTATAAGATCCCAGCATTTGTCATGCTGCAGGTAGTGAGTCCCCATGGCGATTTCTAGTGGGACAGATGTGGAAAATAAATAGGTGGGAAGGTTACTTGCTTTCCAATTTTCTTTCAACCCTCTGATTTTGTCAAGAGAGAACGTTTCAGTTCCCTGCCAGTGCTGATCTCTCTAACAAGCAGAATACTGGCCTAAGGCTCAGAGCCTTAAGCGGACTCCAAGTGCCTTGTTAGAATTTAAGAACATTGTTTTGCATTCGTTCAGTTCATTTCTAAGTTTACCTTGTATTTGTGGCAAGTAGAAATAATTTTCTTATTTTTAGGTACGGTTATAAAGTTTTCTTTCAAAACAAATGTTTATTTTATGTTTTTAGAGAAATGAGTTGACTAAAATATTATATCATGTAGGTGGAGTACAGACAAAAAATAAAAGACGGCGGTGTATGCATGACTACAGCTTGGGGAGAAAAAATTATATTAAATCAATATCCTTTCAAAATAACATTATCAAGTAAATTGTCCCCTTAAACTGAGAAATATACACATTTGAAGTTGTATTCCTGGGCTTAAAGTTTTTATTCAGTATCAAATGTTTCAAATATCTCTACTTTGATTACCTATAAAATCATCTCTGAAAATATAAATGTCAGGTCTAGGAGTTACAAAGAATTGGAACAGTATAACCTATTCAAGTGGACATTGCAGAAATGGTTTTATTCTTCAGCTACAATTCAGATACAAACAGAATTATAATATCGTATCTCTTCCTGCCTCCCCCTACCAACAATATTTCAGAACAATAATCATCATCTTCACTTAACATCCTGGACATAGGTTAATGGGAATTCCACTGTAATTTCTTTTTTTCACAGAAGATTGAGTTAAAATAAATAAAATAAATCTTCCCAGTGTACACATTTGAAGCATAATATGTGAAAACAAACTAAAACCTACTTCCAAGTTTTGTGACTATTTTATTTGGTTTATCATCCAATTTCATTTGGGGAGACATTGTGGTCCTCTTCAATGAAAGTTTATTTTTATTTTTTCTCCTTGCCGTTGCAAAGGGAAGTCAACATATTGCTCATAAAGTGTGAATGTCTTTATGAACTGCTGATAGACATCAAGGAAATGCTCTGAGGATTAGAAGGTGATTTTGTGGCAAAATATCTACTTTCTCTAAATATTACCTTCAGCAGCTTTATAGCAAATATTGTTGAAGAAAGAGAATATAAATCACTTAAATCCCCCAAGACTTAATACTGAAGTATCATTTATGTTTTCCTTTTGTTGAATTACTGGCTAATACTCTACTGAGTAAGGTTAAAAACAAAACAAAACAAAAAACTCTTTACAAAGAAAAGTGAACGAAGAGAGGTTGTGGAGGGTGCTAAACACACAGTGCTAAACCTTGTGTCCCTTTTTGATCATTGGTTTTGCCTGATGCATTCAAGGCCTTGGAATTTTGGACATTTCTGTGGGGATATTCACAATTGTAAACCATGCACATTTCTTATGATTGTCAGGTGTGAAATACACAATTTTAGAAATGTACCAGTTTGGAGTCAGACCTCTAGGATGTATTCTGGGCCCTGTCTCTAGAGATAGAACATTTAAAAAGTAAAATAGCACTTGTTCTTTTTTGCTTTGATTTGTTTCTCTTTTAGAGATGAGTGTCTGGTAGTCACTACTTGAGGAATTGTAACAGAACCTTCCCCATTTTCCTTTCTACTTGCCCTATGAATTTATTCCTGCCGGTTGAGTCAGTCAAGACGGGAATGCTAATTTATTACAACAGTCTTTCATCAATGTCACTTTTATATGTATGCAGTGCTTTCACCTCTTCTTTTTCCTTTTTCTGCAGTCACACCTCCACTAACTCTCAGTAAAGGATAGCATTTAACTCCCTGAACCCTGGGTTCTTCATCAGTAATCAGAAAGAAATTACCCTTGTCTCACATCTCTCACTGGGTTTTAGTAAAATTTCAACAATATGAAATTTATGTGGCAAAACTGCTAACCGTACATACATGCGCACACACACACATGCGCACACACACACAATGTTACAGTCATTTATGTTAACAGGTGAAGTCGAAAGAAAGAAAAATTCTTCCTGTTTGTCAGAAATTTTGGGTCTAACATTGTGCTATGGTTTGGATATTTGGTTGAAATTTGATCCCAGGTGTTGGAGGTGTAGCCTAAAGTGAAGTACTTGACTCCCGGAGATGCATCCCTCGTGAATAGATTAACACTTCTTTCAGCGTGAGTGAGTTCTCTCTCTGTTTGTTCCCCTGCTACAGCGGGTTGATAAAAAGAGGCTGGCACCTTGCCACTGTCTCTCGTTTCCTCTTTTGCCATGGGATCCCTGCGCACATCAGCTCCTCAGCTCCCCTTCACCTTTTGAAGCAGCCTCATTGTCTGGAGTAACACCGGAGGTTAGCTGTCTCACAGCCATAGAGAACAAGGTCGTGGACACACAAAGAGTGAGGTTGAGAGCGGAAAGTTAGTAGAGGAAAAAAAGAGAATAGCTCTCTGCAGAGAAGGGTCCCAGAAAAATTGGTTGCTGCATCCGCAGTGAAATGCAGTGGCTTTTATATATGAGCTGGCAAAGAGGTGGTCATCTATGCAAGGCAGGAAAAGCTGGTTGGACCAGGTGTGTCATACGCATAGGGTGAGAATCTCTGGTAACCCCCATCCTAATCTTTTACTATGTAGGCAGGTTCTCTGCCTGAGCTATGCCATGTTGCCCATTTCTTTATTACCACACATGTGCTAACAAAAAAAGGGAAGAGGGAGCCTCCCCTCCATATTGGACATGCGTGGCCCGCAAGTAGCCTTTTTCTATTGGTGCAGCTGTCCTTCATGCAAGTGTCTAGCTTTTTTATTTGTTTGCATCTCAATGGTTCAGGCTACTCTTTGTTAGAAAAGAAATAATTTTGGTGGCTGCTTTTTGTTAGAAGAGAAGCTCTGCTAAGGGCTCCTTTACCTTCACCATCTCCCTAAATAATTTCTTTTTATTTCCTGTATCACTTTCACCATAAGTGGATGCAGCCTGAGGCTCTCACCAGATGCAGATGCCCAATCTTGAACTTTCCAGCCATCAGAATTCGGGCCAAATAATCCTTTTTTCCTTTATAAATTGTCCAGCCTCAGATGTATTACTTTGTAGCAACACTTAACTGACTAAGACACATTGTATCTATCATCTTCCATAATGACATTATACATAGACAGAAAGAGTGGGTACCCCGTTATGTGTGGGAGCCAAAATCTCCCTCATCAGCAGACATACTTGTCTCGATTGCCATTCTCTTTGAAAATTTCACTATTAAGATTTCTCATTATAAATGAAAGCATTATTTGAGTACTTAGTAGTAATAGTGTTTAGTTTGATTAACCCACTAGAAGTTCAGTGTCTTATTAATGTATAAATAAGTGTATCTATGAATACATCTATCTAACTACTCAGTTTTATAAAGTATGCATTGAAGCTCATTTTGGTTTCTACTTAGTACCAGGTGCAGATAATTGGGAAATGAATGAGACAAGATGCCCTCAAAAGCTCAGTCAAGTGGCAGAGACATACATTGTGAACACGTGATCTTGGTACAACACAGAGCTCAAATGCTGTACAGAATGGATTGATGGAAACAGTGAAGTCATAGGAGTCAGAGAAGATCCTTGGAAGATCCTTGGAAATACCTCTCTGAATAACCTTATAACCTTCTAAACTTGGGAGTCACTTAACTTCTCTGACACCTAGTTGGGTGTGGCTGGAGCGTAGAATGCATGACAGAGTATAAGAAGTTGGTAGATCATTTGCCAAGAGAGTTAAATTAGCCAGCTCATGGGGTCCTTCCTTATCTTCCAGGCTGAGAAACTTGGACTCTTTCATGTTGAAAAATATCTAGTAAGTGTGTGTGTGTATATATATACACATGTTGAAAAATACCTATACATATATATGTGTGTGTATATATATACACACACATATATATGTGTATATATATATATCACTGCCACGCTAGATGTGAAAAATATATAGCCCTAGAAGTTGGGTGAAGTGTAGATGTTATAAGGGACAATGAGGGACAATGGAAGGCAGGAATACCATCTAAGAGGTAATTGCAGTCAGGAGTGGTGGTTCACGTCTGTAATCCCAATTTGGGAGGCCAAGGTGGGCAGATCACTTGAGGTCAGGAGTTTGAGACCAGCCTGACCAACACGGAGAAACCCTGTCTCTACTGAAAACTCAAAATTAGCCAGGTGTGGTGGCACATGCCTGTAATCCTAGCTATTTGGGAAGCTGAGGCAGGAAAGTCAATTGAACCCAGGAGGTGGAGATCATGGTGAGCTAAGATCATGCCATTGCACCCTGGCTGGACAACAGGAGCAAAACTCCAACTCAAAAAAAAAAAAAAAAAGAGGTAATTGCAATACTAACGAAACAACAACAAACATAAAATAGGACTGTTATAAGTGCTTTAACTCATTGACTTCTCATAAATAGGTACCTTATACTTATACCTAAAATAAGAATGCCTTCTGATATAGGCACTTATGATACAGGTATTCCTATTGTCTTTACAGATCAGAAGTGTGAGGTACAGGGAAGTTAGGTAACCTGCTGATGATCACACAGAGTGCCTTCAGAAATCTTGCCTTTAACTATTGCATTATATTGCAGTAGCCCAGGTGGGAGAATCAGAGAGCCTGAACTAAGCTAAAGCATTATAAAAGATGCTTTTTATTTGAATGTACATTTTGGACTTGCCATCTCTATGCCGATGATATTGTTAGTACCTTCAGAACGGGCATTCTGAATTTTATAAATTATTGTTATCTTTATAATGTTTTAACACAGTCTTCTTTAGTGCTTAGCAAACAGCTCAGGCACGTTTAGCAACTACACCACAGTGATGGGAGTCAGAGGCATCAGTATTCTGTCTACAATTTGAAGTAAACAATTTCACTGCAACATGAGATTCCAGATATTGTCAGGCACGCATGCAACAGTGCTGATTACTCTTTCCTTCCTCCATTATCACTGCTCATTGCTTTAACCTAGAATTTCTTGTTTACTTTCTTTTGCAGTGTATGCATATGGACATCTTGCTTGACCTCCAAGATCCAGTCTGCTGATGAGGCAATTTGTATAAGAATTATTTGCAATCTCTGCCCATCCACAAACTCTCCACCATGACTACTGCACTTAGAGCACTCTAGTATTTTCCAGACGACGTATATCTGTCCTGTCACACCAACCAAAAGATCTGGGAACACAGGGAACAACTATGATTTTTTCTAAGTATGAACTACACACAAGGCAATATGCAATGAGGAAAATAAAATGTCTGGAAGGATTGAGAACATGTGGGAAAGGATAAGTGACTGACAGTGTTTAAATTGTGTGGAGGGTATACCTATAGCTTAAGTCAAGCAAAGTTTGTCTCACTAGATTTTCACACATAATATAGTGAGTAGAGAAGATATGAGTGAATAATTTCCTCACAATGTATAATTTTCTCAGCCTGACATCCACAGCCTTTATAATCTGCCTCCAAATTCCTTTTACTAACCAATCTCTCATACCCTCTGTGTAAAACTTTCTCTTCATTCCCTTTGAACTTAGTGCTTTGGCTTACTAGATTTTTTTTTAAATTTCCTTTTTTTTTTTTTTTTGCTGTGGCAATTAATGCAGATACCTCTTGCTGTGCTGTAACCGTAGCAGACTCTTCTGATTGATTGTGACTCAGTATAGAAGCATTTTTAAGATTTATCTCTGGGCAGCACTTAAGACAGCCACTAAAAATCATTCAGAATTTAACAATGAGATTAACTTCCTTTGCCAAATAAGCTTGTGTGTTTCTTTCAGCTTGAAATGGCCAACTTCATCGGTCTCTTCATTAGGAATCCTGCTAATTCGCATCTTCCATGAAAACATCTTGATTTCTTCAATTCATGGAGCGTTATCCCCTCAGACCTAATGCAGCACAGGTCTACAACATTTAGAAAATCCTTCTTATTAGCTCTCTAGTCTGGCTCCTTAGCTGTTGCAGTCAGAACCACCTTTTTGCGTGACATTACCTGTCTACTTCTTTTTGGGGTGGAAATGCTCCTCCTATTCCTTATGACACACATATAAGCCCAGCACTTAGTAGGAGTTCAGAGAAGCTGGGATAACAGAGATAACCAATTCATGGGAGGGGAAAAAAGCAAACCTGAAGAGACAGTGATCAAATTTGGTATAAAGCAAGACAATGGAAAGTGAAGAGAGAGTGGATTGACAGGGCCATTTTGTAAGTTAATTTGCTCTAAGATGTCAGCCCTATTCTTGGTTTTTCCTGGCTTTCAATCTGCATGAACATCTTGTCCTGCAGACAGACAGACAGCTTCAGGGTGGATTAAATAATCAGTCAAGTGAGAAGAGCATCTCCCAATATGTCTGCAAAAACACTTCTATTTCAAGAATGATTATTAAAAGCCACAAGGAAGACAGTGATAACACAGTTGAAACATTGACTTACTGATCAAAAGAGACACTAATACGCACTCCTTAAGGGAAACAGTTAGATATTAACATGCATACAAAGCAAATCCCTTTGCTCCTTCTTTTCCATTCTGCAATGTCACACAAAAATCCCATTTCTGATACTCTCATTTTGGCTTATGGCTCTTCTGCAAATAGTTTAATTTGTTCTCTGTTTTTTTCATTTTTCCTTCCTTGCTTTCCTCCATCTTTCCCTTTCTCTTTCCTTCTTTCTTTTGTTCTTTTCATATATTTTAGCAGAATTATTTTTCTTTAGGTTCTATATCTTTTTTGTATCACTCTGTTTGTCCTTTTACCCCTTAGTTTATTCCTTTTTTGATTGCATTCAGAGAGATTTTCCTCCTCAAATAGATGGTGTGGCCACTAGAACAGTACTCACTGTCCAATTTGTTGAAGAGTAAACATCATCAAATGGGTTTTAATTCTCCTGTTTTTGTTGCTGTTGTTGTTGTTGTTGTTTGTTGGTTGGTTTGTTTGTTTTTTAGGTGAGATATTACCTCTTCAAATCTAAATGTCCGTATTGATAATATAACATGAGTGCATTATAGCAGGCACACAGGAAGACTCTTAAATGGTAACAATGGTGACTTTAATCAATATTGCATATCAAAATTGAGCCATTGACCTTGGGATATCTATTATATTGGCTCAATGCAAATTGGTTCTTTCATTGTAATCCCCTGGGTTTTAAAATTCATTTTATGAATATCAGTCAATTTTCTGAGATGTTTGGCCCTTTTCACCTAGGATAACTGTCTTCTGCAACATGCTAACATTCATTTCCATGTGGCAGGTAGAAAGGGCACTAGGTTTGTAAGCACTCCTAATTAAAATGCACAATGCTACAAAGGCAAAAGGGACAATGAGCCATAAACAAATCGCCTGACAGTAGCTGACAGCCATCGAGTGGACATACATTTTCTTTTTTTTCATTGAGAATAGAAAAGACCTTTTTTTTTTTTAAAGATGCATGCATACCACTTGCTCTTCCAAGTTAACTCTTTCTCATGGAAAATCTGTCTCTGACTTAGGATTCAAATGATAATTGAAACTAGAGAAGTCAACTTTTCTCATGCTTCCTCTCAACTACTTGCATTATGTACCATCTTAAAATCAATTTTCAGGAAAAAAATAAGGCGAGATCCATTATTAAATATTTTTAAACATGAGGTGTTAGTAATCATACCATTTCAGATCTGGAAGGACATTTTGAGATAATTTTGGTCATTAATCTTTTATTATTATTTAAAAATTATTATTATATTTTTTAGACAGGGTCTTTGTCTGTTGCCCAGGCTGGAGTGCAGTGGCACCATATTGGCTCACTGCAACCTCTGCCTCCCCAGTTCAAGCAGTTCTCCTGCCTCAGCCTCCTGAATAGCTGGGACTAAAGGCATTGGCCACTACACCCTGCTAATTTTTGCATTTTTTTTTTTTTTTTTTTTTTTTTTTTTTTTTGTAGAGACAGGGCTTTGTCATGTTGGAAAGGCTGGTCTCAAACTCCTGACCTCAACAGATCCACCTGCCTCAGGCTCTCAAAGTACTGGAATTACAGGCACGAGCCCACCGTAATCCTGGCCCACTGATTTGTTTTGTAACCTGAGACCTGTGCTGTTCAATCAACTTGCTCAGGATCACACAGGGAGTTTGGAAATGTTGCTTCTTAACTGGCCCTGGCACAAAAGTCTTGTGCCTGTGATTTCTACTCAATGAGGACTCATAACAGCTCAGGCCCAAAATTCAAATTCAGGGTTCTCGACTCCCAGATCAGACATCTTTCATTTTATGTGTGTCCTAAAATGATACATATTTTAATTAGTTAATTGAAAAGAAAAATCAAGTGGTTTTGTATCACTTGTGTTTATATTTGCTACAGTGAGTTGAATATCAGCACTTTTTCAGTGTCTCCTGATACCTGGCATTTAAACATGTATTATTTGTTTATCATCTGTTCAAAACCGCAAGATAGGTAATATGACCTCAATTTTTGAGATGCGGAATAGGTAATTAGAAAGACTTAATAACTTTCTCAAGAAAACATAGACTAAATTCTGGAATATTATTAGTTAGAACATCCACATAATTTTAACCAAACCATTCTGCCACCAAAAGCTTCTAAGTACTTTCATTACAATGCCCAGTGTAAAATTAGACATCTTATGCCAATTTTCTCAATGTTAATGAACATCTCCTAATGTTTATGATCTGAATGAAAAAAGTTTAAACATATATATCATATATTATGCATGAGTATATATAATATCTATTTATATGATTAATTGTATATATTTTATGATATGGTTTTCTGAGTCTAATTGATTGAATAGCAAAGTAGAACTAAAGAGAGGGACGTAAGAAAGACATTGTCTAAATAGAAATTGTACATTCTTAGTATTCTCAATAGGAAAGACATGGAATCAACCTAAATGCCTATCAATAGTAGACTGGATAAAGAAAATGTGATACATATATACCATGGAATACTATGCAGCCATGAAAATGAATAAAATCATGTTATTTGAAGGATAGATGAAGCTGGAAGCCATTATCCTTAGCATACTAATGCTGGAACAGAAAACCAAATACCAGATGTTCTCACTTACAAGTGGGAGCTAAATGATGAGAACACATGGATATATAACACTGAGACCCATAAAAAGGTGAAAGGTAGGAGGAGGGAGAGGACCAGGAAAAATGATTAATATGTACTAGGCTTAATTCCTGGGTGATAAAATAACCTGTACAAAAAAACCTCATGACATGAGTTTACCTAACGAACCCACACGTGTACCCCTGAACATAAAATAAAAGTTTAAAAAATAAATTGTCCATTTTTTTGCAATAATAGTTCAAGTATTATTCAATATACCATTACAAAACAGATTTTCCTTGCCTCAGACATATGAAGAAATCTTATTTTTTCAATAGGAAGAAATCTTATTTTTTCAATAGTAGAGTTACAAATGTTTGGATGTGAGTAAATGCACATTGCTTGAATCGCATTAAATCCCTCCATCCACACTTCATGCCAGGTGAGCAGTTCTAATCCATTCTTTTTTTCTTAGTGAGGCATCCGGAGGTCCCCTCAACCAGAATTCAAGACTGCATCCTTCATTCTCTCTGACTACTCATGCAATCTCTCAGTAAAAGTTCACCTGATTTTTAGCACCTCAATAGTTCTCAAATAGGGCCATTTGCATCACCCCTGACATTGCTCTATTCTAAGTCTCCACTATCTCTTGGCTACGTTATTATAAGCTCCCAAACTGGTCTACATAAATCCATAAAAATCAGCTTTCAGAAATGGAAATCTGTTCATGTGACTGCATAGCTGTTCCTCTCAGCCCTCTCCCTCACTGCTCTTGACATTCTTTAGAACCCCGCTGAGGTTGCCCTTTCCTCTTTGTATGCAGATTGACACCTTTGTCACACCCTACCAGATCCTGAGTGGGGAATACCTCTCCTCATCTTGCAGGAACCTGCTGCTTCTTCTCTGTGTTGGGGAATGCTGGCCTTGGCACTATTCCTCATGCTATCTAGACTCTGCTCATGTTCTTCTCTCTGCCTGAGTCCCCCCATTCTGGATTAATTTTATTCATTCTTTAGATCTCAGTGCAAGTACTCTTTCTTCAGGAAGACCATCCCTGAATCTTTGCCCATTTCCAGCAAATCTGTTGAGTTTTTTTGTTCAGTGCTTTCATACTACTGTTTATTCTTTTGTGTAGACAAAACTATACTTAATCCTGACTCTGTCACATACTAATTCTGTCACTTAGTAAAAGTCAACCTGCCAAATAATGATGTCTACATTGCAGACGTGTGGTGGGAATCAAAAGAGACAACAGAGGTAATGCCAGATATGTATTTGCTTTTTTTTAACCTTTGATAGATCTGCATGGTCAAACACCTTCACCCACACACAAACATACTGGTACTCCTCTGTTACTTTTACAGAGGGTATGCGTGGGCAGTGTTAGACAGCTTTTTTAGAACCTTACCTTAATCGTCTGAATTCACAGGATAGAGACATTTTAAAGATTCATTCTGTTGATTCTCCTACCATGTGTTTCTTTCTTTAGAATAGTGGCTAGAAACACAGACGCTCATGCATTACTGCCTGGGTTCAAGTCCGGGCTACACTTGTTACTCGATGTGTGATCTTACTAGCTTATTTATTATGACTCCTCTTCAAAACAGAAACAATAACAAAACTGAACCCATAGACTTATACTAATGATTAAAATAATACATTACAGTAGTGACCAGATACAATAAATACTATATGGGTTCTAGCTTTTAGGACAAAGAAGCTTCTACCAATCTTGAAAACTCAGTTATACAGATAAGCTTTTATCTATGTTGAAAACTCAATTAAACATGACTTTGTTTTCATAAAACAATGATAGTGCTTTTAGATTTCTGAAAAAAGCACTGGGAAATGAGTGAAAGAGAAGTCAAGCCAGCCCAGAAGTCACTCTGCATTATTTATGTTTTATGTACATGAAAGTTAGGCAAGAGTGAAGAAATCTGTTTGCTTGACTGTTATGAGTCAGATTTTAGGGCCATAAAGAGAATGAAACTAACATATGACACAAGGCATCTTTCTTTTCTATTCAACATATTTCTTTCACAAAGACTATGTTTTTAGTTTTCAGGATGTTTACAGACACATTAACTGTCTTCGGACCATATTGACTGAAAGAGCATGTTTGGGACAGAAGAGTGGGGAGAGAGGGAACTATTTCTATTAGGTTCTAACTAGTTCCTAGGCATGGAGATGAAAAATTTACCTCATTAATTCCTTCTGAAAACCCTGTGAGCTGTAGAAAACTCCTCTTGTCATTGTAGGGATAGAAATCATGTCTTAATTTCTCTTTTCCCAAAGGAAAGCATCATCCCATTTGATCTTTCTTGTTTTGTACCTTCATTTTTACTAAAAATATTGGCATTTTCCTTGAGATATTTTCCAGTCTTGACCCTTAGCAAACCTTAACAAATCAGAATTAACATTCCCCTAAGAGAAACAGAACTTTGGACACTGAACTTTTTGGAAGGAAAGACACAAAAACATGCCTGTTATCTCAAGCTTCTTACTGGAATGAATTTCTTTTTCTCCATCTCTGGCCAACTCCTGTTTTTTAGCATTTAACTCAGATGTAATCTCTTCCAGGATTATTTTCTTAACCTTCCCTTTTCCCCCAAGGGATGAGTTCTGTATCACTTGTTATGCTCTAGTCATGAGAAAAGCTACCATCAGCTTGGCACTTACTGGGTTTATTGTGCAATGGTCATTATAATTGCTTATAGAATGATGGTAGAGTGTCATAGTGAAAATACATTTTTCCCGATTTGAGACTACTATTGGCTCTTTCAAGGGAATCTCCAGAGAAAGGCTGGCATTTTACAATTCATTTCCACAAATTAGTCTTCCAACTCTATTCTTTCCCTTGCTGGGTTATCTATCCCCTTCTTGAGTTTACTCTGCAATTTTCATGCCTCTATCAGAACTATTACCATCCTGTTCTATGATCATCTGTTTTCAAGTCCTTCCACACAGTCTGTAAATTTATTGTAGGTAGAAATTTTCTCTTAAACATCTACAAATGCATGGTTCTCAGAAAAGTGTCCAACATATAATGGGCATTCAATATATACACCATTTACAAAAGTAAATACTGATGTTTCAAAAGTGTTGAAAAAAAAAAAAGCTGAAGCAGCAGAATTAAAAAAAGAAAAAAGACAAACAGAAAGGGTGCACATGGTAAATAGAGCTCCCATCTCCTAGCCCCACATCTAACATATTCTGAGACATATTTTCAAGCCCCCTTGAGGCAGAACACTTACCTTTGAATTTTTGTATTTCTTTTAACACACACTGTCTGTCACCACACCTGCTGGAAAGCATATGCATGCCCTAGGAACGAATACTCAGCTCCCATCCACAAATGGTTCTGCACCCTCAAACAGGCTGGTCTCATGGCTAGCTCGAAATATTAATGCAGAGGAAAATCTACCTTCTACAACAAGGGTGAAGAAAGATTCAGGGGAAGACTATTTCTTATTTAAAAACTGGGTGCTCTAAAGAGGAGAGGCTTTTTCCATTTAGTGATCCTTTGTAGCATGACATATTTATTGTAAAAAAGCACATATTTAGGAAAGATTGTGCTCAAAAGACACCTATTTTTCAAAGTGCCTGTGGGCTCCAAATGCAATTCTATATGCAACTAAGTCTGTAGATGCTACCAACACTAGTGATGCAACAGGTTCATGCACACTTCATCTTCTATCATCCAATCTGACCACAGACGAAGTGGATTTTTTTTTTTTTTTGAGACAGTCCCGCTCTGTCACCAGGCTGGAGTACAGTGGCACAAACTCAGCTCACTGCAACCTCCACCTCCCAAGTTCAAGCAATTCTCCTGTCTCAGCCTCCCTCTGGGGTAGCTGGGATTACAGGTGCACACATGGCTAATTTTTGTACTTTTTAGTAGAGACGGGCTTTCACCATGTGGGCCAGGCTGGTCTCGAACTCCTGATCTCAGGTGATCCACCTGCCTTGGCCTCCTAAAGTGCTGGGATTACAGGTGTGAGCCACCACACCTGGCCAGAAGTGGATCTTTATAGTAAAATTATTTCAGTGTTTAATTTGCCTCTGGGTAAAGACAAGGGGTGTTTAATTGTATGTCATTGACTCACACGGCATATTTCCCCATGTTTAATCTGCATGAGTCCAGCTTAACTCATCGAAAAGTAACTCATGCCTTTCTTTCCCAAGGACTTTGTTGCAGTTGTTTTTGCTGTACCATTTAACTAAAGATGTATATAAAAATGTACCCCTAAGCTCATGAGATTGTTGGCAGTATCAAGGCTCTGTTAGAAACAGATACTCTGAAAAAATAATCTTAATACTTTTAAGATAAATATTTAGTTGGAAACATTTTATTGAAAAGGATCATTTTAAAAAAGCTTGTATAAATTGCCGTTAGTACTTGTAGCAAAACTGCAAAATTATAGCTGTTAATACTATAATTATTTATTGTAATATATGAGAAACTAGGTTTTATATAAACATGACTTTGTGTGTTCCCCAATATTTTGTTTTCATGGTAACTTAAAAAAACCAATGACTGAAGGAGTTTTCACATTATTAAGTGAACTGGATAAGGAAGATCTGCAATAAAATATATTTTTAATATCTAGAAGTTTCAGAGGAGAATGTGCTTAAATAAATCAACAGAACACCTTGTATTACTTGAGGAGTTCAAATGTTGGAAGTTCTCAGGTGCCTGATTTTGTGGTCCCAAACTTCTCTATCACTTGCAGATGCTCTGTGCATTCAGTAGCAGGGGTATTGTTAAATTTGAGAATATAAGCCAATAACCCTTAACTTCCATAACATTAATATTAAGTGCAGAAGAATTAAATGTTTTGTTGCAAATGTGCACATCTGGCTTTTCTGTTGTAATCTTATATTATTCTAGTAGTTGACTTTAGGAAAAAAATGTTAATTGCTATGCAACTAAACTCCAAGAAATATGCGTTATCAAGTGTTTTAATAAGAGATATTCTGTTTATTTTTGCTTGATTTCTTTGAAGAATTTTCAGAACACAATGCCTAAACCCTATCCTTGCCCTTGGTCTTCCTTTTGTATATCAACTCTATCTAAGCCAGGGATCTACCGTCAACGTATTGGCCATTAAGGGATTACAAGTCATCTCTGAACATTCAGAAATGAATGGTAAGTTGTATTTGTCTACAATTTTTATAATAAGGTTTTTATTAGATTTTCAGCGACCCTTTAAATAATAAATTCTTCTAAAAATATAGAATTTTAGAAGTTTAAAGAGATAGATTAGAATTCATTTATTACCTATTACATACCAGGAACTTCACATTCATTAATACATAAAATTGTCTACCGTGGCATAATGAGACAACTGAAATTGTTTCTATTTTTCCATTAGAAAATTATTTATTTTATTTTATTTTTTGGGGACAGGTTCTCATTCTACCACTCAAGCTGGAGTGCAGTGGAGCCATCTCAGCTCACTGCAACCTCAGCCTCCCTGCCTCAAGCAGTCCTCCCACTTCAACCTTCCAAGTAGCTAGGAATACAGGTGTTCACCACCAAGCCCTGCTAACTTTTGCATTTTTTTGCAGAGATGGAGTTTCACCATGTTTCCCAGTCTTTTCTCAAATTCTTGAGCCCAAGGGATCTTCCTCCTTGGCCTCCCAAAGTGCTAGGATTACAGATGTATGCCACTGTGCCCAGACTCTATTAGGAATTTAGACTTTGAGAAGTTAAATGGTTTACTTATGTCATACAACTAGTAAGTGACAGATTGGGCATTCAAATGCATACCCATCTTTCTCCAGAATGTATTCATTTTCTGCTACAGTCTGCTGCCTCCCACAGATAAGTCTTTATTTAAATAGTTGTGTGTCTGGACTTTTGTTTTTCTTCCATTGTTGATTTGAAAAGAGCTATGCATTTCATTTGTGCTTCAAGAGTGACACTATCTTTTGACCATCTATATTTGTATGGAGCTTGGTTCACTGACCATTAACAGCCCGTATGTCTTCTGATCATATCATCATTTTATGTATTATTCAGGGCAGAGATTAACAAGCCCATTAACAAGCCCATTCCACAGATGCTTTTTTTTTTTTTTTTTTTTTTTTTTTTTTTGAGACAGAGTCTCGCTCTACCGCCAGGCTGGAGTGCAGTGGCGCGATCCTGGCTCACTGCAGCTTCCGTTTTCCAGTTTCAAGCAATTCTCCTGCCTCAACCTCCTGAGTAGCTGGAATCACAGGCACGCACCACCATGCCCGGCTAATTTTTTGTACTTTAGTAGAGACAGGGTTTCACCATGTTGGCCGGGATGGTCTCAATCTCTTGATTTCGTAATCCACCCGCCTCGGCCTCCCAAAGTGTTGGGATTACAGGCGTGAGCCACCGCACCCGGCCCACAGATGCTTTTATGACCTATGTTTTCCTGAAATTATTTGTCCAACTGCTCTTGGTTAATGTGAAGATTCTCTTCTGGCTGGAAGGCTTAGCAAAAGTCAGGACTACAGGTGGTGTGACCTGCCACATTCAGACTAAAAACAAAGATCAGTATTATATTACCTCATTTTAACATAGAACATGCACTTGGGCCGGGCGCGGTGGCTCACACCTGTAATCCCAGCACTTTGGGAGGCCGAGGCGGGTGGATTACGAGGTCAAGAGATCGAGACCATCCTGGTCAACATGGTGAAACCCCGTCTCTACTAAACATACAAAAAATTAGCTGGGCATGGTGGCGCGTGCCTGTAATTCCAGCTACTCAGGAGGCCGAGGCAGGAGAATTGCCTGAACCCAGGAGGCGGAGGTTGCGGTGAGCCGAGATCGCGCCATTGCACTCCAGCCTGGGTAACAAGAGCGAAACTCCGTCTCAAAAAAAAAAAAGAACATGCACTTAGTGACAGAGGTTAATTTGTAGTAGGACTAGCTTTGTAACTTTAATCTCTATTTTACCTACTTACTTGACCTGTCTGAGACAAATAAAACCATTGCAATGACCTGTTGTGAGAATTCAGGAGCTTTTTGAAAGCTCCTTTTGTCTTGTGTTAGCAGGTTTCAGGGATTTTCCATCTGCTCTGAAAGTAAAGTGAGAACATTCCTTTGCTTTAGGTAATGAGAAAGGATGTCATAAGTGATATAGCATCTCAAAAGTTGATTTCACCTTCGTCTGTGCTTTCTATTCTAGAACAGAGTAGCTCATTTTTCTAGTTTATGCTAATATCATTAAACACTGTAATTGCAAACCAAGTGACTTCTGGCAATCACTAATTTCTTACATCAGTTACATATAAAGAGAACAGATGGAAACGGTCGCAACACTAGGAGGTCCCCGTATTTTTCTCTGTTAGCAGGCAAAAGCACCCGTGGGATTTACGATTCCTTATTTCACTACCTCCTGGATCTTTCCCAAAGACATATCTCTATTGCCATACTAGAATTAGAGATATCTGTTGTTTACACAGGGACTTTCTCCAGGTGAATTCAGGTCAGAACCTAAGGAGAGGTTAGCCCAGGGGGGCATGCTGATGGTTATGACAGTGACGAATACCGTACTTTTTCTTTCTGACCTCCTATATGTCCTGCTGTCTTTTTACAGCTAATTCCAGGTGCACCATTCTGTTGTCCTACACCTTTGGAGTGGTTTTGCTTAGAAAGGATGAAACAATTCAGCTGGCATTTTAATCTAAAAAACTTTTTAGGACACAGGGTGTTTTGAGGTGATGCCTTGACTTGCATTATAAAAATACTGACGGCTATCAAAATGTCAGCTAGCATCTCCTTTGTTGCAGACTTGATACCAAAGTGTTGGATATTTACTTAACAAGAATGAAACGGGCTATAAATTCTCAGTGCCACCCAAAAGAATACATGAATAAAAATGAAAAAGTGCATTAGTGAAATCATAGGATTTGTCTGTGCCCAGTTGTCTTAACTGGAGGCAGGGGCGTGGTCCTTATCTGCTCTCTCATATCAAGGGGATAAAAGAATCTTGGCTTATAACTTGAATTTTAGTGGTTTTATATCAGTCCTTGTTAGAGTTTCACTTTCTTTATCTATTAGAACTGAAGTGGACCTCAGGTATCTGCCAAAATTCTTTTGGTGGTGTTATTTTGTTTTTGAAAATCACAGAATAATTTTCTAATGGCATGTAGCAATCTTTTGGCATGGCTTGAACTGTCCAGATTTTTCTGGCACCCATCCTAGAATTTTCAGATTTTTTTTACATCTCCTCTTAATGACACTTTTCTTGGAGAAAGCTTTCCCATAGCCCACCAAGCTTAGTAAAGTTTCATTATTACGTGCAGTCATAGAATAGCATTCTTTACCTGCATTGCACGTTTATCAACTTTTCATTATGCATTTATTTTAGGGTTACTTAATCAGTACCAACTTCTCTTATTTGACTCTAAATGTCACAAAGTCTGGAAACTTATCTTTCCGCTCATTTTTGTAACAATGCCCTGTATTACTAGACTAAATTTAGTTTTTCAGTAATGTTTATTAAATGACAATGTGAATAAATAATGTTTCTTTTTTTTAACTTCTCTGAGCCTTGATTTACTCATTTGTAAAACGGTATATCACTGTACATCAGCTACAGTTTTTAATAAATCAAATGGAGCATTTCTAAGGAAAGAGGAGCTGTTCCTCAATGAAGGTCCATTACAATACCTTGATGAATGTACATTATGATACCTCTATGAACATTGTCTCTTTCAATAATAATTATCTCTTGCAGAGTTACTGTGCAGATGAAATGGAAATAATATCACTGGAGACTACCCTACAGAATACCATGGACACAATTAATATTTAACATTGTAACCTTATGTTTGTGTTTTGAGAAATAGCTTCCTTCATTATTTTCTTCAACTGGATGATAAAGATAATAGTACCGATGTACCAGTGGCCCTAAAAGCTATTTGTTTATTCGTTGTTTACCCAGAAAGATGAATTTGCATGTTCATTTTCCTGTTGTAGGGTGACAAACTAGAATTACTGCACTCCTTCACAGTCCCTAATGCCAGATGTCTTACATTAGAGTTGCCATCTTTGCCTACTTCAAAATCGACATACCAGTTTACAAGGAAGGATTTTATTATCAGCCTCTACTGTACAATGCCAGGTACATTTCAACTCATGCACATTTTCTTGACTCTGAAAATGCAACCATTTGACAAGTATTTTTAATAATATAATTATATGATCTAGTCCTTTAGGCATTTTTGTTTCAAAACATCAGCCTCTCTAATCTTTAATACTACTTTGAAAAATAATATAAAATGTATTATACAAATAAACATTAATATCTAGTTATTTCTACAATATGCAAGAATTGTTTTAGGGAAAAAATGCATGCAAATGATCCCTGTTTAGTGGCCTAGTGAGGCACTCAAGTATTTTTTATTTTCTTCAGGAAAAGTTCCAGCTACCTTAGCACTAACAAAAATTATCAAATAGGTGGAAATTGAGAGTGAAGAAATGAACACTTGTAACATAATGAGAGCTTTGGAAATAATGAAGTATTTAATATTACAGTTTGTCTACATGATAGTTTTAAAATAGCCTACTTAAATAGTGTAATGTTAAAAATAATTTTCAAAATGAAAAAGACTGAGCATAGTGGCTGCCACTTATAATCTCAGCATTTGGGAGGCTGAGGCAAGAGCATCTCTTGAGGCCAGGGGTTTGAGAACAGCCTGGGCAACACCACAAGACCTCATCTGTACCAAAATAACAACAATAATAATAAATCAGCTGGTTATGGAGGCATGCACCTGCAGTCCCAGCTACTCACTGGAAAGTGTGAGGATGGAGGACATTTGAGTCCAGGAGTCTGAGGTTACAGTCGTAGGAAAAACTGGGTTCTTATCACACGACCATGAAAGATTAGGCTTGCAGACATTTTGAAGGGTGAGAAGGGCAGGGTTTGTTGGGTAAAAAGAAAAAAATGGTAACAGGGACTCTCAGCAAGGCAAGAGTCCTGCTTGCAGGCTTCCCACCTCACAGATTGAATCTCAGAACACCACCCTGGAATAGGAGAGGCCAGCCTCCCTACCACTGCAAACAGGGTAAAATTCCATGGCTCTACCCATATGCACACTCCTCTCAGTGCAGTTGGAGGTTCTCTGGGGACCCTTTTATACTGCGCTATCTCACAATGAGTTATGATCCGTGGTGACAGGGTGAAACTCTGTCTCTTAAAAAAAACCAAAGAAAGTATTGAAATATCTAAGCAACATATAGTTTCATACTACCCCTTCAAATCTTATGTGGCAATAATTACTACTCTTAAAAACGCTTTGCTGGCCTTATGATCTGTATCAGTAGGGCAAGAGGAAGTAGAAGTATCCAAAGGATATTTATTGCAAAATATAACCAGTAACTACAACTCATTGTTTCTTGTATATAAAGCCTATTTCTAGCAGGGTGTGGTCACTCACACCTGTAGTCCTAGCACTTTGGGAGGCTGAGGCTGGCAGATTACCTGAGCTCAGGAGTTTGCGACCAGCCTGGGCAACACGGTGAAACCCCATCTCTACTAAAATACAAAAACTTATCCAGGCATGGCGGTGTGAACCTGTAGTCCCAGATACTCGGGAGGCTGAGGCAGGAGAATTGCTTGAACTCAGGAGATGGAGGCTGCAGTGAGCCAAGATTGCGCCACTGCACTCCAGCATGGGTGACAGAGCAAGGCTCCATCTAAAAAAAAAAAAAAAAAGAGCCTATTTCTCTAGGTCTCTATAGTCAGTCTAGGCAGGAAAAATCCTCTTTTGTTAATTAAACTTGTGAAAATTAAAGTAAACAAATGTACTTGAATCCTGAGAAGCTATGAGACATCATTCACTCAACAAATATTTTAGACACAAAGATTGGGTTAAATTAGGGCATAAGACATTAGAAAATTTGATTTGTAAAAGCACAAAGAAAGTCATGAAGATGGGTTTATTTTGTGAATTGAGTTCAGTGTAGATAGGTTTTCAGTAGCATCCAGGTGAAAGGAAACTAGAACTTCTCTGATAAAAGCTGATCTCTTCCCATTGGCCTATTCCCTAAGCCTGCAGAGTTTCAAAATAAACCCTAGGACTTATAGGAGAATATATAGGGGTGAAAAGACAAGGCCCAAATATCACTTATAATATGGCAGTTAATGGAAAATAATTTGCAAAGACAATACAAGACTAGATTGTAAAAAGATTAAATACTAATTATGGAGTTTGAATTGCATTCTATAAGTGATATTATTTATTAAGATGAATATTAGGCCACATGTTAGGGGTAGAATACATATGTTAGTATGTAGCAGTGTGCCCAGGTGAAGACTTAATTTGATGTGTGTGTGTGTGTATGTGAAGAGAGAGAAAGATTAAGATTTTGAGGAATTGTCTTATAGGATGGTAAAAGTTGGGTGAGTCCAAAATCTGTTGGGACAGGCTGGAAAGCAGGAGACTTAGGGAAGAGTTATGGTTGGAGTCTAAAAGTAATCTGCTGGCAAAATTCTTTCTTGCTCAGGAGAGATAAGTCTGGGTCCTATTAAAGCCGTCAACTGATTGAGGCCTACCCATATTATGGAGGCAGTCAGCTTTACTCAAGTTTCACTGGTTTAAATGTTAATTCCATCCAAAATTATAACCTCACAGAAACCTCTAGAATAATATTTGGTCAAATATCTGAGCACTATGTCCTAGCCAAGTTGACACATAAAATTAACTATCACATCTAAATCTTTCCCCACGAAATTGTGATAAATAACTACAAGAAAGGAAGGCAAGGTAGTGATGCTTGATATTTTAAATGTGTCTCTCCTCTTAGATTAAAATGGGGTCACATTAGAGACCATTCAGCTATTTTCCAGGGAGATGCTTAAGCTTGACCTTTTAAATTAAGTCACAGTTGTCATAGTTGTGATTGTTGCAATCCAAATATGCCTTTTTGTTTCTGAGTTCCAGGTCCTAAAGGAAGCTGGAAAACTCTTGCTAGGGAGACAACTGTTTGTGTTTCTAGAAAGAAAAAAAAATACAAGAAAACTAAAATTGATCACTTAAAATGGTATCTCTAGTCAGAAATAGAGAATTATGGAGTCACCCAGGGAAAATAAAACCATTGTACTAGGGGAGGGAGACCTCAAGAAGCCTACAATTCCATGTGACTGACAAAATATCATGAAGGGCCTACAAATCAAACAAAGCATCAATGAAAGCATATTACCTGCAGAACAAATTCTCATACGTTCCAAGACATTTTCTCAGGGTCTGGGTAATAGAGACATCATTGTAGCCTAGACAAGTCACCATGGTTGATTAGTGGAAGACCATACACAAGAGCACACCTTGTGGCAGGGATCAGTAAGGACATCAGTAGAGATGGCTAATAGCATCAGAATCCTCCCTCTCTACACTCACATAGCTTTACATAGGAGTCTGCCTGATGTTTGAATTCTTTAAGTGCTTAACTTGTAAGGACAAAGAGGGGCATGGTAGAGACAAGACACTGAAACTGTATTCTTAACAATTTGGGAGATAGCCAATTTTAGTATAATTTGGGGAATAAAAAACTGTTGTAGCTTCACTTGTATTATATGTGAGAGGGAACAGTTTTGATGCACGATATCATTTTATCAACCCAATAATTGGCAAGCTTTTCAAACGTCCCTCAAAAAAAAAAAAAAAAAAAGAAGAGAAATTGTGAAATTAGGTGCTAAATGACTTATCTGAGATCACTCAGGAAATAAGTGGGAAATTGTATATTTAGATTTTGCCCAAGATTTCAACATTTTAGTGACTTGATCGGCTTCATTCAAAATAAGTCAGTTATAAATAATTCTGAAAATGTGATTTTGTTATTGTCAAAGTTATATCAGAAAAGGAGTGTTTTTTCTTTGTTAATGTATAAGATTTTTGTAGCAGCCACTTATGCTCAAACATTTTATTTTCAGAAGTCTCAGCTTTTCTACTAATCCTCTAATAAGAATATAAATGTTCATCAGGTTGTATATTACGTGTCATCAGCATTCTTTGTTCATATGGGAGCTATCATTTTATTCATCAACATCATTTGCAGTTATAACTGTGGAAAATGGTTGTCAAAGTGTATAGAACTCTTATGGAAATCAAAACCAAAAATATGCATTGAGAATTGATCTCAATATATCTGACAAGAACAGAGGCATCTTGGAACCACATCAATTTCAACTTTCAACCACTAGTCCATGGCTTATTGTGAACACTTCATTGAGGATTCGATAAGACAAAAGTTATGACATGTGTAATTCCACATAAAGCCATGGAATTACATTGTGACTCTGAAGAGAAAGGATTCATTCTTCCCAGAGGGATGACGTTTTTAAAAAGGAAAGTTAAATACATTATATATGTTTGTATTAGTGAATAAACTAATACTTTAAAATTTAAAACTTGGCTTTTAATTTTTAATTTTTTTTTTTGTAGTGACAGACTGCTACTATGTTGACAAAGCTGGTCTCAAACTCTTGGTCTCAAGCATTTTTCTCACCTTGGCCTCCCAAAGTGCTGAGATCACAGGTGTGAGTTACCATGCCTGGCCTAAACTTTTTAAAAGTGTGATTTATAAGGTAGGCATTAGGCTAGCAGTCCCCAGTCTTTTTGGCACCAGGGGCTATATTCCTGGAAGACAATTTTTTCCATGGGCTTGGGGGTGATGATGGTTTTGGGATGAAAGTGTTCCACCTCAGATCACCAGGCATTAGTTAGATTCTCATAAGGAGCATGGGACCTACATCTGTCACATGCACAGTTCACAATAGGGTTCACGCTCTTATGAGAATTTAATGGTACCACTGATAGGACAGGAGGCAGAGCTCAGGCAGTAATGCCCGCTCACCCACGGATCACCTCCTGCTGTGTGGCCCAATCCCGAACAGGCCATGGTGGGCTGGGATCTCCTGAGTTAGACCATGTGTTTCAGAATAACTTTGCAGAGAAGTCTGTCTATAATGATGCTCATTAGGAATGCACTGATGAACTTAATAATAGGTAAGAAACAAATGAAAAAATTGGAAACTTTAATATCCTTTTACAACAGTTGTTTTGTTGTACTTTTACAAAAGGTGTTTTCGTAGGGAAAACACTGCTGCTCCTTGTTTCTCCAGGATCATGAAGTTACAGAACTTGTGTTCATTGAAAAAGGTGATATCCAATGGATTATTTAGTTGGAATGGATTATCTGCTTTAATTGTGAAAGGGCATATGCGGAAGCATTATTTACAATATCAAAGGGCCTTGGACTGATCATCTATTTAGCCAACATGCCTGGGTCTTGATCCTGTGATAAGTGAGACTGAGTATCCCAGTAGGGAGGTTTTAAGATGACTATGAGGAAGCCAGGGAAAGATTAAATTATTCTTCTTGGCGTCAGTGAAGTATCCTGCAATCATTTCAAAATGATAGGAGAGGGGCACAGATGGGCAGAGAATTTAGAGGGCTGTAAAGACTTAAAGGTCATACCTTAAAACATACCTTTTGCTTAAGGCCCCATGAGTGTGGTAGAGATAAACAAACACAAGAAATTCAACACAGATTTTTGCCAATGTTGGTTTTAACTTGAGTCACTAATGGCTCATCACATTTTTAGCAGTGTTTCCAGGTGAGGTTCATTGGATACATTTTTTTAAAATTTAATTTTACCTCTTGTCTATAACTACCATTTTAGAAATGAATAACATGAGACTTTGAGAGGTCAAAGCATTCTCCCAAAGTCACACAGCTCTTAAGTGGTGGTGCCACTAACCCAAATGTTATTGTTGCAAAGTGTACATTTGTTAGCACTACCATACTGTTTGCTTTACTGTTAATTGTTTTAACTTTTCATTTTAAAATATTATATATTCAGAGAACCTTGTAAAAATAGCACATAGAATCCCATGTTCTCTTCCCCAGCTTCTTCCACTGGCAACAGCTTAAGTAATTTTAATACAGTATTGAAACCAAGAAGTCATACTGGTGTGATATTGTTAACTGGACCATGGGGATCATTCAGTTATTGTTAATTATTTACTAATTCGTGCTACTAAAATTGAAAATGTTTTATGAGGAGTTAGCCTAGTACAAAAGGAAAATTACAGGTAATTTACAGGCACAGGCCACCACTCTGGGCTAATTTTTTTTGTATTTTTAGTAGAGGCATGGTTTCACCATGTTAGCCAGGCTGGTCTTGAACACCTGACCTTGTGATCTGCCTGCCTTGGCCTCCCAAAGTGCTGGCATTACAGGTATGAGCCACCATACCCGGCCTACACCTTCTATTTCACTATATTTTCATTTTGACGGATTTTTATATTTCTTTTCTGAACTTTATGACTTGGAGAAAAAACGAGTTTGACACTGACCACTTGATATTAAAGAATGTACTGAACACTTGCTCTTAAGAGAAAATTGAAGCCGTGATGTGACAATTTTTATTTAATGTCAGGTAGTCACAACTTGTTAAGACCTACTTCTCTTAAGACTCTGCAATTGCACTTATAATGGGAATTCATTTTCAGTGTTTTGTGTATTCTTAGAGCAGAACTATAAATTTAGAGCAAATACAGTGAAACCCTGTCTCTGTTAAAAATACAAAAAAATTAGCTGAGCGTGGTGACACACGCCTGTAGTCCCAGCTACTCATGAGGCTGAGGCAGAAGAATCACCTGAAACTGGAAGGCAGATGTTGCAGTGAGCTGAGATCGTGCCATTGCACTGCAGCCTGGGTGACAGAGCGAGACTTTGTCTCAAAAAATAAATAAAATAAAATAAAATAAAATAAATAAAATGGAAGGTGTATAAACAGATGTATGTTTTGGACTAGATTCCTTGAACCATGCATGGCTGAATAGCAAACACTTCAAGTCTTCATGCCCCATGGCAGAAGGCTTAGGATGGATTGAAAGAGAATAGAATTTCTACCTTTCCTATCTCTTTCCATAGCCCCACCCATCAGGATAATCAGTAAAAAATATTTCCTAGAATGGAAGAATAGAGCTACTCAATTTATCTGACAAATAAAAGAGAAGCAGCCAACATAAACATACTTTGCTATTTTTAAGAAAATAACATTCAGAATAGAAGAGAAAATGAAAGTGCATATACATTTTGTATTTGCAGCACCGCTAAATAGTTGCCATAGGATTTCAGCTATTGACAGGCAGATCCCTATTAGTCAATAGGTAATGTTTTTTAGGAAGTGCTTTCAAATAAATTGGCTCATAATGATAGCACTCAGAGGAAACAGGAGGTTTATAGAGCACTTCTTACCCATTGGGAATATTTTGAAGGACTGAATGGATGTGTGGAGAGGTGAAGTTTCACTATATCATCATCAATAAGGTTTACGAAGCTATTGGCTCTTTATTTTACAAGACAAAAAGTCAAGAGGAATTAGGAAAGGTGGGTTTTCTGCAGGGAGTACAAAATATCAGGTGCCTATTTTTAGTTTTTAGGATTTTCCTTCCACATTATTCTTTAATGTTTCTGAAATCATCTTTCTTCTTTCTTTCCTTCATTAGTTTTTCCCTTCCTTCTTCCTTTCCATTCTCCATTTTGTCATCCGTCCCACATCAAAATGATTTTACTCATTGCTTTTAGCATACAATCTTCATTGCTTTAATGTATTTGCAATTTCATCTTAATTATGTATATGATCCTATGAGGGCAGAGATTGTACTATATGTTCTCAGTGCAGAGCATACTGCTTGGCACACTGGTTATGTGTGGCAAAGCAACTGTTAGGCAGACAATTCTAGGAAAACAATTCTGTAAAGCAAGAATCTGGAAACCCATATGTATTTTACATACCCTATCAAAATCTGGATTCTAAGGAGTGATGTTAATTCAGGAGGAGGGGCAGGGGAAGGGAGGGATGTGAGCGTCCATTGGGGATCCCATCAGTTTACTTCTGAGGATTTACATCTCCATGATTAGTTCTTGTCTGTCATTTTCATCTGCCTGAATTTCTTTTTTATAACTGAATCTCAAAATTCAACTCTCCTTCTTCCATGAAAAAGTCCACACATTTATCTGGGAATTGTGTGGAATAATAGTATCTTATAATAATAGGAAGAACATTGGCCTGATGTCATGAGCTTTGAGTTCTAGTCCCATTAGGTCACTTTATGTTCTCTGTGAATTTCGTCCAGTTTTCTTAGCTGTAAAGTGTATCCACTGATGTCTATATTATAGCATTATTGTTACAATTAAATAATATGATGCATCTTAACATTTTAGCATAGAACCTGGCACAACGTAGAAACTCTTCATTTTAACGATTACTGTTTCAACTTTGTCTTATTTTCTTTGCTTGTCTAACCTTTAGGTACTTACACTTTCTTTGATGTTCTTTTTGTCAAGTTTATATTCAGCAAAAACTGCCTATATTTCTGTAACTTTTTACAAAGTAGGAATTTTAAATTTGCATTCTTAAATATAACAGTATCACAGTTTGGAAAATAAAATAATACTTATCTAGAAGAAAATAATCTCCATGTAACATTTTATCTGGGATGCCTTCTTTGGGAGGATAGATGCGGTCTTTGAGATCTGCTTGACTCCATTGTAATATATCTAAGAGACCACTGCCAGATCTTACTCCATAGGTGCCTATTAGAAACATTTGGGGAACTTTAAAAATGAACTGATTCTTGAGCCCTCCTTCACATCAATTAACCTAGAATTTCGAGGCATGGCCATCAGCAATGATAATTCATTTTTATTAATTTTTCAAATGACTTCTCAGGTAACTCTAATAGGGCGCATGGCAAAGAACCACTAATATAAATAAATGTTTCTCAATGTGTAGTAAATGTGCAATATTAATTAGAATTACCTGCAGACAATTAATAAAGACTATGAATTTTGGCACTAGCAAAACTCACTGGATCAGAATTTCTGAGAGGGGATCGAGGGACAAATATTTTTATAAGCATCTTAGTTGATGCATAGGTACTATGAAGTTTGGTAGCTAGTATTCTAAGGTTCCTGAAATTGCAGCCTCTATCGGACTTGTTACAACTGATTTATTAGCACCTCTTTTATTCTGTACTGCTATAACAGAATAGCACAGACTAGGTAGTTTATAAATATCAAAAATTGATTTATCATCGTTTTGGAGGCTGGGAAGTCCAAGATCAAGGTGCTGGAATGTGGTGAAGAGATTCTTGCTGCATTTCCACATGGGGAGGAATGCTATGACTTCACATGATGGAAGGTAGCAGGGCAAGCTAGCAAAATGCTATAGGTAACCTCTTCTTTAGGGGCCTTGATTTCATTCACAGGGGAAGAGCCCTCATGACCTAATCACCTCTTAAAGTCCTCAGCTCTTAATATAATAATATTGGCAACATACAAATTTTTAAAAATTAATTATTTCTTTATTTTTCATTTTTACCAAGATGAGGTCTCATTGTGTTGCCCAGGCTGATCTTGAACTCCTGGGCTTAAGTGATCCCTCTACCTCAGCTTCCCAAACTGTGGGATTACAACTGTTAGCCATAATGCCTGGCCTTTTAAAAAATTATCTTCTCTGTTTTTAGTTTTTAGTTTTTTAAATTTGTTGTACAAACAGGGTCTTGCTATGTTCCCCAGGCTGGGAGCATGTAGATTTTGGAGGGAATGCATTCGATCTATAGCAACACCTCTGATAGGCTGTTTATTAAGCATAGAGCTTCCTTTTATTTCTGGACTCAACTTTTCTGGTCTTTTCATGAGGGAGAACACAAGACAGTTTTTTCAGGGGCATTGGAAGATTTTTCCACTATGTTAGGAACCAATTTCCTTAATCTACCTACTTGGAATCTTATGGGAGATTCTGCAAGTATCAGTCAAGTTTCTTAATGCAGATAATTGTGACGTAACTTCTCCAAAGCTCAGTTTTCTTATCTGTAAAGTACCATCCTTTAAGACTTGCAGGGAAGATGGAACAAAATAAATGTTCAAAGGTCTCAGCACACAGGACATTCTCAAAACATGTTAATAACAGTCTTCTTTTATAATAATTCCAGTTGTTCTTTAATTCCCTTAATTAAAAAGCAAAAATAAGATTTACCAAAAAGAACAAGTTACATACTGTGAACAGAATGTAGTCACTTTACAAAACAGCTCTTATGTATAAATATATACATACGTGTATGTTATACTGCCATATGTTTAAAGATCAATGTATTCATAATTTTATGTACATATGACTATATGTAGTTTATTTTTAAGTAGTATTACACACATTTATATCAATGATATCAAGAAGAGCGGAGTGAAAAACACACCAATTAAAAATCTCTCCATTACTGGGGTATTTGTAAAAGCCAGGTGTAGAGACAGACTATCACATAGTTACATACATTCAACGATGAATGAGATAAAAAATGAAATAGAACTGGCTTCAATTTTACTGTGTTAAAATTTCAGCTGAATTACTCTTAACTATGAGATCTTAGAAAATTTACCTAAATACTCTCTGGCTCTGTTTTCCACTCTATAGATAGATTGTAATGATTGATTTATCAAATCATGTTGTGAGATGTAAGTAACATAACGTGTAATGCATTTTGGAGGGGACAGACTCAACTATAGCAACGTAAAGCGCAATGCAGTGCTTGGCTAAGTTTTACAGAAAGCGTCATAAGTGCCAGGCACTTAGTTACTATTAGGAAAGCACTTCACAGTCTCTATGGTGTAGAGAAAATACTAACAAAGTGTTATCAGCTGAATTGTGTCTTCCTCAAATTCACATGTGGAAGCCCTAACCCCCTGCACCTCAGAATGTGATTGCATTTAGAAATGAGGCCTTTAGACCTAGAAATAGAAATTCCATTTGACCCAGCAATCCCATTACTGGGTATATATCCAAAGGATTATAAATCGTTCTACTATAAGGACACATGCACACGAATGTTCATTGCAGCACAGTTTACAATAGCAAAGACCTGGAACCAACCCAAATGCCCATCGATGATAGACTGGACAGGGAAAATGTGGCACATATACACCATGGAATATTATGCAGCCATCAAAAATGTTGAGTTCGTGTCCTTTGTAGGGACATGGATGAACCTGGAAACCATCATTCTCAGCAAACTGACACAAGAACACAAAATCAAACACCGCATGTTCTCACTCATAGGTGGGCGTTGAACAATGAGAACACAAGGACACAGGGAGGGGAGCACTACACACTGGGGTCTTTTGGGGGGAAATAGGGGAGGGACAGCGTGGGGTGGGGAGTTGGGGAGAGATAGCATGGGGAGAAGTGCCAGATATAGGTGAAGGGGAGGAAGGCAGCAAATCACACTGCCACGTATGCACCTATGCAACAATCTTGCATGTTCTTCATATGCACCCCAAAACCTAAAATGCAAAAAAAACAAAAAAGAAAAGAAAGAAATGAGGCCTTTAAAGAGGTGATTAATTTAAATTAAAGACAGTAGGGTGGGCTCTAGTCTAATATGACTAGCTTCCTATAAGGAGATTTGGACATGCAAGAGACACCAGGAATGGGAGCACACAGAGGAAAGACCATGTGAAGAACAGTTAGAGGGCAGCCATCGGCAAGCCCAGGAGAGAGGCCTCAAAAGAAACCAGATCTGCCAACATCTTGATCTTGGACTTCCCGCCCCCAGAAGTGTGGGCAACAAAAACACTGATGTGGCTTAAGTCACCTAGTCTGTGGTATTTTGTTAAGGTGGCCCTAACAAACTAATACCTACAGTAACTAAATTAAAAAAAAAAAAGAATGATGGAGGGATGGGTACCAGAAAGAAACACATTTATTTATTTATTTATTTATTTATTGAGATGGAGTCTCGCTCTGTTGCCAGACTGGAGTGCAGTGGCATGATCTTGGCTCACCGCGATCTCCGCCTCCTGGGTTCAAGCGATTCTCCTGCCTCAGCCTCCTGAGTAGCTGGGACTACAGGTGTGTGCCACCTTGCCCGGCTAATTTTTTTTTGTTTTAGTAGAGACAGGGTTTCACCGTGTTGGTCAGGATGGTGTCAATCTCCAGACCTTGTGATCCGCCCATCTTGGCCTCCGATAATGCTGGGATGACAGGCATGAGCCACTGAGCCTGGTCTATTCTCTTTTTGGATAACCGCTGTTTGTTCCAACAAACTTTCCTATCTCCCTCCCTCAATCATGGACACAGAATCAAGCAGATCCCATTGTCTTTTGTTTTTGACACTTTTTGGAATTAAAACATTCTCATACATATTTAAATGTCCGATTCTGTGGAATATAAAACCTCCATTCTTTCACCAGTTTAAAAATTATTTGCTCCCTCAATCCAGCTGAGTCTCCACAATCATTAGGCCAGCTTTGTGTAGGTGGAGTCTGAGAAGCTCTTTTACTCTTCTTTCTCTTTTCTTTCTGCTCCTTCCGTCTTACTTAATATATTCAGGGTCCTACAGAAGTCAGGGCAAAGGGGATGGGTGGAAGAGAAAAACGTTGGGGGATGATTTCACTTAGAACTGTTCTACTGTTCTCTTGTTTGTTAAATATGCTGATGTGAACCCCACAGCTAGTCCCCTCCTGCCATGGAGCCTCTAACGCCACTTGAGGTCGGCGCTGCCATCTCTTGTTGACCTCCTGCAATCCTCTTTCAGCTCCTGCTCCAATGATCCTCCCGGGTGGAATCATCCAGGGAACTTCAGCTGGAGATCCCTTCCATGCTGCCTACTTGCCTCATTCTTGGCATGCTGATCCCTGGCAATGCATCAGCTTTCTCCACTCCACTAGGTGTCCTGTGGCAATCCTGTGAGCTCCTGAAACTCAGCTCTCCTTCTTCTATGGCTGAGTTTCTAGTTTCCAGTGCTGCCAGGCAGCTCCACTCTCCAACGGAAGTTATTCTCTTTGACCCCAACTCTCTTGCCTTGATTAGATATATCTGGGAACACAGAGCCCTCTCTTTGGCCTAAAGCTTTACAAAGCCATCTCTGATGTCTGTCAGTAGTTCTCTAAGCTATTCTCACCTACAATCTGGAAATTGACTTTGGTCTGGGATTCTGTACTGATGATACAGTGTATCGGTTCTGCATTGGCTCATGGGGTTCTGTACTGATGGTGTAATACCATTTTGTCATTTGGAGTACTTGTTATTCAGTGCTTTCAGATGAAGCTTCACCTGCTATTTGGAGAGAACAAGGAAGTGCCTGTTAGCATCCTTTTATACTCTCTGTGAACATGATGAAGAACTAACAGAGTTCTCAGCCTCTAGGCTTGTGTGTCTCTCTCTCCTGTCACAGGACTTTGCAATGTGTGGATTTTAAAAACTCAAGAAGGCCAGGTAATTACAAAAAGCATATGTAACCTATTTCTTTTCTTTATGCCCATAAAGAGGACAGAAGTTCTTTGGATTTTAAACACGCACAGAAAGATTGTCTGAGTAAAAATAAGTAAGATATTTCCCCTTATGAATTCTATTTTGTGAGTGTCCACAGATGCAATATAGATGCTTGCAATGAAAAACACATGTTACTTGTATATTTGCAACATATACAATGTTAAAAGTGCTCCATTATTATCTTAGACTAAGATGTATTTGTTTATTTTCTAAGGGTACCTCACATTTCCCAGGAATATGGGTCTAATTTACGTAGTATAAAGAATGCTATTTGAAAATTTTCTGCTGATTTTGATCACAATGACTTCAGGCAATGATTCCTTTTGCAGACCCCAGACATTTGCTTAAAATGTAACCCATGAAGAAAACTCAGCTAGTCATACTTTTTATTAGATAGTTCTGGGAAAGTAATTTCTTAGACACTAGTGTTCTGGGTTACCATAGTATCGTATCTGGTGACTCACCAGAACTCTCCCTTTACAAGACTCTAAGCCCATATTGTCTACATCATCACGCACAGCATTCTAAGAGAGAGGAATATGGGGTGTCAGTCTCGTGTTTCATATTTAGTTCTTGGATATAGTTGGACCCCCTGTCTGCAGTGCTCAAATTCTGAAACTCTGAGCTCCCCATTGTCAAAAGAGGAATATATATGTGTGTGTTTCCTTAGAGAACCTTGCAAACTTTCACATCTCTCACTTTCTCTCTCTCTTTTACTCCTTTTTTTTTCCCCAGAGAAAGAGTCTCACTCTGTCACCCAAGCTGGGGTGCCGTGGTACAGTCAGAGGAGTTGGAGTTACAGCCTCCAACCTACAGCTACAACCCAGGTAGCTAGGACCACACACATGCCCCACCACACCCAGAAATTTTTCGTCTTTGTAGAGATGAGGCCCTGTTATGTTTCCCATGTTGGTCCTGAACTGCTGGGCTCAAGTGATCCTCCTGCCACCGCACTCAGCTTCTCTCTGACATTCTTGCTCTCTCTCACACTTTTGCTCTAGCTCCTGCTTTTTAATGCATCCAATAACATCAACGCCATACTTACAGCGATGAGAAATCACAGTTAAACAGAGATGCATAACGTGACAGAAAGACTATATGACTTGAATCAGAGGAGTTTCTCAAGGCTGCACCATTTATTTGCTGAGCAAACTAGATGAGATCTTTCACTTCTTGGAGTCTGTTTTCTCTCCTGTAAAGTGGACTTGCTAGTACCTCCCAGGAAGGTTGTAAGGATGAAATAAGTTTGGAGATGAAAAAGGCCATGTAGTTCCTGGCTGGCCTGCCATTCTTCTACTGAGGATTCTGAAATTTCAAAGCTTGAAGTAGATGAAAGGAGCCATACCAGAGGAGGCTGAGGGATGTTGCGTGTCTGTGGGATGCCTTAGTGGCCACGCGTTGTGTGACTAGACTGCAGTGGCTAGAGATCCTGAGGAACACATGGGGATATAAGATGTCAACTAAAGGAGTCAGCACATATTCAACGCTTGCTCTGTGCCAGACGCTGTGACTCTTATGGCATACTATCGCTAATTTAATTCTCACAACAAAGATACACATTATTATTATTTTTCTCTTTGCAGAGGGAGTTACTGCACACAAGGAGATAAATAACTTGCCAAGAGTCAGACAGAAAATAAACTGCAGCGGATCTTAGATTAAAACCCTTATCAGCCTGAATTTAGATCTGTGTGCTTTTGAAATGCTCTAATGGCCGAGTATGGTGGCTCACGCTTGTCATCTCAGCACTTTGGGAGGCCAAGGAGGGTGGATCAGCTGAGGTCAGGAGTTAGAGACTAGCCTGGCCAACATAGTGAAACCCCGTCTCTACTAAAAAATACAAATATCAGCTGGGTGTGGTGGCTGGCACCTGTAGTTTAAGCTACTCAGGAGGCTGAGACAGGAGAATCGCTTGAACCTGAGAGGTGGAGATTACAGTGAGCCAAGATCATGCCACTGCACTCCAGCCTAGGCGACAGGGTAAGACTCTGTCTCAAAAAAAAAAAAAAAAAAAACAAGGAAAAAGAAAAGGAAAAAAAAGAAATGCTTCATCGTCTATCGTCAGTTTTGTCTGTTAGTCCCTCCTTACTCTCTGGCATAACCAGATGCTGCAGGCTCATTTATTTATATTCTCCACTTGCTTGGACTCTGACATCCTCCTGATCCATAGTACACAGCTGCCTTTGACATGGCACAGATGCCTACCTGACCAGTCTCATCTGAATTACTAGGAGGAAAAGAGAAGGGAAGGAAAAGAGGAAGAAGAGGAGAATGCACAGAATTTCAGTAGTTTCAGGGGGTGCTGTGGCACAGTCAGAGGAGTTGGAGTTGCACCCCCTCTTACAACTGGAAAAGAAAATTCTGGGCAAACATTGCAGCATGAAGGTCAGACAGGTCATGGTGTGTTAAAAATCACTCTCCTATCACATTAAATACTTATAAAGTGTAAGTTGGCTCAGTAGCAAGAATTGTGGCTACAGAGGTAGGCGGGCCTCACTCTGAAGGACAGTGAGTTTCTATCATGCGGAGAAGCTGTGTCTGCTGCATTGGGTGCTCAGTAAATATTTAACGAATGAGTTTGGAATGGATGTTATACATCAACCATTATCAATGAGGAGTGGCCTGGAGAGAGATGGAGCCAGTGAGTCCTCAAAACATGATTTGGTTCCAGAGCAAATTTGCTCACCTTGGAGACTGGAAAACAAATTATTTTTAAGCTTTGCCTCCTACCTTTTGGGAGTCATTCCTACTTCCTGCCATCTTTTAAGTTAGATGCTCACCAACCTTTCTTCCTACACTTTACGCGTATTCGTGTCTCTACACTGAAACGTTGTTTTATATACAAAATGTGATACAGAAAACATCTGCAAATACTTTAAGCCAATACGTAAGGGGGTGCTTTTTAAATATTGTGGCTTTATCTCTAGTTATTGAGTTTTTTATGGAGCAAAATAGCTTTCATCTTAAGCACAGGGGTGGGGAGTGTCGTGCATTGATTTAGCCAATAAGAGGCACAAAGTAAGCAAGCCAGAGGACAGTGGTACAGAGATGGAGTGGTCAGAAACCGCTCTCATTCTAAGAGACTCATTTTTCTAATGTGATAATTGCTATTTATTTTATAGGCTTGCACATGACATATCACCACTGAAACTGCTTCTAATTCTGCTTTTATTATTAACCTCACTTTTCAATTCTTTATCGACCTTGGGCAAGACTATTTTCCTCTTCATAGCATCAATAGAAAAGCTAGTTCAAGTTTGCTTTAAAAGGAATTAATCTCAAAGCTATTTCAACATTTTAAAAGGACCTCATATGAGAATGTTAATAGCTGCTATTAGGCTTGGAATCAGTCCTTCCCTAAGAGGGAAACAAAAGTGCAGGTTTAGTGTCATTTGATCAGAGAAACTAATAGGATGGCTATAAAATGTTGCTATAGAGCAGCTTGGTGCAGTAGAAAAATCCGACAGAGACCAGCATGTTCAGCTATTGCATTTTCTTGCTGTGTGAACTTAGATAAATGTCTAAACCTCTCTGTATCTTGGTTTCTTCATCTGCAAGATGTAATCTACATTTTGCTTACTGTTTTATGTCAGTTTCCTGAACCTATTCTCTGAAACATATGGAAGAAAGGAGGGAAGGAAGGAAGGAAGAAAGGAAATGAGTGAGGGAGGAAGGGAGCGAGAGAGAGAGGGAGCAAGGGAGGGAAGGAAAGATTAACAAAAGGCAGACTGAGATGGAGAGAATGAAGAATGGCATATGTAGTGTGACAAGGATGCATATTATGTAGAGACAGAAACAAAATACGTTAAATTAGGATTTATTAGCAATATCCTAGACTCTTTATCACCACACTCTTGACTTGCATTCAAGTTTCATGTTTTGTGCTCCCTAGCACATGGCTTGTAAAGTTTCTCTGGAGACAGGCATAAAAGAAGGAAAGAGAACATTGATTGAGTGCCTGCAATGTTCAAAGCAAGAAGTACAGTTAAATTTAACTATCACAACAATCTTATGAAAGGCCTTTTCAGTCTCCAGTGTTGCAAAGTGGAACTCAAGGTTAACAGAGTTGATGTGAAGTACCTGGGGTTACAGGATGGGTAAAAGAGAAATCCATGATTGTAACCCAATTTGGTCTCTAAGGTTGCAAAGGAACTACTATAGATTTTGTGCTGTATTTCCCAAGAGTCCAGAATATTAAAAAAATAATTCAACACATCATGACAATAGGTCATCTTAAAATCCCATAATAATGTGTACTAGACAAGAGTATAGAAATTGTTTTAAAGTGTCTTATGAAAGAAATGCTCCTCATGCTCACTCAGGCTTCTTTCACATGAAACCACTTGCAGAAAATTTATAGATCAAGTGACATTCTAGGCAATTAAGGCCTCATAGAGCCTAGGAATGATGCAATAGTTTTCAAAAATAATTTCCACTGTGGCAGAAATGCAAATTGATTGAAGTTACAATGTCACTCAAAAAGTTAGCTAGTCTTTTTAAGAATGACATTAAGCAGTTGACAGACAATTGACGAGGACAGACACTTCAATGGAGATTGACGGAGGGACGGTGATGCTTCAAGAAGCGAAAAAGTGATCCAGTGAGAAATATGCATAATGAGTGATTGTTTTCTTTCCATTCTTTTTCTTTCTGTATTTTTAAATATAGATGCCAATATATTCTTTTCTAATTTTTAAAATACAAAAACCTGATTTATATTTGTCTTTTAGGAACTCAAATAGTAATTACTGGGTCTTGCATTTAAGCAAAAATTAAATGCACCTTAATTAAATAAAACAGAGTTTACAAAATAGAACATATGGTGCCATCTGCAGAATAGTGCTTAGAATTTGGGGAAAATGTGGAGATGACTGCATTTTTTGCATCTACAACATGCTCAAAATAAGGAGCTTAGAGCTGTTTTTTTCTTGAAAGCTCTGAAGTTGGAAACTTTCTGACTGGCTTCTCATTATAAAACCAAATGAGCATGAATAATGTTGTGACCAGATACTACTAGAACCTGAGACCTAGATAGAGAATTCTACTGGTAAATTTTATAATCAAGAAACCTGGGGCGCAGACAGGCAAAGAGGGTTACCATCTTTCTCTAGTGAGTAAATGTCAGAACTCGAACTAAAACTCAAGCTCTGTTCATTCTGCTCCACATCACTGCTACTCATTAAAGAGACTGCCTTCCACTAGAGATGCAAAGTTCCTCTGATCAGTTTCTGAGCTCCACTGTGGAGAAAGAGCAGTAGTTTAAAGGACTGTAATACATGTAATCGATTGATTCCATTGTGATACATTGAATCCACTTCACTTCAATATAGCTGATATTCGTTGTCCATTCTCTATGTACCAATAACTTTTCTGGGATACGTAAAGGAAAATAAACTCCTGCCTTTATCAGAGTTTATTATCTAAACAATGCATGCTATTGTTTTATAATTATGTCTTCTAGAATCTTGGCTGTTGCAATTATCTTTTAAAAATGTACTATGACAAAAATAAAATGTTTAAAAGCCAGCAAATGTTCAGTAACAGGATTTCTGTTTAACATACTATAGCGAGCTGTACGTCAAGAGGTGGTCAAGTAAGACAAACAGTGTCTCCTTCACCTCTACATCTGATAATCTATTCTGAAGAGAGGATCCATAAGCCATGAACTTATGAATCATACAAGATGATTAATTTTCCTTCCTCTCTTATGAAGACCTGGTTGGGAAATCAGAAATACCCTTCAAAAAAAGGGTGAACATCCTGCTCACCCTTCAAAAGTATTGAAGAAAATGTCAGTATTCCAGTGTAAAATAAGATCCAGGCAACAAATAGGTTTTCGAAATATTAGATCTTAATGTTCTATAGTGAAAATAATAAGGAAGTAAGGAAATGCCATGGTTAAGCTTTCAAAATTTTACACCTTGAACATATATTTCTCTGATTAGGAAGAAACAAGAAGGTGAAGGAATGTTAGTGTTCATGGAAAATTTTCTTTCATTGCTATCCACCACCATTTTGCTTGAGAGTATAAAGAAGATCTTTAGTCTTTAGGAAAATCACACAAGAAAAATTACACACTAATATAAGCTCCTGTTTTGGCTACTTTCCTTCGCCTACCTCACAACCTTCTGAGGGAGAGTACTTAATAAAAGTGGGCTTTGAAGATAGAGGTCAGGGTTCTGATCTCAGGTTTCCTAGTTACCAGCTGTGTGACCCTGGGAAAGTCATTTCTGTGGATCTGTTTCATTAGCAGGCAAATAGTAGATAATGCTTCTTAGAGATATTTTTTGACTCACAAATAAAGAAACAGTCTGAGAACAGTGCAAATGACTGAAATTAAGGCTGTTTTAGAAAATCTAAAAACGATAATAATATACATATTATACATTGCTCTAATATTTGTAGACTTAGTAGTCATATAGTTATTTATAAAAATATGAACAGTCTGTGATTACTAAAGAAACAGAAATCATAAAGCACTTTGCCCAAGATCAGAGTTAAAAGCATAATTTTCAGAGCAGGAGTCTAAATCTTGGCCCCACCATTTGCAAACCATGTGGGCTTGGATGAGTTACCACATCTTAAAGATCAGTATTTACATATATATAAAATACATAGACATATACAAAATTTATTCACAGAAAATCTGAATAGTGTTTACACCTACTTTATAAGGTTATTGTGAATGTTGACAAAAAAAAAAAAAAAACAAATGCATTGAGCATAATGACTGGCACATAGTGATTAATGAGTTATTATTATTATTAATCTTTGGTCATATCCCAATGTATAGTAATCAGTGGTTTACTGGTGCTCATCAAGTTTGCTATCTCGTAGGAAAAGTATTATTTTTGATGTTTTCAATTTTTTGTTTAATTTTGGACCTAGGGGATACATATTAAGATTTGTTACATAGATATATCGTATAATAGTGGGGTTTGGAGTTCTAGTGTCCACATCACCCAAATAGTGAGCATTGTACCAAATAGGTAATCTGTCAGTCTTCACCCTATTCCCATCCTTCCCCTTTTGGAGCCTCCAGCATCTATTGTTCCTATCTTTATGTTGGTGTGTACCCACTAGCTCCCACTTAGAAGTGAGAACAGGAGTATTTGATTTTATTTCTGTGTTACTTCACTTGAACTTTGCCCCCCACAACCCTTAACAGTGTCCCTAGCAAACAGTAAGATCTAATAAGTATTTGTTTAATGATTAAACAATGAGTTGTCAGAAAAAGCAACAATATTTAACCTAGTTTTTCTCTCACCAGTAAATTTACAATTAGTTTGCATTACATTACTATATTTAGAACGCCTGCATATTGAGAGCAGAATGCTAACTTTAATGCCCTTGAGTGAATCATTTTCTCTTCAACCTTCTTAATTTACTGAAGCAAATGAATGGATTGGATAAACACAAGAGTTTTTTGAGAAACCTCTGCTGAAAACTCAATTATAAATTATTGGGCTTTTAATTTTATTTAAGTGTTTAGATTTTGAATGTTAAACTTATTTGTGAAAATCATTCTCTCTCAAGAACTTTTAAATATGATACCATTTTGCATAGATGGATCTCACAGTTTCATTACAAGTGAAAAACAATATAATCCGTTTATGTATATTTGGTCAAGTTTTAGTCTAATAGTTTTACCAGAATTGTGAAAATTCATTGAATTCACTTTTCTTTAAATTGCAGCTTGTCTCCCAAACACTGTCCTGACAAAAATAGAAACTCACTTTAGGTGCAAAATAAAATTATTACTAGCCATTCTGTTCCATGTTATTTAAATGGGTATATAACTATGTATTTTTGTCAAGTTCCAACAAATAACAGAGTCCAATTAGTGTGATCAATGTGAGTTGTCTGCCTGGGACTTCTCTGGTTTTAGTATTAAAATTCTTAAATTCAGAGAAAGCCCTCAGCCTGGGCAAATTATAGTAGCTGGTAACCCTAAATGAAATGAAAGAAAATGGGAGTATTTAGAACAGTGATTTTTAATTAGGGATGTTTTGCCCCCAAGTAGACACTTAACAATACCTAGAGGCATTGTGGGTTGTCATGACTTTGGAGGAGTAGCTGCTACTGCCATCTATGAGGCAGAGGCCAGGGATAGTGCTAAACATCTTACAAGGCACAGGACAGGGTCCACAAGAAAGAACTATCTGATCCAAAACGTTAGTAGTGCCACTCAAGAAACCTTGGTGGGAGCATTTAAAATGCTTCTTTGATGCTCTAGAAGGTTTTTGCTTCCTTGGTTGAAGTTTAGTTCTATCCATTTTTCTTTTCTTCTTTTTTTTTTTTTAAGACAGAGTATCACCTGGGTGCCAGGGTGGAGTGCAGTGGTGCAATCTGGGCTCACTGAAGCCTCTGCCTCCCAGGTTCAAGCGATTCTCCTGCCTCAGCCTCCCGAGTAACTGGGACTACAGGAGCCCGCTACCACACTCAGCTAACGTTTGTGTTTTTAGTAGAGATTGGGTTTCACCGTGTTGGCCAGGATGGTCTCAATCTCTTGACCTCACGACCCGTCCGCCTTGGCCTCCCAAAGGGCTGGTATTACTGCGCCCGGCACATTTATTTTTCTTTTTAAAATATTTGTAGCTTTAAGATGGACATTCTTATTTCTGGAAAAACCCTCACTTTTTGGCCTCATTATAAATGAAATGAATGTTATTCAATAGTTATGATACATCTTGTTTTCTTTCCTTTTCTTTTTTTCCTCCATCATTGTGCCATTAAACCAGCAACCCCTAATTTCCCACTATAGTCACTTCAGGTAACTGATGTTTTAACATCTTGCATTCAGGATATCACCCTCTGTAATCAACTGCTTTCACCCTGATAAAGATTGCATTGGTACTATTCCCTTGCTCTAAAACCTTGGGTCCTCACTGTTCCTGCTTGAGGTCTCTCTGGGATCTGTCACTGATTCAGAAGTACACGTTCCCACATTTGAAATTCATTGTTCTACATGCACTCTGATTTCACTCAGTCTTTGGCTCTAATTTTCCAGATATAGTCAGAGTATGGTAGATACTGTGTTGCTCTGCCCAAATTCCTCTTTGGGGTCCAAGCCTCCTTGCCCCATCTTCTGCCAATACTGGCTATCAGTAGCTCACAGCCTTGTACTTCACTGGGAATTTTCTCAGCCACAGGTAATGCTTGGTTGATGCAGAGGTGCACAGGTCCAGCACTTTGACTCAATGTTGGATGACTCTAAAGGGCCAGTCCAACTTCAGAATCCTGTAGGGTTTTCTGAGGTCTGTACTGTAACTTTATTTTAGGTTAGCGTTTCTCTCTGCCAATTCTGCTGCCCTCATTTTCTTACAGGTGCAATCCCTAAGAGCACTCCCCAATTAACCCTCTGCATGCAACTCTTCATCACACTGTGTTTTTCCAGAAAACTTATTCTGCATTGCTCAGTGATCCAGCCCCAGGTTCACAAAATCCCTCCTTATAAAGTCCTTTGTGTTTGGGTCCTAACGTTGCTTATTCTTGCCCCATTGTTAAGAAGAGTACATTTCTACTAGCATCTCTGCATGGTATATTCAGCATGAAAAGTAAGACAAAACACCTGAAAGTCTTACATAAAATTGAGTCTATCTTACCACAAACTCCATTAAATCACTGAATAGTAAAGTTTAGGATATCAGTCACATAGAACTGCATTTATATTCATCCAAAACAGCAACTACAACAAAACTCGGAATGGAATGTCACATCTATCTCTGTTAGCACATCTGTCAAACTAGATTTCCATGCAGTTTTTTAAAAAGCTAATAGGAAACATCAGCAAATCAGCATCAGAAAATGCTTAGTGCTACTTAGACATGGCTCCTCCTATATGATTAAATTCTATCTCCTTTCTAAATTAAAGATTAACAATGAATATTTTTATTTAAAAAAAGTAAAAAACCTTTATTAAAGTTTTAGTCACAATGACTTAATGTTTTTAACATTCTTGTAGGTGGTTGGTCCTTAACGTTCTTACAGTCTCTCTCCATTTCACCCGCCTCCACATTTTCCCACTTTTTTGCATTCATCCAAGCACCTACCTCTGCCATGAATCACAGGGCCCTTCCTGACTTTCAATCTTCTGGTTCTTGGGGCACAAACCTGATTTCTGCCAGGCACATATGAACAGCTCTGTCCTGCCATCAATCATCTGTAAGACTTGATGACTAGGCAGGAGCAACTAACTTCTTGATTTTTTTTATCTTATTTTAAGTTGTCAAAAGTAGAATTAATGGGCCACAGAAAGGTGCTATTAAAAAAAAAAGGAAGATATAGGAAATGAAGTTTATGATCCAGAGACTGGGAGTTTGCTCTCGATACGCCATGTAAAAATATATTGGTCAAAATGACCTAAATGCATGTGGAGAAAGAGACTTCTGGAAACCGATATTATGTATTACACATAAATAGCATGTGCCTGTTTCCCTTTTGAAAAGTGGTTTTCTCAAATGTCACAGCCAGAAGATAATAAATTCCATTTCAAACAAAGAAACTTTATGTTAATATTCTGGTCAAGTCGTGGACAAGAGTTGTATGTATATGATCTAATTCATCAAAAGACCCCTTCAAATGTACTCCCCAGAACTGGGCATGATTATCCAGAAAATTCTTAAAAAATAATTTATTTTCTACAAAAAATTAGCCGGCCGTGGTGGCACATGCCTGTAATCCCAGCTACTTGGGAGGCTGAGACAGGTGAATCGCTTGAACCCAGGAGGCAGAGGTTGCGGTAAGCCAAGAATGAGCCATTGCACTCCAGCCTGGGCAACAAGAGTGAAATTCTGTCTCAAAAAAAAAAAATTATTTTCCAAGATTTAAGCACTGTACTTCCCTTAAAACATGACAGGGTTGGACAGTAGACTATTGCTATTCTTTTTTGTTTTGAGACAGAATCTCACTTTGTCACCTAGGCTGGAGTTCAATGGTACAGTCTCGGCTGACTGCAACCTCTGCCTCCCGTGTTGAAGAGATTCTTCTGCCTCAGCCTCCTGAGTAGCTGGGACTACAGGTGTGTATCACACCCAGCTAATTTTTGTATTTTTAGTAGAAATGGGGTTTCATCATATTGGCCAGGCTGGTCTCAAACTCCTGACCTTGTGATCCGCCTAACTCGGCCTCCCAGAGTGCTGGGATTACAGGCATGAGCCATCACAACCTGCCAACTATTGCTATTCAACTTGGCACTGAGATAACTATCTTATTTCTCTTAAGTTAATTTGAGAAAGAAGATGGCTTTTGGTTAAAAATGTTAGAGCCCTTACTAGCCAAAGTTTCAGAACTTTATCTGGGCTTTTTACATCAAAAGGAAGAACAACTAAATAGTGCTGTGTATGCTTCAGCTTTGCATGTGTTTTCAATTCTTTGCAGACCCAAGGTATGCATAATAAGGGTGACATAAAGTAGAAACTATGTTGTGGTGGGTTATGCAATTGTGGAGCAGTTAGGACTTTTTGCAGTTAGGACTTTCTCTTCTTTCAGAGGTTTAGCATGTTGTTTAATATGTATTTTTTTTCAGATATGTGTTGGCATATGTGAGACTGAGTATGTGTATGAGTAGGTATGTGTGTGATTCATATAAACACACTGCTCATTGGAAAGATGGAGACTTATAGTATTCACATCCATCATGCAGTTTTCTAAGGAGGATACGTTGCTAAAACTCATAATGAATTGTCCTGCAGAGGAATCCCTTTGTGTTTTCAGTTTGTTTTTGGTTTTGCTTTCTTTTGATTTAGAACTAAATTAATCCCACATTAGGGAGAAACATTATAAGGAAGAAGTACTTGAGACAAGACCTAATCCTGAGGATGATATGTAGAACTTTCTATGAAGTCAGTGAATAGAGCTAGGAATGTTAAATATCTCATAATTAACTAACTAATTCAATTAATGTATATTGAATTCCACAACATTTAGGAACTGATGTAGCCACATTGAAGATTATAAATATGAATAAATCAAACCAAATCCCTGGTCCCTGTCTCTTTCTTTAGGGCAACAGGTATACATTGCACTGAGAAAGAGAAATGCATTATTTCTATACAGTATATATCATCAGTTTGTTCTGTCTTAAATGTGCATTTATTTATTAACATTTGATGGTTGTTTGAACACATTTGATTTTTTAAAGGATCATCTTTGCTCTCAGGTAAAGAATTGACAGTAGGGAAGTGATAGGAAAAGTAGAAAGAACAAGAGAAATGCTGTTACCACTATCTAGGTGAAAGATCATGGTAATATGAATTAGGTTTTTGGGAATGAGTGTGTTGTTCAGTAGAGGTCTAGAAAATATTTTTTGAAGTTAGTTCTTGCAGGTCTTACACACTAAGCGTTCACTGAATTCTAAAACACCAGGCAGAATTTTGAAGAAAACAAAAAGTTAGGCAATAAAACCAATTATGGCTCTTCCCAACACTCAATTTTCTGCTCAACTCTGGGCAGAAGATGGAGGATTCTGTCATTGTCACAGTTCTATCAATGCTAAAATGTTACTTACAGTGACAAGCATCACAAGATCACAGTGGGGAGGGGGCATGGTGTTGAAGAGCATCCACAGAGCAGGTGAATCTGGAGGCTCCCAAGATAAACCCTCCTTTTCCTGAACAGATTCTAAAGGGAGGTGACTTTGGAAATGCGGAGATGACAAGGAGACTGATTCCTAAGAATGTGTCTGTATAAATGGTCTAGGAAAAGAAAAGAGACTCCCATTATCAGGAGCAGCTCATGTTCTGCTTTGTTCATTGTGCATTTTTCATGCCTTTGTATCATATCTGATGCACTGATGAGAATATTTCAACACCTTCTATAGGCAACCAGGCAGAAGTGAAGGGCTGTCTTGTGACATGGAGCATGAAACAGAGATCATTAAAACACAGACAAACTTACAAACTCAATTGTCCACTTTTTGGAAACTAGGGAAGGATATAGACATAAAGATCAAGGCACATCTTGGTATTTAGAGCTAAGATAACATTATCATGAAAAATAGACTTCATGTCATCAGAACTGAGGGACATATTCCCACAACCAGCTTTTCTCCATATCACTTCTTCAACTTTGTATTATATAACAAGGTAACATTTTTATGAACAAGTTAAGTGTCTGTGATCAGCTTTCCTATGAAATTAGTTTTGTCCCAAATGCCTGTTATTCCAGTTGTTAAATTACTTCACGTCATGCTCCAAGGCTTATATAGTATACAACAATCAAATGGGAACAGCACTTTGCATAGCATTAAATGCCAAATATTCTCTGACACTCTAGTAACTAAATGACAGCCAAAAAAAAAACATGTTTGCTGAGGTTCCTTGCTGTCCTGATTGCCAAGTGAGCCCAGCTTGGGAGATATTGGCTTGCCAATGTCAGAACTGAGTTAATATTGTTATTATTCTATGTGAATGAAGTATATAATGCCATTTCCTCTAAAGGTATTATTGATAGCCAGAATTACCATTACAATTTGTATAATTATTGCAGCACCAATAACTGTGTCCCCTTCATCAAATATTTATATAACTATGCTAGCTCTTTCAGCAATGCTGATTATAGAGGTGTTTGATGGACAGTTACATAGGATCCTTGCTATTCAGCTGAATTTTTAATTCAGCTGTAGTTTTGCTAAGCACACAAGAGTGAAGAAAACTAGGGCACTTGATAAGATTTTATTTACAGGTCGATGAGGATGACCCAGAGTGTATTTACCTGGATGAGAAAGTGTCTTGCTTCTTTGGTCAGCTAAATTTCCTACTTTCCCTCTAGTGGGATTGCTTCTGTCATGCTGGCATCAAGTACATCCCAGATTAGAAAGATAGGACTTTCTAGCAAAGTGAAAAGAAATATAAAAGTGAAAACATTAAAAAACTATATAGTTGTATGGATGGCCCACTTGAAATACTTTTTTCCCTTTGACATCACAAAAGGCATATAAACATAAGACATAGCTTAGAACTTTGGAGTTCAATCTCCTAGACAGTTTGGACCACGTGAATTAAACCCCGACTCATTGCTGTTCATAGATTTGATACTCTGGGATTTTGTACAGGTTGAGAAGGGAGGTGAAGATTGTCAGAAGATGGTATATGTGGAGCAGGGTGAAATGTAATAACATGGGTGTTTGAGATGGGGTAAAATAGAAATGAAAGAAGTCAAGCTGGAAAAAAATTTCCAATTGTCCTATGTTCAGTAGAAAAGCCACATTACTGTCACATAGCATAAAGTGAATGTCTGATGCAAAGCTCTCTTTAGGAAAGTAATGTTTAAAAACCTACAAGTATTTACTTAAGAAAGGGCAACAGGGTTACATGCATTCTTAGTGTTAAATTAAAACAGTGTCTGGCATGGTATTAAAAAGTCCCCTACCACTATTGTACCATGAAGGCAATGGCCATTAGCCTTCATTAGCAAATCAGGTTCTGGGCTAACCCTGCTTTCTGTCTGATCATAAAGACTGTGATACCATCCATGCCACTTAATCTGGACCCAGGTAATAAGTACATCTTAATTAAGATGGCCTACTGGGAACCAATTTAATGCAATATATATAATAGGATTTCAATTCTGCTTTGGCATCTTTGTGCAATATAATAGGGGTGGCTGGAGAAGCTTTATGTCACTAATTTCACAAACTGAATACAATCTCAGTATCTCAGCAGGAGTATTTTGAAAGCTCAGAGGAGAATAAAATGAAACCACATAAACTATTTTAGATTGGTGTAAAGAGAACAGCTTTTAAATGCCTTTTCATCAGTGTCTCATTTTTAGAAGCCATGTTTAAGTGCACTGATGATAGTGTCATTTGATCTCTTCTTTTTGTGTAGAGATTTTATAGGCTGTTCAATATTTCTTGCATTTTTTTATTAAAGTGTTTTCCCCAAAATTCCTTTTTTGATACATTTTAAGGAGAAAGAAGATCCACCTGCTGTAGTGATTTGAAGAGCAATGAAGTAGATAATGAGGAAGAAATTAAAAAAATTAGTATGCTGTGTATTTCTAATGCAGTATGCTTTGATTTTTATGACAATTAAGTAGTTTAGTTTGAACAAAACTCTTGCAATCATCTGCTTATTCATCGATCCATCTATTCATTTATTCGTTCATCCATTTGTCTATCATCAATTAATTCCATTACTCAGTTATTTATTTATTACACAAATTTTATTGAGCATCTATAAACTTTTTAACATCTTATGTGAATAAGTTAATATCTCAGGATACCAGACTCTTTACAGGCTATGAGCACTGCAAAACCCAACTAGATTAGCAATGACAACAGATGTGAAGAGCATCAGGATGTGGGGCAGGGTGTTGCCAGAGGAGCTTACCCATGATCCAAGATGTGGACTTGAATGATTAATTATCATAAATGGTTAGGAAATGACTTCAGTCAGTGGGGAGAGACTATAACATCATTGCAATTTAGAATTTTATGTAAAACACATTTGAAGTTTTCTTTCCTCAAGTCAGTTTTATTCTAGACTGTTATATTTTCAAAGTGATGGAATTTTGTCTGCACAATAAAATATCCCTAAAATATTTTATTCTTGTTAATTTTCCTAACACCCTGAGACATCTATCTTATTTATCTGTCTGTCTATCTATCTATCTATCTATCTATCTATCTATCTATCTATCTATCTATCTAGTCTATCTATCCATCCTTCTATCCAGAGAGCTTTCTGCTCTGCTTTTTATTCTTGCTTTTTTTTTTTCATTTGTATCCTAAGCATTTTGCATATTATCTTCTTTTTAGGGGGAGAGGGTGGAGAAGGATGATAGCAGGTTTCTTTCATATTACTCACTGAACTGTGATCCTCTCATGAGTGAAGGCCTGCTGTACAAACTGAGAGTTTAACTCCCCAGGGGTTTACATATTGATGAGCTTTAAGGAATAAAAAATAGGGGCCTTGAATGTGTAACCTCCATTCATTTCATTTTCTTTGGCAGCTACTGCAAGAAAACTCATAGCAGTCAACTGTAACAAATGGAAGACTTGATTTCAATTGCAACACATTCTTGGGATTCATGGTAGGTGAGTTAAATGGCTATGCTTAATTTAATTAACTATTTCACAATCAATGGCATTTATCTTGCTAACAACATTTAACAGAGTCTCTACCAATTTTTATCATATCTCTAAAACAAGTATATACTTTAAAGTGAGCAAGTTCATTTTTATTTTCTTTACCTTAAACTCTAAAATTTTATGTTTTTTAGGTCAATTAGAATACAGTTATTTAACAAATATATCTAATTTTGTCCTAACTTCTATTAATACAGATTATCAGTCATAAACCAAATGATAACTGAAAACTTACATTTTGCAAACAACTGTGTAAGAAAGAGATTAAAGTTTGTCAAATGGAACTTCTTTCAAACTCATCACCATGACCATAGGGATTACAAAACTATAAATAATAATCATACATGCTTATATAGTATTTGAAACTTTGTAAATCATTTAATGTATGTTTTATCTGTTCATCCCAATGACTCATTTCTGAGGGCACATGATAACTTTCTTTTACATACGAATAACTTGCAATTCAAAAAAGTTAGCATTGAAGAAATCACTTAAACAGTTCAAACATGAATAAGTGAAATTTTGAACTTGTGCTTTTCTTTCCAAGTGTATGTGACTTCATGTGTCTCAAGTTGCAAGAATTAAAGAAAGAGGAAAGAAACGTGAAAAGTGGCTTGCCAGTCAAGACAGGTTTGTTTTAGAGAAAACAAACCTGAGTGGAGCTTCTGGATGAGTTAGGTTAGGGGCACACTCTCTTACAGACTGAGAGTTTTTAAAGATTCAGGGTGGGAGAGTTTATCAGAGGCTTGGACTTCCTCTGTGTCTCTTTGTTGTGCTTATCTGGGAGGGAGAGTTGTATGTCTGTTCCCGTACACCTTTCTGCAGCTTCAGTCATACTCTCTAAGTCTGCTTTTAGTTTCTCTATCTTAGAGCAACTGAAAGAAAAGGAATGTGCTTATTTAGGCCCACTGTTTTACTGGGGCCCATTGTATGAGGGTGAAGTTTGGCAGTTACACAAGAGACTCTCCCCACACCTCCCTCTGTGCCTGAGCTGTCTTATTTGTATTTTAATATCTGCTCTTTTCCAATTTTTTTTTTTTTTTTTTTTTTTTTTTGAGACAGAGTCTCACTCTGTCACACAGGTTTGAGTGCAGTGGCATGATCTCAGCTCACTGCAACCTCTGCCTCCTTGGTTCAAGTGATTCTCCTCTCTCAGCCTTTCGAGTACCTGGGATTACAGGTTCATACCACCACATCTGGCAATTTTTTGTATTTTTAGTAGAGATGGGGTTTCACCATGTTGGCCAAGCTGGTCTCGAACTCCTTACCTCAGGTGACCTGCCCACCTGGGCCTCCCAAACTGCTGAGATTACAGGTGTGAGCCACCATGCCCATCCTACTATCTGCTCTTTTTGGCTGCTTGTAGATAAAAGAGAAGTGATTTCCTTAGAATGCATAATGCTAAGAAGGGAGCTGAAACTTACAGTGGCAGTGTTTGTCCAGGATGAAAGTGTTTCTGCTCTGTCACAAGTGACACAGCAAAATCTCATACATTTGTACATTCATTTGTGAAATTTTAACAAATGCCATTTGTTAAAATCTTTAATGTCTCCATATATAGACCTTCTCTAAAACATGACAGATAACAAAAATTAAAACACTCACATTCTTTGGCTAAGAATGTTATGCTTCACTGCTAATTGTTAGAGCCATCCTGTAGCTACTGTTATTATCTCCATTGAACTGATGAAAGGTTGGAAAGGTTAAGTGACTTTCCCAAGGTGATCTAGCCCTGGAGCCTGTGCACAGTCCTAATTAGTGAGAGTCTTATGCACATACATCTCCCAGTGTTGTTCATGTCTATAAAGCACTGGTTTATATTGCCTCATATATGCCATCTCTTGGTTCTAAATTTTACCCTAAATCAGAAAGTCATGTATGTTTGCCTCTTGATCTTGCCTGAAAGTCTGCTTTTCTGTCATTCTCTGCACAAAAACATAAAGGCTGTTTACAGAAACCTCAAGTTCTCAAGAAAGTTCTGTTTGTGTTAATACCTGAACTATTGAGTTTACTAAATAGTTCTTAAGTTGTATATCTGTTTTTGTAAATGACTGCTGGCTGCCTGGATGACAGCAACAACAGCAACACTTTTTCCAATTAGCTCAAGGATAAAATGGGTTAGTTGGAAAGAATAGGAAGTTCCTTCCCAGCTGGAACTCATAGATGTGAAAAATCAATCATGTTCTCTCTCTCTCTCCCTAGTCTCTTGTAGTCTCTTATGTATCCTTTCAGCTTTCAGGGACTCTGGATTTTTTGCCTGAGTGTGAATGACACAGTTGCTCCATTCTGACTTTTCTTTCTCAGGTAACAGTATCACTGAATTGATTTTTCTTTTAATTGAAATTATTGAGAGAGTGTACATTGATTTCCGGATCTTCTGTTCTACTACATTGATTGATGTGCTTATCCCTCTACCAATTCCCCAGTTTTGACTAATATATGTAGTAATTTTTAAAATTGAGTAGGCTTATTTCCTCCCAATGTATTTTTATTTTTCAAAACTGTTTGATATATTCTAGATTATTTGCCTTTCCATATAAATTTTAGAATAATCTTGTTCACACCCAAAACAAAATTTTCTAGAATTTTGATTTAAATTTTGTTAAATCTGTATATCAGTTTTGAGGGAATTGACAGCTTTACTATGTTGTTTCTTCCAATTGGTGAGGAAACAACAAATAACAAATAGTATATCTCTTTACTTATTTAGATCTTTACTTGTTTAGTTCTTCTTTGACTTCTTCCATCAATATTGTGCGGTTTTCACTAAAAATAGTGAAATATGAAATGTATTAACATGTTTCCCAAGGACCATCTTTCTATTCCTGGAATAAGTCTCGGTTTGTCAGAATAAAAACTATTAAGTGAATACATGTTTTTTCTTAGCTTTGTCTATGCATTAGTCTCCTTGGTCCCATCAGCTGTGACTAATGCACATAGAGGCAGTGTGAAGAGTATTAGGTGGTCAATAGGGCATCTTAGGACCACTCCTATAGTAGCTGTTGTATTTCGCTGACCATTTCAAAGCAGGATGAATGAGACCAGTGCCCTCCAAAAAGTTGTTTGCAAGCTGTCTCAGTTTATGAGGTATGCATTATATGAAAAGAAGTAGCTAGAATCTCATACATGTGTTAACTTTCAGAATAGCAAATGAGATCATTGTCTCTTATGATACTTCATATGTTTTAGAAGCCTTGGCCTTCTCTTCCAAAGTTCACAACCTATTACAACATTTTAGGGAGCTAGAAAGTTGTATGGGTTTTCTGGGAACTGATGCTCATTGAGTCAATCTTGAGATTTCAAAATATTCTACAAAAGTTTCTTTAGTAATCATTCTAAATGAGAAAGATTGAGCTATTTAGATCAAATATTAGTCAGCTTATCAGTGAAAACAAGTTCATAGCAAGGCATGAACAATGGATGATGTCGCTGCTGCCACTCTATTTCAGACCTTAAGTAGCAGATGATTCGCTTGAATGCTTATTACTCAGCAATTTTTGGTTAAAGAGAAATCATAAATTCTAAAATTTCTGGACTTCTGTGGATGGAAATGCCTTCCACTTTCCAGTCTTCTCACTCGCTAATAACCGTTCTTAATAAATGTCTATTTCCCTCCACCTAGTAGTTACATGATAAAGTTTGGTTAAATTTTATATATTCACCCTTTGAAAATGACAAGAGGGCTCGTTGAAGAGATCCTTTCCTGGGAGAAGGGAGTGTAGTTGCTCATGAATTAAAAGGAATCAAGGGGAAATGCTGCTGATAGAAATGAATTCAGCTAATGGATGCACGTAACCTACGTTGACCCGAGACAATTGGACAGAGGCCCTAAGCTTTTAGGTTGAGGCAGGAAAAACAGAAGAGAGTACCATTATGGCTAAGATTTTGTCTTGAGGAGATTGAAATTCCTCAGTACAATGGGTAGCTCTATCTGTGAGAATTTCACAACAGGTAGATATAACCAGTAGAGGAACAAATAAATTTGTATTTCAATATTTGATTAAATAAATGCAGATAAGGTTACTTCCTACCCTAAAATTACAACTATTGTGTTCCAGTTTTTTGTTTGTTTGTTTTTGTTACAGATTAGGAAACTGATGCTCAAAGAGATTGAATGGTTTGTCTAAAATCTCAGAATTAAATAGTTCGAAACTACAACTGAGTTTTCTTAATTCTCTTCTCAGTGCTTTTTCTTTTAGGTACATCACTCAAAAATTAAAAAGAAAGTTTAAACAAAGAGAAAACAAACTTCCACTTTGGAAAAAATACAAAAGGGAGTTCGTAGATAATAATCTAAACATGACCAATTGACGGTCTATGGAAAATTTAATCACTCAAGGCTCAAAACAGTTTATATAATGTTATATTACATTTCCAACTGAGTCAATAATCCGTTATTTCAAAATTGAGCATGGAAAGAAAAGTTTTCGTTTTTGCGCCTCTTTTATTTTATTCCTTCTGTAACAATAAGGCACTGATATTTTCATGATTTAAAAGATGGTTGGAACAGGCTGTATCACTTATTTTCTTACAGGCAACATGAGACTTGAAATTTCTCTATCCCAGCATTACTTTGGGAAAGAGGAACATTGTGCTTCTGTGATGGTAATTGAGCCAATCATCAAAACTTTAGCCAGAATTGATAGGGGTGGGTTGAGGGGAGAGTGAGAGTTTGACATTTGAAGGTGAGAGCCTGCAGGTAGGTATTCTGTAACAATATGAGGGTACTATCCAAAATCTGCTTGAATGAAGGGTATTTTTTATTGGTTTTACCATAGAGTCAACTCATATTGCTTTTTGATTCCAGAGATACCAGAGAATTCATGTATTGAAAAGTAATTCTAAGTTTCTACTTATAAGAAACTTATGGATTATAAAGAATTGAATAAAAAAGAAAGCAAGACTGTTCCAAGGGGCACAGAAATTCTTCTTGTCTGGCCCCAAGCTATCTTTCTGTCTTGATCTTCTATAAGCCCCACCTCAATTTTTCCTCTTCCCATATATATCCTTATTTCTTTCTAATGAAATTTTAGCCAGCTGCATATCGACACTTTTTGAAACGTATATCAAAATTTTTGCTATACATTTTGCTTTTGCTGCATCTCCCTTTGAATAATTTCCCTCACTCTGAAACACCCCAAACTCTATGCTTCTAACCCCCTGCAAGTCTTTGGTGTGGTCTCTTTGTTTTGGAAAGAGATCAACTTGAGCCAACTTGCCTCTCCTCCTAGTAGTTTGCCATGACTAGCTCTCACCTCTTCTGACGCTTTGTTTTCTCTGTATACACATGTACAGTCTCATCTTTATTTTTTATCAGTTTTACTTTTGAAACATTTGTGTTTTTATGTATTATATGTTGGCACCCTGAACTCCCCTTCTTATGCCAGATTGTGGTTTTTGCTTATCAGCTGATTAGTTCACGTTTCATTTTCTCATGTATTGTCTCTACCTGCTGGCAGCATCTACAATAGCATTGCCAATTTGTGCAACTGCTTGAATTTTTTATTGCTCTTTCCTGCATTGCTTTACAAAAACAGTGTACAACAGGGAGAAGTACCTATGGCAGTGATAAATAGAATGTTACAAAAGTGCGGTGGCATTAAAAACACGATAGAAATCCTTAAAATGCATATCAAAAGCAGTACATGTTGAGGTTTAGTTGGAAACTCGTTGAACCTGTGCCAGCCATCAACATGTTTGATTGTGAAGCAAACGAACAAAATTAAACCAATGATAAATTTAAAAGCTAGTATCATGTTGCTGAAAATTGCATTTAAAACAAAAAGTAAAATCAGCGAGAGTATATTATGTTTTAGTTCTCTATAAATAGAATTACCATAATAATTTGTAAGTCTAATATGTCCAATTTGCATTTTTGAATTTTGGGTGCATTTTTAAAGAAGTATTATTTACAAAGTGGGCAACTTTCTGCATTACTTTGCTGAATTAATTATCATCATCCGGCTCCTCCTTGCCAGATTTTCTTACATTGCCAGTCTTTGGGATATAGAACAAAGATAATATTCTTCTTCTACCTGTTCTTTTTTATGTTAAAATTAAGGCCCGGAAGTTAACGTATCTTTTCTATCATCACATGAAGAAAACATAGTAGAATTTAAATTAAAATTCAAGCTTTTGCTTATAGATCTAAGGTGGTTTTATTCACTTCTTTATTCTATCATGTGAATCTAGTTAATACAATCCAACGTCTACGTGGACACCTTTCTGTAAGGTGCCAACAGAAGAAATATTTGTCCATGATTGAAAATGTTTAAAGAAAAATTACATAGGGTAATCTTTGATTCTAAAAACTTATTCAGATTTTTCCCCTGTTCTGATAATACTTCCCCACACTGAAATGTTTCTTTTTCCTTACTACAAACATCAAAAATGTTGCTAAATTCAACTCACAGAGTTCTTGATTCTCTTCCTTCCCTCTCTGGGTCAGCACTTTTTATGTGTATTACTTTAGAGGCTATATTTATTTCGACTTTTTTGCTCGCATGTATACATCAATATGTGAATTCTATACAATCACAAAAGACAAAGTAGTTAGTATATGATGGAAGGACCATTCTTCCTTGACATGGGGAAAGGAGATAGTAGAAACACTTATAAATCATCTTTAAATTAATCATCTGCAAATATTGGGACTTTCACTAAGGAGTCAGGACAATGGATAATGTGAATACATCTATCATATTTTCCCCAGCAAGGGAAAATAATCCCTTTAGAATATATTAGTAAAAACAACATGGAACAACAAATATTTGTCCTAAAGTGACTGCTTCAGCTTGGCAATTCCTTGTTCTAGTGACATCTAACACCTCTTGGAGGTTGTGGAATAACTAAAAGCTGAGAGCAGAAACTTTCAGTGATTCTTAAGCATCTTCCCAGTGAGAAGCAATTGGATGCAGCAATATTTTTTCTCCTTGCAAAACTGAATTAAATTTCAGTTAGTTGTGGCATGTTGAGCAGATATTTAGCTTTCTTATACGTGATAACCTGCTTCATAAAGTGTGGATGCTAATATCAACCTCATATTGCTAGTTAGGAGAGTAATTGATGTCTTGGAAGCACAGTACCTGGCTTAGAATGGATTCTCAATAGCTCATGCATTTGATTTTTTCTTAAATCTCAAATGAAGCCTGTATTTTCTACTTAGAACCTTCTCAACAAAGTTTCTCTGGGTAAAGAGCAAGTAAAATATATTTTAAATAGCTAATGTGTCACTCAATAAATATAGTATCTGCCAGTATGGAGACTATGCTTAGGAAACTCAGAAAGTTGTTGTACATGATTTTGGTGGAAGGGAGATGACCATCAGGCAAATTAGCATAAATATATCCAGGAACAAAACTACAGTAGCTAACAGAAGGATATCAGAGATGAAAAGAGATATTCCTCAATAAAGGAGGCTGATATGTCTTGTCTCTTGTGTCCCCACCCAAATCTCATCCCAAATTGTAATCCCCACTTGTCAAGGAAAGGACCTGGTGGGAGGTGATTGGATTATGCTGTTCTTGTGATAGTGAGTGAGTTCTCACAAGTTCTGATGGTTTGAAAGTGTTTGGCAGTTCACCCTTCACTTTCTTTCTCCTGCCACCTTGTAAAGAAGGTATTTGCTTCTCTCTTGCCTTAGACCACAACTGTAAGTTTCCTGAGGCTTTCCCAACCATGTGGAACTGTGAGTGAATTAAACCTCTTTCCATTATAAATTACCTAATCTCAGGCAGTTCTTTATAGCAGTGTGAAAACAGACTAATACAGAGGCCATGGTGAGGAAAGCAAGTCAATCACCAATAGGGCCCAGGTGCTAAGAGAAGTAACAATGTACTCCCAAGATATTTATTGTATTGGCAACATTATAGATTTATTTGGGGCTTCTCAAACTACTGAGTAGAAGGCAGGATGTGAATAGACTGTACTTTATCAGTTATAGTTCAAAAAATATGTGGGTTTGCTAAACTATAATTCTTTCAAAAGAACAGTGAGGCATCAACTCACTGTTCATTTGAAAATAAAATGGATTAAATGACTTTGTTTTTTATTCCAGTGAAATATTTCCATATTTTGATATAACTAGGGTCAGACATAAGTAAAATGTGTTCATCATTCTACTTCCACCCTCTCAATACCTTGCACCGACACTGAAGCTCCTGTCTCACCTAATCACCTAAATTAGAAATGTGAAGTCTCACCAATCCTTCTCTTTTTCATTGGCCCACATCTGGCCAGATATTCCTTAACCTTGCCTGATCTTTCCATTCCATTGCCTCTACCTTAGTTCATCATTTTCTCCTGGACATTTTCAATTTTCTTTTGGGGAAGATGGTCATTTTCCCTCTGATGCCTTTATCATTCTGAAGAGTAATCTTTCTGGATTCTAAATCAGACATGCAACTCTTTGGCTTGAACCCCTTCCATGGCACCCCATAACCATTTATAATCTAAAAGCCTTAGCTGTGATGCCTGACTACCTTTCCAGAATAATAAAAGGTCACTTGCTCCTTTTTCAGTCTCTTTCCAGCCATATTGGATTGTATATCTTCTTTCAGTCATGATTTCCCAGGCTTTATCCTCCTCCTGAAATTCCCTGTGTTCATCAGGTTAAACTGAAGAACATATACTCATTTATTTTTTCTAATTTTTTTCTTAAACTTTCACTTTAAGTTCTGGGGTAAATGTGCAGGATGTGCAGGTTTGTTAAATAGGTAAACGTGTGTTACGGTGGTTTGTTGCACAGATCAACACATCACCTAGGTATCAAGCCCAGCATCCATTAGCTACTCTTCCAGATGCTCTCCCTCCCCCGACACTCCCCAACAGGCCCCAGTATGTGTTGTTCTTCCAATGTTTCCATGTGTTTTCATTGTTCAGTTCTCACTTATAAGTGAGAACATGCAGTGTTTGCTTTCCTCTTCCTGGGTTAGTTTGCTGAGGATAACAACCTCCAGCTCCCTCCATGCTCCTGCAAAGGATATGACAAAGATGGGGTGTCACTATGTCATTATGTTACCCAGGCCTCAAGCAAACCTCCTACTTTGGCCTCTCAAAGCACTGGGAATACAGGCATGAGCCACTCGCTGTGCCCAGTCTCTTTTGTGAATTCTTGAATGTCATCCTCCAACACCACTTCTTCCTTACTCCCTCTCTCCAAAAGAAATAATCTCACCCTCTTTTGAACTACACAGCACAGTGATGACACATTCTGACTCTGTAGATGTATAGGCTCAGTTCCTGACTGTTCTATCCACGTCATGTCAGTCTAACCTTAGTTAACCCTCAGGAAAATGGGATGATGATAGTACATCTACCACATTAAGTTGTTGTGAGCATCAGATGAGATTATGTTTTCAAATATTAAGTTCAGTATGTGGCACAGATGATGTGCTTCACAGAGATTGCTCTTCTTTTTTGTTGTTAGAGACAAGGTCTCACTCTGCTGCCCAGGGTAGAGTGAAGCAGCATGATCACGGCTCACTGCATCCTGGACCTCCTGGGCTCAAGTGGATCCTCCCACCTCAGTCTCACGAGTAGCTGGGACTATAGGTAAGTACCACTGTGCTCAGCTAATTTTTAATTTTTCTGTAGAGGTGAAGTCTTGCTGTATTGCCCTGGCTAGTCAACTCCTGACCTTAAGTGATACTACCGCCTTGGTCTCCCAAAGTCTGGGATTACAGGTGTGAGCCATGGCATCTGGACTAAAGGTTACTCTTTTTAGTATTATTGCTAAACTGGATAGATGACTGGGATCGATGTTGGTAAGTAGTATATTGTAACATAATGACTTGTTTCCTGCTATGTTTTTCAAAAGACTACAAGTTCTTTTAGTGAAGGAACCATATTTTATTTATTTCTTCATTTCTGTACCTCGTTGCAGCACCTAGGGCACAAAGCTTTTCAAATGTCTGAATAAATGTCTCTAAAATAATAGGGTTTTTTGCTTATAATGTTCTCATTTGCTGACAACATTAACAACCCTTGTGAAAATAAATTTTAGGCAGCGTCATTTTTGGGAATAACAACAGTGTTGCACTTCAAAAAGACATTTCTTGGATGGCGATTTAAGTGGAAATACCTCTAGAAACGGTTTCTACACAGCGGATTGCTGGATTAAACATGTGACTCCACTGGTTGGAAGGCCCAGGCAGAAACCAGTTTATCGCCTGCTCATTTTGATAAAGTATACTGTCCTAACCATTACACAAAGATACCTCCAAGCACAGAAAAAGATGTTGTTACCTTGACAACATCTCCTAATAAAAGGAGAATGACTAGAGTAACTAACTTTTTTACTTTATTTATTTATTTATTTTTTATTGCATTTTAGGTTTTGGGGTACATGTGAAAAACATGCAAGGTTGTTGCATAGGTGCATACGTGGCAGTGTGATTTGCTGCCTTCCTCCCCTTCACCTCCTTTTTTACTTTAAATCAAATGCTTTGAAAATGACCTCATGCTATCTAGAAGTAAATCAATATTACCTAACAGGGTTTTTGCAGGAAATAAAACTTTGAAATGAAGAACACTGGGTAACCTAATTCACATTAGAAATACTTCTTTGGTATTTTATTTATGGAAGTTACTAAAAATGTTCATATTGTTTGACCCCATATGAGTATGGTATTTACTGCAGGGTTCGGGCAGGACGATTAAGTGAGGAAATACGTGTAATTTCATCTGGAAACAGCCACTGCACTATGTAGCATATATCAGGAATCTGTTTATGTTCCCATGTTCTCTTTTGTCTTCTCTCTTCACAGGATGGCTCATTGTGTATCTGAACACAGTTTATTTTGTTGAACATTTATAAATATTAAACATTTATAGATGTTTGATATTTTGCCTAAAATAAAATAATAAAAAATATGTAGATATTCACACAGGGAATTTCTCTATAGTTCCTTTTCTCAAGGAACTTGTGGTCTTATAAAGGAAATAACTTGTAAACAAGTCATTATCTTATATCACTTACCAATATTCATCATATTGATCTATGATATTTGATAATCATAATAAAATTATAACCATTTATTAGGCATACTCATATATAATAAATATTATTTATATATACCATGACTAATTGAATATATTTCTGTATTTTATATACTATTTCCTACATTCATATAACTCAGGTTTATTATGTGACTTATGTATATATAATTACTAATTTAATGCATTTATGTATATATGGTTTTCTCTATAACATATATCTTTACTAATTATTTATATATATCTGCATGTTTGTATATGTGTGTGTATCACACATAGTCATGCACACACACAAACCACAAACACAGACACAGACACTGATGTTTAGGTTCACCGAAGTACTGTAGTAAATAATTTTCCCAAATTGTAAAATATTTCCACAGACCTAACCAGGCAAACAGTTTTTTTTTTTTTCCTTTCATCATGCCAGTTTTAGGGTTCATCATTGTAATAATTTTTTGTATTACATCTTTAGATTAAAAACTATGCCTGTTTAACAAGCAAAATTCTAATACAGTAAACTCATTATCATTGTCAAATATCAAATTACATTAAGTCTCAGCTAATCTTCCATGACCTTGCCTACCACACTATTAGTGATCGTAGAGAACACAGATATAGAATATTCATTTCAAAATACAGATAACACATATTAATAAATAGTAGGGCAAACCACAGCCTTTCAGATGTCACCACTGAAATGCTTAAGGGTTATTACATTCTCACAAAACCACAGGAGGTGAATTCCTTGCAGTAATGCCTCAGATATGGGGACTGTATTTAGCTAGCTGCACATTTTCCAAACATGATTGCATTTTAATCATCATTATTAAAGTAATTAGAACACAAATATTACTTAACAGATGACCTGAAAGATGAAAATGTGTCAATCAAAAGATCTGGATTTGCTTTAACATTTTGCATGCTTTTGAAAAGGCAAGTCAGTAAGCATTTAGTCATGGGCTTTCTAATTTTTTGTTTGTTTATTTGTTTGTTTTGAGTCAGAGTTTCACTCTTGTTGCCCAGGCTGGACTGCAGTGGGAAGATCTCACCTCATTGCAACCTTCCGCCTCCTAGGTTCAAGCAATTTTCCTGCCTTAACCTCTGGAGTAGCTGGGGCCCACCATCAGGCCCTGCTGAGTTCTGTATTTTTAGTAGAGACGGGGTTTCATCATGTTGGCCAGGCTGGTCTTAGACTCCTGAGGTCAGGTGATCCACTTACCTCGGCCTCTCAAAGTGCTGGCATTAGTGGTGTGAGCCACTGTGTCTGGCCTCCAATATACCAATATTCCTTTGAGGTAAGACTAATTATCACTATTTTACAGACTAGGAAAATGAAGACCAGTTATAAAAACTAAGCAAAAAATAACATGTTCTTCTTTTTTTAAAAAATTAATTTATTATACTTTAAGTTCTGGGGTACATGTGCAGATTGTGCAGGTTTGTTACATAGGTATACACGTGCCGTGGTAGTAGTTTGCTGCATCCATTGCCCTGTCGTCTACATTAGGTATTTCTCCTAATGCTATCCTTTCCCAATCCCTCCACCCCATGCTATTCCTCCCCTAGCCTCCCACCACCCCCCAGGCCCCAGTGTGTGATGTTCCCCTCCCTGTGTCCGTGTGTTCTCATTGTTCAACACCCACTTAGGAGTGAGAACTTGCGGTGTTTGGTTTTCTTTTTTGTGACAGTTTGCTGAGAATGATGGTTTCCAATTTCATCCATGATCCTGCAAAGGACATCAATTCATCTTTTTTTATGGCTGCGTAGTATTCCATGGTGTATATGTGCCACATTCTTTATCGTATACACCGTGTATATGTATATCATATACACGGTGTATACGATAAAGAAGTCTATCTATCAGCGATAGACTTCTTTACCCAGTCTATCACTGATGGGCATTTGGATTGGTTCCAAGTCTTTGCTATTGTGAACAGTGCCACAATAAACATACGTGTGTATGCGTCTTTATAACAGAATGATTTATAATCCTTTGGGTATATATCCAGTAGTGGGATTGCTGGGTCAAATGGTATTTCTATTTCTATTTCTAGATTCTTGAGGAATCATCATACTGACCTCCAAAATGGCTGAACTAATTTACACTCCCACAACAATGTAAAAGCGTTCCTGTTTCTCCACATCCTCTCTAGCATCTGTTGTCTCCTGATTTTTTAATGGTCCCCACTTTCTTTGGCTTGATTAGAAAATCTGTGTTTGAAATGGAGAGAAGGAGGCAGAAATCTCTAATTACTAGGCATTTATTATTTAGAAGACATCATAGTACTTTCCTTATCCTTTTAAAATAATTTATTGAGATTAAAATATACATATTTATACATGTATAATTATATATAATTATGTGCATATAGCATATATATATAATTTATATATATAAATTTACCATATTTTTCATTTTAACTGTACAGTATATATATGTATAAATATATATATATATTTATACACTTTTTTTCACTCTTCATCATACCTCCTACCCTCTCCCTTTCCCAGCCTCTAGTAATCACCAATCTACTTTCTATCTTCATGAAATCCACCTTTTTAACTCCTTCACATGGATGAGAACATGAAATATTTGTCTTCCTGTGCTTGGCTTGTTTCATTTAATATAATGACTTCTAGTTCCATCCATGTTGCTACAAATGACAGGATTTCACTCTTTTCATGACTGAATAATATTCCATCGTGTGTATGTAACACATTTTCTTTATTCATTAATCTATTTATGGACAATGAGGTTGATTCCATATTTTGGCTATTGTGAATAGTGCTGCAATAAACATTGGAGTGCAAATATCTCTTTTGTATATTTATTTCCTTTTTTAAAATTGTTTGGATGTATACTCAGTAGCGGAATTGCTGTATCATACAGAAGTTCTATTTTTAGATTTTGAGGAACATGCAACCTGTTTTCTGTAGTGGCTGTATTGATTTACAATCCTACCAACAGTGTACAAGGATTCCCCATTCTCCACATTCTCACCAGCATCTGCTATTGCTTGTTTTTTATACAAGCTGTTTTAACTGGGGTGAGATAATATTGCATTGCCCTATTGATTTGCATTCTCTGATGATTAGACATATTGAATTTTTTTATATAAATGTAAGCCATTTGTGTGTCTTATTTTGGGAAATGTCTGCTCAGATCTTTTGCCCATTTCTGAATAGAATTATTTGCTTTTTGCTATTGAGTTGTTTGAGCTTCTTATATATTCTGGTCATTAATTCATTGTCAGAGGGATAGTTTGCAAATATTTTTTCTCATTCTGTGTGTTGTCTCTACGTTTTGTTGATTTTTTTTTATTGCTATGCAGAATCCTTTTAGCTTGACATAATTCCCATTGCCTATTTTTTGCTGTGGTTGCCCATGCTTTTGAAGTCTTACACAAAATAGCTTGGCTTACATTAATGTCTTAGAGCATTTCTCCAATGTTTTCTTCTAGTAGTTTCACATCTTTTGGTCTTAGATTCAAGTCTTTAATCTATTTTCATTTGATGTTTGTGTATGGTGAGAGGTAAGGGTCTATTTTTATTCTTTTGCCTATAGTTATCCAGTTTTCTTGCACCATTTATTGAAAAGGCTGCCTTTTCTTCATGGTAAGATCTTGATGCAAGTTCTTGTTAAAGATGAGTCAGTTGTAAGTGTGCAGGTTTTTATTTGAGTTATCTATTCTGTTCCACTGGTCCATGTGTCTGTTTTATTATGCCAGTACCATGCTGTTTTAGTTACTACAGGTCTGTAATACATTTTAAAGCAAGGCAGTATTGCAATGCTTCCAGTTTGGTTATTTTTGCTCAGGATGGCTTTTTCTGTTCAGAGTCTTTTGTGGTTCCATTTCAATTTTTAAGATTTAAAAAAAAATTGTGAAGAACACTATTGGTATTTTACTAGGGATTGCAATAAATTTATAATTTGCTTTGAGTAGTATTGTCATATTAACAGTACTGATTCTTTCAATTCATGAACTTGAAATATCATTCTGTTTTTTTTGTGTGTCCTATTTTTTATCATCAGAGTTGTATAGTCTTCTGTGTATAGATCTTTCACTTCTTTGGTTAGATTAACTCCTAGGCATTTTATATTTTTTGTAGTTATTGTAAATGGGATTGTTTTCAGATTGTTTGTTGTTAGTCCTTTTGTATGCTAATGATTTTTGTATGTTGATTATGTGTCTTGCAACTTTATTGAACTTATTTATCAGTTCTAACAGTTTTTTGGTAGTTCTATTAGGTTTTTCTAGGAATAAGATTATATCTATGAACAAAGCTAATTTGATTTTTTTGTTTCAAATTTGCATATCCATTGCTTATTTTTCTTCCTAATTTTTTTTTTTGTTTAAGTGATGGTAAGTATTGCTATTCCTGTTTCATAGCTGAAAACTCCTAGGTCTAAGATTAGTTAAGCGAATTACCTGGGGTTGTATGGCAAATAAGTGAAAAAGCCTAAGTCAGCAGCCTTCCTTATGCATTGAAGAACAACAACAACAAAAAGAAATACTTTAAAAATGACATATCCGAGTTTAGACATCTAAAATAAGAGCTTCACTCAAATATTTGACATGGATTAACAACTCTGATCATCTTAATTATTTTGGTCTGTACACATACCCTCGAGAATTGAGTCACCATGGCTGGCTGCGGTGGCTTATGCCTATAATCTTGGTACTTTGGGAGGCCGAGGCGGGCAGATCACCTGAGATCAGGAGTTCGAGACCAGCCTGACCCACATGGTGAAACACCCTCTATACTAAAAACACATAATTAGCTGAGTGTGGTGGCACATGCCTGTAATCCGAGCTACTCGGGAGGCTGAGGCAGGAGAATTGCTTGAACCCTGGAGGTGGAGGTTGCAGTGAGCCAAGACTGCACCATTGCACTCCAGTTTGGGTGACAGAGCGTGACTTCGTCTTGGAAAAAAAAAAATTGAATCACCATTTTCCATTACTTGGAGGTAAGGTAAATATTCCCAATCATCAGACCTTCTATTGATTAGTCAGTTATTGTCAGCTTATTTACTAGAGACTTTATGATGTGTCAGCCACTATTCAAAGTGCTTTATCAGTATAGTTATATGCAACATAATGACTGTTTTATCAATGGCAGACAGTATATAAGACAGTGATCCCATAAGATTATAATATATTTTTACTGTACCTTTACTATGTTCATATATGTTTAGATACACAAATACCATTGTGTTACAATTTCCTGCAGTATCCAATACAGTAACATGTTGTACAAGTTTTCAGTCTAAGATCAATAGGCTATACCTTAAGCTTAGGTATGTAGCCCCAAACAACACATTTCTCAGAACGTATTCCCATCTTTAAGCAACATGTGACTGTGTTATCTCATTTAATCCTCCCCAAACCCTATAAGGTAATGTGATAGGCAGAATCTAAATATCCTTTTCTTCTCTCTAAAAAATACATTATTTTTCTTTTTTCTTTCTTTCTTTTTTTTTTTTCCCCCCCCTTTAGAGACAGGATCTCACTGTTACTGAGGCTGGAATGCAGTGGGACAGTCATAGCTCACTGCAACTTTGAAATCCTGAGCTCAAGTGATCCTCTCCCCTAGGTCTCCCAAAGTGCTAGGAACCACAGCGCCCGGCCCTAAAATACCTTCTTGTGCATTAATCTAGCTATCTAGGAACTTTGTACATAGAATTAAGATTATTCATTGAAGATGAAATTAAGATTACTAATTAGCTGGCTTTAAAATAGAGAAATGCTTTTGGTTAATCTGGGTTGGTCCAATGTAATTATATAAACCCTTAAAAGTAGAAGAGAAAGGCAGAAGAGATGAAGAAAAGAGGAGAAAAGAGAGATTCAAGGCATAAGAAAGAGTTGACCTGTTGCAGCTGGCTTTGATAATGAAAGACACCAGAAACTTAGGTCTTAATCACTACAATGAACTCTCCCGAGCTAATTTTTATGAAGATTTTATGTATAAGAAGTCATATAATAATATGACTAAAAAAGTGATAGCAGTTTTCAAATATAATGTATTTCAAGGTCTCCAAATAAAGGGGCTTAAATTATTTTTCTGAACAAAGAGGCTCTGGAACTATAGCAATGTATGATTCTATTGTTGGCATTAATCTCTTTTGAAAACAAATATTTTGGCATAGACACAATTAAAAAGAAACTCTGCAAAATCATGTTTACTTAACTCGAAACCACAGATTCAAAGAGATACTTTCCTTTTTCCTTCATGTTCACAGTACTGTTAATAAAATTTTCTCCACTGGTTGGTACACTTGAATTTGCATTTTGAGGGATACAGAATGAGAGATATTGGTGTAAATTGGAAATGGAATGAAACCGGATATTTATACTGGTTTTAAACATTTTAATATTCATCAAGTGTCATTTTTAACTGACTGATAAAAGGTAAAGATGTCAGATTTTTTCATTTCATGAAACAGAATGCAGTGTTTGCAATCCTGGAAATTGTTAGTTCTCTAAAGTATAAATATTCTGTTTCATTCTATTTCCAATTTATGTTCATGTCTTCCCCACAGCATCTCACGTGGCATCTCACAAATCAATATGCAACATTTTTTAACAATAATAATTTCAGTGCTAACTAGGATGTGGTAAAGACTTACAATCAACTACAAATTTACAATACACTCTCTGCTTCTTGCACACTAAATTGATGAATAATACCTATTTTTAATTATGGGTAAGAGATGACAGAAAATAATTTTTTAAAAAGTTTGATCATTGGCCGGGCGTGGTGGCTCATGCCTGTAATATCAGCACTTTGGGAGGCCGAGGCGGGTGGATCATGAGGTCAAGAGATCGAGACCATCCTGGCCAACATGGTGAAACCCCGTCCCTACTAAATACAAAATTTAGCTTGGCGTGGTGGCATGAGCCTGTAGTCCCAGCTACTTGGGAGACTGAGGCAGGAGAATGGTTTGATCCTGGGAGGTGGAGATTGCAGTGAGTTGAGATCACGACAGAGCAAGACTCTATCTCTGTCTAAACAAAAAAAAGTTTGACTACTAAACAAGCATTAAATCAAAAGGAAATTAAATGTTTATTTTGGGAAAAATGAGCTCAGATTCTAACCATATCTTTTGCCAGTGTCCCCTGGTCCCGATCCAACCTAAAGGAACTACCTTCTGTTCCCTAAAATTTCACATCTATGAAATTTTATTTTCATATATAATTTTTAAATAAAAATTAATATATTTTATATGATATATGATATATATACATATTAATATATTTTATATGATATATAAAATATATTGAAAAAATATACATACCATATATTTTTAATAACTCTGGCTCATTGATGTCATTATTTTAGCTATATATATACTTGTAGGTTGAACCATTTATTCCCAAGTCTTCATTTCTTTCCTGCATTAGTTTTATACATTCTCTCTTTTTGCCATGGACTTTTAATAACATCCAACAGAATAGGATGAATTTAACGTATGATCTTATGGGCATTGGACTGTCCAAGTGACTGTGGACAATAAAATGTGGGTGCAATTGGCACTATGACATTTCTGGGCTCAGGTCTTTTTTTCATTGCTGTTAAGATAAGGCCTTCCTTCGGCAGCTGCCGCCCCTCTGCATGGGTCCCAGAGTAAATATATAGATTAGGTTTAAACATAACACAACACTAATGAGGCAAGCCTAGCATTCTCTGTAGCATGAAGCAGAGCCACCCATCTAGGCTCAGCCAGAATCAGACCACCCCCAAAACAATCTGAAGATTGATAGGTCAGTCCAGCAGAGATAATGAGAGTTGGCCCAGTTTAATTACATACATGGGAAATAATCAATGCTTGTTCTTGTATGCCATTGATATGTTGTGACTGTGTACTATGCAGCATTGTTGCAGAAATAGCTAACAGATACAAATACCTTTTACCATATGTATATTTGAGTAAACTGTCTTTTAATCTGCCCAAGTCACACCCAAAGTTTTCTCCTTATTTGATCCTTCTCAATCTCAAATATAGTTTTTTTGTTTGTCCACATGCTCATAATAATATCCATTATATTTTACTGAAATTTCTTGCATATGCATTTATCTCTCTCAGTAGATGATAAGTTACTGGAAGACAAGGAATATGTCTTACATATCTTTGGAGATACAATCTATCAGAGCTGGTGTTTAAATAGACTTTTCTAAATGATGAAATGGATAGATCAATGTATTTTTCAGTTATTTGATGTCACATGACATTTGGGTATTTAATGTGCTACATATTTATCTGGAAAAGTTTCTAGTTAAAAGGAAGGTGAGACCATCTAACTATTCAAACATGGGTAGTAATGTCTTTTTCTTATCATCCGTGGAAGCACCCTTTAGAATAACCTAAATTCCAGAAGAATCTGCCTTTTATTTTTTTTTTGCTCCAACACAATAAAGGGAGCTGAGCTGAACAGTTTTCCTTCCTAATGGTGTGTAATTTAGCGGGGCTTCAGAAATTACAAATTCTGTGATTTGACCCAGAAATCCCATTACTGGGTATGCGACAAAAGGAATATAAATCATTCTATTATAAAGATATTTTCACGTGTATGTTCACTGCAGTACTATTCACAATAGCGAAGACATGGAATCAACCCAAATGCCCATCAGTGATAGACTGGATAAAGAAAAGGTAGTACGTATTTGAAATACTGTGAAATACTATGTAGTCATAAAAAGGAATGAGATCATGTCTTTTGCAGGGACACGGATGGAACTGGAAGCCATTATCGTCAGCAAACTAATGCAGAAACAGAAAACCACACACCACATGTTCTCACTTATAAGTGGGAGCTGAACAATGAGAACACATGGACACAGGGAGGGGAACATCACACACTGGAACCTGATGGTGGGTGGGGTGTGGGGAGGGAGAAAATTAGAAAAACATAGGTAGGGCATGCTGGGCTTAATACCTAGGAGATTTGTTGATCTGTGCATAGAAACCACGATGGCACACGTTTACCTATGTAACAAACATGCACACCCCACCCATGTACCCTGGAATTATACTAAAAATAAAAATTAAAAAATAAATAAATAAAATACATAGATGAGTTAAATCCATTAGTATTTATTGATAAGATCAATGTGTTTGGCCTCAACTCTGCCATATTATCTTAGCTTATAATTAATACTCAGGCATATGTTTTATGTTTTTTCTGTATACAATATATTTTCCTTGATTTAAAAAATTTAATTTATTATAGTATTTAGGAAGCTCTGTGGTTTTGTTTTATTGAATATCTTTTATTTATACTTTTTAAAATGCCCTTTATCCCCTGCTTTCATGTTCAACATATTTCCATTTGGTTTGTCATGTGTCTGTGGCATCCTTTAACTCACATTCATTTCTGTAAAATAACCAAGTAGTTTACTCTACTTTCCATTCTTCTTTACTTTTCTCCTTCCATTTTTCAGTAGCTTGATTTCTGCTTTATCTTAATAAAAAATGGATAACCTGTATATCATGTAGCGTATTATTCTTTTACTCCCAGTCCACTTTAGTCTCTCACAAATGCAATAACTAAGATCAAATATCAATATTAATTTGTATGTTAATAAACTATGCTCTTTATTAATCTTTTCCTCAGTTTTCCTAGACATCTTTTGGTTGGATAAAGTTTGTATTCTAGTAGATTTTTCAAGAAGGAGGCATGGTTTCAGAATTCTCTGAGTTCTTGTGTCTAACATTTTCGTAAATAGCCTTGCTACTTGAAGGACAGTTCTGTTGATAACAAACCGAAGGGAAAAAGAATGTAATGCCAGCTTTATTTCAGGTTTTCTTTCCTAGCAGTGACTGAAAATGCTTCTCCTTTTTTCCTTGTTTTGTCTGTTGGCCTAAGGCCAGTCACCCTTTTTTCCCTTGTGAGATATTTTATATTTTTGCAGGAGATCCTAAGGATGGTCTAAAAATCTTTACAGACTGTGATCTTTACTTGTATATATGGTGGAGTTTATCATTGCAGGTCAGTTTGTATAGGCACCCCCACAGACCCTTTAAATATGTTGATACAAATTTTATTTTATTTCTGAAAAGTGTTCTTGTATAATCATCTTAATCGTTTTGTTTCATTATCATAGCTTCCTCAGGGACTCTAATTATACAGATGTTATTTTTCCTTTTTCTTCAATTTCAAACATTTTTTCTTATCTCATTTTCAATGCACTGTTTTCCTGTTTACTCCAGTGCCTTTTTAATGTTTTCATTCAAATTTCTTTTTACCTTGATTACTACATAATTTAGTCATAATTTTTAATATGACTTTGTCTTTTCTATTTTCTTCCAAGAATCAATCAATTTATATTTTATTTCTTCCTTTTTTTGTTCATTTCTGTTTTTGCTTTTTGAATTTCTGATACAAATTGTCCTCTCAGTCTCTGTGTGGTGGCTCACACCTGTAATCCCAGTACTCTGGAGGCCAAGGCAGGAGGATTGCTTGGGGCCAGGAGTTTGAGAGCAACCTGGGCAACATAGTGGGACCTTGTTTCTACAAATAATAATAATGATACAATTAGCCAAGCACGGTGGCAAGCATGTGTGGTCCCAGTTTCTCAGGAGGCTGAGGTGGGAGGATCGCCTGAACCCGGGGAGTTTGAGGCTGCAGTGAGCTGTGATCACAACGCCGTATTCCAGCCTGGGTGGCAGAGTGAGACCCTGTCTGAAACACACATATGCATACTCCCCAAAACCCTCAAGTTATCTTTTTATATCCCCCAATCTTACTTGAATATATTTATTTCAGGTTTGAATGTTATATTACAGGTTTTAAAATATATAGACTCTCTCTCTATATTTGTTCAGAATTGCAGAATACATATGCAGAGAGAGAGACGCTGATGAAGCCTCTCCAATAGGCAGACTCTTCACTCCGCTTTTGTGTCGTCAGTTTTGTAATAGTTTGTGAGATTCCTAGTTCAAGAGTGCCCTCTACTGTCAGAGTATCAAAGTATGTTTCCTTCCAGTTTGGAAGGAGGGGGAGGAGCTGGGGGAGAGGTGTTTTCTTTGATACCTTTCACTTTATTTTATCTTGCAACATCCTGAATTTTCTCTTGTTGCTTTTCTCTCTTTCTCATGCAGTTTTCAAAGGGTGACTCTCCTTTTCTTTTCACCCACTTCTGCCCACAAAGCCCTTTTTAGCCTTTTCCCTATATTCAGTGTTTTGATCTACTTACATGCTTTTTCATCATTTTCACACAGAAGGTAGACTTTCTCTGTACAATGTGGCTTTAGAAAAAAATAAAAAACCCAAAGGCACCTTTTCCCTTTTCTCTTCAACAGTTTTTTTTTCCAAACTTTACTTGCATTTCAAATTCTTATGGCCAGAAATGCAGAGAAAGCTGGCAGGAATTGGGCATTACCTTTCTACCTACAGGCAATTTCATTTTAGTTGTTCACTATCTTAATATTATGTGGGCAGCTTGAATTTCTGTAGTTTTATTTATTCTTGTAGTCCTTTACTGGTTATGCTATCGGCCTAGTTGGGTACATTACATTTACAAGCCTGGTGTTGCCTTGGCAATATCTCAGTCAGTGTAGGCTGCCATAACAAATTACCATAGGCTGGCTAGCTCAGGCAAAAACCATTTATTTCTCACAGTTTTGGTGGGTGAAAGTCTCAGATCAGGATGTCCGCATCGTTCATGCTGGTGAAGGTCCTCTTCCAGTTGCAGACAGTCAATTTCTTGTATCTTTACATGGCACAAAGAGGGCAAACCAGCTGGTTCTCTGACGTCTTCTAATAGGGGCATCAATCCCATCCATAAGGGCGCCACCCTCATGATCTAATTATACCCCAAAAGCTCCACCTCTGTATGCCATCTCATTGGGGATTAGATTTCAACATATAAATCTGGGGAAAATACAAACAGTCTTAACAGCTACCTAGAATTATCTGCCTAATCATTTTTAAATGGGCATTGGACATAGTGATTCACATTGATGAGTGTCTGGATTGTATTGTCTTCCTTGAAACATGCTGAATTTTGTTTTGTGGAGCAGTTTGAGACTTCCTAGGTTTGCTTGTGTTTAAACATGTTAGTGTTTGTCTACAGTATTTCTTATTCTGGTGATAGTTTCGCCCTGCTACTCCGGCGTACAAGGAATCATCTTTACTCTGACTAGTCAGAACTAAAAAGACTCCCAGCCTTATATGAGCTCTTGGAATTGTTTTTCTGTTTTTTGTTTTTTACTTTCTGATAGTGTACTAGTGTACCTTTGCTTGGGTTTACAAAATTATCCCCTACACATGTGCAACTTTGTATTGAATAATATACTCATGAAACATTTTGCAAACCTCTGTAGCTCTCTTTCTGCATAGTTCTGTTCTTTTCAGTATCCTGCTTTTAAAATCTACTTAGTCTCCCTTAAATCTGATATTTGCCTCCAAATCTCAAGAATATTGCCTAGCAATGCTGGGGTTTCTCCTCCCCGTACTGGATCTGAAAAGTTTTTCCAAGCTGAAGCTGGGGAGAATGTAAGGTTCACTTCATTTATTTCCTGTCTTTCAGGTACAATAATCCTATGCTGTCTGTTCTGCAATGTCTGACAAAATTTGTTTCATGAATTTTGTCTGGTTTCCTTATTTCAATTAAAGACCTGAATCAATTACCCCATTATAGTAGAAGTGGAAAATGTGGACTGCATTAATTTTTAAAAGCTTTATAGGTGACATTAATGTGAAACTAGTTTTAGGAACCACCACTTCAGCTTCATAAGGTGTGATAAGATGAAAGAACATGATTATCTTGATAATTAGGGATGCTATAAATAGCTAATAGCCATTGAGTGTTTATTGCACTGTAACTGTTCCAAGAACTTTGGAGATGAATTAATCAATATTTATCTTTCAGATTCCCTTTAACGATTCAATCAAGTCCAAGTAGCAGTGAAAGCTGGGTGATGTAATTGGAGAATATGTGAGGCTTTTCAGGGACCAGACCTAGGGAATCAAGGTGGATGCCAGAATACATATTCCCTCTTCTTTCATTTCTCCCATTCCCTCTTCTTTCATTTCTCCCATTCCCTCCTCCTCCTCCTCCTGCTCCTCCTTATCCTCCTCCTGCTCCACCTCCTCTTCTCTTTTTTCTTTCCGTTTTCTTCTCTTCTCTCCACCTCCCTACACACACACACACACACACACACACACACACACACACAGTATCTATGTTAGTTTGCTTTTGACTTCAAGTAAGAAAAACCTTGAATCAACTCAATAAATAATGATGACATATATTAACTAACATAATAGCAAGTCCAGAGGCAGAGAAGGCACCAGAATGTGTGATTTGGGCAATCACATGTGTCATCGAGAGTCTTAGTTTTGTTTTGTTTTGCTTTATGTGTGCTCTGACAACTTCATATTGTTCAGTATGACTTGCTGATAACTGCAGTTGTTTCATAAAATACATAACACAGCAACAGAAAAAGGATGGAAAAGATTGTCTCTTCTTAATGAGAAAAAGATTCCCCATTTCCTAGTCAAGTACTTTTCATTTTCCTAAATCTTTGGTCAGAATCAGGACCCATGCTTATCTCAGAATCAATTGCTGGCCTGACTTTAGGGTACATAACCTCCCAGGCACTTTACGTGGACCTTATTAGCCAAGATAAATTCTTTGGTGAACCATGCATGGGTGTGCCAGGACAAGTCAGCACCTGCAGCAGGGGGAGGGATTTGCTGTTATAGAAGAGAGGACTGGGCAGAACACCAACAGCAGTGCTATCTATTATAACCCCTCTTTGACATATGGTGTATTGGAGGCTCACACCGTTTAACCAACTTGCTCGGAATAACACAGGTAAGGGTTGGAGGAGGTAAACTTGGGAGCCACACTGTTTGACTCCAAAGTTCAAGCTGTTAATCAATATTCAATAAAATGTCTTTAAAGATAAAATGATTATGAACCTATAGTAATATCAGTGATAATATATCTTAACTCATTTCTCAGATATCTTTAATGAGCAGTAATTATTTGCATTGTCCTTCTAATGATTTGCACATAGTTTTGCCAGGAACCTGGGGAGACATAGTCTGTGCCTTCCCCTGCATTTGGAAGCCCATTGGGTAATTTGAAAATGTCTGAGAGGAACCAACCTGTCTGTTAAGTGAGAATTTGAGAAGAAAGAAATATCTTCCTTGAAGTGCAGAGAGTTGCTTCTCTCTTGACACCTTAGAGGCAAGTCCAGGGAGCAGAATTAAGTGACAGCAAAAGGAAAAGATCACATGTATCACAGGAATGAGAAATCCTTATGGCTAAGTCAGCTCTCCACAGTTAGGCTACACTTTGATGTTGGCAAAAGTTCCCCTAGTGGGAGAGACATAGGGAAAAGGGCAGAGGAATAAAGAGACGGCTTCACTTACCCAGTCTAAGTAAAGAAGTGAACAGCATATCTATCTAATATTTAATATGGGCTTCTCTTGCTAGGAGCCAGAAATGTGTTTATTAAAGTGTGCATAAGAGGTTGAGTTATAGCCTCCAAAATAAACTGGAAGGAATACAGGAAAAGAAGCTGACTTACTGAAAAGTTTACAAGCCCTCACAGAGAGCCAAGTTGCAAACAAGAATTCATGCACAGACGAAGGGATGTCTCCAGGGGATTACTTGTACAATTGTTTTCTCTAGTGGATGCTGTAGTGTGTAGCCCGGTTCCCCCATCGATGGCCAAGCTACGCATTCCCTGAGGTGCTGAGAATCAGAGTGTGGACCGCTGATGACTCATGACTGAGTTCCTTACCAGGAATTAACCTTGACTGTGCCCAAGTGTATGCTCCCTGTCTGGGTTCAAATTAAAATCCAAAACGTAATCTATGTGGGAGTATAAACACCTAGTATCATGTCTCAATTTGGGACAGCTCTGAAGGGTCCTTCTATTCCTAGAACCAGCTGTAGTCTTTATCGTGACTGCATCATAGTTCAGCTTGCCCCTTGCCTCATTCTGCTGCCTTCGTTTCTTCACTGGTTTTCTTTCCCAAACAACTCATGAATAGATTCCCTGCGTGCAACTCTTTATCTCCAAGTCTGTTTTCTCTGAAATTAGACCTCAGAATCTTAAACATAGTGAAACTCATAGTGAAAGCTCACCCTTTTTCTGGGACTGATGGTTTCTCTGACATGTGGGACATTCAGTGGAAGAGACGCAAATAAACCAGGATGGTTGTTCACTGAACCTCAATGATACAGTTAAAATAGAGTGAAAATTCTACTCACAGATGGGGCAAAAATGTCATGAAAATTCTGCCACCATGTGCATGGAAGTCTTTATCTTTTGTTTCGTTCTGAGACAGAGTCTCGCTCCATCACCCAGGCTGGAGTACCGTGGCGCCATCTCAGTTCACTGCCACCTCTGCTTCCTGGGTTCAAGTGATTCTCCTGCCTCAGCCTTCTGAGTAGCTGGGATTACAAGCCCCTGCCATCATGCCCAGCTAATTTTCATTTGTTTGTTTGTTTGTTTTTGTAGATATAGAGTTTCATCATGTTGGCCAGGCTGGTCTTGAACTCCTGACCTTAGGTGAACCACCTGCCTCGGCCTCCCAAAGTGCTGAAATTATAGGCATGAGCCACCACGCCTGGCTGGAAGTCTTTATCTTTTGCTGGTATATAAAAATATCTTTGTGTTATCTTCCTATGCCTCTGGTAACCAGCCTCCATACCTTTTTCTGCTATAAATCCCCCCTGTATACTGCTGATAGGGTGAACTTCCTGACTTGAAACTTAAATCAGGTGATATTCTCCCACCTCGTCAGAGAACCTTGCCATGGTTCTCCAATTCTTCCATTTTTGTCCTCTAAGTTGCTTCTAGTGAGATCTTTCTGCAGTAGAGTCATGATCATGTCCCTGCGGCTTAACACCATGTCACAGCTCCATTTTACCTTTGGCACAGAGTCAGAATTCCTACCCTAGATGTTTACTGGTGACATGGCCTCTTAGCTCTTCAGCTCTTATGCTCCCACTCCCTTTTTCTCTCCAGCTATCCATAAATACCAAGTTACAGTGCTGGTGATAAGGCTTTCCCTCTCTCAGTCAGAGGCTTTTGCACATTTTTGCTCTGTTAGAAAACCCCTTCCTCTCTCCTTTGCCTGACAATCTCCAATATGATTCATTTTCCCACTCTGTTTAATTGTGTCTTCTATTAGGAAGCCTTACCTGGAGCCCCTGGCCACCCTGGTTTGGATTAGATAGCCCTTCTTGTGTACCCATAGACTCCCACCTGGACTTTCATAGGTGTCTCTCACATCTCCCCATTTTTAGTGCACACCTTCTCTGGCTTCTATACCGAAGACAGAAAGTTCTATTCACAAAGAGAATCTGATTATATCTGACTTTTTGCCCAAATTCACACAACTGTGTTAACAAAAAATCAGTAGCTGCCTCACTGACCTTAGAATAAAGATAGTTATTTTTAAAGTGATCTTTATGAGATGCCACCTGTCCAGTCTCAGCTTACTTTGGTTCAGCTATTCTGGCCTTCTTTTACTCCCCAAGACATTTCATGCTTCTCTTGTCACTGTGGTTTAGATGTGCAGGTGCTTCTAGAGAGGGTCTCTCCTCTTGCTCCCTACCCTGCTCCAAAGGCTATTCAAGTACCACCTTTATTTACATCCTTCTGATATTCATTTCACATATGTGGCTTTCAGTCTCCTGGTGAAACCGACCCTTATATCCCACACTTCACAAAAACCTGTACTTCTTATGCATAGCTTATGTGGTAGATGTAATTGTCTTAGATCAGTTTTTTTTTCTTTCTAAATAGACTCTGAGATGGAGATTTATGTGAAAGACTTTTATGAGTGAATATGCTTTCAAGCAAAATCTATGGGTGAGTAAAAGAGGTTAAGAGTAGACAGTGGGAATTATTGAATACATAGGCACTATAATCCAAGGGTAATGTTGGAGTTGGGATTTTTTTTCTTTTTCACCTTTCTTCCTTCCTTCCTTCCTTATTTTCTTTCTTTCTTTCCTTTCTTTCTTTCTTATTTCTTCTTTTTCTTTCAAGATGATGTCTCCCTCAGTCACTCAGGCTGGAGTGCAATGGCGTGAACTCAGCTTAATGCAACCTCCCTCTCCTGGGTTCAAGCGACTCTCCTGCATCAGCCCCCTGAGTAGGTGGGATTACAGGCATCCATCACCAAGTTTAGCTAATTTTTTGTATTTTTAGTAGAGATGGGGTTTCACCATGTTGGTCAGGCTGGTCTCGAACTCTTGACCTCGATCTGCCCACCTCAGGCTCCGAAAGTGCTGGGATTACAAGTGTGAGCCACTGCACCTGGCTGGGATGGCTTTTTCTAATTGTTGACTTTTGAGACTGTGTTAGTCCATTTTTATGTTACTGTGAAGGAATATTGGAGACTGAGTAATTTATAAAGACAATGCTTATTTTAACTTACAGTCTGCAGGCTGTACAGGAAGCATGGGTCTAGCATCTGCTTCTGGTGAGGGCCTCATGCAGCTTATTAATCACGGCAGAAGGTGAAGGGGAGCCAGTCTGTTACATGGTGAGAGAGGGAGCACAAAAGAGATGAGGGAGTGCCACACTTTTTAAAACAACCAGATCTTGTGTGAATGAATAAAGAGATCTCACTCATTATCACAAGGAGGGCACGAATCATGAGGGATCTGCCACCATGACAGAAATATCTCCCACGAGGCCCCACCTCCAACACTAGGAATCAAATTTCAACATGACATTTGGAGGGGAAAAAACACCCAAACTGTATGATCATGTACCTGGCCTCCCAAATCTCATGTACTTCTCACACTGCAAAATAAAGTCAACCCATCCCAAGACTCCTCAAAAGTCTTAACTCATTCCAGCATCACTCAAAAGTCCAAAAGTCCAAAATCCAAAATCTCATCTGAGACAGGGTAAGTCTCTTCCACTTATGAGTCTTAAAGTTAAAACCAAGTTATTTACTTTCAAGATACAATGGTGGTACAGGCATTAGGTAACTATTCCCATTCTAAAAGGCAGAAATCAGCCTAAAGGAAGGAGAAACCCAATAAAGCAGCCATTAAATCTTAAAGATCCAAAATAATCTCTTCAGACTTCATGTCCCACATCCAGGGCATACTGATGTAAAGAGTGGGATCTCAAGGCCTCGGGTGTCCCTTCCCCTGAGACTTTTCAGGGTGCAGCCCTCGTGGTTGTTTTCACAAGTTGGAGTTAAGTGCCTGCAGCTTTTCCAGGCTGGGATTGCAAGCTGTCAGTGGTTCTATGATTCTCAGGTCTGGAGGGCAGTCAGCCCCTTCCCACAGATTGACTAGGCAGTGCTCTGTTGGGGACTTTGTTTAGGGGCTCTGCCCTGCAGCAGATTTCTGCCTGAGCACCTAGGCTTTCCTATACATTCTCTGAAATCTAGGTGGAAGCTGCCAAGCCTCTTTTAATCTCACATTCTGTGCACCTGCAGGCTTAACACCATGTTGAAATTTCCAAGGCTTGTGGCTTGTACCTTCTGCAATTGTGGTCTGTGCTATGCCTGGGGCCCTTCAAACTCTGACTAGAGCCAGAGGGGCCAGGATGTTAGGAGCAGTGTCCTGAAGCGGTGCAGGGCAGTGGCACCATGGGCCTGGCCCCTAAAACCATTCTTTTCTCCTAGTCCTGTAGGCCTATGATGGGAGGGGCTGCTTCCAAGACTTCTGAAATGCTTTTAAGACCTTTTTTTCATTGTCTTGGATATCAGCACTTGGGTCCCTTTCAGTCATGCTAATTGCTCTAGCAAGTGGTTTTTCCAAAGCCTGCTTGCATTCCCCTCCTGAAGAGGAGAGAGGGGGATTGAGCACACCTTAGCAGCACACTTTACACCATTTGTTCTACTTTTTCCATACAATATGTTCTGGATAGAGCTATTTCAGAATTCAGGTTGATTTATTTTTCCTGGGGCAATTTACAAGAGGAATGTTAATAGGCCCTGTCACTAATCTTGAAGCCACAACAAAATTTCATTATCTTTTTTCTCTACTACACAGTTTAGATTCCACTCAGCCTTGGCTAGAACCTCTGCTGGTCTAGGGGCCTAACTTCCTAACTTCCTAGTCACTATGTTATTCTTAGGCCATGGCTGCTTTACTTGTCAAATTTCCTATCAAATTTGGGCAAGGATATACTGAAAGATATGGCAGTGGATCTCGTGGATACCAAACATGTTGTTACCTTATGGTCTGAACAAAGCCCAATGTCCTCCTAATAATCAGAGCCAATTACCCCAGCCAGTATGGTGATTTTTTTCTTAATGGTGGATTTCTAAACATAACAATCCTAAAGTAATACAATGGCAGCTATAACTGAGAGTTAAATGGGATTCTGTCTGCATCATCTCACAAAAGTTGAGGACCTCTGATTCTGCAAAGTCAAGAGTAGTTATATGGGAAGGACTTCCCAAGTGGATCACTGGGATAATACGTGTGGTTACTCTTATTTCTACCTCACGTTTGTCAGACCCATATATTCAACCCATTTGATTCACTGGAAAATGTAACAGTCATTGATTTAGGGTGTATACTGTGTCCTAATGGATGGCTTCCCATATACTCAGTGATCATCCCAAGCTGTATTTTAGTAATTATTTTCATTGTTCTATCAGGTTGACAGCTTGTGTGCAACTTATGTGATAGAACCAGAGGATCACAAGATATGTGCCCACCGCCTTTGCACTTTTTATCTAAAGTGAGTACCTTGCAATGTTATGCAACTCTAATGTTATTTTTAGTATTTTTATTATACTTTAGTTCTCGGGTACGCGTGCAGAACACGCAGGTTTGTTACATAGGTATACACGTGCCAAGGTGGTTTGCTGCACCCATCAACTTGTCATCTACATTAAGTATTTTTTCTAATGCTATCCCTTTCCTAACCTCCCACCACAAGACAGGCTCCCATGGGTGATGTTCCTCTTCCTGTGTCCATGTGTTCTCATTGTTCAACTCGCACTTATGAGTGAGAACATGCAGTGTTTGGTTTCCTGTTTCTGTGTTAGTTTGCTGAGAATGATGATTTCCAGCTTCATCCATGTCCCTGCAATTAATCTTGAGTTAATTTTTGTATAAGGTATAAGGAAGGGGTCCAGTTTCAGTTTTTTGCATATGGCTAGCCAGTTTTTCCAACACCATTTATTAAATAGAAAATCTTTTCCCCGTTGCTTGTTTTTGTCTGGTATCAGACAGTTATAGATGTGTGGCGTTATTTCTGAAGCCTCTGTTCTGTCCCATTGGTCTATATATCTGTTTTGGTATCAGTACAATGCTGTTTTGGTTACTGTAGCCTTGTAGTATAGTTTGAAGTCAGGTAACATGATGCCTCCAGCTTTGTTCTTTTGGCTTAGGATTGTCTTGGCTATGCAGGCTCCATTTGGGTTTCATATGAAATTTAAAGTAGTTTTTTTTTTTTTTCTAATTCTGTGAATATAGTTAATGGTAGTTTGACGGGGAAAGCATTGAATCTATAAATTACTTTGGGCACTATGGCCATTTTCACAATACTGATTCTTCCTATCTATGAGCATGGAATGATTTTCCAATTGTTTGTGTCCTCTCTTATTTCTCTGAGCAGTGGTTTGTAGTTCTCCTTGAAGAGGTCCTTCACATCCCTTGAAAGTTGTATTCTTAGGTATTTTATTCTCTTTGTAGCAATTGTGAATGGGAGTTCACTCATGATTTCACTCTCTATTATTGGTGTATAGGTATGCTTATGATTTTTGCATTGATTTTGTATCCTGAGACTTTGCCGAAGTTGCTTATCAGCTTAAGGAGATTTTGGGCTGAGATGATGAGGTTTTCTAACATGAAAAACTGAAGATTAGAGAGATTAAGGAATTATTCCAAGTCCAAAGCAAATACAAATTAAAGTAAGATTTAAGTGTCGGTTTGTATTTGACTAAAGCCTCTTTAAATTTTTTTAAATTTTATTTTAGATTCAGCGGGTATGTGTGCACATTTGTTACATGGGTATATTGCATATGGTGAGGCTTTGGCTTCTAGTCTACTAATTAACCAAATAGTGGACATTGTACCTAATAAGTAATTTTTCAACCCTTGCCCCTTTCCCACCCAACCCTCTTCTGGAGTTCCCAGAATCTATTATTTTCATCTTTATGTCCCTGCATACCCATTGCTTAGCTTCTGCTTACAAATGAGAACATGTGGTATTTGATTTTCTGTTTCTGAGTTAGTTCATATAGGATAACGGACTCCAGCTTCATCTATTTTGCTGCAAAGGATTTAATTTCATTTTTTATTATAGCTGCATAGTATTTTGTGGTTTGTATATGAACCACATTTTCTTTTTCCAGTTAACCACTGATGGATACTGGTTGATTTCATAACTTTGGTATTATGAATAATGCTGTGATAAACATATGACTGCAGGTGTTTTCTTTTCTTTCTTTCTTCTTTTTTTTTTTTTTGATAAAATGATTTATTTTCCTTTGGGCTGATACCTAGTAGAGGGATTGCTGAGTTGAATGGTAGGTCTATGTTTAGTTTTTTGAGATATCTCCATACTGTTTTCCATAGATGTTCAACTAATTTACATTCCCACCAATAGTGTAGAAATGTTCCTTTTTCTCAGCATCCACAGCAACGTCTATTGTTTTTTGGCATACACTAGTCAGAATGGCTATTATTAAAAACGCAAATACAGTGTTGACAATTCAAAGTCTCTGTAAGCTCTAGACAGCCAGGCTGTCTGAAACTCTGCACACAGGAAAGGGAAATTCATACCTAGAATATTGCCAATTTCAGGAAAGATGACCTGCTAGCTTTTCATCATCATGTTTACATTATCTTTGCATTAATAGTAATGATCTAATGTAAACAGTTGTGTCTAAGTGATTAGTTGACATTTGGAGTAATGAATGCCACATAAAGATCTCAGTTAATGGCACAAGGGACATTTGGAAATGATAAATTGGCTTTGATAAGCTCATTGGTCCCTGTGTAGCCTGTGACTGTGGCTAAATTCCCAAGAACGGTATTCTAGCTGTATGTAGGTCTATGAGAGAGGCAGGCTGAAGTCTATTCTTTAAATCATGATGTCTACTTTGTTGTTTGGCACTCCTTTCATGGTTGTATTAGTTTTCTATTACTTCTGTAACAAATTACCATCAACTTGGAATCTTAAAACAATACAATATGTCATCTTACAGCTCTGGAAGTCAGAAGTCTGAGATGGGTATCATGATGCTAAATTTGAATATAAGTAGGGTTGCCCCTGGAAATTTTAGGAGAGAACCAGTTTCTTTGCCGTTTCCAGTTTCTGGAAGCTACCAGTATTCTTGAATTTCAAGCCACCTGCCAGCTATCACATCAGTCTAATTTCTGCTTCATACATTACATCTCCTCTGAGGATGACTTTCCTGCCTCATTCTTTCACTTATAAGAAGCCGTGTGATTGCATTGGGCCAACCCAGATAATTCAGGATAATATCCCCATCTCAAGATCCTTAACTGAATCACATCTTAAAAGTCTCTTTTATCATGTAAAGCAATATATTCACAAATTTCAGGAATTAGAATGAAGATGTCTTTTTGGGGAGAGGGAGATCATTATTCTGACTACCAAAAGGTGGATGCATTTTCTTGGGTATTAATATGTGATACAAGAATATTCGTATTTGTGCTTACCTGCATAAGTATATTTATATGTATACATCTTGGACCTCTTTATGCCTAATATTCTCATTGTTTTCTTTCCAGGCCCTTGATCAATGAGCCAAGCTATTAGCCAATGGTTATTAGGTCATAACTTATAGTCTATACTTTGAGCTACTTATATGTCCAACAAAAATGTATGACCAGGTGCTTTACCTGAACACTAGTTTATTGCCAAGATTAATTTTTACTGCTCTCTATCTCTTTTTTTTTTTTTTAAAGAAGATGTCCATTGGTGTTTTAGGGCAGCACACACTTATTGAGCCAAGTCATCTGTGGCCTAACCCGAATTAGTGGCCTGATGGTCAGAAGAGGAGTGGAAGAAGAGCCTTACAGGCATGATATTTTCTTCCAAGGCAAAGTTTCTGCATTATCTTCAAGTAAAAAGAAGGTAATATTGTCCAACAAGGAGTGGGCCACTTCTCTGAGCCCAGATATTTCAGAGAGACCTGGGTATTTAAGATTTTATATGTATTGACTCATATATCCCCATCTCTTTTCTCTGGTTTTGCTCCTTAATTAAGGCCAGACCATGGCGTAGCTAAAATGAAGAATTCAACTTCCGCTGGAGTTAACATACTCTTACATAAGCTCTGGGTTTGAACTTAACCTTTTTAGATCCTTAGACTTTAAAAAATGAGTCACTTTATGTGCTATCATGATGGTCCATTGGCTTTTACACTTAGATTTTAATTGTTGATTACTCACCCTCAGCTTGAAGCCAAAAGAGATAGGAATTTATAACGCTCCCCCATCCCAATCCCCATTCATTGATCAGTATTGAAAATTAGTTACTCCCATGAATGGGGCATGACCTTGACTAAGGAGGCCCTTTTAAGCTGAGGGCAATTTTTGGAGAATGTCAAAGCCAAAAATTATAGTAACTGCCAATACTCCCAACAGCTGGAGAATTTAGTGCCTCAGTTTTTTGGAGGGGTATGTGGCACACCACAGAATTTACTATACGTGTGTATTTACTGAGCCATGAAGCTCAAATATCTAGGATAGTTTTGGCATGATGTGTGTGTTTGTTTGGGGTGAGGGATGTGGAGTTTATAAATTCATCTGCATTAAACTTTTATCTTATTAATTATCACAGTAAACTTCAATGTTCTTTGTTTACCTCCCTTCTCCTGGGCTGCTAAAATTTCTTTTGGGTAGTAATATGCCATGCTTGTCTCAGATTCTTAGGGACAAAGCATGGTTCTCACCATAGAGTAGAAAATAAATGTCGGTTTCTCAACTGATATATTAAATGGGCTGATAAATGATTCATTAATTCATTCACTTAGAGTTATATCTGATGACCTTTCTACCAATAATACAAGTCTGCTTTGGGTAGCACTACTGATGCTGTGTGCATGAGTTTAAATTCTATACTTTGCTTCTTATAAGGAGGCCCTAGAATTCATCACAAGGTACATGGGAACATGAAGTTTGGGATGTGGCCAGGACCACATATGACAAATGAAAGCTTAATGTTTCAGTCTCCTCATCAGAACTTAAAGGATTCTAAGCTAACCAGAGTTGTGAAATAGGCAAAATGGCAGGCAAGATCAATATTATTTTTCTTTCCTATACTTTCCAACCCCCTTGCAGTAAGTCAAGTCCAGGTAACTAATCCAAATGATGAAATGTGAGTGTAATTTATTTGTATAGCTTTTAGAGAGAGGTCTGAATCAGTTTTTGTGCAAGTCTTCACTCTTTCTCTTCCCCTGTGTTACATACTGAGAAGGGGCAGGTGTCACAGAAGGTGCCACTATAACATGGGCTAGCCTCTGTCAGCCAGGATCCCTGGGTGACATTGTTGAGCAGAGCCCCATACTGGCATGCATGGAACATTTAGAGTAAGTGAGAAATATATTTTATTGTTCTTTGCAAATAAGATTTGAGGTTGTCGGGAATATAACCTAAGTTATCCAGCTTATTATAGGAAATCTTGTGCAACAGGTAAAAATAAACATGAATAGGGGAATCAACTGCGAAAAACAGCGTATAAAGTAATACTTTGGTAAGACTAGCTTAGAAGAAAAGTTTTTCTGAAACTGTGAGCAAGAGCAATATTAGCTGAAAAAATATAAAGATGGGTGATATTAAAGGCAAGTCTAGAGAAAAAGGACCTACTAGATAAACTCACAATAGTATGTAAATAATTGAATCTATCTATCTATCTATCTATCTATCTATCTATCTATCTATCTATCTACTTACCTACCTGTTTGTCATCTATCTATCTTCTGTCATCTATCTCTTGAACCCAAGCATTATAGGGTCAGTGGTGCACTTATTCTTAATCTGTGCTCATCATCTTTCTAATTCTCCTTTCCTGCTTTTTAAAAGAGTTTTAATATGCTTTTACAAAATTCCATAGCTGCAGAGGGTCAAATCCACCCGCTGAATGTAAAGCAAATCATGATTGTCACAGCTTCAAGAAAATCACATTACAAGAAATATGCTACACATATTCCCATATCAGTCATACCTTTCCAAAACAAGGAATATATGCAGAGTTCGTACGAGGGAGTGAAAATGAGGAGAACCATCAGGACTATCCAACCCAGACACCATTATTAACGTTGCAGAATTAAAGTTGTCAAGCTATCGTTGCCGCCAGCAGAATAATTTTTCAAGGACTTCTAAAAACCTTTTAACTCCTGTCATGGTTCAAGTAGTTGGCAGGGCCTAAATTTGACTTTGAGCTTCAGATTTGGAAAATCAAGGAATTCAAAGTGAATCTCAGCCAGCTTCCCTTAGCCTCCTGTGACTTTCGCCTCAGACTATAAATGGATCCCATTTTTGAAAGCAAGCCCAGATTTCCTTAAAACATGTTCCAGTCTCTTGAAATTCACTGAGAGTATATTTCAAATGAAGGCTGTGCTTTTCTCTGCCCCCTGTTTTTGGAGCATCCTCTTTGTAAGCATTCTAATTCCCTTGTATGGGTTAGTGCCACTCTTGCTGAGTGCATGTCATGCCCATCATTGAGCATTTCAGCCAGACTCCCCAGATGAATTACAGTCTGACTTTCCATTGGCTACATGTCAAAAGCAAGCTATTCAGGGTCAACTTCCTTGAAACGATCTGCCAACTGGTCTACTGGCCTCCTTAACACAAGTGGAATTACAGGAATCAAAAGAGAGGATGAAGGTCAACATCGTGGGTTCCACTTCCTTTCGGGCAGTTCGTTTCATATCTTTCAGATAAACTTTCACACCTTCCATTCTAAATGGAAACTAACTAGAGATAGATTTACACTGTTAATATACTGACCACTTCAGCCGTTAATTCCAAAGATGCAATCATTTGAGCAATTTATAAAAACCAACCATTTTCTGTTGTTATGATAAGTTTCTTTGGTCTCACTGAAGTGAGGTAATTACTTCCTTATATTGGATACGTACCTCTCTGAATGCTACTAAAATACCATTGCATCTGCTTTTTTAGTGAATACATCCCATTCTTATCTCATATTGGGCTTGCATTCACCCAAAAAAATGCCCTTTGATATTTCATATGAATGGCTGTTCACTCACATCTGGTTCATCTCAAATAGATAGTTTTGTTTCCCCCTAAATGAGTGTTTAGGATTATACATTTGTCGGTCAGCTTGTCAAGATTTGATTTTTGTCATGTGGTGTATTCACTATCCATTCCAACTTTGGTAATCTAAAATATCTGGTCTGTGTTCCATTCAAGATGTTAATCAAAAATGGAAAAGTTTTAACAACAGAGTCTTTCAGTTTACCACTGGAAATTACTTAGAGGGGCATTGGTGCATGAATATATATCCTTTAGATAATTGGCTATATACCTAAAAATTTTAAAAGTTGCTTTGTACCAGGCTTTATGATAAAACATTATTTCTTGTTATCCTCACAATATGGCAATGAAGGAGATGTTCTTTCTTTTTTTTTTAAGTAGATTAGGAAACTGAGGCTAATGAACATAAAGCTACTTTTAGCAAGATCATGTAAGCTAATTAAGGTAAGAATATATTTACCCAGATTTTTCTGCTACTGCTCCTTGCACCTTACACTCCAGCTGCATCTAATTGCTTATAGTCCCTCTCCACTCCAGGATTTTTTATAACAGTGCTTTGCACGTGCTATTCCCATATTCTGAAGTGCCTTGCACTTTTCATTATGATTCTTTCATCAACAATCTCCTATTGTGCCTTCAACACTAGAGAAAAGTTCAAGTGTCTTTCCTCTATCCTCATCATAGGAATAAGACTATCGCTGTGAAGATTAAGAGATATTAATATAATGCATGCAATGTGCTAACTACAATTTTATTAAATAACACTTACTACTAGCATCACTGCATTTTATGTATCCCTCACAACATTACTTGAGACATTTGTTGTTACCCATTTTACAGATTTTTTAAAAAGACATTTAAGGAATTGCTGAAGGCCATATGGATAATAAGGGCAAGAGATCAATGGTTTTGACAATTAGAGATAGCATGTTAAGTACTATAAAGGCCACTGGAAAAAATCCAACTCCTTACCATGGTTTACTAGGCTTTGTATCAACTGGGCCATGTCAATCTCTTCTAGTTCAGTTCAGACTTGCCTTTCACCCCTGACTCACAGCACTTAGCCACTGGCCTTCCTATAATTCTCCGAATAAGCCTAGTTGGTTTTCACATTGGGGTTCTCACCCTTGATGCCTCTTCATTCTAGTTGTTAGTTTCTTCATTTCCTTCCATCTCTGTCTCCTCAATTGTTAACTTTCATGAACACTTTAGTTATTTTGTTAATTCCCAAGTAGTATCACATCACTGTTTAATTTGCTTCACAGCAACCACACATATCTCATTTACTTACGGTTACGCACTTTATGGTCTGTTTCCTCTCCAAACATGAAAGCTTTATAAGGACAGGAACCTTGTCAATTTTATTTGCTACCATATGTCGTGGACAAAATATAGTATGTAGCAGGTGTCTACTACATTTACATTGAATAAACAAAGAATAGGGTGTTAAAGAAGCATGGTGGGGCAGGCATCTAAATCTTACAAAGAGTGAGGGAAAGTTTTCTGGGAGAGAGGCCATGTCTTAGTCAGCTCCGTCTGTCATAACGAAATACAATACACTGGGTGGTTTAAAGGCAATTTTCTCACTATTCTGGAGGCTAGACACTTGAGATCAGGGTGCTAGCATGGTTAGGTTCTGGGAAAGTCTCTCTTCCCAGCTCGCTGATGGCTGCCTTCTCACTGTCTTCACATGATAAAAACAGAAAAACATCAAGACCTCTAGTGTCTCTTCTTATAAGGAACACAGATCCCATCAAGGGAACAGAGCCAGACACGGTGGCTGACACCTGTAATCCCAGCACTCTAGGGGTCTGAGGTGGGTAGATCACTTGAGCCCAGGAGTTCGGGGACCAGCCTAGGCAATGTGGCAAAACTCCATCTCTACAAAATATGCAAAGATGAACCAGGTGTAGTGGCACGCACCTGTAGTCCCACCTACCCAAGATGATCACTTGGGTAGGATGATCACTTGAGCCTGTGGGTTTGAGGCTGCAGTGAACTGTGATAATGTCACTGCACTCCAGCCTGGGAGACACAGTAAGACCCTGTCTCAAGAAAAAAACAAATAAAACAGAATTTTCATGACCTCATCTAAACCTAATTATCTACCAAAGGCTTCTTGTCCAAATATTATATTAGAGGCTAGGGCTTCAATATATGAATCTTGAGGGGACAAAATTCAGTTTGTAGCAGGGCATGATTATGAAAAGGTAAAATAAGAAGGAGTTAATCCAAACCTTGGAGGTGGGAATGCATCGATCACTGGTTTGAAGCCACGGGAGATTTTGCTGCCCTTTCTTCTACCCCACATTGTGAAACATATGACAATGTCTGGAGACAGGTTTGATTTTTGAAATTTGGAAGGAGTGCTACTGGCATCTAGTAGGTATAGTCCAATGATACTGCTAAGTACACAGGACACCCACAGGAAAAATTTATCTGACTCAATAGCGTCAAGTTTGAGAAACCTGAGCATAGATGGGAGACCTTTCGTCAGCAGTTCTCTACCTTCCCAGTCTTTAACGTGCATCTCTTCTCAGTGTTTTCTCCCCACTACTCTCAGATCTCTCTTGTTGACCCAGGTGGCTACTTCCACCCTGAGACAAATTGAAGTCTTCTGTACAGAGTTTCTGAGCTCCAGAGCTTCTCAACTTTCTCAGAAAAGCTGCAGTCAACCGTCAGCCTTGCTCTGGCCCAGACTAGCATATCTCAGAGCTGAAGAGGGCTGAGGTCACACATTATATTATTGTATTAGTCAGAGTTTTCTAGAGGAAATAACACAACTAACAGCATAAATGAACATACGAAGGGGAGTTTATTAAGAGAACTGACTCACACGATCGCAAAGTAAAGTCTCACAATAGGCCTTCTGCCAGTCAAGGAGTCAGGAAACCAGTCTGAGTCCTAAAACCTCGAAAGTAGGGAAGCTGATAGTGCAGCCTTCAGTTTGTGGCCAAAGGCCTGAGGTTGACATTCAGTATTAACATCACGATGACCAAGGAAGTAGGACTACTTGAGCAAGGCACCACAGGTACTAACTAAAGAGTGTTAAAGAAAACTCAGATCCTATTTCTCCATATCCCCTCCAGCATCTGTTATCTCCATATTTTATAATAATTGCCATTCTAACTGGCATGAGATAGTATCTCAATATGGTTTTGATTTACATTTCTCTAATGACCAGTCATGATGAGCATTTTTTCATATGTTAGTTGGCTGCATAAATGTCTTCTTTTGAAAAGTGTCTGTTCATATCCTTTGCCCACTTTTTGATGGGGTTGGTTGTTGTTTTCTTGTAAATATGCTTTAGTTCATTGTAGATTCTGGGTATTAGCCCTTTGTCAGATGGGTAGATTGCAAAATTTTTTTCCCATTCTGTTGGTTGCCGGTTCACTCTAATGATTGTTTCTTTTGCTGTGCAGAAACTCTTAAGTTTAATTAGATCTCATTTGTCTATTTTGGCTTTTGTTGCCATTGCTTTTGGTGTTTTATTCATGAAGTCCTTGCCTATGCCTATGCCCTGAATGGCGTTGCCTAGGTTTTCTTCTAGGGTTTGTATGGTGTTAGGTCTTATGTTTAAATCTTTAATCCATCTGGAGTTAGTTTTTGTGTAGAGTGTAAGGAAGGAGTCCAGTTTCAGTTTTCTGCACATGGCTAGCCAGTTTTCCCAACATCATTTATTAAAAAGGGAATCTTGTCTCCATTGCTTATTTTTGTCAGGTTTAACAAGATTGGATGGTTGTAAATGTGTGGCATTACTTCTGAGGCCTCTGTTCTGTTCCATTGGTCTATATCTCTGTTTTGATACCAGTACTATGCTGTTTTGATTACTGTAGTAGTATAGTTTAAAGTCAGGTAGCATGATGCCTCCAGCTTTGTTCTTTTTGCTTAGAATTGTCTTGGCTATGCAGGCTCTCTTTTGGTTCCATAGGAAGTTTAAGGTGCTTTTTTTCAGTTTTGTGAAGGTCAATGACTGGATAAAACAAATGTGGCACATATACATCATGGAATACTATGCAGCCATAAAAAAGGATGAATTCATGTCCTTTGCAGGGACATGGATGAATCTGGAAACCATCATTCTCAGCAAGGTGACACAAGAACAAAAAACCAAACACCGCATGTTCTCACTCATAGGTGGGTGTTGAACAATGAGAACACATGGACACAGGGAGGGGAACATCACACACTGGGGTTTGTTGGGGGATGGGGGGCTAGAGGAGGGATAGTGGGGGGTGAGGAGGTTGGAGAGGGATAACATTGGGAGAAATGCCTGATGTAGGTGATGGGGGATGGAAGCAGCAAGCCACCACAGTGTGTGTGTACCTATGTAACAATCCTGCAAGTTCTGCACATGTACCCCAGAACCTAAAGTATAATAATAAAAAAAAGAGAGCACTCAGATCCAGGATGCAGGGATTTGGAAGTGTAGGCTGAGAAATCACTTAGATTCTGCAGATGCTGGTGCATAGAGTAGCCTCTGTACTTCATCTGTCTGCTCATGTCCTCCCTGGTGAGTTCAACAACCCTGAAAAATTAGAATTGGCTCAATTCGACCAACTCAGCAGTGCACAAGTACCAAGAGGCTTTTTTTCCTCCTTTTTATTTAACTTTCAGGAAACCAACTTCAATGAGATTTTATAGTCTCTTGAAGCCTGGGGAATCCCCCCCCATCATACTTTGGTCTTATAAAACCCTGATAAAAGCATAAAACAAACATTGATGAATTCTAACCAATTTGAACTTCCTCATTTATAGCAGCCTGGTAAAGGACGATGAGCACAATTCATTTCTAATGATTTAATTCTAATTATTATTTATAGCTAGAGTTTAATTCCAATAATGCACCATTAAATGAGTACAGAAATAAATTTATTGATTCATTTATGAATAGCACAATATCATACATTCAGATGCTCTTGAGATAGCTAGATACATATATACCCACATATTTTCTACATTTTTCTCACATTCTTTGATTATGATCCTTCTTTTTTATGTTTCATACTGTGATAATGAGTCTTTTAAATTGCTATTTGTAATAAATTTTGGGCAAGATTATTCACTTTTCTTGGTATTTTTTATTTTATGCTCTGAGTGTGGGAACCTACAGAGAGCTACAAATTGAAAGAAACAAACATTTCAGAGAAAACAGACTTCCAGAGCTTTGGAAAGAGCAGGAATTGACGATTTGAAGGGCTCCAAGTGTGCCAACTTGCCATCATAACTCACTCCACATTTCAAAAGGGAAAAAGCAAATCAAGATTCGAAAACTTTACAGAGTCTACAGTTTAGTGAGAATGTTTTCATTGTGTGTTGGCTATAATTATGTTAACATTCATTTTAAGAGCAACTTATTGGTTTCTCATTGAAATTTATCATTCATAATGAGAAAAAATATTTAAACTCATCTCAGCTTAATAAATGAAGATTGGCAGAATTAAGTGAACTATTTAATATCTTAAGCTTGCCAGTGGCAGAGCTGGTATGGGAGAACTACTGTGCCTCAGCACTTCTGCCAAGACTTTTTGCACCATGCTCTACACTCTTGAAGGTTATATGTTAAGAATAAATAACTATTGATATTCAAAAGCAAAATTATGCTGCCATCCTTTGGGACAGTTTCTTTGAGACTCTGGTTTGATACAGAAACTGGGAATGTCAAAATTGAAAGGATGCTTAGAGTTCACATATTCATAGCTCTCAATTTCTTGAATTAGAAAACAATGTCTAGAGTGGGGAAAGCATTCAAATGCCACAGGAATTCTCTTTTTTTGTCTCAAAATTAAATGATTAGTATTGTATCTTTTAAATTAAGAAGAAAATTGTTTTACATGGTGAGCAGAAATGAAATTTATATGATGAATAACCATAGATTCTACCAGTTCATAAATAAGGTGTGAACCACCTGATCCAAGAGTTCTTTCTCTCTTCTTAGTTTAGTGTACTTTCAGTGAGAAAGCATTTGTCCTGCTTGTTGCTTTTTTAATACTAGATTTTACCTGCAATCTCATTGTTGTATGTTTTAAGTGTAGTGCTGCTCTAAATTATTTAATTTTCTTTAAGCAAATAAGCATAGTTTAAGATGGCTTGAAGACATTCATATATCTTATAAAGCTGTCTTAAATAATCTAGAGTGGTAGGAAATACAAGGGAAAAGGAAAATCAAAGGTTTTTTAATGTAAAATCATTCTTCTTAAAGTTGTACTTTGTTACTTTTCTATGCATTTTATAATGTATTTATGCCTCTTATATAAGCTATTGGATGTATATTTTAAGCTGCTGTATAATTGTTCAACTTGTCAATCATTATTTTCTGAAATCTCACCATTTTAAACAAAAAGATGAGTCACGCTATTATTTATAAACTTTACTGCTTTTCATCTTTTAAAAAAATAAAACACACAATGGTAATAATACCATTCTTGAATCAAATGATTGAATGTGCTAATAATAGTAATCATAAAAAGAATGGATTTCATAGACTCAATTTTCTAGGACTAATAATGAAGATTATTAATCATGATTAAGCAATGAATATTCATAATGATGCATAATTTAGAGTCTTGGTCTTTGTGATTTAAAATTGCTCAAAAGTGCTCAAGAACATAGGTAAAATTCATGGAAATAGAATTCCTGAAAATAAAAATAATGTCCATCAATCCATCCTTCCTTCCTGAAAATGAAATTTTTCATAAAACATATAAACTGGGTGTTGTCTTTTTGTAAATTTTTTTAGTAACATGTATAATGTTAGATTGAAAAATAGGGTTCCAGTTGCTAAGTGAGGACCTCAGAAAGAAAAAGAAAGCATGATTAGTGGAGATTTGGAGACCTAAAGAAAGAGGAAAATAAAGAATACTCTTGTACTTTCTCCATGCTCTTTTTGTGGTATCTTGGCGTAGTATCAAGAGTGTAGATTTGGCATCAAGCAGAATTGAGTATGCTAAGTGACACACTAGCATTCTTCCTGTTCCAGGAACATGCCAAGCTTGTCGCTGCCTCTGAGTCTTGAGCTTGACAGTGGCTCTATTTTGAATGTGATTCCCTGTGACCTTTGCAAGCTTGACTCATTACTATGAAAAGTTCTGCTTAAATATTCCTCCTTTATAGAGATCTTACTGAACCATCCTCTCTGAAGTAGACTTCTGTGATGGTTGATATTAAGTGTCAACTTGACTGGATTGAAGGAGGCCAAGTATTGATTCTGGGTGTGTCTGCAAGGGTGTTGCCAGAGGAGATTAACATTTGAGTCAGTGGACTGGGAGAGGAAGACCCACCCTCAATGTGGGTGGGCACTGTCCAATTGGCTGCCAGCATGGCTACAAAAAGTCGGTAGAAGAAGGTGGAATAAGCTGGCTTGCTGAGTCTTCAGGTTTTCATCTTTCTCTGTGCTGGATGCGTCCTGCCCTTGAATATCAGACTCCAGGTTCTTTGGCCTTTGAACTCTTGGATTGAAACCAGTGGTTTGCCAAGGGCGCGCGGGCCTTTGGCCACAGCCTGAAGGCTGCACTGTTGGCTTCCCTACTTTTGAGGCGTTGGGACTTGGACTGAACCACTACTGGCTGTCTCGCTCTCAGCTTGCAGAGATCACCGTGTGATTGTCTGAGTCAATTCCCCTTAATAAACTCCTTTTCACGTATAAATATATCGTATTAGGTCTGTCCCTGTGAAAAGCCCTGACTAACACAGCTTCCTACATACTTGGTATCAGTTGACCCTGTAAATTTCCACTGCCTCCATAACATAAAATTAGAGAAATATTGGCAAACGGTTTGTAAAACAAACACACTTTGAATAACTATATAAATATCAGCAATTTTCTCTGTGACATAAACGTATTAATACTGCTTCCAGTCATGTCTAACTTACCTTTATAAAGTGGCTGAGGTACTTAAATAATCTGCCTCATTATGGCTTAAAACGTCTGAAAATTCTTTTAATTGTATTTGAAAAAAAAGTTTTAATACAACTAACAAGTCATTTTATGTAGCACCTGAACACCTAAGGTGTATCTAACAGACTAATGTGCACATTAATCCATGATACCACATAAGTAAAATGAAGTGGTGCATTTGCTATTTATGCTTGAAATCTATGCGTAAACATTTCAATGTAAATGCAGGTGATTGATGAATAAAACATCACTGATCAAGCTGGTTGCATCTAAATTGCTTAATCCTGCTGGTTTAATTTGTTTTGGTGTTCTTTTTTTTTTTTCTTTCTGATGTTGTTTTCACCTGAGGTGGAAATATATATTATACATAGAAAAAATGGGCAACATAAATTTGAATACCTGAAACAGGTGAGAAAGTTGGTCAGCTGCTTTCAAATATTATGCTTCTAGAACTGAGAAACATAAAAATAACTTCCCAACTGCAGCCCCAGGGAAAAAATGTCCTTGCCGCTATAAAACAGAGTCCATCTCAAAAGAAGTTTGTGTCAATAGATTAATGTATTTTTTATTCTTTTGAAATGGAGTTTTGCTCTGTCACCCAGGCTGGAGTACAGTGGCACAATCTGGGCTTACTGCAACCTCCACCTCCCAGGTTCAAGCTATTCTCCTGCCTCAGCCTCTCGAGTAGCTGGGATTACAGGTACCTGCCACCACACCCAGCTAATTTTTGTATTTTCATTAGAGACGGGGTTTTGCTATGTTGGCCAGGCTGGTCTCAAACTCCTGACCTCAGGCAGTCCTCCTGCCTTGGTCTCCCAAAGTGCTGGGATTACAGGCGTGAGCAACCGCATAGTCTTATTCATTGTTACTATGCTTGGAAAAATTACACGTAAAGTATTATTTAAATATATACAAGTACCAGAGTTTGTACAACATTCTTTTAGGCAGAATAATTGTGAGCAATAATCTTTTGTGCAGGGGAGAAACCGTTGCATTTTAGTAAGTCAGGTGGCATTGAGAGCTGAACAAACCATCAAATTAGTCATAGATCTCATGGCATGTGTCTGCCACAGTAGACCAGTTTGAATTTTTCCCCTCCATGTTTAATAATTTGCATCTAAATATGACATTTTTTTTTCTTTGATTTGGAGTTTCGCTCTGTCGCTCAGGCTGGAGTGCAGTGGCGGGATCTCGGCTCACTGCAACCTCTGCCTCCCATGTTCAAATGATTCTCCTGCCTCAGCCTCCCAAGTAGCTGGGACCACAGGTGTGTGCCACCCACCCTACTAATTTTGTGTGCGTGTGTGTGTGTGTGTTTAGTAGAGAAGGGGTTTCACCGTGATAGCCAGGATGGTCTCCATCTGCTGACCTTGAGATCTGCCCTCCTCGGCCTCCCAGAGTGCTGGGATTACAGTCATGAGCCACCGTGCCAGGCTGACATCTGTTTTTTTTATGCTGATGTCTTTTAAGATTCAAAGTTGCATCATGGTGCAGGGGGGGAAACATTACTCAAAGCAAGAAAGGTAAGGGAGGAAGGCTCCCTTCTACACATTAGTTTCCCTGCGTGTGTCGTCACATTTAATTTACTATGTCAATACCTTTCTCTTTCATTTTTGAAAAGACGTTTACATAATTTAAATTTGAGAGGAAACAGGTAATTTGCAGATTTTTCTATCTTTTATCCGTTCTAGGGTTGTCCAACAGAATATTACACTTCTGTAAAACCAGGACTTAGTGAAATAATCTGAAAGCACAAATGCAAATTGATTAAATGTAATAACAAATAAAATAAACACTATTCTTTTACTTAATACATCATAGTAAGTGCCACATAAAAATGTATGAATTCTGAATTTTTTAAACCTACATAAGGAAATTCTTATAAGAATTTAACTTTGCCTAACTGCTTATTATATGTGAAATGTGATCTTTATCTGCTGTGCAAGGCTTCTAGAATTAGAACTTCCATTCCTTGTACTGCACTTAAGCAGTACTTTTTTCAGCAAGTATTCACTTAATTTTACATCAGATATTTTACTTAATTTTAAAAACACACCAGTTTTCTTTTTGTTAAAGTATCGGATATTTTGACATTAACAAAACAGTCAAATTGAAGCCATACACAGTGGTCAAAATATTATAAAAGCTAAGTAAATTTTAATAAGAACATTTAATAGAATATTACAAAATCCTAACAATTATGTTTCCACAGGATTACAGAAACCTGAAAAATGCTTAAGTATAATGTTAAATGTACTAGAGATTTCAATATGATAAAAATAATATAATTATACAAGTATATAAATATATGGAAGATATAAATACGTACTGAGAAAGAGAAAAAGAGAGGAAGAAAGCAAGACAGAAAAGAGAGACGTGGTGAGGGACAGAGACAAATAAGACTGTAAATAAACTAAAAAAATCATTAAAAATTTCATGCTTGAAATTACGGTAAAGTGATTATTTTAATAATAAAGATTACTGAAATTTAATTTTTGTACATTTAAATTTGTATGTAATATGGACTAAATATATTTTTTACTGGTAAAGTCAAGGCTGTTTTCATTATTCTGATATTCTGTACAATGCCAATTACATGTAACAATTCAAATAACATTTATAATAATAAAACAACTAAAAATATTTTTTTGATAATTAATTGTTTTAATAGCCAATATTTATCAACCATTTCTCATGCCAGGCATTGTGATTTGGCATACATCATCTCATTTAATTTCCATTACCCTCTGAGGTAGATAGGTCCTGTTATGATTCCTATTTTATACAATGACACCTGAAAAACAGAAATGTTAAACAACTTATACAAGGTTACACAGCTATGAAGTCCAGCCAGCCTTCCAGCCAAGGCATTCTTGTTCCAGAATCCAAGCTTTAAACCTTCTTCAATATTGTCTTCCCAAATGCATTTTGTTCTACATCCCATTCCTTGTTGATTGCAAGTTGGAATTTGAATTTTTTATTGAGTGTTCTGAAATTCTGTATAGGAATATTGTGGGTTGAAATGTATCTCCTTGCCCGCCCCCACACCAAAAAAAAAAAAAAAAAAAAAAAGCCATATTGAAATCCTAATCCTTGGTACCTAGGAATGTGATCTTACTTGGAAATAGTGTCGTTGCAGATGCAATTAAGTTAAGATGAACTTGCACTATTTTAGGGTGGGCCATAAGTCCAATGACTGGTGTCCTTATAAGAAGAGAGAGATTTAAAGACGTAGAGGAAACATGAGGAAGAAGGCCAAGTGATGACAGAGATTGGAGTGATGCATTGACAACTAGGAAATGCCAATCGTTGGCAAACACCAGAAGCTAATCTACCAAAGCTGTCAGAGACAGCATGCCTTACTGTCACTCAAATTTCAGACTCTCACCTCCAAAAGTAATAGAACATATGTCTGTTATTGTTAGCTGCCCAATATATGGAAATTTGTTATGGTAGTGTGGAGAAGCTGAAACAAGAAATTATCGATCTGATAACAATATCTGACACTTGCTTATGGGATGGGGTATGGTGGTGAAAACAGTGCCATGCATTTGTTATTCAATAAAGATACAGAAAGCATTTGGACAGCTTTGAGATGATCATATGACATGTGAATTATAAGGAATAAGTTGGTTGTACTACTTAAAGTATATGTCCCATCTCTTATCCAAAAAAAATGTTATTAAATGTTTAAATTTATCCTTGGTGATATCACCTGAAAGGATACAAAGATATATAACTACTGATTAAAGAAACTACAGTAGGTTGAAGATGGAGCAAGAGGAAAATAAGAAAAAGATACCAGATGAAATGTTTGCATTTTAAGAAGAGAACAAAAGGAGGTCTGAGAAATCAGTAAAGGGACTTAGGAAAATAATGGAAAGATTTGGCAAGATCTTATAAGTGGGCAAAAGAAACTTTATCTTAAAATGGACATTAAGAAACTTTGGAGTGTTGGGGTGTACATCTTATGGCTGACCTCAGAAGAATTTCCAAAGTCAAGTTGCAGATAACCATTCCACTCTGGAACCCAAACTAATAATGGAAAAAATAAATGAGTCATCCTTGAAAAACAAAGCACTGGGAAGAAAAGTCTTTGAAATCAGTAATTTGAAATGCTGCTGAAAGTAGAAGAGAGTGGATATATACATAGAAGTGTACATGCTCATAATTTTATTGCTGGATTCTTTTGGCTGGCACACTAAGACCTTACTTCATATGACTGAGTCATGCACAGATTGTGCTGATGGTGTTTAATATTTTGAGTAACCACAGGCTTTCCTTTTATAGCACTTTTAGTAATAAGCCTGGAAGCACTTTGACAGATTTTTCTGTATTTTTAGAATAGTTACCATATTAGTGTTCTACAACCCTTGCAACAAATTACCACAAACTTAATGGCTTAAAATAACACACATTATTTTCTTATTGTTTAGGAGGCGAGAATTTGACACAGGTCTCATTGGGCTAAAACCAATGGGTCTGCAGGAAGGTGTTCCCTTCTAAAGGCTATAGGAGATAGATAATATGTCTCCCTGCCTTTATCAGGTTCTAGAAACTTAATTCATTCATTGGCTCTTGAACCTTTTTCAAAGGTGGAACAATTGCATCACTCTGATTATTGTTCTGTAGTCAAATCTTCCTCTGGCAAAAGCTGGGAAAGATTTTCTGATTTTAAAGATTCATTTGATTGTATTATTCCCATTTGGGTAATCCATGATACTCTTCCCATCTCAAGATCTTTGAACTTCCGTCACATCTACAAAGTCTTTTTAACCACATCAGGTAACAATTTGCAGGTTTCAGGGATTAGATCGTGTACATCTTCTTGGGTCAGTGTTCTGCCTACCACGGTTTCAAATGAGACAATGTTTTGGGTTACTTTTTTTTTTTCTCACATATGTCAGTTTTGATCCCATTTCTCTGTCTTTTTTTTTTTTGAGACAGGGTTTCACTCTGTCTGTCACCAGGCTGGAGTACAGTGGCACAATCATGGCTCATTGCAGCCTCGACCTCCCTGACTTAAGCGATTCTCCCACTTCAACCTCCCAAATAGTTGGGATTGCAGGCATATGCTACCATACCTGGCTAATTTTTTGATTTTGTAGAGATAGAGTTTCGCTATGTTGCCCAGGTTGGTCTCGAACTCCTTCCTGAGTTCAAGTGATCTTCCCTTCTCATCTCCCAAAGTGCTGGGATTACAGGCATGAGCCACCGTGCCTGGACTTTTTTTGAGGTATATTGATATACAAGAAACTGCATATATTTAAAGTGTATAAAGACTTTTGACATGTATATATACCTGTGAAACTATTACCACAATCAAAGTAATGACTCTACTCATTACCTCCACTATTTTCTTCATTTTCCTCCTACTTCCCCTCCAATTTCTTTGTAGCAAGAACCCTTAACATGAGACCTACCCTATTAACATATTTTAAAGTACGTATTATGGGATCGTTAATTGTAGGCACAATGCTGTACAGCAGATCTTGAGAAATGATTCACCTTGCCTAATTGAAACCTTATACCCATCATATGCCAACTTCTCATTTCTTTCTCCCCACCCTGGTTCCTGCAACCACCATTTTAATCTCTATGAGTTTGGCTATTTTAGTACCTTATATAAGTGGATTTGTGCAGTATTTGTCCTTCTGTGACTGGTTATTTCACTTGGAATAATGTCCTCCACATTTATCTATGTTGCAACATAAGGCAAGATTTCTTCCTTTTTCCTCTTTTATCCTTTTTCTTCTGTTTCCTCCCTCCCTCCTTCTTTTTCCCTTCCTCCTTTCCTTCCTTCCTTCTTTCCTTTCTTTCTTTCTTCCTTCCTTCCTTCCTTCCTTCCTTCCTTCCTTCCTCCCTCCCTCCCTCCCTCCCTTCCTTCCTTCCTTCCTCCCCCCCTTCCTTTCTTCCTTTCTTCCTTTCCACCTCAAAAGAGAAGTTAGGAACTTTATTCCTCTTATCAAAAGCATATTGTGAATAACAGCATACATACACAAATACATTTTCAGTATGAGTAAAATCCCTGCCTTTTAGTGAAAACTTTGTATTGAAACATATTTTTTTAAACCAGATGGAATCTATTGAAAACAGAATGGATACATGCTGTCCATCTTTCTATCAGCTTATTTTTGTTTGTACTCTGTTCTTGGGTTATCTCAAGTTGCCGTTTCTTTGTGCACATTCAGTGATGGGAGTAGACATAGTTAGAATTGTGACTTACCTTGATAAAACAGTTTTACTAGGAGAAGCAGGTGGCAGATTGTAATGGATGTGTGCATTTTCTGATCATGGCACATCACACCCTTTTCTGTTATAAAGTGGTTCACGCTAATATACTAAACTTGATGATTTGAAAAGACAAGTCTCTCAAGTTGCCATTATGTATAAATCTCATATTTAGAGCTATAGTGGGAAAGCTACCTGTATTCTGACACAGTAGGTCAAATCCTAGGTGGCATTGCAGTTATTACATGCATTTTTGACCAAAATGTTTATCTTCGCTGATATTCAATTGATATATTTGTCAATGGAAATGATAATGCTCATTCCCAAGCTGGTTGTAGGAGATTAAATAAATTAATACATGTCCAATGCCTATCATACAGTAGAAATTCACAAGTGATTATGTTTTTCCATTGTGAGGTTACTGTTCTATATCATATATTATCTTATTACATATATTTGTTTAACATTATAATGATGATCAGAAAGTGCTAAATAGTGCTGTGGAAGAATGTAGTGATTGCTTTTGGGAAATGTATATTTTTAAACATGGTTAGATTAAGCAGTTGGTAGAAATAATACTTACTGAATGGAAACTCTATTTTAGGCACTCTTTGAACTCTTTATAATCAGCATTTTATTTCACAGATAGATGCCATTATGATCTACACTGTATGAATTAGGAAAGGCCCATCGTAGTTAAGTAACATGATCAGTGTTGTTTCAATAATAAAGTGAGATAGCTTAGAAATTAACACAGGCAGTCTTGTAATGGTTAAAAATGAGGTTCCTCTGTCAATTTGCTTATTCAAGGAACTTCAGAGTATTAAATGAGTGAGTCCATAGAAAGCACATTTCTGCCAGGTTCTATGCTGAAAATTGTGTTTGAATAGTCTCATTTAATCTTCATAACTACTTTTTGAGGCAGGTTCTACTATAATTATCTTCATTTTAAAGATTTGGAAACTGAAACTAATGATATAATGGTTGTTTGATGAATATAAAATCACAAAAAAGATTATTTGACAAATTACCTAGATAATAGATAAGCCCCTATTGTATTAATTAAAAAGTATAGTGTTGCAAAATGCTGTATGCCAAAAGGGACCTTGTGGTCATTTAATTTTTTTTTCCTTGTAGAATATCTTTTCTTATCAATTCATGAAATGATGATTTCTCAAAGGGGCCTTAAAGTTTTAGAGTAAATAATTGTATCGTACATTGTTTATACCAAGAGATTTTAGAGCATTTTGGCTATGGAATTTCTTGATTTTTTTTGGTTATTGTTATTTTTGGCATGCTGTAGAACAGCATTTCATGGAACACGCTTCAAAATATATTGTTTTCATAGCAGTAGGTGTCCTTAAAGCCATGCTTACAGGGAGCATTATGACATTTAGGTGATGGACACCCTGAATGATAATGTTATGCTCCATATTCATAGGGATAAATAAGAATAAGGAGGCTCAATGAATTCTTGAATATTCCATGATGAACTGTTACATTTTAAAAACTATCAAATCAGTTTTCTTCTATACTCATATTAATTGATACCATGAATATGTGGCTAGTTTATGGATTAAGTAAACCAGTCCTAGACGCAGAGAGCTTATTTTCTGGATGGTGTTGCTAAAGGAAATATACTTGAATCTGTAGTATAATCATTGAACACTTCTTGAATGGGCACTGATAATTTCAACTGCTATGTTATTTTTTTATCTACTTTATTTGAGATATGTTACACATTTGATTTTATTATAGTAAAATTATATATGTCTTCACATCCTGAGAAATATCATTATTTGGGCTTACAAGATTCTATTTAAATACATCACGTGTACATTTTACAGTTTCATTGTTAGAAAACTTGAAATCTATACTTGTTTTGCTTTTATTGTCACATATAGGCTCCTGGTGGCTATTTCAACTTACCTATAAGCCCTAAAGTTTTCAAAGGCTATTTAATGATGAGGTTAACTGTACATATAAGCTGAGTGAACTCATAAGCTAAGTGGAAGAAAAGCATGCTAAAAATCATACCTATTGAAAATTTGAGATTATTAGAGAAATTTAATATGTAAATAATAAAAGGTGATTTATTTTGAAATTTACCTCAATGCTAATATAATTTATTTATTCATTTATAGTTATTGCATTTATTTGTTAAAAATAGTTATTGTATTTGTTAACTTTGCTGGAGTAATGCGGGACTTCACAAATCTAAATGGCTTATCACAACAAATATTTATTTTCTGCTCCTGCTATTTGTCTGAGAAGGATATGGGCCAAATAGCAGTCCCTATTTCAGACATGCCATTGTAGTGGTAGAAGAAAAAGTACAAAAGAGTTGGAGTAAACATATATGGCATTGTAGACCCTGGTCAAGTATGGCTTGTATATAAGCCGTTATTGACCAGGACCTACAATGCCATATATGTTGCCATACTTGACCAGGGTCTACAATGCCAGTAAGTATATATTGTTTCTGCTCACATTTCATTATGTAAAGCAAGTTCAGATGGACAGAGCAGTTCTGTCCTCCCACAGAGGATACTGAAAGCCCATTGCAATGAGAGGAAGAAGCACATGCTGTCATAGAAACCAGAATTAAATGGTTAGAATACTTCGTAACGCTATTGTAATCTACCATATTTACTGTCGTCTTCTATTATTGTTATTATGTTTGCCAAACATTTTCATTGCTCTTTTTTTGAGACCGAGGCCTGCTCTGTTGCCCAGGCTGGAGTGGAGTGGTGTGATCTCGGCTCACTGCAAACTCTGCTGTCTGCGATCAAGCAATTCTTGTGCCTCAGCCTCCCAAGTAGCTGGGACTACGGAAGACTACAGGTGCATGCAGCCACACCCAGCTAATTTTTGTATTTCCAGTAGAGACCGAATTTTACCAGGTTGGCCAGGCTGGTCTCAAACTCCTGAGCTCAAGTGATCTGCCAACTTCAGTCTCCCAAAGTGCTGGGATTACAGGTGTGAGCCACCACGCCAGGCCTTTCATTGCTCTCATGTGTTTGGTACTGCTGTAAGCACTTTCAAATATTACTTATTTAGACTTACTAACAGTCCTAAAAGGTAGGTGCTATTATTATCCCCAGTTTACAGGTGAGAAAAGGATGACACATTGAAATTAAGTAAAGTTACCAAAGGTTAGTAAGTTTGCAAATGGCCAAGGTTTTACTCCAGCCTTACGGAATCTGGCTGCAAGGTCTGTGCTCTTCAGGTTCTTACCCAGAGACAGCCAGAGAAATTATACATTATAATAGTAATAGAAGATTTCCATTTTCTTCTTTATAATTTTTAATAGTTCTAGATTTTTTTTTTTTTAAGATAGAGTCTCACTCTGTCACCCAGCTTGGAGTGCAGTGGCGCGATCTCGGCTCACTGCAACCTGCGCCTCCCAGGTTCAGGAGATTCTTGTGCTTCTGCCTCCCGAGCAGCTGGGATTACAGGCATGCACCACCACACTCAGCTAATTTTTGTGCTTTTAGTAGAGACGGGGTTTTGCTATGTTGGCCTGGCTGGTCTCAAACTCCTGATCACAGGTGATACACCCATCTCGGCCTCCCAAAGTGCTGAGATTACAGGTGTGAGCCATTGCAGCAGATCCAGAAATTTTTATAGGTTATTTATTTATTTATTTGCTATTCTAAATTAAACAAAATCATAAAAATGGTGAGAAGACACAACCTGTTTGTGTTTTGGAGAAAACATTTTCAAAAGCATTTGATTCAATCTTCCGAGAGCGTCTCATTATCTCTTCTTTTTCTCACAAGCCTAAAACATAAAAGATGGCTTTGCCTTTTTCCTCTCTTTCAGCATCATGGAAAGTAATAAAATTCTGATTTTCAGTGTCCTAAACTGAACCAATTAACCTAAGTCCTTAATGCCAAGATACTAATAGACATGTTATTGTATTGTCACCAGCCAAGGACTTATAAAACGTTGAGGAGTACTCACTAACTATGAATATGTCCTTTCTTATCAGGCACAGTGATGTCAATAATGTGGGACTTCCATGCTGTGTAACATGTCACATTGCATATGCGTGTGTGTGTGTGTGTTTTCTTTTCTGCTTAAACGATAGAAATTTATTGTCACACGGTTCAGGAGGCTGGAAATCCAAAATCAGCATGTTGGAGAGATAGGTTTCTCCTGAGCGATATGAAGGAAGACTTTGTTCCGGACTCCTCTCCTTGGCTTGTAGATAGCCATTTTGTGCTTTTCTTTTCACATCCTATTCCTGGACACTCTTCCTATCTAAATCCAAATTTTCCCCTTCATAAGGGCACTAGTCATATTGGATTAGAAAACCGTGCTGCTCTAGGATGACCTTTTCTTAACTAATTACATCTTCAATTATTCTGTTTCAAATACGATTACATTCTGAGGTCCTGGGAGTTAGGATTTCTAGATATGAATTTTTGAGAAACACCATTCAATCTATAACAGCTGGTCTTTTTCTCTTTAGAGAAGTTTAGGTGTGTTCTATGTGTAATATATTTTTTGTCTCCACTTGGTTTTTTTTTTTTTAATATTTGGTAATTTTGCAGTTTATTACAATATTTACAGGTATGGATTTATTCTTATTTATCCTGCTTGAGACCCAATGAATTGTTGTTTTTAATATAAAAGTGTTCCTGTCATTTATCACTTTTGGGAAATTCCCTTCATATATTGACTGTACCACATTGGAAAACAAATATTGAGTAATTTCATTACTTAACTAACAAGTTAATGATGTTGTTACTTAATTAACAAATTATTAGTTCATGTTTGTATTTGGCGATCTTCTCACTTTTTTCAAGTGTCCAGTCTCCCTTTCCTGTTTGTAATCTTTTTCTGTCTATGTGATGTCTTTCTGGGTAATTCCTAAAATCTATATTCTAGTTCAGAGATTCTTCCTTTAGCTGTACCTCGTCTGCCTTTAATCAGTGTTTTTTTTTTTTTTTTTTTTTTTAAATACATTGTTTTCCCTGTGGTTTTATTTAGTTGTTTTTCAAACATGCTATTCATGGCTGGGCGCAGTGGCTTATGCCTGTAGTCCCAGGACTTTGGGAGGCAGAGGAAGGAGGATCACCTAAAGTCAGGAGTTCAAGACCAGCCTGGTCAACATGGTGAAACCACATCTCTATTTAAAAAAATATAAAAATTAGCTGGGCATGGTGGTGCATGCTTGTAATCCCAGCTACTCAGGTGGCTGAGGCAGGAGAATCACTTGATCCCAGGAGGCAGAGGTTACAGTGAGCAGAGAAAAAAAGAAAGCCTATTCTTTTAAAACAACATGTTGTACTTTTTAGTCATTTTGTGTTGATATGATCAATTTCTTTCTCTACAACCCTTAGCCATAATTATTTAATTTTAACTTTATTTTACATTTAGAAGGTACATGTGTAAGTTTGTTGCATGGGTACATTATGTAATGGTAAGGTTTGGGCTTCTAGTGAACTCATCACCAGAACAGTGAATTTATACCTAGTAGATAAATTGGAATCCTCATCTCCCTCCCACCATTTCCTTTTGGAGTCCCCAGCATTTATTATTTTTGGACTTTGTTTCCATGCTTACCCATTGTTTAGATCCCACTTATAAGTGAGAGTATAGTATTTGATTTTCTGTTCCTGAGTTACTTCCCTCAGGATAATAAACTCCAGCTCCATCCATGTTGCTGGAAACGACAGGATTTCATTCTTCATTACGGCTGCATAGTATTATGTGGTGTATATATACCACATTTTCTTCATTCAGTCAAATGTTGATGACACTGTTTGATTTCATGACTTTGCTATTGTGGATAATGCTGCAATAAACATACAAGTGCAGATGACTTCTTGAAGAAGAAATTTCTTTGCTTTGGGTAGATACTCAGGAGTGGAATTTCTGCATTGAACTGTAGTTTTATTTTTAGTTCTTTCAGAAATCTCCATGCTGATTTCCATAGGGATTGTACTAACTTACATTCCCATCGACCATGTATGGATGTATTCTTTTCTCCAAAGCCTCACCAAAATCTGTCATTTTTTTGGTCTTTTAATAATAGCCTTTCTGACTGCTGTGAGATGATCTCATTGTGGTTTTAATTTGTATTTATCTCATGATTAGTGATATTGAGCATTTTTTCATGTTTTTTGGCCACATGTATGTTGTCTTTTAAGAAGTGTCTAAACTCTCTGTTAATGGCCCTTGCCCACGTTTTAATGTGGTTATATATTTTTTCTTGATTTAAGTTCTTACAAATTCTGGATATTAGTCCTTTGTTGGATACCTGGTTTTCAAACAGTTTCTCCCATTCTGTAAGTGTCTGTTTACTCTGCTCTTTTGCTGTGCAGAAACTCTTTAGTTTAAGTCTCATTTGTCTATTTTTGTTTTTGTTGCATTTTTTTGTGAGATCTTAGTCATAAATTCTTTACCTACACTAACGTTCAGAAGAGGTTTTCTTAGATTTTCTTCTAGAATTGTTATAGTTTCAAGCCTCACATGTAAGCCTTTAAGCCATATTGAGTTAATTTGTATATAGTGAGAGACAGAGGTCCAATTTCATTTTTCTGCATATGGCTAGCCAGTTTCCCCAGTACTATTTATTGAATAAGGCATCTTTTTTTTTCCCATGGTTTGTTTTTTGTGACTTTGTGGAAGACCATTTGATTGTAGGCATGTGGCTTTATTTCTGAGTTCTATATTCTGTTTCATTGACCTATGTGTCTACTTTTGTGCCAGCATCGTGCTGTTTTGGTTACTATACCCTTGGAGTATAGTTTGAAATCAGGTAATGTGATGCCTCCAGCTTTATTCTTTTTGCTTAATATTGCTCTGTCTATTCAGGCTCTTTTTTGGTTGTATATAAATTTTAGAAATATTTTTCCTAATTCTGTGAAAAATAATATTGGTAGCTTGATAGGAATTACATTGAATCTTTAGATTACTTTGGGAAGTATAGTCATTTTAACAATATTGATTCTTCCTATCCAGGAGCATGAAGTGTTTTACCATTGGTTTGTGTCATCTAAGATTTCTTTTGTCAATGCTTTGTAGTTCTTCTTGTAGAGATCTTTCACCTCCCTGGCTAAATATATTTCTGGGTATTTAATTTTTTGTTTAGTATAAATTATATTGAGTTCCTGATATGGTTCTCAGCTTGAACACTGTTGATGTATAAAAATGTAACTGATTTTTGTGCATAAATTTTGTATTCTGAAACTTTACTGAAATTGTTTATTAGGTTCAAGAGTCTTTTGAAGAAATCTTTAGTTTTTTTTTTTTTTTTTTTGAATATAAGATTATGTCATCAGTGAACAGAGATCATTTTGAACTCTTCTTTTCCAATTTGGATGACTTTATTTCTTTATCTTGGCTAATTGCTCTGGCTAGAACTTCCAGTACCAGGTTGAATAGAAGTGGTGGGAGTGGAAACTCTCGTCTTGAATTCTTAGGGAGAAGGCTTTCCATGTTTCCCCACTCCATATGTTGATGGCTATGGGTTTGTCATACATAGCTCTAATAATTGAGGTATGTTCCTTCAGTGCCAGTTTTCTTGAAGGTTTATATCATTAAGGAATGTTGGATTTTATTAAATTATTTTTCTGCATCTATTTGAGAGGCTCATTTGGGTTATTTTTATACTTTTTGAGTATGTGGTGAATCACATTTATTGATTTTCATATTTTGAAATATTCTTACGTTCCTGAAATAAAATCTACTTTATTATGATGAGTTATCTTTATTGATGTGCTGCCAGATTCTGTTTGCTAGTGTTTTGCTAGTGTTTGTATCTATGTTCATCAGGTATATCACCCAGTAGTTTCCATTTTCTCTTGTGTCCTTGCCAGATTTTGGTATCAGGATGATACTGGTTTCATAGAGTAAGTTAGGGAGGAGCTCCATCTCCTTGATTTTTGGAATAGTGTCAGTTACATTGGTGCTAGCAGTTCTGATAGAATTCGGCTGTGGATCCATCTGATCCTGGCCTTTTATTGAATGGCAGATTTTTAAAATTATTGATTCAATTTCTTAACTCCTTATCACTGTCTTTAAGACTTCAATTTTTTTTGTTGTTCAATCTTGAGAGATTGCGTTTTCAAGAATTTGCACATTTTCCCTAAGTGTTCTAGGTTGTGTGCATAGAGGAATTTATAGTAATCTCTGATGATTCCTTGTATTTCTGTGGTATCAGTTGTTACGTCACTGTATCATTTCTGACTGTGCTTATTTGAATCTTCTTTCTCTATTTTTTGTTAATCTAGTTAGTGGTTTATCAATTTTGTTTAGCCTTTCAAAGAACAAATTTTGTTGATCTTTTTATGGTTTTCGATATCAATTTCATTTAGTTATCCTTTGTTACTGCTAATAAAATGGATAACATTCTGCTAGCTTTGGGTTTGGTTTGTTCTTATTTTCTAGTTTCTTGAGGTGCAATATTATCTTGTTAATTTGTGATCTTTCTATCTTTTTGATGTAGGTATTTAGCACTATAAACTTTCCTCTTAACACTATTTTTAATATGTTCTGTTCCTATTTTTGTTTATTCCAAAAATGTTCTTGATTTTTGCCTTAGTTTTGTTGTTTACCATTCAGGAGGAGGTTGCTAATTTCCATGTACTTGTGTAGTTTTGTGAATTCCTCTAGATATTGCTTTCTAATATTATTCTATTGTGGTCTGAGAGAATACTTACTTAATATGATAGCCAACCATGTGGTCAATTTTACAGAATGTTCCATGTGCAGATGAGAAAAATGTATATTTTGCAGTTGTGGGGTGGAATTGTCGGTAGATGCCCGTTAAGTCCATTTTGTCGAGAGACCAGCTTACTTCTATAGTTTCGTTGCTGTTGTTGTTAGTTTCCTGCAATGATCTGTCTAATGCTATCAATAGAGTGTCAAATTTCCCCACCACTATTTTATGAGGTTTCTCTTTTTTCTGAAATCTAGTAGTATCTGTGTTATAAATCTGAATGCTCCTTTGTTGAGTATGTGTGTATATAGAATAAACCTTGTTGAACTGAACCCTTTATCATTGTATAATGCCCTTCTTTGTCTTCTTAGCCTTTTTATGGGAGGTTTTTGTTTTTGTTTTTTAAAGTCTGTGGCATCTGACATAAGAATACCAACCATGCTCCTTTATGTTTTTCATTTGCTTGAAAGATTATTTTCCATCCTTTTTTTTTGAGCCTATGGGTGTCATCACACATCAGGTGTGTGTCTTGAAGGGTGAAGATGGTTGAGTTTTGTTTTTAAATCAATTTGTCAGTTTATATTATTTCAGTGAAGCATTTAGGTCATTTACATTCAAGGTTAATAATGATATATGAGGTTTTGTTCCTTCTTAGTGTTTTTAGCTAGTTGCTTTGTAGTTTCAATTATCACTTCAAAGCTCAACATCACTGATCATTAGAGAAATGCAAATCAAAACCACAATGAGACACCCTCTCATGTCAGTCAGAATGCTGATTATTAAAAAGTCGAGAAACAACAGAGGCTGGTGAGGTTGAAGAGAAATAGGAACACTTTTACACTGTCAGCAGGAATGCAAATTCGTTCAACCATTGTGGAAGACTGTGGTGATTCCTCAAAGATTTAGAACCGGAAATACCATTTGACCCAGCAATCCTATCACTGGGTATATAACCGACGGAATATAACTCATTCTATTATAAAGATATTTGGATGTGTATGTTCGTTGCAGCACTATTCACAATTGCAAAGACATGGAATCAACCAAAATGCCCGCCAATAATATACTGGATAAAGAAAACATTGTACATATTCACCATGGAATACTATGAATCCACAAAAAGGAATGAGATCATGTCCTCTTCAGGGACATGGGTAGAAGCTAGAAGCCATTATTCTCAGCAAACTAACGAAAGAACAGAAAATCAAACACCACATGTTCTCACTTAGAAGTGGGAGCTAAACAATGTGAACACATGGACACAGGGAGGGGAACAACACACACTGGGGCCTGTTAAGGGAGGGCAGGGGAAGGGAGATCATCAGGAAAAATAGCTAATGCATGCCAGGAATAATACCTAGGTGATGGTTTGATAGGTGCAGCAAACCACCATGGTACATGTTTACAAATCTACACATCCTCCACATGTACCCTGGAACTTATGAAAACAAACAAACCTCCACACGTTGTCATTTTGTACTGCCAGAGTTCTTGGACTCATTCCTTATCATCTGAAGGAGCTGTTCCTTCTTATTTTTTTACTATTCTATCGTTTATATGAGACTTTTACATTTTTTATAATTTTTCCCTTGAGGTTATGACTTTCGTGTATGTTGTGTATGATCATTTGGTTTCTTTTCTGGATGCTTTCAGTGGGCTCTGTATGGTTTTCTTGGTTGTGGACAGCTTTTAGGCAGTGGCTTTCTCAAATGCTACTTGTTGTAGCAATGTATTAGATAAATGAGCAAACACACTTAGCCCTGAGAGAGTGTCGAGGTCTTATCACTGTTTTGTTTTTGAAATTTGGTGCGTGCAGTTTAGCGCTCCTACCAGTAGGTGGCGCTTGAGACTAAGAGCCAACGTTACCTGGAGTAGCCCAATAAATGAGTGGACGCACCTGCCCTGATGGGAAGTGGCGGGGAAGATGTGTTAGGGTGCGCTTAGGTCTCAGGGATAGGGGCACGGCGGGAGGGTTGCACCGATTCCTCATACTGAGCAGTCAGGAATGTGATCCACTCTCCTACCATGCCCGTCATAGGGCTCACATCTTTCACCTCATGTAGGCATTGTCCCTCGGCTTTTGCCACATTGTGACTGGGGACTGAAGTCCCTCTCTAGCAGCTACCACCAAACTGGGCTTGGGGAAGAGCCACTTCTCCCAGTCCAGCACAGACAGGTCTGCAGCTTGTTTGCTCTCCATTGCCAGGACACCGCTGCTCGGTGCAGGGAATGGGAGACGGGCCTCATTCATTGTGCAAGTCCTAGCAGCACAGGCTTACGTTCAGTGGGGGTGCAGTCACCGCAAAAATGCTGGGAAGGCTCTCTCCAGGTGGACTCTTCAACCTGGAGGGTCTCTGCACCATCCACAAAAGTTGACAGAGGGAGCAGGAATTACTCCCCTCTTCACTTCTGTTTCTGTCCAGTGGTGCAGCAACCTTCAGCTATGCCCATGTTTCCTTTGTTCTGAGACGGGTTTTGTTAGATGAAGATGTGTCCTTCATCGCCTAGGGGTAGCGTACACCATGGGTTAGATCTCTGGGGATCCCACAGCTCCTCTGGAGCCCACTGGTTCGCTGTTGGGTTTCCAAAGTCAGACTTAGTTGTGGAGTGTTTTCAGGGGATCTAGTGATGTGCAGACCCAAGCACTGAGGTTTCCCAGGTAGGGCAGCGGCCCACACCAGGTACCCAGCCACTATAGTGCACTCCATATCAGTTTGGACCTCTGAGGAGTGTGTTTGCACCTAAATGGGCTGGCCAGATAGTGCTCTGTCCCTGAGAAGTTCACAAATCACCACTGACGGCGTTGCTTGAGGTCACAAGGGCAGAGGGGTCCCCTGACAATTTGGTGGTCACCAGATTGCCACAGGGGTGAGGGGAGCAGAGAATCATCTCCACCTACCATTTCCTCAAGGCTCCAAGTTCCTTGGGGGTCCACCTCTTCTACTCTTGCTGCTCTCCTTTTATGTGCCCCCATTACTTTTTGTGGGCTCTCCCACTGGCCCTGGCTCTCTTCCCTCAGTTTTTCATTCACACCATGAACATTCACCTATAACTTGGATCTTCTTTCTGAGACTTGGCATCTGACATTTCTAGTCAGCCATACACTTTCAATCTTGAGTGCACATTCTGAATAATTTTTCTTCTTTCTTATTTCATGTCAAATCTCACATGAATAGTTATAGAGACTGGGAAGTTCAGGATCATCAAGGTGCCAGCAGTGTTACCGTCTGGCGAGGCCTTGCTCTCTGCTTCATAGATGGTACCTTCTTGCTGTGTCCTCACACCGGACAAGGAACTTGTTTTATAATGTATGTGATTCTCATTGCTGTTATAGGAACAATTTACTATATACCTTTTTTTTTTCCCTAGGAATATTACCACTTCTCTTCCATCTCCCTGACTTTAATTTTCTGGGGATGGAGTACGACATAATTTAAGTTGAAACCCTTTTAATCAGTGACATCATCACTTTATTTTATTTATGGTGATAACTCTAAGTCAAATGTGATTATTTACAAGTAGTGTCACAGTGAAATCAAAATGATTTGGTCCAAGTGTTTCCTACAAGAAACATGCTTTGGGGACATGCTGGAGACATGCTTCCCCCCAATGGAATAATCTCTTTTGAGAAGTTAGATGAGCTATCACCACATTGTGCCTCCATTTCCAATTCTGTGAAATGGAGATAAGCGTGTTTGATCAGCTCACCTCATAGGCTTTTGTAATGGCATAATTGTATGTGCAAGAATATAGTTAGTAGCTAAGGACAATCATTTATTGTCATACTGATACTAATAATAGAACAACTCTTATTTCTCAATATATATTGATTTCCTTATATGGTAAAAATGAATAAGCCAGTCCATCTCTTGACATGGAAATACATGCCCATTTCACACAACAGTCCTAAGCTCCAAGGACTCCTAAGCTTCTAAAAATCAGATCCTCCTGTAACTGCTCTGTCCAACCTTCTTAGGAGACATTGTGATAGAAATAATTCCAAATTATAAGTGTTCATTTTGGTGGTTGACTTTGCACTCTAGTCATATTGCCAATTTCAGGTTTACTTAGGACAATGAATTAAAATTCAACAGGATGAATCATTCAGCCAATGCTCACTCTACTAACCAATTTTCTCAGAATTTGATTATGCTTGAAATAAATGTATTGAAATAGTAGTCAAGAATCCGGTTGAGTCTGTATATAAAAGGCATTTATATTATAATGAAGGTTCATTTTCTTCTAGAGACCATAGCTTATTAAAATACTGGGTGACATTAAAATATTGTTATTAACCATAACTCAGACTTGAATCCACTCTTGCACTATGTATGAACAATTGGAGGAGGATTAGAGGACAAATGTCTGCAAGAAGTTTAATAAGCAGTGAGTGGGGCATTTGAACTTGTCACAGGAGTAGCATTGGGGTGGACAGGCATTAATCTTTTCAAATCATCAAAATTTTGAGTTTCCTTCCCCACCCCTCATTTGTAGAAAGATTCAGGAGAGTATTTTAAAGAGCTCAGCAAATTGAAGTCTATATAGACTATTCTTTTTTTTTGATAATTGTTTTATATTTTTTATGTATCTTTGAAATATTTCATAATACAATAAAAACTATTATATATCATTATAAATCTTTGTGATGTATAGACAATACAGCAAGTATTATTTATATGATAATATTTATTATATTAACAACAAGTGTTGCAGAAGAAACTATTCATTCAGCAGGCCAGGATTTATTTAAAAAGCCGTCTTCCAGATCTTTTTACAAACCCTGACCAAGAAGTCAAATAGAGGCAACATGGTCTATTGCACAGAGAACCAGTGGGCTCCAGAGGAGCTGTGGGATCCCCAGAGATCTAACCCATGGTGTACGCTACCCCTAGGCGATGAAGGACACATCTTCATCTAACAAAGCCCATCTTAGAACAAAGGAAACATGGGCATAGCACCAATAGCTGAAGGTTGCTGCACCACTGGACAGAAACAAGTGAAGAGGGGAGTAATTCCTGCTCCCTCTGTCAACTTTTGTGGATGGTGCAGAGACCCTCCAGGTTGAAGAGTCCACCTGGAGAGAGGCTTCCCAGCATTCTTGTGGTGGCTGCACCCCCACTGAACGTAATCCTGTGCTGCTAGGACTTGCACAATGAATGAGGCCCGTCTCCCATTCCCTGCACCAAACAGTGGTGTCCTGGCAATGGAGGGCAAACAAGCTGCAGACCTGTCTGTGCAATATAGACTATTCTTTTCCTTTTAGAACCAGAGGACCATTAAACTTTTTAAAAAGAATATTTCTCTTATTCTAATCCTCAATTTCATACTGGCTTTTTATTTTCCAATTTGAGGGTGGAATTAGTTAAGAATGTGATTGCTCCTTTTATAGAAGAAAGTATGCTTATTAGTTCTTAAGTGATGAGTGAAGACACAAAGGTAACAACTTCCATTTTTTAAGATCCTAATATGTGTCTGGCATACGGTACTAGGAGCTTTGTAAATATTATTGTAACTATTGTTCATTTAAAATCTTCCTTCAAAATCTTCATTTTCTTGTCTGTAGAATAAGCTCAATGATATTGAAATTAGAAGATTATGTGAATTTACAAGGTCACCGTGAGTAGAATTAAAAATATTGGGATTGGATTTTTTTCCATAACCCTACAAGTTTCTCCTAACAAAACTGGCACTTCTTGATGTCGAGGTTGACTACTCAGTTCACTGTGGTATCCCATTCAGTTTAACCTAGGAATTGCATAAATTTAAAAATTAATTTGCTCAGCAGATTTCCAACAAGCAGAGAAGGTTATGTTTCCATTTAACTAAAAATAACATTGTAAATCACACTGGATGGCCTTAACTAAGGCTGGAGAACATTAATTTTAAGTCCTCCATTTGGAAATTTTAAAAAAAGAAGGCTATGTCTATGATGTGTGGGCCTGTTACTTCGGAGTTTCCATTAGGTATCACATTAGGTAAATCAAAATTATGGCTAGGCCCCTGAGGATCAGAGATGTAAGGCAAGAATGTCATTAAAAGGGAAGATATGTTGACCATCAGAATGGTATGATTTTTAATGTTGAAAATCAGAATGGTATCATTGCTTATTTTTTGAGGTGGATCTTGCTATGTTGCTCAGGTTGGTCTTGAATTCCTGGGCTCAAGCAATTCTCTCATCGCAGTCTCCTGAGTAGTTGGGATTACAGTCATGTAACACCACGCCTGACTTAGAATGGTATGATTTTGAGGTACCAAAGCATATTGAAATGCCAAGAGAATGATTAGGACAGCTGATTCAAAGCACCAAGATGACACATAGAACCTGAGGTATTCCTAGTTTCAACCCTTTGCTGGATATGGAGCTAATCAGAGCCCCAAGACAACTAAATTTTTGACAATGGAAGAAGACAATTTGTGTTCTTCAGAAAGCAAAGTAGATTACTCACCCCCGGGGTTTGGAGCTATGAGATGACCTGGCAAAATCTAGTTAATTTATATTAAGCCAGATTTAGTGTCTAGAGATTATAATGAGAAACTGCAAATTACATAAATATTGTTTGCCTACTATAACAAGGATTTTTTTTTTAAATTTCAAAACAAATACAATAATTTTAATGTCCTCATTAAGCATCATGGAAGGAACTTGTTACAGGGTTACAATTTTACCTAATCTGCACTAGGTTGCAAAGTTATCTAATGCAGACTGCAAAAGTTTATAGTCACTATACATCAAGATGAAATTGGAGACCTTTGGAGTTGCATTCCTTAATTTTGTGGGTCAACTTGCCTGTGTCACCCAGTGTCCAGATTAAACATTATTTCTGAGTGTGTCTGAAAGGGCATTTCCAGAGGAGATTAGTGTTGGAATTGGTGGACTCAGATTTCCTCCCCGGTGTGGTTGGATATCATGCAATCCACCGAGGGCCTGAACAGGATGAAAAGGCAAAGGGAGGAAGAGTTCACTCTTTTTAACATCCTGCCTGACTGCTTGAGCTAGAGTATCAGCCCTCTTCTGCTCTCGAAATGGGATTTAAAACATCAGCACCCTGGTTCTGAGGACTTTGGGCTTGAGCTGAGATTATGGGACCAATTTTCCTGGGTCTCCAGCTTGTAGATGGCAATCATGGGATTTCTTAGCCTCCACAATTGCATGACCCAAGTCTTCATAACACGTCTTTTCTTATATGGTCCTCTTGGCACTGTTTTTTTGGAGAACTCTGAATAATGCATCCCTAAATTTGAAGAATTTACCATACTTTCCTCATGCTTTTTCTTCTTATACTTTTATTGAGTAGTTTATAAATATGAGAGCATACAGTTTTTTTGTATTATCACATGATAACTAAATTATAATATTATCTAAGGCTGGTAATTTTTGTCAGTGGTTTCCTATTACTTTTGAGATAAAGTTTGGGGATCTCAGGAGGACTACAGGGCAGTGCAAGGTGTGGCCTGTGCTGGAATCTCTTGTCTTTTCCCACCTATCCTCCTGCCTATATACCAGTCCCCAAGAGCATTATGCTGTCTGCCACAGTTTTTTTGATAGGCATTTTTTTGTTGTTGTTCCTACATTATCTGTCTCCTGACATCTGCCCACAAACTGCTACTCAAATTTCAAGATGCAGGTCACGTGTGACCTTTCTTCGAGACACATTTCCTGAGTTTTTACATCTACCCCACTCAATGTCACTCACATTGTGCATTTCATTTTGTTTTAATCTCCTGCCTCCCTCCAGTATTGTGCAGGTCACTCTCTCATGTTTCTTCTTTGCCTGCCTCTGTCTTCCACTCTATGTAGTAAGCTGATTGAAGGCATCCTCTCTATTTTATAAAGTACCAAACCCCAGACCTTTGAAGATATAATCTAATAGATAGATAGTGTTTGTTGGTTCATACTGGGTTCTAATTCCACTGTTTTATAAATGAAGAAATTAAGGGCTAAGAGGTTAAAAGACTTGCCCAGCACTTCATAGATTGCTTCTTATACATAATAGCTGTTAAACAGAAGGTATGGAAAGAGAGTACACAGGGTCTGCATTAATACAGGTGCAAAACATGTAAGAAATTCCAAATAGTGATGGCCTCCGTGAGGAATAGAAGTATAATCATTATTTATAAAGCAAGCAAAGAAATCATTGGGAAACAACCAGTTCTTCCTCATCTAAATTTCCTATAACTATGAAAAAAAACATAAAAACACCTGTTCTGTGGCCACTGTTTCTCGATTGCTTTCTTAAAATGAAATGTAATAAACTCATCAGATAATTACAAAACAAATCCTGTTTAAAATGTCTGCAAAATATGCTACTTTATCAAAATACAATGATGAGCTCTATTCTTTTTCACACAATATAATCACTGCCAAAATATAATAAATTCAGAGAAATTCATCACAAAATGGGTTAGTTGGTGCTACAAAGATAGTATTTTCTTTCTAACAAGGTGGATAAATTTTGTTATAAGCTGACTCAGCCCTGCTAATCTTTGATTTTTATGATGGATATATGTTTTGAGAAGTAGTGGATTTGTCTCTGATCCACCAGGTTCCTCCTTAGAGACCACTGAAAAATTGAAGTGTCTACTAAAGAGTTTACAGTTTCCCAGAAGCTGACATCACCGAAATTGGGGGATAAGCCTTCTGGAAGGTACCTAAGATATAGAGAAGGGAATTAGGCTATCTGCTTCTCTGTCTTTCTATTTATGTTTATGTGGAAGGAAATACATCTCTCTCCCAGGCATACAATAACAATCTGAAGAAACAGACTAGATACTGCTGCCATTAAAATTTTCCTGAATAGCTCTGAGTGAGAAATAGATTAATAGACTGTATTGCAAAGAAGAAGAGATGAGTCATTAAACTTCTGTTTGGACTCAGGAAAACATCTCAGACAGAGTCTATCTGGCAATGCCAAAGGGACTGACTCCACTAGGACCAAGAGATCAGGTTTGCACAGTTAAACCCCAGTCCATCCATATTTTATTTCCATCTGTACATAGAGCAGTTCTGCTTGCCTGCTTTCCATTTGTATTGGTTGCCTCATTTCATCATCAAAACATTTCTATCAAGTAAATTTTATGTTCACCATTTGATAGACAAACAAAAGTAGGCTTAAAGAAGAGCTTATTCCTGGCCATAGAGGTTTTCCTATTTTTAATCTGGTTTCTGCATTATGTGCTGAGCTTTGCAGACAGAAAGACAATGAGTTGACTCCAGTTTGAGCCACTTGCTAATTGAGTGATCATGGGCAAGCCGATGCGCTTTTCTCTTCTGAGGAATAGAAACAATCATATAAGCAAATTGTAAGGATTGTGTAAAATAAGGTATGACAAAAGCTTTACACAAAGCGGAGAAGGCTCAATACATTTAACTTTCCTTTTTATTCCAGCTACACACTAACTAGAGATGTTTGTTTGTTATCTTCAAGGTACTGGAAGACAGAGTACCATATCCATAAAGTTTGTGAAAAACTCAAGAATTATTTACCAGTGAGGCGCTTTGAAATTTTAATCCTAGATTTCCCAGTGGTAAATAACTTTATGCTAAAAAAACCAACATAAATATACTAGTGCACTTGGCATCTATTTTCTCTGAGGAAAAAGCTGTGAAATGTTAACAGTCAACATCTCTTCAAATGTTGGAACATCTACCAACCTTAGACATAGCTGTGTCTATCTGGAAGAATTAGATCTCCAAGGAGAATTTTCTTTGCAAATACTCAACAGAAAATGTGCAGATAAAAAAAAAGTGTAGTATACACATCTTTATACTAGTTAATTCAAAATGTCATAAGAGTAAATTTAAAGAAGCAGGTAAATTAATTTATTTCCAGCCCAAAGCCAACTTTCAATCTTGTTTTCCCTGGATATTTCTCTCTGAAAAAGCCTCTGAGATTTCCAGCAGAAGAAAGTCTATTAATTTTCCATATACTTGTTGATGCAAAAGCTATCAGGATTATGTGTTGAATATTTCTAGTATAGGGAAAGTAAGGGATGCAATTAATCTCTGTGAACTAAAATATACTCTTTTTCATTAATCTTTTATTGTAAATGAGCAAAGTAATTGAACCAGTACCACACTGTCAGAATGAATGCAATGCCCGTGGGATATGCTTGAGAGAGCACATACTGATTGAGTATTAAATATCTAACGGCAATAATTTATGGTTCATTACCTCTTTTGGAGTCTCTTAGTTGCATACGGCTTGAATTCTAAGTAGTCAGACTTTTAGTTGAAAACGGCTTTCAAATGCTGAAGGCAGCAAGTGCATGCAACCCACAATGTCCTTAATATGGGCTATTGTGTACCTACTTAAATCAAACTACAAGAATATTTGCAAGCAGAGCTGATTGTTTTAAATACAGAAAGATGTCATCTCTTCTCTCCAAAACGCCTTCTTACAAACTCGGCCATGATGCATTCATGAAAGTATCGAGTGACGTGGACACAGATCTGAGAATAGGGATACCGTCTGAGTAGAGAGCCTGCGACTCGTTACATATTATGTAAATTCCCTTCCAGCTGTCTGGTGGTTCAGACATCTCAGCTTCTGGTTTCAATGGACACCTGCTTCCTTAATTGTATTCTGCCATCCCCCGTGGTACAATTTCGTTGCACATGGAAATAGAAGTTTTTATTCTGTTGGTAACAAAATACAATCAACCTGAAGCATTGTTTCTAGAAATATATGTTTTGGATTTGAAGATTGGGTGTATTCACACCTCTTGCAGTTTAAAAACAAGCACAGTTAAAAGAAAGCAAAACGAACCCTATATCTCTGGTCAAGAGATGATAGCTATTTATTCAATTGTTAAGCTTTAAACAAATTTCTTTATTTCAGTTTTACCTCAGTGTTCAAAAGAGCAGTTAACATTTAAGGTGAATTACAGTTTTCTTTTTAAGAGCAAATGAGTATCTTCTGTGATTTGTGGTATCTGCTCAGCATAAAATAAATATTTTGAAATACAATTTTGAATACAAAATTCAGACATTTTGAATGTAATTTGTACTTAAGATTATTATCATGTATGAAAATGTCTACGACACCTCTTTACCCTATTCATATTGAGAGACTTTTGAAATAGCTGAGTACCTTCTTTTATTCTATAACTTCTCTCTCTCTCCCCATCTCTCTCTTTTGCTCTCTCTCTTTTCCTCTCCCTTTTCATTTTCCTCTCTTTCTCCTAATTCTTTTATGGTTTCTGGTGATAGTAAGTGTAATTTTTATTGCATTATAGAAAATAACAACAACAACAACAACAATTCTGTAAAACTTTTTAAATTGTCCTATGCAAATAAATGACAGGGAAGAAAAATGCAGCTATAGAAACAATACTTAAGCCTCTTGTATGTAAGAAAAATAGACTGTATTTGCTACTAGACATTTTCTCTACAGTTTCTGAACTTTCTATAGCTACTGTTTTATTTTAGTGTTTAATTTTTAAGAGTTCTGGTTCTGAAAGGCACTATAATTTAAAAAAGAATTTTTTTAAAAAAATAGGACAATAAAACTCATAAATAATGAAGGTGAAATTCAGCAAAAATCAAGCATCTTTAAAAAAATAATACCTTAGAAAATGTCTGATAATTTCAGATGAAACTATTTTATCAGACAATCGAACTTAGCAAATAATGCCCAATCTTTCTTATCCAAAGATAGGATGAATTTGCTTTGTGTTCATTGCCAGTCTAATGTTTTGACACAGGAAAGTTATATAAAGTTAACTGATAGGAAATAAAACATATTTTCGGTGGGTACACATTAGCAGCCTTGATGCCACATACTAGAAATAATTGAAATTATTTATATGATTGAACCATACCTACCATATCAGGAAGAAAATGATGTTGCATAATCTATGACTTTGAGGACAGCCTGTAAGGAAAAAAATGAGAAAAATCAATGATCTTAAGCATGTAACAAGTCCAATGGAAAGAGGATGATGAGAGAGGAAAAGGAAGATGAGTAGGTGCCTACCTCAAATCTCCTAAGATTATTCACAAAGTGAGGAAAACCAATAATCCAAAGCAATGAAGATGTGAAGGAAATGGGGTAAGATGAGTGTTATCTTGTAAGGCGTTACATCCCAGGGCATTATGAGTTTTTAAAAAATTATTACTAACAAAGAAAAACATTTAAGAATTAATCAGGAGGACATTTGAAATAATTGAAATCGCAGTAAGCAGCACATTTATTACACAAATGTGACTGTCTATCCAGGAAAGCCTCTTTCAAGAAACATGAACATTCAGATACACAAAGGATTTAGTGAGTTAAATAAATTATGATACAGTTTTTTAACAAAAAGCTATGCAACTATGGAAAGAATGATAAAGTTATTTATATAGTAAAATAGGGAAATAATCAAAAACCCAGTACTAAAAAAACTATATAAAAAAGTGCAAAACAGCATGTATAATGTTCTGTTTAATTCAAAGCAAACTATACTTGTGTGTGTATGCCTATGAGTGTGTGTATGTGCATGTGTATGTGTACATGAAACACGGATAAGCAGAATAATTGCCCCAAAGATGTCCATGCCTTGATCCTCCTAAACACCTCTGAACACCTTACATAGTAAAAGGAACTTTTCAGATGTAATTAAGGTTAAGAAACATGAGATGCAGAGATTATCCTGGGTCACTCAGATGTGCCCAATATATAATCATATATATACTAAAAAAGGGAAGACCTTTCCTAACTGTACTTAGAGTATCAGGGAGACAGCATCATGATAAAAACTTCACCCACCATTGCTGTCTTTGAAGATCGGAGAAGCACAAAAGCCTAAAAATGTGTGTGACCTCTAACAGCTGGACAAGGCAGTGCAATAGATTCTGCCCTAGAGCTTCTGGAAAGAAATACAATCCTGTGGGCACCTTTATTTTAGCCCAGTGTGGCCCACGTCAGACTTTTGACATACAGAACTGTAAGATAAATACATGCTCTTTTAACTCATGTTTCTTTGTTACAGTAGCAACTGGAAATGAATCAACCATATAAATATATGCATGTAGATATTTGCTTTTGCTTGCACAAGCTGCCTCTACAAATATACAAAATATTTTGGAAATATTAATTTTCTTCTTTTAATTTTTAAAGTTGGTTCATAACAGATGTACATATTTTGAGGGTAAATAGAATAAATCAATACATTCATATAAAATGTAAAGATGAACTCACTGTAATGGGGTATCCTACTCCTTAAGAATATGTCTTTATCTTATTCTAGAAACATTCACGTTATTCTTTTCTAGCTATTTTGAAATATATAGTAGATTACTGTAAACTATAGTCACCCTACTGACCTATCAAATACTAGGCCTTATTTTTTCTATCAAGCTATATATTTGTACCAATTAATGAACCTCTCTTCTGCCCTTTACCCTTTCCAGCCTCTGTAACCATGAGTATACTTTCTATCTTCGTGAAATCCACTTTCTAAGCTCCTACATATGAGTGAGAACATGAAATATTTGTCTTTCTGTGCTTGGCTTAATTTACTTAACATAGTGACCTTCAGTTTAATTCATGTTGCTGCAAATGACAGGGTTTTATTCTTTTTAATAACTGAATAATTTTCCACTGTGTATATATACCACATTTTAAACATTCAGTCATCCTTTCATGGATACTTAGGTTGATTCCATATTGTGGCTGCTGTGAATAATGCTGCAACAAACATGGGAGTGTAGATATCTCTTTGTTATCTTGATATTTTCTCTTTCAAATATATTCCCATTGCTGACTGATATGTTAGTTCTATTTTGTTTGCATTTATTGAAGAGCCATTATACTGTTCTCCATAGCAGTTGTAATAATTTACATTTCCATTAACAGTGTACAGGGATTTCCTTTTTTCTACATCCTTGCCAGCATCCTTTATTTCATCTTCTGATAAAAGCCATTTTAATGAGGTGAGATGATATTATATTATGGCTTTGATTGTTATTTCTCTGATAATTAGGGATATTAGGAATTTTTTTCATATACCTATTGGGCATTCTGATAACTATCTCCCTTAAGATCTATCAATGTTTGCTCTATATACTTGAGAGCTGTAGTGTTGAGTGCATAGGATTTTTTGTTTTGTTTTGTCTGAGACAGGCTCTCACTGTGTCTCCTGGTGCAGCAGTGTGCTGAACCTCAACCTCCTGGGCTCAAGCAATCTTCCTATCTCAGCCTCCCACCTAGGTGGGACAGCAGGAGTGTGCCACTACACCAGGCTAATTTTTTTTTTTTTTTTTTTTTGGTAAATACGGGGTTTCACCATGTTGCCCAGACTGGTCTCGAGCTCCTGGGCTCAGGAAATCCACCCACCTTGGCCTCCCAAAATGTGGGGCTTACAGGCATGAGCCACTGCACTCAGCCTGTATAGATATTTACAATTGTTATATTTTCTTGTTGAATTGACACCTTTATTATTATGCAGTGACCTTCTTTGTCTCTGATTTTTACATTCTTTGATTTGCAGTCTATTTTATCTGACAGAAGTTTAGCTATTCCTGCTCTGTTTTGGGTTCTAGTTTCATAGTATAGCTTTTTCTATCCCTTCTCGTTCAGACTATGGTGAAGTGAGTTTCTTGTAGGCAAAATATTGCTGAATTTTCTTTCTTTATCCATTCAGGCACTCTATATTCAGTGTTATTATTGATAAGTAAGGACCTACTATTTTCATTTTGTTGTGTGTTTTCTGTTTGTTTTGAGACTCTCCTCCTTTCTTTTTTCACTGTTTTCCTTTGTGGTTAAGTGACTTTCTCTGGTAATATGTTTTAATTTGTTGCTTTTTATTTTTAGTAAATCTATTCTAGCTGTTTGCATGGTGGTTACCATAAAGTTCACAAAAAAAGTCTTATAGATATAAGAAGTTATTTTAAAGGGATGAGGAATTATGTTAGATCACAAACACAAAAATAAAGAAAAAGCAAACAAAAATGAAAAAATAAACTCTCTAAACTTTATTCCATCCCTTCAATATTTTGATTTTATGTTGTCTCAATTTAAATATTTTCTTGTTTCCTGATAATTTTGTCTTAATAGGTTGTTTTTGATATCATTTTGATAGATTTGTCTTTGAGCTTCATACTAGAGTTATGAGTGGACTACACACCACAATTACAATATTATAGTATTCCAGTTTATTAGAGTACTTAATTTTACCAATTGGTCTTATATTTTCAAACGATTAATTTTTGCATATTCGTGTTTATTTTTCTTTCAGTTTAATTATTCCATTGAGCATTTTTTTGTAAGATGGATCTGGTATTGGTCAATTCTCTCAGCTCTTGTTTAGCTCTTTAGCTAAACTTTAGCTCTCCTTTATAGTTGAAGGATAGATTTGCTGTAGACAGTATTCTTAAATGACATTTGTTTTTCTTTTAGCACTTTGAAATGTTGTACCCCTCTTTCCTGCACTGTATAGTTCCCAGTTAGAAGTCTGTTGCCAGACAAATTGGAGACTTTATGTATGTTATTTGCTTCTTTTCTTTTGCTGCTTTTAGAATCCTCCCTTTGTCCTTGACCTTTGAGAATTTGATTATTAAACCCTTGGGGTATTCTTCTTTGGGGAAAATCTGTTTAATGTTCTCTGACTTTCCCATACCTGGATATGTATCTCTTGCTCCTGTTTTGGAAAGGTTTCTGTCATTTCTCTAAATAGGTTTCTACCCCTTACTCTTGCTCAACTCCTTTAAACAACAATAAATCTTAAATTTTGTCTTTTGAGGTAACTTTCTGTGTTTTATGTGTGATTTTTGTTTCTTTCCATTTTTTTCTTTTTCTTCTCTATCAGAATATTTTCAAATAGCCTGTATTTGAGCTCACTCATTTTTGCCTCTGCTTGATCTATTCTGCTGTGGAGAGCCTCTAGTAAGTTTTTCAGCTCAGCAAACGTATTTCTCAGTTCCAAGATTTCTGCTTCATTTATCAAAATTATATGTCTTTGTTAAACTTCTCTAATAAGTTTCTGAATTGCCTTTTTGTGTTATCTTGGAGATCACTGAGTTTCCTTAAAACAGCTATTTTGGATTCTTGGTTAGAGAGATCACATATTGCTGTCTTGTTAGGGTCACTTGTTCCTTGCCATTTGCTTTAGGGAAAGTTATGGTTCCCAGTTTGCTGGTTTTATGTGTATTAATGTCTATCTCTTTGCATTAAAGGATTATTTAGTCGAATCTTCTCTATCTGGCTTGTTATATTTTCTATTGGATATGGGTTCTTAGAGATTCTTCATAATTTATCTGTCGATTTTCTTTCTTTTTTCCCCCCCTGCTGGGTTGCTGCCCCCTTTTTGACATTAGATAATGTCTTAAAGCCAGGTTTGCCTCAGTTCTGTTAAATGATCAGAGTGCTGCCTTTCCTGAATGGGGGGCATCCCAGTAGCCTGGGAAGGCTGGCTAGGGTGAGCTCTAGAATGAATCCTCTAAAGTGTGGTGCTGCTGAATGTCCACTCTGATTTGGCATTGCCTTTGGATGAGTTACAGAGCAGAGTTTCCAGGGCTGGAGATGGCAGTCCCAAATCTCCCCTTTGTCACTAGTTTTCTTCAGGGATATTTTTTCCTACAGGCACTCCAGATGCTTCTCATGAATTTGGCATGAACAGGTCTCCTGCTAGCAAACTTAGGATGATGGAGAAGCTGCTTGTCCACCTTGATATCAATTTTTTTTCCCAGTGTAAAAGCTGTCAGTCAGGGGAAATTTTCCACATGCTTGCCTTTAGAAAGATTGGGAGGAGGAACATCATGAATATGGAAGTCCGACTCTGTTACCATCTGCTCAAACTATTTTCATTTCTCCGTGGCCCTGGGAACTATTTCCTCCTCATATTTGAGATCTGGGAGATTGCTGGTGATAATCTTGGCACTGTATGTTTATATTTTTGGTTTTTGGAAAAAGGGGGAGGAAGTCAGCTTGTTTCTACAAGGCCATTTTGGAACTGGAAGTCCAGAAACATTTCTATTGAACGAGTATTGAATGTGAAAAGATAGGTGTGCATAAGTGACTTGTTCAGTATATACTTTTATACCATTCAGATTTTGAGCCTCATAATGTGTCTATTTCCAAAATAAATGTAAACATCTTGAAATATGTGCAATAACATTGTCATTCCTTCCTAGATTATGAAAGGTATGGTACATATCCAATTTCTGCAAAAGAACCCATCCTATTATTTAGTAATAAACTTGTAGAATTTTGATGGAAAATATAATTAATTATTGGCCAGTCAAAAGATAGGAGTTTTGCTGAGATATAGGTGATTTACAAGTAAAAGTTTACTTGAGTATTTTGATTTATGTTTTATTGTGATTCATTCTTTTTCTGCAGCAGTCGCTAATTATTTCAAGTAAGTTTCAGGGTGAGTTAAATCAGTGTTATTTACCTAATTGTTTAACATTTATCAATGTCTTTCACTGCTAGAAATTTTGGATTCAGAGATGAATTTCGTATAGTTTTTGGTGTCAAGAAGCTCCCCAAGAGATCCTTAAAGGAAACAATTATAGTAAAGTATGAAAAATGTTGTAAGACAAATAATATGGAATTTCAGAAGAAGAATCCAGAAATAACATTTTGGGAGAAAAATTTTGGCTTAGAATACTTCTAGTGGTAATAATAACTTATCTTTTATGCAAATTAATAAAAATAAAGATTCTTCTTCAAGACCGTTTATGATTATCTACTATAAAACTGTTGTAATAGATATATAATTATCTAATCACTGCATAAAAGATAGTGACTCCTAGATTACTAAGGTACACATATGACATTCCAGGTTGCATGAGGCAGTAATAGTTTCCCTGTAGGATTCCTTTTAATTTAATATCCAATAGTCTTTATTTCTCATTATCAGTGTTTTCTTATATAGAATTAAAAAAAATAGGAAAAATTACTTATAGATAAGTCTGGTGATTTAATTTGCAAAAATGCAGATTTTCTCTTTTCAGGTAGAATAGTAAGTAAAACTATTCCACAAAAAAATGATATTTAATGACCAAATTGTCAGTATGATTCAAAACATTTTCTTATGTTAAATGCCTCTTATAATTGGAATATGTGCCAATAACAAATGAAAAAAAAACCATACATAGATAGCTTACATACCTAGTTACATAGATAGCTGGAGTCAAGAAAGGACTGAGGCTAATTGCAAATTAACCATAAAAATAAGGTCTGATTACAGCTGCTCAAAGTTAAGCATCTTCAGTATTAACTTCACAATGTTTATTGATCCCAGTGAGACATCGGGATGGAGGAAGGAGTGAGAGAGGATTCCCCAGAACAAGATGCACTCATACACAGAAACTTGGCATTTAACACTGTAATTTTCAAATTGAGAAGACCAATTTTAATTTTGTTTTATCTCTTTTTGGATCGTACTTTCTGGAGATTTGAAAATGTATTTATAGTGCAAGTAAAATCAGATCTACTTTCCTCCCTCTCCCTAATTTTTGGAAACTTCAGGAATTTGGATCTGAATTATACGGATAAGAACCAGAATCCTTCCCTGATTTGTGTGCGGCGATAGCCCCAAGGGACAGAAAAACAAGTGTTTTCTGTGTTTTAGTTTCTTAATAGTTTGTTCACGTACTTGTTTGGTGGAAAAAATTATTTTTTTAATTACAAACCTATATTATGTTAATAAGTGAGGACTAAACTCTGACCTTCATCCTCTCTTGCCCCAGTTCTTATCTAGGAGGCCTGGAGAGTCATGCCCTAGGAACCACAAAATCTCATCAGATGTGTTCTATTTAACCCTATATAATGTAGTTTACTTTCCAGCTTGACTCTGCCATAATATCACATGACAGATATAAAAGGAAATACAAATATTTTACCCAAATATATGTTTCTTTGCTGTATTTTGAAATGACCCTGCATATTTTTGTGGAAGAAATGTTGCATCTGTAAAGAACTTCTAGTAACATAACTAGATCTTTCCTCCTTCCAGGCCCTCCCAATCGTGAAGAGATTAACGGAGAGTCTAGCACCTTTTAAGGCCTGAAAATGAATACTTTGCCATCTATTGTCTCTAAGGGAGCTACCTATGGGACTTTACTTACGTAATAAGAACCTTGGTCTCCATAATCCTTTATCTTAATCCAGATGCTATTTTCTATTGATTCCAGACCTTTAGATAATAACTGTTTCAACCAATTGTCAGTCGGAAAATCTTTGAATCCACTTATTACCTGTATTCCTCACTCCCTGTTTTGAGTTGTCCTATCTTTCTGGACGGAACCAATGTATACCTGTATGTATTGATTCATGTTCTAAATGTCCCCTTAAAATATATAAAACCAAGTTGCAACCCATCCACCTTAGGCACAGGTTTCAGGACCTCTGGAAACTGTGCCTCAGGTCTTGGTCATTCATATTTGGCTCAGAATAAACCTTTTTAGATATTGTACAGAGTTTGACTCTTTCTGTCAACATAAGCTTATTTTACCTTCAGCTTTAGGATTTCCCTTCCTCAGGCTTCATTGGACACTTTTTGTTCAGGCAACACTCTGAATAAATGACTAACCAATGTGTAAGTGTTACAAAGACATTCATTGAAAAAAAAATTACTGAGCTTTTACTGTGTGCTAAGAACATTGTTGAACCTTGGACTGCAAGATGCTGATAGGCCTCAAAAGACACTAAAGAAAGGTGAGTCTGGCTTGAGATCATTTCTCTTCTCTAAGACTCAATTTTCTCCTTTAAAATCAGAGGAAGAAGAGTACTGACTCTCAACTATGCTTTTGAGTGTATGCATATCATTTTGCCAAGTGTTTAGCAAGAGATGAATATGTGATTGTGCTTATTAAATACTTTCTTGAAATGTCAGTGCATTGTATTTTCATGCCAGTATGTAACATGTGGGAATAGCCTTCTCAATTCCATTTAACACACAGTGACATTGTCTACTGATTTAATGAGGAAATTATACATGTTGTACTTTCCTATTTAGCAAAGGGTTTTGCATTCAAGGCATATCAAAGGAGCACATTGCCATCACATTGCCATGGGTAGTTAGATTCAGCACAGTCATATGGCGGAGTAAAGGTCATAGCAATCAAGCAGATGACCTGTGGTATCTCAGGGAGGCATACAGAAAGGCATTTTGGGAAGCTGCAAAAGGGGTTAGCCACTGGGCAGCAAACATGTCTCCAGTAAATGGTGGCCTTAATACCTCAAATCCATTTACAGTGCCTATTATTTGACACTCATTCAAAATCCAGGGAATGTGTTTTGCAGTGACCTTAGATAAAAATGAGGGAAAGCAAATAGAGTAACTATTAACATAATTACAAAGAGACCTGTTTGATCTATGCTTCATATGCCCATATGGCTGGGTATTCAGTGGACTTCAGTAGTCACTGCTCTCCTAATAAGCCCTGTTAATTAGATAATAGGAACATTCTCTCATTGTGACAACAGAGTTTTCTAACTCGCTCAAATTAAACCAAACTAATTTTGTTAAGTATTGAGATTCCAGATGGCCCCTAAGGTACACTCTGGTATGCAGGCATGGGAATCAGTGCCTTGGTAAGCCATGATCTACTTTTTTGAGCTGGAAAAGCTGTTATTGGATGAGATTATTTGGAAACCAAGAAATCAATATCTATTGTCTTATTTTCTGTCCAACAAAATTAGATAGTTAGATATTTGTATGCATGTTTGGAATTTTGTGTTTACATGTCTGTGTGTAAATTTATATGTGTAAAAAGGAGCTCATCCTCTCAACCCAATGCTTTTGAAGAGTGTGTGCTCCAGATCGAAGAGCAATTTGATGGCGTAATATTCACTGACTTGTTTTTCTCTCCATCTTGGCAGAAGCTGATTTTTAAAAGACAGAATATTAGAGCTGGAATGTGGTTTAGAATTTAGTTAACCAGCACATTCAATTTGTATATGAGAAGACTAAGTACAAGAAAGAAATACCAATATAAGATCAAAATATAAGTTAGTGTCAGAACCAGGAGTTAAACATTTTTCTCCTCTTGAAGAGCTAATCATCTACTTTTATTTTTTAAAATAGCATCTTCATTAAGATATAATTTACATGCCATCGTATTCATGCTTTTAAATTGTACCATTCAGTTGTTTTCACTGTCCTTTTCCAGCAATATCAGATACTATGCCACCTACTCATCAGCACTTTTCATGTCCATAGGCCATATTTAAGATCTGAGAACAAAAGCCTCCAGTGGAAGCCTTGATGATAATGAGATGATCATATTTTTTAAATGTAAGCCATTATTATTCATCAGAAACTACGCTAAGTTCCAGTTTGTGCATTCAACAAATTCTTTTGAGCACTGCTATGTGCCAGGCACTGTTCTAGGCACTTTTTGTAAACCAATGAGCCAAATAAAGATCCCTACCTTTGTGATACAAGGGAAGAGAGAAATACACAACGTGCCAATTATATGACATTTTGAAAGATGCTAAGTGCTGTAGGAAAAAAAAAAGAAATCAGAACTGAGTAAAAGAGCTGGGATGTCTGGATTTGTGTAGATGGGGATAAAGAGGAAAGATTAGAATTTTGAAAAAGAAGGTCAGTGTAGGCCTCACTGTGGAGGTGACATTATACATTTAAAGGCTTAGAATAATCTTTTGAGGATGCACTTAAATATGTATTATTAACCTCTTTTAAAATTAATTCTATTGAAATATCAAACACACAAGAGCACGAGTGCGCGTGCACATACACACACGCATATAAGTCAATAAATTTTCACAAAGTGTATGTGCCTGCTAACATTGCTGTTTTTTTTTGTTTTGTTTTTTAAGGTGATGAAAGAGAGAGTAAGTAATGAGCCTAAGACCATATCACTAGTAAGTGCCAGAGCCTGAATGTAAACTCAGGTGACTCATGAAGTTAGCACTTTCCTATTAGCTGAGGTTTTCTCAAGGAAGAGAACCTAAGGCTATACTTCAGACTTGGAAAACTGGATAGAAAGAGAGGTGAAAAGGATGATGTATAGAGTAGTTGGACTGTTGTACTAAACGGAAATGTTTCAGCTTCCTAAATAACAGTGGAAGGGAATTTTGAACCAACTTTCTGGGGCATCCTTTCAATAGAAATATACAGGGGGTTGCTGTTTCTCAGAGTTGCCACAGAGTGGCAGTGCTTTAGAGCTTAACTAAGTCAGCAATTGCATTCCAAAGTCCCCAGTTCAGCCCTTTTTAGGCCTTTAAAAACAAATTGCAGATCACAGGCTCTTATATAGAAAAACACTTAAATTTGTATGAAATTTACTTTTGTTTGAAAATTACAAATACAAACAGGCAATGCAACAGTCTTTGTTGCATATGCAATAGATACCTCATTTATTTTAAGAAACAAAATGCAATAATTGCATAAAATTTGCAATTCAAGCTGTACCATAGGCTTTTTTTGTTTGTTTGTTTGGCTATACTAGAGTATCTAATGACAAATCAACACTTTTGCCAGGAAAAAATAGAAAGACCAGATTGGAAACAAAAAAAAGACAAATGTTTGAAGACATTGGAGACATCTAAGATTTGAAGGGTAAAGATCTAAGAGAAGGTAGACTCACAGAAGAGAATTTACACGTTTTGCTATTCACTCAGACCCAAGTTTCATCAAAAGACATTTGTTTATTCCTTAAATACATTGGACAAGAAGATAAGGAACCAAACCAACAGCTGAAATTTTAGTGGAGCTTTTGATGCTCTCAGTGTATTAGGAGAACCATCTTTGGAGTTTGAGATCTGTCAGTGCAGAAGAACGCAGGGTAAATACACTGAGAGTGGGAGTAAGCTAGTGGCTAAGGGACCTGCATCTTTTTCAGTCTGAAATTCCTCCTTAAGTCAGCTCAGTCACTCATTAGACGGTATTGATTTGCCCCTACTTTCCAGAGGGATAGTCAGAGGATAATGGAATCTTCTGGAAGGAAGACAGCATCCTTCAAAGTTTCTATGGCATTTTAAACACAATATCTGGCATTCCATCAACACTTAGGAGGCTAAATTAAAATAAGATCAAGATAATGGGGAAAAAAAGTGGACCCTTACGTGATCTAGATAATGAATTTGTTATGTGAACTTTAATATAAGATTAATATATTGAAGAGAAGAAAAATATAAGATGAAACGTTCTACCAAAGAACTGGAATCTTTGAAAAATGAAGACTGAAACAAATTCAAGACTAGGAAAAATAATAATTGAAATTAACAATTACCAACACCACAACAACAAAAACAAAAAAATAATTAAACAGCTTATTGGATCCAAATGAAGACAGAATAAGTGATCTAAAGGAAAAGCTGTAGAATATATACAAATGAAACTCACAAAGAGTGAAAAAAGGAAAACAACAACAAAAAAGTCAGCAATGTGTAAGATAGCTACGGTACATGGTGAAAATGCCTGATGTATATGTCACTGGAGGCCCATGGGGGAAGAAATAACAGGCCACAGGTGCTTTACTTAAAGTAAAGGCCAAGACATTATCGAAAACTGATCAAAGACATTACCTTACAAGTTCAAGAAATTCAGAGAATCTAAACGGGATAAACATGAGAAGAAAGCACTCCTTGTCACACTGCATTCAAACTGTTGAGCACCAAAGACAAGAAGCAAATCTTAAAAGTAGTCCAGGGTAGAGGACAAGAGAGATCCACAGAGTAACCATAATACTTTCATCTGACTTCTAAATTGAAAAGACAGAGCCAGAGTACAACTGGATGCTACATTTTATGTGCAGAAGGGAAATAACTGGCAAATTATATGTGTATGCTCAGAGACAATATTTTTCAAACATTAAGGGAAAACAAATTAAATTTCCAACATATAAAAACATACAATTTGTTGTCAGAAAACAAACACTGAAAGAAGTACTAAGGTGACAACTTCCGTGGGAAGCTGCACGCATACAAAGGTGCAGCAGGAAGGAGTGAAGGGGAAAAAAAGTGTGTAGCAGAATCTATACAAACATTGATTATACAAATAATAATTTTTTGAAGTTTAGAATTTAATTGAATTTAATAATACAAAAGCTAAGAAAGTGTTCTGTGGAGGAAAAAGATGAAAAGATCCTAACGTTATATTAAAAATGATAAACGCGTTCATTTATATTAGGCTCTAATAAGTCAAGGTGCATATAGTGAAACTAGTATAAAAGTTGTAGGTGGGACGTGGTGGCTCACACCTGTAATTCCAGCACTTTGGGAGGCAGAGGTGGACTGATCACCTGAGGTCAGGAGTTCAAGCGACAGGTATTATGTGTGTGGCTTCAGTCTGGCGAACACGGTGTAATCCTGTCTCTACTAAAAATACAAAAATCAGCCAGGAGCAGTGGTGCATGCTTGTAATCACAGCTACTTGGGAGGCTTAGGCAGGAGAATTGCTTGAATCTGGGAGGCAGAGGTTGCAGTGAGCTGAGATTGTGCCACTGCACTTCAGTCAGGGCAAGAAGTAAAATCCTATCTAAAAAAAAAAAAAAAAAGTAAATTACTGTAACTACAAAGCTAATAAAGGGAACATGAATTCTTTTAAAAAAATTGATTAATCAAACAGAAGGTGAGAAAGAAGAGACAAAAAGAACAAACAGCATGTGAGACAACTCCTAGGTGAAAGGAGAATTTGAATGAAAATTAGAAACCATGTTGAAATGGAAGAGTAATGTAATGTGACATATCAAAATATATGTAATACAATAAAAGGGCTTAAAGGAAAATTTATAGCCTAAATGTATACATTCGAAAAGTGTACAGGTTTAGTGTTCATGATTTAGCCTTCAATATCAGAAGAAAAAAAAAACAGAAAGAAAGTACAGAAATCAATGTAATGAGGAATACTTTTATAATGCAGAACACTAGTAAATTCAGTTTCAGGAAAAGAATAAAGGGCATCATTAAAAATTCCACAGATATTGAAAAGAAAAGAGACATTACAATCAAATAAGTTTGACAGTTTTAAGACAAATTAGATGAAATTGATAAATTTCTTGAAAAACTGTTTAGCAAAACTGAGGAGATATAGAAATCTATCAAATTTTATAAATTATGTTACCTAGCAGAATTTTTTAAACAATAATTTTGTAAAAGTTAAATATGTAAATAAATTTTCAAACAAACAAACAGAAAAACCTCTAGTTCAAATAATTTTACTGGTTTACCCAAACATTTGAAAAAAAAAATAGCAACAATCTTATATAACTTTTCCAGAGAATAAAAATTCAGGTAATTTTCCCATCACAATACATGTGATCAGTGTATGTTTGTTATCAAAGCAAATATATGACAAACATAGAATTCACATGTCAATGTTTCTTATGAACATAGGTGAAGTAATCTAAATTATTTGTACAAAATACTAGCAAACTGAATCCAAAGACATATAAAATTTATAGTATGTTATGATCAAATGAGATTTAATTCAGGAATACACATGTAGTATAAGAGTTGACAACCAAGCACTGTAAATTTTTACACTAAAAGATAAAAGTAACTGCCAATGTTTTCTGATAAACTCTGTGATAGCCAACGAATAAAAGTTAGCATAAACTATGTGGGAAATATGCACGACAGTGAAAATGACAGAAAAGGCCGACATAAAGATTTAAAACGGCCTTATGGAATACTGAGATAGTGCCATTTGTTACTTGCATTTCATAGCCACTTCAAACAGGGTCCCTCATTGATAACCATATATATTTCAGTAACATATGTTTATTTGGCTGTTATGATTCCTACAGTAATTTAAAATATCAGGTATAAAAATAAATAATAAATCAGTGGTGAAAGTTAGTGTGTTCCAGTTTATAAGTTAGGAGACATGAAGGAGGTATTTCTCTTCTTTGGGCTTTAGATTTATGATTTATTTAACAGTTACATATGCGAAAATTGGAAGACATGATTTAAGGGTCCTCTTTTTGAGGCAATCTATGAATTTAATGGTCACATTATTTTTTTAATAAATATATGTTTCAAATTATTTGTAATAGTCCTTTATTTAACTGCAGCCCATTTTATACATAAGTAATTTGATGATATATAAGAATATATACAATCAATGTTAAATATATAAAATAGATTTAAAAGTATAAATAGGAAATATAAAAATTAGAATGGAAGGTAAAGCCTCAGGGAAATCATATTTCAAGGCTGCATGTCAGAGTATACTGCACTGAGACACAAATGTGGTTCTTAGTTGTTTGGAAGTCAGAACAGCAAAGAAAACAGAGTCAGCACAGAATACCTTGAGAAAATTACAGTATCCTGAGGATATTTCAAAGTAACAAAAGAGAAACAAATATTCACAGATACACATACAGAGGCACACACACACACACAAACTACAAAAGTGAAAAATGTTTCTAAGTAACTAAAGATTTAGTTTGTTCTCTTTCCTAGTTACCAGTTCTAGTCTATGTGGTTTATTCATCTAACCACAAACAGTACAACTGTCATCAGAGTACATAAGTCCAGCAAAAGCCACTTTAGAAATTACTTTTCATAAAGGAAAATTTTGGACAGGCTAAAGGTAAATGGAGGAGTTACTACAGTCCATGAACCCAAAGGTGGGAGTGGGATTAAAATTAACATAGTTTATTGGAATTTCCTGTGGTTATTGTGGCTACTTGGAATCTTAGATGACTCCAATGAGCTGGAAACTTGCACCAGCTGCTCTGGTTGGCAAGTGGAAGCATGCTGTTGACCTGAATGGTGGCTGAAGGAATTGAGCCAGAAAAGTTGGGATTATGCTGCCCCCTAAAATGGGAGACCACTGGTGAAAAGACATCTGAAAAGTGGTTTCTCAGAGAGATGTGATTGGCATTGGGCTATGATGGTGACTGTGGTAGCAACGGTTTTAGAAGAGACAATTTGGAAATAATATAACTATTTTTTAAATCCAAAAGTTATAAAAAATGGTGGAAAGGTCAGTCCTATCCCAATACTGGGAAAGATGATTGGCTACATTACTTGTAGTTGGCCTCTGACACAAAGAGTTCACAAAATGAAGCGGGAAAACCAGCAACAATAAAAATTTTTAAAGATATTTTTGATGGAACATCAATTACTACAATTTTACCTTAGTTGCAAGCTAGATAGCTATTTATGGTTTCAGTTCAGACATCCACAGACAATATGATAACAATAGTAATAACGATAAACAAATCCAAACAAGTAAAAACACAAAACAAATAAATCCTGGTGTATTTTCCAGAGCCATGGAAATTCCTTTTGTGCACATTGGCTGGGATGCTCAATTAATAAGATCTTCATCCTGAAAACTACGAGTATTTTAAAAAATGTGTTCCAACAGCATACAAGGGGTGAATAAATTATTAAATATATATTAGATTTCTTTATTTCATAACCTTTCTAAAACACTTGGAAATCAGAAGGGCATGTAAAAAGGAAAAATTAGCATAAAACTGAATGTAGAAATCAAGAAATTAAAGGAAACTAAAATCATTAAAAAATCTTCATGGAATAAAAAAATTTCAGCCACATCTGTTTTGTTTCCTCCATAAAATATAAAGAAAACATGGTTTTATTGAATTGACAGAAAATATACAGTAGATTATCATCTTGGAGATGAAAGAAAAACCTGGATGAGAGGTAAACAGAAAAAAAAAAGGAAATAAGGAAGTGATTATATTTACTATATCTGTAAATGTTTATCAGTGGCACAAATTCTGCACATAATTGACTTAAGAATATGGAAACAAGTTTAAGGAAGTATCTCGGAGTAAAAATAATTAGAGATTAAAATTAAAGAGAATTATTGTCATTAGTTTATTTCACTTATTCAGGAAAATTGAATGACTGGAAAGGTAGGTAGTAGCTGGTCAATATTTATACAGAATATTGCTCTTTGGAACAGAAAAGCTTAAATCTACAGCCTGAATGATCACAGTATATTGCGACCAACCACTGAAACAGAACTATCGAGTGTTGATTACTTAATGAAAATTTCAAATTCAAGATTGAAGAGTTAACCTAACAATTGTGTGGAAAATATTGGATAAAAAAATTAAAAATCTTGCTTCAGACTTACCTGCATTACTAGATGCCAGAATATAATGGAGTAACATTTTTATTATTGTGCTGCAAACGTTATGAACTCCAACTTCTCTTCACAGTCAAATTTTGATTCATATGTAATAACAATACAAAGATATGTCTAAGCTCTTCAATCACTTAGAAAATCTGATTATTATAGCCTTTCCAGAAAGGAAAAACTAAAACAACAACGGCTGGAGAGATTTAATCTAGCTAATGGATGGATGAATCAAATTCAAGACCCCAAAAAGAGTGTAGGTATCTTTGTATGATAAAATGATGATACGGAATGAAACCATTAAGAGACATAATTATTTAATGATGTCATTGAATATATTATTAAAAAACTGAAAATATAATAAGTTTTAAAGTAGTACTGTTGCAGGACTTTCCCTTGGTTTAGTTAAAAACGAGATTCTGGGCTGGGCGCGGTGGCTCACGCTTGTAATCCCAGCACTTTGGGAGGCCGAGGAGGGTGGATCACGAGGTCAAGAGATCGAAACCATCCTGGTCAACATGGTGAAACCCCGTCTCTACTAAAAATACCAAAAAAAATTAGCTGGGCATGGTGGCGCGTGCCTGTAATCCCAGCTACTTAGGAGGCTGAGGCAGGAGAATTGCCTGAACCCAGGAGGCGGAGGTTGCGGTGAGCCAAGATCGCGCCATTGCACTCCAGCCTGGGTAACAAGAGCGAAACTCCGTCTCAAAAAACAAAAAACAAAATGAGATTCTTGTCCCAGGCCATGAAAAATTCAGGTTCGTAATTTGAATGGTGAGTAAGACAGGGTTTTATTGGGTGAAAAGGCAAAAAACTAGCAAACAAAACCTCTCCTCAAGGCCAGAGTTCCTCTTGGTGCACTTCCAGCCTCCTCCTTTGAATCCCTGGTTCCCCAAAGGAAGAGGCTGAGCCAAGCTCCTCCCCCTGGCAAATAGCGGGAATTTCCTGAGGCTCCACCCTGGCACAGGCCAGCTGGAGTTTTGCCAGAAAGCTCCTCCCACCTGTCTGTCTCAGTACTTGTAAAAACTTTTATTTTAGGTTCAAGGGTACATATGTAGTTTTGTTATATAGGCAAATTGCATGTTGCGATCCAAAGATGGAGGTGGTCTGTGGGTGGCTTTTGTAGTTCTTTTTTTCTGGGACCATATCTTCTTAATTACAACAATGTGAAATAATAGACCCTAAACACCATTTAGGCAACTTAGCATCTATGAAATTAGGATGATAGTCTTAAATCTAAATTGCTAAGAATTGTATCTGATTATAAGTTTTTAACAGAGTATTTTTATAGCAAATAGCAGAAAAGACAAAAAAGGTTACTCTTAGGCAATGGAAGATATGAACTCACACCAAATGCCAAGACTTACTAGCAATTCTGGCTTAAATATAGGGCATATCTCAGTTTTTATGGACAAGAGAAATTTTAAAGTTTTTCTATTTTTGTTACCCAAGTATCTCCATCATATTCACTAAAAAATGTTTTATGGTAGAAATAAAATGTAGATAACCTAACATTTTACAATAGGATAATTATTTTTACATAATTTTATTGCTTGTCTTATCTCTCACAAAAGTTTCAGCAGGGTCTGAATGATGGCCCTTGAGTCTCTCATGTGACACGTGTGTGTGTGTGGGGGGGGGGGGGCGGCGGGGGAAGGGGTTTGGGAGGGAGAAATGTTGTAAAAGGAAATTGAAGAAATTGGGTACATTTTCTGATTTACACTCACCCAAATCCACCTGGATTTAGCAAATAGAAGAAGAGAGAGGAGGAGGCAAGTGTATAGATAATTTTGGCTAGAATTTAAAAATTACATTCGGAGAAGTGAGAAACCAGTTTAGGAGTATAGATGGGGCTGGAGTTTTAAGAGCTTTAGATATCGGCCATTGAGCTTACACATTTATCAATTTTAGGTTGATGTTTCTTAACAATATCTTCCCCTTCCAACCTTGACAACATATCTGCTATATAGTGTCCCATATTTGAATCCCTTCTATGAACATTAATTAAATATTTAAAAAATAAGATAAAAAGGGGATCTATAAGATCCCTTTTTTCCTCTCTAGCTCATCTTGATATGTTAGGTAATACTCAAGTTGAGAACTGCTGCTGTACTTGATGTAAAATAATAGTAAATACCTCATTCTTACAAATCATCTTACTCAGGAAAAACAAAATGGTGGCTGTGTTATTTGAAATAAAATGGGTAAGTATGTGGCCAAAATAGTGTTTTATGGCTTTTCAATTGCTTGTTTAGTTACACTGAAAAATAGAAACATCAGAAAGCAAAGGGCATGATATGGCTTTTTAGACAAGAGTTAGCAAGCTCATTCTTCTTGGTTTGCCTGAGACAGTTCTGACTTATGTTCATTTTCTTGTTGTAAGCCCTTTTCATTCTCAAAATGTAGGCTAGGTGTGGTGGCTCATGTCTGTAATCCCAGTACTTTGGGAGGCCGAGGAAGAAGGAACACTTGAGCCCGGAGTTTGAAACCAGCTTGGGAAACATAGTGAGACCCCCATCTCATTAAAAATAAGTCCCAAATTATAAATTACATTTTCACCCTAGCAAAAAAAAAGCTTAGCAATTTTTTCAAAATATTTTAACATAGAATAAAAGATGTCAAAATTTTATGTATATGGATATTTAGATACATTTTAAAGCCTCAAATAAGTCTATTAAATATATAAAGACATATATAGAAATCCAATTTAGAAGAAATTTTTAGTTTAAAGCTATTTTCCTCTTTTAATTGTTTGTCTTTGGAATGAACACCTTTAATTATTTGACATGTGATTTAACCGGCTCATCTTTCTTATGTTTGCTATTAAGCACTTTTCCCGCTGTGTCAAATTTAACATGTTCTAGTTACAAGCCAGAATGTGTCAAGGAACAGTATAAGTATCCAGAAAACTGGGTTCTGGCATTTAACTGAGTTATGCTTCTGTCCCATGAGGACTCTACATTTAGACCCAGAGAACAAATATCCAGTGAAACTGCATCCTGGAAGGTATATGGGTAGCTCAAATCTGTGACTTCTTTCTTCCTACCAGTGATCTCGAGGCTGTACTTAGCGTGTTCTCATGATATTATGGTAGAAAACTGATGCTTTTAAATTAAATTACTTGCTCTGGGGCACCACTACACTCAAAATGAAATGACATATTTGTGCTATCTTTCTAAAAGAGAATTTTTCATACATAGAACACAATTTACAAGTGAAAATGTTACTATTACTGCAAACAATGACACCACCAGTAACAATAACAGCCTGTGACTAGTAACTCTATATCCAGAATTTCATCTGAAGAGAAGTTGAATAGCACACTAAGAGTTTCCTGTGTGAACATAAATCACAGTAAATATTTTCTAAAAGAAATAAAATGAAAGAGAAAAAGAAAAAGGAATGGGTGGATACAAAGAGAAATAACTTCAAATACCTCAAAATAAGAGAATAATTATTGAATAATTTATGTTAAGTCATTAAATATCATGTTTATAAACAGTGCATTTTATAGAAAAATTGTAATGGCTTAAATATCTGTGGCTATGCAAAGTTAATATGGAAAAAGAAATTCACATTTTCTGTACACTAGGAATTCTGATGGTAAAATTGTGGGCATTATTTTTTTTTGCATATACTTCTTAAGAACTTTCAAATTGTCTATAATGAACATTAGCTGCATAGTCAGAAATTTAAAATATTATTTACAACATAGGTATTTTTAATAATAAAACTGTATAAAGAAGGGGCATTTTATTGTCCAAGATATTTATTGTAAACCAACCTGCTATTTACAACTTAAATGTGGGGAAAATATTCCATCCTGTTGAGTTCATTGTGATTGAGTTCACCTGTGTGATATAAAATGCATTTTCTATTAGTTTGTGTGGCCATAAAGTCAATAAAAGGAACAGCAGTCTTCCCCATAGAATGCTCACCTACTGTAGTTTTCAGCTTATTATATAGCAAAGAGGAACAAAATACTCATAGTAACAATGTATTTTTAATAGGTTCTCAAGCTGTCCCTTTTACAAAGAGTGGTGGCTGAATACAGATGTGGCCGCTGTGAAGTTTTATATGGGTGGATGGGCTGGACAAAAACCAGGTAGGGAGACATTTATCTAACACAAACGCGTGGGCTCTTCAGGCGTACAGCGTACTGATTTTCCACTGGGTTACTAGTTCTGTTTTCCCTGAATGTGGTCCAAATATTATGGGCAAAATGCTTTTTGGAAAGCAACACAAAGATTATCAAATATAAGTGTTAGAAGTAAAGAAAAGGATATGCAAGAGAATTGATTAATTCACAAAAAATCATTGCAAAGACAAAGGGTAAACATTATCATAGATTCAGATGAAGTAGGTGTCCATCAATTTGAATTTAATATTTTAAATGTATGTTTAAGTTTAAAATGGGATACAATGACCTACAATTACTTTTGGAAAGCGTGTTTCCTCCTCCTAGTGGCTGGATATGAGATTTTAAAATTTCCTTTGTCCCATTCAAATCCTGCAATTTCAGAGCTTATTCCAATATTCTCTTTTACTTGAAGATAGTATAGAGTTCTTCAAGCCAATTAAATGGTGTCTAGGTGAAGCAAAGGTTGTCAACTAATGTAAATTATAGTGATTGGGCAGTTAGAATTAAGGAAGGAGGACTTAATGTATGCTGTCTCCAATTTCTAGTTTATCTTCCAATGTTTTAATGAGGATAAGTGCTAAAGCAAATTATCTGCTATAATAAAATGCAATAGTGTTAGAGGGTATTTAATGGTAATTTAATCTTTTAATACATGGAGACAATAGGAAGTGGTGAGGATTATGGCAAATTAGAGAGGATTTCTATCTAAGAGAAGGTAGGGAGAATACCACTCAGTTCAGTGTTGTGAGAGCTCCGGATGTTTTAGGAAATCCTCAAATCCAAGTTAACATTGAGAATAAGGAAATTTTACTTTACAACATAATCTAAGGTGGATTTTTACACTGTAAAACAAAATAGAGTATGATGTGTGGAACATTTATTTACGTTCCCCTACCTGACACTTGAATATGGAACTTACATGTGGGTGGTTCAGAGACAGTATATGTTATGGTTAAAAACATAAATTCTGGAGATCAAGTTCCCATGAAAGAATTTGAACTTTGCCAGGCACAAGTAGTTTAATCTCGGGGAAAATAATTGCAGTTACTTCATATTATTGTGGGGATTCAAAGAGCTAACATAAACACAATCCTTAAAAGAATACCTAGTAAGTACTAGGAATTATTTAATTACTGACTAATTGGATAATAAGAAATCTGCTATTTTTTTCTTCTGAGGGGCAAGGAAAGGTACTGTTCATTTCTTTATCTCTAGATTATAACAAAAATAGGAGCTCAGAAAAGTTTTGTGATTGTGGAATTATGGAGAAAAACAGCAGCACAGAGTTGAAAAGACCTGAGTTTCAACCACTGCTATAGTACATAATAATTGTGTGACTTTGGACATCATACTCTGTGAAAACTGGGAATAGTGATATCCAACTTTAAATGAGTAGTAATGAAGATTAGAGTTAAAATATGTGCAGTAGGTAGTATGGCCCCTGCCCTTTGGTACTACCCCTGTGATTATGTTACTTTACTTTGCAAAGGAATTTTGCACGTGCAATGAAGTTGATTTTAGCATAGGAAGATTATGGGGCTGAAGGTAGACTAACTGATTCACACAAGCTCTTTAAAAGCAGTGGTTTCTCCTGCTAGTGGCAGGAGCAGGCTGAGATTTGAAGCATGAGAAGATCTGATATCCTGTTGTTGGCTTTGAAGATAGATGGGGGTTTAGAAGAAGGAATTCAGGAGGCTTCTAAAAGGAGAGAACAGCCTCCAGCTATAAACCAGTAAGGAAATGAGGACCACATATCTAGATCTACATAGAAGGAACTGGATTTTGCCAACAACTTGAATGAAATTAAAGACGGGTTCTTCCCTATAGTCTCTGGGTAAGAGTCTAGCTGGACTTAAACCTTGATTGCAGCCTTGTGAGAACTCCAAGCAAAGAACCCAGTTGAGCCTGCATGGACTTGTGAACTCTGGCCGATTTCTGAACTGTGAGCTGCTATATGGGTGTTCTTGAAGCCACTGAGTTTATAGTAATATTTTACACAGCAGTAGAAAGCTAATATACCATGTAAATTGTGTGACACTTAGTAGCTACATATTAAATGTTAGCTATTATTGCAATTAAATATTTGCTCAGTGAATCAAGATTGAACATTTGGTGTTAAAATTCTTCCAACAGACAAAATTACCCTAGATATACTCTCATATTTATTTTCTCCTCTTAACCTTCTGAGTGCTGAGATTAAAAACAGATTACAAAGACAAGAACAGTAAGACACTGGAAGGGATGTGCAGAAACAAAAGTAAATGAACTATTCTTAGGATAATTAAATCACTTAAGACATCCCTTTCCTAGAAATCTTTAGTGGCAGAACTAATTGATACTTTTCTCAGATTGTTTTTGACATATCTACTTTTTTCTGAATCGATTGGGAAAAACATCTATTTTCACAATTTTATGTTTCATTGCTCTATTGGAATAGTCTTTGCCCTTTTAGAACTGGGGTTGGTCCAGGATAGGCATAAATGTGAAGAGTCTAAGACATCCTGTGTGGATTTGACACTCTTTACCTCCCCATGCCTAATACATAGTAAGCACTCAGTAAATATTTACAAAAAGAATGTGCCCTGGGGCTAATTTCAGGTTCATGGCTTTGGCAACCCATTTAAGACCACTTAGTTTAGTGTCTGGCAACAGAAGGTCCTCAATGATCTTAATCAAATTAATAATTAAATTGATGAAATTTTTCTGTCACCTCTTAAAACCATGGTGTTCTCTCCTTCTTTGTCTACACACCACTCTCCCCTGCCCTCTACTCCATGATTTTCCAAATTGTGTCTCTCTAATTTTTCTAAAATAGCTGAAAGCATTGCCTAAAGTTGCTCGCTGTGGTCACACTTTCAGAGTTAATATCTCCTTTCTTTTAAAAATGTCTTACGTTTTTTCATAATACAGAAAGTCATTTAAATGTATTGTTAGTATCATCAGAACTTCTAAGAGTGTGATACTAAGGCAGAATGTGTAATGGCTGGTGTAAAACCATCCAAAGCTGTATCTTTTAAAATCAATTTTAAATGAAGTATTAATAATTTTGGTAAAATATATCACTACAATTATTAGAGTATATATGTTTTATTTTATTAATTTAACTTTTAATTTCCGAGGTGTAAGTGCAGGTTTGTTATATAGGTAAACTGTCATGGGGGATTGTTGCACAGATTATTTTGTCACTCACATATTAAGCCTAGTACCCATTAATTATTTTTCCTGATCCTCTTCCTCCTTTCACTCTCCACCCTCCAACAGGCTCCTGTGTTCATTGTTATCCTCTTTGTGTCCATGTGTTCTTATCAGTTAGCCCCCATTTATAAGTGAGAACACACGGTATTTGGTTTTCTCTTCTTGCGTTAGTTTGCTAACAATAGTGGCTTCCAGCTCTACCCATGTGCCTGCACAGGACATGATCTCATTCTTTTTATGGCTGCATAGTATTTCATAGTGTGTGTGTACCCTATTTTCTTTATCCAGTCTGCCACTGATGAGCATTTAGATTGGTTCCATGTTTTTACTATTGTGAGTAGTGCTGCAATGAACATATGCATGCCTGCATGTGTCTTTATAATAGAATGGTGTATATTACGTTGAGTATATACCCTTTAATGGGATTCCTGGGTCAAATAGTATTCCTCTGAGTTATCACCACACTGTCTTCTACAATGGTTGAACAAATTTACACTCCTACCAACAGTGTCTATGTTCCTTTTTCTCTGCAACCTTACCAGCATCTGTTATTATTATTATTTTTTTTACTTTTTAGTAATAGCCATTCTGACTGGTGTGAGATGGTATCTGATTGTGGTTTTGATTTGCATTTCTCTAATAATCAGTGATGTTGAGCCTTTCTTCATATGATTGTTGACTACATCTTGTCTGCTTTTGAAAGGTATCTATTTATGTTCTTTGCCCACTTTTTAATGGAGTTGTTCATTTTTGTTTGTAAATTTGCTAAGTTCTTTATAGATGCTGGATATTGGACCTTTGTCAGATGCATAGTTTGCAAAAATTTTCTCTCATTCTGTAGGTTGTCTGTTCACTATGTTGATAGATTCCTTTGCTGTGCAGAAATCCTTTAGTTTAATTAGATACCATTTACCAATTTCTGCATTTGTTGCTTTTGGTGTCTTCTTCATGAAATCTTTGCCTGTTCCTATGTGTAGAATGGTGTTGCTTAGGTTGTCTTCTGGGGTTTTTATGGGTTGGGGTTTTACATTTAAGTCTTTAATCCATTTTGAGTTGATTTTTGTATATGGTTTAAGGAAGGGGTCCAGTTTTAATCTTCTGCATATGGCTAGCCAGTTATCCTAGCATCATTTATTGAATAGGAATCCTTTCCCCATTGCTTGGTTTTGTCAGGTTTGTTGAATATCAGATAGTTGTAGATATGCAGCTTTATTACTGAGTTCTCTATTCTTTTCTGTTGGTCTATGTATTTGGTTTTGTACCAATACCAAGCTGTTTTGGTTACTGTAACCCTGTAGTGTCATTTGCAATCAGGTAATGTGATGCCTCCAGCTTTGTTCTTTTTTTTTTTTTTTTCACTGTGGGATTTAACTACTGTGGAGGTGATGCAGGAGCTTTGTTCTTTTTGCTTAGGATTGCCTTAATTATTCGAGCTAATTTTGGTTTCATATGAATTTTAAAATAGTTTTTTTTTGTTTGTTTATTTGTGGGAAGAATGTAAATGGTAGTTTGATAGGAATTGCACTGACTCTATAATTTGTTTTGGGCAGTGTGGCCATTTTAGCAATATTAATTCTTCCTGTCTATGAGCATGGAATATTTTTTCCATTTATTTGTGTCATCTCTGATTTCTTTCAGCAGTGTTTTCAGTTCTCCTTGTAGAGATCTTTCCCCTCTCTTGTTCACTGTATTCCTAGGTGTTTTGTTTTTGTATGTGGCAATTCTGAATGGAATTGCATTTATGATTTGGCTCTTGGACTGATTCTTGTTGGTGTATAGGAATACCAGTGATTTTTGTACATTGATTTTGTATTCTGAGACATTTCTAAGGTTATCAGCTTAAAGAGCTTTTTGGCTGAGACAAGGGGTTTTCTAGATAGAGAATCATGTCATCTGCAAGCAAGGAGAGATTAACTTGCTCTCTTCCTATTTGAATGTCCTTTATTTCTTTCTCTTGCCTGATTGCCCCGGCCAGGGCTTCTAATACTATGTTAAATATGAATGATGAGAGAGTGTATCCATGTTTTCTTGCTGGTTTTCAAGAGGAATGCTACCAGATTTTGCTCATTTAGTATGATGTTGGCTGTGGGTTTGTCATAGATGACTCTTACTATTTTGAAGTATGTTCCTTCAATGCCTAGTTTATTGAGAGCTTTTGTTTTAATATAAAGTGGTGTTCAATTTTATCAAAAGCCTTTTCCGCATCTATTGAGATGATCATATGATTTTTATCTTTAGTTCTGTTTATGTGATGAATAATTAATTGATTTTTGATTGGCATATGTTGAACCAACCTTGCATCCCAGGGATAAAGCCTACTTGATCATGATGGATAAGCTTTTGATATGCTGTTAGATTCTGTATGCCAGTATTTTGTTGAGGATTTTTGCATAAATGTTCATCAAGGACATTGGCCTGAAGATTTTTTGTTGTTGTTGTGGCTCTGCCCGCTTTTAGTATCAGAATGATGCTGGCCTCATAGTGAGTTAGGGAGAAGTTACTTCTCAATTTATTGGAATAGTTTCCTCAGAAATGGTACCAGCTTATCTTTGTACATCTGGTAGAATTCAGCTGTGAATCCATGTGGTCCTGGCTTTTTTGGTTGGTAGACTATTTATTGCTAACTCAGTTTCAGATCTCATTATTTGTCTGTTGAAGGATTCAATTTCTTCCTAGTTCAGTCTTGGAAGGGTATTGTGTCCAGGAATGTTTTAATTTCTTCTAGATTTTCTACTGTATGTACATAGGGGTTTTCATAATATTCTCTGATGGTTGTTTTTCTGTGAGGTCAGTGGTAATATTCCCTTTGTTGTTTCTGATTGTGTTTATTTAAACCTTCTCTCTTTTCTTCTTTAGTAGTCTTGCTAGAAGTCTATCTTATTACTTTTTTGAAAAAGCCAGCTCTGGACTTATTAAACCTTTAAGTGGTTTCTTGTACCTCATCCTTTTTCAGTTCACTCTGATTTTGGTTTTTATTGTCTTATGACAGATATTTGTTTGCTTTTGATTGTCTAGTTCTTTTAGTCATGATGTTAGGTTGTTAACTTGAGATCTTTCTAACTTTCTGAGATGGACATTTAGTGCTATAAATTTCTCTCTTAACTCTGCATTAGTTGTGTCCTGGAGATTCTAATATGTTGTATCTTTATTCTCATTAGTTTCAAAGGACTTCTTGATTTCTGCCTTAATTTTATCATTTACCCCAAAGTCATTCAGGAACGGGCTATTCAATTTTCATGTAATCGTATGGTTTTGAGTGAATTTCTTTGTTTTGATTTCTAATTTGATTGTGTTGTGGTCTGAGAGATTGTTATGATTTTAGTTCTTTTTTATTTGCTAAATTTGTGATTGATTTTTTTCTAAGAAAACTCTCTGAGAGGCTGGGGCTGAAACATACAAAATGCATGACATTTATCAGACACTGAACAGGGGTCAAATTTTTTGTGTTATGGAATCCCATTTTGACAATGTCAGAGAGTAGAAACAAATTCCTCCTATATTTTGTAGTATTTTTTTCTACGCCAACCTTTAATTTTGTGAACTATTGGTTTTGACAGATGAGCCCATTTATCATCATTGCAAATTGACACTATTAAGTGCATACCTGTTTCTCACATCTAGTGTGAGAGATCAAAGAATCATGTTGAGTACATATTTTTAAAAGCTTACTTATGATAGTTTAAAATGGATAGTACATTTTAACATTTCTGTAAGTTGAAAGATGTAATGTAATGTAATATAATGTAATGTAATATGTAAGCATCTTTGTACCAAGGAAGGACAGGTAAACCATGAAACCAGACAAGAAAATTCCAGAACAGCAGTAATCATAGTTTGATATCTCTTCTTCACCTCTTGGTACCATGTTATTATTTATTTTGGCTAATATGCTATCCTTCTTTTTGATGAAAAAGCAAGAACAGATTAATAAATGATGCACATATAATAAGACAACCTCTGTGGCCCTTTTCCCAAATAGAAAAAATTAAGCTAGGCTAACAATTTCATATTTTATTAGATTAACATGAAAATTTGGTATAAGACAAGTCATTGCTGTTACACTTTTCAAAGCCAAACTTACAGAGCAAACACTGTTGTTTCCACTATATTTTTCGACTCTAAATGAGCTAAGTAACCTTAAACAAGTGACTTAGCTTCGTGGAATCTCAATTTCTTTTATCTGCAAAATGGGTATTATGATCCTACACTTCCTCCCATAGTAATTTCAATTGTAAAAGCAATTTTTGATGAAAGAGGCATTACATATATGGATAGTAATATTCTAGATCTCATAAATATTATGGTATAAAAGTATACTACCTATTTTCAAATTTTCCTTATCTTTATACATCTGGGTGATCATATTCTGAATATTTGACACCGAGACTTCTATTTCTTTTTGAAAAGAGCTATAGAGATACCTTGTTCCATCTTAAGTTAAAATATGGTTAGTATTAGTAATGGTTATGATCCATAGCATATGTTCATGTTGTCATAAATAACATTTTAAACGTTAGGGCAAGGATGAGAATGAAAGAACAGAGACATTATATGTTATAGTGAAAAGAAGACCATACTGGGCATCTGAGAAACCAGCTCACTGAGTCAAAGATACCATATTTCCCCAATCTAGAGGTTCCTGCTATAATCCATCAGTCAAAAGCCATGCTAGTGACTATATGAAAAGCCAAAGTGTTATGTTTGAGAACAAATAATTCTTGTTCTTGGCTATACTCTAGAATCCAATATTTTCCAATTCATTAACTAAATTTTGCACCTGTAACTCTGTCAGCAATGTAAGATTGCCCAGTGTTCGCACACATGGCCTTGAGAATTTCTCCAGGCAATTTACTTCCCAATTTTAGAACCCATGTTGATGGATACCTCAATGCCTTGTTTCAAGCCACTTTCTCATAGCCAAATCTACCACAGTCAAAAGGAAGATATGCTTGCCTCAAATTCTGAGAGCTTCATCCCAGCAGGTTGGGTATTCCCTGTGCCCCTAGCATTTCATTAAAGGAAGATGATAGTGCATTTAGCTGCCCATCCAACTTTATTTTATATATCATTATTCTCCTTAGTAACAAAATATCAGTAATGGGAAACAATTCGGCATAAAATTTCTATGTTGAAATTCTGATTGTGCCATGTACTGTGTAAGCATATATCTTCCTACCTAACATGGAAACATAATACCCCATACAGTTGTTTGGAAGATTAAATAAGATAAACACAAACACACACAATTCCTTGTACATATAATAATAATGAGAGTAATAATAACAATTATTTATCTTATGAACGATTTTGTATTACCTTACTAGGATGTTATTAGGCTTTTGGCACTTTAGAATATCATCTTTATTAGAAAGACTTTTAAATTCCCTTTCAATGTAAGCTAATGCAGACATTCATAGGGAAAAAATGAGTATTTATGAGAATTGGTTGCCAAAAATACCTCATAATACAGTATATCACCTTAGTAATTTTACAACATCTTTAGGTGGTAACTCTTACAATTCCCATTTTGCAGGTGAGAAAACAGATCCAGTGAAGTTACTCAAGGCCATAAGACAACAGACAGGACTATGAGAAAAGTAACAGCAGCAGCAACAGCATCAGTAGCAATGACAATAATGATAATCATAATCATAGCAACAACTACTAACATCTTTGGTAAGCTTGCTAAGCCCCAGATCTCTTGCTTAAATATGTAACATGTATTGTCTAATCGTCTCATCGTTTTCCCAGAAGAACAAAAATCATATTTAGATCAGTGGCTCATAAACTGGCTATGCATTAGAATTAACATGAGCACATTAAAAAATATCTATACTCTGCATTCATCCCCAGAGATACTGGTTTAATTGTTCTTCGGTGATACACAGATATTGGTATCTATTTTAAAGCTCCTAGGTGATTCTAACTTGCAGCCAGAGTATAAGACTCTTGCCTTGGAGAGTTTAAGTAACCTGTTGAATATTACTCATATGCAGAGCCTTCTCCAAACTTGCCACTGAAAAACTCTTACTCTTAAACTCTCTGTAATGCTAACTCCATATTCTTCTTTTTCACTGTGCCAGTTGCTGTCCCTTCTTTCCCCAGCACATATTGTCTTGGCTTTACTACAGACGTTGGCTTCACACTGAATTCTTTTAACACCTGTTTCCACTCACTTCCCTCCCCACTGGGCACAGAAAGAAGAGAATAATTCTGAGTTTCAGCGGAGTTATTAGCACCTCCTTGTCAGACTGTATCTCACATTTCCTTGCCTATAATATGTCTCTGCTCCTCGACCACAGGGTGCTAGTCTAATACAGAAGCTGGCTGAGAAGAACACGAGGAGTCGTAAAACTTAAGTGCTAAGTGTTTACGGTGATAGCTATTATTAAGCTGGCTTCTTCTGGAACCGCTATACTTCCCAGCCCACAGTATCAGATAAGGCAGAGTTAAGGCTGAATGTTTTCCCTAGCAGGATCAATGAGACCACCTACTTCAGAGTTACCTGAAGACAGGCACACAAAGATGAATATCACATGTTCTCACTCATATGCAGGAGCTAGAAGAGTTTATCTCATGGAGCTGGATAGGACAATGATAGTTACCAGAAGCTGGTTAGGGTGGGAGTTGGGAATGAGGACAGGTTGGTTAATGGGTACAAAAAACACAGTTAGATACAAGAAATAAGTCCTGGTGTTCAATAGTGTGTGATGACTGTCATTAACAACAATGTATTGTACATTTCAAAATACCTAGAAGAGAAGAAATGATTTCAACATGAAGAAATCATAAAAGTTTGAGGTGATGGATGTTCTAAGTACCCTGATTTGATCACTGCAGATTGTACGTATTTTTCAAAGTGTCACAGGTACTCCCCCATAAGTATGTACAATTATTATATATTAATAAAAAAAGAATTGCCTGAAGGCAAGAAATGTTGAAAATGTAGATTTCTGGGATATATCCAAATCTTCAAACTTAAAATTACTGACAATGCTATATGTCAATGAAATTTGGAGATGATTCTGATAAACATAAAAATTGATAAGCCTCTCTTTCAACAGAGTCTACTTCTAACCCAGCATGAGAGATTAAAACTGTGAGGTGACATAGATCAGAATTTCTTAAGAGCAACGATGAGGTAGGAGACAAACAGGACTTACTTCCCAGCCGCAACAGGCTGAAGTGAAGAAACCAGCAGGAGCCAGCATGGTGCAGAAAGCAACCTCTAGTTGCTCTTATTGCTAATTAGCATAAGACACACCCACCAGTGCCATGACAAATGCTATGGCAACGACCTGGAAGTTGTACCTCTTTGTATGGCAAGAACTCAGAAGTTATCACTCATTTTCTAGAGATTTATGAATAACCTGCCCCTTAATTTGCATGTAGTTGAAAGTGGGAATAAATGCAGCTAGCCAGCAGTCCACACGTGTTCACTCTGAGCACACTGCCTATGGGTTAGTCCTGCTCCGTAAGGAGCAGTACCAGTTCAATAAAAGCTGCTATCTTTTACTGCTGACTCACTCTTGAATTATTTCCTGACCAAATCCAAGAACCTTCCTGAGATAAACTCCAAATCTGAGGGCTCATCTACCCTACATCAACACTACTAATATTTTGGACAAACAATTTTTTTTGGTATAAGGGGTGATAACTATGTACTTTGTAGAATTATGGGCAATGTATCTGGTCTCTGCACTTTAGAGGTTAATAGCATCTCCTTATTCATCACAATCAGAAATATTGTGATGGGAAAGGCAAAATTCCTATTGCTGAGAACCACTAACATAGATGAAAAGAGGGATTCATGATGTCCTTGAGCACTCAGGATCAGTTTTATTCCATGATGATTCTTCCTAAAACCAATTTTTCACTTTCATGCACATTCTGCACACAGGTTATTACATTCATTGTTCATTACATTATGCTTGGTTGTCCACTATATATGCCAGGAGCACTACTTGGTAATAATACCTATTATCTCCTTTATCTCCCTTGCTCTGCAATGCAGTTCACTGGTCTAACACTACAGGTTGTAGCCAGGACTGCCTAGGTTTCTCTAATACTTTATAGTTACACAATCTTGAGAATGGTTACTATGTCTTAGTTTCAATGACAACAACAAAAGGGGGTAATAATAGTATTGTATTAGTCCGTTTTCACATGTCTATAAAGAAATGCCTGAGACTGTGATTTATAAAGGAAAGAGGTTTAATTGAATCACAATTCCACATGGCTGGGGAGGCTTCAGAAAACTAACAATCATGGTGGAAGGTGAAGGGGAAGCAAGGTCTTTCTTCACATGGCAGCAGGATAGAGAAGAGAGAGTGAAGGGGCAAGAGCCCCTTATAAAACCACCAGATCTCACTAGAGTTCACTCACTATCATGAGAACAGAATTCGGGAAAACTGCTCCCATGATCAAATAACCTCCCACCAGGTTCCTCCTTTGGCATGTGGGGATAACAATTCAAGATGAAATTTGCATGGGGACACAGCCAAACTATATCAATTATCTACCTCAGATGTGTAAATTTCACATACGATGCTTGTTATCATGGCTGATATATAAAAACAACTGTTTGTTGAACTCTAACGATTATATTAATCTCATTTTACAGACGAAAGAAAAGTTGTACCTATAGATTAAGTAACGTGCCCCAAGTCATACAGCTAAGAAGTCTCAGAGCTTGGATTCAAATACAGAACTGTCTGATTTAAATGCCTCATTATTTTTCACAATACAACAGTACATAAATTGCTAGAAAGTATGTTAATGCCCTTCTCCATATCCTTTTTAAACTGTGTTTCTTTTGAATCCTCAACCCCTTACTCTTGGCAATAATGACTCTCTAGTTTGATCCAGACTAGTAACAGTTGCATTATATTTAAAAACACCCAAAAATGCAGTACTAACAAATTATCAGTAAATACATTAAGTCCTAAAGGAATCTGTCATGTATAGGAATGAAATAATTTGACTTATTTGTTGTAGCAAAATGATCTAAGAAAATTTCTGGAAAACTTCAGAGAAACAGTGTTCTGATTTTGCTTAGACATTAATAATCTGAGTCCCAAGATCTGGAGAAAACCTGCTGAAGTTCTCTGTCTCTTGACATTTTCAACTTCATGTTGTCTCAGTGAATTTTGACTCTTTTAAATGTATCCTGAATGCAGTGTGTGCTCAAGAAACATCTTTAGAAAGGATGAATAAATGACTTGATTACAAACCCATGATATTTTCCAAAGCAGATCTTCAAAAGATGACAATATTTGTTTTCTCATTCCAGCATGTTTGTGCTCAAATATTTTGGCATCCAAACAAAATCATTGAGAAAAAGACCCTTTCGATATTTTTGTACCATAGTATCCAAATTCTAGTTAGAAAATAATTTTCTCTTGCTTAAAACAATGAATTTCAAAGCACTTTATTTTTGCAGGGCTCATTTGGGTTCACAGTGGAACAGAAAAAGAAGTATTCATTCCAGAAGATAAATAAATTTGGTGACTTTAAGGTTTGGAATTTATTGTTTTACCTCCTGGGGAAATACAGCAAACAAGGACACACATTATTCTGTCTGAATAATTTGTTTGCCAGATGAAATCTCCAGTCAACAATTAATACTGCAGGTTCTTTGAGAGTTTAATGTATTTATAGATAATCTGTAAGTGCTGAATTTTTAAGTGGTTTTACACATCCAAGTAAGCAATGTGAGCCTGGAATAATCTGCATGTTCATTTGCTAAACAATTTATAATAGAAAACATTGCTACATTCTGATTCCATGTTTATATTTTATTACTTAGGTTTCTAAATTGCTGTGCAACATAATAGAGAAAATTCAACCTGCTAATTTCAGTAAGTCTCTAAGAAATTATAAAAATAGTTATCAATTGTAGAAAAACTATTTTCTGATTAATCAGTGCTTGATGAAAAGGACCATTAACTTTTTTAGTATTAACGGAACTCTTCATCACGATTACTGCCTGTGCATGCTTATTGATTAATTGACTAGAAGAAGAGATGGTGCATACATCAACCTGTATTCTTGGAAAGAAAAGCATTATAGAATTAGAGCTATAATTACTATCTTAAAGAAACTCTGATGTGAGGAACAGATGGGGATACTAGAATAGATTTGATTAATATTTTAAAATGTTAAAAATGTTCTGATTCTGAAAAAAGGAATACATCCAAAGTATCAATTTGTTCAACTCCCTGTTGAAAACAAGTAGCACCCCAGATGTCCCTTACATTGAATTTGCACAATGAGAATAGAGATATAATGTTTTTATTAAGACATCTTCCATCTGATGGTTTAGAAGGTAAAATATTTTTCTTTTGGACATTATAATACAAATAGAAGAACCTTCTAATAATAACTCATTTGGAAGTAATTATTTGAAAAATATGTTTTTTGAGATGGTATCTTTCTATGTTGCCCAGGCTAGAATGCAGTGGCTATTCATAGGTGCAGCTGTAGCACACTCCAGATTCCAACTGCTGTGCTCCTGCCATCCTTCTGCTTCAGCTCCCCAAATAACTGAGAAGAGAGGCACATGCCATCATGCCCAGAAGTAACAATTCCTAATAAGGCAACAAATATTTGACAGAGGACTGTACTCATGGGGAAATAAGCATGGGCTATAGAGATCTCCCTGAGTTTGCTTCTGGCTCTGCCATTTCCTAGTGATGTGCCCTTCAGCAAAGTCTTTACTTATTTGTTTTTAAATTTGCATTTAGTAAAACTCAATCATGTTGGTGTTGAGTTCTATAAATTTTGGCAAATGCATAGTGTGTTTCAACACCACAACAATCTAAATAGGAAATATAGTTTTCCATGACCTCAAAATACTATCTTTGCTGTCCTTTGTAGTCAGTGCCTCTCCTATACTCTGGTAACCACTGATCTGTTTTCCATCACTAGTTTCTTCTTTTGCAAGGTATCATTTAAATTAAATCATAGGTAGCCTTTTGAGTTTAGCTTCTTTCTCTTATTATAATATATACTCAGGAAAAATGAAAAGCCATGTTCACACAAAAACCTGCATTTAAATTTTTGTAGCTGTGTTATTCATAATTGACCTGAACTAGAAACAAAGCAAACGTCAAGTGGTGAATGTAGGAACTAATTATTTTGTATTCAATAGAATAATACTCAGCAGACAAACTAATAGTACAATGTAGATTAATCTCAAATGCTTTGGCCAGTTTTTAATCTCTGCATTTGCCAGTCTTCTCATCTGAGAAATGAAAAAAAAAAAAAAAAAAAAAAAAAAGGCCAGCATTGCAAATTCATGGTAAGAGATGAAATATTTAATGTAAAATATTTTGTATTGTATTCAGCTCATAGAAGTTGCTCAAATACTTTTTTGCATGATTATTATAAATTTTTATTGAATGATTGGATTAATTGAGTACACTAGACAACAGTGGTTAAAACAAAGTCATTTCGATGTCATAATTGCTGCAGTCCTGGTTTTGGAAAGAAGAGATGGTATAAAACTTCAGGCTGTGACTAATATTTCTTTGGCTCACTCCTAATGATACAGACATGAGACAGGGGATTACTGAGTAGAAGAGGACAGTTCCCCAGCAAATGCCTCATCTTCAAGCCTAGATACCCGTGGCCCTGAATGGGAACAGGCATTTCTGTTTTTGTGCCCCAAAAGTTGCCTTTTGTCCCACCACACCCTACTATCCTGTACTCATATAAACCTCAGACTCCAGGCTCCATAAGAAGATGAGGAAAAAAGCAGAGGAGCAGACAGATGACAAGAACACATGGCAGAGGAGAGAAGGGAAGGAACGTCAGGAGGAGTTGGCTGGGGACAGTTCGAGAATCAGCTGCTGGACAGCCAAACTCCAGGTGAAGATAATTTTCCCACTTCATCCCCTGACCAATTCTCCATCCACCTCGTTAAGAGCCACCTCCACCACCCAATAAAACCCCACATTCACCATCCTTCAAGTTCGTGTGTTATCCAATTATTCTGGGATGCTGGACAAGAGCTTGAGATACAGAAAGCTATCACACAGGCCCTCTGCCCTTGCAGAAAGGCAGAGAGTCCACCAAGCTGATTAACACTTAAGCTACTGGCAGACAGCAGGCTAAAAGAGCTCACTGTAACACACACCCACTTGGGCTCCTGCACCTGTTTGTGTGCTCCCCCTCCTGTAAGATATTTGAGCAGTGGTGGTGACCAAACAGATGAGCCACACCCTGTTGCACATCCTGCAAGGGAGGTCAGGGAAGTCTCCCATTTCATTATGGAGGAGAGATAATTGCCATGTCCCAAGAAAAGTTTGCCTCTTATTATAGTTGCTATGCTTCAAAAAATAGAAATCATACAACACATTCTTATATAGCACTTACTCTGTGTCAAGAACTTTTTTCATAAAAAGTCCCCCACTTGAATATCTTCACTTTTGTATAATTATTATTATCATTATTTTGTTAGTAGTTGTATTATCATAGTGCAAGGCACCATGATAAACTGCTTAAATGTATAACCTTATTTAGTACTTGCAATAATCTCTTAGGAAAACTCTTGTATTACCCAGCTTACAGATGTGGAAACTGAGATCAGAGACATTAAAGAATTAAAGGAACTGAATTTAGAATGAGATAGTTTATAGCAAAACCCAGGTGCACATATACTGCCTCTTTAATTAAATAGTGATGTTAATTAAATATAAATATTTTTAGAACTTTCATATAAAGAGTTTTGAAAATTATGTGGAAAGAGTATTCCACTGGGGACAGTATCTTAATTTCTAACATCTGTTTACACACCATCTTTAATCTGAATTGTTCTTGGTACATAGACATTAGAATTTTGATTTATGGAAGTCAGATTATAGTTTTTGAAGGCACAGAATGAATTTCATTAATCTTCATCTTTTTCAAAAATATATGGTATGGGGCCATTCAGACACGGTGGCTTATACCTGTAATCCCAGGACTGGGAGGCTAAGTAAGGTGGATCATGAGGTCAAGAGATCAAGACCATCCTGTCTAACATGGTGAAACCCCACCTCTACTAAAAATACAAAAAACTAGCCAGGCGTAGTGGTGCATGCCTGTAGTCCCAGCTACTTGGGAGGCTAAGACAGGAGAATCACTTCAACCAGGGAGGTGGAGGTTGCAGTGAGCTGATATCACACCACTGCACACTCCAGCCTGGTGACACAAAACTCCATCTCAAAAAAAGGTATATGTGTGTGTGTGTGTGTTTGTATATGTATATATGGTACATAACTTTACTCTTTCTTTTTGTATGTTAGTTCTTAGTCAAATTGTAAAGTTGTGTTTAATTCACAATTGCTATTTCTATGTAATTGTATTTGTTTTTAATTCTTAAGATATGAATAAAAGGAAGTGAAAATATAAACAATGTGAATTACAATTTACTGTATTTGCAGCTTACTGGTTTAAAATTTACTCACAATGCTTTTACTTGTCGACCAAGATGTAGTCTTTCCTCCAACATGATAAAATGTGACTTCCAACCTGCTGCCCCTCACTGCATGTTTTCAAGCACATTTTTTTTTTTCAAGTTAAATTGCAGGAAGATTCAAGTAGTTGATAGGGTCTTCCCTGGTCTGTAGGGACACAATGCAGCATGCAATTTTCTGGTTTACCTAGCAAGCTAGACTCCTTCTGGGGCTTAGTAGTCACTAAGCCTACCAGCAAAAAATAAAGGTGCAAGGGATTCCAGGAAATAAATGGATATTATTGAAAAACCAAACAATTGTAAATCAACATATAGACTTTTTACAGTCTTGTTTTGCTCAGCCATACAATGCCTTCCATATTCATCTGTTTTGGGGAGAGAGGGCAAATTCTTTATGTATACATAAAACCAAAGTGATAGCAGCAAGATACTCAACGATGTGGAATTTAGTGAGGCTGAACTTTTTGAAAGCTTAGAACTATGAACTTGGCAAAGCAGGAAATGAATTGTACGCAACTGAGAGGGAGGATGTTAAAAAAGGCATTACATTCAAAACAAGAAGAAAAGGCTGAAAAATGTGATAAATCTTTACACAATAAAGGTCAATTTCAAAGACAGTAATTTGCAGTATCTACTAAAACTTAACATATGCTCACTCTGTGACATAGAAATTCAACTCCCTGGTGTACACCCAATGGAAATGTGCAAATATACTTATTTTAAAATATGTACAAGAATCTTCATAGCAACACTTCATAAAAGCTAAAGTTAGGAATTACCAAAATGCCCATCAACTGCAGACTGGATAAATTAACTAAGATGTATATATTTCCAGTTGAATATAACACAACAATAAATATAAATATTATAAAACTACACCACAATAAGATGATTCCTGAATAGAAGTCAGATACTATATGATTCTAATTACCTAAAGTACTTAAGCTGGCAAAACTAACCTAGGCTGTTTGAAGTCAGACAATGCCTGTTCTGGGGGTGGTGAAACATATTAGAAGAGAATGGAAAGAATTCTTACGGAAGGTTAGTAACAGTTTTGTTTCTTCATCTCTATATTAGATACAAATTGTCTTAATTTATGCAGATCCATTCATTTGCAGATACTTGACAGATACACTTTTCTATGTAAATATTAAACTTCAACATAACATAAAAATAACGGTGAAGTCTAATGTTATCAGTAAAAAAAAAAAAGAGCATAATATGTGTACCTCATATCTCAACAGAAAATATGAGCATTTCAGCCAACAGAGGCTTAGCAAGAGCGAGGAACGATCTGCTCTGTATATGCTTTCTATATGGGTGTCTAGTTGCAGGGGCCCTTGGTAAGTCTTTTATTAATTGTCTCACTTATCATGTCTCGGTGTGGTAACTGTCATGCCAGCTCTGCAACTCTCTAGCTAAGTACAGTTGAGTGACAGTTTGACAAACATTCAACTCTCAAAGGAATAGTGTGAGGCTGTTATTAGGATCATGGACTTATGTAGATGAAAATTAACTCATTCATATAAAGTTTCTGATCATAACACAAGCCTCTCCCTTTCTTCCACGTATACATACACGTAGAGAAAGAGTAGAAGAGAATAGGTATATCAACATTCATAGTGATACAGATATTTTAAAGATATAAATACCTACTAATTACCTTACAGTTAACTTGTTTACTTACCTGAAATTTAACAAAGAACAATAGGTTTATAAATATGCTGAAACATTCATTAACTAAAAAAAGGAAGTGAAATAATGTAAGTGTATAGGCTAGATGTTCAGGTCATACCAGACACAGAAGTGAGTGAGCACCATACAAAAATGTGCCATCCTTTCACAAGCTTAAGTTTTATGAGGCATTTTTGAGAGATTTTTGAATGCTTTCCTAGACTAATGTATCAAATCTCTTTAATTTCCATCAGGTAATTAATAGTGACTAATTAGGAGAGATCTTGTTTAACTTGCTGCATTCAGGTATAAAATGAGCAAAAAAGAAAATTAAAAGTAGGTTGTTTAGAATCTGTCACATCCTTTTGCTAGAAAAAAATGCAAAAATGTTCCTTAAAATTTACAAATATAAATTTGTAATATGTTATATGAGGGTAAGACTTTGGTCTCTTAATCTTCAACAATCAGCTCAGTGCCTGGCAGGTAAGAGGTGCTTAAATGTTTGCAAGTAAACAAAAACAAATGCATGGCTGTATACATATATGAGTCAACTATCCTAAATAAAGCTTTAAAAGTATAAAATAATACCAGGTAAGAACTGATCCCTTTGTTAGATGCTTCACTCATATCAACAATAATTTACACCTCTTTCACCTTCCTCTCCTTTTCTCTGTTGCTCATACTTTTAGGAAATCACAGGTTTATTTTTGTAGTTCATAGACCTATTTATTTCAAATTGTATTGATAGATAATATTTGATAAATAACTATTAATCAGTTTTATGCATAAGTTTCAGAACAGAAAAGTTGTTTTTTTCTTTTTCATAGATTTTAAAACATCTGCTTATTAAAAGATTATAAAATTTGTTCCTGCATTACCTCTTTTCTGTTTAGAATTACATATGTATGTGAGTGTGTTTGTCCTATGCACCATAGACATATGTATGAAAGAGTAAAATAGTTTCTTTTTTTTTATTGGACCAACTAGCATTATATTTTAAAAGCTCAGGGGCTTTTGAATGTTTACACATTCCATATAAAAATTTACTTATTGATCATCTTAAATAGACATCCTCACAAGATGATACCATTAAGTAAGAAAATACCATTCTGGGAAGAAATGGGCCATCACTCTGCACATAATGCACTGCGTTAATCCAGTCCACTTTCTAATATATCTTAAAAATCAACTTCATTTTTGACATTCACATGATTCTCTATTGCTCCTTGTAATATGAATTTATGTTTAAAAGATGGTTCAGTAAAATCATGTTTCTAAGTAAAACTGTCTTGCTTACATACTTTTTTGTTTTTTTAAATCAGCTAAACTAGGCAAAAACAATAGGAAAACTGAAATGAGAATGTTGATGTTCATCACTAAGTGCAGATGTATCTAAAAACAATATAATTTTAATTGCTGGAAGGAGTATTCACTCAAGTACATTACTGAGTAATAATAAATGTGTGTTTATTCATTACTGTGAATAACTATCTTTCCTTTGGTGATATTGTTATATATAGGTGGGAAATTCTTTTGAAAATTTCTTTTGAATTATTAATGATCATGGCCATAATGCCCTGAAATATTTTAAGTCTGCAACGCATTTTGTTTTCACTAGTTTATGACAAGTGTTTCTTTCATTGGGGAAGCATACCTTTTTCATTCACTTTTGTCTACTTCAAGGGATAGCTATCTGACTTAATTCAGGTCAATTTGAGTCATCTCAGTACTTTTTGGGAAAGGCTCTCTCTTTTTTATTCAGTCACCATTTAAAGTGCCATGTGATGCTAATGATGTCACTGCCTGTAATTCCTCCCAAGGAAAAAGATGAGTTTTTGAAAATGATGTACCTCAGAGCAAAGCAGCATGGAGGCATTGGGTGTGGGGGGAGAGCCATGACCTTTTTTTTTTTCCTCTTAAACCACTAGTGTTTTACACAAGGTCAATTCTTAAAAGTTCCCTTGACCATGAGCAATCAATTTCACTTTTATCAAAGCTCATTTGAGATGATCAGCACTTCTTTCACAGGTGATAAAATACAGTGAATAAATGTTTCTCTGTTAGTAAATGCAATGAAAGTATGGATATATCATATTCAAGTCTATTTTTTTGTACTTGATAAAGCCTTTGGTGCAAATTAGAAGTTTTGTAAATGTTTCTTAATTAAACAACTAAATTGAACTTAGTAATTGAACTAAATTGAACTTTAATTGAACTTAGGGGAAAAAAAACAAGAAAATTTTTTTAAAATTTGTGAAATATGTCAATCATTTTTAAAAGTACAATAATATCCCTTAATAAATAGTATTATCACAATGATATAATGCATTGTTAGAACAATCATTTCCAGATAAGAGGCAAATAAGTAACTTTCTCTTTAAATTATTTGGTCAGTTTTTTTTTTCTTTTTTACCAAGGAATAGTAGAATATTTGAGTTTATTATATACTCAGTTGTACTGCAAATGTATGTGGTTGGTGGAAAATTAAATCCTGTCATTGTCTTTTCCTAGGGTCATCTGAAGGATGAACACCGAGGTATTATACAGAATATTTAGGAAATACCTTTAATGTTCTGTTCGCACCAGCCACCACTGACATATGCTCATGATTTGGAATAGCTTTGTATCAGGCCATTGTTGCATTGCTGTAATGAAAAACCCAAGACTGGATAATTTATTTAAAAATAGGTTTAATTGGCTGATGGTTCTTCATGTTATATAGGGAGCATTATGTTGCCATCTACTTTGCTTCTAGGGAGGCCTCAGGAAACTTACGGCATGGCAGAAGGCAAAGAGGGAGCAGGAACGTCTTACACGGTGACATCAGGAGCAAGAGAGCAAGGAGGAAGGTGCTACACACTTTTAAACTAACAGATCTTGAAACATTGTGAGGACCCTATGAAGGGGATGGTACTGAATCATTCATGAGAAATCTGTCCCCATGATCCTTTCACCTCCCGCCAGGCCCCACCTCCAACATTAGGGATTATATTTCAATATGAGATTTGTATGCAGACACAGAGTCAAAGTATATTGAGCATATTTCCCAATGATTCAGGTTTCTTTAGATTTAATGCTCTTAAATAATAGGGATCTTATTGATTCTGGGAGACCACTGACCTAAAATTCAGTCTCTGAAAATGTACCAAAAGTCATTCATCATCTCCCAGGAGATAGGGAAGTCTTTACCTTCTCAGGCATGATAGATAGGAGAAGGTTGTGAGTCTTTTGCTGAGCCCCAAACACCATTCCTATCACAATCTTGGAGAAGTCCAAAAGAAGAAACCCAAAAGAAGGCAGCAAAGAGCATACATAGATAAAACATAAGCACATAAAATGATTTCCAACATCATGACCCATTAAAGTAATACAAATTAAAAGCATGATGGGCACCACTACATGGCTATTAGAATGACCAATAACAACAACAACAAAAAGCAAACCAATGAAAATCTGAAGATGAAGAGTAACAGGAATTCTCCTGTGTGGTTGTTGGGAATGCAAAATAATACCAGACCTCTGCAAGAGTTTATCAGTATCTTATAAAGTTAAGCACACATAATACCATAGGATCCAGAGATTACACACCACAGTGTTTACCCCAGGGAAATAAAAACAGGTTCCCACAGAAACTTGTACACCGATGGCTGTAGCAGCCCTATTTAATTGTCCCAATCTGAAAATATCCCAAATATTCTTCAATGGGTGAATAAACAAACTGTGGTACACCCACACAATGGAATACTACTTAGCAATATTAAGGAACAAATTTTTGATGCATGCAAAACCTTGTATAAATCTCAAAGGCATTATAAGTGACATATTCCAGTCTCAAGAAATTTTAGACTTTATTATTTCATTTATTTGACAATCATAAAAAGAAAAAAATACTGTTATAGAGAATAAATTGGTGGTTTACAGGGTTTATTGGTAAGGGGATACTATGTGTACAAAGGAATGGAATGGAAGAGTTTCTTAGGAGCTATCCTGTATCTAGATTTTGATGCTTGTTACGTGAATCTATACATAGACTTAAATTTCTAAAGCTGTACACCAAAATAAAAATTGCTAATAGAAAATTCTGCTTTTTAAAAACACGAGTATTTGTCAAAGTAGGGTCATTCGTCTTAACAAATGTACCACTTTGATGAGGGATAATGTTGACAGTAGGGAGGGTGAGGTGGGGCACCAGGGGATTACGGAAATGCTACGTACCTTCTGTTCAAGATTGCTGTAAACTAAAGCCACTCTATATAAATAAAGTCTACTTAAAGAAATCAAAAATAACGTACCTTTTTACCTTGTTATGTGGGATACACCAGCATAATTTTCTCAATAAAAACAAAACAATATGTGCAAAATGCAGTTCTATTTGCAAGTTTCATCTACTTTAAGCCCTGAAATACAAATCTTGTTGTAGAAGAGGACACAAAGACTTAGCTACCTTCATGTATAGGGAGAGTAAATATCCATACACTTATACTCAAAATATAATTTGTGATCTCAATAAATCATCCTGAAGCTCATGGCATCAGAACTTTCCCTAAATAGCGGTACTCATGAGCATGTCCTGCAGGAAGCCGCTGACACTCAGTTTATCTTATGCCTTAATCATGGCAAAACCCAAAACCTGTGAGACAAAGTACTGCTATTACATATTTCTTATCATTATTCCTGTGAAGTCACTGAACCTCAGTGCCCAGAAGTTTCCTTAACTTTCGGTGTGCAAAAGCTTTCTTGTTTCTCTCAGATGCATTAATAAAGGTCAACCTGCAGTAGCTCAGAATGCTAGAAAAGAAATCAGACTTTGAAAACACCTGCAATGTGCTAGGAATCATTTAAGGTAATTGAAAGTGGTCTCCTTTGATCCTTGGATCCACCAAGTGAGGTATCTAGATTTGGAACCACCATGGAAGGCAGGAATTCTGCTGCAGTGGAATCCTGGTTTGGGCATGTTTAAGTAAGTTATCTGTAGATAAAACTTGAATATGTATCAAGGCCAAATATTGCAGAATTCTCATTTCCAGTCACTGCTGAGATTATAGAATACAGGGCAGTGGTGTACAAAATAAAGCATATATAAACCAAAAAGGTAACCAGTTACTTGCCATTTAGAAACATTTCAGTTCAGGTTCATTTCTTTGGTTGATGTTTTTTTTTCCATGGCCATTATAATGCAATTACTTCCCCAGTTGGAGGTTAACATCCCATTCACTGGTTAATTTTTTTAAACCGTAATCTGCAGTTTGTTTCTTTGTCCATGGAATCTTGCCTATAGCTACCCTCTCATTTGTGAATTAATCCCATCCTCTTCAAATGAGCCAGAGAATTTTGTTAATATTCTGTTCAACTGCAAGAATTTAATCAATGTTGTCCTTCTTTGCCAAAATACTCATAAATTCATCATACTTTTTCCTTTCTATGGTCACTCCTGGAATCACTGACCATCTGTGAAGAGAAGAGCTGCTAAATCTCAAATATCTTTTTAGCAAAATCTGATAATAGTTTTAAAACAAAACATGGGAAAACATCATAGTTTGTATTAGAGATTTGACAATTCTATCAATGAATATTATGAATGGTTTTTTAAAACACTCATGTCAAAATCTAAACCCTCAGGCACACTAAGAAAATCAGAATACTCAATTATTTAAAATTTATTTATCTCATATTTGTTAATTTTTTCAGCTAAGAATCCTGGGTTAAAACTTCTCAGGATTTTTGTCATTTATCTTTTCTCCACACCCTCTCCAACTCACTGGTCTGGCTTCTAGCTTTACCTTCCTTTTTAAATCCATCCTTCTTAATATAACTATCAGATAGATTTTTTAAAAAATAAAATGCAATTGTATGCCTTAGACTCTCTTTTGAAAATTCATGTAATGATTCCCTGTTCAGAATGAAACCAAATTCCTGAGTTTATTCAGAAATGGTCTCCTCCTTGTATTTCCAGCGCCATCTTTTCCTGAATTGGCAGACATCTGTTGCCCTCTGACAATATTGGATACCTTGCCAATCTGCTTGTACTTTTTGCTTAAGTTTTGTGCATCTGCACACATGCTATTTCCTCTATCCAGAAGGCCGTTTCTTAGATCGACTAGAAATCTGTTTATTATCTTCTCACCTCAACTTGGTGCTTACTTATTGCCTTTCTTTGCCTCCTCAGAAAGGGTCCAAAATGACTTCCCTTGTATTCTCACAAAGCTGGACTTTAAAAAAGAGTGGCAGTTCTCCTACTCTCATTTGATACGACAACTCCCACAAATCACAACAACCCGTGTGTCATGTTTCTATAAAATTTCAACATTTATCCACTGAACACAATTTAGGATGGATGAGAAGGTATGTCAATTTTACAATAACCATTTTTGCCCTAGTTTGGCACACAGACTTAGTCTACAGAGACAGAGCAGAGTGTCATGTGGTGGTGAAAGGAGTTAGCCAGCTTGCTTTAGGCAGACAGTAAGGGCAGGATCCTCAGAGAACCTCAGACACCCCGAATAGGTGCTTACACCAGATGTTTTATGCAGATAAGGGAACCTGCATAGGGGTCTTGCCTAAACATGACCACAGTAGAAAATTCTGTTCCCTAACACATGCTCAGTAAGGGAAATAACATAAATATGGAGCAGCTTAGTCTGAAGGCCCGCACACACACTGCAAGGACAGGGTGGCGCTACCAGGCATTTTTGCCTTAAGCCCTGGTATTCAACCGTGAAGAGGCAACTGGCAACCTGCTTATTCAGGACCCCTTCTTTCCACTTCATACATTGTACTCCACCCACTCCATGGTGTCCATGTGCCTAACTTTTCCTGATCATGAGACAAGAACTTGGACCTAGCTGAGATAAGAGGCAAAAATCCTGCATCAGTGGGGGATAGTAAAAGGTGGGTGGTCACAACTCAGCCTCAGGAGTTGGAGCCTTGAGTCCAGCAGGCTGTGGTTACATTCCTACTTTGGATGGCCACTTCACGGTAGGAGTAAAAGGTCGGTCTCAGTTTCAATCAATGTTAGAAGACACTTTCTGATGGACACAGATATTTGAGAACTAAGCCTAGGGATGGAGTAGCATTATTAGCATGTTCAATCATACAAACAACAATGCCAGAGATACAGGAAGGACCCTAAATACCCATTAGATCTGACAAGGAAGGAAAACTGCCTGTGATAGGGCAGTACTCCAGGTGGTAGTATCCTGGCAGATCCAGGGTACTCAAAAAATAGTCTTTTATTAATGCCAGGATTTGAGATTTTCTGATCTTCTGCTCCCTATCCCATGATAAGAACTGGGATTAAAATATGTAAAGAAGGGAGTTTATTGAACTTAGTAGGTACCAAATGAATTTCATTTTCATAATTAATTAACTAATATTATTAAGGGTACAAAACAACAGCTCTTTATTATATATATTCTATAATGGTGCAATATAGATTAGAATTTAGATGGCCCTACTATTTTAGTTATTTGTTCATGGATATTGTATTTACAATTCATGTATATACAATATTCATGGATATTGTAAATACAATTGTAAAGGTTCTCTGGAGAAACTGAATCAACAGTGTGCGTGTTTATATATACACACATATGTACTGCTATTCCCTATATATACATATATACTACCATATATGTATAAAACCATGGGAAGGAAGGGGTATTCCTCACTTACATTAACATATATACTGCTATTACCACATGGTAATTATGGAGGCTGATATAGTTTGGAACTGTGTGCCACCCAATCTCATGCTGAATTGTAATCCCCAGTGCTGGAGATGAGACCTAGTGGGAGGTGTTTATATCACAGGGGCCGTTTCTCGTGAATGGTTCAGCACCATTCCCTTGGTGCTGTTCTTGTGAGTGTGAGTGAAAGAGTTTTTGTGAGATATGACTGTTTAAAAATATTTAGGACATCCCCCGCTCCCACCTCTTTCTATCTTGCTCCTGCTCTGGCCATGTAAGATGTGCCTGCTTCTCCTTCATCTTCCGCCATGACTATATGTTTCCTGAGGTCTCCCAGAAGATGAGCAGATGCCAGCATCATGTTTCCTGTACAGCCTGTAGAACCATGAGCCAATTCAACCTCTTTTCTTTATAAATTATCCAGTCTCAGGTATCTCTTTACAGCAGTGGGAAAATGGGCTGTATGTAAGCTGAAGCCCCAGCAAAATTGTTGGTCTAATCCCAGACTGAGTCTGAAAGTCTGAGAACCAAAAAAGCCAATGATGTAAATCTTAGCCTGAGGGTAGGAGACCAATGTTCCAGCTAAGAGGCAGGCAGAAAGTTTTAAAAACGGTGAATTCTCCCTTCCTGTGCCTTTTTGTTCTAGTTCTGCCCTAAAATACTTTGGATGAGGCCCACTCATGCTGTGAAGAGCAATCTACTTTACTTAGTCCACTAATTCAAATGCTAGTGTTATCTAGAAACACTCTAAGAGTCACACTCAGAAATAGAGTGGGCATCCTGTGGCATAGTTGAGTTGACATGTAAAATTAAGTATCACAGATATACAGCAGCCCATCAGCAAAATATTATTTTGTTTTGTTTTGTTTTTTTTTTTTGAGACAGAGTTTCACTCTTGTTACCCAGGCTGGAGTGCAACGGTGCGATCTCGGCTCACCGCAACCTCCGCCTCTTGGGTTCAGGCAATTCTCCTGCCTCAGCCTCCTGAGTAGCTGGGATTACAGGCACGCACCACCGTGCCCAGCTAATTTTTTGTATTTTTAGTAGAGACGGGGTTTCACCATGTTGACCAAGATGGTCTCGATCTCTTGACTTCGTGATCCACCTGCCTCGGCCTCTCAAAGTGCTGGGATTACAGGCGTGAGCCACTGCGCCCGGCAAAATATTCTTACATAAATGATAACGTTAGTTCAGACAAGTGACCCACAGGAATAAAACCTGTTTTATTTCTGTTTCACTGGTAGGTTGACACTAGAGCAAAAACATAGGTGAAAATAAAACCAATGTGAATATATTTTATTGCAAATAAGCCAGTATTCAGAAGATTCTTCTTGTTCTAAATCAGAATCTCTCAACCTTTGCGATATCAACATGTTGAATTAGATATTTCTGTATTGGGGACTGTCCTGTTCATTGCAGGATGTTGAGTAGCATCCCTAACCTCTACTCACTAAAAGCCAGTGGTATCCCCAGTGTGACAGCCACAAATCTCACCAGGCATTGCCAAAGTTCCCTGATGAAGAAAAATTTCCCTCAGCTGAGAATCACTATACTAGGTTAAAGAATTTTGTGGTAATAAAATGAGATAAAGTATTTAGAAACACTTTGCTCACAATTTTATAGCTTTCAGAAATTTAAGAATTAGTTATGATTTAATTTTTATTCAGAAATAAGCTGTGAATCTGGTCTACCAAAAAAGAACTGTACTTCTTGCTGCTTTCAAATACTCCAGTGGAATTGGAATATTCTACTCTGATGTCCTAGAAGTAACTTCTGGGGCCTTGAGATGTCAGATAACTTGCCTAAGGTCATAGGCTTTTAAGTGAAGATCTGGAATATCGACCCAGGTAGAGGGATTTCACAGATCATGGTAAATTCAGATAAACTACCTTTCTGTTTTACATTGTCTGTGTTTCATGAATTAATATATGCATAAAAAATCACCCTGCTTATATCTTATATTTCACTACATTTTTACTTTTTGTTTACATTGTGTGTAATCAAGACCTGGATGTCTTTTTAGGATTAATTGGGATTTAATTGAGGATTTCCTGATTAATATAAAAATAAGATTTAGGCATCATTATTTGTGTTTGCATTCTATATGCCCCTTCCTTCTCCTCTTCAAATATGGGTGAATCATAGGATTAGTGTACCTTTACAACTCTTGTTTTTACTCCTTGTTCTTCTATAATTTATTGTTAAATGTTCACTCTCATATTAAAAAGTCATAAAGTATTCAGAATTTTTCATGTAAAATTTTATTATTCTCTCTTCCAAATTCCCCTGGAGGTCAGTATTCTTAGTATTCCCATTTTATTGCAGCAAAATCTGAGAGGCTGAAAGTTGAGTACAAGTCAAACAGTCGGCTGAAAGTTGAGTACAAGTCAGTCATACTTAGGAGCCAGGATTCAAACGTACGTCTATTTCATAGTAAAACCCATATTCTTCAACTTCACCCTATACTAATTTTTATACAAAGTCAGTCAGCAAAGATGTAGATAAAGACCTTAAGGAAACTTCAAATTATAATAATCATGCAAAAATCAGGAGTCAGAATGCAAATAAGTAAACAAAGGCAAAAATTTTATCCTTACAAAGGAGTTAAAATAGATATGGCATTGTTATCAAAATATATGTTTTGCTTTATCATTTGATAATTCTTATTTATTTGTGTCATAGGGATCTTCCTTGAGTTCAAGCCCCACTACATATTTCCTGATGTAAGCAAGTCCGATACACATCCTTGCCAGGTAAAAAAGAAAAAACAGCGGCTAGGCATGGTGTCTCATACATGTAATCCCAGCTTTTTGGTGGGATGAGTTGGGTGGATCACCTGATATCAGGAGTTTGAGACCAGCCTGGCCAACATGGCAAATTCCAGTCTCTACTAAAAATACAAAAATTAGTTGGGCATTGTGATGCATGCCTATAATTCCAGCTACTTGGGAGACTGAGGCACCAGAATCGCTGGAAGCTGGGAGGCGGTAATGAGCCAAGATTGTGCTATTGCATTTCAGCATGGATGACAAGAGTAAGATTGTCTCAAAAAAAAAAAAAAGAAACAAAGAAACAAAGAAAAAACAACAACGAAAACAAAATGTGGAAAAAAAGGGCTACAAAGAAAATTGCCAATAAATACAGGTACAGTTATGACCCAAAAGAGTAGTGGGTTAAAATAGGCCTCTTGAGGAGAAGCCAAACAGAAGATTTGTTAATCTTTTACTTTTAATTTAATAAAGATTTAAATAGCAAATTACTGGAGAAATGATAAAACATGGAAATTTATATAGAATTTAAATAAAAAATCAGCTGTTAACAATAAATTTAGTGATTAGAATGAATTAGTTTTTTAAAAGTATTATTGATTTACCTTCTAATTTACTCAGCAAATATGGCTGAACACCTACTTTATGCAAGAATCTGTTCTACAACCCAGAAATTTAAAATGAGGCGGAAGAGACAGGAATGCAAAGGGTTAAATGTTATTCTACATTTTAACCTAAATTTTAGATTTGAATGGAATTTGGACATAAATCATCACATAGTATTAGAGTTATTTAGTGGGTGAATTTGGCCATCAAATAATGAATACTACTAAAGGCATGTTAGCATACCTTTTGTCATATAAACAAACACTTTGAGTAAATTGAGAATTTTAGGAGAATCTTTGGATCAGTATAGTAGCAGATACTTGGGAATGGTTAGGAATAAGTCTTTTCACAGAAAACATGGAATGACTGAGATGTGAAAACAAAATAACTTTTTTGTTCTTTTTTTTTTTTCTAAAAAAAAAAATAATACTCCATGAGGAGAAAAATTACCACCAAGACTTCTCTCTCATTTGGTTAACATTTCATATTATTTTGTGTTTATTTTCACTGCTGATAAATCAGATATATCACCAATGGATTGTATATTTGATAAAGAAATTCTACTAAAGACCAATTTCTACTTTTCTCAAAAAGTTTTTTTTTTTTTTTTTTTAGTTCAATTCTGCTTCCACAGTTGAAAACATTTGCCAAGTTTGTTTCACAAATCAGACATCTGAGAAACAGTCAGCAAGTTTGTTAATTATTGGGATTAATTTAAGGAACTTATTCTCATTAGACTTTATGAGCCATGCTATACACAGTAACGTGAAAGTCCACAACCACAACATAGTGATGTCAGTAGGTAATTAAGGGCACAGATGAGGATTTTTGCAGAAAAAAAAAAAAGTGCAGCAAATGCTTTCTGTATAACCACATTATTAGAAAGAATTAAGGGTTGATAATTACAGAGAATGAAGTCCAGATCATTTTAGTAGCAACAAATTAAGAGAGAAGTCAGTTTGGCTTTTAAAACAAATGTTGAATATATACATAAATCATAATGTTTCATAGCTAACACTTTATCCTAGGTGTGATAAGCTATGTAATAGTATTTTACTGACACATGATCTGGAAGTAGGCACAATTTGTCATCAGAAAGATTTTTAAAGTGTTGATCTTTCAGACAAAACAATCTCGCACTTCAAATGGCCTCATGATGGAAAACACATAAAACAGATGTCCTTTTTTTTAGTTTATTGGCACTTTGTTATCATCATTCCTGATATAAAGACAACTAGAGATTAACTATGAATAAAATGTAAAAGTACATGTCTCAGGATATATTCCATCTCACCTCCACTTCTTCTGAAAAAAAAAAGTCCTGGAGGGTCACAGTGGGTGAAAGTTTGGCAAACAATCAAAAATGGAAAGAAGTTTAAAGAAGTAAACATAAATTGATGATGTCCTAAAAGAAAAATTCAGTGTCAACTGTGAGATCAGACTTATGCTCTTCTTACATCTAGTCTATTAAAGCTATTTAAATAAAAGCATATTGCCAGAACAGGATAATGAAGTTAAATGAAGGATTGGCAAATAGGAGTCAGACAACTCTAAAAGGATTGAAGTGTTCTTAACATTATCCTATGTTTTAAATGTAGCTTATAACTCAAACTACATACATATTTTCATGCACCTCACATTTTAAAATATATTAAAATATATAAATGTTCTTATTACCAAATGAGATAATAGACATCTAAGTTCTTTTAAACTCTAATGTGTGACACAAATCAATGGAGTTGTTGATGATAATGCTGATGATGTGATTATTGTCGTTATTTTCAATGAAATCCCAAGTTGGACATGGACTAAGAAATTGGCCATTCTTTAATGCCCTCCATGATCTTGAGGAACATGACTTAATATTATTAATTTTGTTTCATCCATACCTGAAAGAATTATAATCTGTCCTTTCAAACTTAGAATGACTTTTCTCTTTCCAGTGCTTGAACAAGAAGATTTGGCTTAATGCTGGGGCCGATTGCTGCGTAAGGATGTAAGTCTCAGGAATGTCAGAGGAAAGCTGTGTTTTAGTTGTGGTGGAGATTCTAATATGGCCTGCAGAAGAATCTGTATGCATATGCATACGTCATATCATAAAATGGAGCATTTCTTTTATGAGTTTCTACTTTATAATTTTAAATAAATTAAAAACTACAAGTTTTAGTCTTCTAATTAGATGGCTCCTATCGTGTCTTTTCTCGTTCCTCTGAGTTTGCTAACTTGCTGGTGGGTTGGATCATTGAGGGTGTATGGGCTTGTGTATATGTGTATTTTCTGTGTTTATGTTCTTGTCTTTTATGTTTGGTTGGAAGTGATAATATTCAGAATTGGTTTCTTAATTAAATTAATTAAACTTAAAAATACTTACACCCTGAGGCTAGAGAGATGCATCAACTAATAAATTATATATAAATAAATAATAATAAAGAAGCATGACATTTAAATAGCAGGCTTATAAATTTCATGTGAAATAGCTGCACTGCCTAGGTGAAAGCTTCAGTAGGATTAAAGCAATTTAATTAGTGCTATTTCAAAATGAAATTTCCAGGCCCATGTGACTTTCCGTAATGAAATCCTCCCCTTAAATATCTAGTTTATTCACAGGTGAAATGATAAAAAGAAGACAAGAGAGTTCTTCAAGACATTCTTAAAGATTGCAAATTTCTGGAAATGAATTCCAATCAACACAACTTTAGTGCAGAGTATTTTTGAATATTGAATGATTAAAGGAACATCTTTGACATTACAGATCTTGAGTTACATGACACAGAAACAAACTATTTGTAAAGTGTGTACTAGGCTATTAGTTCATAGAAAGTGAACACTCTAAATGTTCATGGTCATAATAAAATTAGTGAAAAGTTTATCCCTTATTGGGCAGAATGCAAATATTTCATTTATTTTATAACATTTTATTTTCAAGTATACTTAGACCTAGACCTCTATGAAGTCTACCTTGGATAATGCTGATCTACTTTCTGGGTAGATAAGCACATAGGCAATGAAATGTGATTAATAAAATAGATGTGTACAGGCATAAATGGAACACGGGGAAAAGAGGATTGACATTTTCCTTAAAGACTTCATACCGGTTTCATAGAGGAATTGTCAGTTGAGATGAATTTTGATGACAGAAATAATTTTTTTTCTTTTTTTGGTAGAAAATGAAAGTAATGTGGATTGGACCATTCTGAAGATAAGAGTGAATAGAAAATGGATGCTGAAGTTGAATTGACAAATTACTTCAATTATTTTAGTTCTATTTATCTTGTTTATAAAACACAGATAATAATAGAATTGTGAAAAATGGTATGAGAAAATCCATATACAATACTGACCCAGTGTCTGGCAGTTAGTTTATTAAACACTTAATAAACATCTGCTGTAATAATGTTTTTATCTCAAATGTAGTGTTTCCATGGTATTTTTGTTTGATGTTATTGAGGGTGACAGGCCGATTTCTTGTCAGTAGTGAGAAATGGGCCTGGGTGGATAGAGAGTGGACAGACAAGATTTCATACAAAATCTGCATATGCTCTTAAAAATAATGAAACAGCTGTTGAAGCATTTACAAGTAGAATCAAAATATGTTACCTACACCTTCAAAGTGGGGAGGGAAGAAATTTGAATAAGAAGGATGATTGTATTTGTCTGTTTTCACACTGGTATTAAGAAATACCCGAGATTGGGTAATTCATAAAGGAAATAGGCTTAATTGACTCACAGTTCTACATGGCTGTGGAGGCCTCAGGAAACTTACAATCATTGCAGAAGGTGAACATGAAGCAAGGACCCTCTTTACATGGTAGCAGTAGAGAGAAGTGTAAGCAGGGGAAATGCCAGATGCTTATAAAATTGTTATATCTCATGAGAACTCAATCACTGTCATGAGAACAGCTAGGTGTCACGATCCAATCACCTCCCTCCCTCCACACTTCAGGATTATGGGTCCCTCCTTGACATGTGGGGATTACAACTGGAGCTGAGATTTGGATGGAGACATAGAGCCGAACAGTATCAAGGAGCTGGGGTAAGTTTTGGAAGAATGGTGGTAATCAGCATGAATAAGAGAATATGAAAGATCAGGTCTGTAAGGTGAACATCTAGGTTTGTGTTGGAACATCTGTATATCTAAATACAAATAATGTATTTGAGGTGTTAGCTGTGCATGTGTTAATCTTTTTCATTCATTACTTAATTTTCTAGCCACTGGACACCATTTTTTGTTAGGTACAGTGGTGATTAGTGAGAATGAGCTAAACAGCAAAATGACTACATTTCCTGTCTTCTTAGACACGCATGTGGACGGGCAGCAGATTGTGGGGTATACATGATAGGAATATTACAAGAAGTGAATAATTTGTCAGAAAATATCAGACAAGAGTAAATATGAGAGCAAAATGACTCTTTAATCCTTCTTCCCTTCACCAGTTTTTCCTCTTCTACCTCCAGTCATGAGGATTGAAATAAAGGAGCATCTGTTCAGATGTCTTACATGTCTCTAGGAAGAAAAAATGCAATCTCTGCACTCAAAGTATTTTCTACTTCACCCCTCATGTTACTTTTTCATTCAGTTTAGGTTATTCATAGTTAAAGTGACTGAATTTTGCCTGTCATTTGACATAGCTTCATAGTTTCCTTGTCAGCTTAATAAATCTGAAAAGGTCCCATTGTCACAGACTGGATGCCCCAGATGGTAAACTCTAAGGCAAAAATTAGCACAAGGGAAGTGTATCAGGGAGTGGTCTGAGGATTACCACCTGTCAAAAAGAAGGGGCAACAGAATTAGACAAGGTGAAAAGTTTGTGTTGAAATCTCAACAAAGACTTTGGCCAACTCCACAAATAGTTTCACAGCAGGATGGGCTTTCTGAGTCCCCAAAGCTTGGTGTGAGGTGACTGAGGTTTTATATGCAGGCATCTCCTGGTCACTGGGTGCAGGCTGCCATGGGCAGAGGCATGACCTCAGGCAGGATGACTCCCCTCAGCTATCTCAATGAAGAGTCTGAAAATCCAAATTGCTCTTCAGAATATTTCTGAGCTTAGCTGAGGTTGCCTGGGCTGTTATTCATACTTGCTGAATGGTCATTGGATGTGAGCTACCAGTGGGTGGGAGCATGACCTTGGACCAGGCCATTCTTTTCAGCCAAGGCGATTTTATAAATGGCTGATGGTGGGGTGCTCTCTGTGAGCAGTTCCTCCAGCAGCTAGTCCTTCAGTCCTAAAAGGAGTATGATTGTCACATCACAACATCTCCTACATTGAATAAAGAAAAAAGGTAACAAAACAATTTTACTTGAACACCTTTCTCTCTCGTGATACCTCCCAAACTATCTTTTCTCAGCCTAACGTCTTTCAAAAGTTGTCTTCTCTCCTGTCTCTATTTCTTGTAAATATAGTCCCCTGAACTCGTAATGAGCAAGTTTTCACCATACTCTGCCCTCTCCAAGATCCTCAAAGATATTCTAAGCGCCTGGTTCAGTCACCTCAATTCAGTATCTATTTCATATTATTATTTTTTGCATTGTTAACACCATTAGCTGCTGCATTTATTTTTGAAAGTATCTTGTTTTTTTTCCTTCTATAACATCCCATGACTAGGCTTCTACCTACATCCATGACACTATTTTAATTATCTCTTTGATTTCTATTCTTCCTGAAATTTAATTGTTGACACTGTCAATATTGGTCTATACATTCTTTTCTTTGTAAATCTCTAGTTGTGCAACCTTGATCTTTACCTTCATGCAGCTAACTTTCAAATCCATATTTCTCATTCTAAACACTCTCTCACTTTCTCAGGTTCCAAACATGTGTGTCTTAGATATCTTTCTTTCTTTCTTTTTTTTTTTTTTGACAGAGTTTTGCTCTTATTGCCCAGGCTGGAGTGCAATGACACAATCTCAGCTCACTGCAAACTCCGCCTCCCAGGTTCAAGCGATTCTCCTGCCTCAGCCTCCTGAGTAGCTGGGATTACAGGCATGTGCTACCATGCCTGGCTAACTTTTTGTATTTTTAGTAGAGACAGGGTTTCTCCATGTTGGTCAGGCTGGTCTCGAACTCGTGACCTCAGGTGATCCACCTGCCTTGGACTCTCAAAGTGCTGGGATTACAGGCTTGAGCCGCCGCACCTGGCTCCCAGATATCTTTCCATAGAATTCTTGATGGCTTCTTAATTAAACCTGTCAAAAATACTATCCGATTAGTTCCTTCTGGTTTCTCAGTGGTTGATGATATCTTTATTTCAGGGTTTCTCATACTTACCCACTGAAAGGAATCCCCTGTAGAATTAGATCACCCAGCACTCCCCCTGGAGATTCTGACTCACTAAGTCTATGTTTAGAGGCCCAGGAAACTGAGTTTTTGACACTTTCTTCAGGGAGTCCTTAGCATTAGTAAGTTTTGCAAAACACTGCTGTATGCCATCAAGTAGGGGAATTTCAGAGTCGTATTTATTGTACTTTCTCTTTTTTTAATACAACCTCTTGTTAATAAAACCCACATATATTGTATATATTTCCTTTTCCCAGGCTTCATTTCCATTTCTCTACTTGAGTTCTCCATCATCTTTCATATGGATTCACTTAATTGTTTTCTTTATAATATATGCCTCTAGTTTTACTATATCCGAAAGTTCCTTTTTCTTCATTGTTGCCTCTGTTATGTTTTAAAAGAGATCTGGTCACATTATTTCTCTTAGTTCTATGAGTGACAAGCCTAACACTTTGAATAGCACTCATTTTTTAAAACTTAGCTTTACTTTATGTTTCAGTCTGAATCTTCCAAGAAACAGACACCAAGATGGGACTAAGCATGCAAAGAGTTCCATAGGGAAAAGACCTGGTGAGACAAAGCAGGAACGGGGTAGGAAAGCTCAGACAGCCTTCAGCTCATGATGAAATTTTGTCTGTGGATGGAGGAGAAAGCTAAGGAATGTTGGATTAAAGCATCCTAGATTTCAGTTGCTTTGCGTACCCTAAAGATTTGGTGAGTCCATCTGGGAGTCCTTTAGCCAAAATGAGGGCTGTCAGATGAGTTGTTTTTCTGAGAAATTGATCTGCCTTTGTGTAGATCTGCCTTTTTCTTTCTCCTTTCTCTTTCTCTTTTTTTATCTTCATAAAAATCCTTTATAAAAAATATGCCAAGTGGTCCCCCTAGTGGCATGGAAGAATTATCCCATCCTAATACCTCCTTCCTAAAAAGTCTTACTGATAAAGGCTACAGGCATTCCTTACTACAGGCAACTGTAAGCAAAAAGAAAACCATGTGACTTCATTTCCATATTGCTGCTAAGGCAGACTAGCTCTCCAGCCTCCCCACCTGCTCCCCACACACTTTTTTCTCTAGCATGGGCAGGAAAAAATATCAAACAATCCGTTAATGAGCATTTGGTGAAGTGTAATGAATACAGTCTAATTCACTAATTGAGGCTCATTCCACAACTCTCCACTAATAAGCATTTTAATGTGCTTAACTGCAAGTGTCCAAAATAGTTATTGAGATGTGTGAAAATTTTCCATTCTGTATGTGAAAATTTTGATAATGTTGCAGCTTGATTAATTGAGAGAAAATATTTCACTAACAATGACGAAAATGTAAAAGCAGGAAAATCATACAATTACATCTTCTAAAATGGACTAACTGACAAATAACATTATTGAAATAATAAAGTATTGCCTGAAATAATGTTTATTGCAATGGGACTGATTTCAGTTTCCATGTGATGTCAAGCAAAATTGTCATTGAGAATTTCTTTGATTAACTTGTTAAAGGATATAACAAGTAATTTGTCAATATTTTATTAATTATAAAAGTCAGAAATGACAAATTTATGATTTTGGTTTGAACCAGATTTATTTTCTTCACTTTAAAAATGTACCTATTAAAGTTGAAATGAGTATAATGAATATATCAGTCAATATATAAAAACCTTCTCCTCTCTCCCTGTCTCTTACTTTCCCCTCCAATGTCCTTACTTCTTAGTGAGCTTCATTCCTATAGAAGTAAGAAAATTTCTCAAAATGATACTTTTCCATAACTACCTTGAGAACCACCCTTAGCTCCTACCAGCTTTGACATGAAAAACAGTCTTTTTCTGTAAAGGGTCCTAAGGTTAGCTTTGATGGTTTCTAAATCTGATTGGGTGATTCCTTAACTAATCATTGTGGAAAAGGAAATGTTCTGATTGCCCTGTCAAAGTCACATGCCCACCTCTTCAGCTGGGTGTAGCTTCACACTCAAACTACAGGACTGGAGGTGGGTAGCTCCCATAAGTGGGCATGGCTACTGGATAGACATAAATAAAGGATATCACATACAGTAAATAAACAAGAAATTTAAACTTGAAAGAATTCCACTTAGAACAACCATCATATTCTTCTTCAAACCTAAGGTAGAATTTTTGGAAAGATGGACATGGAATCATGTGGTACAGCTAAAAAATATCCCTGGAGAAGTCAGAATACTTTATTTTTTTTAAAATCTCACCAGACTGTGTTGTTTTGAGAAATGCAGTGTCCAGGTAACCCTAGATAACGTAGCACATCTTTCTTCAATCATAAAATGCAAGTTACTTTTTCTTCCCAATATACCTGCAAAACATTTTATGACATTCCATGGAAAAATGGTTTTATCAATCTTAACTATAAGTAGTTCTCAGTGGTAATATTTCATTGGTAATATTGGTAATATCCTAATTGTAGTGAAGGCAAATCCATCTTTTTGTACATATTTTGTTCTTTTTAAAATATATTTTGTTCTAGGATAACCCAGTCCTTGGCAGGAACTAAAGAAACCTATTTAAACTCTATTTCCTGTTCTACCTGCCCCAGAATTTTATTCCTCGACTCTAGTCCAAACCTCCCACTTATCAGCTATGCAATGAAGTCAATGTACTCTAAAAAGTTTAAAAATTCTTTACATCCATGTGCACAACCAGCAAGTCATTTGGAATTTCCAAACAAATCCAACAAGCATAAGGATATATATGTATAGATACACTTATTGGCAGAATCTCTTCTGAATGTGAATGAGAAGAACTGGTTCAAGCTACATAAGATCATTTATGTACTATGAATGAGTGTGGCATTGATATAGGGGATAAGTGAGGAAGGAAAGACACTCTACATATCAGAAAAAGTGCAGTGTTCATTACAAAGTGTTGACTGGGAGCCAATTAAGCAAATCCGTTTCTATCTGTCAATGCTGGTAAAGACAAGTCAACTAATATCTTAGCCTCATTTTCTCTGATCTGAAACATGGTTTAAAAATTTGTATTTGTTTTATTTTTATTGACTTTAACATTTTTCAGTGTTGGAGAAATTTCATGGAATGTGTCTTCATTTAAATTCTTCACTTATTAAACTTTGGTTTTTGACTTTTCATTACTCCTTCCTGACATTGAATTTGAAAACTTGTTTCACATTATTTCCTGATATTAGGGCTAAAATCTGAGGTTAAACAATTTTAGGGTGGCGAAATATATTATGGTACTGAACAGAAGATTTTCTAAAGTTGGCCCAGTGCAAGAAGACACTAAATGTTCCCTCACCATAAGCTTGACTTTATTCTTCTTTATGGGATAAGGTAAAATTACATTATTAGGGAAAGATAACATTTCTCCTATACAATAGAAAGAGAGATGTTGAAAGAAAAGTAATTCTCAAACTGGCAAAGCAATGGAGAAGTATCCATCTTCATTGGATCATGTCTGAAGGCAAGGTGATTGTTTTGAGACAATTCCTAGAAGTTCTTAGAAAATAGTGCTTAAACTTCATTACAATGCAGTGGCTGTTTGCCTTTGGATATGTGCAAGAAGCTATTCAAGGAGATGGGAGACACTGGTTATGTGAATGGCATTGGTTACATCCTCATGAGGACTCAGACCATGAGAATATTTACAACAGACAAAGATCTTCCAAGACAAAGAAGAAGACTCATCACTTAATGTTTTCTTCTCAAAAATGATTGTCAGAAGCAAACTTGATGGGGTAGAAAATGGACAACTCAGCATATAAGTCTTGACTTAAAACCAAATCAAATTATATTTCTAGAGAAATTGATTTCTAACCAAATTTGGATGAACTGCTTCCTATGCAGTGGATAACAATCTTTCAACAACGAAGTGAAAATTAAACAAGTATTATTCAGGAAGGCAGTTGGAAGTAATGGAAAAACTGTTGGCACCAGACTTCTTGGGTCAAATTTTGAAACTCATATTTACTAGCTGAGTAAGCCTGAATAATTTAGCCCCTCTATGTCTCAGTTTCCTTCTCTGGTGAATGGAAATGCCCAGGGATTTTCATAATGATTATTGAGATTACTTAAGATATACATGTATCTGATTTATATGGGATGTGAAGTGCTGAGCTCATGAAAGGCAGTCAATATATTTTAGTATTTTCTTCCTCTACCAACAGGAAGTTTACAGGAAGAAAGTCTTCTCAGATTATTCCCAAAATAAGACAATCCCAAAATCTAAAAGAAACCAATGATAATGAATTATATAACAAAATCAAAATTACATATACATATGTGTGTTATGTGTGTACATGATGTGTGTGTGTGTGTGTGTGTATAACCTAACTGCCAATGTAATATTATTTACAATGTGATGTTATTTAGAGATGGAGCATTTGGGACATAATTAGTGTTAGATTAGGTCATGAGCATAAGGCACTGGTGATGGGATTAGTGGCCTTTTGAGAAGAGCTAGAGATCTCTCCACACAATGAGAAAAGGATATAGTGAGGAGGCAGTGGTTATCTGCAATCCAGGAAGAGTGCCCTCATTAGCCACTGAATTAGCTAACATCTTGATCTTGGATTTTCCACTTTCCAGATATGTGAGAAATAAATGTCATTCAGTCCATGGTATCTTGTTAGAGCAGCCTAAGCAGACCAATACAATATATAGTTACCTGTTGCAAAATGCCTGTAACATTATAATGCATATCATGAGAACATATCTAAAATGTAAAAATAATCCACGAGTTTTCTTTCTACTGTCAACGTCTATTCTAGAAAACCCTACTTTTGGCAATTCAGATGCAGCAGGAATTTCCACTACTTAAACTTTACACTGACAGAAGTTTTCTTTCCTCTTGGTATCCTTGATACTTGATACTAATCTAGTACTTTGCAGGTGCCCAATAAATATCTGTTGAATGAACAAATAAATTAATAAATTCAGGTTACTTTTCAGATAATTATTTAACCTGTCTGAAAATTACTTTAAAAATTTGTGAAATGCTCCCTGTTATTCTACCTGTTCTAATATGTCCCTCTGTTAGAAGTAAAATTTTGGTGCATGCATATACACACATTGATTCTTATTGAAAACTTGTGTGGAAACCTTAAGGGCCAACAATAGACAAATACAAAGCCTTTACCTGGAAGTCCTAAGGGGAAGAAAAGCTGCTCTTCCCACATCAGACTTCGTGCACACTAATGCATTATGGTTTTCAGAGGAGGTGGAGTCGAGAACATAAATCTTTTCGGCTGGTCATACTCTTACATATATATACATATTTGCATTTCTAGTCCAGGCACCTTCATTTCTAAGTCTATTTGTCTGAGGCCTTCAGCTAAGGACCTCAGGTAACTCTGCCAGGACCACTTTATCAGAGAAAGAGGAAACCTTGAATAAATGTTTCTCCACTCTGACTCAGTATTCAGTACTTCTCCACTTTGACTCAGTATTCAGTACTTCTCCACTCCTTGAATTTCCTCCTCTATTTCTCCCTAGCCCTTGGGTTCATCAAACTGTAGGAGCCTTTGTCCAGAGTTCCCCCAGCAGTGAGACCACTCCCACATCTGGGCTGATCCACCTGACCTTCTAACAGTTTGCTGTTCCATAAAGGAAGTGAAACAAGAGGGAGCTAGCTTTGTCTCCATTTCTGACCACTGCTTTCATGTTTTGGCTTTGAATCAACTGTCAGAGGCCTTAGAACCAGAGCTACTCCATCTTGAACAGGGGCTGGATAAAATCATGCTGAGCCTTAATGGGCTGCATTCATAGTAGGCATCCTTAGTCACAGGATGAGATAGGAGATCAACATAAGATACTGTTCACAAAGACCCTGCTGATAAAACAGAATGCACTAAAGAAGCCAGCCAAAACCCACCAAAACTGAGATGGTAATGAAAGTGACCTCTGGTTGTACTTACTGCTATTAATATGCTAATTATAATGCATTAACATGCTAAAATACCCTCCTACCAGTGCCATGACAGTTTGCAAATGTCATGATCACGTCAAGAAGTTATTCTATATGGTCTAAAAGGGAAAAGAACCCTCATTTCTGAGAATTACCCATCCTTTTCCTGGAAGTCTCATGAATAATCCACCAATTACTTAGCATGTAATCAAGAAATAACTATAAGTATACTCAGTTGGGTGCCCCATGACACTGCTCTGCCAATGGAGTAGCCATTCTTTAATTCCTTTACTTTATTAATAAACTTGCTTTCATTTTACTCTATTAACTTGCCCTGAATTCTTTCTTTGCACGAGTTCCAAGACCTTCTCTTGGGGTCTGGATCCCTTTCCAGTAACACAACTATTCTTGCCATCTGGCACCCCAGCTCTCTAGTTGAGCTGAGCTCCTCTGTTTCTCTCTCTCTAACACACACACAAGATAGGCAGGACTTAGATACTCATCATTTTAAGGAAATTAGCTTTTCTGGAACTTGTAAACATTCCATGAGTATATATCAATTTTACATACTGAATCTCTTTATCTTTCCATAACTTTTCTAATGGAATCAGCTTCAGGAAATCATCATATCTTGATTTGGCAAAGATAATTTCTTTATAACTTTTTAATAGAATATCACATATATAAGATGAAAAGAATGTTGGCTAAAGGTAAGCCTAAGCTAACTGCATTTCACAATAGACTTTGGGTGGTAACTTATGTGAAATACATGAAGGAAGTTTAAGCAAAATATCAGGTGTGACAAAATGACACGTTAGAATGGAGTTTGAAAATCAATTAAGATAACTGAAAAAAAAAATATGCAGTCTTATGGAATTCCTGCAATTGGGGCGAATATTTGGTCTGATTTTCCTGGCAACCCAAGTGAAACATAATTCTCCTTTTTCACATATAAAAAAAAATGTATTGAACCCTCAGGGGAGGTTGGCACTTCCCAGAATTTCTCTCTTAAGAAAAGTTGTCACAAAATGCTTTAGAAGGGAATGAGAAGAGAGGAATAATCTTCATAAGGGAAGAAGACTTCACACACAGAAATAAAAGACTGATTAAAAACAAGCATCAGGGTTGACATGTACCAGTTTAGACATGCCCAAGGAAATGACTTTGAAAATATTGTGTCTTATGTCCTTTGCTAGTTCTTTTGCTTTGTGGGATCTTACCTCTTACTCTTATTCTTCTTTAGAGGCAATTATTTTAAAGAAGTGGCTCTCAGAGTATAGTCACAGTACTGGTAACAGCAGCAGTAAGTGGAAATTTGTTAGAAATGCAAACTATCGGGTCCACTTGCTCAGTCAGAAATTCTAGAGGTAGAGCCCAGGAATATGGTTTAAGAAGTCTCTATATTCCTGGCATGGAGGTTTTAGCCTGTAATCTCAGCACTTTGGGAGGCTGAGGCAAGTGGATCATTTGATGTTGGGAGTTTGAGACTAGTCTGGTTAACATAGGGAGACTCTGTCTCTACAAAAAAAATTAAAAATTAGTCTGGCATGGTTATGCACCTGTAGTCCCAACTACTCAGGAGGCTGAGTTGGGAGGATCACTTAATCCCAGGAGTTTGAGTCTGCAGTGAGCTATGGATCATGCCACTGCACTCCAGCCAAGGTAACAGAGCAAAACACCATCTATAAACATAGATGGTTCTGATGTACATTTCTTTCTGAAAACCAGTGCTCTACAGCCTTATTTTTTGCCTCCTGAACATATTTCCTTCACTTTAGGATTGTCTACTGAAACTCTCTGACATCTAGACACATGACTATCTAGTTACTGTCTCAAAGGAGATCTCCCTCTATCTCAGTTAGAACCAGCTCATTATGGCTTGTTGGGAAAATCTCATTTTACGAATAAAAAATAATGATCTCTAACTTACAAAATGACTTCTATCAATCATGTTAACAACCTCAGCAAAAGGTTATCTTGGTAATTTATCCGTATCAGCTGCTTCTCACTGCGACTCAGACATTTAGAGATGCATTTGCAAATGTGCAATTAGAACAATTTGGAAGAGAGTGACTAACAAGGGAGCGCAGTTGTTCTCCTAGCTGAAGATAAAGAAGCAGGGTCATTTGTTGTGGCATGTGGTCTAGAACTTGTTGTACTAGAACAGAGATACTTGAAATATCCTCTAGTATAAAACACAATCCTGAAGTTCAAGATCGGTAGAGCATTTCCGTGTTTCAGGCATTCTATTTATTCAATAAATAGGAACATATGTATACATTTATCTCAAGGCTCAAGGAATGTAAGTACCTTTAAGTGTATTTGTGATTGTGTATATACTAGTCTGAGGTAAGAGCGTTCCATTAAAACTAGAGTACAATGCCAAAACTGCTGACTTGTCAAAGCATTCTGGTATGGTAGAAAGATAGGGAACTACACCAGAATTTAAATTTGAGTTTTTCAGTTACTCTTATGGGATCAAGAGTGAATTACTAAACTTTCACAATTGTTTATTCATTTAGAAAATTTGACCTGTGATATCTACTTCATTGAGGTGCTATTACTATGTAAAATATTTGTAGAACATAGGCTTTATATTTATTATCTTTTTGTTCCCCTGCCTTTCTTTCCTGGCTAGTAAATACCTCCAAAATTTAATCATTAAGATGCAGAACTTTAAATCTGGTTTAAAAGTAAGACCTAGATATTTCACATGTACATACTTTTTATCCATGATATTGTTAGATATTATAAGAAAATGTATATTCTTTTAACAATAATATATAATAGATTATATATATATATTAGTCTGTAGTTTATACATAAAAAAGAAATGCATTGCCACCTAGAATAGAAGTTGTCATGATCCAAATGGACTTCATACATTAATTGTGTATTGAACTAGAATCCTGAAAAATTGATTTTGACATAGCCTGGAAAAAAATGAAGTGTAAAAAGGAAGTTGTTGGTACAAGAAATGGGTGAACTAGGCTTAGTATCTCCTAATTCTGTGGTGGAAAATATATATTGATATAATCAAATTCATATTAGTGAGTCAGTAATTGCACGGGACCAGAAATTCTACTCATTGGTTACAAGGGATACATAAAAAACAGCACTGTGACAAGGAAATACTATTACACACAAAGACAGAAATACTATTACACACAAAGGAATATAACTCATTCTATTATAAAGACACATCCACATACATGCTCATTGCAGCACTATTCACAATAGCAAAGACATGGAATCAACCTAAATGTCCATCAATGATAGATTGGATAAAGAAAATGTGGTACATATACATCACGGAACACTATGCGTCCATAAAAAGGAATGAGATCATGTCCTTTGCAGGGACATGGATGGAACTGGAGGCCATTATCCTTAGCAAACTAAAGCAGGAACAGAAAACCAAGTACTGCATGTTCTCACTTATAAATGGGAGGTAAATAATGAGAACTCATGGGCACATAGAGAGGAACAACACACACTGGGGCCTATCAGAGAGTGGAAGGTGGGAGGAGGGAGAGGATCAAGAAAAATAACTAGTAGATACTAGGCTTAATACCTCGGTGATGAAATAATCTGTATAACAAACCTCTATGGAACACGTTTACCCATGTAACAAACCTGCATATCCTGTACGTGTACTCCTGAACTTAAAAGTTAAAAAAAAATCCTGCCTTCTTCGAGCTCAGAATCTAAGAGGGAAGACAAGAAAAATCCACTAGGGGTAATTTTTAGATATGCAATATTTTATTTTAAGCTTTTGCCTGGTTAGAAGTTTACACTACTTAGTCTAATTATCAAGAAACTTCTCCAGATTTTTAAAGTATGTGAGTATCTCTATTTTTCTTTATGAACTTCCTACTTTCTAGAATAATAACGATCAGTAGTAGAGGATCAATAGTGTATAACTTACCTTACTGGAGGCATTGACAAACTTTTTACATTGGATTGACCTGTGCTTAATAGCTTTAGAACCAGCAAGTTTAAAGTTTGTTTTGCTTCCTAGATTCCAATGGAAACTTTTTTTTTTTAAGTTCTTGAAATCTCTGAGCCAGTTTTTCCATTTGTAAAAGGGTCATCTACAGCAGAGTGCAAAATTTTGGCAAGAATTTTTATTTCCAACAATGCAGGTGATGATATCAAATTTCCTCATTACTGATTATTCAATATCACATGGTTAAGATCTGCTAGAATTTTCCATTCCAAGATACTTAAAAAAAGATAAATACTTTTAGTGTTATGCTATGGAGTCTTATAATTTGAGAAGTTTACAATTAAAGGAATTTAGTATGAGATTATAAATTGAAAGCATGTGAATACTCTATTTCTCAAAAATAATGTTATTTAAGCATTTAACATTCAGTAATAATCATTGTCTGGAGTAATTGGTAAACTGGCAGTTGTATAATGGTAGTTTTTTAAAAAAATTATGTCACTCTTCATATAATTAGCAGCTGACATTCTTTTCCCCCAGTAAGTTTTCCCATTTCTACCTCCTCTTCTTTCCTCTTCTCACTTCTGATAATTAATATTAAACATTACCATGTATTATAGTCAAGTACTGCTAGTATTATTTTTTGATGTCAAATCGTTTGTATTAACAAACCTGCACATGTATCTCTGAACCTAAAATAAAAGATAAAAAAGATAAATATATACGTTTAGCTCTGCTTTTATAGCCCTCAAATTTTCCTGGATTCCAGTTTTAAATATTACTTCTCATCCACGGTTTTGTTTTTCTTCTTCAAGAATAGATTATCCTTAACTTTCTTCTATTTCCAACACTGTCTCACTGTTTTTGCCAATTTTATTCTTCTCTTCAATTTCTTTTATGATATTTTTAGCTAATTCCATTTAACAATGAGCACACGCTGAGCATATTTGTAGTTTTTCTATACTTGTAAGAATTTTTTTCTTTTTAAAAATTTCTTTCCTAAATTTGTCCAATTTTTGCTTTGCCTCTCTCTCTTGTTTGGCCAGTATTCTTCTGAGTGATTTCTGACTCAAGATGTTTTATTTTCTACTCTAAAGATTTATTGAAAGATATTTAGTTCAAGGTGAGATCTTATGATGTATCCCACTTCTGCTCTGTGGTTGAGTTTTTGAGGAAGAAAATTTTTCATTGATTGAAATATTTATGGTTGTATATTTTTCTTCTTATACATCAAAGTGATATATCTGATTAGACATCTTCTATTAATTTTTATTTTAAAAGACTTGTCTTATCCTGGACAATTAATAACAGATGATTTCATATCGACACAGTGAAGAGTTTGGGTAGCTTGTTAGGTTTCTTAGTTTAAGAGCAACTTTCCCTTTGTCACAGAAAACTGCAGATTCTTTAAGAAATGATACCCTGTGGAGGAAGGCTCAGTTTGTCTTCTACTTTTATAATTCATTCTCTCTCTCTCTTTCTCTCTCTTCACCATCAAGTTTACAAATATATCTCTCCCTTTCAAATCCACTTCTTAGCAAAATATGCTATCTTCCTAATACTGTTTTTTTCTGTTCTCGCCCATGTTTTACTACTTTCACCCAATTTCACAGTATCAAGTGCCATGGTCCACTAGATCTCAGTGATGTTCGCATTATTTCTTCAAGTAGTACAGAACCTTTTTTTCTTAAGGCAATTTTTATCTGCCTTCCACAGTGATGGACATCTGCTGTGTTTAATTTTTATTGTTTCTATCTGATCTTGTTTCAGCATGAACTCTGGAATAGAGTCTGCTGGTTTTTATGTTGATTCTCTGACTGCTTGTAGCTTAAAGATTGTATAATTCTCTGTACTATAGTTTTATGGTGTGTATTGGTGATGAGTTATTTGCTCTCCTTGTCAATGGGTATGGTTTTTAAAGATAAAGGATAGAGAGATTCTGATTTAGAAAGCCTCTGTTATACCATGGAACCCCAAAATGTCCTTTATTTTATTTAACTTTGGCCACAGACCCTCAATGATACAGCTAGAACTGTGAGGACAAGAACAATATTTCTCTTTGCAAAATCAGCATATAATCATGGAATGATAAATGTGGACTTAGTACTTCAACCCGAACCTAGGGGACTGAGTCCATCTCACTATGGTTTAGCGATATTGCAGTAGCTATGATCTCATGAACACAGGGCTTTAATGAGCAGAAAAACAGCAGGTAAATCAGCAAAGAATTTATCCAGAAGGACTCAGGTTTATGGGTATCTGATGTAATAGAACATATATTAATATGTCTGGTCAAAAGTCTCAGAATCAAAAACTGAGAGACTATTTGCAATATGGCTTTCAGATCACTTTTTTTGTTTTGTTTTGTTTTTGAGATGGAGTTTCATTCTTGTTGCCTAGGCTCAGTGCAATGGCGCAATCTCACCACAACCTCCGCCTCCCACGTTCAAGGGATTTTCCTGACTCAGCTTCCCGAGTAGCTGGGATTACAGGCGTGTGCCACCACGCCTGGCCAACTTTTTGTATTTTTTGGTAGAGACGGGGTTTCTCCATGTTGGTCAGGCTGGTCTTGAGCTCTTGACCTCAGATGATCACCTGCCTGGGCCTTCCAAAGTGCTAGGATTACAGGCCTGAGCCACAGCACCCAGCCCAGATCACTTTTTATTTTGGTTGGTAAAACACTCTTCTCAGCATCTGACTAATATAATTATCAGGTACTCTTTTCTTCAAATTCATTATTGAAATAATGAGTGATTTAGAAAAATAGCAATGGTTTAGACTTTATCAATATTCATTATTCTTCCTCACTGATGGCTTTCTTAGACTTCTTTTCAACTTTCCATCTCCCCACTCTCCTCCCTAAAAACAAACAAACAAAACCAATTAACAGACTGAACTCTTGTCCATTTCCACTCACATCCCACCACCAGTTTGAAGCCCATGAGAGTTCTGGCAATCGCACTCAAAGCAAAGTGAATGATTTCTGAGGTACTTATTTACAAAGATATTTTCGTGAAAAATATGATATTGGAAATGCTAGGTTGTACTCCACAGTCTGTAATTAATTAATAGGGGACAGAGTAAAAATCTCCTTTAAGTTGTCATATCTTTGAATGTTTTCTCCCCAAACACAAAACATGGGACAACATATCTATCCACAGCACTTTTACTAAAGCATTTGCCTTGCTGTTCTGATTGATTGATTGTTTGTTTGTTTGTATGTTTGCAATGTCGGTTTCAACTCACCTTTTGATATTGTGACTTTGTTCCCCACGGCCTTGCACTGGCTTTCAGATTCTATTCTAGTCTTACTGGTTAAAACTTTTGTCTCCTCACTCTCAAACATGACTTTGAGCTTTTCTCTGGCTAGCTTGTTTGAATATATCTTTGATAAATTCTATATATGTTTAGATCTGGACAAATATACACCTACCTCACTGAGATGAACTGCCACTGAGACCATTCTCTGCATGCCAGTGGGAGCTAAAGAGTAATTGATGGCTTCAAAGTTTATTAAACATTCAGTGACTACCTGCTATGTAACAGGCAATGTATTAGTGGTGGAGATGTAATGGTGAGTGGCAGTGATGTGATCTCTCCCTTTATGGAGGTTTCAGTTTTGTAAGATAAAGGAGTAAGTCACGAGGTTTTCCAGTAAAATGAGTAATGGGATAAAAAAGGAAGTCCATTTTTACCAGGGGAAAACTAGAGAATACATAGTGAGATGAGAAGGGATTCTTATCCTGCTGAAGAGACTTTCAATTGAGACCAATGGATGAGCTGAAGTTGTAAGGTTGGAAGCTTGGGGCTCTCATCATGTTGTCTTAGCCATCTCCAGCTAATTCAGCCACCCCAGATAAGGGTCCAGTAGCAAAGCAGAGAAAAGTCATTCCCGCTGTGCACACCCAAATTAGTTTGTTTTGCTTTGTTTTGTGTGTTGTTTTTGAGGGAGGATCTCACTCTGTCACTCAGGATGGAGTGCACTGGGGCAATTACTGCTCACTGCTGCCTCAATCTCTAGGGTTTCAAGAGATCCACCCAGTTCAGCCACCCCAGTAGCTCAGACTACAGGTCTGCGCCACCATGCCCCACTCATTTTTTGTATTTTTTCTACAGATGGGGTCTCACATTGTTACCCAGGCTGATCTTGAACTCCTGGGTCCAAGTGATCTGCCTGCCTTGGCCTCCCAAAATGCTGGGAATATAGGCATGAGCCCAGCACCCAGCTCCATTACCCAAATTCTTGATCAAATTCATGAGCATAACAAAACAGGTGTGGCACTATGTATTTATTTTGGGGGTACTTTGTAACTCAGCAAGAGTTGACCATAACAAAATGTGTTATCTGCAAATGACATGCCACCATAATTACCATAATCTTTTTTTTCTTTGAGATGGAGTTTCTCTCTCTGGCCCAGGCTGGGGTTCAGTAGCGCAATCTCGGCTCACTGCAACCTCCATCTCCAGGGTTCAAGGGATTCTCCTGCCTCAGCCACCCGAGTAGAGGAGTTTTTCTCTGGCTAGCCTGTAGTGGGACTACAAGTGCATGCCACCACGCCTGGTTAATTTTTTGTATTTTTAGTAGAGATGGGGTTTCACCATATTTGCCAGGATGATCTCAATCTCCTGACCTCATGATCCACCTGCCTCGGTTTTTAAAGCATGTGGCATTGACTTTGAAATGGTGGATGGAAGTCAGAAATTTTTTACGAGCGGTGATGAGGGACTGAAGAACAATGAGGAATACTATTGGAGACTGGAGGAAAGGAGGCAACTGTTATGTAGTCGCAGGATGTTTGGCAACATTGTTGTGTAAGGAAACGTGGAAGATAGAAAGGGCATTTAACTGACTCGTGGCTGGGAGAGTTGTAGGCAAAACATTTCAAAACGGCAATTAGCTTTTTCAAGCTTATTATATTAAAACATAACAAGAGGAAATTGAACTAAAGAAGGAAATGTTGAGTTTTTGAAGATAATTTAGCAGAGTCACAAAGAAGTAAACCTTGCTAGTTCTAAAATAAAACTGCCTTTTTTTCTCTCTCTCTATCCTACTAAAAGATTCACATAGTAGAAAATGATGTTAGAGCGTAAAAGTTGTCCAGTGTAGGCTATAATCTTTGTTAAGATGTCAGAAATATATAAGGTAGTATATTCTAGAAACTATCAGCTATATAAAAAGCCTGCTATATAAGCATTTTAAGAAAGTAACTGATGGATCATCTCTATTATGAAACAATTTCTAAGAATCTCAATGTCGTTATCTCATACTAGCTCTATGTAGGCCAAAGATAGAGAATACCCCACCCCAAACACATGAGTGGTCATAGCGGTCATCTAAGAGAACCACAATAATATCCATAGGAAGCCCTAATGTGTTAATCTGTTATTACACTGCTACAAAGACCCACCTGAGACAGGGTAATTTATAAAGGTAAGAGGTTTAATTAACTCACAGTTCTGGATAGCTGTGGAGGCCTCAGGAAAATTGCAATTATGGTGGAAGGCGAGAGAGAAGCAAAGGCATATTTTATGTGGTGATGGGGGAGAGACGGCAAGGAGCAAAGGAATAGAGCTTCTTATAAAACCATCAGATCTTGTGAGAACTTACTATCATGAGAAGCGCATGAGGGAAACTGCTGCTATGATCCAGTCACCCCCATCAGGTCTCTCCCTAGACATATGGGGATGATGGAGATTACAATTCAACATGAGATTTGGGTGGGGACACAAAGCCTAACCGTGTCACCATGTGAATTAAAAGAATGAAATTAGGAGAAATTTTGCCATTTTTGGATTATAAGACACAAAGACATTAAACATATAAATGAGATATTTGGACTCCCAAGCTTTCTAAGGGCAGGAAGCTAGTTGAAAATACAAACAGGAGCTACTTCTTTGGGGAAAATGAGGATGACTCATTTGAAAGAATGAAGTACAGAGAAAACAGGGGAAAGAACCATGGGAAATTATTCCTACGGCATCACCTTTTAGTGTTGCACATATGTGGGATATGAGACTGGTTTGTTTAGTTCTCAGATCCTTAAAGAAAAGGAATCATCTGGATGAATCATTTATGAAGTGTTTCATCTAAACCTGGATATAATTTTCATTACAAGATCCTGGACTTGAGTCAATGCTAAAATGGGACAACATTTGTGGAGTTTTGGAGAGTGTAATTATACTTTTCACTAGGAGTAAATAATTAATCAAGAGAGGGTAGTCTGTGTAGAGGAAAGGTCTCAAAATTCCTTGCTAATCATCCCATTAAAAGAAGAAACTTAATCTCTTTTTCCTTGAATTTAAACTGGCCTTATTATCTTACTTGACCCACAGAATGTGGCAGAAATGACATCCTAGGACATTAAAAAAATAAGTCTAAGGGACACCAGATGACATGTAGAATATTCAATTATCCTGAGACTCTTATGTTGTGTGCAGAGGTTTGCAGGGAGAGAGAGAGGTGGGGGCGTGGAGAGAGATTGAGAGATTATTCCAAGTGTATTTCTGCACATGTATTGGATATTCCAATCCCAGCAAAAATAATGGAAGAGCCAGGTAATCCAACTGCAGCCAGAACTGAGGGCAAAGACATAGGGATCCATTTAATCAAAACAAACCATTTCCAGGAGTGTGAGTCAGCCTAGTTGAAGACCCCTTTCACTCAGAACTATTATAGATGGAACACCTCTCATGGTTCTGCTCAGGTCCCTGACGCACAGAATCATGATTACACACAAATGGCTACTTGATACCATTGAGTTTTGGGGTGGTTTTAAGTGCAACAATAGACAACAGCATGCTAACATTAAATATGATACTGGTGTATGAGCCTGAAGATCTAGAGAAAGTATGTTGCTAGAGGCATAGATGTAGAAGTCATCAAAACCTAAGTAATAATTGAAGCAATGGAAATGGATGAAACAGCTCAGGGAATGTGAGTGGAAAAGGAGAGCAGAAATGATATTGGAAATGAGTATAAGAGACAGATAATTAAATAGTTATATACAAACATTTTACCTACTCTACTAGAAAGGTTTATGGCTATCATAGCTGTAAGAAAGATACCATTTCTTATCTTTTCTTGGCAGATCACTGATGCTGTAAAGAGAAATAATGCTTGAACGTAGTTTGAAGGTTGAGTGAGAATTCGCCAAATGAAATGTGGAGTAATCAAACAGCATGCTTCATAGGAATTATGTGGAAAAGATACTTGGTTCTGCACCAGAATGTGGGCTTCCCCTTTCATCGTACGAAATTATCACTGGGAGAAGGTTATCCAGCAACCAACTGTAGTTCCCAGATATGTCTTGTGACTTAGTTCTTATCAACAGAAAGTGAGCTGAAGTGATATATGTTATTTCTGGGCCAGAATTTTAAGTATGTTTTTATTGTACGTTGCTTGTATCTTGTTTAGCAGCAAAATCTGAGAACCCCTGGTATTGCTATCAGCCTCGGGCCTGAATCACCATGTGGGGATGAATCATCTGCTAACTAAGAACATCCTCATTTTAGGGTTTCGTGAATAAAAAATAAAATTCTGTTTTGTTTGTTAAGCTACTGATATGTTAAGATTTATTAGTAGTAACATCTAGCATTATCTCCTTCTGCAGATGTACTAAAATGCTTTAAATTTTGATATTAAAGAAATGCAAGAAAGAGGGATTGAAAGTTTGCAGGGATAAGATGTGAAAGGTCTTATGTGTTCTTGGTTGAACTGAACAAATTTTCTTGAAGACAAGTGGTAGTGAATAGCATGATCAAAATTCTCTTTTGAGACGTAAGCACAGAAAATCATTTGATTGTCTTTGGTCCCAGCTTACTTCGCTTTTTAATGCAGAATATTATAATTTGAGTCTTTTTGCACACATTTTCAATCCACATCTATGTCTATTATCCTTTTATAGAAAGATCCTGTGTGTGTGAGAGAGAGAGAGAGAACATAAAAGGGAAGTATCATTTTTAACACGCAAGAAAACATACAGCGAACTTCTAATAACCTCCCAAATTCACAGGCTTATAGGCTGACAAGTCAGATTCATTGAATGGTAAAAGAATAGTACCTTTTTCCTCCCACTAAACTTATTAGTGTGTGTCTCACACTGTGAAGAATAAAGTAATGAGTGAAACGTAACCATTTGATATCTCTATTGTGTGTGCGTGTTGGTGTGTGTAAAGGAGGGAGAAAAGCTTCAGATATCTTAGTTCTATTTTCTGCAATGGGACATATTACATAACTACTACTTGTTGACCTGTAATTATAAGAGAGCCACCTTTATAAACATGAATACAGGGAAAACTAATTAGATGCTGACAATAAGTAAATATTATTTTTTTAATTAGATCTCCTTCTATTGGAAATCCTGCTTTGTTCCTGTTACTTCAGTGTGAATGACATTTGAATCATAACAGTGTCTCACAGAACGGTCTTTCAGGGATGAAAAGGACAGGTGCAATGGCACAGTCAATGAATATCTTTTCGTATCTTTGCTAATCTGAAGTCAATTAAATGTAGTCCCCAAAACAGCTGCTTTTACTGATTTGTATACCAGCATAATTAGTGCTGAAACTGTTCAGACGGCACATTTTTTGTATTCGTATATTTTGATAGCTCTTTTGTCACGTATTATTTTTGCATAGCTGGTTACTATCTTGTAGTTGGAATGCTCAACTTCAGTTAGCATGAGGGCAAATGCAATTTGATGGTTTATCAGTACCAGACCCCCAGCCTCAAAAATCAATCTTTTTCCCTCTTCCTCTTTTTCTCTCCTTCCCTCTCTCTCTATTGCTCCTGCTCTCTCTCCTCCCAATTCTTCTCCATCTCCACTCTCTCTCCATCCCTCTCCTTCTCTCCCCTTTTTTTTTTTTTTTTTTGAGACGGAGTTTCGCTCTTGTTACCCAGGCGGGAGTGCAATGGCGCGATCTCGGCTCACCGCAACCTCCGCCTCCTGGGTTCAGGCAATTCTCCTGCCTCAGCCTCCTGAGTAGCTGGGATTACAGGCACGCGCCACCATGCCCAGCTAATTTTTTTGTATTTTTAGTAGAGACGGGGTTTCACCATGTTGACCAGGATGGTCTCAATCTCTTGACCTCGTGATCCACCCGCCTCGGCCTCCCAAAGTGCTGGGATTACATCTCCCTCTTTCTTAACTGCCTCTATTCAGCATATATATTTTTAAAGAAATGAGAGAAGGATCCACTGAGAAAGTCATACTTTGTGTGAGGTGCAGCAGTAAGAAGGGAGTAGGATATAGCTTTATGGAGATAATTTTTCCACTAGAAACCTTTGACTTTTGAAGCAGCCTCTGAGACACAGGTTGAGACACTTGTAATGGATATGTGAGGGTAATGGCCACATCCCTTGAGTAATAAACACATATGTCATTGTGGAACCAGGAGGCCAAGTTATGCTACCCATTTGGATTAAAATTTTATCAAAATGCCATGCATTGAGAAGCAGCTAAGGTCTTACAGAAGAAAAATTAAGGTAAATAATGTTAAAACAAGATTTTCTATCTTAATAATTAAGGAACAATAGTGATTTTTTACCTTGTTTTTATATATTAGAAACTAAATTCTGTATGAATTCATATTTGTACTTCAGATCTCAGGAAAAAATGTAAAAATTATATTTTAGATTTTATAAAATAACTCCCACTTTTGCTTCAACACAACAGTATTTGACGTCATTTAGTGAGGATATATCTAAGAAGCTTCAATGATAGAAATGGAATAAGCTTGGGAGTGAGAAAAAAGCCAGTAACTCAATATAATGCATACAATTTAAAAATGTTTACTTAAATATTTTTAGCTACATGGTTATTACCTAAAAAAATTGTTATAATAAAATTTCGGGTTGTTGTACTGATGATTAAGTGGTTGGACTAATGATAATGTTTAAAATGCCAGGTAGATTAGTTGGTTTGCATTGAACATGTTTTTCTTTAGGCATTATTCTATGGTCTGTAATAGATACAAACATGAGTAGCATAAAGATGTGTTATGATAATGGTTGCCATTTCAGCATTTTGACCTAAAAATATCAGATTTATATACTTCAACCTAAAATCTTCCCTAAAATAACTAAAAATCTAGTAGAATTGAGAGTAACATTTATATACAGAGAGAGTATTGATATCTACACAGTAATAAATGTTAACAGAGTAATATGTACTACAGGAATATAGAAATAATAGATTTAATCTCTGTGAGGTGAGATTGAATTTAGGAACTCTCATATAAATGGGCTTTCAATTTTGCAAAGAATTTGTCAGGTACAAGAGAAAGAGAGAGGTAGAGATAGATAGATAGATAGATAGAGATACGTAGGGAATCTTCAAGAAATGACAATTTTCTGGTGGTCACTCATCTGAGAATTCATTAAGCTGTTTTCACAGCCAGTAAAATGTTTTCCTCTAAAAGCATGCAAATATTCACATATTATATAGATAAATACACTAGGGAATTTTTTGAAGTCCAATTATTGAAGATTTGGTTAGGCTGAATGCTATAAAGTAATTAAAAATGGATTCAAACTCTGCTGACAGTATATTCTATTGTTTTGTATTTGGGTGTACATTCAAACTATCTAAGTCTGTTTCCTAATCTTGAAAGTGTGGATAACGATATCTCTCTTACAGAGTTTTTGAAAGGATTAAGTGAATTAATATATCTAAAACCCCTAATTGAATGCCAAGAATAGGCACCATCAATAAATCATAATGCTCTGTATCACAATAGGTAGAGAGGCTAATTCCATTTGGAACTGCAATATTTAATTTTATGACTAATATTTAACAAAAAATACTTGTTTTAGCAACAGAAAAAAGATCCTTGCATTTTTGAGGAGTGCTGCAGGGTCTTTTCTTGTTGTTGTTTTCCTAGTCTTTATGTATTTTAAAAAAAAATTAACATTTTTGTATAGCTGATCCATTAGTGACCTTAAGAGAGAAATCATTTGGTGTTTTTTAATGAAATTTGTGAATAAGTAGCTTAATTATAATCATTCTCAGGCTCTCCTTATGCTTAATAAGTGTGTGTGCTTCTAATACTTTAAAGAAATCACCTAGGCTTTCCAAATGTGCATGGAGAAATGATTTTCAAATAACTAAAGTACATGAAGAGATGGGTTATGACCACACGATGGTGGCAAGGTCAAGAACAGGTGTACCAGGCAGGACCTGTGACTTATATGCTGAATATTTATTTCTCATTGTAAGTATGCAAGGGTATTGTTATCACCCCAATTTAAAGGATGAAGTAAGTAAGACTCAGCAGAAGTCAGAGACTGTATAGATAGAGCTTCTTATTCATGCTGGCACTGCCAGTTTCTAAGATCAGTGGCCATGGGGAAGCTACAGATCATTAGTGGGACTCATTGCCATTGGAAGTAACTGTGACATGTTTGGCAAAAAATGTAGAACCTGTTAACCACTAGGTGAGGAACCTCATGCAAATCTCATTTAAGAGTTTAGGGGACTTCTGATATCTTCTTAAGATGAATTGATTTTGGAAAGGACTATCAATATCTTCAAAATAATTATCACATTAAATAGCTATATGCATGAATTGCTTTTTTTCTTTTTTTTTTTTTGGTGGTAAGTCCTGCAACCATTTAGTGCAAATGGGACTTAGGAAAAAAAGATAAAAACATCAAACAAATGTAATGTAAATCACCTGAGTTGTCAACATAACCCTATATATAATTTCAGGTCCACATGCTTGTCAGAGAAAAGATAGAAATAGAAGGTGAGTCTAAATCTGTCCTGTGTATTACATAAATTACAATATATGTATATATATATAAGTATACACACACCCCCACACACCTACACACACACACATATATATGGATAACCCATTTTATTTACTCTATAAATGAGGAAACCGAGACTTAGTTATATATAGAAAATGCACAAAACATAAGGTGATTAGAGAAGAATTGGGACTCTGATTCTAAACCCCATGACCTTTCTATTATCCAATATATATTTTTGAATATATGACATAAATGACATTCATTCATTCTTTCAACAGATATTTACTCAGCATCTACCCTAAGCCAGACATTTTCCTAGAATATGTATATGATTAAACTCAAACTGTTACCTCTTAGGCACTCACAGTCTACTAGTCATGATGTACGTAAACACACACATCAAAACTGATGTAAACACAAAATGGAACAAAGAAGCAGGATTGATGCATGTGGGAGTGTCAGGTGATTTTTGAGCTGGGTCTTGGAGGACAATATATTTCAAGTGACAAGGACATGCCAGACAGGGAGCATCAGCCTGGCAAGGAAGAACATAGAGCCAAAACTGGCCTGGGAGACATAAGGTTGGGATATAAATGCTGCCTGTCTCCGCTCTCAGCAGGCCTTCCCACTGCCGCCTGCTGCTCTCATCTATTTTCTGGCTTTGAAATTCCCCTGCACTCCCAAACCTACTATTACATTCCCATTCCCCCTCCTCCACCTCCTCACCTAATGTCTAAAACACATGGGTATGTGAGATAAGTGGGTGAGCAAGTTGCAAATTGAGAAGGGGAGGGGTGGAGTGCAGGAGCATCCGGAAGGGTGAAGGGCACAGGAATGACAGGCGCCTAGGCCTGGAAACCCCATGATTGCCTTCCTTCACCTTGAAACCTTTCTTGTTGTTCCATGGCCAGCATCATACTTTGCCAAATGATTTTCACTGGTAGCTTCCTTTGGGCTGATTCAAAGGTAAAACAAAGCAGATCATCAAGTTCTATAAATGAGATAATATAAAAAAAATTACAGATTATTTACAAAGGAAAAAGAAAACATTTGAAAAAAATATCTTGAACAGCAATCCAACCAAGAGCTTAATTTGTAGGCTCTCTTTAAGCAATCACCACCAGGTGATGCTAATTAGCCTGAACAGTGCACAGGTGTTACCCTACAAGGGAAGTAAGTAGATAAATTCATAAATAAATAAATTGCAGCTTCAACATAGCTGCCTATGTCTCTCCTCATTGTCTCCAAATACGCCACTGTTAAATATGTTTTAATCTCTAATGTGTTAGTTATGCAAACTATTGTGATTATCTGAAAAACATTCCTAATATAAAAAACTGAAGAGTCATCCATTTGTTCCTTTGTATATCCATTTGTGCATTCATTTAAATCAAATAATGATCTAAAGTACTACATACCAGACACTATGCCTGGCACTAGGAATAAGGTGATAGAGAAAAACGAGGTTGGTCTTTCTTTTATGGGCTTACCGTCTACTAGGACAGAAAGATATTAATTAAGTTACATAATTAGGTGATTGCAGTTTAATGTCTTCAAGGGGGGCAATGTAAAGGACAGTATCAAAATAGGTAAATACGGAGATCTGACTTAGTTTATGCTGCCAGGGACTGCTTTCTCCTAAGGTAGTGGGAGTTGTGATTGAGTCAATGCATAAAATAGGAAAAGGGTAGTAGCATTAATTCCAGACAAAAGAAAAAGAAGAGTTCTGCAGCAAAGCAGAACAGCTAGAACAACATAAAGTCTTGTGTGACTGGAACCCAGAGCAAGCAGACTCTTATGCTGTGAGACTACAGAGTGAATGAGTTTTCAAAATGCTGTTAAAAAACTGATATTTGAATTCCTTCCAAATGTTCTAAAATATTTGGCTGGGCATGGTGGCTCATGCCTGTAATCCCAGTATTTTGGGAAGCCAAGGTGGGTGGATCTTGAGGTCAAGAGTGCGAGAGAAACCTGGCCAACATGGTGAAACCTCATCTCTACTAAGAATACAAATATTAGCCAGGCGTGGTGGTGCACATCTGTAATCCCAGTTACTAGGGAGGGTGAGGCAGAATTACTTGAACCTGGGAGGCGCAAGTTGCAGTGAGCTGAGATTGCACCACTGCCCTCCAGACCGGGCGACAAAGCAAGACTCAGTCTCAGAAAATAATAATAATAATAATAATAATAATAATAAAATGCTTTAAGCATCTCCAGGATGTGAGTCCATCAGAGAATGAGCATTTATGCTCTAAACATCTTTAGTGGGTTGAAGATGAATCTAGAATCTTGTCACACCCCCAGAATTTTTTCATGAAAACTTTGCAAAACAGAATATGAAAGAGACTGAAGGCAACTCAAGGCACACTTAAATTAACAGTGCTTTGAACAATACAAGAATGAGCAAGCTGGAGTAAATGATAAATGATATTATAGTATGTGGTTACTAGATGTAAAGAGGTAATAAAGGTTGAAAAAAATTGTTTTGATAAGAGAAAAATATGACCTTTGGAATTTTAAACTGATTTCATTACTTACTAATTATATGACCTGGGCAAGTCACTTAACCTTTCTGAGTCTCAGTTTCTGTTTCTGTATTATGAGAATTATAATGATTCAGACCTCATGAGTTCATTATAACATTAAATAAGTCTAGCATATAATCAAAACCTAGCAAAGGTTATTATAGTTGAACACAAAGAGATAATAAAATTATAGAAGGAACACAGCCTACATAATGAAAAATGAAAAACATAAATGAATCCTTTGGCCTTATCCAAGGCACACAATACAAAAGAGGAAAATATTTTGGGAAAAAACAGAGTCAGCACCAGATGCAACACAATTAAACTGAACAGTCCCTTGTGTTTACAAGAAAATCCTCACTCACAATTACCCAAACAAATCTATTCACTTAGAAATCCAGAGGGCTTTAAACCAAAGTACACATCTCTTTAGGGCCTCTTAAACTATTTTTATTGCTATCTAAATTTTATACACCAACAACACCAGTAACACACATCAGTAAGAGTGCTATCAGAAGTTCAGATTGTTCCTATAATCTATCAATCACTCCATTAGATTCAGTTCCATTTGATTCATTCTAGCAATCACTTGGGTGGTGACGTATACTACATACTGGATGAGCTGGTAAAGGAAGACCAGAGAGTATTTTCATAGCTCGTGTCTTCACAGACCTTTATTTTTTCCAGCATTATTTGTTTGGTTAAGTTCTAAACATGCTATGTTCAAGAGAATCCTACGTAATATACACAGTCACTTAATTCCTCTATTTTTTCATCGAATGGATTACAAATGATTATGTTCCTAATAAACAGTAGATGCAAAATAATTTATGCCAGATTGGAAGGCCCTGGGATGAAATGATGAAGGGGCTGGATTTTGGAAAGAAACCAGTGGTTCCTTTCAAAATTACAAATACTGTGCCATGGAATCAAAGGTGAGTGAGGGATTTGTTCCCATCTTTTCAGCGCACATCACTCTCAGATGGCCAGTGAATGTCTTTCTGGGTCTGGCTTCATTCTCCCGTGGAGGGTTCTTTTGGACAAGCTCTGAGCTAAGTCTTGGGCTTGAGTTGAATAAAAAACATTTTTTATTAAATATTTGCTTTATGAATTAGACATAGAGCCGATCATCTTATCTCGGTACAGGGTAAGAAGATAACTCCATCTACCACGTTATGTAAAGCAGGCATCAGTCTTTAGGCTCAGCTATGGACAGAACAAGGGAAGCTTTAGGGCATCAAGGCAAAGAGAAGGGTTTGGGACTAGGGTGATATTATATATAATGTTGAACCTTGAATATGGTGGCAGGATATCATCTTCATTGCTAAATACCAGCAATATTTTACTTTCTATACTTGACCTTATACTAAACAGTGATTTTCCAGATAAATCTTCATTATCTTAAAAATTATTGATCCAGAATAATTAATCCTAATTTAGTAAAATTTAAAATTTGCTCTCTTTGGCTTAAAGTGATGAGTTTTCTTTTACATAAAATCAAACGTTTTTCTCCCAAAATATCTCCAGTGGTGCTTTCTCTTCTCCATCCTATTGTCACTAATTAAGTCAAGTTCTTACTAATATTTGGCTTGGATGCTTGTAGTAGCTTCCTGAATGGTTTCCTCCTTTCTTTCGTCAAATCCACTGCCAGTTATGCTTATCTTTCTAAAACTCAACTCTTATTTGCCCATTCCCTATCTAAACATTCATCAATATAACCCTATTTTCTTTATAAAATTGCCAATTACTTTACCATCAGTGAAGTAATTGGCAATTTTATAAAGAAAATACTTTACTTTAAAGCCATCTATAATCTAATATCATTTTGCTTTTCTTCATTTATCCTGAAAAGATTTTTATTATGTTTACCTCCTTCTTTTCCATGGGTTACTTTTGGAAGATAATTTTCATATAGGTTGTTTCATAATATAATTTAACATAATCACAAAATACTAAATATAAAGCTGCAAGGGAGGGTTGATTGTATCTATATCTATCTATGTAAGTTTCTCAATATAAATATTATATAAAATACTGAATATTTATAAAACAGCTGTATGATGCACAGTTTTAATCCACAAAGTTTCAAATCAATGCAGAGACAATAGAATTCAGAATTGTCAGGAGGACACATTGAATCCTCCTGCAAATTCCTTTTCCAAACTTGCTTTTCCTCTTTGCCTAGACAGACAAATAATTCCGTTATTTATAGGACACTTGTGAAGCACTTAAAACAGAACAGTATGTAAATTCACACTAAATAATGCATAATGCTACAAGAATCTGCTTTCCAACTTGCTTCAGCCATCATCACAAACAAGGAAAAAGAGAAGGACAACTAGAAGTAAAAAGCAGCTGTATGTTTTTTAAAAGCTACGATAGAATAGTGTGCATTTTTAATGCTGTAGACTTACACATCATAGCTAGAGGCTATATTTATTTCATTTAACACACTTTATGTTTATGTGGAGGGTAAGTTAAAGTTTTAGAGGAAGAATCATATGTTTAATGGATTCTTGATTAATATGCTTTTTATGGAAATGTAATATGATTTTTATGGAAACAACTATATATTTTAATAAAATATATTGATCAGAATAAGTTATTGATCTATAACTTGATAAGGGCTTATGAATAATTCTTTGGTACTATTGATACTTTGATACTATTAAAGCCTGACCTCTCACTGCTGCTTTGGGAGCCCTTCTCAAAAATGATAAACCTTTTCTAAAAATAAAAGTAAAAAAAGAATATAGTTGTTCTTGGGGTTCACTCATTCACAGAAGGAATACTTACTGAGTATTGTTAGGATGTAGAGTAAGTAAAACTGATCACATTCTCTGATTCTCAGTGTATAAAAAAACTAAGAGCAATGCTATAGATGAGAGAAAGGTGGTTCTATGAGAACCTATGCCAATAATACCTATTTGACACTAGTCAAATAGAAAAGCCTCCTCCAGAAAGTAACACTTTGGCTGAGATCTGAAAGGTGGGCAGGAGTTAACATGAAGAATGGAGTTAGTTAAGGATAATGTGGTTTACAGAATAACAGTCCCTCTATGTCATCATATACTAATCCCTAGTATATGATTAGTGTATGGGAATATATATATATATAATTTCTCTAATTTCCATACCAAAACAACCTTAATAAAGTGAATAGAATTCTTATGAACATTCTTATTAATATAATTATGATTTTAAGAAACATTGTATTTGACTGCTTTATTTTACCAAAGCTTTAGCTTATCAGTTTAGATATTGTTCCCTCTTTGTTCATAAATTGTTATTAAGACTCTCTATGTTCACCATGAATGACCCCACCCATAGAGAAGTGAAAACAGATTTGTTTTACTTAGAAAAATCTGAGTCATAAACTCTAGGTTGTGTATTGTGCATAAACTATTATTTTCCATTTCTATGCCACCAGTCTCTTTTGCTGATATTTCTAGCCACACCCTTAGATATCATGTTTAAAGGCCTTTAAGACTGACAAACAATGAGATCCTTCCAAGAAAAGATACCTCTCGTCTACAATTTCTCCTTTGTTGTTTGTTGGGAGCTTCAACTGTTGACGTCTCAGAGCTGAAACGTGCACTTAGGGAGGTTGTGACTATGCCTTTCAATCCTGCATGAGGATGTAAAGGCAGATGGCATAAATCTCTGGTGTCTGAATAGTATTTCATAGCATCCGTACTTTGTCAATTGCAAACAAGATGAGGTGGAGTAAAATTGCAGTATTTGAAAGAAAAAAGAAACCTGTTCAATTCAGGGTTTTAAAATTAATAGATTTTGGACATGGGGCAAATAATTTCTTCTCACTGAGAATTGATGATATCATTTGTACAATATAATACTGGAAAGACCCATAAAAATTGCCAGGTTTATAACCTAATAATCTGTGCCTACGATTCTAGTTTATTCCAGTGGGAAACGCGTTGATATATGAGTAAAAGCTTGAGCAATGTCGTCTGCTGGATTACAGTCCCAATCCCAAATTTGTCACTTCCTAGTTGTAAACTTTAAAGTATGATGCCACATTTACCTACAGATTAAAAAATGTGGCTTTAAGTGGAAACAATTTACCCATCTCATATGACTTTTCAGAGGATTAAATGAAAAATAATGTGTCAAATGAATAGCACAGGAATCTGGCAGGATGGCAGAATAAGTTAACCTAAATCCCTCCAGAAATAAATCTTTAGCCATGGTAGATGATATGTAGCAACAATAAAAAATTTGAATGCATAGCTGAGTTCAATAGGAAATTAAATCCTCAGGAGGTAAGAAGTAAAACCGGAACTTGAAGAAATGTATTACCCTTATGAATCAGCATTGCAGCTACCCTTGGAGTGGGCTATCAGTATGAAAAACAAAAAGGAAAAGAAAAGAAAACAAAAAGACAACGTCTTGAGCTGGAAAGTTTGAAGAAATTGTAACTAAGCTTTAATACATAACATTGAAATCATTCAATTGCTTTATCAGTGAAAGGAAAAATTCCACCTAACATACAGAAAGATGGCGAGGCACCTCATCTGTTTCTACTGGGCTCTAGGAAAACACACATGCAGGAGCACACACACACAAACACAAACACAAACATGTCAGAAACAGAGTAGCCCATCCTTTCCACAGGCTGTGTACTGACTCATAGATTCCGGGATGCAGAAGTTAAGAAATTAACGCAAAGCTTGGTCTTGGGCTGTTGATAATTTTAGGATGCCTGACAAAGCAAATGTAAACTTCTCTTGAAGTTCACTCCTGCAAACAAAGTTGGGTTGTTACCCTCCCACCAAAAAAAGAAAGAAAAAAAAAAAAGCCCTGTGTCTTTGAGCACACCATCTCCCATTGCAAAACAAATGAGATAACCATCTGCCAGCAATGAGAATAAGTGAAAACAGCTTATTGGAGAATTAGAATCTCAAGAATATCATATAATAGAACTATCCTTAACAAAAAGGTCTATCAAATAGTATGCGTAACTTAAATTTAGGAATAAAAATCATAAAATATGGAAAATGATTCTACCAAAGAAAGAGACAAATAAGCTATTGAAAGCAAAGATTAAATGCACAAAAATAAGTCACAGAATAGACCCAGCTGAACAGAACAATAGTAAAGTAGGATATATATTCAAGTAAATTGTACTCATTATGGCACAGTGAAATAAAGGGAAAAGAAGATTAAAAGCATTGTTAAAAGAAATGGAAGAGAGAATGAAAAGGTATAGCATTACAAGTAAAATGGAATTACATAATTGGTGAATAGAGAGAATGATATAAAAGGAATTATCCAAATATAATAGCTCACAATTTTCAGTACTACTGAAATATATGAATCTTCAGGTGTAGAAACACTATAGATCCCATTCTGAATTAAAAAAAAAAAAATCACAAGGCACATCATAGTAAAACTCCAAGATATCAGAGACAAGGAGAATATGTATCCTTTCTTTGTTGCTTTTAAGATTACCTAAGAAAAATGTTCAAAAATTAGAAATAACAATTGTCTTCTCAATAGAGAAACATATAATAGACTGTTACTTTCAGAGTTAACAGCAAAACTAATCACCTACATGAAATTCTTTACCTAAGTAAACTATTACGAAGAGTGACATATTTTTCAGGCAGTGAATGAAAAGTTTAACATTCATATATTTGTTGAAGGAAATATTAAAGGAGTTACTTCGGGAAAATAAAAAGAAAACCTAGAAGTAATACTTGCAATATAAGAATCAATAAGAACTAACAAAAACCCTCAGCAAAATGTTACCATCTATTACATTGGTCAATAGATACATGGATGTTTTTTACTTTATTTTTGTAACATATTTATTAAAAAAATAAACTATGAAACATGTAAAAATGCAAACTACTTTCTTGTCCAGATATTTTTGCAGCTATTAACAGTAAACTATATTCTAACCTCATATTGATCCATTAAAAATATAGGCTGGGTGCAGAGACTCATGCCTGTAGTCCCAGCACTTTGGGAGGCCGAGGCGGGCAGATCTCAAGGTCAGGAGATCGAGACCATCCTGGCCAACACGGTGAAACCCATCTCTACTAAAAATACAAAAGTTAGCTGGGAGTGGTGGTATACGCCTTTAGTTCGAGCTATTTGGGAGGCTAAGGCAGGAGAATGGCTTGAACCCGGGAGGTGGAAGTTGCAGTGAGCCAAGATTGCTCCACTGCACTCCAGTCTGGCAACAAAGTGAGACTCCATCTCAAATATATACATATGAGAATAAGTGAAATTCTCAAATTCTCAATATTTCTCTCTCTCTCTCTCTTACATATGAGAATAAGTGAAATTCTCAAATTCTTAATCTGTCTCTCTCTCTAGGAGAGAAAGAGAGAGGTTCACCTCCTGGGTTCACTCTCTAGGAGAGAGAGAGAGAGAGATTGAGAATTTGAGAACTTCACTTATTCTCATATGTATATATTTGAGACAGAGTCTCTGAGAGAGAGAGAGAGAGAGAGATTTCACTTATTTCTCTTAGATTTATCTTATTTGTCATATGTATATATATATAGAGAGAGTTTTCACTATATGTGTATATATTCACACACATATATATACATATACACACACACACACACGCATACATATTAGAGAGAGAGAGAAAGAGAGAGAGAGAGATACCATGTTCATAAATTCCAGATACACTAAGTTATTTGGATGGAGCCACATGGAGATGTGGGTAATAAAATGTGCTTATTGAAGTTGACCAAAACATATGTCAGGAAGCAAAAGAGATGAAGAGATGTTTAGAGAAAACGCAGTAAAATACACACACAATCAGATTTGTGTAGCTTTATGGAACAGCCATTGGAAAAAGTCCCAAAGCATAAATAGCTTATTCAGGATTATGTTTTTCAGACAAAATTACAGAAAGTACTTAACAATGATATTGGGACACGAGATCTAGCTGACTGACATTAGAGAGCCAGAATTTGAAAGCACAACTAAAGTTTTTGTTTTTTGCTTAAATCTTCAGAGCTTACGCTATTTATTAACAAAAGATCTCTAACTCAAACTCAAACAAATAAATAATTAAACAAAGGGATTCATTGGCTTATATAACTGAGACAAAACTGTGGGTCTCCTAACTTCTTGTTTGTTGTTTGTTGAAACAGAGTCTTGCTCTGTGGCCCAGGCTGGAATGCAATGGTGCGATCTCAGCTCACTCCAACCTCTGCCTCCCAGGCTCAAATGATTCTCCTGCCTCAGATTCCCAAGTAGCTGGGATTACAGGGGTGCCACCACACTCATCTAATTTTTGTATTTTTAGTAAAGACAGGGTTTTGTCATGTTGGCCAGGCTGGTCTCGAACTCCTGACCTCAGGTGATCCACCCGCCTCGGCCTCCCAAAGTGCTGGGATTACAGGCGTGAGCCGCCACACTCGGCCTCCTGATATTTTTCTTTGCAAATCTTTCTTTGCTTTCATCCGTAATATGATTTCATGGTGACAATAATAGAAACATAATTTCTGACTTTGTGTTTCCATACTCCAGTTTCCGAGTGAGCAACACTATCTTTTCCAGTATCTCCAAAAGAGAGAAGAAACTTCTATTTCTAAAGCACCAGCAAACGTTTCTCATGTAATAATGTTCCAAATTGGACCATGTGCTCACTGTGGAATCCATCACTATAAACAGGGACTAGGCTATGCCAACTGAGCTGCACTATAAATCAGTGTCCTTTCCTATCCACGTGATGGTGTACCATAGAGGGGCAGCTCTTAAAGCAAAATGTCATGCTATTCATGGGAAAAGGGTAACTGATGCAACTCAAAACTTTTCAGCACCTTGTTAACTTAAGGAAATAGAATTTGATGCTGTAATTTGTTTTCCCCACAGGAAGCTTGCAACTATGGTAATCTTGGTAGTCAATTCACCAGAAGCTCTTTCTATAGGCCAAACCTTACTACAACGATGATGAGGTCAGGAAGAGACGTGCTATGCAACTCAGGGCTCAAAGGACAGTTAGACTGAAAATGAGAATTATTTATAGGAGTAGTTACAGGCTCAGAAGTCAGAATGTGGAGAAAGGAAAAGCATGCCAGATTAGAAGTCTGGAGAACATATACAGGAATCTATCCCTGATTATATCTGACCAAATATAGAAATCTATCTAATTATAGACACTTAATCTTTTACATTAGATATTAGGATGACATAGGACAGGAAATAAAACATGTGCTGCACTTAATCCCATTGAGACACCCAGCAGATATCCATGTGTACAGCTTTCTTACTCCTTTACCTACATAGGAGATGTATGGTTCCCACAGACTGTTTAGTTTAAGTGCATGTGAATCGCACGGACACCAAGAAGCTACAGTCTCAGTTTCCTACGCATCTTTTATATTTCTAGTCATGCACGGCCAGCACCTGCAGGTCAACTCACAGCTCCCCAATTGCAGATGCTGTCTAAAACACAAGGAATTCACAGTAAACAGGGATGCATGATTCCATGTTTTAAAAGTGAAATGCATGATTCTACATTCATCTTACCTTTGTAGGTTCCAAGGAAACTGAGAAGATAGACCCGATGTCATTTTTCTATGTACACATAGGTCGACTTTGGCCTGATGCCTATCTTACTTTTAAAATCATACACACATAAGAAAAAAATAAGAGCAACTGGAATCATATTTTGGCCATGATTTATTATGTTCAGTTATGCGTATCTAAGTATATAGGAAACTATTACAATCTATATGATTCTGATACTACAGTATGGCTTTATTAATTCTTGCCAATCTCTTTATTTCTTTATTTTTTTGAGACTAATCTCACTCTATCACGCAGGCTGGAGTGCAGTGGCACGATCTTGGCTATCTGCAACCTCTGCCTCCCTGGTTCAAGCAATTCTCCTGCCTCAGCCTCCCACTTAGCTGGGATTACAGGTGCCCACCACCATGCCAGGCTTCACTCTGATAACCAGGCTAATCTCAAACTCCTGACCTCAAGTGATCTGTCTGCCTTGGCCTCCCAAAGTGCTGGCATCACGCATTACAGGCGTGAGCCACTGCATCTGAACCAATCTCTTTCTTGTCGTATGAATTTCTAAATTCATGGAAACAGTCTACAACATCTAACAAGAATGAATAAACATTACTCTATAATTGATCTCCCTAAGGGCAGTACGTCGTATCTCTCATTTCCACCTCTATTTCTAACATACAGCTAAGGTCATAGTAGCTGTCTAATATTTGTTACATAAATGACATATGTATAATCACTTTATCCTCCTTGAATCTGGGTGGGGGCAAAAGATCAAATGAGGTAATAATCCTGGGGAAAACAGCTAGTCTAAGACCTGCCAGGTAGTTGATATATTAGTTATCTAGTGCAGCTGTAACAAAGTACCACAAATTTGAGTGGCTTAATAAAACAGAAATGTATTCTTTCATAGTCTAGGGTAAAAGAAGTTCTATACCACGGTGTCAGAAAGGTTGTTCCTTCCTGAAGTCTCAGAAGAAGAATCTCTTTCCTGTCTCTCTCCTAGCTTCTACTAGTTGCAGGCAGTTCTTGGGGTACCTTGGCTCACATAAGTCCAGTCTCTGCCTCCACAGCCACGTGTGTGCCTGTGTTTCTGTGTCTCCTCCTTTCCTTAGAAGGACACCGGTCATACTGGATTTAAGTCCCATCCTATTCCAGTGTGACCTCATAGTAATTAACTACATCTGCAACTGCCTTATTTCTAAATAAAGTAACATTCTAAGGTTCTTAGAAGGACATAAACTTTGAAGAAGCATAATTTACCCAGTGGAATGGATGAGCAACAGTTTTGAAAATAACTTCACTTAATAAGCAAAATTAAATGTATGCCATTAAGACAAAACATGACTAATTTTGAATTGGTAGCTATCATGTGTTCTGTGCAACTCTGCAGAGGGAGCTGAAGTGATGATTCAACATGAATCTTCAGTCTGCCTGGGTCTTTGTCCATGACCTCTGGCCAAGTTCAGTATTTTCATTTGCCTAGGCCCCTTCAGGAATAGACAGACTTAATTCTAGCCACAGTCCTGCTCTATCAGAGACCAAGCAATGTCTTCTCATTTGGTTAAACGAGCCAGCCCTGAAGTCCTTCAGAGTAATGCTTGTTTTGTTTCTATGTCATGATGTCATGGGATGAGGAGAGGATGGGAAGAAAAAAACTCAAGTAATTACATACACTTCTAAAGAACAAGGTCAGGCATTGTGGCTCACTCCTGTAATCCTAACACTTTGGGAGGTCAAAGTGGGTGGATGAGTTCGAGACCAGTCTGGGCAACATGGTAAGACCTCATCTCTACTAAAAATACAAAATTAGCCAGGTATAGTGGCACATGCCTGTAACCCCAGCTACTTGGGAGGCTGAGGCAGGAGAATCGTTTGAACCTGGGAAGTGGAGGTTGAGTTGAACCAAGATTGTACCACTGCACTCCAGCCTGCACAGTAGAGTGAGACTCTGTCTCTAAATAAATAAATACATAAATAAGAGACTTTTCTTCTCATACTAAGTGGAAATTCCATTGTCTTAAATATCAAATCAAAGAAAATTAAAGAGCTTCATGTCAGCTTCACTCTTTCTCCTTTCTCTTTCTCTTTCTCTCTCTCTCTCCTACGAATATTCATCTCCATATTTATCCTGTTTACCACGGGGAATGTTTCTCCAAATAGCTCCAAGGCCCATATCCCTCAATTCGCTCAAATATCTGCTCAAATATTACCTTGTTGGGTAGAAATACCTTCCATACCACCATACATTTGTATTGATTTGGCATCCTTTATCCTTTTCTTATTTATATATTAGGTATTATTTACTAATTACTTGTCAGCCCCATAAAAATCCAAATATTGAAATATGCATACATACAAACAGATCTTACATACAAATATTATGGTTTTAGAGATTTTTTTCTTGAAGGTACAGAAATGAATACACAGACTATATTGTGGCAAATGTTTTCTAAATTTTTCTGTAAGTTAAATATGGGCTGTATAGTTTGCAAAATAACAGCACTGAAACTTGTTTACACACTCATTTGGACATTATTGAATTTTCAGTATTATTACAGATATTGTTTCATTAGGCCAACGTAATTTCATAGGATGTAAGCTCAGATATGTGTTTATCTTAAACACATACTATTGATAAGGGGAATTTGCTTGTGAAATTCATTTAATCTGTCTCAGTAATTGTTTACTATTGTGAATTAACTCATCATTCTGACTCAATTATCAGTCAGAGCAATGTAGACACTTATGCTTGAAACAAGTGTAGGAAATTCAAAATATAAAACAGATGGGATTGTGTAGTAAGAGTTGCCTGCTAGATAATAAATGCTTAAATGTATTTTCTCCCATTTGACTCTGAAGTTTTAGGATAACTTAATACAGGTATACAAGTTTAAAAAATAATTTTAGTCTTCCTCCATCTGTGATTACCTGCCAGGTGCTTAAGACAGTGGAAGGCTCAGCAAGACTTCAAAGCAAGTGGAGACAGCTGGGATGCAGCACTTAGACTATCTGGGGAGGTGATGCTGTGAAAATAATTAGCCAGGCCTATCACATTTAAGCATAGGGAATACTAATAGCTGAGATATGCAAGAAAAAAGGGGAACGTGATTTTTGGCTTGGACACACAACTGGTTGCTAATAGTGTCATGTTTACAAGAAGAAGGCATTTTACTAGATAGAAGTGGAGTGTGATGGAGTGATAGGAGTGGTTCCAATTAACCCTTCTTCTCCTGAATTGCCTTATGTGGTTTTGTTCACTGAACATTGGACAAGTCATTTGACTTTATAAGTATACAAAACAGTGGCGTATTATCTAGTTTAGAGGTGGCAAATGAGGTCTCAGAGTAACACAGTGAGAACTTACTTAAATATTTTAAAAAGCAGTCACACACACTTACACACACATATCCTTCTTTCATTTCTTTCATGCATGTAATATGCCTAACTTAGGGACTTATGGAATTTCTGTTATTTTCAGAAAACAGTAGAAGAAAATGTTTCATGGTACAGGCTTTTAATTCAGATAGACCATATTTGAACACTGGCCCCACCACTGACTACCTTTGTCATTGGCTCATGTTCTTAAGCTTCTCTGAAGCTTACTTAATCTTACCAACAACCTCATGGGTTTGGTACCGAGATTATTCTTGTTTTACAAATGAATAATTTAAGCTAATTGCATTTAGAATTTAGCACATAGTAAAAATGTAGCAAATTCCAAATTTTCATTGAACATAGACTATGGAATATATACATAATCATACATATATAATTATATATACACGCACACACACACATATATAATCAGGTACAGGATTTACAAAGATTAATGGAATAACGTTTCTGTCCTGGAGAAGCTAGAAATCTCTGAGGAAAACAAGTATAGGTAGGTGATTTACCAAATGGCCACTGTACCAAGACCTGAGAACAGTGCATTATCCTAAGTAAGTCTCATGAGCTACACCTTAGAGAACGCGTAGGATTTGGCCAGATTGGATGCTGTCTTGGGCATTAGCTTATTTCTGCAAATCTCTTGTCAAAAATAAATAAATAAATCTGATGTCTGGGGGAAAAAGCATTAAGAGAAAATAGTTATAAAATAGAACCAGGGGACGGCTTTTTATACGATTAATACATGGGATGGTGCAAAACGCCAGAGAGGAAAACTGTAAGGCACCCTACACCCTTAACAAGAAGCCACAGGCAAGCTTTCTGTGCAAATCCTCTAATCCTATTGATCCTGCCTGAAAAGCAGTGAGGCTGGTCGGCAACGCAGAAGGGTGGCGATCGGCAGCAAGTACACACGGCAGGCACTGCACGCTTCGGGAAACTTAATCATATAACGCTCTTCATTACTCACGAAATCACTTGCTGTCAATACTCCAGTCACAGCCTCCCTGACTATTGCTGTTTAAGATCCTGTCAATCTTTTCCTCCTTTTTTGCCAACCAAATTCACTCAGAGCTATTTACAGGCAGTATTATCTCAGCTGATAACACCACACCATTCGTATGGCACAGAAATAGGAAAACAAAACTAATTCCAGCCCTTTCGTTCTGGCATTCTCTCTGCAAAAGGCAAAGGGCCCCCCTCGCGATGAATAGAGCTGGGGTAGAAATGCAATCCTGTACTATTGCTAAAAGCAGAAGAGCTGACTCTTTTATTCCAAGGGGAAGTTCGGGGGTAAGTTGCATAATGGCATCATTGTAGTCCTGATATTTAAAAAGCAATGTTATTGACTTATCTCGCTGTGCATCAGGCCCTGTATCTGTTATCATGAATCCTCATAGCAACCTTGTGCATTCATTATGCTTATTCTAAAATATAGACAGTTTGCTCAGAGGAGTTAAGAAACGTGTCCAAGCAGTTGCATCTAGTGGCAAATAGAGACCCACGATTCAAACCCAGGTTTGTCTGTTGTGTTGCCTTTGCAGTTTACACTGACAAGTATAAAAAGTCTATTCAATACATTCTTCAGGTGGTCATTATAGATATGTTGATAAAATTTCTATTTTGTTACTGACTTTTGGAATCAGAGATAAATTGACCAGCCAGCAGAATGCCCCAGAAATAGTGATTAATTAACTTTATAGAATTCTTAGAAAATCCTTAGAACATATATATGAATGTTCTTCCATATTTAAAGAATAGTTCGAAACTTACACCATCTACAGAATCTATTTGCTTTTGGATAGGTAAATTGAATTATGACATTCATGCTAATTCCTCCAAATTCTAAGTTTCAACCACGAATTCTCTGGAGTGCCTGGTTTGATAGTCTGGACTAATTAGATTCTTTTCAATGTACTAAGGCTGCTGTGAAAATAAGTTGCTAAAAGATTATTTCCTTTCCTCGGTTAGAGCACATTTTCCTTCATTTATTCAAAACTCTTAGTAATCTTATATACCCCACCAACTACACAGATACTCAAGGTAGAATCCATCCTGGTCATTGTTATTCTCTCTCATTTTCACAATCAATTTCTTAACATTTGTCATTATTTCTATATGCTTAACAACTCTTAAATCTATACTCTTCTTGTATTCACCATTCCAGAGCTTTATTTCTTTTTCTCAGCTTTGCCTGCTTGGACTCTTTAAAGAGATGAGAAACCAACTTTTCAGCTTTCTTATTTATCCTCTTCCAACCTTCCATCAAATTAATTCTTGTGAAATGCATACTTATGTTTGTGCTATCTTAAAATGACTCCAAGTCATCCTGCTCATTGCAGGATAAAGTCCAAGCTTCTTAGCAAATCGGTGTGGTCATGGTGTTCTGCTGCCTTTGATTCAGACCCTTCCTTTGCCACTTCCAAACATGCACACACAACTCAGGCATGCATGACATACCTGCAGCTCCTAGGAGGTCTAATACTCTCGCACATGAGTCTTTGCCTCTGAACACTGTGTTGCTTCTGCCTGGAAAATCTCTCCTTTGCCCAATTTCTATTTTAATGCAACTCTTTTTTCACAGCAGATCACTAATTCCTTTTGCATGAAGCCTTCCTTTCCTTCAGAATCAGGAGAAGATGCTTCTTTTTCATATCTTCATATCACCATGTATTTATTCAGCTATTCATTCAATCAATAAATATTTTAAGGCAGTCAGCCATAGTGGTTCATGCCTGTAATTCCAGCACTTTGGGAAGCTGGGGCAGGAGGATCACTTGAGCTCAGGAATTTGAGGCTGCCATGAGCTGTGTTTGTGCCACTGCACTCCAATGTGGGCAACAAAGCAAGACCCAGTCTCAACAATGACAATAAAAAATAAATATTTAAAGTAAATTCATTATATGCCAATCCATTCTATTTATTGTATTGGTGGTTTAATTTGGCTTTCTAAAAAATAGACCTTAGTTTTTAGAACGGTTTTAGATTTACAACAGAACTGAGCACAAAGTACAGAGCTCTCATATACCCTCTTCCCTCCACACTCAAACTTTTCTCATCATCAGCATCCCACACCAGAGTGGTACATTTATGGTTATGTACATTATATCCTGATTTAAAAGAAAAATTAAAGGTAATCAACACAAATAAACAGGGGTACATTCATACAATTGAATTTTATTCAGCACTAAAAAGAAATAAGATACCAAGCCATGAAAAGTCATAGAGAAACCTTAATGTATATTACTAAATGTATTGGTGTTTTATTGAACAAGAAGATAAATTCCCTACTCTCAAATAGATAAGTAAACAAATAGGCAAATTGATAAATGAGAGTTTGAAAAATATCTAGTGCTTTCAAAGCTATAACACGAAGTAATGAGATAGAATAACTATGGGAAGACGCAGAAGTTTGCTTTATTGTAGGTGACTAGAAACTCCTCTCTGAAGTACAGTCGTCATTGAGACCTGAATATGAACAAGAGCCTGTCTTGTTAGGAGCTCAGAAATGGTGTTCCAGATAGAAGGGGCAAAAATGTAAACACCCTGTTATAAGAATGAGTTTAACAAGTTAAGGAAACTAGTGGAAGACCAGCATAAACTCCTGTTGATATGCAACACGCTGTGAAACTTTCGTTATGTTGAAATGTATACGTTCAGCTCCATGCGGCCCTGATGTGCCTCTAATCCTCATTAGCCAGTACAATGCCGGCCTACAATTCATTAGGCACATAAAAATATTTGTTGAAAAAAGTAGAATAAGTGTTTACTTATTTATTTCCCCTTCCATGGTAATGAGCTTCTTGAGGTCAGGATCCATATTTACATATGTGTCCTTGAGGGCTGTCACCAAACTTGACCCAAAGAAGGTACACAGAAAATATGTTTTGAATGAATGGATGTATGAATTAATTAAACATATAAGGCAAACATTAAATTATATTGGCACTTATTTTGTAATGTTAACCATAAACTAACTTCTAAATGATGTCACATCTCCTTAACCCAGCTTCACATTAGAATAGAAGAGGAATAAAATGGGGAAGAGACTAGAGGCTGTGCTCATCATCCTTCATCCTGTTTTCACCTCATTGACCAAGGACATGTTCTTCTTCTCTAGGGAGCAGGCTGCCTGTGATTATTTGTACTTCCAGGTGGCATTGCCAAAAGCCTTGGGGGCGCTGTACTATTAACTGGTTAATGGCTAATCCCAGGGTTTTTTTAGTTGCCACTGAGATAAATGGTGCAGGCTAAGAGTAAGATCACGAATGAAGCAAGCTTTCAGCAGGGGGCAAAAGAAAGTGTGTTGTTTATGATCTTTACAAGATCCCCAGAGTCTATCTGTGGATTTACTTTAAGAAAAAAAAAATAGAATCAGGAATTTGGTACACACAATTTCAATGTTAAAATTGTTAATAAACAGGGAATAGACAGTTATGATCAGTTAATCGAGTGATAAAGTTATTAATTTTGAATTACTCATTTGTCTTTCTTTCTTTTTTCTCCCTTTTCATGTGTTCTACCCTTGGTCCTATATATAGTCTCATTAGTGATAGATCAGGATGAAGACTTTGAGATGTCAATCTTATTTTTCTTCCATTTGCAGATGGAAATAATGAAACCCAGAGAATGGAATTGACATAATCAAGGTTACATAATAACTGATATGATAGAATTCATATTTTACTATCTTGCCACTTGTACCATAAAGGTATTAACTGAGATAAGTTTCTTTAGCTGTAAAATGAGAATACCTTGTTTAACTTGCAAAATTATTGTAAAGACTTAATTTGATATGTTTTATTCTGAAGTAGAATTCAGAGAGATCAACAGAGTATGCCCTTTATATAATGATACTTCAACTGTATGGTGGTAAAAATCTCCTGACTCGAAAGTTTCACTGTTTAGCCCTGCATATATTCCATATACTCCACAAAATATTACACAGCCATAAAAAGAATAAACTTCTTTGCAGCAACATGGATGGAGCTGGAGACCAATTATTCTAAGTGAATTAATGCTGGAACAGAAAACAAAATACCACATATTCTCACTTATGGGGAGAGCTAAATATTTAGTATACACGGGAACAAAGAAAAGAACAATAGACACTGGGACCTCCTTGAGGGTGAAGAGTGGGAAAAGGATGAGGATCAAAAAACTACCTATCAGTTACTGTGCTCATTACCTGGGTGATAAATTAATATGTACACCAAATCCCTGTGACATGCAATTTACCCAAGTAACAAATCTGCACATATACCCACTTGAACCTAAAATAAATGTTGGAAAGAAAAAAAAAGAGAAAATCTGTTTCTGAACTGCAGTGCTGATTATGTGCTACTGCTAAAAGTTCCATTCACTTTACAGGACATCAATTCCTTGATGCCACCATCTTCCTGAATTCCTAAAATGAGTAGGAAAGAGAAGATGCTTGGTGGGAAAATGTGGCTAAGCTTTCATTGTATTGCAGCCACTAGACAAGACAATTTATTTAAATATTTTTGTGTATTTTAAAGAAAAACTAATATGTAACCTCAGTTATAATCGAAAGGTGTAAGACCCACAAAAGCTATCATTTGCAAGTTGCCATATCTTATTAAATGTCAAAGTCACTGCACAAAGCCATCTCCTTGATGTATTGTTAAATGAATTTAATGGTCTTCGGATTATTGAAAACAGCTGATAAAATTACCAAATAATCAAAGAAGATAGACAAGAATTCCATTTTAATGTGTTTTGTATTCTAAATGCTTTGGTCTTTCCAACAGTTGGCACTCACTGTTAGATAATAAATTACAAATATGGAATACCTTCATAAGACACTATACTTTTTTTTTTTTTTGAGATGGAGTCTTGCTCTGTTGTCAGGCTGGAGTGCAGTGGCATGATCTCGGCTCACTGCAACCTCCACCTCTCAGTTCAAGCGATTCTCCTGCCTGAGTAGCTGGGATTACAGGTGCATGCCACCACATTCGGCTAATTTTTATATTTTTAGTAGAGACAGGAATTTCACCTTATTAGCCAGGATGGTCTTGATCTTTTGACCTCATGATCTGCCTGCCTGGCCTCCCAAAGTGCTGCAATTAAAAGGATGAGCCACCACACCCAACCAATACTTCTTAATAAATGTTTGTCATCATTAATCTTTCATAATTTCTTATTCACTTTATTGCTTAACCTTAAAATACTTCTTTGACCATTTGTTCACTTTCTTTAGGTTGAGCTGTTGTACAATCTATGTTAATTTTCTTTATACTCTTTGAAAAAAAATAACTTATTGGATGCCTTACATGAAAATTTAGAGTAGAATAATCTTTGTGGAAATAAATGCTGAAAATTAAAAAATTTTGGCAGATATCATAAGGAAGAAAATCTGCAAGAGTTTGAGAGAAAAAGGTGAATTAATTTAATGTTTTGTTTTCAAATTGTAATAACTATTTTTTGTTGTTGTTGTTTTGTTTTACATTAAAAAAAAAAAAAAAAAAAAAAAACAGGGGAAAGTGCGAACGCAGTCCTCCACTACCGCAAATTATGCAGTCGAGTTGCCCACATTTCAGGAAGTCGCAGGGGTCAGCACATCCGGAGTGCAATGGATAAGACTCGCCCTAGGAAAACCGCCTTCATGATCACGGTATCTCCCCTGCCAGGTAAGTATGTAATAACTATTTTGAACTTGGATTCTATGTAGTTCTATTGTACATTGACCAATGTTTGTACGGGATTATGGGCAGAAGAAATAGGGAAGGAGGCAGAGAGACACACGAACACTTCCTGAAATCCATCAGCTGCCAGAACTTTGGGTCACTTTACCTCATTTTTTCCACCCTCAAATCTGAGAGTTCTCTTGTTTCAACCTTAAGCAAATCCTTCCAACCTGGTCATAGAACTGTGATGCTTTTGTTGCTCTTAACAACAGTTAGATTATTCTTATACTTAAGTTTCTAGTTTCTAGTAACTTCCAACTCCTCTAATTCTGCTGCAAATTTCAAGTAATTAGACTACTTGTCTATATACAGCTATTTTTTTATTTCTCCTTTGTGTTTGTGTGTGTGTGTGTGTGTGTGTGTGTGTGCAGGTGTGTGTGATTTATTGTTGTTAAACACATAGCTCCCTGGAGGAAATAGAAGCAAAAAACAAAACAAAACAAAACAAAAAAACTGCAAAGTGTGTTCTAGAGGCAGCAATAATCCGCCAGTTCTCTCTGACCACAAGAGTAAATTCATGGATGAAGTGGAGTCATTAAAAACTCCTAACAATACTTGTGTTCTTTTAAAGAAATTTAAAGATACTCACATTTCTAGTGCTAATTTTTAAGACTCTGGGTGAGTCTAATGTAAGATGAGAAAAACACTCACTTAAGTTAGTTGGGATACATATACAATAAACACTTTTTTAATAACTTTTTAAAATTAAACTTAAAGTTCTAGGGTACATGTGCAGAACATGCAGATTTGTTACATAGGTAACCACGTGTCATGGTGGTTTGCTGCATTCATACCCTGTCATCTACATTAGGTATTTCTCCTAATGTTAGCCCTCCCCAATACCCCCACCCTCTGCTATCACTTCCCCAGCCTCCCAACCCTGACAGGCCCTGGTGTGTGATGTTCCCCTCCCTGTGTCCATATGTTCTCATTGTTCAACACCCACTTATGAGTGAGAACATGCAGTGTCTGGTTTTGTGTTCTAGTGTCAGTTTTCTGAGAATGATGGTTTCCACCTTCATCTATGTCCCTGCAAAGGACATGAACTCCTCCTTTTTTATGGCTGCATAGTATTCCATGGTGTATATGTGCCACAGTTTCCTTATCCAGTCTATCTTTGATGGGCATTTGGGTTGGTTCCAAGTCTTTGCTATTGTGAACAGTGTTGCAATAAACACACGTGTGCATGTGTCTTTATAGTTGAAGGTTTTATAATTCTTTGGGTATATACCCAGTAATCAGATTGCTGACTCAAATGATATTTCTAGTTCTAGATCCTTGAGGAATCCCACACTGTCTTCCACAATGGTTGAACTAATTTATACTCCCACCAAATAGTGTGAAAGCCTTCTATCTTTTAACTCTCCATGTTATCTCAGGGAAGCTATTTCTTCTGCTTTAGACTGTATATCTTCAAAACATTGACCTATTTCAACTCCCCACCCCCACAGTTTTCCTAACGTAGAAAGTATGGTCTGATGGTCTTCAACTTCGATTGATTTAAGAGTTCCAGAGGCCCATAAGGAGTAGAAATTCATATGAGGCTGATGTGGCATGAGCAGTTGAGTCCCGATGCCTCTAGAAACACAGACAGCTCTTTTTAATAATAAGTATATATAACCCACATAATGACGCTATAATCCATATAATACCATGATACGTAAGTCCCAGCCTGGAATGCAGATGAATTTTCCTAAAGAGAAATACATGATGGGATCCTTTCCCCAAATTCATTCAGTAAGGTACTCAAAGCCACATTCCTCTTCTTTTCATTACCTGCCCCAAACAGCCAGAGGCCTCTGTCTTTTATCAATGATTTTATTTTAATGTCTCAGTTACTATTATAGATTCTTTTCTTTCCATTTTTTTCCCATGTTGCACATGAGCAGCCCCTGTGAATTTCTCTGCTCTATCTACTTTCCTACAGTTTCTTTCCTCCTATCTGTACAACAAGAACTTACACAGACACTAAGCAAAAATTTCAAATGTTCTCTGCCATTGATAATGTGGAAAGAGGATGATTGTGAAACTCCATAACCACATATATGTGTGTGTGTATATATATTGTAAAACTCCATACACACACACACATACATGTCTATTTATTACATATATATATATGTATGTTTTTAGCCCATAATTTGGAGCTTTGATATTGCATTTTGTTTAAGAATCATAAGGAGCAAATAAAAACAGTTTGAAAGTCACCATATCACATTATTTTAAGGGATGACAACTATAAATATTTATTTTATTACAAAAATTCAGCTATATGGAGGGTATAAAATCGAGATCAAACCAAGGAAGAGGGAATAAAACTATTTTCTAAATGCAGTTTCTGGAAACGACAAGAAGTAGTTTAACACTGTTACTTGGTGTTCTTGACACTGATTATTGTAAAGTATTTTGAAATATACCTAAGACATTTAATGTATTATCTTGGTTCTCCTGAACACAGAGCCGAAGACAAGGACTTGGATGCAATATGGAATGTTTAATTGCGAAGTGGTCCTAGGAACTAGTGTAACCGGGGGAGCATACTCAGCTCCCAGTTCAGAAGAGGTTCTTGGCCTCTCTAACCTCCTAAAATGGGGAAAGGGACACTGGAGATGTGGTGAGTTTGCCATTGGAATAAATATCACGGACCCAAAGAGTTTTGCGGAAAGGCGATTTATTAGACAGAGAAGAGAGAGACAGAAGACAGCTCCCAGGCTATGGCGGAAGGGGATCCAAAGAAGGAATCATACAGGTAGGAGCAGCTGAAATTTTAACTCTTAAATTATTCCCTCCCCATTCACGTTCTTGTCCAATGAGAGGAGTTATTTCAAACTTCCTCTGGAGTGATTGATCTGTGACTCTGATATCGGATTGGCTACTTGGTCCACAACTCTGAGTTACAGAGCCCCCTCCCCCCAGAGCTTTCAGCGGGATTTGGGAACAAAGAACCATACCTGGCTTTTCCTACCTGGCTCTAAAGTCAGACAAAGAGCTTTACATTTGAAACCCCTCTGGTTCCTGGATGGAGGCGTGGAGGAGGTGCTCAAAGGAAATCCCTGCATTTGAAACCATGCCCCTCTAGGACCCAGGAAGAGAAGCTTCTATGACACAGTCCCTCACTAGGACTAAGAGAGTGGAAAAGTGAGACAGAAAAACAGAAAAAGCCAAGAAAAAGGTGCATTTATTACTGAGGTCAATTCTGTGGTTAATGAGGGCTTGATAACGTCAGGACTTCCCGAGAAGCACACAGAGCCTCTGGAATTTCTCTCCCGAAGTAGAGGATGTAGAGGCGTTTATCCAACAACTTTTGTCCCTCTCGCCCCCAGCCCACTCATCGTAGATGGAGTGACGCCCCTAGGAAGATGAATGCTTCTGCACTGCATGCTTTCAGAGTCTTGCACTTTTGAGATCACCAAGTACTGGGAATGCCTGGATATCTTATGTAGCATTTTAAGGTTTATAAAGTAAGAGTAACAGTCTAAAGAGCTGTGTGTTTTTAAGTACCACAAAAAAGGAAAGATTGCAGTATGTAATTACTAATGTCTGCTCTGGGTGCAAGGAAGGAAAGTAGAACCAGTGCTTTGATGTATTGGCCTTTATGAATTGTCGTCTTACACTCCCATTTTAAAGATTGTAAAGTACAATTATGTGCCGCATAAAGTCGTTTAGGTCCACGGCAGGCCACATATATAACAATGGTTACATAAGATTGTAATGGTAAAATGGAGTTTCAAAATTTCTATCACCTAACGTTTACTATACTGTAATTTTTGCTGTTATTTTAAGTTGTGTTCATATATAATATGTTACAAATTAAAATAACAATATATGTGATTAATATACAATATAAGTATATTATTATTGAGTACATATATTTATAACAATATATATTTATATTTATAGCAATATAAAACACTCAGGTAAGTCCTTCAGGAGGTATTAATATATTATATATTAATATAATATATAACAATATTAAAAACAGACTCAGGCAAGTCCTTCAGGAGGTATTCCAGAAGAAGGCATTATTATTATAGGATATGACAGCTCCATGCATGTGATTGCCCCCAAAGGCCTTCCGGTGGGACAAGATGTAAGGTGAAAGACAGTCATACTGGTGATCCTGATCCTGTGTAGGCCTAGGCAAATGTGTGTGTGTGTGTGTGTCTTAAAGAATAAAGACCTAAAAAAAATATATTTGTGTACACATGTACAATTTGTGTTTTAAACTAAGTGTTATTACAACACTCAGATATTTAAAAGAAACTTAAACATTCTTGAAGTAAAAGTGTTATAGTAAGCTACATTCAATTTATTGTGGAAGAAAGAAAAATTTTAAAAATAAATTTAGGGTAGCCTAAGTGCACAGTGTTTATAAAGTCTTCAGTAGTATTCAGTAATTTTCTAGGCCTTCATATTCACTCATCACTCACTCACTGATGCACCCAGAGCAACGTCTAGTCCTGCAAGCTCCATTCACGGTAAGTACACTATACGTGTGTACCGTATTTTTACTGTACCTTTTCTGTTTAGAGATGTTTACATATATGAATACTTACCATTGTATTATCATTGCCTACAGTATTCAGTACAGTAACATGCAATACAGGTTTGTAGTCAAGGAACAAGAGGCTATACCGCATAGCCTAGTTGTGCAGTAGGCTATGTATACATCTAGATTTCTGTAAGTGCAGCCTATGGTGTTTTTACAATGACAAAAATCACTTAACAATGCTTTTCTCAGAATGTATTAAGCAATACATGATGGTAATATAATCATTTCTAATATAATTGTGAGTTCACATAGTTATTAAGAGCATGGATTAGAATATAGATTCTTTCTTAAGCTAAATAATGAGGTTTAGAAGGAAATAAAAAGTAGATAATGACTGTTTACTTAGCAGATTTGTGGTAGTATGATACATAATAAATAGAAAAAGTGGGGATGGTTAATGAGTAAAAAAAATAGAATGAATAAGATATAGTATTTGATAGAACAACAGGGTGACTATAGGCAATAATAATTTAATTTTATATTTTATAGTAACTAAAAGAATATAATTGGATTGTTTGTAACACAAAGGATAAATGTTTGAGGTGGTGGACACTCCGTTTACCATGATGTGATTATTATACAATGTATGCCTTTGTAAAAATATCTCATATACCCCATAAACATATATATCTACTGTGTACCTACAAGAATTAAAAAATAAAAGACTTTTTAAAAGCTAATGCAACATTGAAACTCGAAGGCAGCTATTACCAGAAATGATGAAAAACAAAAAACCAAGAAACAAAAAAAACTCCTATTGCAAAGTTCTCGTAAATCAGAAAAGCATAGCTGATATGAAATCAAGCAAGATGAACCATACCATGTCTTTTTCAGGGCTGTTGAACAAGAACTGCCTGCATTTTCAGAGGAGAATCTTGGCTAAGATATGCTGGAAACAGTGCCATCTGCTTGTCCATTGTCTAGATATAGAAAAAGGACTTTAGTTAAAACTCATTTGAAACAGAAAAGCTAAGGAGGTTTGTTGCTGCAGAGTGTGGCAAAATTGAGGAGAACAAAATGCATGGGCTGCTTCTCTGAATTTTGCCTGAGGTCCGTGTCCTAACTAATGACCAAGTCTAAGTACAGAGTATGGCCACAGCTAGATGACATGTACATTATGGAGGAATCTATTAATGGATGTGAATATTTCTTTTTCTTGTGGACTCAATAAAAAAGCATTCTAAGTATACTTCTGTGGCTTAAAATCTGTAACGAAACCCATCAATGCCTATTGCTGGGGGAAAAATAGCCTAGTTGAACTAAGAGCTACACTGAGCATGAATAAAGAAAATAAGTGCTTAACTTCAGGTGAAGCTAAACTATGCATGGCAGCAAGTACTCTGAAGATAGTGATGCTTACACTGTGTCAAGAAAGGTAGTCCCTAAAGTAGCCTAGCCTTTCTCCTTGCATCTCCCACTCTGGTCATCTGGAGGGCTCATTTTATGCATAGAATATCACATTCAACACCCTCAATCATGGGGATAAATTTACCACAATCATTCGGAAAAATCTACTATCAATGGGTGCCATATTTCTGATGCTACTATTGGCATAGGTTTAAAAGGCTTGCTTATCCAGGAGTTAAATATTTAAAAAGGGAATTAATGCATTGTTAGATTCTTTAAAACTAATTTCCCTTTAGTAGTCAGAGAAAACACAATGCTAATATATATATATATATGTATATGGGAGGATTTTCCTTAATAAAATATCTACCATTTATGTTCATGCTTTCTTGATCTTCAAAGTTTTTCAGACTTTAGTTTGAGACTTTAAGTTTTGCAAAATTGAATTAGCATTATTTTTGCTGACTTATTCACAGAACATTTGCAGAAGCATATGGAAAAATAATTTGTGGACTGTAAAGCTCAAATGAAATAAAGCAACTAAATACTTTTTTACAGGTTGGGGTTTAAAATTTTAATGTCTATCCCTCTATCTGTCTATCTATCTATCTGTCTCTATCCATCCATCCGTCTATTCTAGCTATCTCTCTATCTATCCATATCTATCTATCTATTTATCTTTTTTTTTTTAGATGGAGTCTCGCTCTGTCACCCAGGCTAGAGTGCAGTGTCACAATATTGTCTCTAAACTCCGCCTCCTGTGTTCAAGGGAGTCTCCTGCCTCAGCCTCCGGAGTAGCTGGGATTACAGGCATGCACCACCACGCCTAGCTAATTTTTGTATTTTTAGTAGAAACGAGGTTTTGCTGTGTTGGCCAGGCTGACTTTGAACTTCTCAACTCAAGTGATCCGAGTACCTCGGCCTCCCAAAGTGCTAGAATGACAGGCATGAGCAACCATGCCTGTCCTCTCTCTCTCTCTCTCTCTCTCTCTCTATCTATCTATCTGTCTTCCTTCTATCAACCTCCCTATCTATTCTATCTGTTTATCTATCTATCATTTATATTTAATACACACCTGTTTCAGACTAGGCTCCTCCATAAACTCTATAGACAAGAATTTGTTTACTTCTCATATTTGTCTGCAAAACATCTGATTAAAATGGGGAGGCTTACTTTTAGTTATTTGCCCAAGGTTAATCTGAAATTTGAACTCTATTCTTCCAACTAGAGGTTCAAATCCCAAATTTGAACTCTAAGCTTCCAAACTAGAATATATTTGATGTGGTGACCGATATCACAGATTGAGGTTTGATTTGCCAGTTTTATAGGAAATTTGCACTTACAAAATTTTTTAATATAAGTTTTCATCCCACAGGGCTTGTCACAATCCTACTCTTTTACTCACCTTACCAACACTCAGATACATGACATTTCTAAAACAAAACTACAAGGCAAACGTTCACTGCAAAGTAGAGCAGAGATGAAGATATTTAAGTTTTTTTTTTTTAGCTGTGTGGAATGCAGTGTTTTAGTGCTTTATGTTTTTTCCATTTCAGAGCCACTGTTTATACACAAAAATCTTGGAATACTCTTGTTTTTATTTCTTCTGTTGCAGCTTTTCTAGGAGCACCACTGTCTTCCAAAAACAAGTAAAATTACTAAGATTACATTAATTTGCATTGCATTACATAATCTGTTGAGAAAATTGAACGTTTATAATTTTTAATAATTTTATCAAAAATATAATGGTCTACATATCAAAGCAGAGTGATTTTCCAGAAGATCCACCTTATATGCAGAAGTATAACATGTAACTCAGTCCTAGTTAATCTGATTATTGCAACCTCCTAACCATAGTTCAGATATGAGCATGTGATCCAATGACAGTCATTGAAATTTATTAAAACTCTTCCTTCAATTTTATAGGAATGATTCTTACAGTTTCTGGTGCAATTATTTAAAAGCATTTAAGCTAGCATTACTATAAATATTTTTTACATAGTAAAGGGAGCCAAGGGAGAGAAACCAGTCCATTATAAAATTTTTCCACAATATTTTATCATGAAAATACTTGTACATAGAAAATGAATGAAATTATTTTACAGTGATCACCAGATTACCCACTAACCAGATTCTGAAATTAACAGTTTATATAGATTTACTTTTCCATACACCTAATTCATCCTTTTGTCCACTCACAAATCCATTTCCATTTTTGATGCATATCAAAATAAGTCACAGACTACTTCGATGACATTTTCTAAGTCCTTGCATCTATAATACAAGGCAGAATTTCTGCCAGAATTTTAGTTACATTCGTCAATAAATTCCCCCTTTTACTGAAGCAGTTTGATGCAAATGGCATAGTGAGTTTTTAAATTAACATAGTGAGTTTTATAAATGGCATAGTGAGCTTTTAAATTAATAGTTGTACATAACTGTTATTGAGTTGTTTTCCTCCTTCCTCCCACCCAGTTCATAGAAAGTGTGAATAAAGAAGAATACCAGTCCAAAATGGTTTCCATATTCTGTTATTTGTGCAATGACCCTCACAACACATTCCCATAAGTAATTATTGGAATATATAAAATTGTTTTCAAATACCTTTCCACTTGGTTGAATATATTTTCATGAGCCAATACTTTGTCATAACATAATGAGGAATATTTGTTGTAAATGCTTTTAGTAAGTGTTCAACTGCAGAACATTTCCCAAATCACTGAAAACATATTTTGGAATTGCAGCAGTTACCAGAGTCTGCTAATGAGGATAGAGTTTATGCTGTAAAATTTTCAAAGCTACAAATCATAATTGGATCATGAAGAGATCGTGAAATATCAAATATTATTTTAAGTGACTTCTAACAATAAAATTACTGCCTGGGGATTTTCTCAGTATGAGACTTTGAAATCTTTTTGCTAAAATTCTAGCCATAGAGCTCAGATAAATACAATTTAAAGTTTTCAGCCAATATTTTAATGTTTTGAATACTTCTATATTTCTTAATAAACATTTTATAAGCTTTCACCACTGATGCATTTTAAGCATATGAAGAGCTTACATAGTAATTAACATAGCACCCCCAGTGAAAAGTTGGAAGGGTTATTTTAAATAGTGCAGATATTGCCAAAGCTATCCAAGTAAAATCAGAGTAAATGAATGAAATCTTCAAATATTCATTAGGATTGCCAGATATAAATGTCTGGCAGAGGTCATTCATGCAATCTTTTCTATTTCTTTCTTTATCTCTAACTGAATTTCAGTAAATACAATGTTAATGAGCCTTTGTTCATGCAATTATATCGTGTCTTTCGTTTAAGTAGGTGTTGTGTCTTACCAAACCAACAGTTAGAGTGGCCTCCAAAACAGTGGCAGGGTAATTCTCACAAGGAAGTGCTCTCAATCTTCCCAGGAGGGGCTGGTTGGGATTCCAAAGAAAGAAACACTAAATGTGAAGGTGATCAATCCAAAGCATCTATTAGGCGAACTTACTTACAGAGGTGTTGCGGCAACCCTTGCAACGGGACAATGAAAGACAAGGGGTGCTTACCTAGGTAGGTCTACAGAGACAGAGTTAGGGTGTGGGGTCTTCATGAGGCTTAAGGAATTTTACTCAAAGGTCTGTTTCTTTCAGTGTTTTTTGCAACAAGTTATATGCCTTTATCAGTGCTTGGGAAAGTTCAAGACTCCTGTTTCGGTTCAGTTTTTCTGGGGAAAAAATCTGTAGCTATCTGTGTCACAGTGTGACTACAAGTCACTGTGTGATTTTCAGTGGATACAGAAAGAAAACTGGGGGGACTGGGGATCCTACAGTAGTTATCAATATCAACCAGGGTCTTTTAATCATAAGCTGTCCCTTTCCATGAAGCTTAAAGATGTGTTGTACAGTATTGATAGATATAATACATTTTCTGTGATATGTGAACACCATGGAATACTATGCAGCCATAAAAAAGAATGAGATCATGTCCTTTGCAGGAACATGGATGGAGCTGGAAGCCATTATCTTTAGCAAATTAATGTAGGAACAAAAAAACAAGTATTGCATGTTCTTACTTGCAAATGGGACCTAAATAATGAGAACACGTGGACACATAGAGGGGAAAAACAGACATTGGGGCCTAACAGAGGCTGGTGGGTAGGAAGAGGGAGAGGATCAGGAAGAATAACTAATGGACACTAGACTTAATACTTGGGTGATGGAATAATCTGTACAGCAAGCCCCCATGACACAAGATTACCTATGTAACAAATCTGCACATGTATCCCTCAAGTTAAAATAAAAGTTAAAAAAAAGAATTAATACATTTTCATATGGTTATTATTTAATGCTTACTAACTCTGTATCAGGTAGTATTTTAACTACATGTCATATTTTATTATTTTCTTTTTTTACTATGATCTTATAAATAATTACTAATACCCCAATTTTGTAGATGAGGAAACAGGTAAAAAGAGCTTAATAACTTACTCAACTTCATATAAAAACTGTGACCTATCTGACTCTGAAGACAATGTTCTTTAAAACTTTGCTTTTCAAATGGGAAAACATTAGGACCATTAAGAAGATGTAAACACCCCAGATGCCGAAGCCACTCAGTGTGAAAGACACATTATTTGATGTTCAAGCCAGACCCTTTCTGCCTGTGATCACATCAGTCTCCTGCAGGCACTGATGTGATAATGTGGTCATCCAGAAGCTCCCCCTAGTCCTTAATGTAAAATTAATGCCCTCTAATAGAATTCTACACATTATGTAGAGAACTGGAGGACCCTTTAAATATAGATGCAGACACTCAGGAACCTAGAATGTGGTTTGAAAATATTTCAAAAAGAACTATTCTGAAGGTCAGATAAAAAGATGCAAGGTCCCCTGAGCATCAAAAGTCCTCAATCAATGGGAGATGCTCATTTTTAGTGTTTTAATAATAGCAGCCAACAACCAGGAACATTTTGCTGGCCAGTCTTTTGTTCTTTTGAGTCAGACAATTGAAAGGCTGAGATTATTACAATGTCTTCTTCTCTACCTTTGTAAACTTATCTGCCAGATGCACAGCTTTGTGACCTTGAAATATGGTGAGAGAACTAAAATGAGCTGGGAGCTGGTGATGGAAAACAATCCCTTTTATGAAGTTGGTGTGTTCGACCAATGAATGGACTTGTCAGTTCTGTAGAAAATTCCATAGCAGACAACAGAATCAACATTGAAATAGAAACACATCCTGGGTTCTGTTTCTTTCCCATCTAATTGGTTTATACACTTTGTATTATCACTTCAGCTGCATCAATTCTATAAGGCATGTTTTATACTTGCTCTGTTGGTTTGTCTTAAACTCATTACAGTTTTACAAACTAGATTAACTCCTACCTCTTCAGGAAAAGTCAGTGTGAAATAGAATTTAATACACAGTTTCTTCAGAAGCAGTGTTGTGTTAATTCAGTGGTTTTACAACGTTTATTAAGCACCTAATATGTACTAATAATTGACCAATCTCTGTGGATAAAACATAGAGCCAAAAGAGCTGCATTCTTTGATGGCATGGCCTAATGTATAAAAGGACAATACATAAATGTTTTCTGTTCTTTGGTCAAGTTTTCTTTCTAAATCTAGAATAAATCATCTTATTAAAGAGAAAGATATGGTGCATCATGGACATTTAGAATATTAAATCTGGAAGAGAGTTAAATCCTGGGATGGCAATCACCTATTGGGAAAGATGTCACTGCCTCAGCCATGCCCACAGTATACATCATTAATTGAGCATTACAATCTTCCTCCATGGATTTTGTTGTGAACTCAAACTGTATCACAACATGGCTTTCTAGACAGGCACTGACAATTATTAGAAAATATATATTAAAGTTGTCTTTGTTCTCTTTTGCTATTCCTAAAGCACTTCATCTGATCCAATTTGCTAAATGTTGTAACTGACACCCAGAAAGGCCACATAATATAGCCTAGGTGAATCAGTCTGGCAAGTGTTAAGCTGAAATCTTAACTGGGTTTTCTAAATGCAAAACTCTATTCTATTCCATCATACACTCTCATCTCACTGCCATATATGCTTTTGAGAAGAAAAAGGAGTTTTATGATAGTGTGCTGAAGCTATAATATGGCTGGATAATCCTATTTTTCTTTTATTTAAAAAATACTCGGAAATACTTTTTAAAAAACTTTTATTTCTTCCTAGTGTTGGGAGACAAGAAACCCTTCCTCTATGCCCAGAGTAGAATTCCAAGGTCTATTCTTCACTGCCAAGTCTTGGAGTCATGATTAATCACATCTAATTCTCAAGCTTAGAACCTAATAAGACAGATAAGTATCTTGAAATAAGCTTCATATCCTCATCACTGTTGTATAATTGAAAAAATATATAACATTTTTATATCATGATTGTACTCTTCAAAAATTCTTCCAAAACATAGTCCCAAACAACTGCAAATGTCTTAGAAACTGGACTTAGAAAGGTCTTAAAGAGCTGAAACAATTATCTTCCAGAATTCAAGAAACCATTGTCAAAAGTGCAAAATAACTTGTTAATTCCTTTTATCTAAAACTACAGTATTGCTTCCCATTCTCATTCCCAGTGACATTAAATAATTATAATAAATAAGTAGAATTTACTATTAGAGACATCTCACAATCAAATTGCCCAGCAATGATGGCTAGCACATAGGATAAAAGGGTCATGGTCTCAAACTCCTTAGCACCCCTTCCAGGGGAAAAATTAAAAGCAAATATTGACTGCACGGGAAAAAGTAACAACTGAACATTGGGAATTATGGTGGATACCACCTAAATCAAGTGATTGAAGTTAGTTGTAATCAGTAATGGGACATTTGGAAATTGTGTTTCACTCAATAAAATGCAATGGAAAAATCATGGTGTCACTCTGGTGATCTAGAGACTTAGTTAAGATGTGTACTCTGGCCAGTCACGGTGGCTCATGCCTGTAATCCCAGCACTTTGGGAGGCCAAAGCGAGTATATCACCTGAGGTCAGGAGCTAGAGATCAGCCTGGTCAACATGGTTAAATTGCGTCTCTACTAAAAACACAACAATTAGCCAGGCATGGGGCAGGCACCTGTAATCCCAACTACTTGGGAGGCTGAGGCAGGAGAATCACTTGAACCCAGGAGGTGGAGACTGCAGTGAGTCCAAATCATGCCGTGACACTCCAGCCTGGGCCACAGAGCAAGATTCCATAAAAAAAAAAAAAAGATGTGTACCCCGGATCTAATCCTGAGAAAATATCTGTCGGATCCTGGGTTTTATTCTGCAAGATAACCTATCAGTAATACTTAAGGGTGTCAGAGATATGAAAACCAAGGAAACACTTGAGAAACTATTCCAGATTGAAGGAGACCAAGGAGGCATGGCAACTAGGTGCAATGTAGGACTTGGTATTGGATCCTTTTACCATGAAGAACACGGTGAGGTAATTGGTGAAACTTGAATGGGATGTGGACTGGATGGTAGTATTACATGGATATGAATTTGATGATTTGCTGTTTATGCTGCTATGTCTTAGGGAAGCCTAGTTTGTGAGAAATGGACTTTGTGATATTGAGTCATGGTATATCATATCTGTTGTCTGAACGTAGGATGCTCAGAAAAAAAAAATATATATATATATATTTGTCCTGTTCTGCCTATCATTCTCCAAGTTTTAAATTACTTCCAAAAAAGTGGGCTCATTTGACCGTGTTTATGTGTGCCCCAGTTTCACTGGGCAATTCTCATGTGCCTTCTTCTAAGCACAATTGCATGTGTTTATTAATTTTATTTATTTATTTATTTATTTTTTAAGACAGGGTTTCACCATGCTGGTCAGGCTGGTCTTGAACTCCCGACCTCAGGTGATCCGCCCGCCTCAGCCTCCCAGAGTGCTGGGATTACAGGAGTGAGCCACCGTGCCTGGCCTATATTTATTAATTTAATCTCCATAATAACTTTATTAGGCAGTTACTATTATTAACCCTATTATATGGCTGACAAAACTGAGGCACAGAGGAATTATTATTATTATTATTATTATTTGAAACAGAGACTTGCTGTGTCATTAAGGCTGAAGTGCAGCGATATGATCATGGCTCACTGCAGCTTTAAACATCCAGATCCAAGTGATCCCCTCCCACTTCAGTCCCCTGAGTAGTTGGGGACATCCTGCCAACTCTGTTTATTTCTAGGATCTCACTATGTTGCCCAGGCTTGTCTCAAATTCTTGGGTTCAAACAACCCTCCTATTTCAACCTCCCAAACTGCTGAGATTAAGGCATGAGCCACTGTGCCCAGCCAAGGAACTATGAATGTTGGCAATGATCACCTAATTGGTAAGTGTCAGAAAAAGGGATCTAATCTGGGCCCAGTGTTCTTAACTTCTATGTTTGGTCATAGACTAATACAGGCAACAAATCCTGAAATTACCACAATATAGATATAGTATAAAGCCTTCAAGAGCTCACATCTGTAAATTAGATTCATTGTGTTCTGTCCAGCTAATGCTACCAAATACTTTGTGGTACTTGCTAAGTTTGGTGCTAGATGGGATTCAAAGTATATTTTAAAAAATGTAAACATAATACCTAAATATATTAAAAAGAAAGAAAGACTATGCAAGACATCATTAGAAACTAGAAAAAACTAGAGGGAACAGAAGTTATAGATTGTGATAATGAAATCATAAGAAAGATTCAAATCCATGTGATAATGCAAGGTGGTTGTTTATGCCTTGGGGTTTGGCATTCTTTGATTCCTTGTCAAGCTCTATACCTCACTAGTACAGTCATTGAGCAAGTAGGTAACCTCTTCTGAGCCTGTATTTTTATTTGGAAAATGGGGTCATAATGCTAAGTCAGAGTGTTTTGTAGAAAGGTAAAGTACACGTTTAGTAAGCGTCAATACTGATATAGAGTACGTGCTTGTAAATATTAATTTTTCTTGATTAATTTTCCTAAAGTTTTGAAGAGCTAGCTCTTCCCTTTGTAGGGAGAAAAAAAGAAAAAAAACGGAGTATCATGTTGTTTTCAAAGTTAGCAATGTATGATTTCTATAAGATATATTTACATCCCTCCCCATAATATAGTTCATTACTTAAAATATTCATCCAGGATTTGGTATGACAACATCATTTGTAAAGGTCAAAGGGAATAGAAGAGGAAGGGAGCAGTTAATGAGTGATAGGTGACAAGTCAAGGAGAAGGTGCTGGTCAGTGTGTGTAAGAGGACAAACAGCTTTCTGCCTGTTTCTCTTCCTGCTCTTAGCATTCATGCTGTCACTAGTGTGCAATGCTCTGCTTGCTTGGAATTAGACAGTGGTATTAAGCCATTTTGCAAATATCAGCTAGTCCACAAGAGGAGTGGTTCCCAAATTCCTGGCTATTTTTGCTAGCCAGATTTTAAATGCCCAAGGCTTTTGAATTTATTATAATTTAAGAATAATGAGTAGCACCTCTCCTCTTTAGTTACTTCCATCTCTGGGTCTCAATGTCATTCCCAGCTCTGAGTATTTAACTCTAATTTCTCACTCAGTGACAAAACTCCAGATTTGTTGGAGCAATTTTGGCATTTAAAATGAAACAGCCTCCTTATATTACTGTGAGCAAGGTACCCAGAAGCCCCTATGAATTTCCTATTTCCATATGTACCAGATTTTCACATTCTGAAATGTTTCTTATGGGAACACGAGAAAACAGTTATAATTAAACTTAAGTAGAGAAACTATATTTAACACACTTTCTGGGATATATTCTGGAGAAGAGGCTTGAAGGCAAATCCTACATTAGTACACACCCTACGGTGGTGGGTGGAAAGTCAGAGAGGTCCCTCTTCCTTTCCCTTAAGCCTAATCTTAATATCTTTAGTAAGTGAAACCAGAAAATGCTTCTTTGGGACAAGGACAAAGAAACAAAAACCTTCCTTTTGCCCATGTCCACATTTGACTCTCAAGCAATGCATACATTTTCCCTGCCGAGACAGAAGTAGATTTGCATTGATTTATAAAAATGCCATCTTATTCAGAAATTAAGGCAAAAAATTGCTAAAGAATCATCTGCCACTTGCTTTGTGGAAGAAGGTAAAATAGTCCTCAGATTCTGAGAAAGAAAAAGATTTATCTCTTGTCCACCCCTTCACTCTTATTTTCTCTTGGATCCAGGAAAAGGACTTGGTGTTAATCAATTATCCACACGTTTTGTGTTAGTCTTCTATTCTTGTTGTATCAAATTACCACAAAGTTAGTGGCTTAAAACAATACAAACTTACAGTCTTTCAATTTCGGTAGTCAGAAATCCAAAGTGGGGTCTCACTGGGCTGAAATAAGGGTGCCAATTTGTATGTGTTCTTTTTAGTGACCCTAGAGGAAAATTCATTTTTTTGCCCCTTCCTCTATGGTCAAAGCCAGAAACATAACATATTCAAATCTCTGACTCTGACCTCCTCTTCTGCTTTCACAGGCTATCAGTGAAACCTCTTCCAGTGATAAAGGCCACTGTGATTACACAGAGACTACCTGAACAGTTCAGAATAATCCTCCCATCTCAAAATCAGCTAATTAGCAACCTTAATTCCATCTACAACCTTAATTTCCCATGCCATGGAACATGACATCTTCACAGGCTCTGGCACTTAGCAGGCAGTCATCTTTAAGTGGCCATTCTTTAGCCTACCACACCTATCAACCCATAGTTACCAGATTTTAGTTTAGTCATTTGAAATGAGTCTAGTCAATGGCATGCTTACACTGTGCTGAAATGAAAGAATGACAAAGGAGAGGAAAATATGCTTGCCTTTTTTGAATTTAAGAGATTTCGATTTTTACATTATTTTCACCATCAACCAAATGAATTCCCATGCACAAGCAATCGCTATTTCCCTTTATTCGATTCACTCATCTGACAATAGAGTGAAGCACATTTCAATTGTAAAAGTATTTTATGATCCATAGTAATTGTTGCATTTCCTAACAATTCTGCAAAGTAAATAGGGAAAGTAACATCAAAATATAAAGCTATCTTTTGACAGAAGATGGTTTCCCTGGAAAGAAGAGAGTGTGGCTCTAAGTTAACTTTTTATCCCGAATTCAGATATCTTAAATCTTTAAGAGCATAAGGATCATAAAGAATATTTCACCCTGTACTGTTGGGGTTAGTTATGTATGGGTTAGATATGTGTGCATGTACTGTGTGACCAAATATGTATAAGAAGTAAATAAATTTGCCCAATATTTCATTTTGAATGAGAATTTAATGTAATTGACTCAGGAATGTATCAACTGTCATAATAAAAAAGTGTGGCAATGAGAATCAGCAATATACAATCACAGAGAGAAATACAGATATTTTTCACAATGTTTAGTTAAGCCAGAAACAATTATATACTGAAAATAAGATTATAGGTTGTATGATTCTATTTTTATAAAATACAAAAAGTTAAAGATGTGACAGCATTTTGGAAGGTTTAGAACCTGACAGCAGTCACAAGAAAGGCAGATTCTGGAGTGCTGGTAATGCTCTGTTTCTTGATCTTAGTGATTGAATGAGAATGTTTAGTTAGTGAAATTTTATGGTATCATACACTTAAAGATGTGTACTTTTCTATATGGATAATATATTGTACATTTCAAAACAAATTTAAAATTGGGTTTGCCTGATGTATTTGTCCATTTTCACACTGCTTTAAAGAACTGCCCAAGACTGGGTTATTTATAAAGAGAAGAGGTTTAATTGACTCACAGTTCCACATGGATGAGGAGGCCTTTGGGAACTTACAATCATGATGGAAGGGGATGCAGGCATGTCTTACACAGTTTCAGATGAGAGAGGAAGAACAGGGGAAATCATTGTTTATAAAACCATCAGATCTCATGAGAACTCACTCACTATCAAGAGAATAGCATGAGAAAAACTGCCCCTATAATCCAATCACCTCCCAACAGGTTCTCCCTTTGACACCTGAAAATGGGAAAATCTATAAACTTACCATTATATAAACACAGTTATAAAACACCACACATATACTTTAGTAATCATAGTTACACCAATAATGTATCATTTATAATCATTTCCTCAAATATAAAATTAATGCCTCATATGGCAACTTTACTTTCTATGTATACCAAAAAATATTTGTAAATAGGAGAGAGGTTTGTGAAAAAAAACCTATTAATATTTGTGAAAACAATATATGAGAATATGTTGGGCAGGTTATGATGATGTTCTTTTAATAACAATTTTTTTTTTTTTGAGACAGTGTCTCACTGTGCCTCCCAGGCTAGAAATGTCAGCTGATAGGTTTTGACATCCAGGGCTCAAACAATCCTCCCACCTCAGCCCTCCAATTAGCTAGGATCACAGGCACATACCACTATACTTGGCTAATTTTGGTTATTTTCTATACAGATCAGGTCTCATTATATTGCCCAGGTTGGACTTGAACTCCTGGGCTCAAGTGATCCTCCTCCCTCAGCCTGTCAAAGTGCTGGGATTACAAAGATGAGTTAACACACCCAGCCAACAAGCATTCTTAATTTCATGTATTCTTGTTCTTAATATTATTCCTATAAGTAATTTATCTCTCAAGTTAAACTGGGGTATCACTAACAGTAAGTTGACTTTTTCCTAAAATGAGTAAAACTTTTATAACAAGCACTGATTTCTGCAATAGCCACGTCTGTCCCAAGGACACTCTGTACTACTCTGCTCCTACTGCATGAAACAGGTCTCTGCAGAGCCACTAAGTACCCACTCACAGCCCAGTGCTTTATATCATCATGGCACACTGTTATGATAATCAAAAACATTTTCTTTTAAAACAATACAAATGCATGGTTGATTAAGTAGACACCTATGTAAACAACCTTCTATTCTGTCATGAATACAATATAACACACATATTTTACAGGTGTATTTGCTTAAAATGATGCTTATATTTTGGGCTAACCCAATTAAATGACTCTCCAACTATCCAACTAGCTGCAAGGAAAGAATATACAATTAGCTGAAAGGAAGTAGGTATACGCTTATGGAAGGTTAGTCCTTTATAGGTAGGCAGATGAAAAATATACTATGTAAGATAGTGGATGATAATTCTAAGTCCTAAACTAAGCCATGGCATTAGAAGGCTAAATAACATGAGTTTCAGGGTCCATGCACACATTTGTATGCATCAGTGAAGTAACACTCCTTTTTTCTGCAATAAAGATTAAGGAGGCAGATAACACATTCTCTGCTGCTCATATTTTTCAATATATGAAAGAATTGTCTCCAATCTTGACTGTTCCTTTCTTATTAAGCTCTGCTTTTTTATCAATGAAAACTGATGAGAATCCAGCATATAGTAGATGCCCTAAACTTGGTATTAAATGAATGAGTAAATGAATGAGGATATAAGGAAATCAGATTAAAAGGACTATCCCTAAACTGGTAGCTCTTATGCTGTCTTCTATGGAAAACCTAGTCTATAGGCAGTTGCTTCAAAATCAGTAGCTAGGTTTTATGATTTTAAATGTAAATTGTGTTCATGACAAAGGAACTTCCTGGAGGATCCTATGGCCTCAAGTAATCAGAAAAGAGATTGATGTGTTGCTCTGAGCCATGTCTGGCAAGGAGCTGGAGTCTGAAACTGAGTTCCCTTGGAGTACATCCATGATCTTGTGTATTTCTAGATATTAAATATATATAAATATTATATATTAATATCTAGAATTAATAAATATAAATATATATAATATATAAATGTATATATTTAATATCTAGAAATATATAATTATATATAATTATATATAATAAATGTATACATATTATATATATATAATCAACTAATATAGACGGATATTTCTTGGATCACAAAACTGAGATGTCATTGTGGTTATTAACAAATGAAAGAGAGAATCCCATATATTTGTCAAATACCAATGCAGTCCAAATGTCACAGAATCCAGGGGTACTTGCAAGGGCAGTTATGATCACTTCATTTGAAGCATCTACTTGCCTTTATTTGCAAAGCATTTGTTAAGGTTCACCATATTCAAAAAGTATAGCTAACAAAAGCTGTATGATAACCAGATACCTATTCGTTGGAACTCACTATCTAATATCTCCTTTGGAGGATTACCATGGTGTCTAGTCAAAGCCATCTTCTACTGAAGACCTACTGTGAGTTAGACATTTTCATAGATACGAGGATTCAAATGGAATGTTTTGTTTTCCTTATGCTGGAAACATTCCCCTTCCCACCATCTGCCTGACAATCACATGGAGTCAATGGTACATTTCCATCAAACACTACTGAGTGGCTCCAGCCTTCCTAACAAAAATCTCGAGTTGGCTTTGAAAACCAGTCATAACTATTCTCAGTTTAAACTTGCCCTCTACCTTCTGGTGGTCTGGTGGCTTATATAGCAAATGTAGAATCCAAACGCAGCCCTTAAATCTTTGGAAAACCTTCAATGGCCTACTAGAAAGACTACTTTCCTGAAATGGACAGTTCTTGGCAGCCCTAGGCTTTGACCACTTGAACATTTTGCTCTTCTGTGTGGTTCTATTTTGAATATTTGAGGAACCTTTGTATTGTTTTCCGTAATGACTGTAGCAATTTACACTTCCATCAACAGTGTACTAAAGTTCTCTTTTCTTCACATCTTTGACAACACTTGCTATCGTTTGTCTTTCTGATAATAGTCATTCTAATAGGTGTTAGGAGATATCTCATTATGTATCTCAAATGTGTCTCATTTTGAGTTACATTTCCCTGATGAAATGTTGAGCACTTATTCATATATTTATTGGCTGTTTTATGTATTATTTGAAAAATGTTTACTCAGGTTCTTTGCCATTTTAATTGAGCTAAATATCATTATTATTTGATATTCAGTCATATAAGTTCCATTTATATTTTGGCTCTTATCCCCTTACTAGATGTATGATTTGGAAATATTTTCTCCCACTCTGTAGGTTGCCCTGTTGATTGTTTCTTTTGCTGTGCAGAGGTTTTTTTAGTTTGATGTAGTCACATTTCTCTATGTTTTGCTTTTGTTGCCTGTATTTTTGGTATCATATCCAAAAATCGTTGCCCAGTTCAATGTCTAGAACCTTTTTTTTCCTATATTTTCTTCTAGTAGTTTTACACGTTCATGTCTTACACATAAGTATTTAATCTATTTGGGGTTGAGTTTTGCACCGTATATAGTGTGAAGGGTCCTCCGTGGTGAAGGCTTCTGAGGTCTTCCTGGTCTCCTCTTACCCTGCAGAAAGAAGTCACAGTTGAGATGTGTCCTCTTGGTACCCAGAAGATTATACAGGTTAAATGCTTTGTGCATTTCTCTGTGTGGTCATCTTCAGTCTTGGTGATCTATTTGGTTGCTGCAGCTTCACTGTTGTATTCTGGAGCTCTTCCAGAGGGATTTCCACTGGTAGCAAGCTCCATCATTTTTGTTGGGTAATGAGCATTAGGACCTCCTTTTCCACCATCTTGCTGACATCACTCTTCTCTTTTGTATTCATTTGTAGAGCATAATGTCCTTTCCGTCTTTATAATTATTCTCCCTGCTACTGTTTTATTGGACTTATATTTCTTGTAAGATGATCATTGAGGTGAAAGAGGACATGGATCTCAGTTAGGATTCCATTCACAGTGACTAGAATGATTGTCATCATATTGTAGAAGATGGATACTCTGTGTACATGTACTGAAATGACAGAAAATTCCATGCTCCCATACTTTTTAAATCTACTTTTGAGTACATTTCATTATATCAATGGTAAAAATTAATATTTGCTGAGTTCTTGCTATGTTTCAGATATTTATCTAACTGCTTTCTATGCATGATCTCACTCAGTACTCACAATATTTCTATGAGTTAATTGGTCAGTCCATAAATGACAATAATAATTGTCTCTAAAGCTTTAAGAAAATAAATACTTATTGTTCTAAAATGTAGTGAAGTATTTAGCTGTTATTTTAACCCAGGTAAATTGACAACAGAGATTGTCAGTTGAAGCTCCTGTATAGCCCTAGCTTACATTTTACCCAAAATCTCATGAGAGAGTCTTAGCTAGAATCATCCAGCAAAATCTCTTCCACATTCCAGAGCTCCAGAAACTAAATAAGATAATAAATATTTGCTGTTTTAAGCTACTAAGTTTGGGAGTAATTTCTTACATAACAATAGACTAATTCTGTACCCACAAGACATAGTACCATTACAGATTTCATAATTTTTTTATTCCCCTCCACAAAAACTGTTATTGTGCAAACCCCAAAAACCTTAATAACGAATATAATTCTAAACCCAAATTTTGGCTTTGGATTATCAGTCAGAGAATCCAATATTATTACTTTCTTCTCACCAATATTTTTTCTTACTTTCTTATTTAATTCTATTTTTTTTCTTTCTTTATCTAGAGAAAGAATGGTTGTTTCTCAAACTTCTCAAAGTACCAAAACTTTCTGTTTTTATTCTAAACCACATGAAATTTTAAAATATAATACTACCTTGATATGCTGCCTGTTGTAAAAATGCAGTGGCCAGGACCAAGATGATGTTGACTTGCAAAGAAGACTTCATTAAGAACAAAAAAATAAGCCACTTTCATAATTGCATATGATTCAAATTTCCAAAAAGAGTGCCTCTCAAGGCCTGAATGTTCATTTTTTCATCTCCAGAAAACTGTAGGCAACAAGTTATTAAAGAGACTTGTATTATATATAATTTGATAACTGCTACTTTTAAAAAATCTTGGTTAGATTACAAAGCTTTCTATTCATGTTGTCTGTGTGTAGAATGTTTTACAGTCTAAAAAGAAATAATGCCTTTAGGCTTTATCTTTTCTTGTATTTTATAAGAACAATGAGAAAATAGCAAAAATGTACATTGACAGGTGTTTCTTCTCTAAAACTGGCCATGCTTTGTTTAATTGATGCAATATTATTTCTTTTAAAAGAGGGAGGAATGAAGTTAATCTGCAGGGAATGAACTCCTTAACAAAATATCTAGCTTATTTTCATACCTGCAATAAGCGGTGTCACTATATATTCTATGATTTTCTTATGTATCTCTGTAAAAACTGTCATTGTGGAAACCAAATAAAACTTGTTACGTTGCATTTGGGTTCATGTCTTGTTTAGGGGGTCAGGACCCATTATGAGGGAAATATGTGTTTAAATCCCACTGTATGACCATGTAAAAGCTGTATTATCTCTGACTCTTGATTTTCTTAATGGTTGAAGTATGAAACATTATTTTCCTCACTTTATAGTTGTTGAAAGGACTCAGTGACATAACTACTCTGCTTGATAGCTAGGAAAGTGCAAAATACACATTAGTTTTCTATACCTAAGAAATACCATGGGCATTATTTGATTTTGGAGCTTTCCCCAAGTTACTTCATTCATTCATTCATTCTCACTGAGGTTTTATTACATAAAATAAAATTAATAATCAGTTCCCCCTACTAAATGAGCTGATTGAGTCATGACACTTTCCTTAATAATCTTTGAATCCAAAACATCTCCTGGATTACCTGGTCTAACTACAATAATATATGATCTGATAGATGTTTGGGGAGATTTCTATGAGTGGTCCAAAATAGAAGGCATTGAGCCTATCTGATAGCTTTTTGACAGAAGAAAATCAGAAAAACATGCCAAAGAATATGACACTGAGTTAAGTCTAAAGTAGACAGTATTTGAAGCTCCACAGTGCTGTGATTCCCACCTGTGATCAGGGGTCCCTGACTCTTTCTCTCTTTTTTTTAAGAGACAGCTTCTTGCTCTGTTCTCCGGGCTGAAATTCAGTGGTGCAATCATAGCTTATTGCAGCCTTGAACTTCTGGGCTCAAGAAATCCTCTCACCTCAGCTTTCTAATTAGTTAGGACTGGACTAAAAGCACATGCCATCATACCCAGCTAGTATTTTTCATTTTTAGAGATGGGGCCTTGCTATGTTGTCCAGGCTGGTTTCAAACTTCTGACTTCAAGAAATCCTCCTAACTTGGCCTCCCAAAGCACTGGAATTATAGGCATGAGCCACTGTGCCTGGCCCCCATTCTCTCTTAATGAGGGTTGTATATTTATTAGGAATTGAGAACATGACACAGAGTGAAAGAGGCTCAAAGTTATTCTTTAGATTGTCAGCTTTAATTAAACACACATGTATAGCCAAAGATGAATTAACGTGAAGGCAAAGGTAATGGAGGAAGATAGCAATTCTAATTTATAATGTTTTTACCTAGCATATTGTTAAATATAAATCTGTTAGTTAGACACATTGATATGAACAGAGGAAGTGGATAAACTCAACCAGATTGCAGCAAGGGAGTGCACCCTAAATATTTCTCCAATGCTGTTTTGGCCCACCCAATTAACTTGAAACCCAAAAAAGAAGTCAAATTACCAACATTCATCTGTCATGTAATTGCAAATATATGTTGCTAAGAGTATTCAACATGTGAGGTTAGGTTATCATTTGAAAATTAAATTAGGAAAGTTGAAGTCATTACATTTATTAAAAAAATGATTATCAAAAGTAATTTCCAATGATCAGTAAATGTAAAAGTATCTTTAAGTCTTTCTGGTGAACATAGTCTTCCTAGAAAGGAGACAGTGAATGGTCAGTATTGAGAAACATACCTAGACATTTCCCAATATATTTATTTTCTGTAAAACCCTTGCCCAATAATAACAGCACTACTTAGTGTCAGGGAAATAAAGGTGCTTTCTCAAGGCTGCTGATTAGCTTTTGAGATCAAATGTATTTGATTTATTCATATGTGATGGCTATGGCTACAAGAAAACATCCTCTTCTAGTCATATTCTTTGATTCTCTCTCCTGATTTCTCACTCCACAAATATCTTTGTGTTCTCATCATCAAAAGGAACACAAAGAAGGAGAGAGGAAAAAAATGCACAGCATAGGTGTTACGCCTCCTTCCTTACTCCATTGATGCTGATGAGATAGGACAACCAATTATTCCTGGACACACTAAGATTGCTTTAAAAAAAAAAGAAAGAAAGCAAAAGGGATTGCATGCTGGCTACCCAGGATGTCTATCAGTAGAATTAATTCCTGAGTGTCCAAAGTCATTTTCATTGTGACAGCCAGCAAAAAAATACTCTTCTCCATCAAAACCTTTGATACACAATAAGCTGTGGTATTTGATGGCTAAAATTTTAAAAAGATAAAAACATAAGGCCAAGAAGAATTGGAGCAATTGGACAATTTAAAATTTTATTGAAAGAGTAAAAGTTTGAAAACCCATGTAGATCATAAAGTCATTGGAATATATACAAATTGGAAGCCATGAAATAATATTGCTTTCCAACTGGTATTTATCAACGTAAAGTTCAAGGTCAATGTGCTCCAGAATCGATCCGAATGCTCTGTAAAAATACATGTTCCTGGTGTCGTCACAAAATACTCTGCTTCAGAAGACATAAAATATTTTCTAGGAATATAAAATTTTCAAGTTCCTAAGATAATTATTAACCATATGAAAGTATAAGAATCACAACTATAGAGAGAAAAGTGTATTTGGAAATCAAAATTAGAGCAAGATCCTTCTAGTAAAGTGAGACTTGGCCAAATGCTGTACTTTATCATCTATTAATATTGTGTTTAGTCTGAGATTGAATGAACATAGAATTCTATGGTGACTGGTAAAATATATTCTCTTTTGAACTTGCACATAAAAATCTGAAGCCAAGTTGGTATTTGACCATACCACAGATCTCAGCTGGGTGTCTGCAGTCTGAAAGATACTCCAGTAAAACTCTACACAAAATATTTGATAAAATTTTATTAAAGTGTAACTGAGATTAGTGCCTTTTCTGCACACAAAGACACAGAGCGAGGTTATTCAAGATTTTGACTAAATCCTAAAGGTCAAAAACCACTTCCCTGTTTACATGAATGCAATTTTCTTCAGCAATTCTCTATCGTCTTTCAGATGATGCCTTTGTTCCACATTATCATTTCATTCAGAAATAATCCTTCCCACTTAAGAATTTGGAAACAACACCCCTGTGAACATACACCAGATGTAGCTTTTATCCATCTCCTATGATTAGTTTTTCTGTTTTTTAATATGTTACTTCACACAAAAGTTTGGGTGTCTAGAATATCATATTTTCTTTTTAAGGTGTAAAGAAACAAGAAAACCTCAAGCTCTCTTTTCAGCCCTAGAAAAAAAGCACAGCCCAGAATAATACATTCATTGTTTTACAAAGGAAAAGTATTTGATAGTGTCTGAGGAATACAGAGTGCCGGACTGAAAATGAGGCTGCAAAGGAAATGGAATGAGAAATAGGTTTGTTTTTGGTCACCCAGAAGCAAAACCTATCACACACATCTATTCAAACATACCTAAAACCTAGCAGTTCTTTCATACTGATTCCTGACACCAAAACAAAATGAAGATGGAACTTCAGGGGAATAAGACAAAGAGAAAGAGTGGAAATGAAGCCGCCAAGAAAAACAGAACTGATTTTGCAAAGGTCAGTGCAACATAGGATTAGTTTGGACTAAGCCCATACTCCAGTGTAATTTGCAATATATTTCAACACTTCAGAACAAGTATTTCTAGCTACTTTTAATACCAGCTCTGAGCCATGACTATCTAAATAGACAGGGGGCATTAAAGTTCACAGGGCTTGATATTGCCTGTAAAAATGGAGCCCAGCAGAATTTGATTTTATTACCCCCCTTTTATTAGGCCCGTAGCCAATGGCGATTAAAGTGTTATGCCATATCTGTCAGCATGCATGGATGCATGGGGATTATTTGTAACAGAATTTAAGTCTGGGAGCCAATTCTTCAGTCATAAGTCTAGAATACTAATTCTTTCTTTTTCATCCCCTCCCTCAGACCTATGGCACTCACAATATCATCACAGGAACTAGGACAAGAATTCAGACAAGAATTTTTCATCTCAAACAATAGGGCTTTATTAACAATTAAAGGGTCAAACCTTCAGAGGCAAGGCCAGGGGATTGCGTGGACATTTTTTGTTTTGTTGTCCTTTCAGAATCTAATTTTCTTTTTCTAATACTACCCCAGTTTCCCTTTGGGGAACCACTATATTGGATCTAATTTTGGTAGGAGGTATTTACAATGTTCCACTTAAAAATCTCAAGATGTCATGCTCTCACTGAAATGATATATGTGTATCCAGGGTGGGGCCATATGTCCATGTTCAGCACTTTGAATAAGGCATTTTTTAGGGCATTGAATCTTGAGGAAAAAGAAGTAGGAGAGTTGGAGCTTGAAGGTCTTATTCATTTCAGTGGCTGCAGAAGCTTAGAGCAGAAAGTCCTTCTACCTGAGTTTTGAAGCTGTTACTGCTGCCTATATCCTAAAGTTGCTTTATTACTAACCTATTGTATTGGCCTGTTCCTTCAGCTTTGTTTTGTCTCTTCATCTATTTCTCAGCATAAAGCTGCTAATTGTCTCCCTAAATTATGATTCTCATGCCTCTTCTGTTCTGAAATGATATCCCGAGCTCTGACCAAGTCCATTATTGAAACAGACTTTGGGGGAGCATCCATAATTTACACAATACCTAGGTTAGCCCATTGACTCCTCTTGCCATCAGTCTTGACTCTCTTTTATCTGGACAAGTTGAACATCCTCCCATCTCTAACTCCTTGGCCTTCATTGATTTGAGTCTGCCTCAGATAGGATTCCATTTGGCAGCAAGTAAACACAAAACCCTGCCACAATCCTTTAAACAAGTAAGGAATTTATTTATTTCATGTGACAAAAAACCCCAGTGTGAAAAGTCTAGAGCTGGCATGGTACTGCAAAGATTTCAACAAGAGCTATGTTTCTTCTATTTTCCTTTACATGCTTAGCCTGTATCTTTCTTCGCAGTACTTCCTGATTGCCTGACATCCCCTAAGTATACTGCTCGTTTTCAGTGTAGGAAGTAAAAAAAAAAAAAAAAAAAAAAAAAAAAAAAAGTGGCACCCAGCTACATTAAAGAGAGAAGGCATTTTACTGAGAACGTTACTGTCTTGATAAGATGAAAGTTTAAGGAAGTTCAAAGATAATGATGATTATCTACAGATTCTGATTGGTCGTTCTAGAACCCCAATCAATTTCCCCAGTGAAACCCTACATATTCTACTTATGAAGTAGCAGTCTTGTAAGGAATCTGGCCCTAGCATATCCCCAATGCCCCATTCTTTAACACCCATGCCCCCCAACCCCACTCACCACATTTCCTGCCAGAGCCTCGTCTGATTTTTATTCTCACAGTGACTATTCAATAGGCACAAGCAATACATCAGTCATTGTGCTGACCGAATGTTGAATAGCTTTTAGCTTGTGTCACGCAGATAATCTTTGAATAGCCTGCTAATATTTCTAGTAACTATTCAATTGTCATATATTTTATATAGTTCAGGAAGTTTCCTGCAATATTAAGTGCCTGGGCTTCAGAATTCAATAGATCTATTCTGAATTCAAGATGGAGCTAAGTGAAGCGTAGATTATTGAACTTTCTCAAGGCAACATTTCTGCATCTGTAAAATGGGGCAAATGGTTTTTACTATCAAAGAACTTTGTCAGATATATACCTACTATGGTATGTGAAGTATCTACCCAATGCTGAACACAGATTGAGTTCTTAATACATGCTCGACTACACCATCTATTGTATACATAACCCAAATCATCATGTTGTGCACCTTGAACATATACAATCTGTATTTGTCAATTAGAAATTGCCAAATTTTCAAAAAGAGTGAACAACTTCCTCCAAGTCATATGGTGAATCATATATGCAGAGACTTTCATCTGGTTAAGTTCTACTAATGTATGAATATTTAAATCTTCCATCACAGTCCACAGAAAGCATTTCTTGGCTTCCTGTGGAGCCATTTGTGTCTTCACTTGAAAATAAGTCTTTGTATTTCTGTCTCCAGAAGATTTTGAGCCTTGTACAGACTCATTCTTTACCTACAGCATTTAACATAATGCCTGGTTTTAAATGCATTGTGGCTTTTCATGAATGCTTGTTTGAGTGAACATAAACATCCTATTCACAAATCTTTTGCTAATAACAACACATTAAACCTCAGTTTATTCATTTATAAATGAAGAATATAAGAAAAAAAGTCTTATTGTTGAAGTGACTAAATAAATAAAACTGCTTATAAAATCTGAAGTACAGTATTTGGAACTCAATTAATTTGTGCTTTCTCTTATCTTTAATTTTAAAGCCAATAAAATAAATATATTAAGTTAATAAATTTACTTTAACCATTTAATCTTCTTACATGCTAACACCCGTAAACTTATAAAATAAACTCACTGACCAATGTGTATGGCTCTAAAATATTTGGCACTAATGACATGGATACTTGAGAGAAGGCTCAGGGAAGATCACAAATACTTAAAATAAGCCTTCCATTAAGTCTGTATAGCTCTGCACATCAAACGGCTTGACCACTGATAAGTCCATCCATTCTTGCAAAAATTCACAGGAACTAAAATTCAATGGATACAGAAAGGTGAACCCCATTACATTCTAGCTCCATTTTAAGGAATTAAAATTTTTAAACATAACTCAAAAATACACATTAACAAATATGCAAGATATTTCAAATGACTTTTTGCTTCATATCTCCTCTAAAGTTTAAGAAAAAATATTGGAACTTATTAATTCCTCATATCTTCTTCCCAATGCAAGTAATTAATTTAGTTAAGGTTATTTGGTTCATTCCTTTTATATTTCAAAGTTTTGGAAAAATTTTCCCTCTGGCTTGTATCATAATAAAGTCAGTAGGTCATGTGGTTTGGGCAAATTCTGATTATTTTCTACTTTAAAATATTGATATCCTTTCACCCAATAATTTTAGATCCAAGAAGTATTCTAGGACAAATATCAGATAACCATACACAGATTTGCATTTGAAAATTTCCTTATTAAATGCATTTGATTGTATCTATTTCTTCCATTACAATATATACATTATATTTGAAGAACCGTTAAGTAATTTATAGTGAGATCACAAATTAATCACTATGCAAACATTTAAATTTGTATTAGTAGTTATTTTTACGACTTGGAAAAATGTTTATATAAGATATTTAATTAAAAAGTAAGATAAAATGTTATGTAGTTCAATTATACTGCATATGTCATTTTGATTGTATAGAAAAAATACTGTATGGACATATATAATTTGACAGTGAACATAATTGGTTAGTTCAAAGAATTATGGTTGACTGGGCATGGTGGTTCATGCCTGTAATCCTAGCACTTTGGGAGGTCAAGGTGGGCGTTATCACTTGAGATCAGGAATTCGAGACCAGCCTGGCTAACATGGCGAAAAACCATCTCTATCAAAAATACAAAAAAAAAAAAAAAAAAAAATTAGCTGGGCGTGGTATGCTTGTAGTCTCAGCTACTCTAGAGTCTGAGGCAAGAGAATTTCTTCAACCCAAGAGGCAGAGGTTGCAGAGCTGAAATTGAGCCACTGCACTCCAGCCTGAGTGACAGAGTGAGACTCCATCTCAGAAAAAAAAAGGGATTATGGTTTATATTAATATGTATAGCATTTTGTGTTTTTGACAACGGAAATGGACTTGTGTTACTTTTATAATAAGCAAAATATTTTCAACTAGTCCACTAACCAGTTAGTGAACATATTGATATGCTTCATACTTCATATTAAAGGACAGTGTTGAACATATTGAAATAATTTTTTATAAAGGCCTTTTAGAAAATATAGAATGCTAAAAATAGAGAGGAGCTTCTCTATTATAGACTGATGAAAGTTCAAGTGATGGAATAATCTCAAACCAACTCTAGATTGAATATGTCTTGGATAAAAATCCCATTATTATTTTCCCCAACTAGATTTCCAAATACATTTTGATCCCTTAGCCTTGCCATGGTTATGTATAAGACAAACCATCCATAGTTGTTATTACTATATTAAAGATTATTTACTAGGATGTGTAAATTTTACATGTAACAGTACTAGAGATTACTGTCTTTTTGTGGAAAGCAATTGCTATTTTTATATCAATACTGAAGCAGTGCCTAACCTCAGAGCTCTTTAATTGCTGGTGAGTGTTTTACAACCCTTCCTCCAACGCAAGGTCTGGATTTCATTTCCATGCTGGAGTTTTGTTGTGCAATCTCGAGTGGCCTTTTGCCATGGCTATTACCTTCCACTTTTACTCATCTCTATTTCTGATTTTATTCCTTCTGGACTTGATTTCTTGCTGCTCCTGACACCTGCGCCAGCCTGATAAACTGACAGCTCCAATTGTAAATCTTGCCCCGATGCTTTCTTTTCCCCAGGATGGAAAATAGTGTGTTCCAGTAGGTTATAACACTTTAGCAAACATCAGGAATCCTGTCCCTTCCACTTTGGAACTCTATTGTTTAAAAAGAGACACGCTGCTCCTTCTGTTTGGTAAGCCTTGCCCTGTCACCCCTACCCCTTTCAGCTGGCTGACTTTTACCTCTCCAACACTCAATTCAGATGACTTCTCCTCAAGGCAACTGCCTAGACACCCTCCTAGATAATATTCCTACACCTGTCCAAAGGCCAGGTTATGTGGCCTGCTCTATGTTCTCATTGTTCTCTCTGCTGTTTCCCATCAGAGCACCAACCTGGCTATAAGTACTTGTCATTATTTGTCTGTTGCACAGTGTTTCTCATGCTTAACATCTTTTTTCTTTTTCTCCATTTCATACATAGAAAATACACAATAAGTACTTTTTTGAATTAATAATAATAAACAAAATAAGCCTCATAGGCAAAGAAAAAGGGAAACTGACCCCAGGAGATTTACGCTTAGAACAAGGACCCAGATCTGATAAAGCAAACTAATTCTGAGTACTAAAAAAAAGCAGTCATGCAAATGAAATATCTAAAAGTGTGTCTGTGTGTATGCAGATCTCTGTACACTTCCTGTACACAGAGGCATCCTCCTTGGCAGAAGCACCTGCATTGGACTCTGACATTGCCCATGAATATTCTGATTGTAAAATCCCGGCTTTTAGGAACCAGATGTCCTTAGCAGATTTTACTCAATTTAAGTTTTTGATTTAGTTCTCCTTTGAAAGTTTCAGTGCTGAATTATCATGGATATTTCTAGCTGGGGGTATTCAAGGTCTATAATTTATTTGGGGATGAAGGACACCGTTTGGTGTACAGAGTAGGTTCTGGATGCCAAGTTCTGTGAAACATTGTCACCTGTTTCTTTACTCCCCCCTTTTACCCTAATGACCAATATGAATGTACAAATATTCTGACATGTTTTTCCTTTTTTCTTCTTGCCATATAATTCTTTTTTCCCCCTGAAAACTGACCGGCTTTCTCTTCAATAATGTGCATGTGGTAGGCCCATATTTTAACGTTTTCTGCAGTAAACAGTCCCAGGATGGCTGTAACTAGGATTCCTTTCCTAGGTTGTATTGCAGATGAAATTTTCATTTTGCATATACGTCGCTAAAAATAAATGTGTTTTTTATTGTAATGGAATTAACACAGGCTTATTAAATACAATTGGCAGTACAGAGAATACTAGGAGTAAGTCAAACATATACACTTGTAGCCCCACAATGCAAATTCAATTATCAGTATTTTGAAGTTATTTATTCTCAGTTTCTTGGCTCTATGCAGCTTTATATCCTTAAGATTATGTTATACATAAAAACTGAAATTTATTTTACTTAACATTCTATCCTGCTTGGGTTCAATTTCCAACTTGGCTGCTCGCTAACTGAATGAGTTTATTAATTTGCTTAAGTTCTATGACCTACCTTTGATTCTGCTTCCTCATCTGTAAAATAGGAATCATAATGACTATCTCGCAGGTATTTAGTCTATGAGCCAACTTAAGTAAAACATTTACAATAGACTTTTTGTAGTAAAAATCCTGGCAATGATGATGATGATGATTATGATGATAACTGTTAATGCTTTTTAACTGCCAGACACTGCCATAGATTATTTTTTCTCCTTGGCAGATGAAGATAGTTTAAGGTTATGTGAGGATTGCTAACATCCAGGAAAGTAAAATCTGGTTTTGGTATTGCTACTTTGAGCTGTCTGACTTAGATTAATTCACGTCACCAATTTTGACGTTATTTTCCACAGCATTTTAATAAATGTAGAAAAGATGACTGCTAATAACCTTCCCTTCTCTATGCCCAAACAAATATGCCAACTCATAATCATGAGAGTCCCTGTAAATTATGCTCCAAAGAGGAAAGACAGAAGAGAGAGAAGAGATAATGATATTTCAGCAGGTATATCAATTTGTGCTGGGCGGGCCAGCCGCGGTGGCTCATGCCTGTAATCCTTACACTTTGGGAGGCCAAGCCAGGCAGACTTCAGGAGTTAGAGACCAGTCTGGCCAACTTGGCGGAACTATATCCCTACTAAAAATACAAAAATTAGCCGAATGAAGTGGCAGGCGCCTGTAATCCCATCTTTTGGTGTGGCTGAGGCATGAGAAGCATTTGAACCTGGGAGAGGGAGGTTGCAGTGAGCCAAGATCACACCACTGCACTCCAGCCCGGGTGACAGACTGTCTCAAGGTGCTAGGTGAAAGAGGCATTTGTTCTCAAAATTCTTGTGTAATATTTCTTGCTTTGTTAGGAGTTTAATTCCAGATCATCACTCTGATATGACGTTATTTGAAATAAATATTTATTTTAAATGTGTGTTTACCTCCTCAACTTTTTCACTTTAGATTAGTATATGGTTGGTCTTCTTTTATTAAAAAAAAGGTAAACAAATACTTTATGTTTTCTTTAAAGGAATCTGTTACATTTCAGAAGAAAAATGTGCTCGAGAAGGAAGAAAGGCATCATAGTCAAATAGTGGGAGAAAGAAGTTAAGTTAGCGTGGGGAAAAAAAAATGGCAGAAATTCTGTACATAAGACAGATTTAGGAGCAAGAGAAAGACACAAAATAAGGGGAAAAAAGCCCACAGACTGAAACCTTAATGTATTTGCAGTTACGTTTCCATAAAAAGGAAAGTGGTCAGGATCGCAAAGGAAGGTACATAGGGATTTGATACATGTGATAATGTAACAGCTCAGGCAACCCAGTCACACAGCAAAGACAACTCCATAAGGATGAAAAAGTGAATGAGAAGAAAGCAAAACTCATCACAGCAGGACCGATCCACTCCCGTGCTGTCCTTCAGGAATCCAGATTTCAGAGGTCTCCTGGAAAGTGTTTTAGCAGCCAGCAGTAAAGCTGACATGAATTTTTTTTCTCATTATAAAAGAGTTAAGCTGAATTTTTGTGTGTTGTAAGGTTTTTACTTTTTCTGAGGACTCTTATCAAGTTGTTTTAAGAAATTCCACAAACTTCCATCTACCTTACTGATGTAATGTCTGACAGCAAACTCCTTGGATCCTGTGACTTGGAAAATGAAAATCTCCTGTGCCTTGTTTCCTGTGTAAAGTCTTCTAAAAGCTGTAGAATCTTGGTTCTTGAAATTTAGACTGCACTTCTAGTCCTTACTAGAGTATCACAGCAAAGTTTACTTTATGAAGCTAGGTTTATTTATTCCTGATATAAATAAAACACAAATCAAATTATTCAGTAACTGTTGTCTCTCTTTCCCCTTAATATATCACTATAATATATCAAGTATGCAGAAACAGGCACAAACAGAAAGTGTATGCCTCAAAATAATTTTGCAAGATAGATACATCCATGTAACCAACTGAATTTAAAAAGGGACATTGCCAGAACTGCAGAATCCACTCTCCCACTCAAATGTCCACACCAAAGAGACTATTGCAACCAAAACACATAGATTATTTCTGCCTGTTTTTTAAAAAAGTTAATATAAAGGAAACTATACATTTTTGTGTGTGTTCCTGTGTGTGGCTTATTTTGTCTAACATTATTAATTCCAGCTACTCAGGAGGCTGAGGCAGGATAATCGCTTGAACCTCGGAGGCAGAGGTTGCAGTGAGCTGAGATCGGGCCATAGCACTTCAGCCTGGGCAACAAGAGCAAAACTCCATCTAAAAAAAAAGACTATGAAGTATATTATTGTTCTTGTGTACAGTTGAAGTTCAAGAATTATTCCCATTAGATTGTTTAAATATACCTTAATTGATTTATCTATCCTACTATTTATTTATTGCCAGTTTTGACCTTCCATAAATCTCGCTTATGTGTGCCTTTTTCTTATATACAAAATTTTTGCATGTTTATTTTAGGGATTGCATATGTGCGTTTTTGTTGTAAATACTGCTAGAAGTACACTTCTTTTTAAATTTTTTTTTAGAAGTACACTTCTTGCTTGGTTATGTGAATATACACTTATGTCCAACTTTATTACCATTTACCAGTTTTCTAATATTAATATCCCCATTTAAATTCTAACTGTCATTTTATGAGTATTCCAGTTCTATACTTTCTTGTCAACACTTGGTATTGTCCTTTCTTTTTTGATTTGTTGGTAAAATTAAATGTTGGTAAAATTAAAGAAATTTTAAAAATGGAATTAACATAATAAAACATTCTTTTTAGGTAAGAACATGATTATGTACATAAAAACATTCAAAAAACAAATAGTTAAATGATTAGAAATCAGTTCAACAAGGTTGATGGATACAAGGTCAATCAAAAACAAACAACTGGAAAATAAAATTAAAAAACAGAATTTACGATAGCATTCAAAATATTAACTACCTCAGAATATAGCTCACAAAAGCAAGCAAGACCTCTAGGTAGCAACAAATAAACAGTATTGAGACAAATCTTTTTTAAAAACTAAATAAATGTGTGGATAGTGGTAATAGTTGCAAAATAATGTAAAAACCCTTAATGCCATTAAACTGTACACTTAAAAATAAGGAAAATGATAAATTTTGTTATGTATGTTTTTATCACAATAAAATAAACAATAATTTGAGACATGCAACATGTCTTTCCTAAAATCCAGTAGTCTCAAAATTGAAATCACCATCAATCTCAATCAAATCTAAATAGATTTTTTGGATCAGTGGTTCTACAATGAACAAAGAAATGCAAGGGCCAAGAATAAAGCAAATTAGGAGAACTTACACTACTGAATATTAAGACCTACTAAATAAAAAGGCACGATGGTGTTTAGACTATTAATAATAATAGAATATTTGGGTCCCCATAATGTAGGTAAAAAATAGATAAGTAGGCTAGGTATGATTGCTCATGCCTGTAATCTCAGCACTTTGGAAGGCCCAGGTGGGCAGATCACTTGAGGCCAGGAGTTCAAGATCAGCCTGGACAATGTGACAAAACCCTGTCTCTACTACAAATACAAAATATTAACTAGGCATGGTGCCACACTCCTGTAATCCCAGCTACTCCAGAGGCTGAGACAGGAGAATAGCTTGAACCTGGGAGCCGGAGGTTGCAGTGAGCTGAGAGTGTACCACTACATTCCTGCCTGGGTGACAAAGTGAGACTTTGTCTCAAAATAATAATAGAGAAGTAAATGCATAAAAAATTTTAGAAAATACAAGTCCAGAGCCTCACATATATGGACATTTGATTCTTTTGAAATATTTGAATTTAGTTGATATTATTATTTTTTGCAAACTTAAATTGGATAGGTAACTAATAAAATGTAAATTTAGTAAATACTTAGCAAGTGAGAAATAAATGGTTACTCATGGCAATGTGATTTGAGAAAAGGCATCCATAAAGATTTTGTTTAAAAAATGTTCTATAAATTAGAAAATCTATTGAATTATAAATAAATATAGTTGATTTGTCCTATTTTGGAAAATGGACTGCTATTTGGGTGAATGAGAATTTCTCTGGAATTCTGTAAAATGATTACTTATGTGAAGTGGTGGATATTAATTAGATCATTTCTAAAGACTCCACCAGCTTCAAGGAGCCAGTGACTAATGATTTCTCTGGAAAGTGAATTTAGATGCTGTCATAAAAATTTGGCCTCATAAAGATTGTATGGATATGCAAAGTGTATATAAGTTACTGCCAGATAGTTACATTGGATTGGAAAATAAAGGAGTTAATGATCTTAGAGTACAGTAATCAAATCCAGCTATAAACTCATTGTGGACACAAATCATGCAACGTTGCATTGCCATGAACAAGAAAGATACCAGTCACAAACAGACACTCAATTACTATTTATAAGTGAATTAATTTAATCCAGCCTAACCACTCAGCTTTAGCTTTTCTGACCTGTTGTTTTCTTTCTTAATAACAATGATCACAGAGAAGTTTGAGGGCCAATGCACAGAAATATATCCATAAACTTAAAAATCATATAGTTAGTGAAAATGCAGTTAATTCATATCGTGTATATCAGCACTCAGATTTATTTTTCATGTTTGTATTTAAAAGTAAATCCTCTTCAAGAAAACTTAGTTTTGGTATGGAATTGCTCCATGAAGAAAAGGAGCACTATGTTCGCGTTGGAGTCATATTTCCAACATGTATAAAAATCAACTTGTATCTATATTGTTTTTATTTGATTTTTAGTAGCTCAAAATTCTTTAATTATCAATAGGCACTCCTGTTCTATCAGTATGATTAGAGTTCCTAAGGATGCTATTGAAGTTCTCTTGCAGGAACTGAATTTTAAAGCTTTTCCTGTATGGGCACCATGGGATAATACACTGTGCGTGACCTGACTTCTACCACTGTGGGAAAAGGTAAATGAGTCTTCTTCAAGTAACTGTCGGAAAGAACCATGGACTAGTTTTTATTGTTGTTATTTTCTATTTTTCCATCACATGCTGAAAATAAATTTTACGAATTCAATCTTTGTTCATTTAAATGTATCTCAAATGATTAGTTATCCTATAGGAACATAAAGATTACGTTAAAAAAAGTTGAAAAAGACAAAAAACAAATTTAGAAAGTCATATGAATAATATAACTACATCTGTGTTTTATCAATAAAACTTGATGAGGCAGAAATTGTATTTTATCCCAGAGGCACTGAAACTAGTATACTCATAATGCTATTATTGTAGTCCTGGTGTCATGAATGAGGTTAAAAACTGTATCTATGGCATTATTCCCAGCATCCAGAATACTAATGCATCAGCAGGGGGTTATCTCTTCTGGGTTGCAAGTATTGAATCTGAGAAAATGAGAAGAATGTGAGATAATTAATCTAATTCAGACACCTGAAAACTTCTAAAAAACTAAGCATTACCTAAGTAAGGAAACTTTTTCTTTTCCTAGAGAAGTGTAGTCTGTTCTTGAAGGTTGATAAAGCAGGCTATATCTACACTGTATATCTGCAAGTCTCAAGTCAGTTCAGGAAAAACCTATATCAGAATCGCCTGAATGCTAATTAAAATGCAGATTCTCTGGCCATGGTCCTTAAAGTAATAACTCAGAATCTCTGGGAAAAAGACCCAGATATTTGCAATTTTAACTGGCTCCCATGGTGATTCTGCTATACAGTAAAGAAGATAAGATATTCGTCTACACCAGTGGTTCTCAAACTTTACCTGAGTTACCTTGAGGGCTTATTAAAATACAGCTTGCTAGTCTTACCTCAGATTTTCTGATTTGTCCTGTCATGGGAGGGGTTAGGAAATTGGCATTTCTAAAAAAATTAATTTTCAGCATTAAGTAAGGCTGATGCTACTAGCTAAAGAAAGAGTTCACGTGGAAATTTTGTTAAAACAAAGATTTCTGCACCCTAACTCCAAATATTTTGATTCAGTAGGTTTGGAGTGGGGCTTGATGTTTTTCATTTTCTGACAAGTTTCCAAACGATGACCTCCGCTGTTGTTCTGAGGATCACGTTTTGAGGAGGAGTATCAATTTAAACTATCTTGATTCCTATTAAGCATTTGAACTATAGGCTTGCATCAATGACTTTTCCCCTGATTTGCCCAAAAGTTTCCAGATCACCAAATAAGATACAAGATAAAAAGCTTGTTTTTATACTTCAGCAGATCAGTAATGAACAAATCGCACTCTGGAGGACAGTGCTTACTACTTTGTTTTGTCATCCCAGAAGCCCCTTCGTCATAGAATCAGGCAGACTTAATCTCTTTCAACTCCTTGCTGTTTAGCTACCAATCCTAGAGTCTAATTCTGAGAGAGAGAGAGGCCACACACTTTTAAATAACCAGATCTCAAGAGAACTCACCCACTATCATGAGAACAGCACCAAGTGGATGGTGCTAAACCATCTATGAGAAATCTGCCCCCTTGATCCAGTCACCTCCCACCAGGCGCCACTTCCAACCTGGGGGATTATAGTTCACCATGAGATTTGGGCAGGGACAAATATGCAAACCATATCAGTTATCAGAGATTAAGCTTTGTCTGGGTGTGATGGGAGACTGACCAGTAGCATGTATAATGAAGGCTGGGAAATTTACAACAAAACAAATCAAAATAAAATATATCCAAATGATGACTGTTGCTAGTAAGAGACAAATATCTCATTTAAAAAATGTATAATTCAAGACAAACTGACCAATATTTCCTTTTGTTGAGGATCTTTTCTGTTGCATTTTAAACAATGACAGTCAATATCAAATCAAAAGCAAATAATATATAATTAAGAAGCATTTTGAGGGAAAGAATATTTCACAAATTAAGTAGTTTACAACATTAGTCACAGACAGGCAATCTGAGATTTGCTCCCAAATGTTTCTTGCTCAAATGTAAAAGCTGGTCAACAATGCAAAATTAAAGCAAATAATATGTTATATAATGAATATATTATTTCTGGAATTTTAGCAAATAAAAGAAGCTATCAGGAATAATACAATAATACAAGTTTAACTGTCATTGAAGATGATATATTTTCTATGTGGAAGTGCAATGTGTGTATACACATGTATTATATGTATCATACACATCTTGCATTAGTAGTATTTTTTTTTTTATAGACAGGGTCTTACTCTGTCACCCTGGCTACAGTACAATGGTGCCGTCATGGCTCACTGCAACCTCAAACTCCTGGATTCAGCTATCCTTCTGCCTCAGCCTCTTGAGTAGCTGGGACAACAGATGTGCACCATCAAGCCCAATTTATTTGTTTCACCCTCTTTGCAACTCCACAGCACATGAAACACACGCCGTTAGACTCATCTAGTTGTCAATACTTTTATTTCTATGTTCAGTCATTGCATAAGGATTAAACCCATCGTTGACTTAAAGATTTTTTTTTTTTTTAACATGGTTTAGGAAATTTGCCACAGACCAAAATAACTTTTGAAATTTTTGGTTATGCCACTTTTCAACACTGAACTAATATGATTCTGGTAATATTTTTGTATCTTTTTCTAGAGGCTTTCAACTTACAGAGAATGTCTTACCACTCTCCCTCTCCTCTAAACACCGATGACAAGCATAAAAATACAGCTCTGGTTTTATAATGGATGTCAATGAGAAAAATAAGTAGATACAAACACATTTATGCAAACTAAAAGATAATTAAATATATTTTGTAGTCATAAACGAACAGAAAGAAAATTTTTCCTATGCATGACAATTCAAAATTTCGTTTAACCATCAGAACTACTTAGAAGACATCAGTTTTATAAATGAAAATGTTGCAGAAGAATGGCAGACTAATATTTGGATCATCTGGTAGCTTATAGGAATTATGACTGGTCTTTAATGCATGTCATCTAATTTCCTTTTCAGAATGAAAATGTACCTCTAAAAGATTGAAGTAACTCTAATTCTTATTTTAAAAAAATATTCACTTCAGAGTTTCTGAAGAGTATTAAAGGAGCTACTTCCTGGAAAGTGATCGGCACTGTTACTGACATATAAGAATTATTCAATACATGCTTGTTGGCACTATTAATGTTAATAAGAAGCTTCTGTTTCTTTTTTCCTCTCTTTCTCTCTCACATATATTTGTATATATGGTGATTAAAGAACTTCTAATCCATGAATTTTGGAAAGGTATTTCTGAAAAGATATAGATATGGACATTTACATTCTTTGCATAAAATATGACATTGATATCAGTAATTATTGTATGTCCATCTCTAAATGGTTTTCAGATGATACTTGCCTTGTCATAGTTGATATAAATGTATCTTTAAGATGAATGGAGTAAGTTCAAAACTCTGCTCCACAAACTTCTAGACACATAGTGGTGTGCTGGCAAAATATATTTACAGGCCTGGAATATATATGTTAAAGCAAACATTACTAATGGCTTTGATTACCTGAATTCAAGTAAACACTGAGATGTGTAAAATAGATATTAAGATGTTTCAATTTTATTACAATTTTCTATTAACATGAAATGTCAGGGAACTGTTAAATTTCTAAAATCTTTTTCTGAGATGCATCATAAATCTTCTAAGGACTGAATAAACTGAAAAAAAAAAAAAGCAATTATGAAACCTGGTGACCAAAGATGTGTTTTCAAATGCCAATAGTCAGAGATAAAATTTTAGGAGATTATAATATTATTGATTAGTTGCTTTGAGATAATATTCTCTTACATCAATAGCAATAAAACGTGGGTGAAGAATGATTAGATACTCCATAACAGGAGACCGTCTTGGGAAATATGTACACAGATCCATTTTTAATTTTGGAGATTCTGTAATCCATTTCCATTTCAGCTCACAGTATGCTGATAGTGGGTTGCAGGAAAAATGCTATTAAGATTACTTGTTTATACAATTTTCTGCAGTAAATGAATTGATCTTTCCACTTATTTGATTTGTGATGATGGCATTTGTCATGTTTCCTTAGGACTGTAAACCAAATTTTAAGAAAGCTCTGGCATGAGGAGTGACAGGGAAAATAATGAAAACCTGTTTTCAGGGTATTTCTTGATGGATGCTATCATTATTTCACTTTTATTTGCTTAGAGGTTTTATTTAGGCATACTTTTTAAAAAATGCATTTCCACCTAGGGGAAGAAATATTTTAAAACAACAAAACTATTAAGAAGTCTTCATAGGTGTACGCATCTACTAGTCTTCCTGCTTTATTATTTTTTTTCTGAATACAAAAATGTCCAGAAGATACAATGTATCTTATTCATATCAAGAAGGAGACTACTTTTGGGGGACAAGAAAAATCAAAATGGGCCAAAGTAAAACACAATGGAGTTCAGGCATGGATGGTCTGGTGGAAAGAAATCCAGCCAAATCACTTTGAGAAATATACAACACATATTAAGGAAAAAGAAATACTAAATACGAATTGGCTATCGAAGTGAAGCCTCAAAGTTGAGAGTGGGATAATCGAACCAGCAGAAGCCTATCTGCCATGACACTGTGATTATATCTCAATGCACATCTCTTTGGTACAATTCCAACTGTGCTATCTCCTGGCTTCCTAACCTTGAGTAAGTGATTTAACGTCACTGTTTCAGATAATGATTTCTAGAGTAAGGGTAATAACTGTCCTGAAATACGTTTGTTATGATGCTTAGTGATGATGATGATGATGACGACAATGATAACCCCAGAGGATATTATAAATCTTTGTTTTGGAAAGCATCACTAGTGAGAGGGAATAAATAAAAAATTAACAGCAATCTGCTACATCTGATAGTATCTTATAGGAAAAATGTGTATATATAAAATACATATTATATATTTTATATATTTGCTTACCCCCAATATCTCTCTGGATCTCTCTCAATCCCCTGACTCTCTATCCCATGAATCTCCAAATTTTGCCCAGGTGACTACATCTTATTTTGTGTGACAGGAAGTGTCATGCTAGTGAATGTTAAACAACTGGTTCTTAGAGGAGAGAAAGGAGGAGAGCTTGTTTTATAGCATTTTACCAATGTCTGTGATGTAAGTACTTCTGAAATGATAAATTTCAAGCTACTATTATTGTAACAGTCAGTTCACAAATACTTGAAAATGTATCAATTGGCTTTCGAGGTCTGTATGAAATGGCTCTAAACACTACTCTCAAGTTGTTATATGTTTAATCCTTGCTGACCTTTTAGATCACTCTTCTAGTATCCACTTCCATGTCTGCAGGGGTGTTTGTGTGATGGCTCTTTCTGGTGATTGGTCTTTGTTACCTAAGTATAGTTGGTCCTGTTATCATCTTTTAAAATAATAACAAAAGTGTTTATTGAAATTACAGATTTATTTCCTTTGAAAATACCATGAAACAAAAAGATTCATGAAAGCACCTGTGTATTCAAATTTTATTTGCTGACCTATACCTATGTATGACTCTGAAGATCCAATGGCAAGCATAACAGACAAGGTTCCTGACTTTATATGGCTCATATTCTACTGGAGGAAAAAAACTAATAAAAACATACAAAGAAAATATAAAAAGACAACTGGACATGCACTTTAGAAGAGATTTACATGGTTAAGAAAGTCAGCAAAAGTAGAAAAGTCTGCCTAAAAAGTGTGGTTTGAGCTAAAAATTTGAAGAAAGCATGGGAAGTAACCAGAAAAAAGGGAGAGGAAGGAGAATTTCAGGCACAGGAGATAATGCAGGCAAATAGCAGAGGTATATAAGTATCACCCTGAGATAGCAAGGGCCATAGACTTTCAGAGAGTGACAAAATATCATTAAGTGTGATTTTTAAAAATCTAGTGTCCCAAGCCTTTTCAATTGCCACACTGTATAACCTGATGCAATTTGAGCATACGAGTCTTTGTCAAATATACAGAGCCAGTTAGTAACTTAACTGGAATTATAATTTATTGTTTTTATAATCATTTAGTATATTTTTAGCACTAAAATTCAAAGAAAATACCCCTACAAACAACCATCATATATAAATTAACAGTCGCAGAGTGATTTTTTGATTAGAATAAGTGGTAAGAAAAAAATTTTTCATCAAAAATTTAAATAGGTATTATTTGAGAAGAATAAACTGGATGAAAGATCTAAAGACTTTTGAAACATATGTTAGATCCTATGTGCCTAAGTTTGCTTCTACCTCACCAGCTACTTCAGCCTCTCCCAAGAAATTAATGGCCAAAAGAAAGCAACTTTTCCATGCCTTCCTGATTACAAAAATAATTTATTTTGCACTATATTATTTATCAGCTTATGTTAAAAATATAATAAGATCTTTTTCACTCTCTTATAGATAATGTGATTAATTATTAAAAGGGATGTGCAGGCCGGGGACAGTGGCTCATGCCTGTAATCCCAGAACTTTGGGAGGCCGAGGTGGGCAGATCACGAGGTTAGGAGCTCAAGACCATCCTGGCCATGGTGAAGCCCCATCTCTACTAAAATACAAAAATTCAGCCGGGCGTGGTGGCATGCGCCTGTAGTCCCAGCTACTCAGGAGGCTGAGGCAGGGCAATTGCTTCAACCTGGGAGACAGAGGTTGCAGTGAGCCGAGATCGCGCCACTGTACTCCAGCCTGGCAACAGAGCAAGACTCTGGCTATATAAATAAATAAATAAATAAATAAATAAATAAATAAATAAATAAATAAAATGCAATCAGGTACTATACAAGAGAAGCAGGGTTTTCTCCAAATGTGTATGGCTATTTAACTTTTCTTTATGAATTCCTACTTGTGCACACACAAATGCATTTACACACACATATCCAGAGGCACTATATACTTATATACACAATGATAAAAAATAATATTAGTAGAGAGCTGATCATGTGACCAACATCTCCAAAGCACTTGACAGAAATTACCGTGTTATATACTTCACAATATCTGATTAAAAAAATACAACATCTTTAATTTTATTCTGCAGATAAAAAAAATCTACAGGAAAAAAAGAGAAGTGTTTGAGAAATTTGGAATATAGGAAAGAATTTTAATTGGAAGGGCTCAGGAACTGTGATATTGTGATATAGTAAGAAATACACGTTTGGTCTCTGTGTCAGTTCTTAAAACATTGGGAATTTTTGAAGTGGTAAGTGTCTTTTTGTATGCTAAGATGACTAGAGGTTGGGTTCTCCTGGATAATTTTAGAATGAGGGCTAGCTCTAGCTACCTGACTTTCAGGAGGGGAAAAGTATTGGAAGCCATATTGATCACCATGGCCAACGACTGAATCACTCAGGACTCCATAATGAAGCCTCCATAAAAAACCAAGACATTAGCTTTTGGAGCACTTCCAGGTTGCTGAACACTGGGAGGTTCCTGGACGGTTGTGCTACCGGAGGGAGTGAGGAAGCTCTGCCCACTTTTCCAAGACCTTGCCCTGTGCCTCTCTTCCCTGTGGCTGTTCCTGACTTATATCCTTTGTAATACACTGGTAATCGAGTAAGCAAATTGGTTTCCTGAATTCTGTGAGCTGCTCTAACAAATGATCCATATCTTTGAAATCAAGTTGGATGAAAGTTGTGGGTAATCCAGGGACTTTCAATTGGCATTTCAAGTTAGGGGCAGTCTTGAGGTACTGAGTCCTTAACCTGTAAGAGCTGATACTATCTTCATATACATCATGTCTACATTAAATTTAGTTATATCATATTCAACTGATGTCGAAGAATTGCTTGGGATGGGAAAAATGTAAACATCTGGTCACAGAGATGTTCTGAGTTGTTGAGAATATAGTAGAAGAAAACATTTGTTTTTTACTATACAGGAACAAATCCCAAAATTTTATGATTGTAACAAGGCACAGAGAATCAACTGCAGGCTATTTAGGCAATGAAAAAGCAACTTTTGAGTGAGAAGACAAAAGACAAAACAGGTAACAATACTCATAGACTAGTTTGAAAATAGAACTGACATTAAAGAGGGATATTGTGGGATTTTTAAGAATTTAATTTTTGTAGTTGAACAAGATAATGAAGTAGTCTGGCTGAGGCTAATTAGTCATTCAAATATTCAAAAGAAGACAAAGTTTTAGAATCAACTTGCTAAAATGAAGATCAAGCAGAACATTGCATATAGCTCTGGTGGTAAATAGACCCTAGTTTGACAGGTCTCAGTAGATACCTTCTCCTAGGACATATTACAATAAAAAATTACATGCAATTTCCCTTGCTTGGGTTTTCTTGTTTACATTTACTACTGGGACTCTTTAGTGCTTAAATACTACAAGGAGACCAGAGTCTTGCTGACTATACTAACAAAACGTAAACACAGCAACTTTTTAAGAAGCGTAGTAGTTTTAGCAAAGGTGTCTGGGGCATATTATCAAGATACTATTAGAAGCCATGCTGTTTTCGGGGTTATTGATTCTCATATGTATCTAGCAAGGGATGAATATTCATACATATTTGTTTATTGGCATTGTGCCATAAATATCTTTGAATTGTACACATAGTCAAACCTAGACACGAAAAAGAAAGAGCTAAATTCCCTAAAATGTCACTCTCCCTGTGTCTATGGGGAATGACTTCAAGATAATGAAAATAAATACTTGGCAAATATTTGAGAATGTGCAATTATCTTCAGAGTTGTCTCTTTGAAAACATCCTAAACTTTCATCAGTAGATGGTTGTACAAAGTAATTTTTGGAAACAATATTAAAAACTCTCTTCATACTATTATTAATATATAATGCACAAATTAAGTCACTCAAAATCATGTATTTATCTTTCTTTGTGCTATCCTTAGAGTGGGTGACTATATCTTACCTGAAAACATGGCTGGATTTAAGTCTCTTTTAAAATCTAATATCACATAAAGGACAGAAGGTACATCTGACATGGGTCAAATCAAGATGTCAAAATTAGGCATTGATAAAAGCATGCAGAGGGAAAAAATTAAGCACTGGATTTTAAAGTCCAGCGTTGATTAGAAAAGCAACAAAAAACAAGGAAGAAAATGTGTCCAACAGCTTCTAGCAGTCGCTGGTACCAACAATAAATAACAGAAAATGTGGCTGATGTGAAACATATTTTACTAGGCAAAATTTCATACACCATTTCCTCCTAGACCAATAAAATCATTTTGGAAAAAGCAACTAAGCTGGTCATCAAGACTGTCAATCCTGATGCTGGAGAGCTAAGCAAAGAAAATAAAATTTTAAACTCTGTTTTCTTAGAATCAAGCAGAATTCTTAGATAAAAGAGATGTGCAATACATAATGTTTTAAAGCAAAGTAAGGCATAACTCCTGTGCATGCTGCCTAGGAATTATACTGAGTGCAGTCAAATATTTATCCCTAGAAGTAAATTAGATGTTGGAAACCACTAAAAAATTTTATAATTATAATTATGCCAATCAATCAAATTATTGGAAATATCTTTTATTTTCTTGGCCTCATACATTACTTTTTGGTAAACTAGATTTGCTTACATGTCCTATACATTTGTTTGATATTCAATGATGGCATAAAAATAAATATTTAACAATCAGTGAAGGGTACTAGGCTCAGGCAGAGATATAATAATAATAAAATAATATTAATAATGAATAAGACCTAAGTTGGACTTTAAGGATCTTCATTAAAGTAAAAAGGAAAAAAAAGTCTTCCTAGTAATTATAAAACATAGTATAAGCACTAGTATAGTTTCAAATGATTATATAATAATTGAAGATGTGATTAACTCACTGAGCACATCAGAATTTGTATATAAGAAATGAAATGAATATTTGAGAACATCTTAAAGGATGATTAGGATCTATCAATAGAAAGCATTAGGATCTTAGAGAGAGCGAGAATATATATATACTCTAGGAATATATAAAGAAATGGCACGATCAAATTTTAAGACATACAAAAATACATGCTCTGTTCATAATGAGCAAAATAATTAAATTAATGCAGGATATATACATTTCTTTATGGGAGAAATGGGGATAACATGTCATAGTAGATATTGTTAATATCCTTTCTTTTTTGAATAATAATATAAAAAACATCTATATTGCTATGGGTGGTAATGTGCCCAGATAAAACAATCTCAGTTTCAGGTCTTGCTAGCTAATTGGTATGGCCAATGAGATGTGAGCCATTAAGTATAGAAGTTCCGCAAAATCTCTTTAAGGGAAACTCAACTAGAAGAACTCTTGCTCAACTGGTGTTTTAGTAATCACATTTCAGCATAAGGAAAGGACTCACACCTTAAGAATAGTAAAGACTTGGTCTCAGTGACATTAAGGACCTAACACACGAGGTCTGAACAACTTACCTCTTTTTTAGTTACATGAAAGAAAAATAAATTCATGTCTTGTTTAACTCAATATTTCTTAAATTGTATTAACAAAAGTTACTTTAAAGATATAGCTTAGGGATCACAAATTTTATGCACACAGTGATACATTTTATTGCCGATTGATGGAAAGCTTTTAATATTTGTGGCTGTTATTTAACAACAATAAAGACCAGATGACATTTTGTGGATTTGCATGTCCTGAGAAAGAAATTTCTCAAAAGGTGTTTCAAGTACACAGTGCATTATTATTGCCAGAACACTTGTGGAGTCTCATTTTAATGCCTAAGACAAAGTGTTCTCTTAAAAACCCAAGACTAGTTATTTTTGTAGCCATGTTTGTAGAAACCTATGAGATAATTTGTTTTAGAATAATTCCAAATTTTTGATAGGTAAGAGCTTTTAAAAGAATTTTACATTTAAGAAATGCAAGAACTACTTAAGTTATCATGAACTTTGAAATTTCCAAACATCTTTCTTGATAGAGGATCAAAAAGCACAAAGCCTGTTGAATATTAAAGTCCTAAAGTATCTGTCAGAAATTTCCACTTGTTTAAATATGGTCCAATGGCCAAGGCTGGGGGCATCATTCTGACCAATATGCCCATCCTGTGCCTACTTTCAGCTCTCTCTTCGTGTTGCTCCAGACTTGCCAAGGTCTGGACTTCCAACACAAAGGTTTTCCAAATGAATCGTGAAAATTATTAAAAATCTGTGTGAACATTTGTTGGGATTTTTGACAAGCTACCTATTCAAAAAGAGAAAAAAGGGACCCCATATTGAGGGAAATTGAACAGATGGTTAAAAACAAGCAATCTGACATTTCTGGACCATTACAATGTTTATCTGAGTGAAAGAGAGAATAAGGTACATTTTTCTTGCCCAACAGAACATTATGTTATACTTATCAAACAACTTTTTATATTTATGGACCAGTTTATCCTAATATTATCTTATAAAAAGGTAATGTAAATGTCATTTTCAATTGTTATTTATTTTAGCAAATGAGAAAAGTGAGGCTCAAAAAGGTTAAATAACTTATTTAAATTAGTGAAGATAGTAAGTGCTTTATTTTCTTCATATAATGTATTGCTACCAAAACAATTAACTTTCAAATACATATTTATCTCCCAGTAAAATGTAAGCTCAATAAAGTCAGGGTTTTTTTGCTGCTTACTCTACCTCTGTACCTCCTGTGACCAGAATAGAGATGATCTCTTAGGGAGTCATAAAAATATAACATATGTGTATTTGTGTATGTGTGTATGCCTACACACAATATCATGAGAAAGAACAGAAACCTAATCTGTGTCACTTTAAAACTACTTTATTTGTTTCACAGTGTCATGGCTTATGAATTGTTCTGTTACCATGATGTTATCCCTGCAAGAATTAGAACACTGGAATCCTGTTGTGAAATTTAGTTCTTTTGCATAAAAAGAAAGACATGCAACAAATCAGAGCAAAATGCAAATAAGAGTTCCAGTTTATTCCTGGATGTTTGTCTGATATTCCAATTCAGATCTCAATTAAAAAGGCTGCATAGAAAACCTGATTAGAAACAAAACCTAATTAGAACTTTTGCTTTTCTTCTCTCATTCTAAATAATTGAGAGAAACATGTATAGGTATAGATGGAGGAGAATAAGAAACAAGAGGAGCAGGCAGAAGAGACAGAAACAGACTTGCCCTAGAAAAACCCTGAGCTCAAATATGTAAGTCATTTAGACTCCAGAAAAGAAAATTGCCCAATGTTCTCTGTGGCCCAAGACCTAAGATAATTGCTTACCAGATAGGTAAAAAAGTAAATAATTTAAGGGATGAGAGGAATCTGGGGATTTTCCCTTTTGGGAAACAATAATTCCACTTATTAATAATTGTGGCCAAATCTCTGGCCAATCTCACATCAGTATCTTCCTTAGAGAACATGAATAGAAGAGGAGGTTCATGAAATACCTGAAGAAGTGGCAAAGGTAAGTCTGTCTTGTGCAAAGGAAGGAATATTTCATTCATTTCTGTCTGTCATTTTTTCCTATTAATTCTGTAGAATGTGTAAGTCAGAGATTTCCTCTTGTTTACTGTTCTTAAGTGCTGGAAAGATAAAAGGAGGAATTGACAGTGGAGATTTAAAAAAAAATCAGTATCCAAAATTTGCATCAAACTATTTTTCCAGTGCTCCCATATGCAACATTGTGTTTTAATGTGCTATGTACGATGCTAACTTGATGATGTTTCTCCCTTCCATAAACTCAAAATGAAACAGTAGTATTAAGAAAATATCAATGGCAGTTGGGTGTGATGGCTCACACCTATAATCCCAGCACTTTGGGAGGCTGAGGCAGGCAGATCATGAAATCAGGAGTTAGAGACCAGCTGGCCAATATGGCTGAAACCCTGTCTCTACTAAAAATACAAAAACTATCCAGGCATGGTGGTGGGCACCTGTAGCTACTTGGGAAATCTAGGCAGGAGAATTGCTTGAACCTGGGAGGCGGAGATTGCAGAAAGCTGAGATTGTGCCGTTGCACTCCAGCCTGGACAACAACAACAGCAACAACAACAACAACAAAAAAAAAAAAAAAAGAAAAAGAAAATATTCATGTCAATATGGCATAAAATTGTAGAACTGAGCAAGTAATTGGCAAGTAAACCTTGGCGGTTTTCACAAACTGTAGACTTGGTAAACTTTCACAAAACCCCATTTTACCAAGCCATTATTTTATGTGTATAAAACATGAGCAAAGGGAAGATGAAATGAGTTATCCAAGGTCATACAACTTAGTTAATGGCATGAATGGTCCACAACATGGATGAGCTAAATCCAAGAATATCATCTCACATGTTCACACACTGAGTCACATCCTGTTGAATGTTTTTGATGCATTGTGTTTCATTCATGTGTTAGCACCTGCATACTGGTTTACCTCCATGACTTTCTCCCAGTAGCTGCAACCAAGATGAGTGTACTTAAAATCTGATGGAAAAGACCAATTACTATAATATGCTCTTTTAAGAATTGTAGCTAAATGTCTCCTGTGCCTGGTCCAATATAGGATACAAACATTTCTCAAATATGTTAAGGCAGTTAAAACTGAAAATTAACCTATGTGCGTTTTCTTTGCTGCTGGTATTAGAAGTTGCCTTTTCTCTTTGTGTCCTCCTTCAGGAACTTTACTGTGTTTACTCACTGTCTTGAGTTAAAATATTGTTAGCAGCAGAATGTATCAGAGTCACATGGCAGCAAAATATATTACCAGTGGTGTATCTGTAAGTGTCTGCAGCAACCTCAGTTCTTGCCTCCTCAGAAGAAAGAATTCATCCAAGGGGCATAAAGTTGAGTGAGAGACTGAAGCAAGCTTTAGGGCAGGAGTGAAAGTGTGTTAAAAAGCCTTACAGCAGGAATGAAAGGAAGTAATGTACACTTGGAAGAGAGCCAAGAAGGTGACTTGAGAGACCAAGTGCACTGTTTGGCCTTTGACTTGGGGTTTTATACACTGGCATACTTCTGGAGTCTTTCTTCCCTTCTCCCCTGATTCTGCCCTTGAGGTGGGCTGTGCACATGCTCAGTGGCCTGTAAGCGCTTGGGAGGGGCTGCATGTGCAGTGTGTTTACTGGAGTTCTGCGCATGCTCACTTGAGGTGTTCTTCTCTTACCAATCTAGCTTTCCTAGAAGAATGTCAGATACTAGTTAAACTCTGCCATTTTGCGTCTTAGTATGTACACATGCTTGAGCCCATTCACCCAACTCCTGAGATCTTACTGGGAAGTCACTGACCATCAGTTTCAGGTTTTTTCTATCTTTTGGGAGACTGCCTTTCCCTGATGCCAGCTGAGACCAATTATTTTAGCGAGGCAGTTTAACCACCACCTGTCCATCAGCAGATGGTAGTCTGACATTCCTGGTGGGAGGTTAGGGGACCCCTCTTCTGCCATGTTCATGTCTGAGTACCTACTATAACAATATGAAAAGGGTATAAAGCAGGAAAAATATATAATAACCACTGGTTAGCTGTATGAAAGTAGCAAATCTTACAAGATACCTATGCTTTCCTCCTTCTCACTCTGGAGAAGATACATATGTAATTAATCCTACTGGCTTTTCATAATTAGAGAGCATAGATTTAAAAAGAAAACAAGGGGAATGAAGTAGGAAAGACAGAAAAAGTAATTTCTTAGATTTTGAATTTTGAAATCTACAACTCTCAGGAAAACTAGAAACACTGGAACCTAGACAAAATGGTTGAATGAAAATAAAGACACAAATAATTAAATAATAAGTAGGTTTCTCTCACCTTCTTCTTAACCCTTGCCTGGATGGTGATAAACAACTTTTTTTTTCTGTTAAGGTAGTATGGAGAAACAGATTAGAACAGAGTCATCAATAAGTTCTGCATGGGGATGCAAAAAAGGCCTTTTTCATCCTTCCAGGACAAGCTTGACGTGAAAGTAAGACATCAGAAAGGGAAAGCTTGCTGGGCTGGACTAGGCAAATCGGAACAAAGTTACTCTGATGGAAGTACCCAGCAGGACACAGAAGCAATACAGTATTCTAGTGCCTCCAAGTGGGAGACTCATGTACTGAAGAAAGACTTCAGAACTGAAAGGGGAGGAATATTCTGGCATATGTGAATGAGGATCTATGTGCACAAACTGGAGAATAAGAGCCATCTGTCTTCTCAGCCCTAAACTAAGCTATGCACAGCTCTCCTGAGTTGAGACTGAGACATCCAGAATTCCTGCCAAAAATTAAAAAGACAAGCCCTGAAAAGACTGAGATTAAGTTTCTGCTACCATGGTGGAATAATGAAGGTTTACAATGGAAATAAACTTGGTTCAATTCTTAGGAAAAAATTTACATGTGTGTATGTATACTGCTCACACACTTAATGCAGGAACAACAACCTTCTCTTAAAATCCACAACACTGAGTTTGTCTTTTCTCTAGATGAATTCTGCAACACAAAGTTATCAATCAGTCTCATACTTCTAAACATTTGTTGTTTGATGGAGAAGAAAATTGTTTTACTATCAGGCAGATTTACATTAATGATGGTAATGATGATGATGACAAGGGTGTTCTCTGAATATACACATGCATATTATGGCCTGTTAAAAAAGAAGAAAGAAAAGATTATAGATACCAATATATTATATGGTTTTCATGACGCCTTTATTTTAAATGCTCACATCATTTCTATTCTAACTTTTGTTGAACTGAGGGGACCTGCTTTTATTTAACACATGAAGTTTTCTGTCTCTTAAGTTCCCACCTGACCCTAGATGCCCTGTGTCTGTCAACATTGCTTCTTCTTGAAGAGAATGACAGAAAAGAAGAATTCTATGAATCTGAACATTCCCTGTAACAGTAAACAGTAGAAGTTCAGTCATGCGTTTATCATAGAGGTTGACAGATATGAACCCCAAATAGGAAACACAGAGAAAGGACGAGGTTGAGAAGGCATTATTCAAGTTTTTGGTGGAGTCTACATGTTGGAGATGCAAAATGTTTTGATTACCCCTTTCTAAACCAGATTACTCACCTTTAACTAATCTCAGGATACTCTTTATAATTTCTTTCGGGAATGCATTGCATTTCAAAGTTCCATTTGTATTTTCATAGTTTACTTCATAGCTAGTTTTCCTGTTTTTTAAAAGTCTGACCTACTAATTGAACAGTTTACTGTTTTTTGCATAATAGATAATCGCTTAAGGTGCCTGTTTTCTCTGCTTTGTGGTCACGGAAATTATGGTAATACACAACACATAATTGATACTAAATAAGTAATTTTGGAATGGATTTCTTTTTAATTGACATATAACACTGTGTTTGTTGTATATAACATGATGTTTCATCGTACATACACATTGTGAAAGGGTTAAATTTAGTTAATTAACAAGTGCATTGCCTCATGTAGTTATTTTTCCGAAAAGAGCTCATAGCATCCACTTTCTATTTATCGAGATTACAATACATCATCATTAATTGTAGTAATCTTGCTCTATACTAAATCTCTTGAGATTTATTCTTTCTGTCTAACTAAAATTATGTAGCCTTTGAACAGCATTGTCCTGATCCCTCCTCACCGCTACTCTCCCCAGCCCCTGGTAGCCACCATTCTACTTTCTATTTCAATGGGATCAGCTTACATTCCACATGTAAGTGAGATAATGCATTATTTGTCTTTCTATGTTGCCTGACCTATTTCACTTACCATAATGTCCTCTATGTTCATCAGTGTTGTGGCAAATGGAAGGATTTTATTAATTCTTATGGCTGAATAGTATTCTATTGTGTATATGTACTATATTTTCTGTATCTGTTCATTGATTGATGGGCACTTAGGTTAATTCCTTATCTTGGATATTGCAAATAGTACTGTGATAAGCAGGGGAGTACAGACATCTCTTCTACACACTGATTTCAATTCCTTTGGATATATACCCAGTAGTTAAATTATTGGATCATATGTTAGTACTATTTTAAATTTCTCGAGGAATCTCCATACTGTTTTCCATAATGGCTGTGCTAATTTACATTACCAGCAAAAGTTGTCTGGTTATCTTTTATCTTTCAGATGATGGCCATTCTAACAAGAGTAAGGTGATAGTTCATTGTGGCTTTGATTTGCATTTCCCTAATTATTAGTAATGTTGATAATTTTTTTATATACCTCTTGTCCAATTTGATGTATTCTTTTTTTTTCAATTTTATGTATTCTTTTGGGAAATGTCTATTCAGGTCTTTTGTTCATTTTTAAATTGAAGTATTTGTTTTATTAAACTACTGAGTTGTTTGAGTTCCTTTTATATTTTGGATATTAACCTCTTATTAGGTGTATGGTTTATAAATATGTTCTTCCATTCTGTGGGCGTTTTCTCTTGGCTGACTGTTGCCTTTGCTGTTTTGAACAGTTTACTGTTTTTTGCTTGTTAGCTGGATGTAATCCTTTTTGTCTATTTTTCCTTGTGTTATCTGTGCTTTTGAAGTTTTACCCGAAAAATCCTTGCCCAGAGGACTGTCATGAAGCATTTCTCCTCTGTTTTCTTCAAGTGATTTCCTAGATTGACATATTACACTTAAGTCTTTAATTTATTTTTAGTTAATTTTTGTATTTGGTAAGAGATAAATGTCTAATTTTATTCTTTCACATATATATATCCCGTTTTCCAACAGCATTGATCTAAGATACTGGCCTTTCCCCATTGTGTATTTTTGATGTCTCTGTTGAAAATCAGTTGGCTATAGATCCATATGTTTATTACTGGGCTTTCTATACTGTCTCTACATTTCTTTTTGAGATGGGGTCTCGCTCTGTCGCCAGGCTGGAGTGCAGTGGCGCAATCTCGGCTCACTGCAACCTTCACCTCTCGGGCTCAAGTGATTCTCCTGCCTCAGTCTCCGGAGTAGCTGGGACTACAGGCACGTGACACCATGCCCAGCTAATTTTTGTATTTTTAGTAGAGGCAGGGTTTTACCATGTTGGTCAGGATGGTCTCGATCTCTTGACCTCATGATCCACCTGCCTTGACCTCCCAAGTGCTGGGATTACAGGCGTGAGCCACCGCACCCGGTCCTATCTCTACATTTCTATACATTGGTCTGTCTGTTTTTATGACATTTATGACAGTATCATCCGATAGATGTATACTTTGAGGTCAGGTAGTGTGATGCCTCTAGCTTTTTAATTTTTTAATATTTAGAGATGGGGTTGCCCCCCTGTTGCCCAGGTTGTTCTCAAACTCCACGGCTCAAGCAATCCTTCTGCCTCGTCCTCCCAAAGTGCTGGGACTGTGACCACAGGCATGAGCTAGAATGCCTGGCCATCATCATTGTTTTTGTATTTGCATATTTTTTCCCTCAAGATTGCTTTGGATAATTAGGGGTCTTCTGTGGTTCGAAACAAATTTTGTGATTTTACTTTTATTCCTGTGAAGAATCTCATTGGTATTTTGATAAGGATTCTATTGAATCTATGTAGATCATGATGGAAAATATAAACATTTTAAACAATATTAATTCTTCAAGTCCGTGAATGTAGGATATCTTTCCATTGAGTGGATTTTAACTTTTCTTCTAAATCACAATTTTTCATTGAATCAATCAGTCTTGGCAAAACATCAATCACAGATGATAATATGCAATGGATAGCAATGTATTGTATCAAATATTCTTTGTATGAGGGAAAAGCTAGAAAGGTATCTGCAGTCATTTTACGGAGTTTATAAATGTCAACTTAAATTACTTCTAGTTACACATGGTAACTACTAGGAAACTTCATTCTTATGGTTACAAACTAAAAAAAGCCGCATGGTTCATTGAACAGTATACAGAATTCATAGTCTGACAATCTTTGTCTGATTTCATGTAATTTGCAACTTTGGGATACTATTCTACAACCCTGACCTTAATTTTCTTCACAATATAAGGATACTGAAAGAACCAACATTGTACTGACTACACAGAATAATTTGTAAAAATACTAGGTGAATGTAAATTAGGTGCTTACTAAATCCTAGCTAGAGTCCTCTCTTGCCTACAGTTTTCAAAATACTCCTTTGAGAATTACACTTTTTATATGGCAGAATTAGTTCTCAGAAGACCAAACTCTCTACAGATAGCAATTATAACTCTGGACAAAATATACAAAAAAATAACTACCTTGAAGCTCTACAGAGCAAGTAAAAGTGTGCAGATTTTGGAGCGAAGGAAGACGTGAAGGAAGAATCCAACACAAGGAGGGTTCCCTATCATTGCAGGTTTGGGTTAAGGGTGGGCCACAGTCCTACTCTGGTGCAGAGCAGCCGGATCTCTGTTTAATGTATTATCTTTTGGACTAAGAAGAGAATACCACATCAGAGAGGAATAAAGAGGTAGCGCTCCAGGTTCTCAGCATTAACTACCCAAGCTGAGTTCCACTGACTCTGAACCATATGCTGATACTATGAAAAGATCAATCAAAATGATTTAAATAGATACATCACAAGTGAAGATAAATGATGGCCAGAAAGGACATAAAAATATGTTCAACCTCATTAGACATCAAGAAAATATGAATTAAAACCACAAAGATAAGCCACTACCTGCCTTTTAGAAGGGCTAGAATAAAAAGACCTAATGGTATTGAGTGTTAGCAAGAATATGAGTTTGGTAGTTGAGATTGTTGTCCCTTCCAAATCTCATGCTGAAATTTGATCCCCAAGGTTGGTTTTGGGGCCTAACAGAAGGTGGTTGGATCATGGTGGTGGATACTTCATGAATAGATTAATGCCTTGGGTTAAGAATAAGGGCTGAGTAAGTTCTCACTGTATTAGTTCCTAGAAGAGCTGGTTGTTTGAAAGAGACTAGCACCTCCTCTATTCGTCTTGCTTCCTCTCTTGTTTGATCTCTGCAGGCTCTTGCTGGGCCCTCCTTCACCTTCAGCCATGAGTGGAAAACAGCTTCGGGTCTTCATCTTTGCCAGCTTGCAGAACCATGAAGCAACTAAGCCTCCTTTCATGTAAATTATTCAGCTTCAGGTATTCCTTTATAGCAACACAAATGGACTAAGACAATTGGCAAGAGCTGTCATGAATGCTAACAGGAATATAAAGTGGTGCAATAATTTTTAAAAACTGTTTGGCAGTTTCTTAAAAATGTCAAGCACATGCTCACTATATAACCTAAATTTACTGATGACAAATAAAAATGTATGTCCATACAATGTCTTGTACATTATGATCACAGCAGCTCTATTCTCAATAACTAAAATCTCTGGATAACACAAATGTCATTCAAGTTTAATGGAAAAACAACAAGCATTATGCTCTCTCAGGGAAAAAAGGAAGGAATGATGGGAGGAAGGGAGGTGGGGAGGAAAGAAGGAAGAAATGATAGATGGAAGGAAGGATGGAAGGAAAGATGGAAGGAAAGATGGATGGAAGGATGGGTGGAAGGAAGGAACTACTAATGCATGCAAAAACAGACACACCTCAGAAATATGTGGAGTGAGAGAAGTAATATGAAAAAGAACATGTCATTTAAAATTTTTAAATTGTAAAATTTGTGAAGAAATTTTGATATTTTAAATAAATTGTGCTGGATTAATTAAATATCTGTATAAGAAAAAATAATGCTCTTGCCTCTTGTTATACTCAAAAATCAATGTCAGATGAGTTGCACATCTAAATATGATATATAAAACAGTAAAGTTTTTGTGGGAAAATATAGGAGAGCTTTATTATGAATTGACATAGATATATAAAGCCTGTATTCACCATAAAACATAAACTAAAATATTCATAGTTACACTATTCATATTAGCCAAGAATGAGAAACCTGTAGGTTGTGGTAATGAGCTGATTCTTGGTCTGCATGCTGGTTGTAAGATATGACCAACTTGTACAACTTTATTAAGCTGAATATTTAAGAATTATGCACTTTTCCCTGTATATAACATAGTTCAATAAAAAGATAAAATATTTATTACAAAGATAAAATACTTACACATTATCTACCACATATTAGTCAATAAATACCATTTATTATTATCGACATTATAAATATCTATGTCTCCATCACAAATAATGGACCAAAAAGTAGTTTCTATTTACACTACTTTAAAATTAGTTTTCATAAGCACATATCTTAAAAAATGACATTTGTTTAATGTCTTTTTCTTCTTCTTTATTGTGATTTCCTTAAGGTACAAAGTATGACTTATTTTTAAATTTTTTAAAATTTAGTCACTGCTTCTAAAAATCAATATTATTGAAAGAATATATGTGCTTATATTCACACTCAGGCACTACCACACACAAACAAACACTCATATAAAGAGTTCCTTCCTTTCCCCTTAATTCTAAATGCAGGTAAGGAATTTTAAAAAGACACATGGTAAGAATGATCATCACTCTCTTCTATGGTGCTTTGACATTTATGTGGTACTAATATAAACATAAAAAATAACAGCCATTATTGAATCATTATCGGTTTATTTGTTTTATGTTCATTGGTTGAAATTTGCACCATGTGCATATTGAATGTTCAGTTACAGACCTACATGCACTATGTTTTATTCCCGGAAGTAAAACTGAAGCATCCAGTGAAGCTAGAGTAATTACTGAATATTTTAAAAATGCACACGTGCAAGCACTTATGTTCCCCTGATTCTCTTATTACATGATTTAGCCTTGTTTCTTCTACCTTTTTTTTTTTTTTTTTTTTTTTTTGATTTCCACATGAGCTAATGAGTATTTTGGTGCTGAAAGATAGAGCATAATGTACAAACAGAATTCCAGGCAGTGCAAAAGGTATTTCTACCTTTATTTATTATTAATAGTAATGGTAAAAATAACTATAATTTATTGATCACCAAAGCTACGACCAGCATTGGGGTAAGAGGTTTATATTATACCACATTCTTATTCTAGTTTTTTTTTTTTTTTGGTGCAGAAACTGATGTCCAGGGTAATACAGACTTACTCAAGGTCACATATTAAGCAAGTGGCAGAACTGAGATTTAAAAGCTGACTCTATTGACTTGTCTTGCATTTCAAAGCAAAGATTCCAATCCTTACATATTTTACAAATAATTTCTTTATTCCTTTGCTTTTTAATTTCTCTCTCTCTTTTTCTTTATTCTCTGCCTTTCTGCCTTTCTTACCTAATACATTGTTCCATGTTGGTAGGATCAAAAGAAGGGTTTATACCATGGATTTAATAAAGGCTCTGTCTGTAATCTGGGCTTTCTATGGGCTGTCAAGAGGGAATAGTCTAAGCTGAGGGAAAATGAAGAGCAGAGCACAGAAATGAATGTGCATGCAGGCGAAATAGGAAGAAAGAGCAATCCAATTTGGCCGGTGTAAAATTGATTATGGTTTGTGGGGGAAGATAGGGGACATTGAAACCACACCATTAATAACTTTGGCCTAAAGGCTTGATGTGTACAATGGTCATGGTTATCCTCCTTACTCCTGTGCCTCTTGGAAATAAGAGAAACAAAGTGAAGTGGAACATTCATTTTAAAAAATGACATTACGGTTAGAAAAACAAACCAATAAAAGAGTTAGACTTTACAGTAGACTCTACACATTCCTGCCAAGTAAGTTCAAATTATTGTTAAATGCCATGGACTTCTCCTGGTCATAGATGATGGTCATTTAGTCCACAGATGGTTCTCAGGGGAGGGGGATGACAGGGGAGGTGAACAGGAAGAGTAGCATAGCAGTGTGAGAAATGGGTTAAGAAAGTGGGAGGGATTTTCACTAGCTAGTGTATTTGTGTGAAATTTTTGGAGGATGGTGCCATTGACCAATGAAGATGTCCAACAAGTTTTCTGAAGGCTATGTGCATGGACCTCTTGGGTACCAGTTTGTAAGACAAAAGAATAACACACACAGCCATAATGTATATTGTTATTGATGAATATTCAGTACTTGAGAAGTTCCCTTTGCAATTTCTTTAAGTACAATTTTATTAACAATACAAACCATGTGGAGCCTGAAAATTATCAAGGTTACAGAAATGTATTCAAATTGTTTTCTTCTTTTTTCCTTTCACCCCTTCCCTTTCTTTCTATTCCCTTCTCTTCCCTCCCTTTCTTTTTTTCTTTTTTAAGAATATAACCCTGAAAGTGATTCTAGGAAAGAGAGCAGGAAGCTGAGATGGTAAACAACACAGGGGCAGATATTAGCCATTCTGGTTTAAAATTTCAAATATGCTGCTCCATGTTTCTTGTATGCCTTGGATCCTATCTTGAAACTTGGCATGTCTTATTTTCTTCTATTAAATAAGGCAGATGAACTCCTGCCATCTTTCTGTCACTATGTACTACCTCCTCAGTCCCATCGAAATTCTCTGAAGTCAGTATCATTATTTTCCCCATCTTACAAAAGAGAAAATTGAGCCACAGTGATGTCATATTACCCCAAAGTAGCAAATTGGATGCTGAGAAAATATCACTCTCTCTCTCTCTCTCTCTCTTTTTTTTTTTTTTTTTGTTATTGTTGTTGTTTAAGAAAGAGTCTCCCTCTGTCACCAGGCTGGAGTGCAGTGTTGTGATCTTGGCTCACCACCTCAGACTCCCTGGTTCAAGCAATTCTCCTGCCTCAGCCTCTCAAGTAGCTGGGATTACAGGCATGCACCACCACATCCAGCTAATTTTGTATTTTTTTTTGTAGTAGAGACAAGTTTTCTCCATGTTGGCCGGATGATCTCCATCTCCTGACCTCGTGATCTGCCTGCTCAACCTCCCAAAGTGCTGGGATTACAGGCACAAGCTACAGCGCCCGGCCAAGATCACTGTCTTAAATTGAGTATTCCAATCAGAAAAGTCAGAATAATGGAAACGTAATGACAGTTGTCTTTGTTATCATACAGATCTTGGCACTACAAAATCTCTAGTTTACTTAGTCTATCTTTTTAAATATGCCACACTGATTGTATCCTATTCACCGAATAACAAGGCTAAGGAAAATATTCTTTTATTTCTCAGCCACTGTGGTAAATGGAAATACAAGATGACAGTTGTTCTTCGAGTACTTTAAAGTTTCCAAAAGCTGATCTGATTGAAATAGTTGGAGAAAAAAATTAAACATTTTGTGGATATTTCTTTATGCTGTTAATCCTGCTCAGACACAAATGATCACTTTCAATTCAACTAATTGTGCACTTGCAAAGCTTTTTGTCTTTATGGACAAAGTAGACAGAGAACCTCACTGTCAAAACAAAGCTACTAGCTGTCTTTCCTGCTTACCAATGTTTTAACAATAGTCATTTCAAAAGAAATCTGCACAGTGGCTAGAAAAATGCCTGTTGGGAAGCCAGCAGCAAAAATCACCTCTCCTTAAATGAGAAAATATGTGACAAATACACCACTTAAAATTATAGATTAAAATGCCTTTGGCAAGTCTGGAAGTAAAATAGCAAAGCTATATTTCTGACACTGAGTACATAATATTTATAGTTAGAGGTATTAAATGTGAGCAAAGGAGACGGTGAAAATGTGATGAGAACCAATGATACATTAGATGGTAAAATTAGCTAAGCTTTTTTGATATTTCCCAAATCCTGTTTTAATATTTATTTATATAATGTTAGTGTTATCTATAATATCTTTATGACAAAGGTGCCTACATTATTCCCGTTTTAAAGGAGAAATGAAAAGATGTAGATCATTACACGAGTCACACAACTAGCTATTGCAGAAAAATCAGATACAAACCCATGTGATTTCACAATGAGCCTACACAATTACATACTATACCACAATGCCTCTCATGTGAAGAGTCATTCTTTTATTCAATATTCATCATAATCTCATTAAATATATATATATATGATCAATATTACCATGTGTTTCATATAATCATCTCCATTAAACCTATGAGGAAGCAGCATTTCAAAGGGATTGGCTGTCTCAAGTAGTTGGCTAGTATGTCTGAGAATATACTGATCCAGAAGATGCATTTCTTTTTCACTAATTCTGATTATTCTGAATCACTGCACTTTGGGTTGTTGTCAGGAAATAACTACTCCTCTCTGAAATTCATATTACAAAAACCTATGCCTAATCATTAATGGAGGTTTGGTAAGATGTTTATGCTAGCAGAAAGTTTAATTCTTCATAGCTTCCAATTACCTTAACAATTTCAACTCCTTCTCTAAAGAAATTTCTAGTACTGCATTTACATTGTCCTTCAAAGAAACCTCTCATATAATTAGTGCTTTCTCCCCAAATGACAAGTTGCAAATAAGTTATTTTCCTTTAAAATGTTTCCAAGTTGGTGAAATAATTTATCAAGTGGGAGACCCTTCTCACTGATCTCAACACCTGGAAACCACAGAACCATGATCACCAAGCTATGCTTTCTTACATTTCAAAGAAACACCACAAAGAAAATAAGCATTAAAAGATTCTGACTTGCAATATAGAGGAAGAATGTTATTATTCTGAAGCTTTAGTATTTAGTTAGTATCTAAAACTTGAGTACATGTGATACAATTTTGGCATTTACATTCCCTGGACTCATATGCTGATATTGAATTAAAAATTATATTTCTGTTATGTATTGAGTCTTAACCTTAAGGAAAATGTTTGGCCATGAGGGGCATTGATAATGAAATTGAATTATTGCCACTTGGACAATTGAATATCACTTTGGAAATTAATTTGCAACCTACACAGTCCTTTTCATGGTGCTGGTTATACATATGCACATCATCTCTGACATCTAGAAGGGAAATTTCACTTTCTTAAAGCTAAGAATTGTATGTATGTAATCACTTCCCCAGAATACCTACAAGCCTATGAGAAAGTAAAGAAAACTTCCTTTTTAACTTTAATTTTATTTTATCTTCAGGGGTACATGTGCAGGTTTGTTATACAGGTAAACTCACATCAGAGTGGTTTATTGTACAGATTATTTCATCACGCAGGTAATAAGTCTGGTACCCAACAGTTACCTTTTCTGCTCTTCCACCATAAGGTAGGCTTCAGTGTCTGTTGTTCCCTCTTGGTGTCCACATGTTCTCAATATTTTGTTCTCACTTACAAACGAGAACATGCGGCATTTGGTTTCCTGTTCCTGCGTTAGTCTGCTAAAGATAATGGCCTCCAACTCCATCCATGTTCCTGCAAAGAACATGACCTTGATTTTTTATGGCTGCATAGTATTCCATGGTGTATACATATTACATTTTCTTTATCCAATTGTCCATTGATGGGCATTTAGGTAGATTCCATGTTTTTGTTATTATGAACAGTGCTGCAATGAACATATCCATGCATGAGTCTTTTTGAGAGAATGATTTGTACTTCTTAGGGAATATACCAATAGTAGGATTGCTGGGTCAAATGGTAGTTCTGTTTTTAGTTCTTTAAATAATCATCACACTGCTTTCCACAATGATTGATCTAATTTACACTCCTACCAACAGAGTAGAAGCAATCCTTTTGTTCCATAGCCATGCCTGTACCTGTTATTTTTTGACTTTTTAATAGTAGCCATTTTGACATGTGTGACGTAGTATCTCATTGTGGTTTTGATTTGCATTTCTCTAATGATCAGTGATGTTGAGCTTTTTTATATATTTGTTGGCTGCATGTACGTCTTCTTTTGAAAAGAGTCTATTCGTGTTCTTTGCCCACATTTTAACATGGTTGTTTTTTTTCTTTTTAACTTTAAGTTCCTTATAGATACTGATATTAGACCTTTCTCAGATGCATAGTTTGCAAACATTTTCTCACATTCTGTAGGTTGTCTGTTTACCCTGCTGATAGTTTCTTTTGCTGTACAGAAATTTTCAAATGTAATTAAATCCCATTTGTCAACTTTTGCTTTTGTTGCAATTATTTTTGTAATCTCCATCATGAAGAAACATACTTCAAAATATTAAGTGCCATCTATGACATATTCACAGCCAACATCATACTGAATGGGCATAAGCTGGAAGCATTCCTCTTGAAAACTGGCACAAGACAAGGATGACTTCTCTCACCACCCCTATTAAACATAGTATTTGTTAGAAGTCCTGGTCAGAACAGTCAGACAATATAAGTAAATAGAGGGTATCAAAACAGGAAGAGAGAAAATCAAATTCTCCCTGTTTGCAGAAGACATGATTCTGTTTATAGAAAACCTCATAGTCTCAGCCCAAAAGCTCCTTAAGCTAATAAACAACCTCAGTAATGTTTCTGGACACAAAATTTACATATAAAATTCAATAGCATACCTATACACTACCAATAGCGAAGCCAAGAGCCAAATCAAAATTACAATCCCATTCGCAATTACCACAAAAAGAATAAAAAGCCTAGGAATACTACTAACCATAGAGGTGAAAGATCTTGTAATGAGAATCACCAAACACTGCTCAAGGAATCAGAGATGACACAGACAAATGGAAAAACATTTTATGCTCATGGATAGGAAGAATCAATAATGATAAAATGGCCATATTGCCCAAAGCAATTTACAGATTTAATGCTATTCCTATCAAACATCAATGTCATTCTTCAAATAACTAGAAAACAAACTGTTTAAAAAGTCATATGGAACCAAAAAAGAGCCCAAAGATCCAAGGGAAACCTAAGCAAAAAGCATAAAGCTCGAGGCATCAAGCTATTCCACTTCAGACTATACTACAATGCTACAGAAACCCAACCAGCATGTGACTGGTACAAAAACAGACACATAGACTGTTGGAACAGAATACAAAGTCCAGAAATAAGACCACACATCTACAACTATCTTATTTTCAATAAAGCTGACAAAAACAAGCAAAGGGGAAAGGACTCCCTATTAGTAAATAGTGCTGGGATAATTGGCTAGCCATATGCAGATTAAAACCGGATCCTTTCCTTACACCATATGCAAAAATCAACTTAAGGTAGATTAAAGACTTAAATAGAAAAAAATATATATATATAGGGCCGGGCGTGGTGGCTCACGCCTGTAATCCCAGTACTTTGGGAGGCCGAGGCGGGTGGATCACGAGGTCAAGAGATCGAGACCATCCTGGTCAACATGGTGAAACCCCGTCTCTATTAAAAATACAAAAAATTAGCTGGGCATGGTGGCGCGTGCCTGTAATCCCAGCTACTCAGGAGGCTGAGGCAGGAGAATTGCCTGAACCCAGGAGGCGGCGGTTGCGGTGAGCCGAGATCGCACCATTGCACTCCAGCCTGGGTAACAAAAGCGAAACTCCATCTCAGAGAAAAAAGAAAAAAGAAAAAAAAAAGAAAAAAAAAACTATAAAAACTCTGAAGACAACCTAGGCAATACCATTCTCAACATAGGAATTGGCAAAAATTTCGTGATAAAAAAGAAACTTTTTATATTAGGAACGTGAGCCACTTTGAATTATCAGCCCCAGAGAGAAAACACCATAAAATTAACAATGTCATATACGGAACATGATAATTTATACCCTGTTGTTTAACAATGTACAGCCTATGACTAACCAATGTTGTTTCTGTAAACCAATAAGAATTCCTGTCCAACAATTTTGTTCCAGCCCACTCCTCGCCTTCTTCTTCTATTTTATAACTTGCTTGTAACAAAGGCCAGACAGAACACTCCCCAAGGTAATTTGAAAGTGTGTCCCAGGCAGCTGTCCTCAACCTTGGCCCAAATAAGCTCTCTATATTAATTTTGCTTCAGCTCCATTTTTTTAGGTTCACACGGGATACAAAGGTCAGTTTGTATTGTTTGTATTGTAAGATTCTGGGCTTTTTTATTTTTCTTTGAAATAGCTACAGTTCCAACATTTATTTCTCAGTAATTGCTGATTTCTTTATCTGAGGGAACTGGCACTAGTTTCTTGATATTGAAGTGTGAGGAAAGACAAACATTCCTGGCATCATTGTACCCCCTGACTATTGGTTCTAGTATTTACCTTTCTTTTTTTCTTTTTCTTTTTTTTTGAGAAAAAATCTTGCTCTATCACTCAGGCTGGAGTGCCGTGGCATGATCTTGCTTACCACAACCTCTGTCTCCTCCTCCTGGGTTCAAGCAGTTCTCCTGTCTCAGCCTCCCAAGTAACTGGAGTTACAGGCATGTGCCACCACACTCAGCTAATTTTTATATTTTTAGTAGAGACAGGGTTTTGCCACATTGGGCAGGCTGGTCTCGAACTCCTGACCTCAGGTGATACACCTGCCTTGGCCTGCCAAAGTGCTGGGAATATAGGTGTAAACCACCAGACTTGGCCCTTTCTCTCTTTCATTTGTACTGTTGGCAGCTCAGCAAATGGGGGTGTGTTATAGCTCATTTCCTCCTGCAGCCTGTGGCTTAGCAAATGGAGAAATGTTATAGCTCTGGCTTGGGGTATCCCAAGGTCTGGGCCCCTAGTAGGGTTGCAGCTCTTCACTCCTGTAGTCCAGCAAACAGAAGCATATCACAGGTCTTTCCTTTTCTTTTGAGACAGAGTTTCGCTCCTGTCGTCCAGGCTGGAGTGCAACAGCAAGATCTCGGCTGACTGCAACTTTTGGTTCCTGGGTTCAAGTGATTTTCATGCCTCAACCTCCAGAGTAACTGGGATTATAGGCACACACCACCACACCCAGTTAATTTTTTTGTATTTTTAGTAGAGACGGGGTTTCACCAAGTTGGTCAGGCTGGTCTTGAACTCCTGACCTCAGGTGATCCACCCGCCTAGGCCTCCCAGATGGCTGGGATTACAGGCATGAGCCACCACGCCCGGCCTTGTTCCTCTTGATGACAGGTGAACAATTGATACTCATATCAACATACTGTACTCTACAAGCAAGCTCAGAAGGTGATTATTTGACAAATCCACTTTCACAAGAAGTTTCAGTGCTATCTCTATTACTAATAAAGTCATCTTATTTTAATAGTGAGAAGGCTGACACCAAGTCAGTCCTATCTCTTGGCAAAAACGTTTATCCAGACAGCCTAAGGACTTTCCAGGTTAAATTATCACTGTTGTTTACCTGATTGCACCACATCTACCCACTTGACCCAGGTGCTGTGACAAAGAGGGTAGAGGTGATTAAGCACCTGCAGACATAAAACATTTCTTCCCAATATTTTCAAGATTTGAAACATAAAATAATTATGATTTTCAGAAAATGACCTTGCATTCTTAATGATTATACTATGAGGACTGCCCTGTTATTGGATCACTTTTATATCATTTAAATTTTTTAGGAGCAGTGGCTCATACCTGTAATTTAGACACTTTGGGAAGCCAAGGCAGGAGGATCACTAGATCCCAGGAGTTCAAGACCAGCCTGAGCAACGTAGCGAGACCATGTTGCTACAGAAAAAAAAAAGGAACATTTAAAAAAGAAAAGAGAAAGAAAAAAAAATAGCCAGATGTGGGGGAGTGCCCCTATGATCCCAGCTTCTTGGGAGGCTGAGGAGAAAATTGCTTGAGCCCAGGAATTCAAGGTTATAGTGAGCTCTGATCTTGCAACTGCAACCGCACACCAGCCTAGGTGACAGAGCAAAACCCTGTCTCAAATAAATAAATAAATAAAGGTTTCCATTGATCTTGGCTAATAATTATATTTAATTTGGGTACTATTGTTTGTAATTCAGAAAGATATATTGTTGGAGCATAGAACTCGATACCTCAAAGTATAACACTTTGGCATATTGAGTACTTGGATCTAAAGGCATTAGAATAGCCTCAAAAGCAAGGACTTTCTGACCTTCTCCTGCCCTCCTCTCTCCCACCACAATTTGTCCCCCAAAGAGAGTCAGAGAAATCATAATTTCCCTTATCCAAGGGAGGTAATGGAAATGAGAACTCCTCTCCCTCAAGCAAAGCTATAAAATCTAGAAAAGTCATTTTCTTCTCCCTCTCTAAGACCCTTATTTCAGAGGGGTCCCATCCTATACCTAAGAAGAAAAACGACTACCCAGAAGGCCAATAAAAATCTAGGCAAGCAGGGTCTATTTGTCTGTTGGGGTCTGTTGAGTTTCCTCCCTTAGTCTATTATCACAAGAGCCTACACTTTTGCCCAATCACATATTACATGGCTGTTCATTCTTCATTGAGCCTAAGCATAAATATTAGCATCTTTTTCTGTGTTTTTTGGTCTTCATTTCTGAAAAGTGCCACATAAAACTTTGATTAAACAAAATTGTTATGCTTTCCTCTTTTTAATATGTCTTTTATTACAGAAGTGTTAGCTGTGAGCCTTACAGTGGGTAAGGAAATATATCACATCTTTCTGCCCCTGCAATGCTCTCCAATTCATATGCATAAACTTAAAAATCTCTAAAACATTCTAAACAGAAAGTGGAAGGTAATCCTGATTTCTGCTCATCTTAAAGGAAGACTGAGCTCCCAGCCCACCCACATGTACCCCTTCCTGTGCTTCCCTTTGGAATTCATGTGGCAATTGTGCTTTTTAAGCCATTGGGTGTGACCAAATGCATTCATCTATTTAAGTCATTATTTTAAGAAATAGATGCATCAAGTTTTATACTGCTACATATAAGAGTCTGAACTCTAAACATAGGTGTGTCTATAGCATTATGGCTTCCTAAGATAACACAAGGGAAAGGTCTAATTTAACAATGGCCTAATGTCATTTCAATTAAAAGCAGGATTTTAATTTCTAACTGATTAAAGTATTGCCACTTCAGTGATGTACAGACTTTTATTTACTTTTTTATTAAAGAGAAAGACTTGTATCATGTGTTATTGTCCTTATTTTTATTTATTTACTTATTTATTTATTTTTACTAGAGACAGGGTCTCATTCTGTCACCCCACTGGAGTGGTATAGTGGCATATTCACTGTAGCCTTGATCTCGTTGGCTGAAGCTATCCTCCAGCCTCAACCTCCTGAGTAGTTAGGAATCGAGGGGCACACCTCTTCGCCCAGCTAATTTTTAGATTTATTGTAGAGCCAGGGTCTCACTACATTGCCCAGGCTGGTCTCATCTCAGATGCCTGGCCTCAAGTGATTCTCCCGTCTTGCCTCCCAAAGTTCTGAGATTATAGGTGTAAGCCACTATGCCCAACCAATGACCTTGAATTTTAAACTGACAGAGTCAATTACATAGGTCTTTGATTTGTTATTTATTTGTGTAATCCTCTCAGTTGAAAGTGATAGCTGAACATTATTTACCTCTTAGAAGTAGGAGAAGAGAATGGAAACAAGAATGTGGGAAAAAGAAAAACATCAAGAAAATTCTACATAATTAAATTTTAGAATTAAAACATTTAGAATTAAAGGAGAATTTCTACTATTGAATTCCAAAAATCAGCCAGGCACAGTGGCTCATACCTGTAATCCCAACATTTGGGAGGTCAAGGCAAGCAGACCACTTGAGCCCAGGAATTTGAGACCAGCCTGAGCAACATGGTGAAACCCTGTTTCTATCAAAAATATAAATATTAGCCGGGGGTGGTGATGTACCCCTGTAGTCCCAGCTACTCGAAAGGCTGAGCGGGGAGGATTGCTTGAGCCTCAAAGGTGAAGGCTGCAGTGAGCTGAGATCACATCACGGCAGTCCAACCTGGGCAACAGAGTGAGACTTCTGTCTCAAATAATAATAATAATAAAAACCCAAGTGGGATGCATCTTATATAATATAAGATTCTTAATCTTGGTAGAATTTTCTGGAGAAGGCAGAACTAGCAAACAAACACAAGTATAAGTACTCTGCATTGTTCTTTGTGTGTGTACGTATATGCTGCAAGATGTAAAACACATATCTAGAGAGAATACATCAGGGCATGCAGCTTGGATAACAAAGCTTTCCTGGGAGGAGGTTTTATTTTATTTTATCATAATTTCATGAATAAGCATGTTGAAAATATGACAAAATGAACATAAACTTTTCTTTCTTTTTTTCTTTTTTTTTTTTTAATTTGACATTTTATAAACACATGCTGAGTGCAGAGAGCCAAAGGTTGGAGTCCACTTTTGCTAGGAACAAAAGAGAGTACAGAATTGAAATCTATACTTCAGTCAAAAATGTGTTCAAAAGTTCCCCCACGGCCTCCATGAAAGTCTTAACATCACATAAATGCTGACTGCATCTCTAAGTGCTGTCGATTTTTACCTTAAAAATAGATTTGAATTCATTTACCAAGGGCACAGAGGAAAGGAGAATGAATCAGGAGGATCTCAAAGTGAAGATGCTTAGACACAAGAGACAGAAGACATGCAGGAGGTAAAATGTAATTTTGAGGGGAAAAATCATAAGATAAGATTGGATTTTTCGGTATAATTTTTCTGAAAATGCAATTTGTAACAAGTTATATTGTCTGTAAAAGATTCCCTACTGCACTTCTAATGTGCTTTTTTAGTATCTGAAACATAAAAGCACGTCAGAATACATCATGTGCAAACCATGGCATTAAACAGATTAGAAAAACTAAATGTCATACAGTAACATGGTTGGTTCTTGTGCGGTTAATTTAGTAGAAATGCGGAGAATCGCTGCAGGAAATACTTTCTCTAGTTATGCACCCTGCAGCTAAAATACCTTGTATATCTTTTTTTTTTTTTAGAAGGAATAATAACTTTACTGAAGTGATAAATTTAAGGCTTATGTGGTTTTAGGATGGAACCTCAGCTAAATTATTCTTGAACTGGGTTGTGCATTGATAGACATGGATGTTAGAATAGACAAGCCAGATTCTCTGTTCATCTGTCTCTTAGAGTTCACCTCGGTTAGAGTCACTGGATATTATCTATTCCAATGAAATTAATGCCTTGAGTAGAACTATCTTTATGTCATTGACCTCCCACTTAGTATATCTTCCTTTTTAGTTACTTAACAGTCTTTATTAATTACATGTCTCATCATTTATGTACAATTGTAGCAAATATAAAATCAAAGTTCCTCTACATCATCTCCTTATAAAATATGCTTTTTACTTCTGTTTTCTAAAGTATTTAATTGATGAATAAAAATTGTATATATTCAAGGTGAGCAACACAATGCATTGTAAACTGTTTACTCCAGTCAAATTAATCAACATATCAATCATCCCCTGTAGTTGTTTGTGTGTGTTGGTTGGGGGTTGAGAACACTTAAGATCTGTCCCCTCATTAAATTTTATGCAAGCAATCCACTATTAGTAACTATAGTCACCCTGCTGTACATTGGATCCCCAGAATTTATTTACAACTGAAAGTTTATACCCTTTGACTAACATCTCCTCATCCCCATCAGCCCCACCCCTGGCAACCATGAGTTTCTCTGCTTCTATGCTTAATATGCTTTTTAAAGTTCTTGGTTATTACACAGCCTTATGGTTAATGCACCACACACAGAGAAAAGTATTTTTCTACCTTTGCTTAAAAAATAATACATTGAGACTTGACATTATCTAGCCACGGGGTCAAAAAAGTTAAATTGAGCATCATGTATTCTCCAGAGGTCTTAAAGCAAAGTCTATCACTCCTTTTAATTAGAGCTTTTCATGTGGGTTCTGACTGAAATCACCTCGGTTACTTTCTCCAGCTCTCACCTAATTCTAATTAGTCCCCTTGGAACATTAACCCAGCTCCCCCTCCCAACCCCATCTCTGCCTCATGATTCATCTCATTAGAAAAACTGATAAGTGGGCTACTAATATCTGCTAGGTAAGATGTACAATTGTGAGCTCTACCACTAAGCAGTTTGCTAATGATAAAGGATGGTCTTCCTTATGGCAAGCGTTACAGAGTACCACTGCCTAATGCCCTTTAACTTGGGTAATTAAACACATCAACAGTAGAGATAATTTTTTCACAGTAGGGGTTAAGGAGAAACTGGAACAAAAAATATACCTTGCCCGGCAGACCTGACATCTCTATAAAGCATTTAAGCGGACTTAATGAATATCGGCGACTAAGAAATAAGTACTCTCCTGGCCTCCTGAATTCAGAAGAAAATGCACTTACAGAAAATTTTAAACTGGAGCAACATTCTGTGGCAGGCAGAATAATGGTCCCCTCCCAAATATGTCCACACCCTAATCTCTAGAACATGTGAATGTATTACCTTACACAGCCAAAAGGGACTTTGCAGATCTGATAAAGGATATAAGGCTATGGACTTTCAGATGGGAAGATTGTCTTGGATTATCTGGGTGAATCAAATGTGATCAAAAGAATTTTTAAAGGCTGTTGTAGGAGAAACACTTTATGACAGAAAAATAGTCAAAGAGATGAAAAGTTGCTGGTTTTGAAGATGAAGAATTGAGACAACGAAATGCAGTAGTCTCTAGAAGGTAGAAAAGACAGGAAACAGATTCTCTCTTACAGCTTCTAGAGAGAATACAGCCCTGACAGCACAAGGACTTTATCACGATGAGACTCTGTGTTGGGGTTTTAGTCGAGAGAACTATAAGATTAAAACTTTACATTGTTTTAAGCCAGTAAGGTTTTAATAATTTGTTAGTGTAGCAATCGAAAACTAATACAGATAAGAAATTAGGAGAAAAGTTTCTCAGGTGAGGGACCATGAGGGCCTTGTTCAAGGTTGTATCTGCGGCACTCAACACTGTTTGGTGCACAACAGAAGCTCAACAATTATTTGTAGAGTTGATGAATATTTATTGACATCCTCCTAAGTTTAGTGCCTTCATTTAGCTACTACGATAAAAGTTTATTGATATGCTGCTTATTGATAAGAAAACAGAAGCTGCTACAGATAAATTATTCATTTAGTCTACACAGAAATTGAAAACTCAAATGAGAGTTTGTTTGACATGCTAAATTCTGTGGCCACAAAATATTTCTGATTCCTTTAACTGTCAAATAACTTCCTAAATAGGTCTCTTCAAAATTTTGTTCTAGTTACTTGTGCTCCCTGTGAATTTTTAAGAGTGATAGCTGAAACTTCCCTATTCTTAGGAGTAGGAGAAGGGAATGCAAGTAATATGAAAAAGATACTTGGAGTTCTTCAAAGTGTATACTAGATAGTAATAACCTGTTTGTTAATGAGAATTGACATCTATATGGTACGATGTACTAGCCAAGGATCTAAGATCTTTGCTGACTTTGACACATTTATTCTTCGACATAACAATGAAATAAGTTCTATGGGTAGCCTTAGCTTGGATAAGGAATGAGAGGTTTAAAAACAACAACAACGATGAAGTAACTTGCTAGAGATCATGTTTTATAGACACCACAAGTGGGATATAAACCCATGAAGTCTACCACCACAGATCACACATTTCACTACCCTAAATGGTCATTAACAAAGGGGTCCTGGATACTTGGTCTCTTGCCAGGATTCTTAGCTTCTTTGCCAAAGGTTTTTTAAGAAGTCTGATGAAAACTATGAGTCATCTCCTGGAAGAAGCAAACTATGGACACGTAAATTTTTAGAGTACATTATTTTGGTAATCAGAATCATAAGATTAGAGATAACCATATTGGACATATTCATAATAGAAAAGAAAATTAGGGATCTCAGATGTAGGATCACAATCAAATTAATTTTCTATTTGAATTTGATTTGATGTAGATAGACTGATGATTTATCACACAACCAATTAAATATTTCATCTTTTTTTTCTCTCATTCAATTCTTGGTCTTTGCTACAATGTCACAATAATAATTTTCCTCTGAATTTGAATCTCAAATTTTGAAAAGATTTTGTACATTTAAAGATTTTATTAACAAAACAACAATACAAAACAACAACATATAAGGGAATAAAATATGCAATAAATCTCAGAACATTTTTTGAGCTTCAATTCAGCAGCTTGTACTGGAACTGATTGTGCTATTGTCATGTTAAGGAATTCTGAAATATTATGATTTGCTGAGAATCAGTGATCCATCAGACAGGGTCTGCAGATGTTTGGAGAGAATGAGATGTTATTGCAAAGTCATAGGTTTAAGTAGCATTTGAACTACATTATGATAATATACTTGAATACCAATGTCATTTGTATGGTTGCTGGAAGGGGTCTCACCATTTGTCTGTATTCTTGCATTTAACAACCACCCATAAGAATGCCTCTTTCCTTCCATGTGTGGATGATTCAGATGGATCCTAGGTTATAAAAAATAAAAATCCAAATTTGCACGGTAAGTGATTTAAACTCTAACACAGGAAATGATGTAATAATGTAAACTATATAAAAGGAAATGATGAACTAATTGTTTCTCTGTCTCCCCACCCCCTCTCATTTTACGTACATAGCAATATAGTATATAAATGCAACTCTTTAACTGTGGTTTCTAGTAATATTTGATGCAAGAGAAACCTTGGTAGAGAGTACTTCTCCTATAAATAAAGATATCATTTATTCACTAACTAGTCGTCCACTTTTTATAAATGTGAAACAGGGAAAACATTATTAATTGCATATCTTTAATAAGGAATTAAGGAAAAAGATAACCGTAAGGCATGTGTTGACAAAAAGAGGCATTTGGAAACCTACGAAGAAGGAAAACATGTGGTTTAAGAATGCAAAACAAATAATGGAATTCTGATATTCCTAAAGAAAGATTGTTACCTATCACAATATGAACATACTGAGGTCTCTGACGTCAATATTTGTCAGTGGTCACTGTGAGCTGAACACTGGAGTGAATTATAAAACACATTTTTGTGAGGATTTGTATGATTGAAGAATTTGCATTAGCATCAAGTTGAGATTACCAGCTGTGAACATTTCACTTGTTAATAAAAAGAAGCAAGAAAATAGAAAGAGAAAACAACTCTTCATAGACCATCACGGTGGGGACTACATTTATCCAAGAAGCTGTGTATTATAAATCCACAATTTAAGAATCCAATTTTGAAAACAATTACATTAGAAATTCCAAAACATAATAACAAAAACTTAGGTGTATGTATTATATGCAAGAGAAACTATGAGGAGTCTTGGGTTGTGAAGACCTTTCAATTTCTCAGTGCCCTTCTTTGCTTACTTATGAATAGAAATCATTTATATATCCCTGAGGAAACATGCTGTTACTGTGCTGTTAGTATGTGAGGAGAAAAACTGTATAGAAGCAGACTTTCTCCTACAGAGAACTGACTTATATATCCCTGAATTTAGTTTAATTTTTTTTCATTTCTAGAGACTTCAGAGACAACATCTATAGATGTTTGATAGCAGAGGTCAGGGCTTAGAATGTGTAACTCTGTGAAGAGCTTTACTAATATATGCAGACAAGATAGAAGAATTAATGCTGACTAGGGAGAGCTGATCACTCATAACTTTGAACACTAAGCAAAAAGCTATTATACTTCTAACCTAATGCATGAAATACAAAGATATATGTATGTCCTCCCAGGCAATGATGAGAAAGAACTCTGGGATGTGTTTCATCACCTCTTCTTTTTTATGTTCTGTACCAAATTAAATTTAATAAGTTTTTTTTGTTTACTTGTTTTATTATATACTTCCCTCCCTCTAGAATGGTGTAATGAGTTTGGGGGAAGAGGCTTGATAAGCCTCTTGCTGAAAGATGTGCTAAGAAATCAGTTTCGTAGGACAGTCTGATAGGACCACAGGGAGTTCTTGATGAAAAACTGTACTGGGAGGAAGTAAAAGCTTATCTAAGGTTATCCTTGGAGATTACAAGAAATTCAGAAACACAAATTTCCTTCTGGCACCAAAGAAACTGATCATCTTTGCACAAATAAGGATTTGATTTACGTAGCATGTGATACAGGAGAAGCATGGCAAAAGATGAAAAACACCTTATGGAGAGCCAATTGTGTTTACTTAAATTGAAGAGGAGAGTGTCTTCAAAGAGAAGGGCAGGATACGCTTTTAAAAATATGAAAAGGACTCAGAGAGAGACTCCACGTCAAATAAATAAATAAATAAATAAATATGAAAAGGACTGATATTATCTTTCCTAACATATTTTATTTTATTTTACTTTAGACTGAGTTTTGCTCTTGTCACCCAGGCTGGAGTGTAATGGCGTGATCTTGGCTCACTACAACCTCCACTTCCGGGGTTCAAGTGATTCTCCTGCCTCAGCCTCCCAAGTAGGTGGGATTACAGGCACCCACCACAATGCCCAGCTAATTTTTTTTTTTTTTTAGTTGAGACAGGGCTTCGCCATGTTGTTCAGACTGGTCTTGATCTCCTGACCTCAGGTGGTCCATCCACCTTGGCCTCCAAAGTGCTGGGATTACAGGCATGATCCTAACATTTAAATGCAGCTTCCTACCATATTTGGGACAAGATCAAAAAGTATTGTTTCTGAGAGTGACAAGGATTCACTTCTGGGTGACTAAAGTTTTATGTTTTCACGTCTTCATCCTTAAGATTTCTAGATCCACAGTTGGACATTTTTGTTTCTCTCTTATCTGGATATTCCTCATTTCAATAAAACACGGCTAACTTCATTATCTGGCCCACTGAGATGTACTTCCTACTAGATTTTCAACAATGCAGGCTTCATGGTTACCTGGGTGTCATCACTTTTTTATCAGACTGAGAAACCTCACAGCTGCTAGTCACAGACTGCTCAATAAAGAAGAATTAAAGAGTTTCGTTGTAATGGAGAAAAGACATGCTCCAAGTTAGAAGTAGATGAAGAGTAACAACCATAGGGATAAATGGAGGGAATCTCTGCTCTGTAAGATGACATTTCATGACAACCAAAATCATTGCCTAGAATCACTATCCATGTGATGTTTAGATAAGCAATAATTTTTGTGACTCTCTATTTTTTTCATCTATATAATGAAGAGAGCAGTATAGAATCATTATGATTAAAGTCAAATCAAATAATCCATCTTTTAGCTCTGTGCCATGATAAATTCTATATCTTGTTCTGTTATCTACTGCACATAATAAAGTCTCAAAACATACTGACTTAATGCAACAATTTATTTTCATTCTCAGAGTTCCAAGGAATCTTTGTACTCAGCTAGAGTCTTCCTTTTTTACATACTGTCTAGTTTATGCATCAGTTCACTAAGAGGTCAGCTCATGCTATCAACCAGAATGCCCATGCCCAGCCTATCTCTGTAGCTTGGACTTCTCATTCCTGGGCATTTGGGCTCCAGGAGGGAACATGCCAAGCTAGACCTAGACAGAAGGTACATATTATTTTTTTAAGATCTAACCTCAAAAATCCTAAAACATCGTATTTCTGCATTCTATTGGAAAACGTTGTTATTAAAGTGAGTCTGTAATTAAAGAGAGGGGTATTAGACTCTATAGCTTGGTAGGAAGAGCCAGTGTATAGAGGGACGGAAGGCATTGAAAGCTGCTCTTTTGAGAACATCTATAACAAAAATATAACAATAATAATGAAACATATTGCTGCTAATAAGAATGTTGCCAATAGTTACTAACCCCTTAACCTTAGTTTCTTCATTTCCAAAATAAGATTTTAGGCTGAGAATAGTGATTTATATCTGTAAACCCAGTGCTTTGGGAGCCAAGGCAGGAGAATGACTTGAGGCCAGGAGTTCAAGACTTGGGAAACATAACAAATCACTATCTCTACAAAAAAGTTAATAAATTAGCTGGGCATGGTGTCATGCACTTGTAGCCCTAACTACTCAAGTGACTGAGGCGTGGGGATCATGTGGACCCAGAAATTAGAGATTACAGTGAGTTATGACTACAACACTGAACTCTAGCTTACGTGACAGAGACAGATCCCATTTCTAAAATTTAAAAAAAAAAAATGCCATTAGATTCAGCAGTCTCACTACTTGGTATTTACCCAGAGAAAAATAAATTATTATACAAAACTAAAAACCACACAACTACATGAAAACTGAACAACCTGCTCATGAATGACTACCGGATGAATAATGAAATGAAGACAGAAATAAAGATGTTCTTCAAAACCAGTGAGAACAAATACACAACATACCAGAATCTCTGGAACACATTTAAAACAGTGTCTAGATGGAAATTTATAGCAATAAATGCCCACATGAGAAGCAAGGAAAGATCTAAAATCGACACCCTAAAGTCACAAATAAAAGAATTAGAGAAGCAAGTTCAAACAAATATAAAAGCTAGCAGAAGACAAGAAATAACTAGATCAGAACAGAGCTGAAGGAGATAGAGACACAAAAAAAAAACCTTCAAAAAATCATTAAATCCAGGAGCTGTTTTTTTGAAAAGACCAACAAAATAGGTAGACCACTAGCCAGACTAATAAAAAAGAAAACAGAGAAGAATCAAATAGATACAATAAAAAATGATAAATGGGATATCACCACCAATTCCACAGAAATACAAACTACCATCAGAGATTACTGCAAACATCTCTATGCACATAAACCAGTAAATCTAGAAGAGATGGATAAATTCCTGGACGCTTAAACTCTCCCAAGACTAAACCAGGAAGAGGTTGAATCCCTGAATAAACCAATAACAAGGTCTGAAGCTGAGAAATCAATTAATAGGCTACCAACCAAAAAAAAGTCCAGGACCAGACAGGTTCACAGCAGAATTCTATGAAACATACAGAGAGAAACCATTGTGGAAGACAGTGTGGTGATTCCTCAAGGATCTAGAAATAGAAATACCATTTAACCCAGCAATCCCATTACTGGGTATATATCCAAAGGATCATAAATCGTTTTACTATAAAGACACATGTATACATATGTTCATTGCGGCACTGTTTACAATAGCAAAGACTTGGAACGAACCTAAATGCCCATCAATGATAGACTGGATAAAGAAAATGTTGCATATATGCACCATGGAATACTATGCAGCTATAAAAAAGGATGAGTTCATGTCCTTTCTAGGGACATGGATGAAGCCGGAAACTATCATTCTCAGCAAATTGACACAAGAACAGAAAACCAAACACCGTGCATTCTCACTCATAAGTGGGTGTTGAACAATGAGAATACGTGGACACAGGGAGGGGAACATCACATACAGGGTCTGTTTGAGGGGTGTGTGGCTAGGGAAGGGATAGCAGGGGGTGGCAGGATTGGGGAGGGATAACATTTGGAGAAATATCTACTGTAGATATGGGGAGGATGGATGTAGCAAACCACCATGTCATGTGTATACCTATGTAACAAACCTGCATGATCTGCACATGTAACCCAGAACTTAAAGCATAGTAAAAAAAAAATGGAGACTGGCTCATGCATAGTAACACAATTCACAATTGTAAAAATGTGGAAACCAATCCAAATGCCCATTAATCAACAAGTAGACAAAAAAAAAAAAAAACTTTGGTATATAAGTAAAATGGAATACTACTCAGCCATGAAAAGAATGAATTAATGGCATTCACAGCAGCCTAGATAGGATTGGAGACTATTACTCTAAATGATGTAACTCAGGAATGGAAAACCAAATATTGTATGTTCTCACTCACAGGTGGAAGCTAAGCTATGAGGATGAAAAGGCGTAAGAATGACACAATAAACTTTGGGGACTCATGGGGAAAGGCTGGGAAGAGGGTGAGGGGTAAAAGGCTACAAATTGGGTTTAGTGTATACTGCTTGGCAGATGGGTGTACCAAAATCTCACAAATCATGCTAAAGGACTTACTCATGTAACCAAATACCACCTGTTCCTCAAAAACCTATGTAATTAAAACATTTAAAAAAATTAAAATAAATAAATTGATATTTGAATAAGATCCTTTACATAAAGTGCTTGAGACCTTCCATGGAATATAATGCCAAAGAGTTCTGTAAATAGTATTGGTTATTTTAAAGAATATTTTTACTTGAATAACTTTTTACCTTTGCTAGTAATCCCCAATCATATATAACTAAGAAGAGATTGCTTTATAAATAACTTTTGTCTTTGATAGAACTTTCTATTTCCTTAATGAATATTTACCACTACAACTTAGAAAATTTGAATATTTACCACTAGGATTTAGAAATTCCGTATTGAATATTTACCACTAGGATACATCAATCTCAACTTGAATGTGACAAACCATACAATACAGTTTAGATGTAATAATAAGCTGACCTACATTTATTTACGACATAGGAAACACGTCATATGTGTTTATAATTTTGGAAGCAAAAACATTAAAAATTATTATTTGATAATATTAAAGAAAAAGACCCCACATCTTGTTTTTTAATACATAATGTTGGTGTACCATATTAGAGGATAAAATCATGAAAAACATATGCCTATCTAACTGTGACATTTCTCAGCAATTCTGCTTAGACTCAAGATTTTTTATTCTTTACATTTTAAAATGCTTCATAAACGAGCCACGGGTGTGCCAGATCTGATATTCTTAGATTCCAGGGAAGTAATAACTATTTTGTTTCTCTTCCTCTACAGTGTGTTTGTTTTGATAAAAACTTCTACCTTCAACTGTCCTCCTATGTAGATTCTCACTGTACTATATACACTGATAAAATGTCCATGTGATATAACCCACCACCACCACCACCACAAGAAGTAGAATAGAAAATGGGTTACTGAGGTGACATTGTTACAGACTCTCTTCGAAGAACTGTGCAGAGTGCATCAATAAGTAGGAGAGAAAGGCAGCCCTGTTACTTCCGGCCATTTAGGGCAGAGGCAAACTTTAGCCAGTCTAACAGGCTTTTAGTTTGATTAATACTTTAATTTTGCAGCAAAGAAGTTAGAAATTGAAAATCTCTATTAGGTCATCTGGCTTGGCACTTCCACATTACAATATTTATTATGACATATAATTATCATCTGTAAGAGGAAATGTAGAAAATTTGACCTCTGCCATCCACCATGACATGTCTTAATTTTCCATGGTTGGTAAGGCCATCACTAAAAGTCCTTTTATATTTCTTACTCCTCTTTTCCCCATGCTCTATGTTAATTTCTCATAATTTTTGATTCAGAAACTTGAATGAGTCTTAAATGAAAGCAACATTAGTCTGATTGGTAGCTTTCTGTAACTGACCCACTTATTAGCCATAATAATAATGCTTCTCCTTCAGATTCTGCATTCTCCTGGTCTAGTTTTCTTGTTATGACAATTTACTTCTCTCAAACCAAACGTGGTTTTAGTCTGGTCCTTTCTATCTTACACCAGGACACCTGCAACAACACCTAAACAATCTCCCTTTTTGTTAATCTTTGTCTCCTTGAGTCTCTTTACACTGATACCAGGATCAAGCATATAAAATACAGAGAACAATCTAAAGATATATGAGAGGGTCATCTTTGACTCATTTTCCATCTCTTCTTGTACATATACACCTCTTAGCTTTTGCATGTGGTTTTTATCTTCCTGAAAAGCATTTCTAATTCATGGCTGACTCCTTGTTATTCTCCTGATATCAGTTGAAATGTGATTTCCTTAGAGTCGATCTGTCTATAGTTGGGTGCATTCTTATAACATCACCTTGATTTATCCTACATAGTATCATAATGTCAACGAGTCATTATGTGTATTTGTTTCATTATTATTTATTGTTTCAACCTTCAGTTAGAATTTGTGCTCTAAAGTAGTGATATATTTTCTGTTTTTTGTTTTGTTTTGTTTTTTTTCACCAGTGCCTAGGGCTGTGCTAGATACAACTCAGGATGTATGTAATGAATTCAGGAATGAATAGATGAAACAATGTAGTTTGAGATAGCAACACCTGAAAATAGATTCACCTTTCATCCATTTGGAGCAACTTGGAAATGAATACTGTGATTCTCACATTGGCTATGGCCCAAGAGGGTTTGATGACCACCTACTGCATGTTGACTTCGGCCTCTTAAGCGCCACCAAACTTTTCAATAAGACCTATAATCAATTCCCAAATAAAACAGAATAAAAAGAAAACCAAAACCATGTTTCTTTATAACTACTTTTCAGGTATGGTTATTGTGTTTTTTTGTTTTTTGTTTTTAGAGGAAGTCTTGCTCTGTAGACCAGGCTGGAGTGCAGTGGCGCGATCTCGGCTCACTGCAACCTTTGTCTCCTGAGCTCAAATGATTCTCCTGCCCCAGCCTCCCATGTTGCTGGGACTACAGGCATGCACCACTATGCCTGACTAGTATATACATACATACATACATACATATATATATATGTATGTATATATATATTTTGTGACGGAGTCTTGCTCTGTTGTCCAGGGTAGAGTGCAGTAGTGCAATCTAGGCTCACTTTAGCCAACTGCCGCCTGGGTTCAAGCGATTCTCCTGCCTTAGCCTCCGGAGTAGCTGGGATTATAGGTGCCACCACACCAGCTAATTTTTTGTATTTTTATTAGAGATGGGGTTTCACCATCTTGGTCAGGCTGGTCTTGAACTCTTGACCTCATGATCTGTTTGCCTTAGCCGCCCAAAGTGCTGGGATTACAGGCATGAGCCATCACTCCTGGGCAATTTCAGGTATGTTTTGAAATGGTTAATTGAAACAAAAAAAAAAATTTGGCAGGGAGATGGAGGTTTCAGTAAGCCAAGATCGTGCCATTGCACTCCAGCCTAGGCAACAGAGTGAGACTCTGTCTCAGAAAATAATTAATCAATCTAAAAATTCCAAAAAAAATTTCTATTAACTTGTAAATAAGAATTAATGGGAAAAAGTGCACAGTATACCATGTGATTCAAGAAAACCACTCTGCCATAGAGAACATGAGAAAGTGCCAACAACCAAATCAAGGTTTGAATTCCAGTTCTGCCATTTCTTAAAGAGCCACATCTCAAGTGCCTGCACCTGGAAGGCTTCAGTCAGCGGCTCACTTCTCCAGGACGCTTTTAGGAAAGGATTTTTGCTAGTGTTTCTTTTTGCTTTCAATAATCCCAGTTCCAACTGGAGTGTCTAAAACCTGGCAGGCACCCATGTGCTACTGACAAGTGCCTCAGCTTCCCCCCAAGCTGGGATCAGGCTGTGGAAACCACTGTGAATGTGTTCTCTGCCAAAGACGAGGGTGGAGGTGCTCACACCTGCCCTGTGCAGAGGGGCCAGCTCAGGCTCTTGCATCCTCATTCAGATTTGCTCTTCCCATACCCACTGCTGTATGGTCTGGAGGCCACCATCTTGTGCCAGTGGTCTCTGGCCTGCCTCCCATGGCATAGAGGCGGGGCTGGTGCTCACCCCAGGGACAACCCAACAACACTTCCTTTTTGCTCCCACCCCTGGCAGCAGGCAAGGGCTTTGCCTGACAACACCAAGTGTTATGTAAGTATTCTGCAATTGTTACTTAGGAAGCATGGAGAGGGCAGGAGTGCCCCATGGACCCCAGACTCTTGTTTGTGCTAATGTATTATAAAGCCTTTGTTGCAATTGCTTTTGGTGTTTTAGTCATGAAGTCTTTGTCCATGCCTATGTCCTGAATGGTATTGCCTAGGTTTTCTTCCAGAGTCTTTCTGGTTTGGGGTTTTACTAATTAAACTAAAGAGCTTCTGCACAGCAAAAGAAACTTGCATGAGAGTGAACAGACAACCTACAAAATGGGAGAAAATTTTTGCAATCTACCCATCTGACAAAAGTCTAATATCCAGAATCTTAAATAAATTCACAAGAAAAAAACAACCCCATCAAAAAGTGGGCAAAGGATATGATCAGGCACTTCTCGAAAGAAGACATTTATGTGACCAAAAACCATATGGAAAAAAACTCATCATCACTGATCATTAGAGAAAAGCAAATCGGAACCACAGTGAGATACCATCTCATGCCAGTCAGAATGGTGATTATTAAAAGTCAAGAAACAATAGATGCTGGCAAGACTGTGGAGACATAGGAATGATTTCACAATATTGGTGGGAGTGTAAGTTAGTTCAACCATTGTGGAAGAGAGTGTGGCGATTCTTCCAAGACCTAGAACCAGAAATACCATTTGACTCAGCACTCCCATTACTGGGTGTATGCCCAGAGGACTATAAATCATTCTACTATGTAAGGTCACTTGCACATGTATGTTTATTGCAGCACTATTTACAATAGCAAAGACTTGGAACCAACCCAAATGCCCATTAATGATAGACTGGATAAAGAGAATCTGACACCTATACACCATACCCTTGGAAGGTATTCAATAAATATTGATCATCTTCCTCTTTCCTTCAATTCCTTATGTTATTAGTGAATTGTGTCCCCACCCTCACAAAAACACGTTGAAGTCTTAACACTCAGTATCTCAGAATGTGACCTTTTTTTAAGGAAATAGGATTGTTACAGTTATAATTGTTATGATGAGGGCATATTGAAGTAGGAAGGGAACTTAATCTATATGACAGTGTCTTTATAAGAAGACAACATGAAGACATACAGAGAAAGAATGCCTGTGACAGTGGAGGCTAAGAATGGAGTTTTAGCCAAGCATGGTGGTTCACTTCCATAATCCTAGGATTTTGGGAGATTGAGGCAGGGAGAATAGCTTGAGCTCGAAAGTTTGAGATCAGCCTGAGAAACATAGCAAGATCCCATCTCTAAAAAAAAAAAAAAAAAATAGCTCTGATAATGGTGGTGTGTGACTGTAGTCCCAGCTACTCAGGAGGCTGAGGCCAGAAAATGGCTTGAGCTCAGGAGGTTGAGGTTGCAGTGAGTTATAATTGTGCCACTGCATTCTAGCCTGGGTGAAAGAGCAAGACCTTGTCTCAAAAATAGAAAAGTGAAAAAACATCGCAGTTACACCACCACATGCTAAAGAATGCCAAAGATTGCAGGTGATAGCAGAAGCTAAGAGAAAAGCATGGAGCAGACTTTCCCTACAGTCTGACCCTAGAGAGCGTGGCCCTGCTCACACCTTGCTTCTGGACTTCTAGATGTCAGAGCTGTAAGATAATAAATTTTGGTTGCTTTATGCCACCCAGTTTGTTATACTTTGATATAGGGAACTAATACACCAAGGAAGGCAGATGCTGGAATATGTTCTCAGGTAGTAGTTTCTCTTAATCTCTCAATTGTATACCATTAGTCTTTATCACATGTTTTATCACCTTAAAAATTCCTGTTTCTTAGTATTTGTGACTTCTGATACTGGATAGTTATACACCTTAGTTGGTTTTTTATTTGTTTGTTTGGTATTTTTGAGATAGAGTCTTGCTCTGTCACCCAGGCTGGAGTGCAGTGGCACAATCTTGGTTCACTGCAACCTCTGCCTCCTGGATTCAAACAATTCTCCTGCGTCAGTCTCCCAAGTAGCTGGGATTATAGGCGTGTGCCACCGTGCTTGGCTAATTTTTTGTATTTTTAGTAGAGACAGTGTTTCACCATAAGGCCAGCCTGGTCTTCAACTCCTAACCTTAGATGATCTGCCCATCTTGACCTCCCAGAGTGCTGGGATTACAAGTGTGAGCCACAGCACCCAGCCACCTTAGTTGGTTTTTGTAACACATATTTAATTGCTGTAATATCTCAACATAAATCAATTTCTAAAGTCCTCAAAACATTTCTAAAGCTAATCTTGCCATGATTTCCTATTGCAAGAAAGTAGTAATTAACTGCCTTCAGTAGAAAAATGTCAGCAAGCTTCAGTCTCTGATGTATTTATACAGATATGACTATCTCCCTGCTATATACATCTGAAGATATATTTTGAAAGGATGCATATTATATATATATATTTTATTACTAGTTTGAGGTGTGTTTGATATGTTCTTCATAGGCTGTAATCCACTGCATAGTCAGTGTGATTTGCAATGCATTTATCTTCACAGGGACCCAAGTTTTTCTTCCAGTAGTACTACTCTTTGATTTGTTACTTTTGACTCTCAAATCTGTTTAAGTAGGTAGTTGAAGATCTTTCTTCACAGTTCCTGCACAATCCCTTAGTTGACTTTCATTTGCAACCATTTGGTGTCACTTAGAAACTTCTGTAAGATGATGTTTTATTGCTCTTCCACTGGAAAAGTCATATTCATATTTTGGACTGACTTATCCCAGACTTCAGGCCAGCATTCCCTGAAAGGGAGTTATTATCCCATTCTGACAATGTGGCATGTCTACCAAATGGTCTCGGAAAATAGCCAGTCTGCAACAAATGATTCAAGTGCCAGGCACTATGCTAGGACCCAGCATCCTATGTGAAGACAGACATGGGCCTTCCTTGATAGAGATTCACTGTTTAATTAGGAAAGAAAGCAATGAATGCAAAATTGATAGCATGCAAAATTTTATGACAAAAATGTTTATAGATAATATAAAACCAAGCTTTAAACCAGCTTTGCTTGATCAAGTAAGATTTATTTGAAAAAAAATGATGTTTATGCTGAGTGCTCAGGGTAAATAGGTGTTAATCAGGTAATAGAATTCTCATAACTTTGCAGTATATATCTGTATCTATCTTTCATTTTTGTTTTCAGATGAGAAAGGATAGAGACATGACATAAATTTTGTCATAGAGTGGCAGAACTGGGACTCCTAAGAGTCCTGTCACTCCAAAGCCTGTGAACTTGACCACCACACCATACCTATATGCTTCCTGCTACCTGGAGTGCCTTGTCTTCAGTTTTACTAAAAGATCACCTCGAATGGCGTAATTAGTAAAACCTTCTCTGATCATGAAGTTGCTCACATTCCGTAACCTAATCCTCCTGCTATAAAACTCATAGCTTTAAAAAATATTAATATCATTTTTAATTGATAAAACATAATTGTGTACAGATATGGGTTCAAATGTGATGTCTTTTGATATGCATATATAATGTAGAATGATTAAAGCATTAATTAACATAATTAACATAACCATCACCTCACTCACCTATGATATTTTTATAGTGAGACATTTGAAATTTACTCAGTTATTTTAAAACATAGCATACATTATCATCGAGTACAGTCATGCTGCTGTGCAATAGATCTCAAAACTCATTCTTCCCGTCTCTCTGAAACTTCCTGCCTTTTAATCAACCACTCTCCATTCCCTCTTTCTTTATCTCCCATTCCAGCCTCTGGTAACCCTCATTCTACTCTCCACTTCTATGAGTTCAACTTCTTTAGATTCCACATATAACTGAGATCAAGTGGTATTTGTCTTTCTTCTTGTAGCTTATTTCACATAGCCTAATGTCCTGCAAGTCCATCTATTTGTATATGTGTCTGTGTGCCTGTGTGTGTCTCATAAAAGAGATACAAATTATGAACACATACATATGTAAGAGCAAATTTATTCTGTATTCCTTTTTATTCTTCTAACTAAATCTGCATGCTTCTACTATTAGAAACAGAGAGAGAACTCTTAGAAATTGGCAGGAAGGAAGGAAGGAGGGAGAAAGGGAAGGAAGGAATGAAGGAAAGAAGGAAGAGAGGGAGGGAGGGAGGGAAGCAGGAGGGAGAGGGGTCAATTTCAAATAAGATTGAAATGAACGGATGCTTGTATCACCCAGAGTGCCTAATAGCCATGTCTGTATATAACAGCTGATTTGAAAGTCACTTATAGATTATTAAGTTTCAAACTGAGTAGCTAAACACTGGTATAACCCAACCAGGTGAGGAATATCTGACTTTACAATTTTTGGAGATACTTTTTCTCAGACTTTCTTTCTAAAATATGAATAATGAGACAGTACTAAAAATTTTAATGTAGATTTCATGGTTGGAAGGTACTTATTACTGAGAACAAAACAAAGCAGAAATCGTCTGTCTAGATTTAGTAATTTTTTTTCCAATGAAATCTCATTTAACCATCAAATCCCAATTATTCTCAAAATTATTAATTTAAGTTACAAAGATCTCACCTTAAGAACTTTCCATGTCAAATACAGAGAGAAGGGAGCCCACTTGAAAAAATAATACATACGATGGATAATATTAAAAAAAATCAGAAGTCTGGGGCAGCAATATCTGACTGTGTAGAACCAAGTTAATAATTTTTTAAAAACCTGATACTACCCTATCCCAGTAACATAACACTTGCTGATAATAGAAGCATTCAGTAAAAATTGTGCATTCACCATAGCAATGCCTGCAAGACATGTTACATATTGCCCTTCAGAGATATGGAGAGAAATATGGGGATGAGGTCTCTTAAAACAAACAGCAATTTATTTTTATGACCCTTTTTCCCATATGAAAGACTAGGATTTGAATCTCTCAAGAGTATTTTCCCCAACAATTCTGACACCATGTAGAAAGTGAACAAATGTTTCCCTAGGATGTCTTTGCTAAGGCAAATATTTTTCTGATTTTATGAAGTGCTGTTTTTCTATTCTTCATGTGTTGCATGAAGAGATTTAGCAAGAATATATTCCAGAACAACAAGGTCCTGCATTGTCTATTTTCTCCCGATCCTGGACATTGTTATGTGCTTCTCCTCCCCTTTCTCATTTGATTCCTGCTTGAGGTTCTCCTTTCTCGGCCTAGAACATATAAAACCTTGTCATTTCATGGGCTCGTGTCTTACTCCATTTTTGTTGCTATAAAGGAGAACCTGAGAGTGGGGAATTTATAAACAATATAAGTTTATTTGGCTCCAGTTTTTGTAGGCTTTACAAGAAGCATGGCATCAACATCTGCGTCTGGTGAGGGCCTCAGAAAGCTTTCACTTATGGTGTAAGGAGAAAGGCATCACATGGCCAGAGGAAGGAAGAAGAAGAAGAAGGAGATGCTAGGCTCTTTTAAACAATCAGCCCACACGAGAACCAGTAAGTGAGAACTCACTCATTACTGGAAGCATGGTGTCAAGCCATTCATGAGGGATCCACCCCCATGACCCAAACATCTCCCGTAACGTCCCAAGTCCAATACTGGGGATCAATTTTCAATAAATTATAGAAACTATCACAGATCTTGAGAAATACATATCCTCAAAATTGGATGGTTCTATCTATGCAAGATGTTTATTATGTCCCCTTTGTATTACTGTATTATTATTCCTCTCTCTCTCTCTCTCTCTCTCTCTCTCTCTCTCCCCATATAAATATGTGTGTATATATATATGTATGTTGTGCCTGGAGACAGAGCAAGACTCTGTCTCAAAATAAAATAAAATAAAATAAAATAATATATATATATATATATATATGCCTGAAAAATGGTCATAAGGTACTGATATGGTTTGGATGTTTTTCTCTTCCAAATCTTTTTTTGAAATATGATTCCCAAAGTTGAAGTTGGAGCCTTAGTGGGATGTGATTTGATCATGGAGCGAATCCCTCATGGATGGTTGGTACCATCCCCTTGGTAATAAGTGAGGTTTTACCCACTTAGCTCACATAGGTCTGGTTGTTTAAAAGTCTGGGACATCCCCTTACTCTCTCTCTTTCTGACCATATGATGTGCTGGATCCCTGTCACCGTCTTCTATGAATAAGAGCTCCCTGAAACCCTCACCAGAAGCTAATCAGATGCTAGCACCATGCTTCCTGTACAGCCCGAAGAACTGTGAGTGAATTAAATCTCTTTCTCTATTAATTCCCCAGTCTCAGGTATTTATAGCAACGTAAGAATATCATAACACAGGTACATTATATATTTTGTTTTCTGAAATGTTACCCACAATATATCCTGAAAAATCTCTCTATGCCAAAAAAAAATTTATATCTACACTCTCATTTTGATTTCTATATTCTTTTTCACTTTATAAATCTACTGAATTACTTTTGTCCATTCTCTCTTTTAGGACTTTCAATATGTTACCTATTTCTCCTGTTAGAATTAATATCTTTATTAATACATGTTGGAATATTTAAAGCTTCTTTTTCCCTAGTGTATCTGCTGGATCTAAATGCATATATAATTTAGGATTATGATGCATATTGCTGTACTTCTTCATTTAAACATTTTAACAAATTTTATGCTTATTATAAATGTATAAAAATATATTTTCCAGGGCATAAACCAGATTTTATGGTAAACTAAATCAAATTATCATTTTAAATTTTAAGTTTATTTGATTACTAATGAGGTTGAATAACTTTTATTTCTTCTTTTGATTTATTCTTTTATGAAATGCCTGTTGGTGTCCTTACACATATGGAGTGCTTGTTTTTAATCCCTAATTTGCCAGCCTTTTTCTTAAATTGTATTGACAGGTTAGTTGAGGTATAATTATCACAGTAAAATTCGCTCTCTTTGGCTTACTGTTCTATGAGTTTTGACAAACTCTTTCAGTGATGTAGAAATCACCATAATAAAAATAGAGAATACTTCCATCATTTCAAATGATCCCCCATGCTCCTTTTACAATCAACACCTCCTTCCGTGTTTAGTCCATGCAAAGATTAATTTTTTTGTTGTCCATACAGATTGGTGCTTACAAGAGAGTCATCTAAATGAAATCATACAGTAGAGAATGTCTTTATAGTCTGCCTTCTTTCACTTAGCACAATGCATTTGAAAATCATCAGTGTTATTGTGTACATCAATAATATTTTTCCTATTGACTGCCTGATTGATCAATGAGTAGATTCTATTGCAATATGAATTTTAATATATATTACACAGATATAATATATGTAATATTTAATATATATTATATAGATGCTATTCAAAAGAGTAATTCTAGTTTAGGCTTGTATGAGCAAAATATAAGAATTCCTGTTTAACATCATAAAAAATATGAATAGTTGAACAAGATGCTGTATAATTTGGGCCAGAAAATGCTAAAAATGTGACATACTTAGCTTGTGTCACCACTTTCCTTGTTTTAACTGTACATTTTTCTTTGAAGTAACTATTTTATGCTGGAAACCCAATTCATTTGCCTTGTTAACTATTATATTCCATTGTTTCCTCATGAACAACTAGTAGATTTAGGTCCATGAGCTGTAGCCCTTATTATCTTTATAATATATTTATTTATTTATGTACTACATTATTAAACTCTCTCCTTCATTGGATTGCTGATTATTTAGATTATTTGGAAATAGAAAGTGAGAGATTCCAAATTTGTCTAAACTTATAGATACTAATACAATTTGAGAAACAATTTTCTTAAACTGAGAAGTGAATCATATATATATGATTTATTTTATCATATATGACATATATGAGAAAGAATATTAGTTGAGCAGAAATTACAAAAAAGAAAAAAGAAACATGTTTTTTATGGCCAGGCATGGTGGCTCACATTTGTAATCCCAGCACTTTGGGAGGCCAAGGCAGGCAGATCATGAGGTCAGGAGTTTAAGACCAGCCTGGCCAACATAGTGAAACTCAGTCTCTAATAAAAATACAGAAAATTAGTCGGGTGTGGTGCAGGTGCCTGTAATCCCAGCTACTTGGGAGGCTGATGCAGGAGAATCGCTTGAACCCTGGAGGCAGAGGTTGCAGTGAGCTGAGATTGTGCCATTGCACTCTCGTATACGAGAGAGAGAGAGAGAGAGCGAGTGAGAGAGAGCATTTGGATTCCATAAACACATATGTGTGTGTGTGTGTTTTTATGGAATCCAAACTTAGATGGGGGCATAAGAATGTGGACGTGAGGTGGAATATCTAGTTACACAGTGGAGAAACATAAGAGACAAAGGGAAGTAAGAGGCAGTTCACCAAGGCAGAGAAATCTTTGATCATATATTTAAAACAGACAATAATCACATGAAATGGCTCTCTCTGGAAGGGGAAGATTTTATATTTTAATGTGGTAAATATATAAGTAGCCTTGTATAGACCTCTACATGAGCCTCTTTCTCTTCTACTAGGTTGTAACGCTTTCAAAGACAAGAAACGTTATCTTTAAAAAATTTTTTTTTGCTAACATCTATCCCGGTAAAGAGGATTTACAGCAAATGAGCACATGATATATTTTCTCCACAATGTGAATTGGGGGATGTTGGTTGAAGTTGACTTTTCTATCTGGTTGCTTAATAACACTTCTTTCTAATTTCACCATTCTTCTCACTATTTTCTTCTCAACCTATCCTAAGAGATTTCTTTATTTATTCCACTACTATTTATAGAGTGCCAGGTACTATTTTAGGTACTTAAATGACTTTAAATATGAAATTTCACTAGATCTGCATGTTACAAACTTCCGTTAGTTATATTTTACTGCATTACTGACATAATTTTTAATTAGAGGAGAGTTCATTCTTATTTAGTGCTTTGTACTTAATATTTACTTAATAATTTTTAGCTAAAATGTTTATTATAGGAGAGTTCATACTTATTTAGTGCTTTATACTTAACATTTACTTAATAATTTTTAGCTAAAATGTTTATTTAAATGTTTTAAAATGAAATTTTATATCACTACCTATTATGGAATTAATTGCATTCCCCTCAAAAAATTAATACATAATCCTTCTGTTGTACATAAACGTGATGATTGTATTTCAGTGCTCACGTGTGAGACATGCCTCTTGCTAACGTTATTATAATGTTGGCACATTACCTGTCTGACATTTTATATATACATATCATATGTTGAAATCCTAACACCCATTTCCTAGAATATGACTTTCTGTAGATGGGGGTCTTTACTGAAATAATTAAGTTAAAATGAAGCCATTAAGGTGGCCCCTAATCCAGTATGACTAATGTGTTCATAAGAGAAAATTTAGATGCAGGCACATACATAGGGTGCCCCTAAATGTGTTTAAAGAAAACACATTACTCTTGTTTAAACCATCCAGTGTGCAATACTTTGTTACAACAGCCCTAGACACTAATATACTTCCATAATTGCAAAATCATTTCTACTTGCAATGTAAAAATAATTATTAAAAATAATTGTACCTCTACTAAAATTTTAAATTGTATTTTAAAGGATCTTAAAAAATATATTCTTGTATCTCAGACTTTCACAATGTGGCCTGAGCTTTGGAATAACCTAGGAAGGTAGGTGTTTACAGAGTTGGAGACAGGCATCAAGGCCACAATGCCTTTTCCAAAGCAGCTGCGTCTTCCTTTGACATTGTATTCATTCAATGCAGTATATTTGGAACTGTGTCAGGGTCTGCAGTCATTGTGTGAGGGACTAAAGCACCAGACCTAGGCAGCATTTAAAACTGGCACAGTGAAACTCTCTCCAAGGACCCTTCCTGCAGCCCCCAAGGCTGCCTGCATCCAAGAAACATTGAACTGAAGCAGGTATAGAGTTCCTGCCCACGCCCCTCACTCCTGGCTGCCTCCAGCTTGGGCCCCTGCCTGGACACTCCCAAGTGAGATGTTGAGAAACTAGGCCCTTAGATCCAATTTGGGAAATTGGCTTGAGGCAAAAACTGGAAAAGAAATAAAAGACTGGATGATGAAAAATGATATGTAGAGAAACAAGGACAGCAGGTGGTAGCCTGGGAGGCATTAAGAGGGAAAAACACTGAATAAAGGACAGACGATGAATAGAAAGGAAGATCTTGAAAATGGGATTTGAATGAGAAAAGCTGAAGGAAAACAGAAACACATTCTCTACCCTTTAAAAATGTTGATGATTTTCCCACCACCTCCCTTTCTCACACTAATCTCTCTTGGCCTCTGCATCATTTAAAGTCCGTTGATGCTCTTTTTCTTACCCTTTGCTAACCAGACTTGCCAGGTCCTTATTTCTTTGTCTCGGTCACCCTGCCTCCCTCATCTCCCTATGGTCATCTAGCAGATGAAGAGTGGGCTCTGATGGTTCTATTTCAAATGCCCTGAGGAATAGCTATCATTTCTGAAACTATCAAATAATATTTAAATACTTTTAAAGCACCAATTGACTAAAGTCAATTTAGGATTTTCACAACTATGTAAAAATGTGCATCACTTAGAATGAATATAGGTAAAGTTGGCTTTACTTATTAAAATGCACCACAGTCTAATACCCAACTACTTTACGTACTGCTGTTGTTTCCATCCAATTATATTTCACCATCATGAAATACATTTCATCAGCCTATATCAGTCTTATGAATGAAAGAATTTCACCATTTTAAAAAAATACAATGATTAAAAAAAATAAAACAAGGCTTTCTGACATTGCCACCTTGATTACAAAATGATATACCACTTCTTAAAATGAGCAAGGTCCAGAAACAGAGAAGCTATTAGAAATGTATTCTCAGGATGATTTAATTATCCAACATCTCCCAAGTAAAACACACTAAAGAGTTATTTGCATGTAAATTCTGTTGACAGTGTATTATCCTTACTATAGAACTGTGCATGAGAAAGGATTCTTCCAATTACTAGTAGAAACATAAACAACACTATTTTTTAAATGTATATATTTAAAGTTGGTAAGAGAAATATTTCTACAAATACACAGTAGACTCACTGTAACTCTAGATATGCATTTGTAAGCCTATGGCAGCATGTATTAGAAGTGTAGCCACTTTTTTTTCTTTTAGTTAATTTATTTTCTGAAGAAATTGTTGCCATTTTCATCTTTATAGTCACCAATTAACAGACATCAACTCTGAATCAGCCACTAAGACATTTCGGGTTTCGTATACAATGAACCTGTGAGTGGGTATTAGTTGATCACTTGTGAATATAAAGAATGAGACACAGAGAGATTATAGAGTTGGCACTAATGGCAAAAGAAAGATCCAAGATTCAAGCTTTGTCTACTGGCCCCTAACCCTTGCTTTTTCAGGAACACAAATGAGTCTCTTTCTCTGTCTCTCTGTCTCTGTCTCTTTCTCTTTTACATATTTACTACGTTGTGCAATCATTACCACTATCTAATTGCAGAATATTTTCATCAGCCCAAAAAGGAGCCCAGTACCTGTTAGCAGCCAGCCTCATTCCTCCCTCTTCCCATACACTGACCACCACTCACCTATTCTCAGTCTCTATGGATTTGCTTCTTTAGGATATTAAATATAAATGGAATCTTAAAATATTTTTCTGGATTCTTTCATTTAGCATAAAGTTTTCAAAGTTCACCCATTTTGTAGCATGCAACAGTGCTTCATTTCTTTTTATGACTCCATAATATCCCATTGTGTGGATGTACCACATTTTGTTGATGGACATTTAGGTTGTTTTCTCTAAATCACTTTTCATAACAGAATCAGATCAGGTATCCCAACAGTGAAGTTTCTGAGATTTTTACCTTACTAACCAACTAACAATTAACATATCACAGTTTAATGGATGCTGGCAGAAGACATGAGACCCCTGGATCAGAGACACAGGACTTTATTACTAATGGTATGGTAATTAGCATGAGTCTCATTTTTGCATCAGTTCTCCTTGTCTTACAAGTCTCATGGAGGCAACCCTCAGAGGCCCAGTTGAAGCTGTGCATAGAGTGGATTAGCATCACAGCAAAGAGCCTCAGCTTAGTGAATGCAATTTTTTTAAAAATATAATAAACTGTAAGTAAGCCTTTACAAACGTTGGTCTGGGAAAAGACATTATCTGTTGCACTAGATAGTAAAAAAACCTGCCCTGGTGATACTATCCATATTTTCCAAGGTTGTTTGCTATATAGAATCCTTGAAAACATACTCTGGAACAAAAGGTCATTTAATGACTGTACTCACAAGATACTGAGAATCACAAGAGGCTCATGGAAAATTGTCTTCCAATAGAGAGTGTTCTGCTGCTTTTCTAGTTTTAATGAATGAAGTACCTACCAAAGAATAGTCTTTGATATTTTACTGGCTATATTTTGCTTTTAGTATCAAGAATACATATTTTTATTAGAATATGATTTGTTATTGAGGAAACCAGCTAGGATTACAAGGTTCTATTGGTCTGCTATGGGTCAGGCATTGCACAGTTCATTAGATGCATTACTGTGTTTAATTTCTGTGATGACACATGCAAAAATTTATACTTTTCTCATCTTACAAACGAGGAAACTGCAGCTCTGAGAGATTAAGTGACTTGCATAGATGTTCACAACTAGTAAAGGATGGAACCATGATTTAAAACTATGACTAAGCGGATTCCAAAGAATTTTTTATACTAATATTTTATAATCCAAGGCAGATTGTGAATGTGCTGAAACAGATACATGAAGATTAATGTTGTCATAACAAAGGAGGTAGTTTCCAGCAGAGAAATGAAAAATTGTGTATCACTAAGAACACAGAAACTGATCAAATAAGTGTGTCTGTAGTTCAAGGAGTACAAGTATTTGGTATGGCAGATAGGTAGTATGGCTTGAAAAATGACACAGAGAATTTACACATGACCAAAATGATGGACCTTGAGTAACCTGACATCATACTCAAAAGAGGCTAAGATAACACCTATTCCTTGGGAAGAAGCCACCAGCACCAGGTCTTAAGATTTTGGCTTTTTGCTTTGCTCAAATGTAGAAAAATCTCTCTCCTGGATAGAGATTATCCAGGAAGAACAGGAAAGAAACTTCCAGGTGTATTTATGCTGTGGAAAGTACAGACATCTCAAGTTTCCGTTCTTAAGATATTTGGGTGGCAAAAAAAAAAGGAGGCTGCCAACAATTTGTTGTAGTTTCTATTTTTGTTCCTCACCAATTCAGACTCTGGGAAAATAAAATAAATTCTTTTTATTGTGTGTCTAATACAATCAAAATATATTCAAGCTGAATTTATGCTTATAAAGTCTATTCAAGTGGCTTTCAAAATGCTTTTGTAATAACAAAATGTAAATAACGTATTATGCTAAATTTCACTATATAAAGAAAATGATGTGTACAAATCCATAGAGATGAATTAAGAACCAAAATTACTAGGCCGTTCCCTTTCCATACATTGACTCCTGGAGCACCTTCCAGGGATGCTAAATCTCCATATCACAGTGCAAAAGCTGAGTACCTAGCCCAATAGCCTATTTTACTGGTGAGAGAACTGAGGCTCAGGGAAAGGAAGCAGCAGGCTAGTATGTTGTGGTAGAGTTAAGAACATTTCTAGCTAAATATGGCACAGAATTCTTTCGATGCCTCTTTGACAGCCAGAAAACCCTGTGGCCAGTAGCATCTCTACACCGGCTTTACTTGAGCACATGCGCTTGCTTTGCCCACTCAGTCCAGCAGGCTGTGCTCAGCTCGCACTATCGGCCCAGATACCATGCCCACTTAGCTCTGCACTCAGCCCATGGCTGGTCCAGGCATGCTTCAACTGGCTTCTGCCTTGGACGCTGGCATCTGGATGAGGGGGGATGCAGCAGAACCCTAAAACTTGGAGACTCCAGCAACTGTGGAGCCCCAAGAGGCTGTCACAGCTTCTTCTGGGAGAGTCATGAGGTTTGAGCCACCAGGGAGGGAGTCTCACTCTGTCGCCCAGGCTGGAGTGCAGTGGCACAATCTTGGCTCACTGTAACCTCTGCCTCAGCCTTCCAAGTAGCTGGGATTACAGGTATGTTCCTCTGAGCTTGGCTAATTTTTATATTTTTAGTAGAGATGGTGTTTCACCATCTTGGCCAGGCTGGTCTTGAACTCCTGACCTCATGGTCTGCCTGCCTTGGCCTCCCAAAGTGCTGGGATTACAGGTGTGAGCCACCATGCCTAGCGCATTCTCTCTTTCATTCCTGCTGCTTGCAGCTCAGCAAACAGGGGAGTGTTATAGCTCATTTGCTCCAGCAGCCTGTGGCTTGGCAAATGGGAGGGTGTTGCAGCTCTGACTTGGGAGTCCCAAGGTTTGGGCTCCCAGAAGGGTTGCAGCTCTTCACGCCTGTAGTCCAGCAAACAGGAGCATATCACAGCTCTTTTCTTGTTTTTTCTTTTTCTGTTTTTTTTAATTGAGACTGAGTTTTGCTCTTGTTGTCCAGGCTGGAGTACAGTGGCATGATCGTGGCTCACTGCAACCTTCACCTTCTGGGTTCAAGTGATTCTCCTGCCTCAGCCTCCCAAGTAGCTGGGATTACAGACACCCACCACCACTCCTAGCTAATATTTTGTATTTTCAGTAAAGATGGGGTTTCTCCATGTTGGTCAGGCTCGTCTCAAACTGCTCCCATGATCCCATCATCTCTACCGGTCCCTCCCCTGACACGTGGGGACTATTGACATGCCTATATATTTTCTTCCATTTGGGAAATTTTTAGCTATTATTTGATTCAAAAGGTTTTCTAGGCCTTTGCCATTCTCTTTTTCTGGAATACTCAAAATTTGAATATTTGGTTACTTTATGTTGTCAAATATGTTAAGTAGGTTTTCTGTATTTCTTTTTCTTGTTATTTTTGTCTGACTGAGGTTATTTTAGAAGACCTGTCTTCAAGTTCAGAAATTCTCTCTTTGGCTTCATTTGGTGTATTGTTGAAGTTGTTGATAATATTTTTATTTCTTTCATTAAATCTTTCAATTCCAGAATTTATGTTTTATTCTTTTTTATGATTTAACTCTTTGGTGAATTGTTCACTCAGATCATAAATTATTTTTCTATTTTCTTTGTATTATTTATCTGTGTTCTTTTGTGTCTCACTGAGCTCATTTTATAGCCTTATTTTGAATTATTTTTCAGGCATTTGATGTATGTTATTTTCACTGAATTTGTTGCTGGAGAAACATTGCATTCCTTTGGAGGCATCATGTTTCCTTGCTTTTTAATTTTTCCTTGCTTGTGTGATTATGTTCATAACTGTACATACAGTATAATAGTCTTATCTTCCAATTTTATAAATTGGGTTTTGTAGGAAAATATATTTTTCTATATATGCGTCTCTAGTGTTGGTTGGGCAGCATGCTTTGGCTCTGATTCTAGGTGCAGAGCCTTGTAGTCTTGTAGTCTCTGTATTATTTATATAGGTATAACCAGCCTTAATCATATTTGTGATTTCCTCAGTGGCTTAACTGTGGTTATTACTGGAGTCTATGTTGAGGCTTTGCTGGGGACAAGGACTCAAGGCAGGCTGGTCCTTAGTGGTGATGGTGAGGGGTTAAGTATTCTAAGCCTTCAGTCTCCAGGTGGTATACATGGGCACCAGGGGTAGCAGATTCAGGGAGGCCAATCCTTGGGCCTTCAGGAGCTTTATCAGGTGATAACAGTAGCAGCAATTAGCTGGGTAGCAGGCAGGCCATCAGACTCCTGAAAGAGCATTCACAGTGTCAGTACTGGCTGTAGTGGCAGCAGACCAACACTTGGAGCCCCAGGCAGCACGAGTGAAAAGCAGTGGTGGTGGCAACATGGTGGGATAGACAGTCCCCAGATCCCCACATGGTATGCATGAGTGGATGCCAGTGGTAGTGTGAAAAAGGCTGTGTGGTCTATTTTTTAGGCTCCCAGGAAAAATGTGTGCAGATGTCAGCAGTGATGGATAGGGTAGGTAAATCCTCAGGTCCCTGGAAAATGTGTGTGGGAACTGGCATGCTGGGTGGCCCCATCCTCAGGCTCCTGGAAGGCAAGCATAGGAACCAATGGTAGTGGGCAGGGTAGATCCATACCCAGGACCCTAGAGCACATGAATGGTGACTGGAAGGTGGCAGCAACAGGTGGGGTAGGCCAGTCCTCAGGCCTCCATGGTAGCCACAGGTGCAGGCAGTGGCTGCTGGAGCTGATCAATGCCTAGGCCCCCAGAAGATGAATGCAGGTGTGAGTGGCAGCAGGCAGGGCAGATCAGTCTTCAAGCCCTATTATCATGGACTCTGGCACTGGCAGGGAAAGTTCTGCATGTGGTGGGCCTGTCCTTAGGTCCCCAAGTGGTGTGCATGGGAGCAATGATCCTTAGATTTCTATCTGTAAAGTAGAAATAATAATAATACTTGACTCCTTAGGTTAAAGTAATTATCTGGTAATATAACACATGGAGAGTTTCTAGCATAAAGCCTTAGAATATAGAAGGTGTTTCGTAAGTGAATGCTATTTTCCTGAAGATAATGGTTTTCTATTTGGATCATACATTGGAGTATGTATCAGGAGACATGAGTTATAGGTATATATTTTCCACTAACCTGCTATGTTACCTTGGACAAGTTACTAAATCTCTATAGTGCCTAGTTTATAAACCCAGAAAAAGGTCTGTGTCACTTTTTCCTCCAGGGTCACTGTGAGCACATACAATTCTATGAAATTTTATAACCTCATACCAGCTAAGAAGTAGCAATCATTTTACTTTAAAGTGTACTTTGGTCAGGTACTTCAAGGGAAAGTCTTATTTTGATTATTAAAACCTTTTCATAATTCATTGCATATTCAAACAAATGAAACTCTTGTTTTACTCATAAAATTTGAGTACCTGATTAGTGCACATTTCATATCTGTTAACTCTGCAATCTGTATTTTTGCAACTTAGCATATAGATACATTTAGCAGTCAATTATATATATATATGTTTATATATATATATATATATATATAGAGAGAGAGAGAGAGAGAGAGAGAGAGAGCAGAATCTGAAAGATACCTTTACTGACATTTTGTAGCCCCAATTCTTGATGTCAAGGTCAAGAGTTTAATAAAGTTCACAGGCAAAATCTGAACAAAATACTAGTCCATTTGGAATGAACTCATTCAGAGGATAGTGACCATTTCTTCTGCTGTGTTTGAAGGAAATGGAGAAATAGAGAAATGGAGATGATATAGTTAAGCTTTGCAGTTGATCACACCAGTCTTATTGTCAGATTCTTCTTCATTTGTAGCAACAGTATTTGTGGATGCATAATTGGCACTCTGCCAACCTATAGGGCATAGCACTGTAAGTGGAAGCCAAGAAGGTGTCATGCAAGAAACAAAATCAAGAAGGGATAATAGAAGTAATGGAGATTGGATTAAGGTCAACCTAGTGATGCTAATATTGTACTTGCACTATGGTCGGATCATGGATTTGTTACTTTGTCCTATTCTTTCCTGTGCATTTTTCTTTTCTGCAAGATTTGCTTATATGAAGCTTTAAAAAATCCTAAATGTGAGCATAATATACTGATTCATATCTATTCCCAAAACACAGCACTTCAGTTGTTGCTTTATTTCTTACATTCTGACCCTAAGAGGCTTCATACTAAAGTAATTTTGGACACTTAGAAAGGTGCAAAGACTTGAAAGCATCCTTTGAATAAATATCAGCAGTAGCAAGTCCATAATAGATTCATCTACCGAGATTACCAACACACATTCCTTAGAATCATGAAAGTCAAGTCCATGCTGGAAAGTCAAACAAAGAGAGTCGACTGAAACTAAAATCCACTCCTCCATGCCACTTCACTCTGTCACCCACTAGCTGATCATTGTAATGTAGTAATGTCTTGCACAAAATTGTACCTCAGTCATGCAACAATCATCACTAGCCCCAAATGTAACCATCCTTTCTTACTTCATGAGCTTCCTCTTGCAATTAAAAGCAAACATGTAAAGTCACCTACAATGTGTGGCATACCTGGCTTGTATTTGGGTCAAATAACTTCAGTTTTCTACCTCCTTCATTTTGAGTAAATAGAAAGTGTAATAAAATGTAATTAAAAATATGTTCAAATACACGTAAATGACAAGCATTGAGCAACTTCATTAAGTGTTAAATCATTATCATCACCATCATTTTCTCATCCTTTCCAAATCTAGAATTTTTAGAATACTCAAATGCCACATACCTCCAGTTCAGGACCAGGACCACAGGATTCCACTTACCTGTGCAGTCAGAAAGGAGAGTGAATGAGGCCTAAAGCTGTAGAGCAGTACTTTCCAAATAGAATCACTGGAAGGAAGTTGACACTTCTCATACCTAGGAGATGCCAACTAAATCAGGAGCCCATGGATGAAACATTGAAACAAAAATTAAAGATCCCTAGGTACTTCTACTCTGCAGCCAAGGTTGAGAATCACTGTTTTACAAACAGCTCCTGCTTCCATTAAGTCTACTAGAAACAATTTAAGTTCTCTTTCTGCCCTCTGAATGACAATGATTTGCTTCATGGCAGGTTTTCCCAGTGGAACAGAGAGCAAAATCAGTCAGAGATTGGCCCATCTAGGAGCAGAAAGCAGCTGGTAGAGCACCTGGGCTAGAATGTTGGTTAAGATAGACTTAGTGTGCCTGAGTTTGACTCCCAACTCAGCCATTTGATAACTGTGTAGCCTTGGTCAAGTTATTCAATGTCTATAAGATTCACATTTACTACACAGAACGTTTTTTGTAAAGTGAGGCTAAAAATAATAATGAGGTCACAGATGTGTGGTAAAAACTAAATGAAATGCTTAACATATATCAGTTAACTTAGGTCATGTAGCATACACTCCTTAGAGTATACAACTGATTTTCTTCTTATTATCATTAGGAAAGTAGGGGATCAGTTTGTCACATGGTCTTCTAATCTTTCCTTTGAGGTCACATGAAAACTGAGTGAATATGGAAAGCAGCAACTTTTAATTCATGTTATAAAGTTGTATTTGACTTTATATCACCATCTAACATAGTAGAAAACATCAAATTGAAATCATAACCCAGGATCAAAGGCATATGCTTTTCCAGGATATTATCCCAGGCCCCATGCAAGAATCAAATTTGCATAAAATCTTCCTATCCTGGCTTTCAAATCATATCCTCTTAGAAATGGTAGGTGTTCAAAAATATTCATTGCATTTCAGTAGGGACACATCTTTCATCAGATTAGATGGTCTATATGGTTGGAACCTACATGTCTGGCATTGTCCTAGTTGTCCCAGACTCCAGGCATAACCATACACATTTTTCATAGGCTCAGAGATATTACATAATATGGTCAAGGCTGTACTTCTAGTCAATGTCAGCTATCACATCTGAGTCCAGGTGGAAATGACTCAAAGTCATACTATTTCCCATGCAACGCAAAGACAAGGTCAAGAGAAAGACAACTAGGCTATAAAAACAAAGAGGAGGACAGAAACGGAGGTAACGTTCTGCTCCTGCAGCTTTATACTCTTCTTACCATGTCCCTGGTACTCAAGTACCCTCCTGCTTGCTTTTCCAGTTACTCCTCCGGTGGTGGCAGTGTCATTCAATCTCTCTGACAGTTGTCTCCCTTGCTTTTCTGTAAGAGAAAAAGATAAGCACATTTTCAAAAAGGAGCACAAAGCAAGCTTATATGTGTTAGTTGAATAATTATTAGAACTCACAGGCTCTATTTAAAGCTTTGGATAAGAGCCCTACACATGGGACTGGAGATAGAAGAGTGGCTTGAAACTCCGTCTCCTGCCTTGCCACTATTTGCATAACCAACAGGACACTGTGTCAGTTTTGGATGAATTAGATTTTTCACAGTGAAGGTTAAGACAAGAACAAGGGATTATGGTATATTCTAATGAAGTACTGGACCCAGTGATTCTGCATCAATGTAGTTGAATAATTGCCTGCTTGTGGGGGTTTAGATGATTTGCCCAATTATACATGCTTTGGAAAAAACTAGAGAGTGTATCAGTGGTGATTGCTATACAGAAATGAGCAAGAAATCGTTCATAAAAGCTGCACATTTTGATAGCTTCTGGCTCTCTGAAGTTTTCTGATTTGAAGCTCTAATCACTCCTGCTTATTCTCAACCATGAGTAAATTATTTGAGAAGTGTCAGATACATTTTACTCATCATGAAAATGTACATTTTCCTCCCAAATAAAAGGAAAATAAAATATTACTTTCAAATGGTAAAATAAAAAGCTTTAAAATAACTTGTTCTTAAAACTAGTTCTTAGCTTCATGCAAAATACAGGAAGTTTTATAAAACAAAATAAAACAGACATTATCAAATATTTGAATTTGTATCAGGTTATGAATAATTGAAATTTAGACTACATCTAAATTTAGAGAAATTTATATGTATTTCATCTTCAGAAAACTCCACATTAATATTTTGATGCTGTCACATTAATAGAATCTGTATTCTATTAATTATTCTATTAAATACTCAGTGCATTTCAATATGGGCATATCTCTCATCAGATTAGATGGTCTATGTGACTAGAACATTTTGATATATTTTGATGCTGTCACATTGTCAATGTCAGTCAATATCAAACAATATATAGCAGTAACTTTTCTAAAAATGTGAGATTGTGGGTATGCATGTGTGTACATATATGTGGTAATGTATCGTCACTACTAAAAGTATCTCTATAGTTTATAAGAATGAATGAGACATGGTGTGTAACTAACTCAGTGATCTATTTGGGAACACTTTATCAGTTCTGCACTACTTTTGAAGGCAGATGCTAGAATATAATGCAGAAGCTGAGGTTTGGTTTAGAGCAAATATCAGAACACATCATCACTCCAGACTGAAATATGTAATGATTCTTTACATAAGTAAATATGGTATCCTTGGTAAAGGACTTTAAAATAGTAAAATATAATAACATAATTGTACAAATATAATTTTATCTGACCTTGAAAACAGTTTAAAAATCAGTCTAAGCATTCTATTGTTTTTGTTCCCATTTTACATAGTATAAATTATAAGTGATATTTATCAAGGTCAAAGTGAATTAGAAACACTATTTGCTTATCAAACCATCATTCCTTGTTCTGAAGTCTTAACATTATGTGCTCTATGTGTCAAGTACTCCTCAGTGCTTTAACATTTCTGTTGAAGAGGAAGTATTTGCATTTTTCCTTCAATTGTTCATTCAAGAAATATTTATCATGTGACTTATCAATGCTAGTCATCATGTATACTAAGTAGACAAAACTCCCTCCTTCTTGAATATACATTCTAATTTTAAAAAACAAAATAACATTAATGAACTCCTCCAGTAACCTAAAATTGTTGGATTTGTTTCCTAAAATTATTAGTAAATTTGATCCTCACATACTAGTAAAACTACCTATGCAAAAATTATAACAGTGAGAAATTATGTCAGTGAAAGATATCTGATCCAATCAACTCCCATCTTGCCACTGATATTCAAACTTACCTTAATTATTTCTCAAATTATTAGCTTAGCTAATTTGGAAAGATATTTAGTTTATAGTTTAAATGATAATTGCTCTTCCCAAAACTCAACCACTTTTGTAAAGCTAATGAGAGACCACCAGGCTAGGCGGATGAGAGGAGCCTGAATTCTGCTAAGCTGTAGACAGAAACAATTACCCATTATTATTTTGGAGGTCACAAGATAGGCAACTTCCCCAGTTATTCCTACAGATAACATCACTATTGTAGAACCTAAGATTGGCCTTTTGAGATGTCTTTTCAGGGTTTGTTTGTTTGTTTTTTGCATATCTGATGACCAGTGGCTCTACCCGAACCTGCACACTGATGGTTCCACCTGGACCTACCAACCGTAGCTGTGGCTCCTCCCAGAAGCCACTTAGCCTGCATTAAGACCATTTCTCACACTTCTATGACTGTACTCCAACGAATCAGCAGCAAACACCTATTGCCTACCCAGCCCTCTTCTTTTTCCTTAAACTGTCCTTGAAAAACCTGAGCCTCCAAATTTTCAGGGTGACTGATTTGAGTAATAATAAAACTCCAGTCTCCTGCATTAATTCATCCAGCTCTGCATGAATTAAGCTCTTTATTGCGATTCCCCTATCTTGATAAATGGGCTTTGCCAGGGCAGCAGGCAAAATAAACGCATTGGGCAGTTACACTAAGTGCTTCATGAAACATCCTATGGTTATCCTTGGACTAGGATTCCGATGTTCTGGTTTCTTAATGTTGGATTACAACTTACTGTGTGGCTTGAGCGCTATTACTCTTGATATTAACATCAGTGTATCTTTAAGAATACTACAATGCCAGCTATCAGGAGTTATATCATATTGCTGTTGAGAGGATCTGGTGAACAGTAATTCCTTGAGGCACATTTTGGTGAATAAAGCATTGCATTTATTTACTATGTTTCCTTCCAATTCTTCCTATATTCTTAGCTCTTCCTCATAGCAATATATTTTGTCCCTTTCTTTTTTCTTCCCCTTTTCTCTGATTTAAGGCAATCCTAGCCAAGAACACAGAGAAAGTGAGTAGAACTTCACTATATCAATCTCATGTTGGATTTTTTTAAATGGACATATGTCAATATCTGAAGTGTTATAGAAATCATAGTGTGAGTCCCATGTCCTTCAGATCAGTAATTTCGTCATTTAAATGTGTTAATTATTTTTGCATTATGCATGAGAACACCAGTTCCACTTTAGTATCTGCTTTTAGGACAGAAAAGATGAAGAAAGTAGGATAGAAAAGCACATACATAGAAAAAGGGTATGTTTTGTGAAACAGTTTCATTTTTGTTAAGTTTATATCACCTTGGTCACCAGATAGCACAGGTGAAAATTTTGCACCAACCAATTTTTGTTGCTGTTGTCTTTGGTTGTTAAAATCTGTAGGTATTTCCATATATAATATCTCCAAGGGCTCCGTATATCTTAGATATTCATTGACTGTGTTTCACTGGCAAAGTCTCATAAGTTATGGCCTTTATACATTTCTTATCTTACTACATTTGAATGATTATGTCACTGTTGTATTAGGGGCTTTGTAATTACCACTTATTAAAATATTATATGAGTAAACATCTTCAAACGTTTAATCAGGTACTAACTTCATCAGGGAAAATAGAAGTTTCTCCAGTGATGGAAGTGGCAAGATTTCTCACTGAATTCAATTTACTGGGTTCTGCATGTATCTTCAGTGTCTGCCAGGATTACAGGTCAGGGAAACTTATTTGATTTTGCATAACTCTTCTTACTAATACTGCTATTTACTTACAGATAGATAAACGTACAACTGATTGGAGCCTCAGCTTATTTTCAGAGCACACTTGAGAGAATGGCTCTATTTAATTTCCTGGATGAGGCTAGAGCCAGTCAAAATGAACAGCGTAATTTTAATTCATACACATATTCTCCCTCCTGGCATTGTAACTTTCAGCTCACCATCCAAATATTCAGCTCTTTTTTTATGAAGTTTGCTTCCTTCATGCAGCTTCACTCAAAAAGGAGATAGATACAGTATTTTCCAAGCAACAATTCTTCCATAGTGTGTTCCCATGCTGATAAGTCAGTGTCAAGAGTTCAAAACCCAAGGCATTCTCAGGGCTGGATCACTTAAGGCAGAACAACATATCAATTTGTAGACAAAAGCAACTCAGGAGACAAGTGCTGACCATCAGGACTGAGTATTTCTGCATTAATAAGGCAGTTGACAAGGCTGTCTTCTCAGCAGGGAAACTGGAAAAGTAGCCACTAATTGCTCTGTTTTAGTAAGCATCCTTTTCTGCCTTAAAAAAAAAAAAAAAAAAAAAAAAGTTGACATAGCTTCCCACAGATGTGCATGCCAAATCCCCTCGCCTCAGGTTTTTGCTGCTGCCTTCCAATACTTTTCAGAGAATTTACCTATTTCTACTTGGGGATGATGCTCATTTTGAACTTGTCATCCCATTCAACATGACAGTGAAGACAGTGAAATGTTTTTCTTTCTTTCTTTTTTGTTTTAGATAACCAGAATAGTACTATAAGAGAAAGACTTTATCAAATATGTCCATACTGTGTGAGTACTCATTTATTTTTTCCTACCCAAATGTCAAATGCATGAAATTACAAGTTCATTCATTCTGAAAAATGACCAAACTCTCAGGGGGAGAAATAGAAACTTGTTTCATTTTCCTGCACATCTGCTGAAAAGGAGACTCTTTTCAGGATTACATGTCAGGGAAAATTCTTTCTCTAGATCAATGACAGTTCTTTAATTGTCCTCTCAAAGCTTCTTTGCCTAATCCTTTATAAAATGCTGCTAGAAAACCAGTCTCCTTAGAGTGTCCCTAGAGGACAATCTTTTAAAAATATATTCAGAAATAACACCACATATCTACAACCATCTGATCTTTGAAAAGCCTGACAAAAACAAGCAATGGGAAAGGATTCCCTATTTAATAAATGGTGTTGGGAAAACTGGCTAGCCATATGCAGAAAACTGAAACTGGACACCTTTCTTACACCTTATACAAAAATTAAATCAAAATGGATTAAAGACTTAAATGTAAGATCTAAAGTCATAAAAACCCTAGAAAAAAACCTAGGCAATACCATTCCGGACATAGGCATGGGCAAAAACTTCATGACTAAAACACCAAAAGCAATTGCAACAAAAGCCAAAATTGACAAATGGGATCTAATTAAATGAAAGTACTTCTACACAGCAAAAGAAATTATCATCAGAGCAAAAAGGCAACCTGCAGAATGGGAGAAAATTTTTGCAATCTATCCATTTGACAAAGGGTTAATATCCAGAATCTACAGGAAATTTGAAGACATTTACAAGAATAAAACAAACAACCCCATCAAAAAGTGGACAAAGGATATGAACAGACACTTTTCAAAAGAACACATTTAGGCTGCCAACAAACATATGAATAAAAGCTTATCATCACTGGTCAATAGAGAAATGCAAATTGAAACCACAATGAGATACCATGTCATGCCAGTTAGAATGACAATCACTAAAGAGTCAGGAAACAACAGATGCTGGAGAGGATCTGGAGAACTAGAAACACTTTTATACTGTTGGTAGGAGTGTAAATTCGTTCAATCATGTGGAAGACAGTGTGGCTATTCCTCAAGGATCTAGAACTAGAAATAGTGTTTGACCCAACAATCTCATTACTAGGGAAATACCCAAAGGCTTATACATCATTCTACTGTAAAGACACATGCACAGGTATGTTTATTGCAGCCCTATTTACAATAGCAAGGACTTGGTATCAACCCAAATGCCCATCAATGTTAGAGTGGATAAAGAAAATGTGGCACATATATACCATGGAACACTATGCAGCCATAAAAAAGAATAAGTTCATGTCCTTTGCAGGGACATGGGTGAAGCTAGAAACCATCATTCTCAGCAAACTAACACAGGAACAGAAAACCAAACACCACATGTTCTCACTCATAAGTGGGAGTTGAACAATGAGAACATACAGGCACAGGGAGGGGAACATCACATACTGGGGCTTGTCGGTGGGTAGCAGGTAAGGGGAGGGATAGCATTAGGAGATGATGGGTTGATGGGTGCAGCAAACATCATGGCACATGTATACCTATGTAGCAAGCTTTCACTTTCTGCACAAGTGTTCCAGAACTTAATGTATAATTTATACATATATATATATATATATATATATATATGGAATATATAGTCCTCCTGGGAAAATACTGAAAGGCATTGTCTCCACTTAACCAATATATAGAGTGAATTCTCAATCACTCAGTTGTTAAGATAACATTTCTTTCTTAATTACCTCGTAAATTCAATGTGACTTTAATTAAAAATCCCTTTTTTGTGTGTGGTGGGGGGGACAGTCTTGCTTTGTCACCCAGGCTGGTGTACAATGGCGTAATCTCGGCTCATTCCAAACTCTGCCTCCTGGGTTCAAGCCATTTTCCTGCCTCAGCCTCCCGAGTAGCCTGGATTACAGGCTTGTGCCACCACGCCTTGCTAATTTTTGTATTTTTAGTAGAGACAAAGTTTCACCATGTTGGTCAGGCTGGTCTCGATCTCCTGACCTTGTGATTCACCTGCCTTGGCCTCCCAAAGTGCTGGCATTACATGCTTGCGCCAAGGCACCAGGCCCAAAATTACATTTTTAATGCAACTAAATGAGTTTACCATTCAATTTAAATGAAAATGAAAGGGTTACAAATAACAAGATTATTTTAAAAAGAACAATGTGAAATCACTTTTTCTACCAGATATGTAGATATTATTCCTAATTTAAAACTATAATAATGAGGAGATATTAGTTGAGATGCTAGAGCATAGAGGTCAAAACGCAGGCTATATAAACTAAAACCAGAATCCATAAAATAAGGTCAAAGATATATCAAAAGTGGATTTGGGACATAATACTGTAGATCAATAATTAAAAGATTAACTCAATATATAGTGTTGGAATAAGTTATTTACATGAAGAGGAGTAAATCAGCTTACATGCAATTCTAGGTAAAATAAATATGTAAATTTCAAAAGTAAAATCTTGAATTCTTAGAAAAAATATCTATAAAAATAAAAGTTATTACCTTAGCGTACAAAGTCAATTCATAGATAAGACAAAAAAGCATAAAACATTAAAGATTAAAAATTTTGTTTATGTCAAAAATGAAATTGGTACAAAATACAAAGCAGATAAAAGACAAGGGACAGACTGGTATAAGATACTTGTAACACGTAACAGATAAATATTTAATGTTGAAAATTTGTAAAAATGGATAAGACTCGATAGGCAAAAATAAACATGAGAAAAATGGGCAAGTATTATTCACAGAGGAGAAAACCTGAAAGACTAATATGCTTAGATATTAGTCATACTAGTAATCAATGAAATGCAAATTACAACAAAAAGTATCTAAGTTCTGTTTAATTAAATGGATAATTATCTAATTATCAATTCTTTACACACACCTCTGCATGCCAGCCATGCAGAGGTGTGCATAAAGCATTGTCACATAATTTAAAAGTGTACGTGTGTATATATATATATATACACACACACATATATATGTGTACATATATATTCTTTTACTCAATTATATTGATGAGTGTAAATGGATAATTATATTGATTAGTGCAAATGGACAATTTTTACTAGCATAAATGGATAATTATCTAATTATCCATTCTTTATATATATATATATATATATATATATATATATATATATATAATATGTATCCATGCAGAGGTGTGTATAAAGCATTGTCACATTATTTAAAATAATATGCTAATGTTTTCAGGTAGGTGAAGATATCTCTTTCTTTAGAGCGATCAAATACAACAATTTGCCTCAGTGGAACAAAGGAATATTTCAGACAAACCAAAACTGGTTGGCACCTCAGTGAGTGTAAGTTACTATGACAACTTGGGAGGCCAATATTGCAATACTTAGTATCCCACATGATAGATTACTTGCAAAAACAAACACAAAAAAAGAATGAAAATAACAAATGTTCAGCAAAAGAAAAATGAATAAATTATGATATAGGTATATAATATATAATTACATAAAATACAATGGCCAGTAAAACTGAATAGTGTTTCTCACACTTTGATGTGTATCAGAATCACCTACAAAGCTCACAGAAAGCACAGAGATCCAAGCTTATTGCAGTAAGATAGGATTTTGTATTTTTTCCAAGTTTCTCAGGTAATTCTAATACCCACCAATATGTAAGAATCACCAAATTGAGATGGATTTATCAGAAAAGATAAATTTCAAAACTTAATATTGGGAAGTAGTAGCAAGTTGCAGGGTGGCATATAAAATATGATTTAATGTATTTAAGCTTTAAAATCTTCCAGTATGACTACATTATGTTTAGGGATTTAAAACATGTATTAAATATTAAAACATGCATGAGTATGATAAACATTAAATTCATATCTGTGATTACTTTGGTAGAGGGTAACAGAGTCAGAGGCTTTGTTTTCAAAGGGCTTTGATTATATCTCAAATATATACATTTTTTTAAAGGATAAAAATTGCTGTAAACATATGATAATGTTAAGATTCATTAGAGTCGGAAGTTGGATATTTGGGTTTGTGAAATATTTCACAAAATAATTTTTATAATTTAAAACTATTAATATATTACAATCTGAATTTTGTAAAAACATGTTTAATATTTTATAAGTTTATGAGTGACATAGCTATAGATAGTAATTATTTACCTGTATATTTATATGTAATTAGTTACTGAAAAATATCCTTGGGCTAAGGAGTGAGGCAGGGCAAAATAATTATGGTAATTATTATAACTGTTTTATTTCTCTACTTTAATAAGAAATATAATTATCACAATAAGTTAATAGCATATGACTGCTAATTTGCAGACACAGTTTTCAGAGTAGCTTGGTGACCCAAATCAATTTTGCCATTTTACTGGTTTCTTGTAGATAGTATAATAAGTAAAGCTCACAGAGTGTTCTAGCAATTGTATTCATTCTTTGTAACTAAACTATTTTATCACTAAAGAGTGTACATGTACATGCACACTACATAGTGCAAATAAGAGGGAATACAGAAAACCTGGCCTTTGATCATCATTTGTCTTTGATTAGTATTCTTCTAACCTTGAGAGAACAGGAAAACTGAACCATATATGTTGATTTTCATCATTAGTTACAGCATATGAGACATTACTCAACAAATGGGCTTAATTTGAAAGTAAATGAAACAGGTAGAATATGTCTTAATACTTCCTTATCTCTGCTGATTCTAGTGGTGTTCCCTAACAAATGCCACCACTTATAGAAAAGCTGACAGGAAAAGTTACAAATCAGGTTTTGTGAAGTCCATTGAAGTAATCTGGCTACAATGTGGTGTGCACAGCTTAGGAAGTTGCAATAGAGACAAAAAGTTTTCATCAATTATTCAGAAAGGTCATTTTAGATGAGTTTTTGCAGGCTGATATTAATATAACTGCTTTCTTTCACTGTCAGTTTGATAAAAATTAAAGTTTCAATAATAAGGAGCTGTATAATCTGTTGCAATTTGTACTATTTTTTTTTTTACTTTTTCAGGGGAAGAAAACTTGCATAGCATAAAAAATATTATTACAACAACTGAATGCTAAGGCAGGAAAACTGATAGAGTGTCAAGAGAGATAAAGGAGGTCTACGCTTGGTTGGATTGGCTTTGGATTTTGGCTTTCGCTTTTACTTTAGCGTGAGTTTGGGTGGCTTGGATTTTTTTTTTTTTTTTTTTTTTTTTTTGCAGAAATGAAGGTTTATGTTATATATTTCCAGACTCTTCAGCCCTTTTGGGCCCTGAGCTTTTTTTTTGTTTGTTTTGATGCAGAGTCTCACTCTGTAGCCAGGCTGGAGTGCAGTGGCACCATCTGGGCTCACTGCAGCCTCTGCCTCCTGGGTTCAAGTGATTCTCCTGCCTCAGCCTCCTGAGTAGATGGGACTACAGGCATGTACCACCACGTCAGGTCCTGGGCTTTTTTGTTAGGGTAACTGTAGCATTGTTAGGAAATAGCAGTGATGGGAAGGTAAGAAAAAAATTGCAGGAATCATGAGATTTAAACAGCTAAAAATAACTTTATGTTCAGAATTTATCTTACTCCTTATCCCCCTTTTCAAGGAATCCTAGAAGTGAGAGTGAGGGAAGCACACAGAATATGCAATCCAGACATAGACAATGTTTCCAGAGGGAGAAATCCTGGAAAAATTGTGTGGGTAATGGTGTTACATGATGTAGAACTGAACAAGAGCAGGCCTTTTAGAATTTACTAATGAATTGTTTAAGCTTGTTATATGATCTTGAATGAGATACATAAAAAGAAACATCATATTAAGGGTATAGAAATATATGCTTGAATAATATTTCTAATATCTTAGCATTAGCAAAACTTTTTATAAGCTGTCATTTACCCTTAAAATTAAATAGGAAATAAAAACCACATATTCTTATTAAATACAAAGCAACACTACCTACAGTTTATGATACATATTATCATTATTATTATTTTAAAATCCTACTGGAATAGTGGTAATACTGGATCCTAGGATTGGAGTATGAAGAACAATGCAAAGTCATGTATAAGAAAACATGGGAGTATATTATGAGATTTTTGTTAGAAATGCCAGATATTAAATTGTATTTGAGAAAAATGTGGAAAATGAGTAATTTCTTAAAACACCTTTACATGACTACACAGCTCTAAAATATAAATGGTATAACTTCTTGGTTCAGGAAGCTGTCATTAATTTAACAAATACAAAGTCAGGAGCTTAACTATACTGGGTAATCTGCAGGATACATCGGAAGGAAATTTGTGTTTTCAGGAAGCTCAAGCTCAGAACGGAAGCCAAGGCTCACTGGGAAGATCTCTTGCTCTCTCTCCCGTGCTTCCCCTGTCAATTTTGGGAGACAGACAATTTAGGATACTGTGATATTTATTAGGATAGTCGAAGGGAAACCAATGTAGATTATTTGTTTGCTTGTTTAAAGAACTGAATCATATAAATAATCTGTTTTCCCTTTCCTTTCAATACTGTTACATTTTTTAAGTTCAAACACATGAACACATCTCCAAATTAATACCTGTCTTACCTTATTTGCTACTTTAATATGTCTTTGAGAAAACTTTGTAAATCATTTGCTTTTAAAATCATTTGTCAGGAGCCTCCATTGGAAGGAATTCTAAAAACCTCATGGAAACTTCGGATTTAGTAACAGTATGAGGGCTACAGCAATATTCAGACACTACTAGAAACCTTCTGAAAAAGCAAAAAAGAAGGAATGCTTCTTTTTACCCTATTTTAATTGTGTTATATAATAAGCTATGTATGTGTGCCAAGAGTTGAACTTGTCTGTCATTTCTTTTGACTAATGCAGAAGAAAGTAATCCGTTGTTTTTCTTCAACAAATTAGGCTACATTTCTTCACCTTTTTTTTTTTCTTTTTGAGATGGAGTCTCACTCTGTCTCCAGGCTGGAGTGCAGTGGTGCAATCTCGGCTCACTGCAACCTCCGCCTCCTGGAGCGATTCTCCTGCCTCAGCCACTGGAGTAGCTGGGATTACAGGCGCGTACCACTACACCCAGCTAATTTTTGTATTTGTACTAGAGACAAGATTTTACCATCTTGGCCAGGGTGGTCTCGATCTCCTGACCTTGTGATCCACTGCTGCAGCCTCCCAAAGTGCTGGGATTACAGGCATGAGCCACTGCACCCGGCCTCATTAGTTCACCCTTTAATGGGTTTGAGACATAGTTGCTTTTACTAGTAGTATTAGATTTATAGTCCTTTCCAAAAACATATGTTATCTTTAAATGATTTGACCCTAGTTAAGAACATAAAAATTGAGATCTAAGCTGAAGAAGAATCTGACACTAAATGGAGTTTTCATTGATGTTTAAACTATATCTTCATTAATACTTAACTACTGAAAGTGATGAGCTGCCCTAATGGATTCCCAAAGTTAATCAATAAATAGCATAACAATAGTGGTTCTCGGCCCTGGCTGCACATTATAATCACCTGGAAAATATTTTAAACTAGTGAAGTTGAAGTTCATCCAAGACCATTTAAATTAGGATGTTTGAGAATGAAGTCAAAGCATCAATATATTTTCTGTGATTTTAATGTGTCATCCATTTTAAGAAATATTGGTACAAAAGAGTATTCCCAAATATGTGCTCAACATTCCTCCCACATCAGCATCATCTGGGGTGCTGGTACCAACTCAGATATACTGAATCAAAATATGGTGGTCAGGAATGATACCGCTAACATGGTGGAATAAGAAACCTCAATCCCATTCTTTCCATGGAAACACTGAATTAACAGCATTATACAGATCAAATCGCCTTTCTGAGAATTCTAGAAACCAATTAAGGAATTATAGCACCCCAGAAGAGTACACAGGCAAGAAGAAACTCATCAAATTGGGTTTTAAGAAGTTTGTTACGCTTACTCACAATAGCGCCTTCCCTTAGCCACCTGCTTCTTCATTAAGAGGGAAATAGAAGAGGAACCTACATCCAATATTTTGCCTTTCCAGGAGGCTTCCCAAGGGACTGGTGTCTGTCTTGTTTGATGTGGATTGCTAACAGGAACTGGCAAAATATTGATGCTGGCAGGGCTACTGAGAAGTGAGGGTAGCAACTTGTTGCAGCACCAGAGACTACATTACTCTACAAAGACACTATAGGGCGCAAAAGATTATGAACAACTAAAAACAACAGGGGGAAAACTCTTTAGCTGGAAAATTACATGCCCAAGCCAAAAGAAGACACAATCTCAGGTAACTTTTGAGAGAACGCCATCATCTCTACCGGGTCTGACCTGCGAAAGTTTTCCCATATATAAAATGAATAACAAAAAACTGGGAGAGGTGGCTGTTTTCTTCAAAGGCACAGATTTTAACAAAGGATATCAGGCATACAAAGAAACAGCCAAACATGAGCCACTTTTAAGACCAAAACAGATCTCTAGAAGCCAACCCTAAAGAATTTCAGATCTGTAAGTTACTTGACAAAGAATTCAAAATAACTGCTTTAAATATGTTCAATGAGCTAAAAGTAAACACAGACAACTAAATAAAATAAAATATATGCATAAAAAACTGAGAATATCAACAGAGATAGAAACTGTAAAAAAGAAGCAACCAGAAACTTTTGAATTGAAGCATAGAGTTACTGAATAGAAAAATTTACTAGAGGAGTTTAATAGCAGTCTTGAAGAAACAGAGAAATGATTTACCAAACTTGAAGACAGAAAATTTGAAATTATTGAGGCAGAGAATCAAAAACAAAACAAAACGAAAAACAAAAACAAATACCAAAAAAGAACAACAACAAGTAAAGAAAACGAAATAGAAAAAAAAAAAATAGAAAAAGATAATCTAATGGGACACCAGCAAATAGACCAGTATATGCATTATATCAGCTTAAGAGATTAGAGGTACGCCAGGTGTGGTGGCTCACCTTGCAATCCTAGCACTTTGGGAAGCCAAGGCAGGCAGATTGTTTGAGCCCAGGGGTTAGAGACCAACCTGGGCAACATGGTGAAATCCCATCTGTACAAAAAATACAAAGCTAGCCAGGTGTGGTGGTGCATGCCTGTAGTCCCTGTTACTTGGTGGGCTGAGGAAGGAGAATTGCTTGAACCCAGTAGGTCGAGGCTCAGTGAGCAGAGATCCTGCCACTGCACTCCAGCCTTGGCAACAGAGGGAAATCCTGTCAAATAATAATAAAAAAAAAAGTGAAGATAAAATGTATACCAAAACATACTATAATCAAGCTGTCAAAAGTTGGTGACAAAAACAGAATGTTGAAAGTATCAAGAGAAAAGAGAAAAATGATTCATTACATATAAAGGAGCTCACATAAGATTATGAGTGGGTTTCTCAACAGAAACATTGCAGGCCAGATTGAAGTAGAATGATATATTCAAAGTGCTGAAAGAAAAAACAAGACAAAAAACTGTAAAGAGGAAATATATATTTTACTAAACTGTTCATCAAAATGATCAAAAAATTGGGAGTTTTCTAGATGAATAAAAACTAAGGAAGTTGATCACCACCAGTCCTGCCCTACAGGAAATACTAAAAGGGGTCCTTCAAGTTTAAATCAAAATTTGTGAGACAGCAACACAAAAGCATGAACAAATGCATGACTCCCTAGTGAAAGTAAAAATATGGGAGAATCTTGTAGCATTTCAACATTGGTGTATACATCATTTTAAATTCTGGTATTGATTTTAAAAGACAAGCATAGAAATAATAAATCAATATTAATGGATACACAATATGAGAAGATATAATTTGTAATATTAGCAAAATAGGAGGAGCATAGATATAAACAAGCACACTTATTGTATGTGATTGGAATTAAATTGTTACCAGTTTATAATAGACTGCTATACCTGTGAAAGATACACAAAAAAAGTATGAAAAGAATCAGATCATGCTCCTACAAAAACTCAGTGAAATTCAAACAAAGCAGCAAGACAAGGAAAGAGGAAAAAACAGATTTAAATAGACTTTTAAAACCCAAAATGGTAATAGTAAGTTCTTCTCTACCAGTAATTATAACACCTTAAACTTAAATACAAAAATAGTTGGAGACTTCGGCACCACACTCTCAGCATCTAACAGATCATCTAGACAAAAGATCAACAATAAGAAAAACAACATTGAATTAAAAGTATACCATAGACCAAATAGACCTAACAGACATTTGTAGAATATTTTCCTCAATAGCTGCAGAAAACACATTTATTTTATTAGCACATAGAAGATTCTCCAGGACTAACCATATGTTAGAACACAAAGCAAGCTTCAACATTTTTTTTTAAAATTAAAATCATATCAAGTATCTTCTCAGTTCCCAATAGAAGAAATCTAGAGATTAATTGCAACACATGTGAAAACATACAAATACATTGAAATTAAACAACATGCTCCAGAATGACCAATGTATGAAAAAATAAATTAAGAATGAAATTTTTTTAAAAAAAAGAATGAGTCAGGACTGAATTGGCCAAGTTGCTCAGTATTAAAGAAATGAAAGTGAAAATGATTGTTGAACTACTTGCTAATAATAATAACAAAATTTCTGCAAGTGGAATCTTAATGACTTAAAAAGGTGTTTCATAGATAAATAAAATTAAAGTGCTAATTCGGGATTACACACACATATATTTTTAAGGACACTTAAAACTTTCTAAAATTGTTCCTGACTACAATCACCGTTATTTCTAAAGCAGAGGACATCTTGACACCAGAAAAGTAGGAAGAGTATAATCTCAGGAAAAAAATACTTTTAATTGATTCATTTTTATTAGATATTTGTATATCCTTTACTCATAGGTCCAGTTTTGAAACACTGGAAACTACCTATTTTGACATGCTTCTTTGGAGTCAAAGATGGTCAAATAACAAGCCAAGAAATTATGACTTTTTTTTTTGAGACTGAGTTTCGCTCTTGTTGGCCAGGCTGGAGTACAATGGCATGATCTTGGCTCACTGCGACCTCAACCTCCTGCATTCAAGTGATTCTCCTGTCTCAGCCTCCTGAGTAGCTAGGATTATAGGCATGCACCACTACACCTGGCTAATGTTTTATTTTTAGTAGAGACAGGGTTTCTCCATGTTGGTCAGCCTGGTCTTGAACTCCCGATCTCAGGTGATCCATCTGCCTAGGCCTCAAAAGTGCTGGGATTACAGGTGTGAGCCACTGCGCCTGGTTGGCATTTTTTAAATAAAGTAAAATAATTATGTGAAAGCTCAGACAGGAGAATTTAAATTCCAAAGGTGGTTTTATTTCACTGAATCAAAGTTACCTATAAATATTATTAATACACATTTATTGCACATATTTATCAATATGAAAATATGCATAGAATTCATTCATTTCTTTACTCATTAATTTACTTATTCAAAACACACAGCAAATAATACAGCACAAGAATTCTGTTAGTCACTGGTAGAAAATAATAGAAGAGACTCTTCTATTTCATGTCTTCATGAAATATCATCTTCTAGGGAAGACAGCCATTGAAAATGTAGTCTAAAGTGCCCTGGAGAAAGTTTTGATCTGTATAGAGAATTTCTAATTTACAAGGATAATGAGTTTAAATATGTTCTATTTTCCTCTGCAACAAACATATGCTTTGTTTTAAGATTTGTGTTTTTCGTTAGGGTGTTGTTTGAGTATTGCCCATAATTTACTAATTGCCATAACAATTTATAGTTCAGTAATCCCCTCATTCATTAAATATTTATAGAATAATAATTATGTAAAAGGGCTCTAGTTAGACACAGTAGGAGAAAGGGACATTATAAGTCATGAGCATTACTGTTTAGAAATTCTAGATGAATTGGAGGAAGCCGTAGAGAGAAAGGATGAACGTCATTGAAAAGAGAAAATGTGCAAGAACCAAATGTCAGCCAGTGACAGGTCTCAAGGAAATCAGATGAAAACAAATAAAGGGCTTCTCTGACTAGAGGAAACAAAGGAAGAATCCTTCCTTGGAGATAAGAGTAATCCCCTCTTCCTGGACATCTCTACTGGTTTCTCAGTTTGTCAAAAACAAGGGTGAAAATCTTAAACTTCTTTAAATGAGAAAACACGCATTTTGCTTCTTTAATCAGAAAATGTTAACTATAGCAGGAATGGGATCCATGTTGGATTGCTTATGCACAGTTTTAATTTGGCTATTCATTACTTACTCTAAACTCTTGGAATGACCCTGGAAGATGAATTATCAGTGCTCGGGTCTCTAATGTGGTCATCACACTGACTCTCATAGGTAACTCTGAAGAGTCTCTGTGTGGCTCACTTTTCAGTTCCTGTGACAATGAAAGGTATTACTGGGTAGGACTTTAAACACTGTCAGAATCAAAAGAGACCCCATTATTGACTGTAGTTGCAACTTTGGACAGCATTAGATTCTGAGAAGAAGAAGGTCAGCAAGAAAGAAACTGTTCTTAATTAGATGTGAAATCTCATGGAGGAAGAAAAAGATGGGAGAGTCATCAGAGTAGAAGAACACATAATCATGAGCAAAAAAAACTTAGAAAATTTTAGAAAGAATGCCAATTTAAGTATAATACAATAGCCAATATACATTCCATCCAAGCTAGGAAAAAAACCTGCATAACGTAAGCAGGAAAGGTAATTTACTAGTTCATGCTGTCAGAGGTGTTCAAACAAGAGTGACTCCATCTTGAACAGTGGCTGGGTAAAATGAGGTGCCACTTACTGGGCTGCATTCCGAGGAGATTAGGCATTCTTAGTCATGGGATATTTACAGTTAATGGAGCAAGTTAATAATGTTTACTGAACAGATCCAGGACTTAACAGGTCCAAGAAACAATAGACCCAGAAAACGTCCTGGGTCATTTTCCAATGTCTTAAGGACAAAAGCATTTTCTTAGTTTAAGAATAAGTTTCACTTTAAAGATAATAATAGAGATTCTTGAAGAAGACAGTCGTTACAAAACGATCCTGTCACAAGCTGTTGTAGTGGAGCACATCTCCCCTATGATTTTATTTTGCTTGGTTATCTTATATATAAAAAAGCATTGGACCTAAGGTGGACATGTTCCTCCTCTTGCTTTTGGAAATGCCCTGCTCTTTTTATGGAGTAGCTATTCATTCATTTTTTTACTTTGTTAATAAACATACTTTCACTCTACTCTGTGGACCTGTTGCAAACTCTTTGTTGTGAGAGATCCAAGGACCCTCTCTCTGGTCTGGATTGATACCCCTTTCTGATAACAATGTAACTGAGGCATGCAAAGGCTAATCTACCTTCAATCATGTCTAAGCCAAATGGTTCACATCAATTTATCAGGGCTTTCTCCCACTCTCTCTCTTTTCTTCACTTTCTCTTTCCTTCTCTGTCTCCCACTTCCACTTCTCCCTTATAGATCTATCTATCTATCTATCTATCTATCTATCTATCTATCTATCTATCTATCTATCTATCTATCTATGTATCTCAATCTAACACAGAACAATGCAAAAACAACAAAGCCAAAAACTAGAACAAAGATAAGAACCAAAGCTACCAAAACTCCCAAGGCTATATTTTACTGCTTTTAATTCTAAAGAAAAAGACATCAGTTCTTTCTTAAATTTCCAGGTATTAAATTTCAGGGAAGGTTTTCTTTCCGATTTTTGATAACCTTAACACTAATAATGGTGTAGAGGTAAATAAATTACCTTGATTAGTTTATGGAGTTTGATGGATTGGATTCCATCAAACTCCATAAACTAATTGAAAGGGAAAGCAGGAACATACTGATATCTCCACCAGAATCATTTTTAGCAGGGAAGGATCCTTTTTTCAAAGAACGTTTGCTGGCCAGTAAAATCAGCATGCCATTCCTGGCCTCTTCTCTCTTTGGTGCTAGAAGCTAGTTATTTTTTTCTTATTACAGGGTCTATTTTCTTACTAGTGTTATAAAATAAGTGTATATTTGTACTGAAGAAGTAGAGGCACATACAGAAAAAGGAGTCTCAGTCTACTACAGAGAAGAAGGATGGAAAAGAATGTGCATAAGCTGAGAATAATCCATCAAGCTTGTGATTTGTAGAGATTTGCCAAAGCTGTTCAAACCCCTACACATTTAACAGGTGTGAAAACTACTTTTACTTAGATAACTCAGATATTTCTCTTTTTTTCCTCTTGCATCCACTGACACGGGCCTGAAAGTTTCCTTTTTACCTTCTAATTGATTGTCTGCACTATATTTTCTGAAGACCCCCATGTCAACATTTAGGAAAGTGAAATGCCAGTGCTATTGCAAATTGGGAAATAAATGTGTAGCTTGGACATTTTTATAATATTCACATTAGACGTAAAACGCATTCCAGGGTGTTTTTAATGGGTCTAATAGAGGCCCAGAGACTCAGGGGAGCATAAGGCTATAGGGCAAAGAATTTCAACCACCCGAGAAGAAAACTAATGGCCCATTAAAGCACGCCCTGGAGTGCTTTATCGTTGTCATTGGAATTAGAATATATGTCTTTGTTTAAAATAGAATGCTACTTTGATGACATTTTAACATGTTGCCTACTTTTTCTCCATTGACAATCAGTACCTGAAAAAGTCAAGCAGAAATTAGACTACAACAGAACTAAATTAAACCTTTGGTTTCACAGAGAAACTAGAGGCATTATGACAATTAAATTAGTTTGTCAAGCTATGAAGTTATTCTATAACCCAATTATTTTACCAAGGAATTGGGATAGTAGGTATTTGAATGGTGGGAGAAAACAGAATGTTAGTGCAATCCTAAGAAATATGATATCTGGAATAACTTCCTATCGATTGACCTCAGATTCGTAAATTATTATATATTCAAGTATCTCTGAAATCGCTTTCTTTTCTTAGATAGGTTTTAGCATTTAAATTGATCCATAAAACTTGTGTGTGGTAACATTCATGTGGAGATTACAAAACAGGTAACAATTTTTAAAGAAAATTATGTTTAAGTTCATGGAACTTTTTTTTTTGCCTCTAAAACAATGTCTGTCCCTCTACATTTAGTACTCTAAGATACTACTAAATCAAATGAATTTTAGTAATGCATTTGCATACTAGTATAGTAACAACTTTCATGAAAGCCTACTGACAAGACCTAATCATCAACTCATATTTAATGAATGTTAATAGAAAACTCAGAGAGCTCAAAGAACAGTAAAAGTGGCTCCTGGAAAAGATACTTTGAAAACTAAGGTAGGCATAATGTTGTTATCTGATCATCTTGCATGGTGAGTTCTTATGTCATTACATCATTTTATACTTACATGTATGAAGAACATATATTATAGTCTGTGATCAGTTAAATATATTGTTCAGAAGAGATGCCTCAAAATGCAGCAGGAAATAATAAATGTGATTAAGAATTAAACTCTAATACTATGTATGTTTATTAGCCAATCTTAGTAGAAAGAATAGCATGGTAAGGAGTTAGTGAGAGACACAGAATAATTTTCACATTTTAAGGATCAGTATGTACTGCTTCCACTCATCCTTAATGGGCAAGTTGTGTGTTTGTGTGTGTGTGTGTTTGTACGTGTGTTCAAATAATTTAATGGAAAAGGGGGTAAAATTGTTACCTGTGGAAGAGATCCGAATTACCCCAAGTTACCATCAGCAAATCCACACAGGTCCACAGCAACTTCAGTCCTTGTCTCCTCAGGAAAAAGAATTAGTCCAAGGAGCATAAAGCAGAAAAGGAGACTGAGGCAAGTTTCAGAGCAGGAATGGAAATTTAAAAGGCTTTATAATAGGTTAAGACAGAAAAGCACCCTCGGAAGAGATCCAAGTGGGTGCCTGAAGGTCCAAGAGAAGAAAGGATGGAGAAAAAAATGCCAGATATAGTGATGGGGGGATGGAGGCAGCAAACCACATTGCCATGTAGGTACTTATGCAACAATCCTGCATGTTCTGCACATGTACCCCAGAACCTAAAGTGCAATAAAATATATTTTTTAAAAAAGGATGGAGAAAAAGATCCTTTAACCTTGATCCTAGGACCTTATAGGCTCGCGTCTTTCTCCTCATGCCCGGTAACTTCCTTTCAGTAGGAAATAAGAATAAATACAAAATTCCTCTTCAAAGCTTTCCTCTTAGTTCATTATGAATAGATAATAGTTTCTTCAAAGGTTAATTTACTTTAAAGCTTTTGCTAATAATCTTAAAGTAGCTGTTAGTCATAATGAAGAAATAAGTGTATCCAATGTTCTTACTTCTTACCCTTTAGCCTAGATATTTGCCCTGACATGCCTAGATAAGCCCTGGCAAGTCTTAGATTATAGCTGATTCCCCTTCCTTATTTGGAAATGCTTCTCTAAGCATTCCTCAAGTTAATTCCTATTTTCTGTTGTTCTCCTCTGCCTTTACCTCTTTAGGAAAGTTTTAAGTTGTGAGACAACTGGGTGCAGCCTAGATTGTGATGTCCAGTTCCAACCAATGGAATCAGGACACAGCAGTACGGCAGATGTGTTAGATATAAATGGCCCTGCCTCCTTTGATCAGTGTCCTCTTGTGGCAAGATAGCTAATGGGAGCACCCTTACTGCAGAAAGTAAAGTTGCCTTGCTGAGAAAATTAAATTTATATTAGAGTGCTACTTCTTTGGGGCATCGAAAATTTAAATATAACACTTACTCTTGGGAATTGAGCACACATAGTGTGTTTAGGGAGTTATACACATGCCCATCAGAGACTTTCTTCTCTTTTCCAGTGGAGTGTGCCCCTGGAAGAGCATACTTTGCCACTTTTGTCTCTTAACACACATGCCCAGGAAATTGCTTCTTTCTGGACCTTCATTCAATTAACTTTTTTTTTCCAGTCTGGTCTCAAATTCCTGACCTCAGGTGATCCACCTGCCTCAGCTTCCCAAAGTGCTAGGATTACAGGTGTGAGGCACCATGCCCAGGCTCAATTAACATTTTTAATGTTAACATGTGTGGCCCATCAGGACATTGTCTCTTTCTGGCTACTGAATTATCATTTTTAGAGAGGCAATGTGGTAATTGATGAACCATCACTGGACATTCCTAGTGGGTGACGGGGAGAGCCCTCTCCTGCCCTGCTTATTGCCTATCTAACTACCTGTAACAAAATCACTACCTAATGAGAGGTCAGACTTACATATGTGGACATAGACCCAAGTTTCAATGATAGACAGCATCTATTTGCTTTAGTCCAAACATATATAGTCCTAAGGAAAGTGGCCCTTTGAGCTGTGTGGATTGACCAGCTCGTTCATCCACATACCTATGCATGTATGTACATAGCATAACCTTGACCAAATGCATGTTCTCTTTAGTACAATACTCAACAAAGAGAGCTGCCCAGCCACCAATACACACACACACACACACACACACACACACACACACAAAGAAAAAAGATTATCCCCCTGCTTAGTGAAAACAGTTGAAATTTGTTCTTGTTATATTATTTTCAAAGCAACCTTCCCCAAGTTAAGATATGCTCCAAAGTTATAGATTTCCTGGAATATTTTGTTGAATCAAATTCTTAATTTATTCATATATGGTGCTCTGGATGACAAAGGAAATTCAGTTTGTGCTGTAAATCCAGATATGGACAGGATGGCTTACAGTTATGGATAGGGTGGCTTACAAGAATATCAAAAGGTGAAAATGACAGAAGAAGAAATTTAAAAAAAATCCTGCAACTGTAGTTAATATAGAAACATCAGTGATTGACAGCTGCAAGTAGCAATTTCTGATCTTTGAACAGCACCAAACACTGCTAGAGCTGATCCTTTTAGGACAATTGCATTTTTTACTTTATATGTAATATATATGTTTAAAATATAAACATAATATGGTCTGAAACTCAAATAAAGATGAATGACCATTAAAAAAAAAGAATGTTGGAGAGTAGTACAGAAGAACGTTTTTAATTTACAAAATTAATTACATTTAGATTTCTAATTAGACTTGCTAACTGCATTGGTAGCTAATTTTTTGAATAAATTTGAATTTTACTTTACCTTAACATAGGAGAAGAAACTGAAATAAAGAACCATTTACTCATATTTGAGATGCCTGTGAGTCTTAATTTTTTTCTTAGACAATAATCTGAAGTTTATGCAAATAAATTAGTTAGAAAGGAGAATTTGGTAAGCTTGTAACACAGATATATTACTAAAATAAATATAGCTCATGTAGCTCTAAGTTGATAATTAATCTTTTAGTAGTTATAAGTAATGGAATTTGTTTGGTACAAAAGTGGAGACTAAACCCATTCATTATTTCTATTTATTTCAAGTGACTTACAAGAATGCAATTAAATGTAGGCTCTCAAATGCATTCTCTTAATTGGTGATTTGACATTATTAACTGTCCTTTAATGCAAAAGGAGAAATTGGTTGTTTTTCTAATACACATTTTCTAAATTTTTTGAACATAACAGCATAATAAATTGTTTTTTTGTTAATAAATGTTGATAATGTCCTTCTACCCTTTATAATAGTGTCCATGCAGAAAATAGATGAAAGAATGATAGCAGTGTGATAGGAGGAATTGATACAAGCAAGTCTAAACGGATATTCCAGAATCTGTTTCCATGTTCATCATGGTAACAGATAGAGATTGGAAAGAGGCTTAAAATCAGTTCCTCTTAGGTGGCTGATGAGTGGAGCTAACTCATGAAACCAATTAGAAGAGTTATTCAGGCTTGATGAAATGGGAAAACCATTATATTTGGAATCCAAAGACTCTGGTGCTGTTTTTGGGCCTATCATCTATAAACCATGAAGAGATCAGAACATGCCACCCCAGAATATGTCATTTGAGCCTAAGGATTATTTTGAGCTGAAGGCAATGTGAAAAAAAAAAAAAAGAGAGAGAGAGACATGAAATACTCTCTATCCTTCCTTTATCTACCTAAAAGCAGGGCATAATTTTCTTTCTGAATGTGTTTTCCTCTCTCATATCAGAAAAGGAAGAACAGCGTTTATCAGCAGACATAGGAACAGTACTGAGATGAGACTGCATAAACATCTTTACAGAGTAACTCTATCTTTGTATACTTGCTTCCATATAATAATTATAATCCAATAATATACCACCATGAGAGGCCAAAACTTTTTTCCCTTGGTCTTTTCTTACAACCTTTTGCCCTTTGCTAGAATGGTATATAAGCCTCCAAGTTTGAATGCTTCTTTGGGTCTTCATTTCTTCTCCATAAACTCCTCTGTGCATAAAAAAATAAAAAAAAAAACACTAATATTTATATGCCTTTTGATATAGTTTTAATATTTGTCTCCTCAAGTCTCGTGTTGAAATACAGTCCCCAGTGTTGTAGATGGGTCTTGGTGTGAGGTGACTGCATCATGGAGGCAGATCTCTCATGGCTTGGTGGTATCTTCATGATAGTGAGTTCTAGAGAGATCTGATTATTTAAAAGTGTGTGGTACCTAACCCCCTTTCCTTGCTCCTGCCCTTGCCATATGATACTCCAGCATCTGCTTTGCCTGCCCTCATGAGAAAAGCTCTGTGAGGCCTCCCTAGAAGCTGAACAGATGCCAGCACCATGCTTGTACAGCCTGTGAAACCATAAGCCAATTAAACTTTTTTTTATATGTTACTCAGTGTCAGCTACTACTTTCTACCAACGCAATAACAGCCCAACACATCCTTTCTTCTGTTGATTGGTCATTTGTCAGTTTAACTTGCATGTCCTATCTACTGACACTAAGAGGGTTAAAAAAAAGTGTTTGGGTTGTTTTTCTTCTTCCATATACCACATTATCCATGTCCCTGTGAAGAACATGATCTCATTCTTTTTATGACTGCTGGTGACATGGACAGTTTGGTTCACTTCAGGCACTACTTTCAGAATACAGCAAGTTGCTCTATAATATGTGAATTTGTGTAGCTTCAGAAATTTGCCTTAAAATACACCAAATCTAGATCTCCAGGAGGATAGAAAATGCATCAATTTCTTAAAAAAAAGACAATATCCACAACTAATTGCCTGTGATCCCATAGATTGTTGGATTACATTTAATCCATGTATTGTATTTCAGTATGATTAGAAATCAGTCTTATCTCTTTTCTAAATTCTTTTTTTAAAAATTATACTTTAAGTTCTGGAGTACACGAGCAGAACATGTAGGTTTGTTACATAGGTTAAAAAAATTGTAGAACTGGCCAGGTGTGGTGCCTTGTGCCAGTAATCCCAGCAGTTTGGGAGGCCAGGGTGGGTGGATCAACTGGGGTCAGGAGTTTGAGACAAGCCTGACCAATATGGTGAAACCCTGTCTTTATCAAAATTGTAAAAGTTAGCTGGGGGTGATGTCATGTGCCTGTAATCTCAGCTACTCTGGAAGCTGAGACAGGAGAATTGCTTGAACCTGGGAGGTGGAAGTTGCAGTGAGCCAATATGGTACCACTGCGCTCCAGTCTGGGTGACAAAGTAAGACTTCCTCCCAAAAAAATTGTAGAACTTCTTCACTTTGTTGAACATCCTGAAACTTTGGACCTTTTGACCACATCTTGCTATTCTCTTCTCCACATCTACTCAGCCCTCAGCTCCTGGCAACAACCATTCTATTCTCTGTTTCTTTGCATTCAACTTTTTGAAATTCTACATATAAGTGAAATAATGTGATAGATATTTGTCTTTCTGTCTCTTGTTTATTTCACTCAACAAAATGTCCTCCTAGTTCATCATATTGTTAAAAAGGGCATTATTTTTTTCTTTTTAGAGGCTGAATAATATGCCATTGTACATACAAGCCACACGATGTTTATTTATTCATTAGTTGATGGAATTTAGGTTGTTTTCGTATCTTGCTATTGTGAATAATTGCAACATTATTCACGATAGCAAGAATGCAAATATTTCTCCATTATAGTGATTTTATTTCTTTGTACATGTACCAAGTGGAAGTGTTGAATTGTATGATAGTCTAATTTTTAATTTTTGGGGGGAACCTCTGGACTGTTTTCCAAATGGTTGTATAAACTTGCTTTCCCCCTAAAAGTCTACATGGTTCCCTTTTCTCCGCATTTTTGCCAACACTTATTATCTTGCATCTTTTTGATAATAGGCATTTAGTCAGCTGTGAGGCAATATTTTATTGTGGTTTTGATTTGCAATTCCCTGATGATTAGTGATGTTGAGCATATTAATATATATGTATTGGCCATTTGTATGTCTTCTTTTGAGAAATATTTGTTCAGATCCTTTGCTTATTTTTAAAATTAAACTTAAAATTGAAAAGTGATAAAATTAATTAATCAAAATTTATAAAATACCATTCCCCTTTCCCCCTGAAAGAAAGGAAATAAGAAAACCCTAGATTCCACCAAAGTCTGTTTCCTTGCTATTAAGTTTCTTATATATTTTGGATATTAATGCCTTACCAGATACATGGCTTACAAATATTTTCTCTCATTTTCTAGGTTGTCTCTTCACCCTGTTGAAGGATTCCTATGCTGTGCTAAAGCCTTTCATTTTGATGCAATCCCATTTGTCTAGTTTTGCTTTTTGTTGCCTGTGCTATTGGGGTTATATCCAGAAGTCACTGCTGAGATCAATGTCCAGAATCTTTTTCTCTCTGTTTTCTCTTAGTAGTTTTACAGCCTCTCATCTTACATTTAAGTGGTTAGTCCATTTTGAGTTTATTTTGGTACATCATGTGAGATAAGAGCCTAATTTTATTCTTTTGCATTTGGATATTCAGTTTTTCCATCACCAGTTTTTGAAGAGACTGTTCTTTCTTCATTGTGTGTTCTTGACACCTTTGTCTAAGATCAAGTAAGTGTAAAACGTATGGATTTATTTCTGAGTTATTTATGTTGTGTTACTGATATATATGCTTTTTAAAAATGCCAATACTATGCTTTTTGATTACTATAGCTTTGTAGTACATTTTTAATTTAGGCAGTGTGATGTATCTAGCTTACTTTTTTTTTTTGTTGAAGAGTCATTTGTCTATGGGGGACTCTTTTATGATTCTATATTTTAGAATTACTTTATTTCTGTGACAAATATCATTGGAATTTACTAGTAATTGTGGCAAATCTAGATTGCTTTGGCTATTATGGACACTTTAGCAATATAAATTCATTCAATTTATAAATGTGGTATATCTTTTGGTTTATTTTAGTTTTCTTTAATTTCTTCATCAATGTTTTGTAGTTCCCACTGTAAAAATATTTAACCTACTTGGATAAATTTATTTCTAAATATTTTTAATGCTATCATAAATGTGATTGTTTTTCTGATATTTTTTGAATGGTTAGTACTGATTTGTTTATATTCATTTTCTATTATGCAACTTTACTAAATTTGTTTGTTCTTTACATTTTTTTAAATGGAGTCTAGGGTATTTTTTATTTCTTTTTTTATAATTGATATTTTGCTAACTTTAATTAATTAACTTATTTACCTTATTACTTTTTAAACTTTTAAGTTCAAGGGTACATGTGCAGGTTTGTAATATAGGTAAACTTGTGTCATGGGTGTTTGTTGTACAGATTATTTTATCACCCAGGTATTAAATCTAGTACCTATTAGTTATTTTTTCCTGATCTGCCTCCTCCTCCTACTCTTCACCCTTTGACAGGCCCTAGTGTGTGTTGTTCCCCTCTATGTGTTTGCATGTTCTTTTAATTTATCAGTATTTTTTTCTTTTGTTCCTGTGTTAGTTCTCCAAGAATAATGACCTCCAGCTCTATCCATGTCCCTGCAAAGGACATGATCTCTCTCTCCCTCTCTTTTTTAATGGTTGCATAGTATTTTATGGTGTATATGTACCACATTTTCTTTATCCAGTCTATTGTTCATGGACATTTAGGTTTATTCCATGTCTTTGCTATTGTGAATAGTGCTGCAATGAACATAGGTGTGTATGTCTGTGTCTTTATAATAATAATTTATACTCCTTTGAATATATACCCAAAGAGAATATAAAGTCATGGGAATGCTGGGTTAAATGTTAGTTCTATTTTAAGTTATTTGAGAAATCTCCAAACTGCTTTCCGTGGTTGTGAAACTAATTTACATTTCCACCAAACATTTATAAGAGTTCCCTTTTTCTCAAATGCCTCACCAGCCTTTTGTTGGTCATGACATTTTAAAATTAAAGCCTTTCTGACTAGTGTGAGATGGTATCTCATTTTGTTTCATTCTTTTTTAAAAAAATATTTATTTATTTAGAAACAGAGTCTCACTCGGTTGCCCAGGGTAAGTACAGTGGTGAGATGATGACTCACTACAGCCTTGACCTCCTGGACTCATTCAATCCTCCTGCCTCAACCTCCCAAGTAGCTGGGACCACATACATGTACCATCACACCTGGCTGATTTTTTTTTCCTTTGGAGGCAGAGTTTTGCTCTTGCCCCCAAGGGCTGGAATACAATGGAGCAATCTTGGCTCACTGCAACCTCTGCCTCCAGGTTTTAACATCACCTTTGTTGTTTCTAATTGTTCTTATTTTGATCTTCTCTTATTTCTATTTATTACTTTATCTAGCAGTCTATCAATCTTGTTTGTCCGTTCAAAAAACAAACTTTTACTTTCATTGATTCTTCATATGGATTTTTGAGTTCTGATTTTATCAAGTTTTGTTATAATTATAGTTACTTATTTTATTCTGCTAGCTTTGGGGTTACTTTGTTCTTATTTTTCTAGTTCCTTAAGGTGCATTAGATTACTAATTTGAGATCTTTCTGAATTTTTGAGGTAGGCATTCAGTGCTATAAACTTTCCTCTTAGTACTGTTTTTGCTCTATCCTAAAGGTTTTGCTATGTTGTGCCTCCACTTGTATTGTTTCAAATAATTGTTTAGTTTCTTTCTTAATTATATTGATTACTCAAAATCATTCAGGAGAAAGTTATTTAATTTCAATTTAATTGTGTTGTTTTGAGAAATCTTGGCATTGATTTCTGTCTGTTTTTATTCCACTATGGTGAAAGAGTATGGTTGATATAATTTCAGTTTTTTTTTTTTTAATTTGTTGAGACTTGCTTCATGGCTGAGAATGTGGTTGATCTTGGAGTATCTTCCATGTGCAGATTAGAAAAACGTGTATTTTTTGGTTGATGGATAAAGTATCCTGTAGATATCTATTATATCTGGGAAATGAAGGAGTAGATAAACATCTTAAAAAGAAATCAAGAATTCTAGAATTGAAAATTCACTTAAGAAATTACCAAATATATTTGAAAGCTTTATCAATAGATTTGAGCAAGCAGAAGAAATAATTTTAGATTCTGAAGACTGGTCTTTTGTATTAGGACAGTCAGACATAAATAAAGAAGAAATATTTTTTTCAAATAATAAACAACATTTTTGAGAAATATGAGATTGCACAAGGCAACCAAACCTACAAATTAGCATCATTCCTAAAAATGGAGTAAAAGTAAAGAACTTTAAATCATATTGGAAGAAAAAATATGAAAACATTTTTCTAATCTTGCTAGAGAGGTAGACATCCAGATACAAGAAATCCAGAAGACACCTGTAAGATACAATATAAAATGAACATCACCAAGGCATATAGTCACCAGACTGTCAAAAGTAAATACTAAAGAAGAGATCTTTTCTTTTTTGAAGATAAGAAAAGTTTTTAATGTATTCACTGTTAGTTCAGAACAGTATGGAGAGAAGAAAACCCCAAAACGTCATGATTAATACTGAATCTGTTGAGACTTCAAGTCAGTGAAAGCATCTCAATTTAATGGGAATTTGCTGGAAGTATTTGATGTGGTAAGTTGTATCAAACCACAGCCAAGTTACAGTCATTATTACTATAAATAGTGACAATCAAGAAATCACATCAACATGTTCTAAATAAAATATGATGGTTATACCAATTTGAGAATAAATTGTTCCAACTCATATTCTTGGTAAACAATCTAAAAGGACCTGTATGTATTGATAGATCACTTTGATTAAAGAATAAAATAAATATTTTAAAAATTTGATTCATATATTGAGATATAATAATTTATGTTACAGTAACAGTTGCAAAATATTTTTAATATCATTCTTTCTTCATAATTTCCAATGGTACATCTGGAAACTGAATGAGACAAGGAATGATGCTGCATTATGTGGAGATATTTTGCATATGTTTAAGACATTTGTATCCCTGGACCAAGTCTTCCAAGAGCTATTTGCATCCCTGGACCAAGTTTTCCAATGCCCAGCAATGTTGACAACCCAAATCATCCCCTACATTCCAGAATGCTCCCTGGGGTCCCTACAGTTTCTTTGTGAACCATTTGTGTGTTCAATATTTAAAAGCAGAGGTTTGGTTACTAAAAGTCAGGCTTTGGATGTCTTAACTTCAGGAGAGTTGGCCAAGGATTTATATTTTCTTGTAGGTCTATTAAGCTTCCTCCTTCAAGGAATATACAGTTCTGTAATATTATTAATCCCCTCAACTTATAAATTCAAAGAGGCAGTGACTTGCTTAAGATCACAAAGAAAGTAAGTAGACATGCCAGGATTCAAATCCAGTCTAACCCCTGAATCTTTTACTATGACCACATTCCTGTGGGAGGAATAATTCCATTGTTTCCAACTCCCAGAGGCATAGATACACAGAGTCAGTATAGGGTCGTGTTCATACTGAGAAAAAAAAAAAGTTTTAAAGGGAGCTAAAGTTTGCATGCAAAGGAAATTTATTTGCCAGTAACAGACCTCTCAGCAGAAATTTTATAAGCCAGGAAGGATTGAGGGTTTATTTTCAGCTTTCTTAAAGTAAAAATTCCAACGAAGAATTTAATATCTCACCATACTAAGCTTCATAAGTGAAGGAGAAATAAAATTTTTTCCAGACAAGCAAGGTAAGGGAATTTGTTACCACTAGACCATACTTACAAGAGATCCCTAAGGGAGTTCTAAACATGGAAACATAAAAACAATATCTGCTACCACAGAAAATACTAGTACATAGTCCACACCCTACAATGCAGCCATGCAGTGGAAACTACAGAGCAACCTCTGACAACTTCATGATCGAATCAAACCCTACTTTAAATTTTTAAAAACAAAAAGTCTCAAATGTTTTCATTTTGATTACTTCCCAGATAAATGCATTGACTAAATTCTGCTTCACACATTCTGCTTAAAACCTCTGAGCACACTGCGCATTTTTTTGCTTCTGCATTCACTAATTCCTTTCCATCTTTGTCCTTTTCTCTTTATTTTCTACTTGTTATTTTTCAGGATTCAACTAAAATATCATCTCTTCTAGGAAAACTTCCATAACGTTTTCCCCCTAAGCTGGTGAGGTTTATTCACCCTGGTTCTGAGTAAATTTCACTGCTATTTTTTTTTTCATTTTATTTGATATTGTTACAATGTTGTCTGTTCATGCATGAGGTCCACTAAAGAAAAAAATAAAACTCTATTTTTCTTCATATCACTTTACTTCTGACATCAAAGTGTGATAGTTTCCCACACTAACCAAGTCTCCAAATTTCAATGGACACCAACTGGGTGTTCTACAATATAACTAAATCCTGACACTAAATGTTGAGTCAGTGCAGAACACACAGGTTAGTGGCTGAGTCCCATAAGACTGCTCCCCACTCACAACTTCAGATGTCAATCACAAGTCCCAGGTTGTCAACTATACTTTTGACCAAATTGCTACCAATTGGCAATTCTCATAATTCCTCTTCCTCAGGTTCTGTAACTTGCTGTAATGGCTCATACATCTCAGTGAAACATTTTTCTGTCTTATAATAAAGGATATTACAAAGCATACAGAGACATAGCCAGATAAAGGGGCACATAAATTAAGGTCCAGAAGAGTCCCAAACATAACAGTTTCTGTCTCTATGAAACTGGGTTGTACCTTCTCCTAGTACATGGATGTGTTAACCAAGCTGGAAGATCTCTGGATCACATAGCAGTTTAGGGATTTTTATGGAGGTTTCATCATCTAAGCACCATAAATTATAACTCAATATCCAGCCCCCTTTCCTCTCTGGAAATGGCTGCAGGGGTGAAGCTGAAAATTCCAATCTGAGCATGACTTGGATCTTCTGGTAACCAGCTCCCATCCTGGAGCTATCCAGGAACCCACCAAAAGTTGCCTTACTAGAACAAAACATCTTCCTTATTACCAAATAAACTCTAAGGAATGTAAGACCTCTGTGTCAGGAACTGGGGCAGACACCAAATATATATTTATTATTCCACATTCACCTAGCAATCTTAAAGCTCCATAAGAGCAGAGCCCATGTCTTAATTACTGAGCAGGTGTTATAAAAGATATTAATGTTGCAAAAAATATATGTCTGTTGAAGAGCAGGATTCATAAACCAGTCATCCTTCCTCAATAATGCTACATTTTCATGCTACAAAGAAGCTAATAGCCTTACTCAAAACTTCTTCCAATAAATAGTAATAGGATCACAGGTACTTCTGAAGAAACAGATACATTCTGTAGCTATAAACTGCTTATCATATAGCAAATTTAATCATACATAAAAAATACATAAGCAATAACTACTGCCTAATGAGGGAAATCATTTCTAAATAGTGTCTTCATATAAAACTCCTATAAATTGATTGAATTCACTATTGATTATCCTTTGGAAATTCTGTCTTCAAATTATTTAGGAGTCAGAGGTAATACATGCTGAGAATATAATTAGGATTAATACAGAGAGAAAGACATGATTAACAGACCATCACCTCATAGTTGCAGCTGGAGGCCATTATTCTGAGTGAATTAATGCAGGAACAGAAAACCAAATACTGCATATTCTTTCTTATAAGTGGGAGCCGAACATTGAGTGCTGATACATACATAAATATGAAAACAATGGACACTGGGGGCTGCTAGAAGAAGGAGAGGGAAGAGGCAAAGTTTGAAAAATTAACTATTGAGTAGTCAGTACCTGAGTGTTAGAATGAATTGTATGTCAAACCTCAGCATCATACAATATGTCCACAAACAAGCCTGCATATGCACATTCTGAATCTAAAATTAAAATAGAAATTATAAACACAGAAACATACATTTTAAAAATGTTTAATTGGGCATCAGACCATTAGGATGCAAGGTTACAGTAAAAATCTTAAAGAACTGAATACAGGCTGGGTGTGGTGGTTCACACCTGTAATCCCAGCACTTTCAGAGGCTGAGGCGGGTGGATCATGAGGTCAGGAGATTGAGATCATCCTGGTCAACATGGTGAAATCCTGTCTCTACTAAAAATACAAAAAATAGCCGGGCGTGGTGGCACATGCTTGTAATCCCAGCTACTCAGGAGGCTGAGGCAGGAGAATCACTTGAACCCAGGAAGCAGAGGTTGCAGTGAGCCGAGATTGCGCCATTGCACTCCAACCTAGTGACAGAGCAAGACTCTGTCTCAAAAAAAAAAAAAAAAAAAAGAACTGAATACGTTTGTGCTTTATCTCCATAATTGCCTGGAATTCCAAATAAATGTTATCCCAAGAAAAAAAATAAGTAACTTTTTAAATGGGCAAGTTTTACATGTTCCAAATGTAGCATGTAAAAATGAAACACATAGGAGTTTTGGGCTATAGGTTTTGATGAATAATACTGTTACAAATAAAAGCATGTGTAATACATTAAAAAATTTTTAAAGCATTGCATGTAATCTGTACTGTTATTTGACTAGCTAATTCAAAGAAAGTTGTTGTTTTATAAAACTACACTGGGATGCTTTTAGAGGACCTAAACAGTTGCCTTGAAATACTGATTTTACTGTGCCTAAATTTTTTCATGTACGTGATTACATGACATTTGACTGCAAATATAGAAAACATATTCTAAAAAGCTACATATCTCTTTTAGAGTAAATTTGATAAATATCTTTTCAAAAAAGCATCATTTATTGGTGCCAAACATGGAAAATTTATCCTTGTTGTATATTCAGTGTTATTTCTCTCTCTTTCCCTCTCTCCCTCTTTCTCTACACACACACACACACACACACACACACACACACGCATTCACTCCTCATCAAAAATCCATGAAATAATTCTTTTTATCCTGTTTTTATGAAGAAAGGAAAAGAAACAAACTCAAATTGGTTAATACTGGAAAAAAAGGGATTCAGGTCCAAGACTTTCTCTCAGTCACTTTCTTCTTCACTTTAACTTATTATCTGATCTTGTAGGAATTGTAAAGGGATAAGGTAGCATTCTCTCTTTATCTGACGTTCTCTCCCTTTCCTTCTTGCCATCAGTCCATGATATGTTATTTCTGCATATATGACCTCGTCTCTTATTCGGAGAACATATCCCAACGTAAGGTGCTTTATTTTCTCTTCTCTATAACAATTTATGGATTATGTCTTAGTAATATGTTGCTGACTCTGGTCCTAATTCTCTGATACTTAAATTTTCACTACCTATCAATAATTAATAACCTCCCAAAAAGGAAAATACCAGGCCCGTGTGGTTGTACTAATACTTATAATTTTTACCAAACACTTGAGAAAGAAATAATGTCAATTCTCTATCATTCTTCCAGAAAACAGAAGCAGAGGGGACACTTACTAACTCATTTTATGTAGCCAAAATCACCCTAATATGAAAAACAGATAAAGACATTATAAGAAAGAAAAATTACAGACCAATATCTCTCATGAACATGAAACAAATCTCCTCATATTGACAAATCAAATCTACATATTTATAGAGTTATAATTATATACCACAATCAAATGGAATTTATTTCACATATGTAAGACTAGTTAGAATTGAAAAGTCAATCAATGTAATCCACCACATTTATAGGCTAAAGAAGAAAACCATATGGTTGTATTAATTGATGCAGAAGACACATTTCGCAAAATATAACATCCACCCATGATAAAACTCTCAGCAAACAAGGAATTGAAAAGAATTTATTCAACTGATGAGAACATCTAAACAAAACTCTACAGTTAACATCATACTCGATGATCAGAGACTGGATATTTCTGCCTAAGATTGGAAAGTAAGAAAACACTATTAAATAGTCTATTAAGAAAATAAAAGTCATGTAAACAAAATGAAGAAGTAAAACTCTCTCCTTAGCAAAATGGCATACTTATCTGTGTAGAACACACCAATGGGTCTACCCCCACAACAACAAAATCCTGAAACTAATGAGTGAAGCTAGTACGGGCACAAGATATAAGGTCAATATACAATAGTTAATTCTTCTTTTGCATGGCATGAATTATAATTTCATTATAATTTGAAATTTAAATAAAAATAATAATATTATTTAAAATTACACCACAAAATTGAAATAGGTATAAATATAACAAAATGTAAACAATACCAACAATTTGGAAACTACAAAACTCTGAAGAAATAAATAAAACAAGAGCGAAATAGACAGATATTCTGTGTTCCAGGATCGGATGCCTAGATATTTTTAAGAAATCATTTTATCCCAGCTCTATTTATAGAATCCATGCAATCTTAAGCAAAATCCTGAAAAGTAAATTTGTAGATATTGAAAAAGTGATTCTAACATTTATATGGAAAGGCAAATAACCAATAGCCAACACAATACTGAAGGAGAACAAAATTAGCATATATACCCAATCAAGAGGTATTATAAAATAATAGAAATCAAGGCACTGTGGTAATTGGAAAAATAAGAGAAAAACAGATTAATGGAACAGAACAGAGAGCTGAGAAACAGACCCACACATATATAGTCAACTTATCTTTGACAAAGCAGCAAAGGCAATTTAGTAGAGAAAGGATAGCTTTGATGGTAATACTAGGTGTCAACTTGACTGGATTGAGAGATGCCTAGATTGCAGTGCAGATGGCTGGTAAAGTATTGTTTCTGGGCAATAGAGTCTGTTAGAGTATTTCCAGAGGACTTTAACATTTGAGTCGGTGTACTGAGAGAGGCTGACCCACCCACAGTGTGGGTGGGCACCATCCAACTGGCTGCCATCACAGTTAGAACAAAGCAAGGATGAGAAAGCCTATAAGTTTTCTTGCTGAGTCTTTTCTAGCTCTCACTCTTCCTATGTCTGAGCCTTGCTTCTTCTTCTGCCCTTGGATATCAGACTTCAAGTTCTTCAGCCTTTGTACTCGGGGACTTGCACCAGAAGCCTCCCAGGAGCTCTCAAGCCTTTGGCCTCAGACTGAGGGCTACACTGTCGGCTTCCCTGGTTTTGAGGCTTTCAACTTGGACTGAGCCACTCCTAGCTTCTCTCCCCAGCCTGCAGATGGCCTACTGTGGGAATTCACCTTGCTATACTGTGAGCCAATTCTTCCTAATAAAATCTCTTTTATTTATACATATAGCCTAATGGTTCTGTCCCTCTGGAGAACTATGACTAATAAAAGACTTTCCAACAAATTATGTTGGAACAATTGCATGTCTAAATGCCAAAAATTATACCTAGACACGATTACACTTTTCAGTGAAATTAACATAAAATGAATTATATACTTAAATAGATGAAGTAATGACACTTCTAGAAGACAGACATGACCACTGGTTTGGTGATGTTTTTAGATGAGATACCAAAAGTACAATTCATGAAAGGAAAAAAAAAGTGATAAGTTGCACTTTATTAAAATTAAAAACTTCTATGTCATGAAAGACATTTTAAGACAATGAAAAGACAGTTTAAAGACAGTAACACCTGTATCAAAAATATAAAGAACTCTTAAAACTCAACAACAGGAAAACAACATATTTTTAAAATGAGCAAAATATCTGAACAGATATTTCAGCAAAAAAGATATGCAAGTGGCAAATGAGTATGGGAAAAGATGTTCAACATGATTTGTCATCAGGGAATTTTAAGACAAACCAACAATGAGACAGAATTATATAACAACTCAAATGCCTACAATTAAAAAAAAATGACTTTATCAATTAATTGCTGGTGAGGATGGGAGGCAACAGGAACTCTCATTCATTGTTGCTGGATACAGTCACTTGGTAGCTGTTAGTTTCTTACAACACTAAATAATCTCATAACAGTCTAGAAATCACACTCCTAGTTATTTACCCAACTAATTAAAAAATTTTTGTCCCCACAAACACCTGCACACAAATGTTTAGAACATCTTTATTCATTATTGCCAACACTTGGAGGTAGCTAAGATATTTTTCAGTAGGTGAATGGTCAATAAACAAACTTTGGAACACTTTTATAGTGGAATATTATTGAGTAATAAAGATGTAAGCTTTCAAGTCACAAAAAGGCATGGATTAATCTAAAATGTATATTGCTATGTGAAAAAGAAAGACAGTAAGAAAAAGCTACATGCTATATAATTTCTATTATATGACTTTCTGGAAGAGGAATAATTTAAGAAAGAGCAAAAAGATCATTGGGTTCTAATGGTTCATTGGGAGGAGGGAAGGGTTAAATAGGTAAAATGTTGTGGATATTTTAGGATAGTGCAATTATTCTGTATTATACTTAATTTATGCATACATGACACAATGCATCTCTCATAACCCATTGAACTTTACAACACAAAGCGTGAAATTTAACATATGCAATTTTTTAAAATACATGGAGTTGAAGACTAGAAAGCACAATGTGACAAAGCAATCTAACCGTATTTCAAATGTATAAAACAACCTCATTGAGGGCATTGGGAAAAAATGGTGCTTACCTGGGTACCTCTGGAAATGAATGATAAAACTAAAGACAAAGTAAACTTAAACATTGTAACATACTTTATAAAAATTATTTCCCTACAGGGATGTGGGCAACAATTCTGATATTGCTATGCTTAGGTACTAAAGCTAAATAATTAAACAAACAGATGGTAGATGGTAAGAACCATGTTTTTGACTGTTATAGTAGAAATTTACAGGCAAAGAAGGGAGGAAATAATTGAATGATCTATGTGATATGGATTAAAGTTGGAGATGTCAATAAAAATTCATTTTTAGCTGAATATAGGAACAGGCACATATTGAAATATTTATAGATATTTGGATACATGAATTAATATGCACACATATATCTCATTTTTTCTCTCAGCACAGAGGGGCTAAAATGAACTATACCTCAGTAACAATGAGCATATCTAGGGCCTGGATTCTACTAACTCTGGTCTCTCCAAGAAAAAGAGTAATAGATCCTTGGATAAATGGCTGACTCTGGAATTATGGCAGGGAATATGCAAGATAAAGCATCTTTTGTTGCCAGGAAATAAGGATGTGCTAAAAACCAACCAACCAACAGCACTCAATGTTGGGAGTACACCACCTGGACACAGACACCAATTGAAAGCAGTAAGAATCTGGGCAACAAAATAATTTGGGCAACAAAATAAAGAAGTATTATAACACAAAGCCTAAAGTCAATATTCATGCGCCCATACTGATGTAAATAAATGACTGAATAAACAAATGCGGGAAAAGAGACAATTATCCCATGCAGAGAATTGCAATGCAGAAGAATAGTGCATGCAGTTACTCTACCCTCAAGGAAAGAAAGTATACCTTCTAGGTGTGAGCTGCGGAGAGTGCCTTTCTTCCAAAAAGTACAGCACAAAAAGGGGTAAGAGTGAATAACTTTACAGTGAAAAACCCTGACAAACACTGTCTCAGCCAGATGATCGAGTTCAACATCAACAGTGATAAGTCACGTTGCTAGTATGAACCCTTGATATGAAGGGATGAAAATAGCAATTTATCTCTGTGGTCTTTCCCCTGCAAAGGAAATCCATAACCCCAATCTAATGAGAAAAACGTCCAACAAATCCCAATAGAGTGACGTTCCACAGAATACTTGGCCAGTGCTACGTCAAAAATATCAAGGTTATCACAAATAAGAAAAATCTAAGAAACTCTCACAGCCAAGAGAAGCCTAAGGACACATGACAACTAATGGCTTGTTATATCCTAAATAGGATTTAGAAACAGCAAAAGGATATTAAGTAAAAGCAAAGGAAATTTGAATAAGATATGGACTATCTTATTCAATACTAATACTAATACTAATTAGTTAATACTAATGAATCAATATTGGTTCATTAACTGTAATAAATACACCATATTATTCTAAGATTTTAATAATACAGAGAATGAGGTATGGGGTTGAGGGAAACTGTATCTGTACTTATCTTTGCAATTTTTCCGTAAATGCAAACTTCTTCTAACAATTACATTTTATTAAAAAAATTCTAGTATTCAACACTTGCTAGTGGAGTCAGAATGTCTCTGTTTCAGATCACAAGAGAGTATCTGACCGAAACAGTCAGATATTGCAATATCGCAGTGCAATCTGGTTTCAATCAAAGTTATAGGTTTGTGGATACATAAGCATGTATATCATATAAATATGCAAATTCTGATTCGTAGGACCGGAGGCTCATGCACTTTAAGGGATTGCCTTTAAAAGATGAATGCAAAGCTGTAAATACAAAATTAAAATTGTACATATGTTAGGGTCCATTGGGTGCTAGTAAGGCCTATGAATGTGAGAGGTCCTGAAGCTTCATCTTTACTAGCATAATGGTAAATATGCCTCTATAAGTGAAGCTACTCTAATAGGGATTTGTACAAAGATCTGAGGGTGAGATAAACATTAGTATTAGAGAAAATGATTGATATTCATTTGTTTTTGATAGAGATCTTCCATTCAAAGGATCTTCCATTCACTGGAACTTTTTGTTGGTATCTCTCTTCATACACTTTTTTGTATTCTTTTTATAAAATGGTCAGTGATCAGGTGTGTCCACAAGGGAAGAGTCTCAGGAAAACAAAGTTTATGAAACTCACAGGTCCTAGAGAGGTGAGGTACTCCACACCACGAAGGGTGATACAGTTTGGATGTTCATCCACTTCAACTCTTTTGTTGAAATGTGATCCATCATCTTGGAGGTAGGACCTGGTCGGAGGTATTTGGGTTATTGGGGTGAATCCCTCCTGGATGGCTGTGTGTCCTTCTCTCACTCTATTACTTACCACAAGATCTGATTGTTTAAAGGAGCCTGGCATTTCTCTTGCTCCCTCCCTCTTGCCAGGTGATGTGTCTGTTCTTCCTTTGTCTTCTACCATGAGTGAAAGCTTCCTGAGTCCTCACCAGAAGCTAAGCAGATGCTGGTGTGAGGCTTGTATAGCCTGCAGTAATGTGAGCCAAATAAACCTTTTTTCTTTATAAATTATCCAGTCTCAGATATTCCTTTATAGCAATGCAAAACAGACTAATACAGAGGGCATCATGGAAAAGATAACAGGATGGTTCAGAGGCAGAAGACACCGGAGGAGAAGGTTCAAGTAACTTGAACCCCCTTATTGGGGTTTTTGTGGAAAAGGCAATGAGGATAGAATAAACAGGATAGGATTGGCTAGTGTGAATAATTTTGGCAGACTTTGAGATTTAAGGGTAATCTCTAGTTGCCTGGCAAGTGGCCATGGGATGATTAAGACAGGAATATTGCCCCGTGGAGTATAGGAGACAAATAGATGAGTGCCTCTGTGTTGGTTAATTTGCACATCAAAGATATGCTCCCAGCTAGACCTGTTGCTATCCCTAAGAACTGATTAGGCACAGGAACGGAAGCTTCTCTTCATTCAGACATGTATTTTAAGATGTTAAAAAATAATATACAGGAAATTAAGAAAACTAATTACAATACACATTTGCACCAACACACATACACCCAGACATACCCACACACAACTAGACTTGACTAATTTTTTTTTCATTACAAGTTTCTTTGGATTACTGCTGAGTGCTCAGTTCCTGATATTTAGCATATATTCAGTACATTTCCCCTAACCTGGTACAATGAATTTCTCTTTGAATCCATGAAAATATAGAACTCAGAGCATGATGGAGGGGTTGGCTTTTTATGAAGTTTTTGATAGAGATATTCCATTCAAAGAAACAGAAGGGAGGGCAACAAATTCTAGTACAGAGCCTAGTGGTTGTTTATTGGGTACAAGTAGGAGGAAATTTCTCTTTGTTTCTATTTTATTATTGGATTATGACTTAAATGGTTAGCTAGGAGTTAGGATAAGAAGATTGGTGTAGGAGCTTTCAGGAGGAGACATGGAAATACGTGAAGTAATTAAGGAGAGTGGGATGAGAAAAAATAATAGAAATGTATAATTGGATTGCTGAGGGATATTGCATTTGTTTGGCGTTTATAATCACAACATTAAAGAAAGACTCTCACACTTGTGCTTCTCTGCAGGGAGGATCCCTGCTTAGTGCAGTCATGAGGTGTGTTGTAAGTAGGGATATTTACCAGATGAGCGTAATAGAAAGAAAGCAAGGCAAAGGGGTTAACATGTTTGTGAAGGAGTAGATAGAGTGACAGATCTTACTGAACTACTGGGACTTCTACTCACTCTCCAGTTTTTCTGGACCTCTTAGTTTTAATCTTGCTATTTATTTCTCCTTGAAATAATTGCTTATTTGAAAAAGTCGTGCTTAAAGGCTCAGGTTAAATGTCACAATTTCTTTGTTTGCTTTCCTATAGTCCCACAGGCCTTCATCACAACATTTATAATAACAATTCATTGTAATTATCACATTGTATATTCATTATTTATACGACCTTTCTAATATTTCTTTTTTTCTTTTGAGATGGAGTTTTGCTCTTCTTGCCCAGGCTAGAGTGCAAAGGCACGATCTCGGCTCACTGCAACCTCTGCCTCCTAGGTTCAAACGATTCTCCTGCCTCAGCCTCCCGAGTAGCTGGGATTACAGGCATGTATCACCATGCTTGGTTAATTTTGTATTTTTAGTAGAGATGGGGTTTCTCCTTGTTGGACAGGCTGATCTCAAACTCCCAACCTCAGGTGATCTGCCAGCCTCGGCCTCCCAAAGGGCTGGGATTACAAGTGTGAGCCACAGTGCCTGGCCGATATTTCTTACACATAGTCAATACTGATTATAATTATATCCTCACTATCAGTATTTCTGAATATTAGTTCCAACACATCCTGAGAATACCAAAATCCGTGAATGCTCAAGTCCCTTATATAACAAGGGATTGTCTTTGCATAAAACCCATGTATACCTCTTGTAAACTGTAAATCATTTTTATATTACTTATAATACCTAAAGCAATGTAAATATTTGCTACACTCTATGTTTAGAGAATAGTGATAAGAAAAAAGTGTATACATGTTCAGTACAGATGCAACCATCAATTATTTAAAAAAAATTTGATTCACTATTGGTTGAATCTGTGGATATGGAAACCCACGGATGCAGAGAGCCAACTATATATTGATATTGTTGTTATAATTATTAAAACTATTGTCATTCACTATGAAGAAGACACTTTTTCTTCATATATTTCTTTTTCATTTTTACCCCCTTTATTAGAATGAAACTCTATTTACACTAATACTTTTTGTCTTGCTCACCAAAATAATGCCTGCCTCCTCTCATAGCAGTCACTCAATTCATTCTAAATTAAATGGTTAATATATGAGTGTGTGAATGAGTATCTTCAGGGAATGAATGTCTTTCCTACCATTTGTGAATTACTGAAGCTTAGCATCGTTTCTGTTATTTTGAAGGCTCATAATATATGCTTGCTTAATAAGAAAATAAACTTGTTAATCCTGTACTGTACATAAAACTTGACATTGTTGATATGTATTGACTTGCGCAGTGAGCCTTTCCTAAGTGCACCAACAGTGAATTTCTTTGTTGGTAATCCATTCAATGTAGTAATATAGGTTTAACTCTCTTGATGTTGTAGATTGTTGTTTTTGAAAGAGTATTAAGGAATTCTCAATAACTGCTAATTCTCAAGCGCTATGCTTTGAAGTGTTTAGGGATTAAATATGAGGACCTACAGTATCAAATGCAGTATTTCTTTTTAGAAAGACTTATTTTTGGTTGGCTGAAAACACCTGGTGAGGGGAATTGTAACTTTTTCTCAAATCTTCTTTCAGAGTAATCTAAGTACAATTCAAATTTCAGTTGTCATTTTAGTCATTATCTTTAGGAGGTAGGCACACTTGAAAGGCTGTATGCAGAATAAGAATACATGAATAGGAAATACTGCAGAGAAAGTAGCAGTACTCACAAACTAAATATCTCTAATGAATGACCAACTTTTATTATCTCTGTGAAGGCTGCATAAATGATACTTCAGATTTGATATATAATCTTTCCATTAGATACCTTATTCCCACTTAGAGTGGATAGGGTACCTCACTGGGAAAACCTGCAATGGGAATGACCTTTATGTTACCTAGAGTTGATCTCATGGATAATTATCTTAATTATTACAGAAAGTGCATTTCTACTGTTGGCCATAACTACTCCTGTAGACATAAAAATGCCTTTATTGTTAATCTCCAACATTGTGAGTACCTCACAAGCAGTGCAGAAAAGCTCTAAAAGCCTGATAAGAATTCTTGACGGTGAGCATAATAGTGATGTGTACTTAATGAGGAAGTAAAACTCTCCTGCAAATTGGATTCTGGTGTCTTTAATCAATCAGTGGAGACCACAACACTTGTATCTTGAAATCCGGGAAGAAACATATTTTCCAGACAGATGGATGTTTTCAGCAAAAAGAGATAAAAAATTGAAGTGATGAAGATTCTGTGAAGCTTATGATCAACTAAATATTTAAGATTCTCTTTTGTACAAAGATTTAGAGATTGGTTTAATATGTTTTCAAACATATATACTTTATAAATTATTTCTCTCCTCATTTTATTTTTATTTTTTTCTGCCCCACTCCTTTTTCTCTCTTCCATCTCCGTAGTTGATAGGACCTGAATTTGAAACACTTCATAAATTACCAAGTGTGTGACCTTGAGGTAGTTATTTAATCTTAATGAAATTTAGTTTTCATACTTTTAATAGCAAGATTTTCAATTGAACAAGGTTATTAACTTTCACAAGTTCTCAAAAATTCAGAAAGAGAGAAACCTAATCTTGATCAGGTACTGAACACAGCAGTAAGTATACAAAAATGAAGAAGGTGTGTCTTTCTCCTAAGGGGAGAAGTGGATGTGCAGAATGTCAAATATTGTGGGATGTGAGTGATTTCATTGTGCACAGAATAATAGTACATTTGGTTTGAATTTTGCCGGTGTACAAGCTCTTACCCTCTGTAAGTTTCATTTGCCATGTGAGAAGAATAGTTACACTTCACAGGGCCTTTAGGAAAATTAAACTAGTCAACACACAGAGAAGCATAAATCATTATAAAAATGTAGTGGATTATTGTGATAGAAACATAAATACACATACATTTGTTCTTTCTTGTGAAAGAACAAATAAGGTGTTGCAGATTTGTGTTGTTTTTCCAGGAGACAGCCTACAAGATGGAGATTAGCACTCAGGATATTTACTAAAGGAGTGTTTTGAAGATTAACAACTGTGGAAAGGAAGTGCAAAAGCCAAATCAGGTCAAAGCTGAGAGCTGCAGTGCATCCCCAACATTGACCAAACTCATAGAGAAGTCTGGAGCTGGGATGTTCCTTTAGAGTTGGGGTGAGGAGGTGCTTTTTATACCCACAGTTTGATTAGTTGTTAATATGATGTCCCCCACCCAAAATCTGATCTTGATTTATAATTCCCATAATCTCCATAATCCCCATGTATCAAGGGAAAAACCAAGTAGAGGGTAATTGAACTATGGGGGCAGTTTCCCCCATGCTGTTCTCTTAATAGTGAGCATGAGATCGAATAGTTTTATACCAGGCTCTTCCCTCTTCGCTCTGCAATTTTCCTTCCTGTCACCTTGTAAAGAAAGTGCCTTGCTTCCCCTTCGCCTTCCACCATAATTGTAAGTTTCCTGAGGACTCTCCAGCCATGCTGAACTGTTAGTCAATTAGATCTCTTTCCTTTGTACATTACCCAGTCTCAGCCAGTTTTTTATAGCAGTATGAAATGGGCACTTACAGTCTTTTGATGCAGGCTGCCTTTGAAAGGAGGCATAAATTTGGGCAAGATTTTTCTTAAACTCAGTTGATCCTTCAGTGAGTGCTGATAACTGACAGACATCTTCACTTAGCACTCCTAGAAGCTGGGAAAATAATTTTAAATTCCAGACAGCAGATCAAGGTGATCCAGCACACAAGGGAAAGCATTTGACTGTTCTAATTAGGAAAAAGAGGTTGTAAAAGGCTACATAGAAAGAGGGACTTGTTTAATTTTTGCCTTAAATTTAGATTTGATAATTCTATAACTTGTATTTACACACACTCACGAACACATATAGAATCAACTCTATAAAAAGCAGACATTTTATGTTTCATCTTCTGTTTCTTAATAAGGCAAAAGAGAGAGTTAACAGATGAAACATTGCATTTGAGTACTTTTTCTCTCCTGAAGAGGTAATTTCAACTGATAGGATGATAGCTTTTTATGATATATCTGTATTGCTTCTCTGACATCATTTACACTTGCAAGTGTGAAGTGTTTTCTGAAGGAAATTGCTATTAGCTCATCGACATACCCAGAGGTCACTGATAAATACTGAATATAACAATTTTTGGAAGAGTTAGCACAACAGTTTATGTTTTTATCCAAGGGCAACTGCAGAAATTTGCTTTAGTGTTGACTTAACTGCTTACTGATGTCTTTTTTTTTTCTTTCAAATGACTCTGTAACTGATGATCTAAAATTTCTATCCACCTGTGGTTTGCAGAAGATATGCTTCCAACAGTATTTCCTTTTTTTTTTCCCACCAGTTGTTAAATGATCTTTATTGAAATATTTTCCTTTGTGCTTCTTAACTATCTGGGCATTCTGCAACACCACTGTTGATGTCATCTGTGATGTCATGAGGGTTTTGGCTATCAACATTACAGCCCACAGACCGGACAGTCCCCGGGATCTCTTTAATGGTTCCAGAGAGTTCTCTGGCTAAAGATCGGTGCCACATCTGCCGAGCAATGTTGACAATCTCATTGAAAGTGACATTCCTGCTGTGTTTAATGTTTTTCTGTTTCTTTCTTTCTCTTGGTAGTTCCTTGAGGGCTTTGGTGATCAGGGCAGAGGCAGAAGGCACCACCTCAATCTGGGCCTGTCTGTTCTGAATGGTCAGTTTCACTGTAATCCTCAGGCCCTTCCAGTCACCCGTTGCCTTGGCAATGTCATCACCAACCTTTTGTGGAGACAGACCCAGGGGGCCGATACTGGGGGCCAGCGCAGAAGTGGCACCGACTTCACCCCCCGGTGCACCTCAGGTATATGACTGTGATCTCGTTGGGGTTGAACTTGGGCAGCATGGTGGGAGGCCAAGGTGCAACTTTCTTCAGTCGTCCCGAATCTGGGTTCATCCGACACCAGCCACCAGCAGCATTTTCTAATACACGTTTCTATCACAGACTAGTCTTTACAAGCTGTTAGGTCACGTGAGCACTATGACCTTGTGCTTTACAGGAAACTTAATTCCAAGGAAGGAATTCATTCAACCTATCTCATCAATGGCATTTTATAGGATTTCACAGCATTTCTGTTTTTCACTGACATACCTATTTTATTAGCACATATGTAATAACGTGAGTACTACCTCATTAACTTCAGGTTAACCAACAGCCATTTTACTTGGCAATTAATGGACAGGAGGAAACAATTTCCCTTTATTAAAAATCCTACACTTAACTACTGTTAGACCACATGATTTCCAACTGACACTGGGATATCTTGTTTGAGTCGCTAGAAATGTTTGCTCACATTAGAGGACCTAGAACGCAGACCTGATTAAGCAGAACAACAACAACAACAACAACAACAACCACAACAAGACATTGAAGACATACCATCTAGGAAAAACCCAATGGATTAAACTCTTATTTTAGCAGAAACGGACAATTTATTTAAAGGTAGGTATTAGTTTATCTAAATTGGAGTAAATAATGACAACTCAATTATATTCACAGATTGGTATTCTGTGGCTCCCTCCATTCTTGGGGATCCTAGCCTTTCTCTAGTTTATCTCAAGGCTGTAAGACTTATTTTTATAATATTAATAATATAGCTACTGTCTTTAGAGCACTAGTTTATAAAGCACACAGCCCAGTGGCTGACATTTCATAATCCTCACTAGTGCCCTATGTATTTGATGATACAAAGGTGAGAATACTGAGAGAAAGTAGTTTGGTAACTTTTCTAAAATCCTTTAGCATGGCATGCATTTTACTGTCAGATACACAAAAATGTGAGTCTCAGCTTTGTACTTTCCTGCTGTACAGAGACCATTCCTTTTGGCTAAACTGTTTCTCATTTATTTTCTAATTATTCACAATGACTTAAAAAAAAATACTGTCAATGCTAAACATAGAAGCTATATCTCCAATGCAATTTAAAGGCACCCCTGCAGCTGGGACCCATCAGTGTTGTCACAACTGCTAATGCCTGGGGTCATGAACACTGATATTAGTAAGAATGCCACCGTTTCATCCCTGTAAGAACTCACTGGCTCTGTCCAGCAGCGATACTTTTTACTTTTGTTGCTCAGAATGATTAAAAATATGCTATTAGGTTTTTTTGCATTTGAATCTCCTCTTGTATGGAACTGGAGGTGAGGTCTACCAGAGTATTCTTCACCAAGACAATCTGCAATAAAGTTATATCTAGAAGTGGAGGAATCTCAGAGGAATCAAGGCATTCTTTATTTGTCCTATAAATATGGTCCCTACTGGTGTGCTCCAAGAGTCAGCTCAACCTCAGGTGCATCTCCTTAGGTCTTTAATAATGTAGCCTGCTACAGTGGCCAGATATGAAGATGAAACACTCACTGGTATCCAGCAAACTGAATTAATTAGCTAATATCCTCTTATCTTAAAAACCAAGACATCAAATCAGGGCAAAGCTAAAGAATCTGAGGACCTAATATGGTAGAAATTTGTCTCTAGATCTGTGAAATATAAAATAAAATAGTTAGATTGGCTCTCCTTTGCCAGTCTAAGGCCCACGTACCAACTATGTATTTATGACTAAATTGTCAAAAATAAATTTACCTTCTAATGCCACTGTCTCCATCTTGATTACAAAGAAAATGGTCCCTCTGTGATTATTGATCTTTTAAGTAATGAATTGTAGTGTGTGTGTGTGTGTGTGTGTATGTGTTGGAGGAGACAGGAAAGGAAGATAATCTTGAAAAACAAATATGAACATTGAAGTTAGACAGACTTGATTCTCCTCAATGTGAACTTTATATGATATAGTTATCAATATATAGACAGAAACCTAAAATCCTGAATTCTTTCTCAGATATCTATATAACTAGCTCTATGAATTTGGGGAAACTATATCACCTTTCCAAGTATCATTTGTAATATATACCTAAATAGGAAAGTTACTGTGAAATCAGAGGGTTAAGCAAGATAAATATTTACCAGTAAGCATCTATACTCACTCAATAAATAGATACTGGGAATGTCTGTACTGCTTCTTAAGAGACAGCTGTCTAGACCCTTTGCTGACTGTTTATCCTTGTCCCCAAGTACCTATGTGAAGTCTTTCTTTATGTTAAGATGTGCTGAACCACTCCATTCACATTAGCCAGGATATGGAATAAACTAAGTATATATCAACAGATGAATAAAAATGATATATATGTATACAAAATGGATATTATTCAGCTGTAAAAGAATGAAATTCTGTCATTCTTAACAACATGAATGAGCCTGGAGGATATTATATTAAATATTAAATGAGGTAAGTCAGGCAAAGAAAGATAAATGTCACATGTTTTCACTCATATGTGAGAGCTAAAAAAATTTCAGTTCATATAAGCGGAAAGTAGAATTGTGATTATGGGAGACTGGGGAAGGTTGGGGATTGGGGAGGATTGAAAGAGATTGGTTAATGGATAAACAATTACAGTTAGATGAGAAGAAGTATTTCTAATGTTTTGTGGCACTTTTGGGTGAATATGATTAACAATAATTGGGTGTAAATATTCAAAAAGGTTTTGAATGTTTACAAAAAGTTATAAATATTTGAGGTGATGGACATGCTGATCACCCCAATGTGATCATTACACATTGCAAGAATGTATAAAAATATCATTCTGTATTTAATTATGTACAATCCTTACACGGTATCTAAAAATAAGAGGGAAAAATGCAGTGAATCAATCTTTAGCATTTTTTTTTTCTTATCCAAAAACCAGTATTAGATTACCAAACCAGCCAAGTAAACATGCTTAGTACATCAAAAAAGCAGGTGAGAGATATATCCAGAAAGTTGACAGAGGCCTATTAACCCATCATATTTTATTCATGATACTGCTGATTAAACTGCATAGCAACATCATCTGGGAAGCTGAGAACCCCCAAGAGAAAGTGCGGAGTTCCACTCCAGGTCAGGAAAAAGATATAATCAGATAGAAAACCACTCTGATGATTCTTCTTTCACATTTTCTTGCATTGTCTTATTAGAGGTATCCTAGCTGTAGAAAACTGACTAGCCTAGGTGAGGGAGGGATTAGATAATTAGTCATTGAAATTCTGTGTTGTACTCATAACCTACAGGGGTAAAAAGGGCATGGAAAGAAAAATTACTTATAGGGAGCACAGATAAAACCATTGTACGTTGACTTTGAAAGAATTATAATACAATCAGAGCTAACAGATAATTATAGTCCATTAAGCTAATGAGTTAATTATTACATTAATTGTCAGGTTAATAGAACTCCAATATGGAATTTTAAAGTCTGCACTTAAATTTCCAAGAAATAATATATTACATCAAGAATTTTCTCCAGATAATGTATGTGTACAAAAATACAATTTGTTTTCTCCATGGAGAATTCCTGATTGAATTTTGACTCCCCTTTGATCAGTACTTTGGAAACACTTAAATACGACAGCATAATAGTCAACAACAATATGTAATAATTACAAATAATTTTTAAAAAGTAAACATGGGATTTGAGCTATAAAATCACATGTGTTTTAAACTTGATTTTTGTTTATCAAAACATAATTTGAGTAAAGACGTCATTTGTCTCATTTTGATATTTGTTGCTTTTTTCATTTCTTTTGAGGACAAATCACATTCAGTTTAGCATGGGACAAATCATTCCAACATGCCTTACATTTTTTTCTCCTCCTTCCAGCTGCCTTACGGAGAATGCAACCTTGTGTAAGTAATTTCTGGACTAACAGTGTTGGAAGTACGATTAGTTAGAAAAATTATAGGCTCTCTAGTTTCAGAGCAAACATTTTAATATTTCAATTTAATTTGAAATATTTCACTTTCATAATTTCCAGGTAGATATTTTCAGAATTGAGTTAAGTTGTAGGACAACAGCTACTTCTGCAAAATTGATTAGTGTAGGGAAATAACCCCCATACATTTGATGTCCTATGCCTTTTGTGAATAGAGATATTTCATTGCCTAATGTTGCCAAAAGTTTATATGTTGCAACCCTAATTCTAATGTAACAGTATTTGGACATAGAGCCTTTGGGATATAATTAGTTCATGAGGGCAGGACCCTCACAAATGGGATTACCAGTTTTCTAAGGAGAGAAAAAGAGAGATAGCTAGTTTTCTTTCTGCCATGTGAGAACAGAAGGAGAAGTTGGCTGTCTGCAAACTAGGAAGTGGGCCCTCACCAGACACTAGTTCCACCAGCACCTTGATCTTGAAGTTCTTGGACTTCACAGTCTCCAGAACTGTAAGAAATAGATGTATGATGCTTAATTTACCCAGTCTGTGATACTTTGTTATAGCAGCCTAAACTGACTAAGACAGAAATTGCTACTGAGCAATGGGGTGTTACTGCAACAAATACCTAAAAATGTGGAAGTGGCTTGGGGACTTGGAATGGGTAGAGACTGAAAGAGTTTTAATATAAATGATAGAGGATGCTGAGACTGTCATGAAGGGAATTTTAAAAGCAATTCTGGAAAGGGCTCAGAAAGGAAAGAGAGACCTGCAGGAAAAGCTTTTGTGTTTGTAGAGAATACAGAAATAGTCATGCACAGATTGCTGGTAGAAATGTGGACAGTAAAGGCCATTCTGATTATATTCCAGAAAGAAATGAGGAATATGCTACTAGATAATAAAGTAAAGGTGATCTTATTATAATGTGGCAAATAATTTATCTGAATTGCCTTTGTCCTTCTAGTGCTGTGGAAGATAGAATGTGCCAGCAGAAAAATTGCATGTTTATCTTAAGAACTTTCTAAGCAATATGTTTTAGGAGCAGCTTGTTTCCTCCTGACTGATTAGGGTAAAATGCAAGGAGAGAGAAATGATTTGAAGTTGGAATTATTAAGCAAACAAAACCAGAACTTAACAATTTAGACATTTCTCAGCCTGTCTGTATTGCCAAAAGTCAGAAAATGTGTTCAGAAGAGAACACTAAGTCTGGGACCAAGCAACATTTAATTAGGAGTTTAGTGTGGATGTGAACTATGGACTCAGATTATTCACTATCCCAGAAGGAAAACGGCTAGTTTGGACTAAAGGGGAAGGAGACTGGAAGAAATCTAGGAAGGTTATTGAGGTGGTTGTACTTCCTGGATTTACAGAGCAGGACCATAGAGCTATTCAACTGTGGACATGTTCTATTATGCAGAACAATGGAAGAATGACCTTGAAGACAATTCAGAAATTATCTGGGCTGCCTTCTGGGTTTCAATAGCGGGGAGGGTGAAATTGCCTTGCTTTCAGCAGGATAGATAACTTTTGCCTAAAGCCAGGAGGGTGGTGTTAACCAAAACTGGGGGGGCTCAAGCCCTGACTGACAGAACATGAGAAGCCGGACCCCTACTAAACTGAGTTGTAGGTCTGGGGCCACTTCTCCAGTGAGTATGGAAGGTGGGATCAGAATCACCTTCTCCAGTAGTCTTGGAGAACTGAAAATGGAGCCAAAGGGCACTATTCTTAAGCCTTACCATCTTGTGGAGTTTGCCCTTCTAGATTTGGGACTTGCTTGGTACCCACTACATCTTCTTTCTTCTTTATTTTTCCCTTTGGAAATGGAATGTCTACCCTATGCCTATCCCACCATTGTAAGGCAGTTGCTTGGTTTTACAGTTGATATTGTGAAATATACAGTTCATCTTCAAGACTGTTTCCTGGCATACAACTTCTAAAATTCTTAGAAACTCCAAAGTGATGTCCTGGAGGGTCATGTGCCCTGGGAGGGGATGGAAGCTTCACACCTCTTCTCCTATGTCTTGCCCTATGCATCTCTTTATCTGTATCCTTTGAAATATTCTTTACAATAAACTAGTAAATGTGTTTCCTTGAGTTCTGTGAACTCCTCCAGCAAATTAATGAAACTCAAAAAGGGGATTGTGAGAACTCCAACTTGAAGCTGATCAGTCAGAATTTTTGGAGGCCCTGGTTTTTGGTGGGGATATTTTGGGTTTTGAGCCCCAAACCTGTGGGATCTGACACTATCTCCGGGTAGATAGTGGCAGAATTGAATTGAAGAACACCCAGTCAATGTCTGCTGCAGAACTGATTGCTCACTGGGTGGTGGGGAGAACACTTCAATCCCTGCATTTCATCACAGAATTCTTCTTCTGTGTTGACCGTCGAATTGACTGAAAGAATAGAAAAGACGGGATTCCCTACCACCTCACCCTGCCATCCCCAAACATAACGCATGGAAAGGAATCATGCATTAAGATAAATTGTACTTCTAGTCTCAATCATACCTGACTTAGATATCTAGAGGAGATTTTACTCTTAGACTTTAGAGTTTATGGTGAGATAACCTAAGACTTTGGGGGCTTTTGGAATGGAATAGATTTTGCATGTGAGAAGAATATAAATTTTGGGAGGCAGGGAACAGAAGACAATGAACAAATGTTTTTTTCTGAAATTCGTATGTTGAAACCCTGATCCCAATATGATGGCATTTGGAGGTGGGGCCTTTCGGAAATAAGAGTGGTGTTCTAATGGGTGGGATTATAAAAAGAGCTTCAAGAACTAGCAAGCTTGGATCTACTGGCACCTTGACTTTAAACTGCTGATAAAACAATAATTGCTGACACTTTTCTAAGTTCTCTGATTCATTTTAGTGAATAATTGAAATTGAATATGGATTGTGGAAACCCCTGAAATTGTAGATATCCTGGGTAAGAGAACTTCAGAAGAAGTAGATTAAACATAAATCCTGAAGCTATGACTAAATTGCATGGATGTGTTTTTTTTTTTTTACAGTTGATTTCAATGTTGTTCATAATTTTATACATTTTTTTGACTCATAACTCAACAATTGTCCTTTGATTAATCATTCTAACTCAAGATTAAATATAACAACTGACTCTCAGTTTAAAGCATCTTGAAACATTTCACAGTCCTCTTATAATTCTTTTTTTCCCAAAGATACCACAGTGCTTTAGAAATACTAATGATTTCTCAAAGCATGTCTTGACTGGTGACTTTATTCTACGTTTTACAAAAGTAAAAATAGAGAAAAATCTGTAGTCACTCTAATATTCACACTTAAAGTGTGAAACAGCTGCCAGAAGACTCAAGAAAGGAGCATGGTTTAGATAGCATAAGCTGGGCAAAACAGAGAACACAAGAGAGCATTTTATGGCCTAAATTTTGTAAATTACCCTTTCCGTAAAATGGCATCATTGAAAAAACAAAAGTATGTGTTTATCTATTTTGTTGTGCCCCAAAGATGCTGTTACATGTTATCTGAAATGAGATTGACAAAGAAGGGAAATATTATTCTTGAGCAAAAGGAAGTCACATATATGAGACCATAAACATTTGAAGTCACAAGAAGCTATAGGGAAGTTTTACATTTTCCCTTTTGTCTCTGAAGTTTCAGTAATGTTAGTCTATCATCAAGTGAACTGACACTAGACAGATTAACCAGAGGGCAAACAAACAGCAAACTCAATGTATTATGTGCATGGACACAGAAGCCACACACAAAGTGTAAGACTCAAAGAAGGGCCAGATGACTGAAGTCTTACACTTTGTGTAAGACTCAAAGAAGGGCCAGATGACTGTTCATACCAAACAGGAAAGGAATAGAGGCTTGGGGCTTCCTTGAAGGTGGTAACAAATTATGGGAGGATGAGGGGAGGAAAGGCATGGTGAGCAAAAGCTGTCTTGTCATGCAGATAAAAAGTCTCCCAGGTAACAGCCCTCAGAATGTATAGATGACTGCCTGTGGTCATCTCTGTCTGGGAAAGTGTCAGACTTTTATTCATAACTGGGAAGGTAAAGGGGCCTTAGAGAAAATACCTGCTTACATCTGCTCTTTACCCAACAAAAGCAGAGACATGTAAATTTCCTTTACAAAATGACAGGTTTTCAGAGCTACATTTACTGTTCCTCTAAATAACCAATTCAAATATGTCAAATAATTCCTTTCTGGGTGATATATTTTGGCCTCTCACAATGGATGCCATAGTATACCATACACCATTTTATACCACGCAGTTATGAAATGTTCCTTCAATAGTTGTTCCTATTCTAAGAATAACTGGACCACTAAGTATTCACATGCAGTATCGATTTTGGTATGTTTTGTTTTTGATCTCTGCTGCCATACTGAATTTCTTTCCAGACCGTTCTTCCATATTTCAATTTTGTCCAGGGAGAAGAAAAGAGTAAATGCTTTAGAGGTTACTTGAGAAAATGTTTTATGTCAGCTGGGCAATGTGAATGTTGTACTGCTTTCAAGATCACTGTCCCTCCACGTTCTCTGATATCTTTCTGAGTAGGACCACCAATTTCCTCAGCATTTAGGACACTCTGTGACTTCTCACACCGAGTAAATTCCTAATAATGGGCACCAAGAGGTTTTACAATCATGTGGGAAGTCAGACCCAGAGAAATATATTGCAAGGCAATTCTCCTTAAGCTACTCTGCAAGCAGCAGTCAAGACATTTTTTTTCCCTCATTTTTCAGCACCTACAAGAAATGTAAGAAAGAGAAGTGGCCCAGAGAATGCTCATTGCCATAGGCACCGAGAGAAAGACACAAAGATAATAGTTTCTGTCACAGAGCAGAACAGTCTGTGATGGCTTTTCTGCAGGAGTTACACAAGTGAGGCTAACACACTCTGCATGAGTTCTGTCACTTGTGTCTGCCTCAGAGATGCAGAGAAACTCATGAATACTTAGTTTCCAGCAACTGCCAAAGCTACCAAGCTCCACAGAAAGCAGTTAGGTAAGATGTCCTTGCCCATGCTGGCCTCATATCTCCAGGTGACTTTCAGGCACACATGATCAACATCAATGAGACCAAGTTCATTCATTTGCTCTGGGCTGCTGCTGTTGTTTCTATCATTGACTTTTAAAAGTTGATTTTAACTTCTCCTGCTTGGCTATATTATGTGACTGTTAATGAATTTAAATGCATTCTTGGAGCAGAGCAGGTTATTTGTAATTGATCATCTAAAAGTAAGAATAAACTCCAATAATGGGATGTCCTAAAGATTTACTTATCTGGCCCACTTTGCCTGCTCTCTGTTCTTTTCCTATCTGAGCTCTCTTGGGTGTACCAGACTTCTGATCTGATATTCACCTCCTTTTTCAGGGTTTTAAGGTTTTCATCAGATTTGGCATGTAGTCTTAAATTTTAATTAAAATTAAAACATGAAGTTTCTTGACTTATTTCCTAGAATGCCATTATTTACTTAGGTCTGTTAAGATTCTGGTTATATCAATGAACCAACATTCTGTAGAATTTTTTAGAAAGGGAAATCCTATGGCTACATCCTATACCTACTGAATCACCTAGAACCTGGGGGGATGGGTCACAACAATACGTCCTGTAGCAAGCCCTCCAGGTGATATGGGTGAGAGCCGTTTGGTTATTCACATTCTCCTGTAACCAACCCTAGGCCCAGAATCTAAGTATGTTTTTAGTATCTCAGCATTAGTCTTCCTTAGAGGGGCATAAGGACCAGACAGAATGTAGGCAGATGCATCTAAGTTGAAACAGGTGACAATGATCATAAAACAGAAGAATAAACATATGCAATTATCTTGAACTAAAAACTATATACACTAAGGCAAGCAGAAATTATTGCCTAAATCCAGCAAACTGATATTCATCTTAAGAGAGCATTTGCAATTAAACTCATTGCAAATTGCAAAAAAGTAGAAGAAATCAACTGCCTAATATGATTAGGAGTGATCTGTCACTGGAACTATTCAAGGAACAGTTAAGAATACTCATGTATGCATTAGGGTATATGTGGAAACAGGTGTTGCAGAGGTGTCTTGTCGCAATTTTCAAGTTGAACATCATTGGAACACAAAACAATTCAGTGTTTAAGAAATATAGGAGGTTGTCATCTCACTAGAAGTAGTTTTAATTAATGAATTTCTGAGACTCTCTATGAATGTTTCATGATTTCTTAATTGTAAAAGAGGAGTTAGAAAGTGTCTGACACGATAAATAAGTTCACATTTCTAAAATACTCATTTATATTTGTACTCAGAACGTTTCAGCATAGTCAAAAGAACCCAAAACATGAAGAAACTAAAAGAAACGTTGTTCCAAGAGGAAGTTCAAGGTGGTAGAGGACCACCTCAAAGAAATGAATGCATGAAGAGGAAAGAGACTACGGGGAGGAAAGTGAGAAGATGAGTGCATTTAGCATGAAATCTATAACATCTGACCTTTTGCCAAGATTATAGCCCATCTCAGAGCTCCATATTAAATTGGATCACTTAACATCAGTGCAGACACATCAGTAGGGTATCTTAGAATGGCCTTGTTTATTTCTCACATCCAAGTCAGGGAGTTGATATCCCAAAGAGATGACATAATAGCAGAAATTTAAATTCCATGTGAATATTCTCTAATTATAACAAAATAATTAGGCTATGTACCAATCCCTTTTAATCTGCCTTTATCAGTGTTGCCTTAGAGAGAAAGCAATGAATGCCCTCCCCAAAGGTAGCTTGAGAACTTTCACCTTCTTAGAGGTCCTCTTGTGACAGGTAGAGGTGGACTTCCAGCTCTAAAGTGGTGTGATCAAAGTGCAACCCTTCCAACTGAATAACTGAGTGACAGTCAGCAAGTTCCTTTACCATCTTAGCCATGAGATATGCATCTACAAAATGTGATAATACCTTCTGTAAGAGTAAATGAGGAGAAATGCATCTAGTTACTATGTGGCTGAGTAGAAGCCTCCCAAAAGGGAGTAAAAGTATGGATTTTCTTTCTTTCCAGAGCCTGATCTGAAGCCTTACTAACTCAGAAACATTATCCTTCCAGTGAATCAGTGTGGATGGATTTAGTATTTCTAACTCAAAAGAATACTCAGAAGAGATGAATATGTGGTACTGAATATCTGTGCTTTTATATATACTGTATATAATTGTCTAGAAAATTAAATACTGCCATCCATTGGCAAACTTATTTTAAGAAACAAAATTATGATCAGAAGGAGATTTTTATTAGAAATTAGGAGCAGGAGGAGGATATGTTATGTGTTCCTGCTTTCATGTTTCATGACAGCTGGATAAGAAAACACAGTTCAGTTGATTCTGCATAAAAACTCCCTTGAAACAGGACTAAAATATTTGCATTGCATTGTGCAAGGCCCTATCTTTGAATATATGCTGTGTACCTTGATATCCTTATTAATTATTTACTCCTTTCCTAAGCAACTATCCTCTGATTGTTTCTATTTAATAAAGGATACTATATGTTAATTTAAAAAGTGAAATTTGAGATAAAGCAGACATATTACAACTTGGTTCTGCTAACTATAAGTTTGTCACGTTGAAAAAAATAACAATTGGTATCTGAGTTTCATATATGTAAAGTGTTTTTAATAAACATGCCTGACTCACTGATTTGTTTGTTTGGAATAAGTGAAATAGTGGTGTTTTCCATTATGGTACTATTGTTGCTCCCACTTCATAGATTAGTAAACTCAGGTTTATAGAAGTTAAATGACAAATGGCATAGCTGATACTAAAACACTGCTAAGTACATGATTCAGGAATCAAACACAAATGTAGTGACCTAACAACTCACCTGCTTAACCACAATTCTATACTAGCAGGCTACTGTATCCAGTCTGTTAAAGTGGAGAATGAGCTTGACGGCATAAACTCTTCTGAAATCTTCTCAGCATTCATAGGAAGGGCTATAGTGAAGAAAATGTCCCCTATTTGGCATCTTCCTCAGTGCTAGACACTCACTTGTTTTTTGTTGGTTTCTTGGGTTTTCATGCTAAACTCCCTTGTTTTAACTACTTTTGTTCTGCCAGCAGATTGTGGCCATTATTAGGAAAAGCTCTTTCCTATTTTTAATAAGAGGAAACCATGTAATTGTTATGTTCATGTTAGATATAAATAAACTCTATTTTGCTTAGATTAATGGTAGCATGAGTATCTTCAACTTTCCCCCATATCCCTCCCACTTTTCTTTCCCGGAAACTCTCCCTGATCATCTCTGCTCTCTAGCCACCCCATCCCCAGTGTGTTCCTTAAGTGGTCCCAATGCTATGTGTAAAATGTGTGTGTATGACAGGTAGCAACTGCCAAAACCTGTGTGTGCAATTGCAATTCACATAAACCAATCCACCTGCAATCTTATCCAACTTATTTGGCTTTCTTCCTAGCCCTAGGTGTAATTTTGTTTCTGTGTTTGGCTTATGTATTAGTCTGTTTTGTGTTGCTAGAAAGGATTACCTAAAACTGGGTAATTTGTAATGATAGGATACTTATTTAGCTCAGGGATCTGCAGGTTGTGCTAGAAGCGTGGCACTGGCATCTGCTTCTGGTGAGGGTGTCAGGGAGCTTCCCATCACGGTTGAAGAGGAGTTGACATCACAAGGCCAGAGGAAGGAAGCAAGAGAGAGGAAGCAAAAGGGTCGAAAAGTGCCAGGCTGTTTTTAACAAATCAGATCTCATGGGAACTAGTAGCGTGAGAAGTCACTCGTTACCATGAGGACAGCACCAAGATGTTCATCAGAGATCTGCCCCTATGACCCAAACACCTCCCATCAGGCCCCACATCCAACACTGGGAATCAAATTTCTACACGAGATTTGGAGAAAACAGATGTCCAGACTTTATGAGCTTGCTTCCTTTTTTGCCTTGGACCCCACTTGTGGAGAAGCCTCTTCAATTCAGATAATTTTCTCTGGGTACTAATAAAGGTTTGTGAATTAAATCCAGTGTCTACGATGTCATCAGTTCACTGATCCAATACATTTCTGGTAACATCACTACCAAATCTCTTAGTCCATTACAAATATTGTTTAATTGCTCTCTTCTTATTCTTGCACGTTGTTCCTCATTCAAAAGGCTTTATGAAGACACCAAACCTAAAATAAATTCAAGCATTCGGGTATCACCTCAAAAACTATCTAAAATTCAACACCTTGTTGACATTTTCCTGCCCCAGAAATCCCTCTTTTTCTCATATTTTTGTTGAAGCTGCAAATCTGTTTCTTATTATCAAACATACATTTTATTCATATATTCATCAATTTCTGATCACCAATTATGCAATGGTACCAGATGACACAAAAATTAAAACATTGGTAACTTTAGTTACCAACTTTGAAATCTAATTAGATGGAAGCCATCAACTTTCCATGCTTTGTCTTTTCTTACTAACATTTACCTTATGATTTTTGTTTGCTTTTTTTTTCGTTTTAACTTGAATTATTGCCCAAGTTCAGGACTCTAATTTTTTACTTTATGGATATTTCAGTAGCTTCCACTTAGTTTCCATGAACTTCTGGCACAGACAGAAAGACAGAGACAGAAAAAATATCATATATAAACTCATTTCTTCTGTCCTTGAAAACACCCAGTAGTTATCATCAAGTATAGAATAAAATTGAAATTCTACTGTAATGTAATACTATTAATTCCAAACAATCCACCTGTCTAACTTTATGTTTTCCTACTTTGTAAATTACTAGCTTTTAAGTCTTTTCATTCTTAGGCTTTCTTGAACCAAGAATACCCTTTCTTGAATGCACATTAAAACCTTATTTTTAATTTTTTTCTAATATTTGATTTTGAAAAGTTTTAAACTTACTCTCCAACCTGACCAACATGGTGAAACCTTGTCTCTACTAAAAATACAAATTAGCTGGGCACAATGGTGCACACCTGTAATCCTAGCTACTTGGAAGGCTGAGGCGGGAGAATTGCTTGAACCTGGGAGGCAGAGGTTGCAGTGAGCCAAGATCATGCCATTGTACTCCAGCCTGCCTGGGCAACAAGAGTGAAACTCCATCTCAAAAAAAAAAAAAAAAAAAAATTGGTTCAAAAGACTTTACTAGAGAAGCTTTAATTCTCTGTCCCCCTCAAAACACATACACACCCACTTACATGTACAAACATACTCTAGATACAATAGATTTATTTATATCATAAAAACAGGGAATTATATCACGTTACCCGAAAGCAAGGTAGACACTTTTCTACGTAGTTTTCATTTCCGCTGCTGCAATGGTTGATAGGTCTTATTTACACTGAAAGCTTACTATATTTTATGTACCTTGCCATACATATTAACATTTCTCCCCCATCAGAACTTACCTTAGCAAATGCACTTGGAAATGTAGGTAAAATAACACCCACAGGAAGCTACTTTCAGTGGATATATATCCCAGTCCCTTGTCTTTTAGTTAATGTTTCGGGTGCACATTCTATGCAGAGAATTTCAGATAATTCCTAGAGGAAAAGATACCCAGATATCTACCTTAAACAGTTCCACTAAAGCTGCACCATTTATAGAAGGAATCTGCTTCCCTGTCTCACTCACTGAGCTCCAATTCTTCTTTCTGGAATCACCTTCAAAATAAATTACGTATGTACAAGCTGTTTGTCTCCAGCCCTCACTTTAGGAGAATCAAATTTAATACTATAACAAACTAATCTAACATTGATTCAGTACTATTATTAATATTCCATTTATAGTCAGATTCATTTAATTGTCCAAGAATGTTTTTCTCCCCAATTCAGAATTCAATTAAAAATTACACATTCTATTTGGTTGTATTTTAAGTTAAAACACCTCTCCTCCATCTTTTTTCTTTTTGTTGTGTCATTGACAATTTGAAATAGTTTAAGCCAGTTTTCTCATAGAATGCCTCACAATCCACATTTGTCTGATTTTTTTCCCTGTGATTACTTTAGGGTTAAATGTTTTGTCAGGTGATGTATAATTCCCATTGAGTTGTATCAGAAAACACCTTTCTGGTTTCTGAAGACTCAGTTCTATCTTACCTCTGTATTAGAAAGCACTTTTTTCCCTGCTCATTCTACAAAGTTGCCATACTCTTTGTGAACTGTGAAATTTTATAGCATATGTTCTGTTTCACACAAACAGCTTTCCATGTATACTTGAGCACTCCACCAAAATTGATAAGCTTGGAGAAATTCATGGTTACATCTTGGTCACCTTTACTGTCTCTCATGTGACTTTCAAAATGTTCATCGTTTTCAACTGAGTTAATGAAAATATAAATAACTCAATATTAGTTTTAGAAGAAAACTTGAGTTGTTAAAACTAAATTTTAGTTGTTAAAAAATTTCAACTCCTCTTTCCAGGATATTAATTGGCATGGTGATTTTTTTTTTCACTTAATAATCTCTAGGAATAAATAAATTAGCTTCAGCATAGGTAGAGTCATCTAATCACAAGAAACTTAATAAAATCTGCTTATCAGGCCGGGCGCGGTGGCTCAAGCCTGTAATCCCAGCACTTTGGGAGGCCGAGGCGGGTGGATCACGAGGTCAAGAGATCGAGACCATCCTGGTCAACATGGTGAAACCCCGTCTCTACTAATACAAAAAATTAGCTGGGCACGGTGGCGCGTGCCTGTAATCCCAGCTACTCAGGAGGCTGAGGCAGGAGAATTGCCTGAACCCAGGAGGCGGAGATTGCGGTGAGCCGAGATCGCGCCATTGCACTCCAGCCTGGGTATCAAGAGCGAAACTCCGTCTCAAAAAAAAAAAAAAAAAAAAAAAAAAATCTGCTTATCCATACTACCCTCATACACAAATGCATATATGCCCACAGATACATATTTGTATATGTATTTCTTTTTTATATATACTTTAAGTTCTGTGATACATGTGCAGAATGTGCAGGTTTGTTACATAGACATACACTTGCCATGGTGGTTTGCTGTGCCCATCAACCCATCATCTACATCAGGTGTTTCTCCTAATGTTATCCCTCTCCTAGCCCCCCACCTGCTGACAAGCCACGGTGTGTGATGTTCTCTCCTCCCAGTGTCCATATGTTCTCATTGTCCAACTCCTTGTAAGAACATGCAGTGTTTGGTTCTCTGTTCCTGTGTCAGTTTGCTGAGAATGATCATTTCCAGCTTCATCCATGTCACTGCAAAGCACATGAACTCATTTTTTTGTGGTTGCATAGTATTCCATGGTATATATGTGCCATATTTTCTTTATCCAGTCTATCATTGATGGGTATTTCGTTTGATTCCAAGTCTTTGCTGTATATGTATTTCCATGAACTTTTGATGCTTCCTGGGAAAAAAGTAGTCTTTTCTTTAAAATTATGAAAAATGGTCTGTTATTTCAGTAATTGAACACTAAAATTTTTTGACATTTTCCTCTTTAGAAATATAGCCTATTCAAAATCAGTCATTTGTTAAATTTGGAAACTGTTCATTTTCTTGGTATGTTTTTCACCTTCAGAATGCACATACAATGCAAGCTATTACACCATGATTTTTTAAACACATCCTGCAGAGACTTGAACTTGAAATCCATCTGGTGAAGAAAATAAACTTACTCTTTATCCTAGTTTTTGCAATGTTAGGGTATCTTATAGATCTCCCGCTCTTTGCTCACCTGCACAGCCATTATGTGCTAACCAAATACTACCTGAATTGGCTGTAGGGTTTTTTTTGTGTGTGTGTATTTTTTCCAGATCTACAATAGCACCACAAAACCTGCCACTCAAAATGTTTCTACAAGGGGTTATTTATTTCAAGTTGTAAAAGAGATTGAATAGAGGGGGAAAAAAAGAAACTTCTCTTACCAGAAGTATTACTTTCTATTATAATACTGTCCTGTCAAACATTTCGTCCTGTGGAGACTTGAGCTTTGAAAGGAATGCCATACTTCCACTCTTTCCAAAACTCTAATCACTCTAGTCCTTCAGATAATAATCTAGCAAAACAAATTTTCATGTTTGTTGGTAATTTATGACATTAGCCATGTTGATGTCATATTTTTTCAGTCCAGCTCAATAAAATTATGGAAATACCAGACCTACCAGCCCTGCAGATTAGCTATAACCAATATCTAAACTGTATCACTCCTTAATTGTATTTTCCTGTTTCTATTTCAGCTGGCTGTCATCTGATTTCTGGCTTTTTCTTCCATATGCCATTTACAATATGGACTTTTGACTTCTTAATTTATTATCTGCATCTTACCCCCTCATGTCTTCACTCTTGTTTCCTCATCAAAGACTCAGGCTTCATCTATCTGGTTATCACTGAATGGACCTTCACACTACGGAATCCACTGGGTACATCATTGTTTCTTTTTTTTTTCTTCTAATCTGCCTTGTAGTCAGTGAAAATGTTCCTTATATTAGTATACCTTAAGAATATCTCTATTTACAACATGTTGAGTATCTGTAATATTTTCAAGTACTGTGCAATATTTCCAGGATAGAGGATACAGAAATAATCAAGACTTAGTTCTTTAAAGTCAGATAATCTATTGGTCTCCACTTGTTTCAGAAACAACTGTCTGAGATACGTAAGACTTGGATTTTCATCACTGGGTAGGCTGATAAAAAGATTAAGCAACTTGTTCAAGATCATGTGTCCAATAAATGGCTGTTCAGCATAGCCAGTGACCACATCCTAGAGCCAACCACCCAAACCTATCCCCAGACAACAATAAGTCAAGGAACATATTTCTATCACACAATGATTATCAGTATAGACTGACTAGTTGTGTCATATTTCGTTTCATTTTTGTCTGGTTCCTGGAATCTGTAAATATCAAAATGCACAATTAGTAATTTGACAATGTTAGAACTTTGGCGAGAATGGTTAGATTTACTATGAATGGTATACATTTCTGTTATATGGCTGCAACCTTGTTGAATAAACACTGAATGTTAGTTGGGAAGCATTTGTATAGTCCCCTCAATAATATTTCTTTTTAAAAGTAAATCATAAATCTATTTGCAGACACTTTGAAAATATTGTGGGTAAAATATGAGTTTGCCATGAAAATGTTGTAATCACATTCTAGAATCATTTCTTTAGGAAAACCTTTGTTACATAAGTACTTAAATATGCCTGTAAATGGCAGATCATCTTTTTACTTTAAAGGCAGCGATGTCTCACTTTGGTCATTTACACACTCCTTCATTCATTAATCATTTCATTCTTTATTTCTTTATCATTTTAGTTTTTAAGTGCTTACTATTACCAGGCTGTCATTTTATTGAAAACTTACGGCCTCAGTAGATAGTCTTAAGACTTTTTGTCCTTCAGGGAGTGCTTTCCACATCTGAGAAGGAAATATAAGTTTTGTTATTGCCATTATTTTTAATCTGAATTTACATTTTCCCCTTGGCCTTTTTCCTCACAACTTAGAGGGCTGAAGGTAAGGAAGTAGCAGACTTGAACCTTAGAAAACGGAGAAATAAATGCTAAAGAAATTTGAATTGCATTTCAATATAGTCTATTGGGAAACTACTAATATTTTCAGTCATTACCATGTCTTTCTCAAATCTCTAGAGAATTATCTACTGAGTATTATGCCTTTTCAGAGGGACAATAAGTTTTATTCTGTAGTTAATGGTAACATCAGGCAAGGTGAAGTGTTGACAGAAATAAAGAATAACAAAATAAAAACAAGGCAATTGTGTTAGGTTGAAAATGGCTTCCCCAAAAGATATCCATGTCCTAGTGCCTGGAACCTGTGGATGTTATCTTTTAAATAGAGTCTTTGTAAGTGTAATTAAGTTAAAGAACTTTAAGTGAAAAGATTATCCTGGATTACAGAGTGAGCCTTAACTTTAATCACAAATATTATTATAAAAATGAGGCAGGTTATTTGATATATGTACAGAGGAGACAGAGTAGACAGAATTGAAACTGCTGACCTTGAAAATAAGGGTAAAAGCAACCAAAGAAATGTTAGCTGCTACCAGAACCCTAGCGAGGCAAGAAATGGATTTTCCCCAGAGCCGTCAAGTGAAAGTGCATCGTGGGTCCTGCCACACCTTGCTATTGGTCCAGTGATGTTAATTTCATACTTCTGGCATCCAGAACTGCAACAGAAAAATGTGCGTTATTTTAAATCACAAGGTTGTGGTATTTTGTTAGAGCAGTCTCAGAAAATTAATACAGTAATATGACCTAACCTGTGGTAGATAAGTTACCTGTTAACAAGAACACTGAGAAAACACGGTGAGCTAATTGGTGATTGGCTAGAGGTTGTGTGACTTTGATAGTTGACAAATTCTTGAGCATTGTTTTCTTTAACTTTAAAATGGTGGTGACGTAGCACTTTTTCCTTTTTTTCAGTCATGAGGGAGAACCAAATTTACATTCTCATCTTAGAAACTAGAAAACTCCAAATATACATATTTAACAACATAGTGTATTAATAGAAAACTTGAAGTATAGTAAAGCCAACACATTAGTAAACAATTCTCATTGAAAAGATAATTTATGACATTTCCCAAGATGAGGAGCTGTGTCTCACTATTGTTTTTTAAATTTTACTTTAAGTTCTGGGATGCATGTGCAGGATGTGTAGGTTTGTTACATAGGTACACATGTGCCATGGTGGTTTGCTGCACCAATCAACTGGTCATCTAGGTATTAAGCCCAACCTACATTAGGTATTTGTCCTAATGCTCTGCCTCCTTTGCCCCCCACCCCTGGACAGGCCCAGGTGTGTCATGTTCCCCTCCCCATGTCCATGAGTTCTTGTTCAACTCCCATTTGTGAGTGAGAACATGCGGCATTCGGTTTTCGGTTTCCGTGTTAGTTTGCTGAGAATCATGGTTTCCAGCTTCAAAAATCAGGAGTTACAATCGTAGTCACTGATAAAACAGACTTTAAACCACCAAAGGTAAAAAAAAGACAAAGAAGGGCATTACATAATGGTAAAGGGATCAATGCAACAAGAAGGGCTAACTATTCTAAATATACATGCACCCAATACAGGAGGACCCAGGTTCATAAAACAAGTTCTTAGAGACCTACGAAGAGACTTAGACTTCCACACAATGGGAAACTTTAACACACCACTGACAATATTAGATAGATCAATGAGACAGAAAATTAACAAGGATATTCAGGAACTTGAACTCAGCTCTGGACCAAGCAGACCTAATAGACATCTACAGAACTCTCCACCGCAAATCAACAGTATATACATTCTTCTCAGCGCCACATAGCACTTATTCTAAAATCAATCGCATAATTGGAAGTAAAACGCTCCTCAGAAAATGCAAAAAAAAAAAACAAAAAAAAAAACAACAGAAATAAGAACAGTTTCTCACACCACAGTGCCATCAAATTAGAATTCAGGATTAAGAAATTTACTAAAAACTGCACAACTACATGGAAACTGAACAACCTGCTCTTGAATGACTACTGGGTAAATAACGAAATTAAATGCTTCACTATTATAGGAGAAGGCACATGGGGAAGCAATGGGGTCTGTTCAGGGACATAGGGAGAGGGAGGAACTGTAGGCAATAGCATTTTTGTGGTTTCTGCAGGAAGGCATGAGCCAAGTGAGGTAAGCAGGTTTAGGATTAGCCAGTTTTAGTAATTCCAGTGGGGTCTCTCAGGCACAGGGATTGTCCCTAGTTTTCTGGTACCTGGCCCTGGGTAATTAGGGCAGGTGGATAATACCAGAGACTGAAAGCTGGATCTAGAAGGTAATTGGAGTGTGGTCTATGGGTTGGTTAGCTTGTATTCGAGAAGTTTATCCCCTAGGAAGAGAATCCTCTCAAGTGAGTGACAAGGGGTACAGGAGGTCAAGGCAAGGTGACTCAGGGATACTATCAGGGAGTTGATAACAAGGCATGCCCAGCATATGCATGTAGGCAAATGTTAAAGGATCAGATTTGCAAAAGCCAGAAACATAGTTAATATAATATGGAACAAAGAGTTTTAGACACTGTATAACACATAGCATAGGACAATTATCGTTCAGAGAAGGGAAACAAAAGAGATAAGCCCTACAGTTGCCCCAGCTTAAGTCCAAAGGAGAGTTTAGGTCAAAGGACAGGGATAGTAAACCTGGTCAAAGTTAAAAGACTTCATTGAGTTGAGGATGCAGAGGTGAGTGCTGTGGGAGGACAAAATATAGACTAGGAGGACCCTGCCCAGAATAAGAACACATGAGACCCATGTGAAGGGAGCCAAGGAGGTTTTGGCTGAGTATTCATCTTTGCATGCCTGTGAGTAAACCCTGAACTATACTCAAATAGGTTTTTATGCTGCCGACAAAGTGGCACAATAATGCCTAAGGGAAAACTGTTTTGTATTTAGATATGTCTTATGAAACCTAGAGAAACCATTAAAATAAACAAAATAGTTACAGCTAAAAAGCCACTAGCAGAGATAAAACTGAATTTAAAAGATTCCGTTTGCATCGATCCAAAGAAAGAAGAGAAATAGTCTCTTACTTTCCTTCCTTCTTTTGGAAGCAAAAAAAGAAAGATAATAAATGTAAAAACAAAGATTGTAGTGAGAGGGTACGCTTAAAATCGAAAGGTAAGAATATTAAAGATAATGCACAAATAAAAGGCAAATGTGATTTTTTTAATACGAGCAAGAACAAAACATATAATGTCTATAAAAACATCTACTTTAAATGATCCTTAACAGATAGGTTAAAATAAAAGAAAAGTTATACTCTGCAAACACAAAGGAGAAGGCTGGATGGCTGTGTTAATGTCTGACAAAGTAGATTTAAAAACTAAGAATATTATCAGGAATAGAGAAGAATATTTTAAAATGATAAAATAAAAAGTTAATTCATCAACAGAACAGGACAAAAGTAAATATGTGTGAATCTAATAACAGCTTCAAAGTGTAGGAAACAAAATGTGAGAGAACTGACCACAGAAACAAACAACTCCACAACTTTAAGTGTAGATTTCCATTCTCCTCTCTTAACAAATGATAAAATAAATACAAAATTATGAAATCAAAAAATTATTCTTAAATTTTCTTAAAAGACATTGGAAATAAAATATACTGGGGTCATAAAGGAAGTTAAGAGACAACTCCCTTTTTAAATTCCTAATTTCTTAAAAGACACAAACTACCCAACCTCATACAAGAAGAAATAAGTAACTTGAGTAGTCTTATATCTGTTAAATAAATTGAAATTCTGCTTACTCCTTTTTCACAAATAAAATGCATTGTTCACATGGTTTTATTGATAAATTCTGCTATACATATAATCACTGAATAATACTGATTCTACACAAACTCTTCCAGAATATGGAAGAGGAACAAACAATTCTCCACTCCTTTTATGACACCACCATCACTCTGATGCTGCTGATATTAGACAAAGCCAGTTCAAAAAAACTTCAGACCAACGTCTCACATGAATATCAAACAAAAATTCGTTAATAAGATATAAGCAAACTCAATCTAGCAAAGTATGAAGATAAACCATGACCAAGTCAATTCTATTATAGGAAGAAAAATGGGTTAATATTTAAAATTAATGTAATTCTAATTCACCACATTCATATGCTAAAAATATGATTATTTTAATGAATTAAAAAAGGATTTGACAAAGTTCAAAATAAGAATAGGAGCATTCTTCAAAAGGTATTAAAGGTGTCCATGAAAAATCAAAAGATAATGTCATCTTGATGGTGGAAGACTTCGTTGTTTCCAACTATGATCACAAACATGGTGCGTGTCCCTTTATACCAATTGCATTGAATTTCTTTAAAAGTACGAAATTTTAAAAAAAGTATAAATATTGAAAATCAATTAAAATTTTTTAATTTACAAATAACGTTTATGTCTAAAATCCTGAGTAATCTAAAAATTGTACTAGAATTTATAGTTTAGCAAAGCTGCATAGAAAGTTTGAAAAAGTCAATTCTATTTCATTATACTAGCAATGAACAAATAGAAAATAAAATTAAAACAGTACTATTTATAATGGCTTGAGATTTATAAAATATTAAAGGAAAATTTACCAAAAAATAAGAGAGTTTACAAGTTAAAGCTGATTATCAGACTGATTCTCATATTTCGGGATTTTCACTATCTGATATCATGGCATACATATTATAAGCAGTGTGCATTTGCATTAATACACACATGCAAGATGATGTAACAGGATAGATTTCAAAAATAGACCCACACCTTTATAGTTAATTTACTTTCAACAAAGACACAGAGGCAATTTAATGGGAAATAACAACTGTTTCAACAATGGTGCTATAACATTTGGATCTTTATATGCAGAAGAATTGAACCACAATGCTTACTTTTTTCATATAAAAATTATCTCAAAACTGGTCGTAAACCTAATTGTTACTTTGAAAACTATGAAACTTTAAAAAAGAAAACACAGGATAAAATACAAGTGACCTTGAATTAGGGAAAACATTTTAAAATGAGAAAAAGAAAGCATGAAGAATACAAAATAATACATTAAATTTCACCAAAATTAAAAATTAGTTCTTCAGAAAATGCAGGAGGAAATATGATAAAGACTATATATCCAGAATTTGTAAGAACTCTTACAACTTAATAATGGTGAAACGTCTGACTTTTTCTAATGGCAAAGATTTAGAGACATTTTGCTAAAGGATATATCAAATAGCAAACAAACCAATTAAAACCAGAAAAATATTATTTGTTATTTGTGAAATGCAAACAAAGACTAAAATAAGATAGTAATATATATCCAATAGAAGACCTAAAATTAGACTAATAGAGTTTTGGCAAAATTGTAGAGTAAGTGAACATATGCTCCATACATTGATGATGGGAATTAAAAACTGCAACAACTTTGGAATACAATTTTTTTATTATAAAGCTAAATATTCACCTAACTATAACCAGCAATTTCATACCTAGGTGGTTACCCAAGAGAAGTAAATATCTATGAAAATTTGTATTCAAATATTCATAGCAGCTTTCTTTATAATAACTAAAACCTGGATTAGATGTAAATTTGTATCAGCTGGTAAATATATAAAAATATTGTGGTATATCTCTACAAAGAAATTCTACTGAGAGATAAAAACCAAGGAACTAGTAATATGTGCAACTATATGGAGAAATCTCAAGGGTACCATACTAAGTGGAAAAATCCAGACACAAATAATGTATACCATATGAATCCATTTCTATGAAATTCTAAAGAGGCTGCAACCATAATGATATAAAGAATATTAGTATTTGTCAGCCCAGGGGATGGTGAGATGAACTGGCTACAAAGAGATAGTATGAAACATTTTGGAATGATGGAAATAATTTCTATATCTTGGTTTTCATGGTGGTTTTGCCACTATATACATTTATTAAAACTCTTCTAATTCTATACTTTGAATTAGTGAAATTTTTTATATGTATAAATATCACCACAATAAAGTAAATTAAAACAAAATGTCTGCTCTAACTCAGTAAGATGATATGGGAGAATAATGGACTATGTATACGAAATGCAAAGTACCTCTTTTTTACATGAACTTGCTTTGTTAGGTAAAGACACAGCTGAGATTCAAAGAGACCCTGTTCCCTGACACCTGTTGCAAAGCACTTTGCTCTTACTCGTGTGGAAAGGAATATGATTCAGGCAAATATTCTCCACTGTGAGAGATTGCTTTCCAGGAGAAAGAAATCAATGTTCAATGTAAGCAACACAAATGCTTCAGACATTTGTTGATTTGAGGTTACTTGGCCAAATATTAATCTTCATTTTCATTAAAGATCTGATGTTTGGCATTGGCATTGCCAATAAATTTAATGGATTAAATTATGTGGAAGAAGTCACAAAGTATTGATCGCCATTCCAAGGCTGAGATGGAAATTACTTATACTGAGATCTGAAAGACTGTACCAAAGTCATTGACTTTAGAGGGAGTGGCATGAACATAGAAGTAATAGTCCTATTAAATGTGCAAACAGTTTACCATAGGGAATTAGAAAACAGCAGACCAAACTTGTATTTCAGGAGAAAGTGATAAGATTTAATGAGGATATTTTCCTAATATAACTAAAGGAACACAAAATAAAATAAGTTGTATTTTATTTCAGACCCCTTTATCTCCTGAATTGAATCCTATTAGAAATTCCAGAAGATAAACCAATTAACTTCCTGTGGATAAAAAAAAAGAAAGAAAAGATAAAAACAGAAGTCGAAACTCCTCATTTGTTATTGATGAATATAATCTACATTCTGGGCAGCCTCTCTGAGCAAGCACCATTTTATCAAAAGCAATCCTAAGAGGATATATTGGAAAATGATTTCTCCTCATTTGCACTCATTTCAAAGGTGACTCCATCACCATTGTCTGAAAGACAGTTGCCCCTCGGTAACAAATGATCACTGTTAAATGAATCCCAGAGGTTTGCCACTAATATAGAACAAAGGGGTAAGAAAGCAAGTGATGGCTCAAGATCTATTTTTCATCGTTGTATAATGTTTTGCTTCACTGATCTATCACTAAACAACAGCTGCTGGGCTAGAGGCAGAGTGCACCCCAGGAGTGACAAACACCTCTGTTAGTGACTGGGAATCTGGGCTTGCCTCGGGCCTTGGACAAAGTCATGGACTGAAGAAGAAAAACGGGTAGAGTGTTACTTCAGATCTGCTGCAGAAGTGTTGACTGATGCTTTTCACATCAGCATGACAGTCTGCAGCAGACCAAAAAACCTCCTGGATATTCATCGTTATCACCACAGATGTAGCTCATCTATTTTAAAGGAAAGAGTCATTTTGAAGGATAGCATATTTAACAAACATTTTCTGCTTTGTCCATGGCAGTGGTGTTAAAGATTGCCTTGTTTTTATTTTTGGTAAGACATTCAGATTTAGAATCTCGTCTCCTCTTTTTACCTATGCCTGTATGCCCTGTGCTGTTTCTGCATTCTAATCCTCCCCTGCTCCCTCACTACCATCAAATACCTGCTTACAAAGTACATTTTGTTTCATCTCTGTTTTTCTAATTAACAGGAATCTCTGTTTCCATTTCCAAATGTTAGAGAGTGACCTTCACATCAGTTTTCTGTGTGTAATTATTGCAAACAGCTGGAATTTTTTTTTAAAGATTTTTCAAAGCATATTTATTAAGAATCATAGGAAAAATGAGCACTTTTTTTCAAGAGGCAATAAAACAATAATTTTGGAGAGAGAAAAAAGTGCATGAGGAAAAAACTGCAGTGTATATTTTTATGATTGAAATGAACATCACTATAGTTTTCAGTTATCAATTGCATTTTTAAGATTTATTACCAATTCCAAGAAAAGAATCATGTGTCATTTAATGGTTTTTAGGATACCGCTTTAAAAAGACTTTTGGTGAGGAGACATGCTATCAGTTCAGTTATAGAAAAAAAATTAAATTAAAATTTGTGTCCAATAGCTTTTTTCCCAAGATGATAGAACTATCTAGCATTAAGTTTAATTACCAGGGATTGCTACGAAAGAGAAAATATTCCCATCCTTGTTTCTTCTTCTCTTTCTCATAACCATGAAATCTATGATTTTTGCAATGTGAACAAATACAGAAATTTTATATCTATACTACAGATCCATGTATTCTTGATAACAAGTGCAATTAGCTTACATTAAAAAACTCTCCTATTAGAAAGATTAATTTGCTTTATAAATGCAAACCTTCCATTTACCCACTCATCCGTCCACTTCTTCCCTTGATTTATTTATGCACCTACCCATGCATCCATCCATCTATCCATCCACCCATCTCCCATCACCCATCCACCCATCCATCCATCCACCATACATACGTACATACATTCTTCATTTGTTTAGGCGACTAATAAGTCAGGAAGCACTTATATCAGGGACAGAATTAGGCACTAGAGATGTGAAGGTGGAAGGTGGTATTCATGCTTCACAACTGGGCTTTAAAAGAAAGACCTGCACATATTGTAACCACTGCATACCAGGTAATTGATTGAAATGGTCCTGTTGTGCACTATAAACACAGAATAACCTCAATCATTTTGATGATATCAAGGAAAGATTTCAAGTAGAAGTAGCATTTTAATTGATTATTGAAGAATTGGAAGAGATTTTTTAATTGTGCAAGAAGGAGAAAATAATTTTAGGAAGAGAAAAAAATATTAAAAGTGTGTGTGTGGGTAGACAGGTAGATTTCAGTATGTTTAATTACCTAGAAATGGATCAGCATTGCCAAGTACTGATGTTTGAGATGAGGCCTACAAGAAGGTGAGGCTGGGTGAATAGCTAGGGAGCAGAACATGAAAAAATCAACAGGACTGATTTTGAAGCCTAAACACTTTCAGCTGGGAGCCACTGAAGAATTCAGGGTAAAACAGGTGACGTGATCACTCTCCAAATATATGAAAGCTGCCACTGAAATGTTTCTATAATAAAGTTGTAAAATATCCTAAATATAAAAACTAAATTATTTATATGTAGCACATATTGTGTGTAGACACATGCATACACACAGTTATATAACCAGAAGTTAGGCTGATATTCATATGGAATATATTATTTTCTTGATTTTACTTACTTTCTTCTTAGATGATTTAGATGAGTAACAACTAAGAGTAAATTTTCATATATTCTTCATACAAATAAAACATTTTAATCTAAGCATATTAGTCTTAGGTTTGTTTAGCTCCATTTGGAAAAGTATGAAGTAAGAAAATATTAGCACTTGCTTCTAAAATCACTTATTTTTTTTTCTGCCACTTATTCTCAAGCTTTCTGACTCTTTCCTCTACCCCAAATACAGTTATATATTACTTGATGAAAATGCATTATGAGAAATGTGTTGTTAGGCAATTTTGTTATTGTGTAAACATCGTAGAGTGTACTTACACAGAGAGGGTATAGCCTACTGCACACCTAGGCTATCTGATAGTCTATTGCTCCTAGGCTATAATCCTATAAAGCATTCTACTGTACTGAATACTGTGAGTAATTATAACACAATGTCATCTGTGTATGTAAACATAGAAAAGGTGCAGTAAAAATAGGAAGTAAAAGATAAAAAATGATAGACTTGCATAGGGCACTGACCATAAATAGAGCTTGCAGGACTGGAAATTGCTCTAGGTGAGTCAGTGAGTAAAGGGTGAGTAAATCTGAAGACCTAGGACATTTATGGTACACTAATGTAGGCATTATAAACACTGTACACTTTTGGTTACACAACATTCATTTTAAAATATATATATATATTTATATTTTATTGCATTTTAGGTGTTGGGGTACATGTGAAGAACATGCAGGATTGTTGCATAGGTACACACATGGCAATGTGGTTTGCTGCCTTCCTCCCCATCACCTATATCTGACATTTCTCCCTATGTTATCCTTCCCCAACTCCCCACCCTGCATTGTCCCTCCCCTAGATCCCCCCCACATTTATTTCTTCAACAATAAATTAACCTCAACTACTGTAACTTTTTTACTTTATAAACTTTGCTTTAATTTTTTTGACTCTTTTGTAATGACATGCTTGAAACACAAACATATTGTACAGCTGTACAAAAATATTTTCTTTACATCCTTATTCTAAAAGCTTCTATTTTTTTAGCTTTTCAAAGTTTTTCTGACAAACTAAGACACACATGAGCCTAGGTCTACACAGGATCAGGATTATCCATATCACTGTCTTCCACCTTCACATCGTGTCCCACTAGAAAGTCTTCAGGGACAATATCACGCATCGAGCTGTCATGTCCTATGATAACATTGTCTTCTTCTGGAATGCCTCCTGAAAGACCTGCCTAAGGCTGTGTTACAGTTAACTTTTTTTTAAGTAGAAAGAATACACTCTAAAATAATGATAAAACATCATTAGTATAGTAAATATACAAATGAGTGACATAGTAATTTATTATCAGTCCTAAGTGTGATGTACTATACATAACTTCATGTGCTAGACTTTTATATGACTGGCAATACAGTAGGTTTGCTTACACCAGCATCACCAGAAACATGTGAACAATGCATTGTGCTATGACAGGAAGGCCACAACATCACTAGGCAATAGATATTTTTTAGCTCCATTAGACTTTTAAGTGACCACTATCATATAAGCAGTCTTTTGCTGTCCCTAATGTCATTGAATATGGTATATGAGTGAACTTTTGCCTTTCTGTCATTCCAACTCCATTTTGGTACTCCCAATCCTTCCAAAATAGCATTACCTAAACTGAAGAAGGGACCTGGAGTGATAGTGGCACATTTAAAATAAACAGATAAGTCTGGGCAGCAAGATTTTCTACCATTCAGGCTTTGTACATTTCCAGATAAAGGAAATAATACATGCAAAACCACCCAGCATAATGTTCCATAGAGTCTCTTATAAAGGAATTAATGTATGTAAAGTAGTTCAGATGTTTCTTGGGCAGATAACACACGGTGATGATGATTCATACCTCTGTGTCTAGGAGAGTGAAATGCCAGTCAGTGTAGACAAAGAATGAGAGAAACAAGACAAAACATAGCATTTCATCAGCTATTGAATCTACCTGTGCTTTTGTGGCTTTATTTCTCTTTCTGTTCAATAATATAATTGTAAATGCTTCAGTATTAGCGATGTGGTCCAAGGAAAGGAAATACGGTGACGTCAAGGCTAGCTGACACATTTATTCTCACAGATATATAATATACACAATTGTAGGTAGTAGCCTAGTAAAGGCAGCCATGCATGTTGGCAGCTGTTTGGGTTCACAGATATAGCACCAATATACCGCTTGCTTTATTACGTATATCATCTGAATGTACCAACATGAAGTTCTAGCATACAGGTCTTAGATTCTCTCACAGTAAGACTGCAGGAATGGCTGAACAAAAAGTAATCAAATTCTGTCTATGATCTTCTAATCTGTCTTCTCTCTCTCTCTCTCTCTTTCTCTCTCTCTCTCTCTCTCATGTGCATGTGCATGCGTGCGCACGCACACACACACACACACACACAAATACAAATGAGCATATAAGAATAGGACTCTAATAAGAGCTATTAAAATCTCAGTTACCAAAGTCAGACAAGAGAGTTTAGGGCATGATACCAGGATCAAGAAACATTATAAGTTAAAATCATATGGGAGATGGAGAAAGAAAGAGAATAGATGCTATGACTTTGGGATCACACAAGCAGATCCCCTGAGCCAAAGGATCCCAGTTCTGCCAATGGACACATTGGTATAGTGACCTTAGTTTTCAAATATTCTATATGGTAAGAAAAAGAGTACTGCTGAATGTCCTATTCTGATCAGATTTGACTTAAGAATTGGTTTCTATATGTGTGGGTCTTTGTGAGAAGGAATGTTTGCTAGCAAACCCAACTGTAGATTTATGATGAAAAAAGTTAGAAAACTATATCAGAACTGAAATATTACAAGGAGAAATAGAAAAGAAATCTTAGGTATTGTTTATACTTTTCTTTGAAATTACTCAAATTTATATTGCCAAATTGGTTTCAGAATTCTAAATGAATTAAACATCAATTGAAATGAAAAAACAATTTTGGAAAATTTGATTGACCTAACCAGTCAGTTCAACCAAGAAGGTAAAATCTGTCTACACGAAGTCAACATTCTAGAAGACACACATTCTTGTTCACAATTTTCCCTTTTACAAGACACTAACTTTACAGTTCTACTACCCAGTTTACAATGTAGGCACATGATAAGGGGACAGGCTTTAGTCCTAATGGTAATTTATTTTTGGATTATCTTGAGTTAACTTATTTCTTTAGAATGAGTTTTGCACAGCAGCTAGTTAATTAATGAGCCTAAAGACACGGGTGTGAAGCAGTTGGCCTTACAGCAGTCCCTGTTTAATAGAAAATACATTTAGAACATTCAATGTGCCTGATTAGTCGCCTCAGTCAGAAAATCCTGTTTCAAACCACATGTGGTGAGGTTTAAATAATTTTTTCCTGCCCTTGGGGGTTTGATATTCTTAATGACTAATTGTTTTCTGAAAAAGAAAAGAAAATGTAATGTTTTCCAGTAGGAAGCATAATTTACGTGACAATTACAAATCTAATTTGGAGACCTAAAGTAAAAGTAAGCTTTTCCTTAAATTCATATTGTTAATAATAATGATGGGGCCTTGCTATGCATATAATGCTATAGAAAAATATAAAGATGTGCCTCCCAATCTTTGTCCTCAAAAATTTGCCATTTCTTTGGGAAGATGTGCCCAAGAAAGATGCATTTATACACACTGCAAAATAGAATATTCTATAGTTTTACTAAATAGGGGAGTATTTATTTTGGGGTGTGGATGGTGGGTGGGAACCATGTCTGGAGGGGTCCTTGAAGAGCTCAGTGGACACAGGATACTCTTTCATGAGTGAAATAGTAATAAATAAGTTCCCCTTTTATTATTTTTGTGGAACCAGAACTCCACTTGCTGAAAAATGACTCTCTATAATTATTCCAAGATTAAACCATAGCTGTAGATTCTCCAATGTGGGTTGGCAAGGGTGACTGTTTTATTAAAATGGAATTCTATTTTCAGAGACTAACTGAGCGCTGAATCTGCAGGACTGTAGATGCCCACTGAGACTTTTTCTTGTTTGACAGTCTTTTTTATTCATAGCAGTAGTAGTTTGGTCTAATATGACATCCAAACTATGTGACTGCTTTCTTATGAATTGTCCCTTTAGCAAATTGTATAACGATAGCATAGTCTTGTCTCTACCTATTTCTCCGGCTCAGACTCTATAACATTCATCTCTGCAGGATAAGATCTAAGATGATTTGTAAAGTTTCAGCCAAAGAATAGTGAAAGAAGATGCAGAGAGCTCACTCCAGAAACTTATAATGGCAAATCCAAAGATAGGCTTCCATTCAAAGCAGCTGAGCATGGACCAGAATAAAGCAAGTTCAAGCAAAAAGGGGGAATTCTAAGTTTAATCAAATGGATTTTGGGGAAATAAATAGAAAACTCATGATTGGAAGGCACGCAGGTGTTCAAGGATCTCTCCCACAACACCAGAGGCTACATCACAATGACAAGCCTTATTTCAGATCCAAACTGCTGACTGTAGCCTTACCTGTCTGCGCATTAGGAAAGGATACAACTGTGGATGGTAACAGGAATTTTAGCTTGGAGATGTAGAAAAACAAAAATCATTGACATAGATGTCTTAAATCCTAGAGGGTTATAAGTGCTTAAGGTGAGATCACAGGAAAAAAAGAATAGAGACTAAAACTGAGAGGTCCAAAGACATGGTGGTATTGTGTACTGTACTGGGAATCTTACCATTTAAAATACATGATCCGTGCACTGTCTCTAAGATATTCACTATATTTTGTGTAGACACAGAGGATGAGTTGTGTTCCTCATTTTGATGCAGACTAACTTGTGCTGCTCAACACAGATGGCAACAACCGAGGAAAATAACAACCAAAATATTAAACTTTTAGGACAATACACGTTTAGTCAATCATTTAAATACTATACCCTTTATTCTTTCTCAATAAGATAGCCTTGAAGAAGCATAGAAAAATTGAGTAGAAAAAACTATTATGAAAAGAAATAGTTTATTTACAACATTGCTTTAATAATTGTATGTTATTAGAATGTTTGTATGTTATTAAAATGACTCTAAGCAATGATAAGAATTGATGCCTGAATTCTAAATAATTACAAGTACTGTGAATCTCACCCTATACAGAACTTGAATTATTCTTGATCAACAATGGACTATCAGTAGATTGGACCTGTGTCTTAACCATGGGATAAAATATTTCTGGTTGAAAGGAATATTTACACAATAAGCTTCTACCTAACCTCTATCATCGTTCCTTTCTTTGCAGTTGTATTTGCCTTCATTTACTCCTTGCAATCTAGGTATCCTATTCCTTTCTCTTTCCTTGAGGTTCTGACTTGAGTCCAAACCTCTTGACTACAATTTGAGATTCTACTCAACTAGTCTATTAACTAAACTATGGTCTTTGAAACAAAGAGTAGTCTCAGAACCATATTACTGCCAAACACCTAAATGAAAGAATTGACCTTGCTCAGATCTTTCATGTCACCTCCTAGATTGATTGAACACAGAGATAGGAACATAAGAAGGAAGAACTCTGCACCAGGTTAATGTCAAATATACTCTTAAAATTTGGGAAATTAATACAATAGCCTAAACAGTACTCTGGCACAGCCAACTGATCACTTCCCTTTAACACATGCTCTGCTTCACAGTAGAGTTTACATGAGTCAATAGGCAGAGATAATTAGGGAAATTTGAGTTACAAATTTTAAGAAACTCAGAAAGAGGCAGAAATTTTCTTAAGCAAGATAGAATTCTGTGGGGTGAGATTTCATTCTTGAAGTGAAATGAGAGTAATCTTTAGGAAAATGGGAATTTTCAAGAAAAGGATCATAACTTTAAGCATATGTTTCCAAAGAATGAAAATTTATCAAGTCAGATAAATTGCTGGAATGCCTGTTTCACCTTTTAAAGCTTTATCTGAAAATAGCAGTAGTTCCCTTATAACTGGGGGTATTCTTTTGTCATAAATCCCAACACAGAGGATGACATTTATTATAAACTGAATGGCCTATACCTTAAAGTCAGAGAATGAAAGAAACTGGAATGTTTTTCATATTGTTTCTCATCTCATGAACTTAAAAAATACACTTGCATCTTCTATTTTGGCAAAAAGCAAATGTTTTGCCATTTTGAAATTATAATAGCTATTTAAATTAAGGAGACGCATCAATATCAAGTTAAGGCTCAAAAAATGTAAACGGTAAATTCAGACCCTAAAATTTCATATTTTCAGGAGACTATAACATAGACTATTTAGAAACTTCACATACAGTGTGACTTGCTCAAAATCTGAATTTTGTGAAATGTTTCTTCTTTCATGTACAATTACACAGAAAGTGTTATTTTAATGAGGTTGAAAACCTAATGTGGATAATCATACCTACACTTTATTCGTCACTGTGTTAATTTCATTATGTACGATATATCATTTGAATGTAAACTAACTCTATGAGGTCTTATTATTTTCCACATTATAGATGAGGAAACTGGAAAAAGTAGTCAACATCTACAAACTTTAATGTTCCACAGCAAAGAGGTCATGCAGCTAAAATACAAACTCGGGATTATAGGCTGATCTTGCAGATATCGTAGCTTTGGTTCTCCTCTAGAAAAGCAACTAGATAAAACTTCAGATCAAGCAAATATTTCTTTAAAATCCATTGTTTTCTATCCCTTAAAAGCAACAACTGCAAACTTAACTTGGTTTGTTGAAACACAAGTCAAATGGAGATGCTTTGGTTCTTAATAAAATATGCACAGAGGTCCATGTAATCAAGCACTTATTTGAGTAACAAAAATGCCCCTGCTACTTGAATTCATTGTCAGAAAGTTTGATCACTCAAGGCTGTGTTTCAGTACCCACTCTACATTCTGAAGAGAAAAATATTATGATTATTAAATAATAACATGATTATTAATTTCAATGAGGAAATTATTCATTCAACTGCAAGGAAAATACATTCATATCTTCTCAAATACTATTAAGGACTTTGATGCAATAGCAATGTTTTAGGGCATGCAGCATAGATCATATACATGAAAAATCTCAAGATTTGAATTCACCAAGCTACTTTACTTGTAGAATGTGTAGAGATCTGGATAAAGAAATGTTTTTGTGGTCACAATTCTGCTACTTGAAGGAAGCGGGGCTGGGGGATGTAAAACTAGGTAAACAACATAGTTCTTAAAGGATTGCTTTGATGAATCTGTTCATTTTTATTTTTGTTTTCAGTTTTGGACATACTTCAAATTACACTGACTCTTGGAATTCACTAATAGCATTGGGAGATCAACTAATTTCTTATATTAATTTGTTCTTTAATAACTATGAGTTTGGGTTGAGCATGCAAATACACTCTGCCTCAATTTCCCTGACATAATCATGCTGATAGAAAGCTGAACAATTACTCAGGATTTGATAAGGATTAAATAAAATTTTACAAAGAGAATGCACCTTTTCTTTTCTTTAACTTAACTTGCCTGTCTGAAGCAGTATCTGAATATACAGAATATAAAAAACTTTTTTACAGGTCATCTCTACTTGAAACTCCCCAAGGTCACAGACAGAAAGGACCAGAACAGATTCTATTAATTCAATTTAGGAGATGGAGGAAATGAGGCATGGGAAAGTTTAGTTATCTGTTCTCATTTTTCTACTTTACATAGTTTTATAAGATGCAAATACCAAATAATGCACCTTGCAGTCAAGCACTTAAAAGATTCTGCTCTTCAGAACCCCAGTTTGAGGTGATATTAAAAGGGCCAAATAAGTTTGGAAAACTCTAGTTTAAATATAATTAAACTCTAATATGGGGGGGGGGTCCTAAAAAATGATACGCTAGATTGAATTGCTTTTTATCTTTCTTAGCTAGAGGAGTTGGCAAGGCTTCATAGATAGGCATGAACAGAAAATAACCTTGAAATATGCTTCCTGTTTTGCTGCTTTTGCAAATAAAAAGTTGAATGGCTTTTCTTAAATATTTAAGCATAAGTTTATTGACTTCAGTTACTTGATATTAACATGCCAAAACCTAATTTTTTGAAGATAATAAACAGCAAAATTAAAGCATATCTCTAACCTTACAGAGCTTGGTCATCAGGGAACAAGAAATGTGCATATATGTGTATATGATGGTGGGGAGGGAAGGTTTTAGGTCTGTAAGATACCTGATTCCAAGATGGAGTGGTGGTACCAAGGTTGACTGACACAGGAAGTAGTAGTTTGACATGAGAACTCAATGTGCTGAGTGCAAAGAACTATACTTTTAGATTTCAGCCTTTTGCACATGAAGCCCTTTTAAGTGACGTGGACATCTATCTCTAATTACCACTGAAAGGGCTCTACTATGGTTGACAAAGAAGCATTCAGCTTCTGTCTTCTCCCTTCAGCCAGCTATTCAGAAATAACTTTATAGGTATGGTCAGATCTTCAGTTCTTAGTGGATTGTCATTTACATTGCCACTTGACCTAATAGCTTCATCTGTTCCAACAGAAATATTAAACTTCTCCTGGCTTTCTGAGGTCCTGCCGATCCTACAGTGAGAATTTCAGCACTCTACAGTACTGACCCAATGCAACAAACACCCCCATAACATTATAATCCAGAGGACAACAGACATAAAACTGGCCATGTTATACCAGGCCAGCAAATAGACCTTTAGAAATACTGATGAGGCTAATTGAAAGAGCTTAAATAGTGTTGGGGCTCAGAAATTGATACCCCAATATATTACATTTTGACATACTAAAACGAAGAAGAAGCCACAAGGTGTCTCTGACCTTCTCCCCAACCTCCTGCCTCAATCCTCTGTTTCACAATACACAGGATGAACTTGTTCTCTGTAGTTCCGTATCCACTTCAAATCCAGACCTGACAAAGAAGAAAATAGAAAATAATTACATTGGGGTCCTTCCCTGAGTTTTCATTAAATGAATTCATGTTGCAGGAAGAACTATTAAAATCTGTCAACACACCTGGTCAGACTTTTGTCTTAATCTGTTGTCCAGTCTGCCAGCTCAACAGACTTTGTCCCAGGCCCTTGTATGTTCTCCAAGCCCATTGAATTCCCCTAAAAATCATTTTTGCAGTCTAGTAAATAAATAGGATCTGAATAAGATTTCAACATTAACCAATATATGTCTTAAATAATAATTTTTGTAATAAAAACTTTTAGAGCTCAGAACACGGAAAAGTCCTTTTTGATAGTTATATCCTTTTATTACTAGAATATAAAAACAAAATACGATACCTATCACATCTCTCTGTTTGCATATATATATGTGTATATACATACACACACACACACACACACACACACATATATATATATATAGCAAATTTCTTAGTTGCAGCCTTCATTAGAAAAGCTTTGGGGTACAAATATCCTCCTCAATTTTCCAATACTCCAAGTATATGTCTTATTCTCTTTTATCATTTTATTTCAAAGGTTTGATTTTTCATTATTGTTTTGTTTTGAGTCGTTTCAAATTTTTTTCTGTAAGTAGACTGGATAAATAGTAAACAACTAAAAATAGGGAAATATTAAACCAATGGCATGAAGCAAATATGGATAATTGCAATACCTTTGCAAGTAGAGTACTTATGTAATAAAAAAATTACATTTTTTTCAACAGAAGACTCCATTAAAAGTGACATTTATAAGACAAAGTTTACCACAGTGCTCATTTTGCATAATAATACACATTTTAATTTCATCTTGCACATTTATTAAAGTAATAATTCTTTAACATATTTTTCACAAGACAATTATGGAAATATTATCAAGTTCAAACATATTCTAAAAACCTTTTAATTTAGGGAAAGCACCCATTGGTCTTGACAACAATTATTCTATCTAACAAGGCACTTAAAAATGACAAGGTCAGAGCCTTGGATGTGACATTTAAACCCTTTGAATGCCCTAAAACAAATTACTTATTATTCATAAATCCAAAATAAAATAGTAAGGTCAGCAAAGTGCATCCCCCACAATTACAACCTGAACAAATCATTAAGCTTCTATAATTATCTTTGTCTTATCAAAAAGCCACCAATTCACTGCCCAGCCTCACTCTAGTCATCTCGGTCATTTTGTCCTTTTGCCATTTCTCAGAAAAATTGATCATCAAGAACTATTGACCTTATTTGGGACAGGAAGGAAAAGAAATAGCAAATGGTCAAACATTATTAGGACAACAGTGAACTCTGGGCAAAATTTTGAAGTACAGCTTTATTGCTCCTGATTCTTTTTTTCTTTCCCAGTATCGAAGTCTGCGATCTGGAAAAAATGTGTGCTCTCTTCTTCACGTGAAGTGGGGTCTCAGCTGTCTTAGTACAATTCTAATATTTGTGTGGACATCTTTTTAGCCAAGGTGGCTGGTGCATGGAAACCCCAAGTACTTCAGCTTTTGGGAATCATCATTTTCTTTAATTGTCAGTTAAAATGGTTCATAACTCCATGCCAATTACTGTGGGAAGTCTATTTACTAATCAAGATTTCTAAGGATCTCTCAGTGTGACAAATGCATTTTAAGGGCTTCTTCTCATATCATCACATTCATGGCTCACCTCTAGTGGTTGCTAATCTACTTTCTGCCCACTTCACCCCCCTCAAAATACTCCAAAAAGCTCTTTTTTATTTTCTAATATGGTATTACATAAATTGTGCTAGGCAGAAGAACTTTTCTAAAGGTTCAGTGTAAAACTGGAGATTACAGGATAAAATAAAACCAGGTAAAACCTTGATATTAAATATTAGACATATGTATTATGAACACTCTCACCCATTTTCACCTTCATAAATTCCTCTTTACTATGAATATATTTTGACAAAATGTGAAAAGTAAAAATTCCCTAACAAATAAATTTATAATAATAATTACAGAAAATAATTTTAGAGTAGTAGACATTGCTGAGCATCCTCAGGAATTACTTTATTTAATATTCCCCAAATGCACGTAGAGTCAGTATCCTTTTCAAGCTATGGACCAGTAATGAATTGAGGTTTATAAATGTTAATTAAATTGTCCAGGCTCAGATTCATAGTAATAGAATCAGAATTTGAAACAAGGTATCTCAGACGTTGAAGCCTCCTTTTTTAAAGAAATTATATGGTGGTTTGGGTAGCACTGTGCTGCTTGTCAAGGATAGATAATGGGTACTATCATTTGACAGATTTGTTGGAACTTGGAATAAACATAGATGTTTGGACAGTTCAGATCAGATTCTTCCACCCTGATGAAGCAGCAAGACAGGAAGCTTAGTTTTAGCCAGCATCAGGAGGAAATGATGCCAACTACTTTAACAGCAGGAACATCATATGAACAAAGCATTTGTTTGTTTTTGTCATAGAACTTTTGCTTTGTCAGTAGCTTTATGATAAATGTTTTCTGGTTATAAAAGCAACAAAGGCCTCAGTGCTAGGAGGTGGAGAAGGAAGATCTTTTTTTCTTGGAAGATTTTATACACTAGTTGCGAATATTTCTTTCTTGTTGAAACTGTAGACCACTCCCGGTCAAGCTGAGTTTATCTTTGAGTTGTAAATTCATTGTCAATTCTAATTTAGTGCCTACCCCTTTACTTATAAGGAAATTGATCAGAGATCTGGTAAGTATTTGATAACTGATTGGTCAGGGGATGGTGGGCTCTGATTTGTATTATTTGGCTATTTTTGTGGTGTAAACACTCCCATGGTGGCAGATCCTAAGCTAGTAACATGACATCCTTGAATGCAGAGGTGAGAAGGGGAACCTAATTTGCACTAAAGAGCCTTAAGAGGCTTTTCCAAAACACCACTGAAAGCGTGAGAAAAAATGGACATGTTCAAGATCACCTGGTTATTAGTGTGGAGTTAGAACCCAGGTGACCTGAATTCTAAACCAGAGCCCATTTGATGGAGAAATATTGGCATGTTCAGTCTTATTCTTCACATTGTTCTACTAAAGAAAATCTAACTGTTGGCAAGAGTGTGCAATAGCAGTGTGGAGGGGAGGTGGTTATCTTAGAGCCCTAAGGACTTTGAGATGGCCTGAAGATGGCTCTTTATCTCACTCATCCCTTCAAGTGTAAAATGATTTCTTAGGTTAGAAAAACAAATTAAGCTTTCTCTGATGGTAGAGCTCAACACCAAATCAGTTCCTTCCAGGAGGAAAACCCAAAACATAATTTAATTATGAGGCTGTGATAGGCAGGATTGTGAATAACTGCATGGTATTTGAAGTAGACCAGAACTGATTTCAATCACTCACTTCACCATTTACTAGAACTAAGACTTTGGAAAATTTAATCTCTCGAAACTATAAAACCAGTCACATCGGGATATCTACTCAGTACTGTCATAGATAGGACAATGTAATCACAGATCTGAGCACATTCCTGATGCCTGGTAAATATTCAGTAAGTGCAGGAATTGTTATTACTGGTAAAAACATTGTTTCACAGTACTATTTTAAAAAGAGTCTATTGGAACTTGAGAAGAAAGCTTTGATGAATATATTCAGTTAAAAAATATAGAGGAAGGAAATTATCAATCTGAGCATTTGTTTTCCTACAATATTCTCTCTGACTCTACTTTTATCCCTGAACCTTCTATATTGCATTCCAAATTCCCTTTATTATAGTTTCAGGCCAAGAAGACAAAGCCTTAATTTTAATCTAGATATCACATCTTCCCTTAAAGCTGTGAGATTCATTATGCAATACTTAGAACCAGGTGACCTTAGGTGAAGTCTTTCAAACTCTCATTTTATTTTCTTAAAACAAGCTTACAATTATACCTAAATGACATCCTTAAGATTTGGGGGGATTATTAAAATCACAATTAGACAAATTTTCCAGGTATATTGTTTCTAACAAAGCCTTTATCCACTTATACAAAACTCATACATATTCAAAGGATTATGTTTCAGAAAGTGCCTCGGCTTAATACTAACGATATGTTCCAAGTAAGAAACATTACAGAAGTCCATTGTTTTTGGAGTTTATTAAAAACTCATGTTTTCTTTTTCTTTACAAGTCACCAATTGGTAAATTAGAAGAAAATTGATATGCACTGGGAACAATATAGGTCTACACTGTCAAATCTTTTATCTAACAAGCTGTTAGAAAGGTTGGCCTAATTACTTTCCTCTATTTAAAAGTGTCCAAGCATGTTGGAGTTTAGTTAAGTGATTCTGATTTTATTATAAGCTCCATAGGAGAAGCACTCCAGGGTGGCCAGCCATGCCAGTTGGGCTATCTGCTTAATTGCCTTGATTGCAGAGCATTTTCTAAAGCAACAACAGCCCAGGCAATGCTAGTATTGTATTTGAAAATTTCAGCAACTGTCGTGTTTTCATGTTTAAATATTTTGGTACCAATTTTAAAGTTGTAAGGACAGAGATGCTCTGTGAAATGTGCTAACTCTTGGAACAGCTGAGTCTGTGACAGTGTGTCTAATGATGACAAGCATAGCGTTTGGAGTTTGACTCTGTTGCTTACAAGCTGCACAAGTTAACTAAATTCTCTGATTTCCTGTATTCTTTCTTCTGGCTAATATGACCACATTGACTATTTTATAAGTAAATTAGAATCTATCTAACTACAAAAGGACAATTATAATTGGCAAGGCAATCGAGCTCCTTCATTTTGGTGTTATAATTAAACTGATTCTAGAATGACATGATTTTTAAATATTCATGCTTTATCTTTCCTGTCAGCATTGCTCACATCTTTTTATGTCTTTCTGGTTTGGAAGCAACTTGAGGGTAGTGACTGTGTTTTGATTCTGTTAATATTTCTCCAAGTTGTGCAATAAATACTTAGTTGTTTACACCATAGTATAAACAGGCAATTTGATGACTTTGTAGTGTTATTATTGCTCTTCTTCCTCTTCTAAGCCAGACCTACCCATGGTGACTGTGTGTGTGTGTGTATGTGTGTGTGTGTGTGTGTGTGTGTGGTGTCTACTAGGTACGAACAAGCAAGAAACTGAGATATTTAAAGAAGAAACACCTCTTTAATCCCTAGTTAACCTTGAGATAATGCTCATTCAATTTGTTTCAATCCCACAAATAGAATTAACACTGTCTGTGTGCAGTAACCTTTCTCCTCTTGTACGCAGTGCTGAGCCCTTGACAAGATAGAGTAAATAATAAGTTAATACTTAAATCAGAATCTGAGTATCTTAGAAATGGAATGAGTAGAAGTAATGTTGTTTTGTTCCCCTCAATTTACAGATATGGATGTTGTGGTTCAGAAATATTGAGATATGACCAAACTGCAGGGCTGTTGATGGCAGAAATAATCAGCTCTAAATCCAGATCTACAGGACCTGCATCTACTTCCTACTATATCTCTGTGGCTCTAGAAATGTCAATTTCTCTCTCTCTCTCTCTCTCTCTCTCTCCCTCTCTGGTAGCATATCAATTTCAAAGAGCACAGTAGTTAAAAACATAGCATCTGAGCACATACTGATGACCATGGGCATACCTGTTAATCCTAAGAATTTTACTTTTCAGAGAAGATCCTTTGCTTTGGGCAGCTACCTCTCCAACACTGGCTTCTGTTTTGCTTATCTGCTTCTGATCTGATATGTAGGCAATAGTCCTCTCAGATTGGAGAAGCATTTGTAATTCTCAGCTGCGGACTCTGCCTCTTACTCAGGCTGCGGGTGATTAAGGGTCTCACCTGGAGAGCACTCAGGTGAACATCTGCTGTCTGTCATATGTTATAGTTGGTGGGGGGAGTGCATCTCCCACTGTTCTCATTCCAACCTAATAGCAGGAGATGGAGTAGCATATTTCACATCTACCTGAGATGAATACTTGCAATATTGAGCCATGAGAGTATTATTTTATTTTCTCATGATTTTACCCTAGATTTTTAAAATGTAGTTAATCTTTAATGGTGGGTTGGTGGAGGTATCCTTTATGTTAAATCAAGCATCATGGTATAGTTAAATGAGCTTTTTATTCAGAGAAAGCTACCAGAGTTCAAGTCTTCATAGGTCACATGCCGGATGAGAAAATAGAAGCAAGTTGTTCAAGCTGTTTCCTTACCTATAAGAGGAAACTCAAGCTTCCACCTACCTCGAAGAGCTATTTTGAGATATTTTGTGTGCCTAATGACATTTCCTCATTCATTCATTTAAGAATTATTTATTGAGTAGACCCTGTCAGGAAATTCACTAGGTTGTGGTATAGAGTAGTGAAAATAACTAATGCTTATATAGCACTATAATTATAAAGACGTTTTTCCCCAAAATATAATATATTTAAAAAGTTGGCCATGGTCAAATCAAGAGTTTACAGGCATTTGGATATTTTCTTTCCTGATAAGCAAATGCCTTACAGTTTGACAAATACAATTAATGTTTAAAATTATGGTCCTAAAGCAATTGAATATCTCAAAGTGCCTTGTAAACTACAGGCAGTTTTAGTGCTGTTAACTCCTTCCTCTCCCTTAGAGCCTCTGTCTAATCAGTTTCCCAGTTCTGGAAATGAATGATGTTGTGCACAATTTCTCATGTTAATCCCATTCTTTCTAGTCCCACTCATGCCATTGCAATTCAGATCCTTTACTCACATATACATTTTTGCAAAACTCTGCAGGCTAACTTCGCTGACTAAAGTCCGTCTCATTTTCAGCACATAAAACATGATGTTCTCTGATTACTCAGAATAAATATTGAGAGAGTCACCTGACTGCTCAAAAGACTTCTAAGTGTGTCCTCTATCAACTATAATAGATTTAAACTTTTTAGCATAGCATTCAAGACCCCTAGTATCTTCTTTTACACATGCCAGTACTTGCCTATTTAAGCCTTTTATTTCATCCAGTCTCAAATACTCATCTATTCACTTACTCAAGCATCTGCTACATCCAAGCAATTATAAAACACCCATGTATTCTTGTCTCTGCTGCCTACTAGATTGGATAGGCTGTTTAACTTACCCTAAAGTTAAGTTATGGTATCATTTATATAAGGATTGTAATAACCACCACATAAGAAAAGATAACTCTAAAGATTAAATATGCTTATATACTTAAGGTATAAGTAATGTTCCAGCAATAATGTATACTTCTTATTGTTCTTATTAATTAAATTGAGTATAATATTTTACAGATAATATTTGTTTGAATTTAGAATATTTTTGGCAATTTATTTATTGCAAATGAGTTCGCTCCTATAATTCTCAACTAAATAAAACATAACACTCACAAACATCTTGTTTATTGTTCAATAGCACTAATTTTTATTTTGTTTATTCTTATTTCTGGTGTTCACCTTAAGTCCTGCAAGGTAGTGTGTGGAGCCTAACAGTAGCTTCTGGAGCAGATGGACAGATTTAAAAAGGAGCCATAGGATTAAAAAAATGCAGAGAAAAAGGGATCTCAATGTTGGACCGAGAATTGGAATTACAGGGCCAAATAGTCACTGAGAGAAACAATAAGGGTGTTCTTAGTTAAGAACTGAAAGGAATTGTTAGAAAAAACAGGCAGTGGAAAGGCAACAATTGTTTGGAGAAAGGCCCATGCTGAGAATTTCAGCTATTTTACTGACAATATTTTGTCTAAACATGTGGGATCCTCTGAAGTTCAAACCTATCTTTCCTTGAAGGTGCTCAAATATCAGAGGGGACCCGAAAAGAAATGTATCTGATGCACATATGTGTTCTGGAGAAGTGAGAGAGAGTTTGATTGGAGTAACATTGAATTAAATAGGGAAGGTAGGCTGTAGGAGACATTTTCAGCCCCAACATTTCTCAATACTTCCTTCCTTTTTCCTTTCCTTCCTTTCTACACCCCTCTCTCCCACCCTTTTGGTCTCTTTCTCCCTTTTCTCTCCTTCCCTTCCTCCCTCTCACCCTTCTTTCTTCCTTCCCTCCCTTCCTTCCTTCCTTTCTTCCAGCAACACCCTTATCTCCACTATAAGACAAAGCAAATATCTTGTCAATTAAAGTACTCCCTTCTGAGAAGTCTCACAATTTCCTACCAAGCCTACAGTTCCTTCTCAAAGAAACTGACACACCAAAAGCTTCTATGAATATTAAGTTTCGTAGGGTTATTGATAATGTATAACAATCGCATTCATAACATGTGACTACTTCCCAGAATGCAGCTGATGAGAACAGAAATAATACCATGATCTAATGGCATGTTGCTCTCAGCTGGTTAGTAGCCTCTGAGCTTTGCCCAGTAATTTTAACAGTGATTAACCATCAAGACTTTCATTTAGAGTGAATTTGAATGTAAAACATTCGAAGAAAGGAAGAGGGTGAGATAAAGAGAAAGAAAATGACCCAGAGAGAAAGACCAATGAATAAAAGTCACGTGATAGTAAAATCTAAGAGGCAGTGCAAGTCATTAGTGAGCACAAACTCTGAATGCACAGCAGTGATAAGACGGAGATCAGGAGAGTAGAAAGAAACTAATGTGTTAACTCTTTAGGGGAAAGGACAATTAGCTCTCACATTATGATGGCAGAGCATTAGAGAGCAGATAGCTTCAGGCCACCTGCTAAGCAACCCACTTAAATACTTCAGTATATTTTGAACAAAATGCCAAACTCAGTCTTCTTTTTTTGTAAAACCAATGCTTTTGTTCCTTTTCTCCATGTGCAAACTTTTAAAAACGTGTTTGTTTCCATTGTTGGCAACTGAATAACTTCTGCAAATATCCACTGCCTCCCCGAGACCTTTATGAGGGATGTATACTTGTCCAGCCCACTGACATTGAGATTAACCAGGTGAATTGCTTCTGTCAATGGAATGAAAGTGGAAGTGAAAGTCTGGTGGTTCCAAGTCTAAATGTTAAGATGCGTCTTGTGCTGGTTCCAAGTCTACATATGAAGAAGCATTATTTGTTTCTGCTTGCCCTGCTGGGTGCTGTTTGCCTTTGTCAGGAGGATGATATGCACGAGGTAATTGCAGACTCTCTAGTGCAGGCCCCAAAACCAGACAGGTGTAGCCAACCTGAACTCAACCGACAGCCTGAAAGGGAGTTCCTGCCAGTCTGTAGGCCATGAGTGAGAAATAAGTGCATATTATTGTCTGCCACTGAGATTCTTTGGTTGTTTGCTATGCAGGAAAAGTTGACACTAGGACTTACACAATTTTGAAAGTTCTAAATAATACTTCCTTTTTTTTTTTTTTTTTTTTTTTTGTTGTTGAGACGGAGTTTCGCTCTTGTTACCCAGGCTGGAGTGCAATGGCGCGATCTCGGCTCACTGCAACCTCCGCCTCCTGGGTTCAGGCAATTCTCCTGCCTCAACCTCCTGAGTAGCTGGGATTACAGGCACGCGCCACCGTGCCCAGCTAATTTTTTGTATTTTTAGTAGAGACGGGGTTTCACCATGTTGACCAGGATGGTCTCGATCTCTTGACCTCGTGATCCATCCGCCTCAGCCTCCCAAAGTGCTGGGATTACAGGCGTGAGCCACCGCGCCCAGCCCAATAATACTTTTTTAGAGTTAAAAAGATAAAATCAGAATAAAATATATTCTGTGAATCTCTATGTCCATAATAACTTTATAAAAGGGAATAAAAATAAAATAATTCCAATGTCCGGCAAGTCCTGAGTCTCTTATAGTCTTAGGGTTTTCTCTACTCATCTTTCTGGATCAAATTTTTCTGTTTGAAATATTTACCATGGTTAATCTTTCCCTGGCTGACCATAACTAAGCTGATATGTACTATTTTTGCCCTCATGAAATAGAAAGAAAAATCAATAATTAGAAAGCTGTATAATTTAACTAGGAAAATGTGAGTGAGTTAGGGGGACTGCAGTCTGTTCATTCTCCTTTTCTATTTTTTCCTTCAAACATGTTAGGTGCCTTTTTAATCTTTGGAAAACTGGGTACCACCACACAAGAGTGGTTACCTCACTCTTAACCAGTTTCTTTCTCTCCCTTCCTTCTTTCTTTCTCCTCTCCTCTCTTCTCTTTTCCTTTCCCTTCCCTTCCCCTCTCCTCCCCCTCTTCCTTTCCCCTCATTTCCTTCCTTCCCCTCCTCTCCCCTCTCCTCTTCTCTTCCCTTCTCTTTTTGTTCCCTCCCTCCCTCCTTTCCTTCCTTCCTTCCTTTTTCTTTCCCCTTTTCTTTCTTTCTCTTTCTTTTTCTTTTTCCTTTCTTTCTTTTCTTTTCTTTCTTCTTTTGTTCACTTTCTTTCTCTCTCCTTCCCCTCCTCTTCTCTTTTCTCCCCTCTGCTTCTCTCCTTTCCCTCCCTTGTCCTTCCCTTCTCTCCTCTCCCCTTCCCTTCATTTTCCTTCCCTTTCCTTCCTTTCCCTTCCCCATTTCCTATCCCCTTCCCTCCCCCTTTTCTTTTCCTGTTTTTTTTCCCTTTTCTTTCCCCTTCCCTTCCCCCTTTTCTTTCTCTGTTCTTTTTTCTTTTTTTCCTCTTCCATTCCCTTCCTCCTCTCCCATCCTTTCCTTTCCCATCCCCTCCTGTCCCCTCCTCTCCCTTCTTCCTCCCTTCCCTTCCCTTTCCCTTCCTTTTGATTTACACTTCTCTGATTATCAATGATATTTAACACTTTTCATATATCTGTTTTCCATTTATATTTCTTCTTTTGAGAAATGTCTATTCAAATCTTTTTATTTTTATTTATTTCATTTTATTTTTTTAAAGAAATGGGGTTTCACCATGTTAGTCAGGAGGCTGGTCTTGAACTTCTGATCTTATGGTCTGCCCACCTTGGCCTCTCAAAGTGCTGGAATTATAGGCCTGAGCCACCATGCCTGGCTCTTGCATATTTTTAATCAGATTATTAGATTTCTTTTCATATTGAGTTGTTTGAAATCTTTATATATTGTTTATTAATCCTATATCAGATGAATAGTTGAAAATACTTTTTCCCCATTCTGTAGGTTGTTTATTCACTTTGTTGATTGTTTTCTTTGTTATTTAGAAGCTTTTAAATTTGATGTGATCTCATTTGTCAGTCTTTGCTTTGATTGCCTGTGTTTGTGGGATAGTACTCAGAAGATCTTTGCCCAGTTCTATGCCCTGCAGAGTTTCCTCAATGTTTTCTTTAACTAGTTTCATAGTTTGAAGACTTAAATTTAAGTATTTAATCCATTTTGATTTGATTTTTACATATGAAGAGAGATACAAGTCTTGGTTCATTCTTCTGCTTATGGATTACCAGTTTTCCCAGCACCATTTATTGAAGAGACTAGACTGTCTTTTCCTTAATATGTTTTCTTGGCAACGTCATTAAAAATAAGTTTATGGTAGATGTATTGATTTATTTATGGGTTCTCTATTCTGTTTCATTGGTATATGTGTCTCTTTTTATGCCTGTACCATGCTGTTTTGGTTACTGTAGCTCTGTGGTATAATTTGATGTCAGGTACTGTGATTTCCCCACCTGCCCCCAGGATAGTTTGGGCTATTCTGGGTCTTTCATGGTTCCATAAAAATTTTAGAATTATTTTTCTATTTCTATGAAGAATGCCAATGGTATTTTTATAGAGATTGTATTTAACCTGTAGATTGCTTTGGGTAGCATGGGCATTTTAACAGCATTGATTCTTCCAATCCATGAACATAGAATATCTTTTCATTTTTATGTGTTCTCTTCAATTCCTTTCAACAGGGATTTACAGTTTTCATTAGTTTATCCTTAAGAATGATTCATGTGCTGAGGAAAAGAATACATATTCTGTGGCTGTTGGATGAAATGTTCTGTAAATCATTTTAATCTATAGTACAGATTAAATCTGATGTTTCTTTGTTGATTTTCCATTTGGATGATCTATACGGTGCTGAAAGTGGGGTGTTGAAGTCTCCATCTATTATTGTATTAGACTCTTATCTATCCCTTTAGCCTAATAATATCTGCTTCATGTATCTGGGTAATCCAGTGTTGGGTGCATATATATTTACAATTTTTACATTCTCTAGCTGAATTGAACCCTTTATCATTATGTAATAACATTCTTTGTAACTTTTTATAGTTTTTTTCTTGAAATCTAATTTGTCTGATATAACTACTCCTATTTTTTGGGGTTCTATTTGCATAGAATATTTTTTCCACCTTTTTATTTTTAGTCTATCTGTGTCTTTATAGATAATGTGTATTTCTTGTAAGTAATAGATTGTTGAGTCATTCAGCAACTCTGTCTTTTGATTGGTCTTTGTCTTTTAGTGTATGTAAATTCAATGTTATTATTGATAAGCAAGGACTTAATCCTGTCATTTTGTTTTCTATTTTCTGGTTACTTTTTGGTCTTCTCTTTTTTTCTCCCTCCTTTTTGCCTTTATTTTAGTGAAGGTGATTCTCTCAGGTAGTATATTTTAATTTCTTGCTTTCTGTTTTTTGTGTATTTGTTGTATGATTTTCAATTTGAAGTTACCACAAGGCTTGCCAATAATATCTTATAAACTGCTGTTTTAAACTGGTGATTATACAGTCCATGTCTTGAAAAGTTATTTTGTCAATAGTTATTTTTGATAGGTTCATTTTTAGTCTTTATACTCAAAGTGTGAGTAGTTTACAAACTGCAGTTACAATATTATAATAGTCTGCTTTTGTATGCACTTACTCTTGCTGGTAAGTTTTGTACTATCGAATAATTTTTTATTGCTCATTATCATTCATTTTTCTCAGATTAAAGAACTCCCTTTAGCATTTATTATATGAGAGTTCTGGTGTTCATAAAAACCCTCAGGTTTTGTTTGTCTTATAATATCTATTTATCCTTCATATTTGAAAGATATATTCACTGGATATACTATTCTAGGATAAAAGTTTTATTTCTTTAGCATTTTAAATATATCATGCCTCTCTCTCTTGGCCTGTAAGGTTTCCACAGAGAAGTCTGCTGCCAGATGTCTTGGAACTACTTTCTGTTATTTATTCCTTTTGCTGCTATTAAGATTCTTTCTTTATCTTTGACCTTTGGAGGTTTGATCATTAAATGTTTCAAGGTAGTCCTATTTTGATTAAATCTGCTTGGCATGCTATAACCTTCTCGTACTTGAATATTTATATCTTTCTCTAGGTTGGTAAGTTCTCTGTTATTATCTCTTTGAATAAATTTTCTACCCTGATCTCGTTCTCTACTCCTCTTTAATGTCAATAACTCCTACAGTTACCCTTTTGGGCTATTTTCTAGATTTTTTAGTCATGTTTCATCCTTTTTAATTCTTTTTTATTTGTCTCTTTTTACTGTATTTTCAAATAGTCTATCTTCAAGCTTACTGATTCTTTCTTTTGCTTGTTCAATTCTGCTGTTAAGAGACTCTGATGCATGCTTCAGTATGTTGATTGCATTTTTCAGCTCCAGAATTTCTCCTTGATTATTTTTAATTATTTTAATCTCTTTGTTAAATTTGTTTGATAATATTCTGAATTCTTTCTCTGTATTGTCTTGAATTTCATTGTCTTCCTCAAAACAGATATTTTGAGTTCTCTCTGAAAGGTCACATATCCCTATCTCCCCAGGATTGGTCACTGATGCCTTATTTAGTTTGTTTCATGATGCTGTGTTTTCCTGAATTCTTGTGAGGCTTGTGGGTGTTCTTCAGTGTCTTGGCATTGGAGTGTTAGGTATTTGTTGTAGTCTTCACAGTCTGAGATTGTTTATACTCATCCTTCTTAGGAAAGCTTGCCAGTGATTCAAAGGTCCTTACTCACTGCAGCCATAACTGCCTTAGGGGGCGACCCAACTCCAATAATGCTGTGGCTCTTGCAGGCTAGCAGAGCTACTACCTTGATGGTCTTGGGTAAGATCCTGAAGAATCCCTTGGAATACCAGGCAGAGATTTTTGTTTTCTTTTCTTAATTTCCCCCAAAGAAATGGAATCTGTCTCTGTGTCCTGAGCTGCACAAAGCTAGGGGTGGCACAAGCACCCCCATGACCACCACTGGGACTGCACCAGGTCAGATCCGAAGCCAGCACAGCACTGGGTTTCATATAAGGCCTGCTGTGACCACTGCCTGGATAACATCTATGTTCACTCAAGGCTCAGGGGATCTACAATCAGCAGTATCAATTCCATGAAGGCTTATGTTTTTCTCTTCAGGGCAGTGATTTCCTTTGGCCCCAATTGGGTCCAGAGATGCCATCTGGGAGCCAGGGTCTAGAGTCAGAAACCTTAGAAATCAACCTGGTTCTTTATTTTACTGCTGCAGAGCTTGCACCTAAGCTCTAAGACAAAATTATTGCTATCCTTCTCTCCTCTTCTCTCAAGCAGAGGAATTTCTCCCTGTCACCACGACTGCCCCAGGCCTGTGGTGTGTACAGCCTGGCTACTGCTGATGTTCACTCAAGGCTCAAGGCCCAAGGGCTCTTCATTCAGCTTGTGGTTAGTGCCGTCAGTTCTCACCATGGGCCTTGGGTGAGATTCAGAAATGTGCTGGCTTCATGTGTGACCCAGTACATTCCCAGGTGTGGTAGCTAAGGGGAGAGAATCCTTCTGTTTGAGGAGAGGAGAGAGAAGAGTAATATGGACTTTGTCGTGCAGCTTGGGTGTCAGTTCATCCACAGTATTTAGAGCACCAAGTGAGCTCCTGGGGACCCCAGTTCCGTATTCCGACTTATTTTTTATAGGAGTTCAAGTCTATTTTCCCTTTCAGGGAAATGGGCTTCCTTATGGTCCAAAGCAGGTCCATATATGCCACCCAGGAGCCCAGGTCTGGAACTGGGTCCCCCAGGAGCTCACTTGGTGCTCTAAATACTGTGGATGAACTGATACCCAAGCTGCAAGACAAAGTCCATATTACTCTTCTCTCTCTTCTCCTCAAACAGAAGGATTCTCTCCCCTTAGCTACCACACCTAGAAATGTACTGGGTCATACATGAAGCCAGCACATTTCTGAGTCTCACCTGAGGCCCATAGGAGTATTGCCTGGCTACCATTGCTGATTATTCAGGCCCCAGGCATTCTTTATTCAGCAGGTGATGAATTCTGCCAGGACTCAGTCCTTTCCTTCAAGGCAATAGGTGCCCTTCTGGCCCAAGATATGTCTAGAAATGTATTCAGGATCTAGGACCTGGAATGAGAGCCTCTGTACTCTGCCTGGTTTCCCATTCTACTGTGGTTGAGCTGGTAACTAAATTCCAAGACAAAGCCCTGTTTACTCTCCCCTCTTCTCTCCTCAAGCAGAGGGAAGGATAGCTCCCTGAGCTGCAAACTGTGCTACCTGTGGTTGATGGAAGGGTGGCATAAGCACTCCCCTCCCTTGACTGCCCTGACTAGGGTCTTACTAGATTGTGTGTACCCCATCTCCACTGGCATAAAGCCCAGCACAGCACCAGGGCTTGCCCAGAAATTGTAGTCTCTGTGTCCTATACTGGCTTTCAAGTTTATTTAGGGCCCCAGAGAGCCTGTGGTGGTGGGGTTTGCTTAGACGCAGCTGACCACTGGGGTTGGTGATTTGCCTCTGGCTAGGGATGGTCTAAATGCTCCCTCTGTGAGTACCAGCTGCATTCTGCCCCTTGTTGCTTTCCACTGTGACAGGGAAGCACTGAGTTCCAAAAGTCCCCCATGCACTGCACTCCCCCTCACACAGTGCAGATTCTCGCTCTGTGCCACACAGCTGCTGCCAGAGGGTGAGGGTGAGTGGTGGTGTAAGCAATTCAAGATGGTCTTTCCTACCTCTGCAGTGCCTCTTTTCTTAATATAGTGTCAAAACTTGGTGCTTTGAATACTCATCTAATTTTTGGTTCTTATGTAGGTGCTTTTTGTGTGGATGGTTGTTCAATTTGATGTTCCTACAGAAAGACATTTGCTGGATGCTTCTGTTGGACCATTGTCCCTTCCAATTTCAAATGATATTAAAATTGCCTTCAAGATTTTTAAAATTTAAAGATTCTTAGCTTATCATATTCCTACTTATTTTTTGTAGGAGTTCAAGTCTATTTGGACACAAACGCTGAGACAGAGATTAGTATACAGAGCATTATAAGGAGTGCTTTCTCTGCAAATGTGAGAGTAAAGTAACCAGGATTGGGTGAAGCAAGAAATTGAGTGGCAACGTCAAATTAGAAGAGGCCTCAACCTATCTTATGGGAAGCTCTGGAGCTGGGGTGTCCTTGTAGAATTATCCTGATTTGGGGCAAAGGGAGCAAAGAGTTTATCCACTGCATCAAGAATGCAGGATGATCCCAGGAAAGAAGCATGACTTTGAGAAGATGTCATGAACTTGGATGAGTCTTCTTTCCTCAGCTGGGAGCAATCTTCAGAGGATACCGAGCTACAAGCCTGGAGTCAGCAACAGTCATCAACTGGAAGAATATGTGCTTTCCTGATGAGGGGAAGATCGGGGCTATGCATCAGAGCACCCAATGCACTTTCAAAACATTTCTAGATATGCGCAACCAGGAGAGACTGTTCTGGAATATACAAGTGGCAGAAATAATGCTGTATCTTAAAAAAAGAAAGTAAAAGAAAGAAAGAAAGAAAGAATAATATTTAATATTTGCAGACTTAACATCAGGGCTAGAAAACTGTTTACATCATAGAATGTCAAAGAATTTCAGTTAGTTAATTATACTGCAGGTGGGCAGATGTATCTAGGAGTAGATATTTGCAGATGCAAATTGAGAATTTTGCTTTAGTAAAGGTAAATAGCTAAAATGATTATTAAAGCACAGTGGAAAACAAAATGATATATAAAATGCAAATGTGTAGTGACAAACACATGGAGGCAATTTGCTTGTGAACTTTGACCTCTACAGTGAAATGTCTCTGTTTCCTTCTTTGCTCTGTTATTTACCATAATGAGACAGAGTTTGAGAGTGCAGCCTTCATGCCCTGCAAATGACATTCACTTGCCCAGGTCTCAAGGTTAGCATTTTATAAATTACCACTTCAAAGCAGGAGTCACCATCTATATGGAATAGAACTGAGCTTAGTGTCATGTGATATCAACCCTATCATTTTCTTATTGTCCCATTTCAGATTTTATTAAACAATTTTGGTTTTCTTTGTAGGGGCAAAGGCTTTATTAAAGAAGAAAAATGAATTATTCAGAAATTTTGGTTTTTTACTATTTCTTTGATCTGCTCATGAATCTTTGACTGTCTAGAACCTGATACACTAATCCTGGATGCAACTTCATTACTTCAAAGACTCATGCAAATTTATCATTCACTATGTTTTAACTTTGCACACTAATTCTTTCAGCCACATCTCCACATATTTCTGAACGTAAAAAAATGCCAGATATAGGTGAAGGGGAGGAAGGCAGCAAATCACACTGCCACGTGTGCACCTATGCGACAACCTTGCATGTTTTTCACATGTACCCCAAAACCTAAAATGCAATTAAAAAAAAAAAAAAACCTACTCCCAAGCCACTTTCTACCACTTTCCTACATCTTTTGAATGTCATTGACTTCTTTCTTTTAAGCAATGCCATTCATCCATTAATTAATTCCTTTTTAAATTATCATGTATACATACCTTATCCCTGAAAATATGTTGGGCATTAGAATCATAAAAATGAATAAAATATGACTCTTAAGTTTAGTGGGAGGCATATCTCTGTATCAAGTAAAAAGATATCTAAATTGGGTTTTGAAGTGTGTGTAGGAGTGTTTCTAATGTATGACTGAAAGTATGTATCCAATTAGAAGGAGAGACATGTACAAAGGCTTCATAGTATTAAAAATATGGCAATTTAAGGGAAATCTAAAAGTTTGCTATGACAACAGCACAGAGTACAAGTCAGGGCAAGAGATGAGGATGAAAATGTAGGCAAGTGCCATCTCATGGCATCTTTTCTAAAGCAAATTCTACTTGCTTTAAGTCCCATTTGAATATATGGAAATGTCAGTTCACATTAATATCTCATCTCTGTATTTTCTTACAGAATCAATTATAAAAGCTTTATATTAAAATGTCATATTGTAATCAAATTAGATGTCTGTTATTTTCTTTGTAAGTAATGTGTGTCATCTCTATTTTTCAAAGAGAAAAATATAAAATATCAATTTTTTGTCTATTAAGTGAAAATATCTCAATTCAAAACCTAATTCACGCATTGAAAGGCTAGATTTGAGCTTGATACAGAGACAACTCCTCAGGTTGAAGGAGACTCAAAGCCAGCCTTATTTAAGTTGTTCATTGTAATTGATTGATGTGTGACTGAACATCAGAGAGTGAAATTAGAGAGCATGGGCTCCACAGGAAAAACATCTATCAGAAGGAGCTCGTACTGCATCTTAAAATGCTATTTTGAAGCATCTATCTCTTAAGGTGTAATGTTGGGTACACAGAAGAGAGTCTGAGTCTCTTTAAGGGCATTTGGACCTGGAACATAATACAAGGCTCTTCAAAATTGGCCTTCCTGCTCAGTGCTATAGGCACAATAAATGTCCTTCAAAACACCCAATCTGTTATTCTAAGTTGGCTTGAATTGCATTGAAAACAAGTTTTCTGAAGGGCAAAACAGCCAAGATGAAAGCTGTTGAGAGACACAATTCCATGGATTCTGGAAACTGCCCACTTACAGACCCAACACGTTCCTGTTCTCATGATTCAACTTAACAGATTTTGTTGCTCTGCACAAATGCATCCTTCTTAAGGATAGAAAAAATACCTCATTTTTGTCAAATAAATTTTCCCATGGCAAAAGCTGAAGAGCAGTAATTTTTCCCCTTTACAAATTAAATAGGAAGAAATTTACAGTTTTTAAGCTCAATAGTTGGAAAGTCTATACAGAAATATTATTGAATTCATGTTTCTGGTCTCATAACAGAGTTGAAACAGAGCTAAGCTATCATTAGATTGATGATTAATTTACAGATGATAACATTTAAGTTCATAAAGTAAAATAATTTGCCTGAAGTCACTTGGCTCCTATATTTGCCATTATTTAAACTTCATGCTGGTTTTGTGTTTTTGTTTGTGTGTTTGACTGTTGGTAATTAGGCCTGTATGCCCACCACATATAATTATGCTTTGTATTTTCAATTCATGCCAATTTCTAGAGAAATAATATGTTGACTGATCTGATTTTTAAGATGTATAAAATTATTCTTAGATGGAATTGAAGACTTTATTGAAAAAGGCCATATTCTGAACCGAAATTACGGATGACACAGTCTTCCAGTTGGTGTGAGGCGTTACAGGAATTATCTCAATCTTTACTCCCAATAATTCTATCAAGCACAGAAAGTAGTTTTAACTTCTTTTTTTCTCTCTCTTTTTTGCTGGATAAGGAAACTATGGCTTAGAATTTAAGTAATTTACCCGAAGCTACAGGTCTGGCATGCAGTACAGACAATTTGAAACCCTGACCTCTGTTTGTAACCATAGATCTTCCACATAGTAGAACCAATTATAGTGTGAAAATTATTATTCTATTGTATAACTAATTACTGATTATAGTAACTAATAGAAACAACAGAGTATGGAGGCACTATAATTAAGGAACCTATGGGGTTCTATATGGAATACAAATTGACCCAGCCTGGGATTCCAGGTGGGCTTGCTAAAGGATAGGGTGCCTAAGCAGCCAAAGGAATTTTTTTTTTTTTTAGGAGAGAGGTGTGTGCAAGGATGTAGAGAAGCAAGTGAAAAAAGAAAATTTCAGAAATTGAAAACTAATCCTTAAGATAAGAGTCAAGTTTTTGGAAAATTCAGGGGAGTATAGCAAAAAATGAAATGAAAGTTGGGTAGACGCTGGACTATGAAGAGCTATGTGATTCTTATTTTATTCCAAAGTCTATGAAAGTTATTGAATACGTTTATACAGGTATGTTGCATCTTCTTGTGTTTTAGGAAGATCATCTAGCATCACTGTAGAAGGTAGAGTGGGGGCATGAGGTTGAACATAATCATTAAAGATAATAACCACCCAGCAGGGCTTGTCCGCTCTGCTTTTGGGGAATGGGGTGAAGAACTGCTGAAAGTCCTAAGTTCAGATCAGCTTATAGAATCCCTGAGCCATGGGGTGTGCTGATATCCTGAGACATGTGGCAAATCATTTTGGCCAGAACTGCGGTGCCATCGTCCATTTATTTTGCATTTTTTACACATTCCCAGGAGACTGCCTTGACAAAAGGAAAATCTGACTCAACACAAAATATACCTTCAATTTATTTTTCACTTGGGTTTATAAGAATTTGGGTTAGTAAGCAACATGCCATGTATTGCAATTTGAATTTGAACGAGAAATAGATTTTCTTTTAATGTTACTTATCTCTGCAATGGAATATATCAGATTTCAAATAACAAATAATATTTTGTTGCAGTTTCTCTCTTTGGCAGTGTTGTGGCCTATATATTTTTCACCACTATAATTAGTCTTTCATCTTAAACAGAGTAATAATTCATTGCATGACATTCAGTCAGAAGTTTTGTTGTTGTTGATAAGGCAAAGCCTATCATTAGGAAAAAGGGGGAAAAGTCTAATTTGCTAGAAGAGAACAGAGTACAAAAATAATATTATCCATTCAGTTGGATTGAAATCTTGGCAGCTGCTCTTCAAAAATGTTGCTGACATGGTTTATATTATATTAAAATTCAGAATTACTGCATTTTCATCAGTTTCTCCGTCTACAGCTGGCGTATCATGTTGTCAGCATCTTGGGATTTACAAGCCTATGTGCATTGTAAGAATATTCCTTTAAATGAATATTTTTATAAGCATGTTTTTGAGTTGATATGCTATGGTATTTTAAAGTGTAAACATGTTATGAAAGTCAGAATGCTTTAAAGTGTAAGTGGAATGCATGAGTTGTGTTTTCTTAGCTCAATTTTCATAAGATTTGCTTAAAAGCAAAATAGTTCCTCTGGGATGATTTTAAAATGTCTTTTAATTTTCAAAGGCATTGCTTATTTCAATGAGAAAAATTGTTAAAAGATGAACTTTGAATAATGGATGCATCCTAAATGCTAAATTATTTTAAAATGGGATTAAAAAATTTTTGACACTCAGAAAAATGCTATGAAATAAAACATTTGCCATCTACAATACTGTAATAATATATGATGTCATTTTCACAGAATTATTAGTCTCACACATTAAATGCAGAAACTGCTACTAATAACATAATAAACTGAGTTCGGAGAATGTTAGATTTTAATATATTGTTGGTATATTTTTTCTGTGAATAATTTAGAGTTCTTTGGAAACTATAATCAATTCTAAGCACTTGACAATTTCATAAGACTTTCGATAATGTTAAAATACATATGCTTACATGTGGATCCTGCAGATATTTATAAGCACTTAAGCACTTATGTGGTTATGATGATAAAACTAAGTTAGCATATTCATCTTGACTTTTGAGTATCCTTAAAAATTGGATTTGAGGCTAAACAAAGTGAATTTCCTTGTAGATTGAAAATACTGGAAGGAACTTGGATTGTACCTGAAGAGCATGACAGATGAAATTTTGGATGTGAAAATAGTGGTGTTGACTTTTCATAATGTCAATTTAGAATGCATATATGAAAGACCTAGAAACACTGCAGAACTGTTTATCATTTCCTGTAAATGAGAAGCGCATAGTGGACTCAACCAGAATGCATGGAGCCCAGACTCTAACAGAACACCTGATGCTTGTGCCTGATACTCTGATGGTTGTACTATGTGCCAAGGTGGGCTGCTTCCTATCTTAAACACACACACACACACACACACACAGACACACAAATTGGCTTTTCTTTGCACAGTTGCCTAAGGATATAATATTAAATTTGGCAACTTATTGTATACACCAGCAACTGCCTAATCTCTCATTATGACTTCAGAAAGAAGCCATTAATATTTCTACCACCAGTAAGCAAAGCTACAGGTGAACTAGAAAAGCCAGGTGCACCATTCCAGTAGCTCAATGTCCATTTTCAGCATGAATACAAATGACTGTGAAATCAAGATGTTGATGGAAACTTAGCTAAAGCTGAGATTTTTTTCCACCCTCAGAGAGACTGTAATAATTGCATTTCAATGGAATTGATGTCATTAATTTATAATTATTACTTTCTTTAGTTGGAAAATATGAATGTGAAAGTTTTGGCCAAAGTGCACTCTCAGGAGGAAAATTACAACACTTCGTAATCAATAACTACTGGGCTTTCGAAATCTCTCCTTGATTTTCATTAGCTGGAAGGAGAGCACATTTAAAGGAATGCTAACAAGTATTGATGTTTAAATTTGATTTATCAATGCTATTTAAATATATATCTGCACTGTGCTGAGTTTATTTTTCTACATTAAAGATTATTCAGTGATATCTCCTGGGGTAAGACAACTTCTAAACAAGATAAAGCACCCTGTGAATTAATTTATTTCAGAAAAACAAGAAAACGTAATTTGAGTCTTCTTTTCATTAAATTATCCTTTAGTATATCGACTTAACAGGGACTAAAAACTTATTTGGCTAGGGAAACAAAACACAGACACAGCACTCTGTCACTTTGGTGACTTTTTTTTCTACTGAGGAAAGAATGCATGTGTGTGGGTGTGTACATGAGTATTGTGTGAATGTGTGTTTGTGTATATTTCTCTGTGTTCATCGTATTACAGGTGCTGTTTTTAAGAAGAAAGCACTGTTCAGTTCCATTCAGAAACAGACAAAAGAAGCACAGTCAGTTAGTTAATACTTGCTACCTGGCCCTTTACATTTTGATTGTACTCCGCATAAACAATAAAACTATTGTGATTATATCATGAAATCAAATAATAGTAATTGAGTAACCATTGGCAAGTCAGGGTGTACAAACACCCTGTGAGACCACCTGGGTCCCTAAATAATAGCAATTTTTCCAACCCTTTAAATCAACAACTAACAATTATGTGAGAGAATTTTAAAACCAAGACAATTTTAACATGTATTGGAATAAGTGTGTGTGTGTGTGTGTGTGTGTGTATGTGAAGACTTTATTAGTCTGTTAATTTTATCTGTACCAAAAAGATGTAAATTACTATTTACTCAGGAAACGTTTAGTCTTGTGAATCTGAATAGGTGAAACGATATTAAATTTAGTCTCTTAAGAGCACTTACATTCTGATGGTAGCACAGAGACTGAGTCTGTATAAGCTATTATTACATGCAAAAAAAAATAAACTTCTGTAATTAACTTGCAATATTATACATAAGGCTCCAGTTACAGTAAAATCCAATTTTCCATAGTATACACACTAGACAGCTTTACTGAATATTAGATTTTAATGAGATTTATGACCTTACTCATAATTTATTTTTTAAGTTAGAAAAGTTTTGGTTAAAGTTCGAAGTAATATGTTGAAGCATGAAAAAAAAAATCTATATCAAGCTTTTCTTAAAGACAGTTTAGAATGAATTCTGAAAACAAAAATGGGCATATTTGATTCTCAGAGTATCACTGAAATTATTCTGGCTTTAACATGGGAGAATTCCCTGTTGACAATAAGGAAGTGTTTCATGCTTGTTCTTAGCTTAAGAATGATAGTTTATGACTCTTTTCCTAGCAACTTTAATTCATGACACTATCTAGTCCAGCAAGTCTCAAAATTTGCATGTGCTTAAAAATCACCTGGGAATCTTGTCAAAATCCAGATTCTAATTCAGTAGGTCTGGAGTGGGACTCTTCAAATCTGAATTTCTAGTAAGTGAGGCTGATGCTGCCAGTTGGAGGGCGACATTTGGAGTAACAAGGGTCTAGTACTTACTAAAGATGGTTCATGCTCTTCTCTTCATTTTTCAAATGAAGAAAATGAGGCTCAAAGAGATACACAATATCGTTCTTTTTATGTGTGATTCTTCACCATGGCTATTTATTAGAATCCCCTGAAGAGTGTTTAAAACATGAGACTGAGGCCTCATTCTAGACAAGTAAAATCAGAATCCTTGGGGAATTCTGTGAATTTACAACTTCTCTGATGCAGTGAGGGTTACGGATCACTGCAAAGGTTTCCCAGCCAATTAGTGAAAAGACTGAGTTTAATGGTAGACTGACTGATTGGCAGCCTAACTGATTGATTCATGATTGATTTCTGCTTACACTCAGCAATATTTGTTGAATTATGTCCCAGATGCCTTTGAGTTCCTTTAAGATACAGAGTCCTCATTCTTTAGGTCTCAATAAATATTACCTCCTCAGAAAGGTCTTCTTTGACCATGATATCTAAAATGGCTATTCCTCTCTTATGAGGTCATCATATCATTCTGTTCTATGTCTTTTTAAAAAACGTATTATCATTATCTAAAACTACACACACACACACACACACACGCACACATACACATTTCTTTATTAGAAAGTAAAGATGCTTTGTCCCTGTTCACTTTCATAATCTTGCACTTAATAAGCCCAGAGTCAATATTTCTTTAACAAACTACATTTAAAATGAAGCAACACAGTTAAGCAGCTGCAAGTATGAGCTTTAAATAGAGAAAAATTAATTGTGTGTGTTTGGGCATTTTCCTTACATCCCACTAGCTTTACTTTCCACATTTGTAAATATCATCTACCTTATAATATTTTTGCAATATTAAATGAAAGGATTCATGCATAGTGTTTAAGCCTGTGCCTGACATCCAGAAAACATTCAGTAAACAATACTATTGTAATCTTAATTAATGACCACAAAATTTCTGTGCATTTCATATTGTTATCCTCTTTTAACAACTGGGAAAATAGATTCTTTAAAAAGAGATCATTTGCCCAGGATCACAAATAACAGCTTTTGAGGTTTGACCTCAAAGCTAAACCTAAAAGCTCATTTGTGCAAAACTGTGCAAGACCCTTCTATGCATGTTTTCTGGTTACAACCTCACATCAAATGAAGCAACCATCTTTGGACTTCTAATCCAGTGTTCTTTTGACTATACCACTATGTTGTTTGATTGGCAGCAGAGAATGTTGCTCTTCTCCAGGTACACTAATGAGTGAATTTATCAGCTGATGTCCAATTCCAGGACCTATTGGTGAATCCAAGGTTTATATGTGAGGCAAAGGTCCAAGCTACAATACATCTAACTACTTCCATGTATCAAGCACCCATCAATCCTCAATGAACCCTTGTGATATAAGTACAATCATTCTCAATTTATAGATAATGATATTAGATGTCAGATAAGTGAAGTAAATTAGCCGGTAAGACCAGAGGTAGGATTGAAACTCAAGACTGTGAGTAATAAAAATAATGTTTGGTATCAGGGTGGAATGATTACACTTCATAGATGGCAAGAGTCTGCTCTTTATGAGATGGAAAACATACGGAAATCACTTATTTTTTTTGTTATTACTTTGGAGTCCTCCCAATTTTTATAGAGAAACTTACCATGCAATAAAAACCTCATAAAATGTAGTGAGGGGATCCAATAGAGGAGTTGAAATACATTCAACATTGTGTATTGTGTGTGTGTGTGCATGCACATATGAACTTAAATATACTGAGTTTACAGTAAAATGTTAACCCCATAAAATAGATACTGTAGGAGATACAGTTCTTAGACTCAGGAGACTCAAATTAACAGGCATAATTGTACTGAAATATATCTGGTATAAAAATGAACAGATATGTGCTGTAGCCAAGGTAGAAACAGAATGAAGTAGAAATGTCCATTTCCCTGAAGTCATTTGAGAAGGCCTTCCAGAGAAAGTGACATGTCATCTGCTTCTTAATTTTAGAGCAGTCAGAACTCACTTTAAGGGTATCCCCACTCGAAAAAATAAAATAAAACATATGCAAAATCATGGCATATGAAAGAGTCAGAGTGTTTGGGGAACAGGAAGAAATAGTCTGTGACTACAGCAGAGGGTGCGTGGGGGGAGTGCATAAAAATGAAAGAAAACTTAGAATTTTATCAATAACATACTTTTTTAAGTTAAAAATAATTCCCTCTGCAAACTTACGAGTGAAATGCTTTCTCCTCTTTCCGCCTGCTGTTATGCAGCAGGAAGGCACCATAAGAAATATGCTATAAATTCTGCATGCATAGGTTAACATTACTACACAGTTTTGAGAGCTGCTAATACAGCAACATTTTAGAAAGTCTTAAAAGATTTTTTAAAATTTATTTTTCATATGTAAGGGATTGACATTTGCCCCCTTTTCTTTGCTTTCTGCTTGCTACTCTGTCCGTATTTACCCAGCTCGCTTACAGGTTTGAAGAATCAGTTTACATATGGCCAAGAAAGAATACAAAGATTTGAGAAGTCTCTGAAAGAGAACATAATAAAATCCCACCTCCCCACAGAAACTGAGAAAATCTGCAGCTTGTGAAGATCTGAGATCCCCACTGAGCCTGAAGAGGTTCCATCACTCTGTACCCCTGCCCCAGGGACTGCCTTTGACTCAACCCATTCCTGAAATAAGCCCTCTGTAATAAAAGGTCTGTTCTCACCCATGAGCTCTACAGTGAATTCCACAGCCATATTATAGAAATATTGGGTTCTTGGGGTAAGCCATATTTTTCCCCTAACCTAAAATAATTTGCTTTGATATCAGAAAAATTATACTCTTAATCATGGCTCTCTGATATTTTGTACTGGGTAAACTCAAAAGAGGGCTGATTAACCACTCTGGACTGTGATTTCATTAACTACCCGAATTAGGATATTTTATTTCTTGCAAGATTGGTGCAAAGACTACTGTATATATGCAAAGTGTCTAATGCAGTACAAGTCAAAGAATAAGATATTCAATTAATAGTAATTAGAATAGAAATAGATCAATAATGGGAAAAAATCAAGAAAGAATGAAGGAAGAGAAAAGATGTGAAGGGAAAATGAGTGTTTGCTAAAGTAGTTCTAGGAACTGAACTTATACTTTGATCAATCATAGTATAAGCTGGACTCTGCCTTGTTTTCAGAGTGTCATTTTTCCTAAGAGGTTTAGTCCTGAAAACCAGAATACAGAATATTCTCTCACCAGGCTATGCCTTGCCAGTCTTCTCTTATTAGGGGTCAAACCCCAGTTCCTGGACCCCTAAATACTATTTGTAACATGTATCTCCTTTTTCAAAGGCTTTCAAAAAACATAAATCATTTATCAAACCACTTTTAAATATTAGGTATTATTAATAGAAATGAATTATCTAATTGTTATAACCAATTTCTAATCCATTCAGCTTATGAGTAAAGCAGAGGGAATTTGTGGTGTGGAAATCTATACCAAGGAACTTAACACCCTTTCAGTTTAGTTGACCTTTGTGTTTCTGAGAATTGCTTACTCATAATTTTTGGCAGTGAGGGATACATCTTTTAAAATTATTTGTCTATATGTACATATATATGTTTATGTAGAGATATGCATAGGAAATGTGTTAATTTTATGCTATATGTATTGCAAATACTTTTTCCCATTTTAAGTTATAAATTTGAGGTGGAAGGAGATTAAGACACCTTCTAAAAATATGGGCTTGATAAGTAAGGTGAACAGGAAGTTCAAGACAATGGCCGTCACACAGAGATAAAGCCTATGTGAGTCCCCTTGGCAGCCCTGATCATCCTGACCTTAATGTACACCAGTAGGAAGGTGAATCAGCCTCTCAAAAAAAAATCAATAAAATAAGCAGTTAGCTAAGACACATGTACAAGAACACAATATAACTTAACAAAACCCCACAACAGTGTGAGATACTGCTTCTGTTCATGAGTAAAAACCAGCTAAACAGACAAGTGTTCTCTGTGGGTATATTTGTTTTAAAAGTGGTGAATGAGGTGACAAGGATGAATTTACTCAAATACCAATCAAGTTTATGAAGTTTGTTTTGAATGATCTTAGGTAGTTTTATTTTGAATTCCATTCCTTTTATTTGTGATTGTTAATGTGTTTTCATTTTAGAAATTTTGAAAGGCAGGTAATATGGAAATATAAAAAGACTTATAATGTTAGCACCCAGAGGCAATCACTGTAAACCTTGTTTACATTTAGGATGGTGTTTTTTGTTCGCTTGCTTTTTTCATTTTTAGCAAGCAAACTGCAATCCATAAAGACAAGTAGCAATAAATGCAAAACCATAATACTACTGAGGACTCCTTATACTTTCATAGCCACAGCTAATGGGCCAGGGCTGGTGGAAGAATAGGGAATAGATGATCCAATAACAGTGTACTGTCCAGTCTAAAAGGCTCAGTTTATTCTTCCCTCTATGATCACTTCAACTCTTATGGAAATTCCTCCACTCCAAAGCTGCCTTTCAGTATATTACATAATTGTCTGCCAGCCAACGGAGCCATCCGCTTGCAGCAGTCCAGACCTGTGCTACACAGAACTCAGATGGCTGGACAGATCTGGGAAGGCCCCAAGGTAGCTAAGCAGGCATGATGAGAATTAACATTCCACCAGAGGAGAGCAGCGTTTGGAGATAACTAGTCGAGAAGCCGTCTGGTGATATGGTCTATCTGTAGGCCAACACTGAAGAAAAGGACGTTAACCCAAATGAAACCCAGGTGAAATAGCTGCTCAGTAATAAAGAAAATAAGGCCAACACAGTGGCTCACGCCTGTAATCCCAGCACTTTTGGAGACTGAGGCGAGAGGATCATAAGGTCAGGAGATCGAGAACATCCTGGCCAACATGGTGAAACCCTGTCTTTACTAAAAATACAAAAATTAGCTGGATGTGGTGATGCACGCCTTTGATCCCAGCTAATAGGGAGGCTGAGGCAAAAGAATTGCTTGAACTCAGGAGGCGGAGGTTGCAGTGAGCAGAGATCGCGCCTCTGCATCCCAGCCTGGCAACAGCGTGAGACTCTGTCTCAAAAACATAAAAAATAAAAATAAAGAAAACAAAAAAGAAAACGAAAGAAAAGCAGAATCCACTTAACAAGGAGCAGAGATGGCCAGGCCATAGGATTGTATCCCCTACTGGCAAGTTCGAAACCAGAGATCCGTTTAACATTTCCTTCACAATTTGTCATGAACACTCCATAAATAATTTGCCCAGGCAGAATGAGAGGCTATCAGCCATTCCACACAGTTTTCCGGCCTCTTCAGGCAATGCTTTAAAATGGAGAATACCAGCCCTTTGGTGTTGTTCACGGATGTAGTTCTGAGTCACTCTCCCTGGACGATTTCTTCCACCTCATCCTCTCCTGCTTATCAGCAAACCATGAGGCTGGATTGGGAGGTACATACCACCCCAACTTGCAAACTTGGTGTTCAGATGTCCCTCTGCCAATGTTCCTGGCAGCTTTCAAACTATATCCTGGTTTTTCCTTTTGCTGCATCAGGCTTTCCTGGGGGCTGGTAGAGGAGAGAGAGAGAGAGAGAGAGAGAGAGAGAGAGAGAGAGAGAGAGAGAGAGAGAGAGTGTGTGTGTGTGTGTGTGTGTGTGTGTGTGTGTGTGACTTCTTGGTCTTCTCCTGGCCACACAGCAAAGGTTATATACTGTTAACAGTCTCAAATCCTCAATGAAAGTTGAAAGTAAACAGGGCATAGATAAAATGAATATCTTTCTACATATTAGTCTCAATAAAGTTTTATGGAGAAAATTCCCAATTCTTAGAACTTGTAGAAAGAATGCTTACCCACTAAGGAGAAATCACGTAGAACATTGAGAGGTCATCCTTCAAGAAACAGATAACCAACTTTAAAAAAAGGGAGATTTTCTTTGTCAAATTGCAGCATCTACTTCTAGAACTGTTTTCTCAGACCTGACAATTATTTGTATTTTTTCTTCTTTGAGGAAACAAATGAACACTGAGATTTCTCTCAAGTTTCTGGTGTAGTTAAGAAGTAGGATTTGAACACTGTGCTAGGTTTTGTTGTTATTTATTTGTTTGTTTTCAGGGAGGTGAAGCCCAGAGTATTCAGGTACTGCTGAGAAAAATGTGCTGAAGATGAGGAGTGTTACAAACAAATGAAACCAACGGGGAATAGAGATACAAACTTGAATTGAAAGAAAGAGAGAAAGAAGCAACCCAAAATAAAATGTTGGGATGTTTGGGAGGCCAAGGTGGAATGATTGCCTGAGGTAAGGAGTTCAAAACCAGTCTGGGCAACATAGTCAGACTCTGTCTCTAGCAAAAAACAATCAATCAAAAAACTACATTAAGTCAGTCCTGGTGACACACATACCTGTAGTCCCAGCTTCTTGGAGGCTGATGTGGGAGGATCACTTGAGCCCAGGAGTTTGAGGTTACAGTAAGCCATGATTGTGTCACTGAATTCCAGATTGGGTGACAGAGCAAGACCTGAACATGAATAAATAAATAAATAAATAATTACATACATATATACATAAAATATTGGACACAGGCCAGAATATTTTCCTTATTTTTATTATTTGTTCATAACTAAATCCCACAACATACACAACCAAGATAGGAATATACAAAGCAAAGGGCTGTAGATGATTATGTAAATTTTTTTTTTTGAGACGGAGTTTCGCTCTTGTTACCCAGGCTGGAGTGCAATGGCGCGATCTCGGCTCACCGCAACCTCCGCCTCCTGGGTTCAGGCAATTCTCCTGCCTCAGCCTCCTGAGTAGCTGGGATTACAGGCACGCGCCACCATGCCCAGCTAATTTTTTGTATTTTTAGTAGAGACGGGGTTTCACCATGTTGACCGGGATGGTCTCGATCTCTTGACCTCGTGATCCACCCGCCTCGGCGATTATGTAAATATTTTTAATGTATACTTTTAAAATTATCAAATTGAGATAGGAATGCAAAATTTTATTTAGACTTAAAATACTCTTATCCAAAATATAGGGTTCTGTCTCTTCTGGTTAACAGAGGCATTTAAAGATTTACAAAGTATGAAAGAACTTGAGGAAAACTCTTTTTCTGCAGAAAGAAGTCAGAAATCATGCCTGTAATCCCAGTGGTTTGGGAGGCCAAGGTGGAATTATTGCCTGAGGTAAGGAGTTCAAGACCAGCCTGGGCAACATAGCCAGACTCTGTCTCTAGAAAAAAACAAACGATCAAAAAACTACGTTAAGTCAATCCTGGTGACACACATACCTGTAGTACTCTGAAAGTTAATGGAGTCTTGGAGAGGGTGAAGAGGGTCTGCTGTGTAATTTGGAGATTTGGATTTCTTTTCTTGTTTTTGTCTTTTTTTTAATTGCATTTTAGGTTTTGGGGTACATGTGAAGGACATGCAAGATTGTTGCATAGGTACACACATGGCAGTGTGATTTGCTGCCTTCCTCCCCATCACCTATATCTGGCATTTCTCCCCATGCTATCTCTCCCCAACTCCCCACCTCCTGCTGTCCCTCCTCTATTTTCCCCCGACAGATCCCAGTGTGTGATGCTCCCCTCCCTGTGTCCATGTGTTCTCATTGTTCAACACCCAACTATGAGTGAGAACATGCGGTGTTTGATTTTCTGTTCTCGTGTAAGTTTGCTGAGAATGATGGTTTCCAGGTTCAAAAAATTTGGAGTGGACGAAATATTTTCTAACTTTACCAAGGATTCTTGGAAATTCTTGGTAAAGAATTTCCCTTTCTCCTTCTGCTTTTAAAGAGGAGATTTCAATTTTATTTTTATGTCAGGAGATCCCCAAGAGTAAACTGAGGTCTATCAGAGGAATCCTAACTTTGAGTACCAACCATCTTTTTTCCTATGTCAAAATACAGGGCAAAATACAGGGCCCAATGCAGCCTTATATCACATGCCAAGTATAAATGGTGAGGGATTTCTCCACTACAGTCAGCTTAGTAGGAAGTTTAGGAGATGGATAGCAGATGCCTTCATTTGCAACATTGCAAGGTGACTGAGACTGAGGGCCTCAGGAAAAAAAAAAAGATCTGTCACAGCAAAGATATAAAATGAATGTCTAAATTCAATCTACATAGCAGGTGCAGTGCAGGCTGTAAATACTAAGCATAAGCCCTACATAGGAGTCAAGAAAGTGGGTTCTAGCTCTTTCTAGGGGACTTGCTTTCTCTTGTACCTCAGTGTCCTCATCTGTAAATTTTGTAAATCTGGGGACTTAGATTAAATCATCTGTGCATGTATCAGCACCTCTAAGTACTATGTGATATCTCCCCTTACTTTCCCTTTTGTTTTCCTAGATTTGATGACCTCACTCATTTGTCTCTTCCACTCCAACAATCCACACTTCCCCACACCTCCTCCCTCTCACATCCACTTCAAGAAAAAGAGAATAAAGGCAAAAACTTTGCTAACTAACCAGGAGTTAATTCTCTAGGTCTAAGAAGTCTATAGTCTATGCAAGAAGGTAGAACCCTAAATACTGAATTATTTTAAAGGGGAAAGTGTATTAAGAATAATGTACTTCTATAAGGTGGAAGATCAATGAGTACAGAAGAATGCTCTGGAAGCACAATTCAACTCTGCTGAAGCATTAGGCTGAATATAATATATAGCTAACAGTTCTTTCTGGACACATTGAACAAGTTTGTAATGCATACTCACTTGTGGCAGCCAGTGTGTATGCATAGATAAGTGAAGACGTACAGCTTCAATCCGAAGATAGCATGCTCCATCTTAGAATCCTTCACCCAGTTGCAATGTCATAATTGGTAACTAAATTTATCAGATTTTTTTGCATTCAATCATTAACTTTTTTCAGCTCACTTGATTTTATGCAGTCAACCTATCAAACATTATGGTAAGCAATGGAGAATACAGCAAAGAATAAAAGAAAAAGAAATTAGGATAATTACAGAAGGGCTCTTTGAGGAGGAAATATTTAAATAAGTGACTTAAAGGATGAAGAAAAGTCAGGAAGAGTGAGAGAATACAGGTATGTGAGGTCTGTTTGAGTATGAATGAATGGTTTTAAATGTGAGATTATACAGGAATGAATAAATACATGGTGGTGTGGGAGGTAAGAGGATGTTTTGCAAGCAGAAGTGCAAAGTCTTGAGGCAGGAGAGGAAATTCTGTAAAATGAAAAATATTAAAATGAAAGACAATGAAAGAACCAGGCCAACAGTGAAATTCAGAAACACGAAATTAGTAAAAGAACTTTCATTTAAGCTTGCAACTAAGCGTCTCTCTCTTATAACTAAATGGAATCCTGGCTGTTAAGTAGAGAATTCTTCAGACATGTGTAAGATGTGATATATGTAGAATTATTTTTATGGAAATAGTATACAGATACTTGGACGTGCCTGGCAATAATTTCAGAGGTCTGTGAGTTCAGAATTATACTCATAATGAAGTTGAGACTTTATTCTTTATCTCTTTTTTTTTTTTACACATTGATACTTGCACTGATGGTGTAAAGTAATAGTGAGCAACACTGCTGGGGCCTTAGCAAATTCAAGCCAGTAATATCAAACTGTAGCAGTGGTCACTGTATACTTTTTTATTTTCATTCATTTACAGTTTAAAAAGCCTATGTCACTTAAGAATAGCTCTTGACATAGGTCTTTTTTAGTACATTGTGTGATGTATAAAACACTTCCTCTGCATCCTGAAGTGTAATGATTGTCCCAGGGGAAAAAAAAAAAAGCTATTCTGCAATTGTCTGTGAGCTGAACTAGCTGTCTTTGTCATGAACACTATTGTTGCTGGAAAGAATGACTAACAAATTGTGAAGTTTGGAAAAAACAATGTTCCCAAGACCATTCCATCTTCTAACACTGATTTCTAGTTCAAGGTTTCTCAAGACCACTTTATGTTCAATAATTTACTAGAAGGACTGCAAAAACTCACTGAAAGCTATTATACTTAAGGAAAGCTGAAAGATATAGATCAAAATCAGCCAAGAGAAGAGGCACATGCAACATAGTATAGGAAAATTTCATACAAAAAAGCTTTCTATCGTCTTTTCTTGTGGACAGCATTGCTTTCCTGGCATCGATGTGCGACCATATGCTTGAGAAATTTCCAACTACGGAAGCATGCACAGCCTTAGTGTCCAGAGCCTTTATTGGGGCTTGATCATGAAAACTTTGTTGGCTCTCCCCACATGGCTAACCAAATTCTCCAACTTCTCTGAAAGTCAAGCTGATAGGACATGATTCAAAGCCATTGAATCACTTTATTGGTGTGGCCAAAAGCCTTCACTCTAAATCACATTGTTACTATTTGGCACCTTCCAAGGCTCCCAGGTGAACAAGCACATAGAAATTACTTTCAAGAAGCTAAGGACATAGGTTAATTTTTTAAACCTCTTTTGGAAAGATTAACTTTTTTTTTTTTTTTTTTTTTTTTTTTTTTTAACTGGGTCTTGCTCTGTCACCCATTCTGGAGCACAGTGATGTAATTATGGCTTATTGCAGCCTTGACATCTCAGGCACAAATGATCTTCCCACCTCAGCCTCCTGAGTAGCTGGGACTACAGGCATGTGCCACCACATTCTACTAAGTATTTTGTTTTAATGTAGAGACAGGGTCTCACTATTTTGCCCAGGCTGGTCTCAAACTCCTAAGCTCAAGTGATCCTCCCATATCACCCTCAGAAATGCTTGGATTACAGGCCTGAGCCATCATGCTGGGTCCAAATTGTTTACTACACCTTTATCAGTTATGATGAACCATACTTGAATATTTGGTAAATCTTTTCTCAAAAGTGAGTAAAGTGATCTGTCACGTCAAGGTAAATAACTGACAGTATGTGTTAACGAAGAAAAAAAAATCAACTTACAAGTAAATGTTAGATTTTAGAAAATGTTATTGACTACTATGAGTTACAGATTTCCATTATTTAAAGACTTATCTGGAGAGATTGAAACTGTCGGCCAGATAGCCCTTAAAGATTAGAGAGAGAGTAACTGAAGTTCCTCTAGGTAGTTAACTTTCAGCTGTTTACTTATGCATTGTTAGCAGTCCTTCTTACTCTTAAAATGTCATATAGCCTAACCATAGTTCCTGCAATCTTCCTGCAGATAGCCTCTTATCCTGATATATGGATTACAAAATGTTGGCTAAATTGTTTTCAGGGACTCAAAACTCAGTCCTGAATCCAGCTCAAAATGCTCGAGACCATCAATCTCGACTCAACTAATTTTGTGCAAGTGCTAGATGGGTAGCTTTTTGACATCAAAAGGCTAAACGTCATTCCTAGACAACTACAACAACAAAAAAACAAACACTCAGTGACTAGGACCATGTCCTCATGGACCCATTTCTGAAATAATGGGTACCTCAAATAATTGCAACAGTGCATGATCCATGGGCTCTTGAATTTCCTTCATCTCAGTCAATCAACTGATGACCTCTCATTACCCATTTCCCCACCCCCTTAGTCTGACCCTTAAAGTCACCCTACCTAAGACTCACTGGGGAGGTGAATTTGAGACTTGCTCTCATGTCTCCTCACTTGGCTGCCTGGTGAATAAATCATTTTTTTCTACCACAAATCTCAATGACTCAGTGATTGGCTTGCTGTGCATTGGGGAAAGCAGCCTTGTTTGGTAACAAGATCAGTGATAAGATTAGAAACATGATTTTTAAGAATATTTCCAAATAAAACGTTTAAACATATAGAATATCTGCTTAACTCAATGAATCAATATTTTCCAAATGACTAACATATGATGTTATAAAATCATCATGCAATGGTAAAAGATCCATTTAAAGTATAAGAAACACTAATGGATTTTAATAAAACAGAGACCACAAAGCTCATTGATATGGTTTTCAGATTGTGATTTACAATTAAGAAACTATCACTTATCAAGTTTTGATGTTATAATATTTATTGTCTCTTTACAGAAAAATGTTTTCTAGCCCTTGATTATGTGAGCCATAAAATCAATTTTGTGGTTTGAATCAGCAATCTTCTAAAATAAAGAAAAGAATTAAAGAAAAAAGAGAAGTGAAACACATAGATGAGATGAGACAAAGACAGTGCATTACATGATGGTAGCCGTTATTTTTGGAACGTATTTGTTTTTGCTGTGTGTGTGTGTTTGTATTTGAGTTTAGATATGAATTTGTTTTACTCTGGGTCATGGTAAAAACTGAAGTCTGCTGATTAAAATGTAAGCTAAGTACAATTAGGATTCTCAGAGATGAATTATTAACATTGTAAACTGTCTTAAATTTTCCAAGGCAGTAGGTGTCATATCAATCGAAAATAGCTACGTTGACACATTTATATTAGTCTTATTATAAATATTCACAGATATTTATGGCAAAACAATTCCAACAATTTTTGTAGAATGTGAATTTCCCCCAACTGTACAGATTTGATTATGCTTTATAGCCTGTTATTTTAAGAAGTCTACAGTTAATGTCATTTTTCTCTATATATGGAGTTTGTTTCTTAATCTGAAATTTGTCTTTTTTGTATTATGTGTTATATTATTGTTAATATACAAATCACTTCGGCCGGGCGCGGTGGCTCACACCTGTAATCCCAGCACTTTGGGAGGCCGAGGCGGGTGGATCACGAGGTCAAGAGATCGAGACCATCCTGGTCAACATGGTGAAACCCCGTCTCTACTAGAAACACAAAAAATTAGCTGGGCATGGTGGCGCGTGCCTGTAGTCCCAGCTACTGAAGAGGCTGAGGCAGGAGAATTGCCTGAATCCAGGAGGCGGAGGCTGTGGTGAGCAGAGATCGCACCATTGCACTCCAGCCTGGGTAACAAGAGCGAAACTCCGTCTCAAAAAAAAAAAAAAAAAAAAATACATATATATATATACACACACAAATCACTTCAGAAAGTGAATACTTTTAAAGTGATTTGTTTATATTTAATAAGTATACTATATATATATATATATATATATATATATATATATCCTAAGGAAATAATAGCATGCATTTTATACATTTTTACAAACAAAACATACTCATGTAACCAAATAGAGTTTGGATCTTTTGCATTACACATTGGAATACATTAGAATCAAATATTTTTTTTAAGACTGATCAATTTTGCAGCATGTTTTTAAGCATTTTAGGACATGAGAACGTGAATAGGGCTGTTCTCTGTCATAAAGAAGTTTGAAAATAAGATGAGAATAAGATCTAGATGTAAATAGTTATAAAATTGTGTGTGAATGTATGTGTGTGTGTGTGTGTGTGTGTGTGTGTGTGGTATAGTTTTGAAATCTCATGTCAAACAGAAAGAGCACATGTCTTGGATTCAGAGAGTTCTTGATTCAGATTTATGCTTGAAGACCTGCAAGGCTTTATAAAGTGTGTTGTACAGAGCTCAGTATACCTTGAGTACTAAATAAATGTTGCTACTTCAAATGGAAGACAACAGCAGCAGCATAAAAGATTCAGGTTTTCTGGCTGTTTTGCAGCATTCCTGGCAGGAAGCCCTTGTTGCAGAGATGGTGACAAATTTCAGTGAACAGATACAGTGAAAATAACATCAAAGAATAGGGCCTTGGAGCCGAAACATCAGCAGAACAAAGACAGGGGCATTTGGTTAGCATCTTTTCATATTTTAAGGTAGAATTTTGAGAAAAAATATTCAGAACGGTCATTAGTCAAGTTCCAACACTAATTCCTTCTTTCTCAGCTGTCCTTAAAGCTCCAAGGTATTTCCAGGGTTCCCAAACAATTTTCAAAGCTACGCATTACAAATTTTATCAACTAAGGTTACTAGGTGCTTCTCTTGTCCTTTGCTATCAGTTCCACAAGCAGGAAAATGGTGGTTTTCCTTAAATCTTTGCCTGAGGAGAAAATGTTCAGTATTTTCAAAATCAAAGAGATAATCCAGAGCAAGACAATTGCAATATTGTATTGTCCTATGTTGTGTTGTGATGCAATATATTCTTTATGGTGGTACTTGGATGGTGAAATTGCCATAAAGGTTGAGTTAGTGCATTGCCAATACACTTCTAGTTATCTATGAGGAAAAAACAAAACAAAACAAAAAAACCCTTCAATTACATAGACACTGTGCACATATCTATCCCTCCTTACTCCTCCACCAATGGCTGCCATTGATAATGAATGGCAACATCCTTCCTCCCTGAGCCCAAAGAGAGATTCAGGACACGACGTAATGCATTGATCCATGCAACTTCTACGAATTGATGAACACTGGCGCACCAATACACAAACACACACAATTTCTAGACTATTTTATCACCTGTATAGATTTTTAATAGCTTGATGTTTTAAACACAGCTTTCATTGTATGATTCAGGCCACACAAATGAACTCTTTCTCTGAAATTCTAGCATGTTTTCAGTTGCAATTGCAAATCTGAGCATTTATTATGCAGTAAACTTTTGCCAAATCTGAGTTATTCCTGCACAAATTTACACCATCATAATACAGCAGATATGACTCATTGTATATTCACCAACCATTATTATTTACATTCTTGAAAATAGAAACCAATCTGATTCAAGAAGAGGACATACTAAGCTCCAGCAGATATCCTGACTTTCTCAGTTTCTCTTGCAGATAAGAAAGAAGCCACAGATACGGTCCATATCAATGAGACGTAAGCAGAAATTAGTTGGGGTTTCTAGAAATACATTTTCTTTTCCTAAAAGAGGGTAACATGTGGCCGATATCACTACATCCCCTCAAAGTTTTTAGCAGTGAACGTGAACTTCAAGAGTCATATTGTGACTATGAAATGTAAAAAGGAAGACCAAGAAAATCAGAATTTCCAGCCCATAAATCAATAAACCTCTCGATTGCCATTAGCAATTCAAAACAGCAGTAATTTGTAAGATTTGTTCCTTCAGGAAAAAAAGTGGTATTGAAACCCTATAACTAATGCAGACAAAAAAAAAAAAAAAAAAAAGCAACCCAGACCTCAAACTAGCAAAATAATGAACACATCAACACTTCGATTCTTTGTGAGAATCTACAATTAGCCAGACTACTACGTTTCATGCAACATTCTATTTAATTCTACAACTTTTTGAAAGAAATATTTTAAACATAATTTTACAAATGAGGAAAATGTCAATAAAATTCACTCCAAGGGTCACATAGGTGATAAGTGTTATTATTAAAGCTTGTATTCAGGTTTGTGAGATTCGGTTATCTGTATTACTTCATTATTATTATTTGTTAATTCATTTATGTAATGCTCTATGTCTCTGTTAAGCACACAAAAATAGAGTTTTAATTTAAGATCCAAACCATCAGGCTTTTTTTTTTTTTTTTTTTTTTTTGAGTTGGAATTTCACTCTTCTTGTCCAGGCTGGAGTGCAATGGCGCGATCTTGGCTCACCGCAATCTCCGCCTCCCGAGTTCAAGCGATTCTCCTGCCTCAGCTTCCCGAGTAGCTGTGATTACAGGCGTGCATCACCAAATCTGGATAATTTTGTATTTTTAGTAGAGATGGGGTTTCTCCATGTTGGTTAGCCTGGTCTTGAACACTAGACCTAAGGTGATCCGCCCACCTCAGCCTCCAAAAGTGTTGGGATTACAGGGGTGAGTCACCGCACCTGGCACCTAGATGTTTCCTTACATCAAAAAATAAATCACTTTTTGCCAGAGCCACTTTAAGGAAAATTACCCATTGAGTAAATGTTCTCTAGTTAGGTGATGAGTACACTAACTCGTACCCTCCAAATATGTATACATTTTTTAAAATTAAAAAAAATATATATATTACTTTGAAAATACTTTTAACTGAGTTATATGGCTTTATCCCAATTTAATATTAACAATCACATACATTTTGTTTCCAATATATAATATCGGTCAGGTGATTCCTTTAAGTATAAACAGACCAGAAGAAACAAACAAAAAGGCAAAAAACAAAACAAATAAACAAACAAAAAAAACATGAGCACTCTCGGAGCTGTTATAGAGTGATAAAAGATGCAACTCTTTGTCGTGAGACCTTGAAAGTTATTCAAGAAGCTACAGGTTGAACAACATGAGACATAGAAGTCTATACTCATGGTGTCTGTGAGGAGGCAGGCAGTGGAGATTTTGTTAGAAGTTGCATTTAATTTGTGGGCTAGATTGAGATTATGCAACACCAATGTGTGAAAGGAGATTTAAGAAATGCCTTCTCAGTTTGTAAAGAGAAATTAGGCACATCTCTGTTTTATCATCACAGTCATCCATACTGCCATAGACAAGCTGAATACATCAACATTCCTGATACATAAAATCACCATCCTCACCATCTCTACTCCAGATTAAAATACCATATGAGATAAATTTAATCACTAGTCTGCAAATGTATGTATCTCACTTCTTGCTTTAGAAATGTAGTATGGATGTGGCATAACATGTTTTTCTCTTTATGTTATTAATTTTCCATTTGATGTTGGGTGTGAATACAAAAGGGCTCATTGGCTCCTTCTGATGTCCATCAGGAGAGTACATTAATTGCAGTGTGCCCCAGAGAGCAAAGGCAGAGGGAGACAGAATATTCTGGATAAGTATCAAAGTTCAAACTGCCTGTGGCGGAAGGCATCTTCTGTTAGCTTTAGGCACCTAAATCTTTACATAAAGCAATATAATTCTGGTGGGAGCTGATTATCCTGTGATTGACACCTGAGAATCTGATGTAGTTTTACAGAAGTAAAGTAGTCTGCTCTAAAGGGACAGTTTATATAGGGGAGTGATTAGCCAGTCCTATCATATCCCTTTCTTTAGAAATTAGATTATGAATCATTCAGAGAGATGCAGAACATCAGCAGAAGCAGAGAGACACAAAGGGGAAGGAAATAAGCAAAAGCCATAATGGAGTAAAGCCCATAAGTAAGCTAACACCATGAGACAGGAGTGATAGGGAAGACTCAAGTAGCAATATTATGTTAATAATCTGAGTTAATAGGCCCGGCATGGTGGCTCACTCCTGCCATTCTAGAGCTCTAGGAGGCCAAGTAGTAGGATCACTTGGGGTCAGGAACTCAAGACTAGCCCAAGCAATATAGTGAGACCCCATCTGTACCAATAAAATAAAATAAAATAACATAAAATAATTAGCTGGGCACAGTGTTGCACACCTGTAGTCCCCTACTCAGGAGTCTGAGGCAGGAGGATTGCTTGAACCCGAGTTCAAGGCTGCAGTGAGCTATGACTGCACCATACCCTGGGCAAGACAGTGAGACCCTGTCTCAAAATAATAATAAATATAATATATTAGTTAATAATTCAAAATAATAGAAACAGTTTTGGAAAATTTACAATGTGCTAGGTACTGTCATGAACACATATTAAAATGGCATCAGCTTTATCACGTACCTATGAGACTTGCATTATTATCTCATCATTCCAAATTTACCTGGAGTGTAATAGAAATACAGGGAGGTTAAATGTTCTCAAATTTAAGGAATGAATACATGGAAGAGTGGCTGTGAACACAAGCAGTCTTAGTCCAAACTGTCCACTCTTACCTATCCCACAGCATTGCCTGCCCTGGAGTGACTTGGGCAAGGTAAACATGCTGTAGCATCTTCAGTGATGTTCTCTAAGAGACCCTGAGGATAAACATCCTTCTGTGCTTCACAATTTGGCCCCTGTATCCTTAAAATAAGCACCAGCTCTTTCTCTCTAGTCCTTCAAACACACTCATGAGATTTTAGACCAAATTCTGCTGCTTATGACAAGTTTTAGTATTGGAAGGTTATTTACATGACCTGAACCTTGGCTTCCTTTCTGTAACCTAGGAATCACAACAGCACCAAAGTGTCCAGGGGGCACTGTGTACTGTGGATGCTCAGAAAATACTGTTGAACATGGCTTCTTTGTTGTTTAACATGCAGCTTGATGTGAGTCCTTAATAAAGTTCTTTGTTTGATTGAACTCAAATAACTCAAAATGCCGAAGAAATAACAATAAATAGTCACTAAGACTCCAGAGCTCTTCCTATAAAAACCTAAAAACTTATTCTCTCTCTCTCTTTTTTTTTTTTTTTCTATTTCAGTGAGATCACACCAGGGATTACCTCAAATGCTATAAAATGAATCTTTCACTGAAATGGAAAATGAAAAGTGGTGTTATGTTCATCATTTTGCTGGCTTGAGGTTTTTTGATTTCTTTTGTTTTTGTTCTGCATTAGCTACATGGCATCAATATCACTTTTTTTCCTGAAGGGACAGATCTAACAAATCACTCCTCAGTTTTGAACAAATACTGTAGTGAACAATGCAGGGAAGAGTCTTGCCTCAAGGGACTACTTATTGTCAACTAGCTTCCAGAGTAGCTAAAAAATAAGTGTTTTGCTCAACTAATATCTCCTTTAGCATCTTGCTTTTGAAAGTATAAATGTAAGCACAGTAGAACAAGAATGACTTTTTTTTTAATTTCACAAACTTCCATGAATGTGTGCTCACCCCCAGCCTCACACCAGTCTTGAGCAAGAGCCCATAGTTCCGAATTATTTTTAAAGTTTTTAATCTCTCTTAAGTTAATGTATTTTATCTTGGATAAAAATAAAAATAGTGACAGAAAACAGTGTGTGTGTGTGTGTGTGTGCGTGCACGCACATGTGTGCGTGCATTAGCACTAAAAGTAAATCTAAATGAGTTTGACAAGGCTCTGACTTTTCATGAGAAGCTAACACTTTTGTATATTTGTTGAGCAAACATACAAAGAGTTTTTATTTAAAATCCAAGTTAACTCTAGTCACTCTTCGTTAGAATAGGCAGATAGCCAGAAATGCACAGGCAGGAAAGTTCCCCTGGGAAAAAAAAGTCCTGGAGACACTGGCCCCTGATAGTCAACAAAAAAGGCAATGGCTACACTGCTACATCTGGTTTTGTGGCTGTGCTCCTCTGGCCAGAGATAAACATGGTTAGGGGTTTTCCCCACTGACAAGTAGGGAAAACACAAACTTACCTGAGAGTAGCCTGCTGTTCACTATCACAGTAAAAACACACCCCTAGGTGGAGGTTTTAGATGCTGAGACATGGGACATGTATCCTAGCATGTACAGCCACAGAAATTGCAAGCCCAAAGGGACCTCCTGAAACATGCTTGCACGTGACAACCCCTCCTGCTCCTTCATGAATAATTATGTGAGATTCTCATAGAGTTCATCAGCACTAGCTGCTGCTGGTTCATTCTTTTAAGCAGCTCACTCTGTCTCATCTTTCAGAGTGTGTTGCCTCTTTAAATAAACACTACTACTACCATTTTCTCAGCCAGAACAGCCTGCAGCTCTTTTTCACTCCTCTGTAAGAATGTGCTTTATCTTCCTAATAAATTCTGCTACTTGACCTTTGCTAAGCGTCTCTTAGCTGAATTCTTTCTTCAGACTTAGACAAGAACTGAGGTTTTCCACAATTCTCAGTAACATCTTGACTTCTGAGTGGTATAATGTATATCATTAGTTATGATATACATTTAATGCTGTCCTAAGTTACCTTCCCTGAAAAAATATTAGAGATCAATACAAAAATTTAAATATCTTTGTTATTTTGGGGGCCTCTGAATTTGAACAGGCTTAACAAAATAAAGAGGACTGAATTACTAGTAAACTCTGTCTCAGTAAACTCTGGCTGCTGTAACAAAATACTGTAAAGTGAGTGGCTTATAAACAACAGAAATTTTATTTTCTCATAATTCTGAACTGGAAGTCTGAAATCAGGGTGCCATTATGGTAGATTCTGGAGAGAGCCCTCTTCCTGACTTGTAGATGGCCACCATCTCACTGCATGTGCACACAGACTTTCTTCAGTTTGTTTATATAGGGGGAGAGAGAGAGAGAGAGAGAGAAAGAGAGAGAGAGAGAGAGAGGGAGGGAGGGAGGGAGGGAGAGAGGGAGAGAGAGAGAGAGAGAGAGAGAGACAGTGCTTTCCGGTGTCTTTTCTTATAAGTACACTAATCCCACCATGAGAGCCCCACCCTTATAACCTCATCTAAACTTAACTATACCTCAAAGGCCTTGTCTTCAAATACAATTACATTGGGTGTCAGAATTTCAACATGTGAATTGGAAGGGGAGCACAATTTAGTCCATAGCAGATGGAAACTGAGCGGAAAAATCAGGAGAAGCCATAGGACTATGGATAAATTGGAGGGCTAACAAGATGATAGGGGCCAGAAATCTATTTAAAAAAGGGAGAGATAAATCAAGATAATCCCCTTGGCCAAAATGAACACAATCTACTAAAGGTTGGGATGCCCAGTATCTAGTTTGGAGCTCTTTATGGTGGCTATTAAAACACTACTCAACTCTTTTACTTCAACTCTTAAGATTGTCTTCTCCGGTGAGATCATGGGGATATTTGTAGGAAAAGAAGTTATGTTGTTGGCAATACCAAGTGGAATAGGATCTAACTATGGAGACAACCAAGCAAGCCATATGCTAATTTAGTTGAAACAGGAGCTCAGGAACAAATCCCCTATCCCTCACACTCTTATCCTAACCCCTACATCTGTGGATAGTCAGTAGGGATAGAATGAAGTTTATACTGTGTACCACAGTATTGATTTCACTTTCAAAGAGCATGGAACTTGGTTGACATCTGGGTTTAATGACTGTTGAGTATCTTCTAGTTTCCTAGAATGGTGCATTAGGCCTAGTCTATAATAATCAGAGAGATGTCATTTAAGCCTGTGACTATTTCAGCAAAATCAAGGGAAAGGAGTTTCTTCGTTAAATTTAATTTTTATTTTTTAGCTTCCATTTCCTGATGATGAGAGAGTTTATTCCAACATCATGATAGTGAGTGCATTAGTTTCCCAGGGACGCCATAATGAAGTATCACATGCTGCCTGGCTTAAAACACAGAAATCTATTGTCTCACAGCTCTGGAGGCTACAGGACAAAAATCAAGGTGTTTCAGAGTAGGTTTCTTCACAGATCAATGAGGGAAGAATCTGTTCCAGGACTCTCACGGTGCCTTGTGGATGACAGTCTTCTTTCTGTCTCTTCACATCATTTTCCCTCTATATGTCTGTCTCTATGTCTAAATTTTCACTTAATAAAAACAATAGTTCTTTCATTCAACTGTATAACATTTTAACTTGATTAGCCTTGTAAATAGCTTCCTTATTTGTAGATAATAAGGTCACACTCTGAGATTCTTGGAGTTAAGACTTTAATATATTCTTTGGGGGAATACATTTCAACACTAGGTAACAAAGATGACTTCAGAAAATCAATATACATTTTGAAAGCCTCTTAGAAAAATCCCACATTTACTCCACTGCATAAAGCTGCCATTAAAGTAGCAAATATAGAAAACAATGAAGAGGTACTAATAGATAATAAGTAATTACTTTCCCCAAATCATTAGGCAATCTTTTTTTTTCTAATTTTTTAACACAACCCAGGTATTACTTATAGAACTGACTCCCTAAATTGTTTCAGTAGCACTAGAATAATTTATTTTCTGCCAAATGAGGTACATTTGAAGGACCAAGATCTATCTGAAATTTAAATTATAACTTTATTGAAATGTAGGGTCTGTTATTTTAGAATAATGTCAGCCATGTTGTGGCTTTCCAAATTAGATTTCTGGCTATGTTCCGGATTCTTGGAAATTTCCAATTTTACTCGTAATTTTTCCAATTAAGGATTTCATATTATTTAGTTTGTGTTATATTGCACCCTTTTTTTATTTTTTTCTCCAAACTTAAAGTGCCATTATTATTGTAAAACTTTACACAAAAGAGAATAAAATAGTTTAGTCAAATTCTTTTTAGGTAAAGTGTGTGGCAAGACTATATTTCAATATTTTGTGTCTTTTAAAATAGGTATTTCATTTTTTTTTAAAGCTGATAGCATCTCATTGTCTTGAATGAATAAAAGCAATCATATTTAAAATGCTAAAGCTAAAAATTTGCATTATAATGAAACTGGTAACTGTCCAATGTCTTATTCTAAACCACAAAGTTCAAGCATTCTACTTTTAGGGGCAAGAAGTCAAATTTTCAACCTAAGATAAAGAGTTGAAAAAAATAAAAAAAATTTAAATATCTTTCATTAGAATTTTAAAAATAGTTCTAGCTCATATTTTCTTATTTCTACATTGTCTTCATCAATGTAAGCCAATGACATAAAGTTTAATACATGATTTATGGTTACAAATTCTTTTTTTATTATAATTTATTATGGTGTGTCACATTTTATCATGCCTGCATTTAATCATCTCCTGTCTGCATATTAATGGTTACAAATATGATACCTGTGTAGACCCAAGAAGTCAGGAGCTTAGCTGTCTTGGAGTGCAACGGTTGAGTGCCTTGAAAAGTGAGGTTGGAAAAAAAAAAATCTTTAGATACCTTTGTACATGCATATGCATTATAGAGTAGCTCAGATAGTAAAAAAGAGGGTTTTCTACTGTGTAGAGTCAATTTGTGTAAATTGATTTTTCATAAGCCCCCATAATTTGTGCATCCATAGCTATATTGAACATAAACTAAGTCTTGTGTCAAAATCAGGTGAGATCATAAACAAGACATTGCTAAGTTTTCTTGTCAAGTTTAAACCAGTGGGAAATAACTAATACCTCATAGTTGCATTCATTCATATTGGCATATTTCTTGAATCAATGGCTAAAGTACATAGTGAAAAGACATGATTTTAGAAAGTTAGATTTTATTTGAACTTAACGACATGAGGTTTTGAGAGCTGAGTAGGGAATTTACAATTAAAGACAAGTGGGGAATCTGTTGCTTCTAGAGTGTGGGTGTTTGACAGAAAGTGGGTGCTAAATATATGTTTGTTTACTGAATACATATTCGATTTTCTTTTATTAACAAAGAGTACCTAAGAGCCACATCTGTGCTGATGCAAATTGAGATATAATACCATCCATGGAACTGGTATGGTGGCTAGTTACGGAAGAAGGACTGGGGCTTAATTCTACTGACAGACTTCAAGAAAATGAGAAACAAATCAGGGACTGCACATTGGGTGCAAAGAACAAGATTAAATCAAGACCAGTGAAAAGCCGTAAATGCATGGAGAAAAACGGAACTGTGATAAGCTTGGGAGGAGAGAGAATTCGAGAAGTAGAGTATTAGTATAATCAGAAAACAAAATAAGTCTGTGATCAGTGACAAAGCATGTGCCGCTGACCATGCAAATTGAGGTTAAGTTGGAGGACCTCAAAGAACCCAGGAGGAGGGAGTAGAGTACATTAATTAAGAGAAACTGCATGCATGATTGGTGCCATAGTAGACAAACAGAAATAAGATAAGTTGTCATTCTTGGCCTTCAGGATGGCCACATAGAAAGATTCTCCTAATTCACAATGAAAATAATTAAAGACATGCTAAAGTTTAGAAATACAAAGAAAAGACAAGGTAATTTGTCATGGCTATCTATGCAACCACTACAAGGATTAAGAATAAAGGCATGCTAACCTCCTGTTTTCAAAATAGGATGTTAGTCTTGAAATAAACTGGACCAGGCTCAAAAATCTGTTCCCAGTTTCTAAATGAGAAAAACATTCAGACAGAAGTTTTATAGTTAAGAACTAAGATACCTGTTCAGTCTTTCTCTGATTCTCTATTGTTCTGTCTTTTTAGACAAAACTTCAAAGTTAAAATGTCAATATACTAAACAAGGCCTATACATTTGAAAAAGCCATTTTATTTACAGAAATGAAGATTTCTGAAACAGAAGGTAAATCGTTCCAGAGGCTCTTAAAAATTATTTCTCTCTTTTCAAACGTGATGAAGTCCTCACAGTGAATAAATAGTTTTGCAAGGAAATAAATTATTCAAGTAGAAATTTCAACAGCCATTAACAGTATAACAATTGTTTACTAAGAAGTGTGGGCTTACCAAACCTGTAAATTATAGTCATTTTCCCACATCCTACATTTAATACCTCTCCGGTTTTCTTCCATTCAAGTAGGTAAGTCATTAGGCAACTTTATAGGTTATTAATGTTATACAGTTGTAAGTACAATCTGCCCTATTGTGTAAACTTTAATGATGATTGGTTTAAAGTAAGTTATTTGTAATGATATGACTTAGGTCATTATCTTAATGCCTAAAAGCTTCCTCAAAGTTTCACCTTTCTCTAAGGAAGAAAGAGAATTAGACTTTATAAGATTTATTAAAGAAAATTGTGGAAAACAGGTACTGAAATGTTTTTACTTTGACTTTCAGGGATACAGGAATCTTAAAAAACTATAATTAGACTATTTGCCTTAAGCAGCCTAAGAATATTCACAGAATAATGTAAACACAGTTCTTTTTAAACAAGAAAACAAAGCTAGTAAAATATAATTGAAATAGTCATTGTTAAATACATAAAGCATTTAATTATATAAAATGTTTCTGAAAATCTATTTTTACCTTATCTATTCACCCTACCTACATCTATCATCGTTCTCTTATGCTTACGTCTTTTTATGGAGTCAAAGGAACAAACATATAGAGAAAACTTAGTGTCATGTAATTCTCACTTTACTCCTGTATCCTCATGAACTTTTATGCATTTACTTATCAAAATTCTCATTTTTTTCTCATCTATTAATTTGGTATAAAAAATATCTGTAGGAGAACTGAATAAAATAGTTGATTAGGAGATGCTTTGTAGGAGCTTAATTATATGTTGTATGTATATCTAAGATATTATGGTAATATATAACATAAAATATATATTATTTGTACATCTATCTATATCTATATAAAAATCACAAAATTGAATATCAATTAGTTGTTTTGTTTTTCTTAAATTTTGGAAAAGCTGTCCATGACTGGTGCTTGTATTTTGCTATCTTACCTCATGAAAACTTTCAGAAAATTTCATTTGAAATACATTGTAAAATGGAAAATACTAGTATTAAACCCGTTGATATGTTATGAAGACAAAATAATACTTCAAAGTGCTTAAAGTGAAGCTAAGCACATAGAAAGCATTCAATAAATGCCAGCTATTTTGAGAATTATGAGGATTTCCACTTTGGATTGCTTACTCCTACGATTTCAGGTTGCTTACTCCTATGATTTGGTTCTCTTTAGCTTCTCCTCCTTTTGATCTCTCTCTCAAGCTGATGTGAATCTAATCTTTCTCAATTTCAGTGGGAATCCCTTTACTTGCCTGGGCAAACACTAGTTAGGTCCCCCAAAGTCTTCCTTCTTTTGCCTTTCAAGGCTCTCCACACTCTGGTTGCCATCTGCACCCTGCAGATTTAGCTCTCAGTACTAAGCACACTCCAACAACACTCAGGATTTACCCCTGAGACAATACATGGCCCCAGATATTCTCTGCACCTTATACTTTAAGTATTGCTTAAAGTATAAGAAGTAAAAGTAGAAGGAAAAAAAAAATTCTCCTTTTGTGCTGGTTAAACACTAACAAGTCCTAGGAGGGACAATTTGTTATTCAATACAATCTGATTCCTGTAAAAATACAAAGAATAGCTCAAAATCTAAAGGTTTCATGTAATAAAAACCATGCACATATGGTCCAATGAGTCAGAATACAGCCAACATGAAAGACAAAAAGCTCGAGGTTTTATCGTCTAGATGGTGTCACGAAACACTTCCAGCCACATTTTAATGGCCACATATTGTCAAACGATCCTATTTACTACAAGGGGGATTGGAAAAATGTAGTGTTTCTGGGTGCAGTGGATTAAAATTTAACAGTGTTAGCAAACAATTTTTCCACCACATTACAAAGAGTTTACTAAAGTCCTCAAACATTCTCTATCATTTCTCTGAGTCAGAAGGAATTGGTTACCCCTTTAAGCTTCTATGGCCTGCAGTATGGCATTAATCTCTTTGAGATGCAGGTTGTTATTGGACTTGGGTCCAATTTCTCCTCGACAGTGACGAGTTTAAGAATGGCTTCCCATCCCTTGCACATCTGCTATTAGGCCTGGAACATAAGACTTCTCTAAAACTACTGTTAAAAGGAAGGAGCAGAAAGACAGATAAAGGAGGAACATGTGGAAGACGAAAAAGAGGTAGATGAAGAAGGGAGATAGAGGAAGAAAGAGGAGAAGAAAATTCAGGAGGAGAAAACAGGAAAGAAAACTTTGTCCAATATTTAAAATATACCAGTGTTTGTATATGTTTCTGTGTGTGTGTTTGATGTGTGTGTGTGTGTGTCTCTGTATCTAATTTGAAAATCAACAAAGCTCAAAAAAACTTTAGCAATTTATATGGGACATGATTAAATTACAGAGCTATTTTATTCTAGTTTTATTTTTAAAAGTATTACTAATAGAAGAGTAAGGTATATGAATCGTAAAACTTATCTCATCACCTTAGTAACATTTTACACCTACATGTGAAATGATTATACTGCAGAATTCATTCATTGCATGTCTATAAAGAGATGACTGAGCTAATCTTAAGGACTAGAATCAAGACAGCAACTGAAAGAAATTGCATGTTATACTATCATAACCACGCCAAGCTCTGAGTTCCAAATTAAGAGTCCTTTATTAATTAGCCAGTGACCAAGAGATGGCTAATGCTTAAAATCCTCTCGGCCCCGAGGAAGGGGCTTGATTCCCCTTTATAACTTGATTTAGGTAGGGGAGGGTGAACCCAGCTGAAGCGGAATTTTACAGAAGCAGAATGGGCAAGTTAGAGAGACATGGTTGCAGACGAGGGTATTTTCCAAACAATCACTAAGGGGGTCCAAGGAGAGTTAAACACAATAGCAGGTGTGTTTGCCAAGCAGGATGTAGTTACAATGGTTATATGGTAGGATAAGCACAGGGTCAGCGTGACATAAGTACAGCGTCAGTGTGGCCCAGGTATGCACCCGAGGGAGACATGGCAGGGAAGGAGAGGCAAAAATGGAGTTTGCAGCTAAGATGGAGTCAGTTAGGCTAGCACAAGCTAGGTTATTACAATACTATAGAATGAGTCTAAAGTGTCTGGTGAGAGAGTTTTGCTACAATGTTTTGGGAAGCAGTTCTCCAATCAGAATCATTTTCAAAGTTACAATATAAAACAATGTCATACAATTGGGTCTAGTATTCTCTGAGCAGCAACTGTGTCTCACAATTTCTGCAGTCCATGCCTTGCAGAACATGAGCCACAGATAAATATATGCCTGACTGTTTTCAAATCAACTGGAAGATTAATTTTTGAGATGTTCAGCTTCCAAACACCAATGAATCCATTAAAGTTCTGTAATATGTGAATAGAGAGAGAAAGAAACAAGAGATAGAAGAGCAAAGAGAAAGAATAGAAAGCAAAACATAGGTAGTATGTGGGGTATTTCCAAATAAGATTAGTGATTTTGTGACCTTGCCATGTGTCTTAGGAGTTAAATAATCACTCTCCATACATTATGGTATTTAACAATCAGCTCATGGAACACAAAATGCCACCTTCAAGTTACAAATAAGGAAATAGAGACTCTTGGATGTTCTCAATAAACACCTGTGTAGAAAAATCCCAGCACTTATATTCTTTTTGGAGATCAGTTTTAGCAGGCATATAGAGGCTGTGCCCAAACTGTGCCCTATAGTTTACTTATTTATTTATTTATTTTTTGAGGCAGAGGCTCACTCTATTGCCCAGGCTGGAGTGCAGTAGCACAATCTTGGCTCAGTGCAACTTCTACCTCCCAGGTGCAAATGATTCTTGTGCCTCAGCTTCCTGAGTAGCTAGGATTACAGGCATTTGCCACCACATCCAGTTAATATAGTCCACTTCTTTTATATAAAGAGCCAAATTACACCTCATTTTAATGCTAAGAGTCTGCACCAGAGTGAACATGGGATGTATGTTACGTGTATGTTTGCCTGTTGTACATGAGCTCAACTCCCCTTCATAAATATGTGTAGCTTTCCCCCCAAACCTGGCGAAAATGTATGACTCTGTGGTGCGATATACGCCTTCCCTGTGAGGCATAAAACCCAACCTGTAACTTTTCATCTTCAAGTAGAGTGCACTTTTGGTTCACACCACAGACTATCTCTTTCTGGTTTGCAAACTGACATCACCAATCAAGTTCTCCTTCCTGCTATTCAATCCTCCTGGTGGTCTTTAGGATGACAATATGAATTTCCTCTTCAATTCTCAATGGCAGGAGGGGCCTGAAGTCATTCTATCAGAATGTAGGCTGTCGACAGGCACCCCTGATATTATCTCAGAGTGTTAGAAATACAGAAATTTAGGTCTTGCCTTCCAATTGTTAAATCCTAGTTGGCATTTCTACAAGATCCTTTGTTGACACATAAGTGATGTTTCAAAACAAATCACTTAACAAATATAAGATCAATCAATCAATCAATTGGCCTATTTAAATGAATATACAGGGGTTCTACTCTCTGTACTGGGGGTGTTGAGTGACTGGAGATCAGCAGTGATCTGAGTGACCATGTACGCCAAATCTCCTTTTCTTCATGTGCTGTATAAACTCTGATCCCTTGAAGTAGTTAAATCCTAGACTTGGATTACTATTGGTGACAAGACTCACACATAAATCACAAAACAATGGGAGAAAGAGCAACTACAAGTCTCTCAACCTTTGCCGGTACAAAGAAAAGTGACCAAATAAAAGAAGGTGCTCAGCACATAACAGCTGTCTGAACTATTCAAACTCCTTTGCCAAGGAAAACAAAAATTAAAAATACAATTTTTTGTAAGGCTTTTTAATGACGACAAAAGCTTGCAGGGGACTTTTAAAATACTGCTGTGTTTCATCAAGGCTTTTTGACTATTACAGAAGATAAGGCTTTATATTGTTATTACTTTGTGTGTATGTGTGTAAGCATGTACTTTAAAATCACAAGAAGCAAAAGAGAAGGCAGTAATTAGGTAATATAACAATAAAATAACACTTAGTTTTACTTGGCTCACCATGAAATTAAATATGTTTTGTAAGAAAGAATAATTACATTATTTTAAAGAAATGGATTGTTGTGGCCTGAATTCTGTAGCCTCTGTCTTTCCCCTTAGTAAGGAGAACAGTGAGAGATTTTTAAAGGCTTCCTCTGACAACTCAGTGCCTTGGATTCAGGGTATGATTCGTTCTCACAAGGCCAACTCTATCTCTATTTCTCGAAAGATGTTTTGCCTTGACAGAGGTAATATCGAGTGTTGTATTCTCTCCTTTACAAAACTCCACAATGCCATTGAATGAAGGGAATTGGAATTTAGCGATAGAAATCTACACACACATACACACACACCCTTAAAAACATATTCATAGTAGGTTTTAGCTTAAAACACAATCCTGAATTTCTGCTCACTTTTCTGTAATCTAATTGAGGCCACTAAATCAATTGCGGGTCAGCTCATCTAGACTAAGCTTGGGTAAATTGGCCTCTGGGCTAAAGTTTGACAGTAGTTATGCTTTATCTTTCTGGGACCGTGGACTACATAAGGCGTAATGCTTTTTATAAGATGAAAGAGACATGGGAAGACAAGAGATGACAAAGGTCTGTCCTACAATAGCCAATGATCCATTTCCTAACACAGGGAATATTTAGTCCTGAAATGTTTTGAAGGTGGATAAATTTGTTAAGAGGTGTGCTGGTATCACTGGGATGTCATCTGGATGTTTTACTCTTTAAACTGAGGATGGCAGTAACATCACTGTTTGTGGATTATTGGGAGTCACCTGAGAAAATGCCTCTTAAAATATTTAATAAACTATTACGTGTAACATGACTGGTCTGTTAGACCCATCTACCTTCTATTACTTTAATGACAATTTTCGTTAGAATGTAGTAAATATAAAACTGCAATTTACTCTGTGTAATCTCTCAGTTACTATTCCAGCATGGAGGTCACAAAATATAATTGTGAATGTAAACAACATATATTTGACTTGTGCCTGTATCAGTTACTAGTTGTGATGTCCTGCACAATTACTAGTTGTTAGCCTTCCTGCAAAGCTGCAAGATAAGGCTTCCCTCACAAATATTTTAAATAGCAAAAGGGACAATATTTCCTCTGTAAATCACTTAGCATATTAAGAGATCTAAAAAAAAGTTAGCTCTCTTTCCCTCCAATTTTAAACTTTTGCAACTGTAGAAATAAGTAATTTGTCACATGCATGTTTTTAGGTAATAACTGAAGTCATCTGATCTCTGTATGTTAAGTGACACACACTTTGAATGAGTGCATGCTACAATATTCAATTGCTACCAGAGCTGCAAAATGACAAAATTCAGTTGACTTTTGCAATGTGTTTTCTTTTCCAGATGTGTATTGGAAACCTAATGAAGTGTTTGTCTAGCTTCCAAAACTCAGCATGTCAACAGGAATGACTGACAGGATTTTGTTGAAGGAAAGAAAAGGTTGTCATGTGGTGATCAGGAACAGGCACAAATCTATAAAATAAAATAACATCGTAATTCCATTAGATGCAATATTATGGGGCATAATGTTTAATTGGTTGCAATTTAACAGAGATTCGTGTTGAATTGCACTCTGGACAATCCAGAGATGTTGATGGCCATATGCTGAATTCCTCGAGGTGCAGTGAGAGGGGCTTGTGTGCTTGTTAAGGACATGCCAGGCCATCAACAACATATGCATTGGATGGCTTCATAACACACATGCTTTCAGGGGGGAATAATATGGGAACATAATAGCCTGAAAGGAATTTATATCTTCTTTTGTACAAATAGAAAGATCATAGGTTTATATTAAAATTTGCTAAAACCTCAAATTGCTTATTCTTGAAATATGCATAGAATTTCTGCAGCATTCCTTTAGAACTCTTTGAAAAGTTGTCAATCTTGTTTCTTACACATTTTGTCCATCTTTGGGATAGATGTAAAGTGTGATGAGAGGTAACTAACTCTGTTTATTCAGAAATCATCACTAGCATCATCAATATTATTATCAATTTCAAGTCATTATTTACTTAATTTATGCCAATTAGTCTAATGACCATTTTATTTGTATGATTGTATTTAATCCATACAATACTCTTATGATATCTTTATACACATATTATAGATCAAGAGGCTAGTACTTAGAGAAATTAAACAGCCTCCTCAAGCTTTCACTGCTAATAGGTGACAAAAACCTGGGTTTTGATCCCAATTCTGTAGCATAAGTCCTCATCTATCTTTCATGTAAATAAAGTGAAGAGAATACATATGTTGAGGAATATCATGGAGAATATGATGTAAGTTGAACAAGTCGGTATCATACTTTTATATCCGGACTATAGCTTTTAAAGAGACTTAAAAAATATTTGCCTAGTGAGATAAATGTGTGTTTGTTTCTCATGTAAATTAAAGCCAAGGCATGCATGGTGCTCCCTGGTCATGAAAGTTCATGGGAATCACAATTTCCAACTCAAACATCTCTTGTTTACTCCTTGGCCTCATAATCCAAAATAACTTCCAGCACACCAGCCATCAGATTCCAGGTTCAGGTAGCGGAGTGGAGAAAAAAGATAAAGTTATGCCTAGCATCTTCTTTTTTAATATTATTGATGTCTGTGTCTCACAAAACTTCTGGAGATCTCTTTCTTGGGAGCCCATGGCCTAATCTACCTGCAAGAACCATTGGGAAACATACTCTGTTATATGGGCAGCAGTGCACCAAGTTGAAAAGTGTGACCACAATCAAAGCTGAAGGAGAGAATAGATATTGGATACCACCAGCAATAGATGCCACAGATTCTAAAGAAACTATTCCAAGAAATTAATTCAAAGTTATCTTCATTTCAAAAGACAATTTGGAAAATATTAATGTCTGTATATTACTGATCATCTGGATGGCTGATTATAAACAAAATATTTCCATAAAGCTTTAGGACTCATATTTGCACTACAGCTTATACAACTGTCAGTAACAACACTATTTCAATTGTCAAGCATTAATGAAGAAAGAACTGTAGAAATTCTACACTACACGAGTAATATACATGTGTCAAATGAAAGTCAAATTATATCTTACCATACTATAACACAAAGGATTTACAATAATTCCAATAGAGAGAAATGATCACAGATTTGATTCCCCCAGTATACATGATATAATTGACATTTCAATTGCAAAAGGCCCTGTGCTGTAGCAATCTCATGGCAAGAAAAGACTTTACTTCTGCAAAACAATATCATTTATCAAGAAAAATTCGTGATTGTTAATGTTTTATTAATGTATAGTTTTTGTGTATTTCATCATAAATTTGTGTTTTATAGTTGCTTATTTGATGTAAGCCTATGAAGTTTCTCACTAGTTCTATGTGATTATGTAAACTTAATTTAAATCAGTATGTGTTCTGTATTTTTTCCTTCCTTTTAAATGAGTTCATTTATACACTGGTCAAATTTCAGAAGCACAGACATGTAGAAAGTGCCTGGTGAATGTAAATAATCATGTTTGGTGGTTCAGTCAAATAGACCTCCCAGTCTCCTCACAAGCAGACCCATTCACTTCCCACTAGGCTATATGAGTCTCAGCCTGAGATGAATTGTTTCTCTCTAATTCCTTCTTCTCAGCATCCAACATTTCCTTTTGTGTCTCCTGGGCACTTGTGTGGTTGATAAGGAAATATTTAATAACAGTACTTCTTGTAAAATGCAGGATCTGTGGAGCCCATGTGGGCCTTTCATAAGAGTGACTGATGGACTGACTCAAGAATCATGAGTGAAAGTGGTGAGTGAGAGTGTGGACGCTGAGATGAGCTGAGCAGACCTCACTTCAATGAAGGATTTGCTACTTAGCAGCTGGGAGTATGCTCAGCTCCATCGGGGCCAGCCCCAACTCCTACAAGCTGCTCCACAGAGCTCACACCCTTCTGGACTGCCTATGTCCAGTGACTGAGTGAATCAGGGTATAAAGATCAAGCAATTTTGGTTTATTGTAACACAGCACTGAGCTGGTTTAGGTTTTGTCAGACTTGCATTACAGTTTGACTTCTTTTGCCGCCCAATCCTGTTTTCTTCCCCTTTTTTTTCCACATGTAATAATCCCTAATAAACATCTTGCCTTCCCAGTGCATCTGAACACCTTCTTCTGAGAAGCCTGAGCTATCATCCTGAGTAACTACTGGGTTGCAGGTGCTAAGTTGTTGTTTTTCTCCCTACTCTTGGTTTGTTTTATCTTATTCTCTGTATTTAGTCATTTACGTATTATATTCCTGTTTTACATCAAAGGATAGTGAAAATAAGAGAAAATCACTTACTTAGTCAAAGTCACACAATTGGTAAGGTATAAAGCCAGAATACAGTTAAAACTTCAGATCTAGTAGCCTTGAATTCATTTATTTATACATTTTTCTAAAAAACTCAACTATAATTTCACAAATGTTTGATTTATGTCAGACACTGTGCAAGCCCCTGAGGAGATGGACAGCAAATAGGTCGTGAGAGCAGAAGCAGAACCTCTCCCTGCCCTTGTGAAACTTATGGTCTTGAGGAGAAAACAAACATTTCCCAATTCACCAAATTTCAGGAATTACACCATGTTACATCCCAGAAGAGGCATGCATGGTCAGTATAATCTATAGAGGGTAGCTTTGAACAATGGTAGGAGATTATAAATTTCTTTTAGTGAAAACAAACAAAAAAAGTAACATTTCATCTGATATCAAAAGACAAGTAAGATGTATTTAGACAAAAAAAAAAAAAAAGCAGAACAAAAAAAAAAAACAAGAAAAGAAGGTTTAAGACAGAAAATGGGATGTATAAAGCTACTGTAACAGAAGGTATCATGGGTAAAAATAAGAGACTCCATGAAATTAGATTACAGAGAAGAGAGAACTAAAATTGAATTAGAGAGATTTATTTGTAGGGCAAATTCCTATAAATATTCCTCAAGGTAAGGGACATTTATGCTTCTTGTCTTTAAGACTGATGAGAAGATATCAAATAATTATAAACGGATTTGCACTGTACAGTCATCGATTTGTTGTTATTTTTGGTGCAAAGAAAAGCCTTATTGGAGAGGACTTGAATGAATGGGAGAGGCTTTCTAGGAAGTCCAAGAGGTGTTAGGAAATTAAAATGGATAGAGAAGATAAAGTAGACAGCAAAAGGTAGACATGAAGTACCCAACACGAAGAAAGCTGGGTGTTTCATGTCATACATGTAACATGACACACGAAAATTATCAATATGCAATTGAACCATTTTAGTGATATAAACAAAAACCCTTGACGTTTTGGCTGAACAGAGTAAAAACAATGCAAATGTTAGAAAGAAGAAGAAATCCAAGTTAATAAGCCCTATATTCACAAAGCTTATATAGACAGAAAGCAGTGAATTCAGACAAATTAGCAGTCCTGGGAAGTGGTAACTCCTGTATATGTCCCCGCTGGTCCAGAAAAAGCCATGCTCGTAACTTCTCATAGCATGTGAGAATTTTAATACCTTAAAGATTCCTTATTTTATTTTATTTTATTTATTATATTTTATTTTATTTATTGAGACAAGGCCTTGCTCTGTTGCCCAAGCTGAAAAGCACTGGCACTATCGTAGCTTATTGCAGCCTTGAACTTCTGAACTTAAGCAATCCTCCCCACTCAGCCTTTCAAGTAGGTTGGATTACAGTTACAAACCATCATGCCCAGCTAACTTTTTAAATTTTTTGTAGAAATGCTGTCTCTTTTTGTTGCCCAGCCTACTCTCAAACTCCTGGCCTTAAATGATCCTCCAGCTTTGGTCTCCCAGTGGCTAGGATCATAAGCATAAGCCACAGTGCAGAGCAGATTTATTCTATTGTAAAGACAAGGCTCCTTATCTTCTAATGGATCTTCTAATTTATAATTATGAAGTCTTTTCATGACATTTTTCCCCATCTTTGGCCATTAATTTAGTAGAAGCTTGGATACAAAAGACTGGGTAGGTAACTTTGCCTCGCTGCTAATTTATATTAGCAGTCCCACACAGATCAATCCTTAACTTTAATTGTGGAACAGTCTTGTGAAGCTCCTCTATGTATATTAACAATTTTGATTTCCTGTGCATTGCTTATGAATTTATCCATCAGTCTCATCAAAGCGTTTGAATTTTCAAATATTCTAAGGATGGTTTATTTTTATAAATTAGCTTTTATTTCTTTAAGGCGCAGAACAAGCAATCTAAAAGCCTCTCGTTTTTAAAGAAGTGTTCACATTTAAGCTAGCATGAGGAGTGTTGAGAGCTACAGGATAGGGCTCAAGGAGATAAATCAGTATTTCACCCAATGAATATGGCACTTCCTTCTCAAGAGGAAAACTTGATCATTTTTCTCTTCCTTCTTTTCTCCTTCTATTCTAATCCATCCTCCACACACAGCCAGATTTATCTTTGCTAATCAATCTAATCATGGCTGGCTCATGCTTGAAACACTAGGAGAGTTGTCTACTTCCTACAGAAGGAAGTGTCAACATCTTAACTTGGCATTTAAGACTCTTCAAAATTTGATTCCAAGCTATGCTTTCAGCTTTTATCTCTTGCCATACCTACCTTGAGGCCACTTTGCTATTCTTTTAGAACTGCTCATTTGCTCTCCAGCAAAAAATGCTAACATATACTTCACTGGTTTTCATATGCTTTTTCTCCATCTGAAATTCCCTCCATTTTTTTCTTTTCTGGAAATTACTAGTTTAAAATTTAAGACCTGTTTTTAACGTTGTCTCCTCTGAAGATTATTCTTGGTTACTCATGTAGTTACTCCATTTTTTTTTCTTTTTTCAACAAAGCTTTATAAAGATCTCTGTTATCTCCTTCATCATAGTTTTTTGAGATGACCTGTTTACTTATTGGTCTTCCTGAAGCACGTTTGGTGGGTTATAGAATTAAAGGAAGAGACAACTGATCCACATCAAGTTTTTGTTTTTGTTGTCTGTTTTCTTGTTTGTTTGCTTTTTACAAGGATACAGAATCTTAAATGTAAGCAAGGTGGCTGCTCAGATTTGGGTATGCATAGCATTGTAGCTTCTCCTGGTTGTCATCTGACTCAAGGTATCACAAACACATACATAGGGAAAGGCTTAACATCTGGGAAAACTTGTATGAACCTACACAAACATTTTTAATGTTTTCTTTGAAAATAATGCTTCAAATTAAGAGAATGCATAAATATACTGGCCTTTTCTGGCACTTGAACTAAACGTAGTGCCACATGGGAGAAAGCAGAGAGAGGGCTGGAAGGAAGTGTCTGACAGGAATGGAGAGTCTGAGCAATAACCTTAAGACATGAAAGATCTAGTTTTGAATGTCACATTTGCTTTTTATTTCTGGGGTTCGTTTCTACACTTTCTGACTTTGCAAAGTATGAATTAAAATAAGTACCTCATTGAGTAGTATAGGACCTTGTACATAAAAGATATCACAAAAAGGCTTATGTAAAAGAAATATTATTATGCTTAGGAGTACAAAGGAGCAGCATATTAATCCTTAAAACCATTTCTCATTTCTTGTGAGCAAGAATTGAAATTAGAAGGATATATCTAGCCTAATTCTGGCTGGACATGATGGTTTACAGCTGTAATCCCAGCACTTTGGGAGGCCGAGGTATGAAGATTGCTAGAGATCAGGAATTCAAGACCAGACTGGGCAACATAGTAAGACCCTATCTCTACAATCTTTTTATTTTATTTTATTTTATTTTATTTTATTTTATTTATTTTATTTTTTAGCCAGGAGTAATTGCACAAGCTTGAAGTCCCAGCTACTCAGGAGGTAGAGGTGGGAGGATCACTTGAGCCCAGGGATCAAGGCTGCAATAAATTAACCACTGTACTCCAGCCTGGGCAACAGAGCAAAACCTGTCTCAAAACAAAACAAAACACAGACACACAAATGATATATCTAGTCTAATTCTAACAGATTTTTCCCAAAAGCTTTGAAAAAATATCTTAATGTTATTTCTAGACTGGCTAATGGTATCAGGGAGAAATCAATGAAGGCCACTATGTGGATAAATTTTCAAAAGGGTTTGCTTTGTTTACACCATAAGAGTCTGAACTAGCCCTGTACATGCTGAGGGGTTCCTTCTTTTGAAGAGAAGTCATGGAGTAGCCCAGTGTGGATAAAATTGTAGAGGATTTAGCATCATTTTTATCTGAGAACCCTGACACTATTCAACTGATAAGCTGGCAATATTATCTAATTGAACTTTTAATTATTTTTGGGGTGAAAGTAAAGAAGGGCTTAGGGTATATAGTTTATTATTAGTATTTCCATGAGCAAACTGTTATTATTATTTTTAGCAACAGAATGCTTTTTATAGGAAATCTTACCTAGGAACCTAATTTACATGACAGAAAATGGAAACTTCAAAGAAGTGAAACTAGAGCCTTTCTTTTTCAATTTCCTTTGAATCCTCCCATCTATCTTCTCTTAAATTCCACACATAGAGGACATCTGAAGTTCATTCTCCATTGTATAAGCTCCTTCTCCAATGTATAAGCTCATTCTCCAATGTATAAACTCATTCTCCAATGTATAAGCAAGATACTACAGAACACAATTTGAAAACTTTCAGTGTGTCGGGAGCAGTATGAATTTTAGAGAGATTCAGATGGTAATCTTGCCATAATCACACACAAATTGTGTTTACTTTACATGAGTTAATTTTTTCTCTATGCTCCAGTTTTCTTTTCTACAGACTATGAATAGCGAGAGAAGTTTTATGAAATTGTTATAACTAATGATCATGCAAGTCAACCTGTATTGAGTGCTTTTTATATTAAGTACTGTTTTAAATATATTCCATGTATTTTTTTTCTTTCATTCTCAAAAAAATTCTATCGGGTGGATACTTTATCGTCTCTTGCTCCTTTTCGATCTGCTTCACCAGGTTTTCCTGTTCTTGTCATTCTTTAAAAAGCAACCTAAGGTAATAGAGTTAGTGTCTGGTAGAGTCAGAGTTGAAACCAAAGCAGTTCAAGCCATATCCAGATTTCTCACTATAATTTGGTCTCTATGCCTACACAAAGCTCAGCAACTGAGACATTCTCAGCAAGTAAAAATTCTCTCAATATCAGTTTTATGACAAATTAAAAAATGGCAAGTAGTGATAATTGTTACATCATTTTTATTATTGACATAACACTGAAAATACATATAATTAACAATCTTGTTCAACATCATATTTCCAAAAAACAGTCCTCTCAATATTGATAAGATCATCTCTGATGTTGTTATTGTGGTAACTACACTAAAGTTCTACATTTTACTCACTTTTATGAATTTCTCTCTCTAGAAAATAATGCTTTTTAAAGAGATAAAGCCCCCAAACAGGCAATCCACAGTGATACTATATTATAAAACTCAGTAATTGTCAGTCTTCAGTGCATTTAACCTGTTTATAATCTCTGATTAGTCTACTATTAAATTATGCCCTTTGTAAGTTGCTTGTTTCTTGTTTTTCTCTTATATCCCTATCCCTACTTTCTCCATCTCTAGCTTTTTCAAGATCATCTTCTCACACACTTTAAACATTAGTCTTTCACAGAGTTTGTGTGGTCTCTCCTCTCCAACGCACTCTCTAAAACTCTTACTCACACTGGTGTCATCAAATAGAATCTACATGCCTACTGATGACTGCAGCCCGGATCTCCCCTCTGAGATCTAAACTCATAGAGACAGAATTGACTAGTTCTTTCTTCAGTCCGGGACTTTGTACACATTATCCATCATTTATGGTGGCCAAACTAAACCTGTCACCAAGCTTAATGCGTGGGGCCAAAGATATTTAAAGAAGATTTATTGGAAGACTGAATATAGTGAGGCACCTCTATTTTGCAGTTAAGCTGGAAACACTTTCTTTATGCTTCTTTTTCTCTCTTTCCTCTCCTCTTTCCTCTCTTCTTCTGCCCTTCCCTCCTCCCTTCTCCGTTCTTCTTTCTTTTTCATTTTTTCTTTTCTAACTCCAATGACTTCACTTGATATTCAGTTTCTTAAATTAATTCAAACAAGCCAGAAATTGGTCCTCTATAGAATACTCGTGATTTCTTTATGTCTAATTCCTCTTCTGCCTTTGGAGGACAGGATAGGCAGTCACTCCTAAAACCACTTCTTCAGGCCGAGAAATCCAACACAGTCACAAATCCCCACCCTCTTTGCTGACTTACCAGGGTTCACTCCATGCCCCTCCCCAAACCTCACCCTAAGCTTTTAGGCAGCTTAATTTGTCTTTTTAGAAAGGACTACTTCTAATTAAAATTCAGTCTGAGTTACGAGAAAGCTTTACTTTTTCCATTTTGAGTACTTGGACATTTGAAGATGATCTTCAAAGTTATCTAGTTTTACGTCCCTTCATAGACGGAATCTGTGTGACATCTTTTTCCCTCCAGCACAAGGGACCTTTCAGTCCCACTTCCCCACCCCACCCCTACTTACCCCAGAGCCCATTCATTTTATTGCTGTGACTTCAAGCTGAGTTTAGAACTGGATGCAATGTTTGTTTTCATTTTTATAACCCAACCAAAACATTCAACATAAAAACATTTTTAAAAAGCACATCACAAACCTTGCCCTATGTTGTCCCTGGGGAGATAGATTTCACCTGATAGCCCAGGAACATCCCTATACTTAGGGGCTTGTATCATTCATTGCTGTCATCAAAAAGAGTGCTTCCTTTAAATTTGCCAAATCGTAGGCTTAAAGGCAATTCTTCAAAGCAGCTCATCTCTGCCACTGATATTAAGGATGAGAGTAAATGGTAGAGATAGGTACAGTTGTACAAGAGAGGATTACAGATCTTTCACAAAATCTTTTGGGGTAAATTAGGGATGGAGGAGGCCCATGTGCATAAAAGTTTCAAATGCCCAGAAAACCAGGATGATTTTCAGTGAGAGTGAAATGTCCAAATTACCAACCATGATTTTAATTGTGTTAATTGTAGGTGTATTTCCTGCAAAAGACATAATCTTAAACTGATTATATTCAAATGGCTGCTTAATAATGCCAGATGGCGTTCTGGTAATTTTTTTAGCCCTCTGTCCGTACTTATGCCTTTGAAAAGACGGAACGACATAAAACTACAATATGCTTCTTTCCATGAATTTGTTCAGTGATTTTGGTATTACAGTTACCACTTAATGTTATACAGTTAATGAAAAAATTAAGCCCCGGTTGCAATACTACATCCTTTGTTCCTAATGAATACTGACATTTGTGCTCAATTAACAATGACACAGATAATCATATGAGCCTTTGCTCTGATTCCAGTCCAGTATAGCTGGACCATAAGGAGACCTCCCTGTGTGATCAGATCAAAGCCCGTAGGCAGTGTGTCTTTTCAGAGCAGGGTAGAGACGAATTAATCACACCTATCTAATTTTAAGTAACATAGTCAAAGAACCATTGGAAAAAAGTCACAGCAGGGGCAAGAGAAAGTCAGCGTCTAAACAGGTTCATGTCACGAAAGAGACAAGATGTCATGCCTGACAATGTCTGTTTGCAGTTTTCTGTTTTATAATTTTTCTCATGGATATTTAAAATTAAATTATCTCTTTTCTGTTTTAATAACAGACATAAAAAGGACTCTTGGGTCATGATGCATAGCACATTAACTACAATTATGTCAATATATCATTTCTGCCTCTTTATGCAGTTTTTGCTTTTTTTTTTCAGCCTCCTTCAGGGAGCTCTTTGGGAGCAACTTTAGCTAATAATTAATAATGGGAGGATTCTCCTGAGAAAATCATTTGGAATCATTATGCTCGTCTAATAAATCATCATTTCAGAATTCTAATCAGCAAAATTTGGATTCCAAATGTTAGGTAATTACAGTGGCCCATTGCATCTAGATTGATTAATATGTAAATGTAACTAATTCTACCTTCAAAAGTCAATATAAAGCAATGTGTATACATTCATGTAGAACAGGATTCATGGCATTGGAAACTTTGAGGGATAGCCTGATATACAGATAATAAAATAATTTCTTTCAACATCTGCATAAATTGGTAGTCACCTGCCTTTTTTCTTAAGTTTAATTGCACTTGATTCTTTCATTGATATCTGCCATAGCTGCTTCAAGCAATCAGGCTCTTTGAGCAATGTCACACAACTTCCATGCAAATTGTACCAGTGTTTTTCTGCTTGAAGTACAGTAGAGCACAATGCTGCAGTCATCCAAGGAGCTCTAACTGTTGTATAAATGCTTAATAAGGGGCACTCTAGCAATCCTTAGAGAAAGCCAGAAGAAGAACAAACAATACACAGATCATAGAATGACGACCAGCTGCAAAGAACCCAAAGATTTAATAAATGGTGTAACAAAGTCAAGGACAGGATAACTGAAGGGGTAAGTCAACTCAATCGAGGTCTGATTTCAGACTCTTCTCTCTCTTTTATTAGTTAAGAAACCACATCTTTTCCAGTCTTTTATTCTTTGTGGATTCCTATGGAATACAAATTGCAAGCCTTAGAACTTCGTTTCCAAACATCATTTCATGGAATTTTCAAAGCAGGTTATTTTACAGCCCTTCTCGGGGTGAGGAAGGTAAGCAAGTGCAGTAGTTGTCGAATCTAATTGCATGTTAGAGTTTATCGTGATGATTCCTTTTGTTTGTTTTAATCAATGTTCAAGCTCCATCCACAGAGACTTTGGTTTAATTACTGGATGAAGCACTGGTATCTGTTTCAAAAACTCCTCAGATAATGCTACTTTGCAGCCGGGAAGTGAACCACCCTTAAGCGAAAGGCCCAATTCCTTCTGTTTCCCAGATATGCTCAAAGGAGCGGGCCCAAGGCTAGGCCAAAAGGGCCCACATTCTCCACCTTGGAAACAACATCCAGTACTAAAATGAGCATCCATCTACTCATGTATTTATTTAACAAATATTAATTGAATACACACTATGTGCCACAAACTGTTCAAGGTACCTCACATATAGGAGTGAATAAATTAGACAAGACCCCTGTCTCCAGAGAGCTTGCCATCTGGTGGGAAAGACATAAAATAAACTAGTCAACAAACAAAGGAATCAATCAGCCAAGTGTCCTTCAGAAAATAGAAAGTGCTGAGAACAGAATACCACCGGGTGATGAACTGAAAAAAACGTCCAGGATATGAGGCTGCTTCAGTGCAGAGAGTCAGGAAGGCATCTTCATAAAAGTACATTTGAATTGCAGCTTAAATGATGAGCAGGCACCTATCATGCAGAGGTCTGAGAGAAATCTTCCAGACCAGAGGCACAACTACAAATGCCCTGGGATAAGATCTGGCTTAGCACATTAGAGAGACAGTTTCCGAGGTCAGTGAGGCTTCTGTGGGAAAGGGAGACATGGTGGCAATGGGACCTAGAAAAAACCAGAGGTCCCATCTGGCAAAGCCTTTTCAGACAAGAGAAGAGTTTTAATTTTGTTCTGATTTGTAATGGGAAATGAACTGGGGTTGATTAAGTAGAGGAGATAATCAGAACAACTTTAAATACAGGTAGGAGAAAGAGATTGCAAAAGTTGGATTCACTTGCTTCTATTAGTAATAACAAAAAAGGGATAGTTATAACCTTAAAAGTTTGTCTGAGCTTCAGATTTTTTTTTCCAGCATAATCAGAAAGTCTCTCTTTTTCTATACTCTCTGTTCCCTCTAATGATTTATTGATAGACAAGAACCTATAAAGGAACATCAAAACTTGGATTCAAGAAATCAGTTTCACCCTCTGAGTCTTTACTCATTACTACTTTTGGAAAAGAAAAATGGACTTCCTTCCTATCCCCACCACGCATACTTCGTTATAATTTCTTTCATTATTTTAAGAGGATTAAAATGAGATTTTTTATATTCCTAGAAGTAGTCATAAGATGTCTAGGAAGTTACATTATGAACCTATTTTATACTGACAGCCCAGAAAGGTCAGTTTTTCTATACCCACTGTACAGAAGCTTTAGCAGCTACTACTAAGAATGGTTGCAATATTGGAGCACAGAAACCAGATTTTTTAATTCTGAAATCAATGCTATTAACTAATGTATCACACTTTCACATGCCAATTCCTCTGTACCATTTGATGACATAAAGTGTCTCCAGGAAAGAGTAGACAGACCAGTCCACCTCACAGACTTCCACTTCCCTCCTTTCCCACAACCACAGGAATCATCAGAGTCAAAGAGTCACAGAACAATTTGTAATCTATCTAAAAGGGATAGTGAACTCACCATCTTCCATGTTGAAAGCAAAGAAACTGAGATATACAGCTGCTGTTTCAAGATGAACCGGTCTATGCAAACCTATTCCCAAAGTTTGAGGAAACTAAGAGGCTAAAGGAAGAGGGTGAGAAATCCAGTTTTTAAATTTTATTTTATTTTTCTTTCTTTTCCAGTTTTTTAGAAAAAAAACATTTAATAGGGATTTTTGAGATAAGTTGTGACTGAGTCTTGGGGAGTGATGAGACAGGGTGGTGGATCCCTGCACCATTTAACCCCCAGAGCCAGGGCTTTTTTCTACTATAGGGGAAGGGTGGTTGAGAAGGGATGTGTAGGACAACTGAAATACAATAACATCAAGGTTGTTTGACGTAAGGGCAAGATTTATGGTAACTACCTGCTGTTACAAAAGGAACAATAGGTAAACTGGAAAGTTTAGAGGCCTTCCCGTAACTGGGGCTAATCAGAAGCCAACCTGGAAGATTAGCATCCAAGATGGAGTTGCTTTGGCCTCCATACTTGCTGAAGGCAGAATAGATTCTAGACCACAGGTCTCTTCAGTCTTAATCTAGAGCTCTTTTCAACTTGCTAGGCTGCACTTGGTTCTTCTGGAAATTCTTTGCTTCAACCATGACTTATCCCAAGCCAAAGATTGTCAGAGCCATGATAGAGACCTTGAAATCTGTTTGTTTCCCAATGCCAGTTTACAATTATTGTCACCCATCAGTCCACATATGCTCAGCAAAATAGGAATCTTCATTATCTGCAAGATACAAGACTCTGGGGTATTCCAGCACTCTAGAGTATTCCATTTTTAACCATTCAAGAGTCAGGGGAACTATGACAGCTAGTATTTCTTTGATCCACAGTATCTGTACCAGTTTTCTCAGAGCCATGCCTTTTTCATGCTATTGTACTAACCTGGAATGTCCTTGTCATTTCTCTTTGAGAGAGGACAACCAAGCAAGAATGCTCCTCAGGTCTCTATCATCATTTGATGTCACGTTTTGCACGGTCTTTGACAAAATCAACTAGTAATTGCCATAACATGGTCCCACATTTTTCTGCCTGCATGAAATACTGTCATTCATTTATTTATCAAATCATTCGTTCAAGGCCTTTTATATATCAAGTACAGGGTTATAAATGTAGGACACTAACAGTTATTAAGATATGATTCCTGCCCAAGAAGACAAAATCTATTAGAAAAGTTAATAGAGGCTGGGCGCAGTGGCTCACGCCTGTAATCCCAGCACTTTGGGAGGCTGAGGCGGGTGGATCACAAGGTCAAGAGATCGAGACCATCCTGGTCAACATGGTGAAACCCCATCTCTACCAAAAATACAAAAAATTAGCTGGGCATGGTGGCGCGTGCCTGTAATCCCAGTTACTCGGGAGGCTGAGGCAGAAGAATTGCCTGAACTCAGGAGGCAGAGGTTGCAGTGAGCCAAGATCACACCATTGCACTCCAGCCTGGGTAACGAGAGCAAAACTCCGTCTCAAAAAAAAAAAAAAAGAAAAGTTAATAGATTAACAGAAAATTACAGAGAATGTGATACATGCCCTGGAAACCTCTGAGGACATGTTTGCACTTAGTCGAAGTCTATAAATATTTAAATCTATATATCATGTCAGAAGCAATTTATATTGAGTTTCTTTTCTGGGTTCAAATAATATCCCTTAGTGCGACATTACTTTATGTATGGTTTATTTTCATAATTTATCAAATATTTGATATTTTTGATTTGTGTATTATTAGTTAATATGTCAAATATTTATTCCTGGTTTCCCAAATGAAATCTTTGAGGAGAGATATTGTGTCCTATTGTGTGCGCATATCTTTCAAGAGTAACTTCCAAAGTAAATGTTATTTTAAGTGCTCAATAATCTGTATGTTTTTATCTAAAAGTGCACCACATAGTTCATCACACTATACGTAAAATTGCCTCTTTAACAAACTTTAAGAAAATTCTCAATAATGATCTGAACCACTGATAGCTCACAAATTTGATTTCTATCTTGGAGTAACTTCAATCTGGCTGGTATTAATAGCTACAGATTTTATTTTCTCTCTTTAAAAAGTGTGTCTACAATATATGAAAAATCCATTAGTTAAACTGCATTATCTCAGGATTCCATCTCCATTATATCTCATCATTAGTATTGCTTCAGATGCAATCTTCAGCCCCTTGCCAAAAGTGCCAATCACAAAATGCCAACCAGTCTATCTGAATATAGGATGAACAATAATTTAGTTGGAAGACTGTTGCATAAAAAAGCAATGTTGTAAAAGAAAAAGAAATTTATTTTTGCCTGTTTTAAAAATCTTAAAAGCACTTGACCTTTTATCTTCCCCCTGCTATGCCAAGCTCTTTGTTTTTGTTTTATTTACCTTATTTATATGCTATTCTTTCCTCTGCTCTTGTGAAATATAAGAATTAACGAAGTTCTGATACAAATTTTGGATCCTTTTTTTAAATCAGAAATTGCAAAACATATTATTTTAGTGCTAATGAACAAGTTAACAACTATATAGAAAAAACATTGTCACCCTTAAATGCTGCCAATTCATTAGCTTGCAATTTCTTATAAAAGATATCCCAAGACAGGCAGATTCTGGATTTAATATTGACCTCAACTCTCACTTCCTGTTTAACGTTGTTAAAAAATATCTCCTTATGAGGTGAAAGGTTGCTGGACTTTGATTTATTCCTATTTAGTCTCTGCCCTCAATCAAAGGAGGGTTGAGTTGTTTCCTTCTTTTAACATGATTGCCTTCTGAAAATGATGGGGCAATGCAAGACACAGCAGTGGCTTGATGAATATGCCATTTCTCATGATAAAAATCAGGAAGAAATTCTAGAACATTCTCCAAACAGGGATGGGAAGAGCCCTGTTCCAGGAATATGAATCATAGTGTTAGGCCAGCTGCCTCACTGGGAGTTAAATGAACACATTTATCTCTCCCCGTGCTGGCCTCTCCATGCTGACACAGTTATCTCTCCCCTTGCCGGCCTCTCTATGCTGGCTCCCTATGCCCACTCCTATCTGGTCTCTCTATGCAGGCTCCACACACCCACTCCTGCATTCCTCACTCAACCCCTTCAAAATTTAAAAAACCCGCCAAAGATTTGTCCAACGGCAGCTTAACATTGACCTCCCCAGCCGGTCAACCCACCAGTTGTCCCGCCTGGCAACCAATGGCAGCTCGCCCCATCAGCACCTTGACTTCCCCTCACCAATGAAACTCACCAATGAAACTGTCTGTTCTTTGTTTCCCTAAAGACCAATCAATTACCTCCACTCCCTGTAAAACCCCACACCCTGAGAAGCCCAGTGCGACTTCTCTGGCCCCTTCTTCAACCACAGAACCTCACCCGAGAGCTGAATAAATTGGATTCTCATTTTTTCGCACTGGCCTCAATTTCCTCATTTTGACTCAGCAATACACCTTATACATAGCATTTAGAGAAAGCATCTAATTGGCCACACTTGTGTGGGCAGCTCTCTATTCTAGATCACAGCCATGAATCAATAGTAAGTTGCTCAGGATAAATATCTTGAAAATTAGTTGCAATGTTTCATGTACTATAATTTAGAACTTTAAATATACTTTTCATTAAAATGTCACAAAAGGGGTAAGGAAGAAATGATACAAAACAATATTTCTTTTTTTTTTTTTTTTTTGAGACGGAGTTTCGCTCTTGTTACCCAGGCTGGAGTGCAATGGCGCGATCTTGGCTCACCGCAACCTCCGCCTCCTGGGTTCAGGCAATTCTCCTGCCTCAGCCTCCTGAGTAGCTGGGATTACAGGCACGCGCCACCATGCCCAGCTAATTTTTTGTATTTTTGGTAGAGATGGGGTTTCACCATGTTGACCAGGATGGTCTCGATCTCTTGACCTCGTGATCCACCCGCCTCGGCCTCCCAAAGTGCTGGGATTACAGGCTTGAGCCACCGCACCTGGCCACAAAACAGTATTTCTAACCATTTCAACTTCATTTTGGCATTGTCTTCTGAACCTTGTACATTTTATTTCTTTTTTTATTGAGTGGCTTTTCAAGTGGTCCTACCGTGAGCCAGTAGAATTACTAAGGGATTTCTGATTTCTTAGCTATCTTTTTTATTACATTTGGAAGCTGATCTTAAGTACAGCTAAAACTCCAGGGCCACTATTTTAGAGCAGTAAAGACTGGCATCTAAATTATGATCTAAAGAAAGTACCAGGCCATAGCTTTCATTGAGTATAGGAAAGAGTAGAAAATGAATTTGTCTCTTAAAATATTGGCTATTTGGTGTCTTTGGGAAATTTTAAAGTATACTAAATTCCAACTCTCAGCAATGAAATTGTAATAGACATTTGGTTTACATCTATTACTCTTAGTTGATCCCCAGGTAAAGTTTCTTAAATCTAGCATTAAATGGCTATCTCTTGTCTTGGGGAAAATATGCCTGTGTATGATTTAAGAGTCTAAAGTAGATATTATAGGGATTAGTAACGATCAACAGTAAGACATAATACACAAGCATAATTTGTTGCAAAAAGAAAAAAAAAAAAAAGAAGGCATCTGGCATTTCTTGATTTAATCTCAGATTTCAGCCCCAGAAGCAGAAACTTTATATTTTGCTCAAATTAGTAAAATAATATGAGTTAAATGTTTTGTTTACCATTTTCCAGGTGAGTGAAACCCAGAGCAGTTTAGTAAGCATGTTTAAAGTTACTAAGGTTAGGGTAGGTCAGGGTAGGAAGCACCAGTCTCTGTGCTTAGAATGAGTTTTTGTTCTCACTATCTCTGCTTATAGCTCTTTTTGTTTTTGTTTTTTGTTTGTTTGTTTTTTGGTGTGTGTTTGTCCTTCAAAATAGAATTAAATAGTATCTCGGAGAATAATTTTCCCTAACCATCATCATTCAAGATGATATAGACAGCCAACTTCTATGTTTCCACAACACCATGTATGTTTATTTTAGTATCTATAAAACAGGGTAAGTTTGATGATTTTCAGGGTGACCCATTCACTAACCCCATTGGCAGCAGAAATTAAGGCTTATGGGATCTCATGATCCAAGCACCTGTCTTAATAACTAACACATACTAATCAATTGGGAAATGATTGTTGCATTAATTGGCACAATTAGAAATCAGTCTGTGTAACTTCTAAGGCCATGCATTTTAGGAGAACAAGGCCAAAATGATATTACGGAGCAATTACTCCAAAACCCAAGTGATAAATTGATGATGAGTTGCTGCATCACACAGAGGATTTTATTTTGGCTAGGGTTAGAAATTCTATGTAGCTGACCATGTCCCCAAACAGCTTTCTGTTATAAGAAAACACAGATATTTAGTCAAAAGACAAGAAAGGAAAAAATTCTTCCTAAAAACCTAAGACATTACACCATTTTCCTTGATCATTGCAGGAGGAAAAGAAAAACAAGAAGAAAGACTGACTCTCAACTGATTGAAACTGTGCTCAGAAAGTGAAAAAGCAAGAAAACAAATGCATTCCCACTGTCATGGCTTAAATCTGGTCTTTGGGCTTGCACCTCCAACTTGACTTTTATTTTTTGAAGACGTGTAGAGTAATGAGTGTTGCCTTAAATCCACATACATTTAAATTGATTCAAATAGATAATATAAAGATGGTAAGACCATCTTCTTTTCTGGTTATTTCCATATAGAATATCAGCTTTTAATTTGCTGATAATATTACCAGTACTATTTGTAAAAGGAAAATGGATTTGCAGCATTCCAAGGACAGATGCTCAGTATCAAGATATGAATACAAATGCAAGTAGGAGAAATCCATATTTTGTGTGAATTAGGTCAACAATAAGGCTGTATGTGTTGTCTTGAGCTTGTTCTGATTAGGTACTGAAGGTGGGCATCTGAGAAGGCTGGAATTAGAGTAGATTGATCTACACATGTCATAGGAACACCTACCAAAGGTTCAAATTCATGGCTGCTGATTCCAAGTCAGAAGTTGCTCCACATTGCCATGCTAACTGGTGTCTTGAAATACTGTTATTACATTGCATTCCTTTTATGTGTGCACACAATTGGAGAATACAGTAGGGGTGCGGGGAATAGACGTATCTACTGCCCAGGCTATTCATTGTACTAATAAAATAATATTAACATTATCTAACTTGTATGGAAACTCACCAGGCCAGAGATACCACACATGACATACTTTATCTCAATATTTTTTTAGACAGTTCTGTGAAGATGACTATTATTATTTCCATTTTATGAGGGCTACTATATCCAAGGTAGACCTAAGCAAATTTTCCAACTTGACAGAACTAACATGAAACAAAGTCAAAACTGAGGCCTGTCTCCATAGCTCATACCTGTAATCCCAGCACTTTGGGAGGCCGAAGCAGGCAGATCACTGGAGGTCAGGAGTTCAAGACCAGTCTGGCCAACCTGGGGAAACCCCATCTCTATTAAAATACAAAAAAAAAAATTAGCTGGATGTGGTGGCAGGTGCCTGTAATCCCAGCTACTTGGGAGGTTGAGGCAGGGAGAATTGCTTGAACCCAGGAGGTAAAGGTTGCAGTGAGCCGAGATCACGCCACTGCACTCCGGCCTGGGAGACAGAGTCTCACTCTGTCTCAAAATAAATAATTAACTATAAATAAATAAATAAATAAGCGAAGTCAGGACTGAAAACCTGGTCTCTACTTTCAAAGCCAAAGTTTATAATGCCAGCTCGGTTGTGGTACCTCATGGCTTCCTTTTACCTGTCACTTTCAACATGACTATCTTATGAAATAAAGAATTCTGTGGATACAGCATTGTCTTGACTAATGTGTCATATGACCAGAAGCATCAGTACAGTCTGAAAATATAGACTTGTGGCATAAGTCAGTATTGTTCTATGTGGTGACTTCTGGTTGTGCTATTGTTAGGTTTCAATTAGTCTGCTTAGTTGTCTTCAAGGCTGGTTCTATTCTGGTAAAAATAGGAAAAATAGCTACTAGTTTCTCAATTTTTTAATTGACTAATTAGGGTTGGAGAAATAATTTTCACTCTTCTCCAACTCAGGGGTCATAGAACACACACACACACACACACACACACACACTGCTTATTCTTCACACACACACACACTGCTTACTCTTCACACACACACACACACATACACACACACTGCTTATTCTTCATGATTGGGGCAATTTCTGCTGCATATTTTGTGAAGTTCTATTGTTGGTAAATGATAATATCATCCAGATATTTTTGTCTGATATTACATGTGGAGGGAAACAACTGAAATTGTGCCTATTAAATGGTCTTCGGTTACATAATGCTAGGTAGTTTCTGGCAATGCTAATTTATTGCTAATTTTAAAGATATCTTTTATTTTTGCTAGCTTTTACAGTAGCCTAATGTAACCATTTGTCTTTGCCTAGAATATTCCAGGATTTTTTTTTGTCCCTGCATACTAATTAATACTCATCAATACTAAAATATCTCACTCTCTAGTCCTGATTTTGTCATCCTAAATTCTAAGTTCACAGTACTCTGACTATTGTCAAAATTAACCACACAATATTGACCTTCATTAGAGCTGAGACATAAAGAGGTGAGGGTGATTTCAGACACAAGTTATCGTATTATTTTCTGAATATTTCCCTGGTTTGTGAAAGACAGATTAATATCCTTGAAGTCATCCCTGAGTTTTCTTTCTTTATAATTAACCCAGTTCTTAGTAACACTCTGTGTTTTCGTTATCTCAATTGTAAAGTATATCCTTGGACATTATCATTCTAATGTGTAATATAGATTATAGCTTCATCTTCTAAGCCTGTCATTTGACAATGTGGCTTGTTATGCATCCAGAAATATTTGGAATATAAATTTAAACAAAAGAAGCATGTGGATATCAAACGACGACATGTAAAAATGTATTTGGTACTTTGTTTGCAATTAAAATACTTCTAAATATGCATAGCACATTCTGCATCCAATTAAGAAAAAGAAATGTAATTGGTAGAATCTTTTCTATAAATAGATATTCATTTAGATTTTTACCCACTAAGAGTCTACAATTATGATTACTTTCTATATATTGTCAGAGTTCATAAAATATACCCTTTAATTAAACATATTAGAGCTTTAACAAAACAGAGTTCAAAAATAAAACTGATTTATTTTTGTAGTCCCTTTTTAAAATTTTTTATTTTTGTAACTCTTTCTCTTAACACATATAAATCCAAACATAAACAGATACTTTTTTGGGTCAGCATGAAACTTCCATTTTAACCAAGAGTTAATCTATTTGTATTGATTGAAATACCCTTTTATTCTTGAAACCATGGCAAAATGAATTGAAAGCATAAATGTGGAAATGGGTTAAAAACTCTAAAATATCTGGTACGATCTATTGGTTGAAGAGTTTATTATTTTTAATGAAAAGATACTGATAGATCAAACATTATTTCATTTTCATGCTATTTTCTCTTTTTTTGTAATGGTAAGTACAGTGTTGTTATCTTTGGACAGGATGACAGCTTCTGGCAAGAGACACAACCCCAGAGACTAGCACTTTAATTTAAAAAGCCAGGAGGAAAATATACAGAAGGAAATCAGACAAGGCAAGTCTGGAGACGAAAGCTGCATTTCACAATCATAAGTTGGACAAGAACACCGGGCTGAATCTCATGCAGACTCAGTAGTTTGTTCTTGTAACAGCAAAAACAGAGGAAATAGAAACAAATGACAGATGCCTCTTTAGTGAGGTGTTGAGGGAAAACATTCATCCCAGGATGATACACAGGATATTACATTCTCAAACAGATATATAAGGCAGAGGCATAGGGTGATCTGACACTGTGTTTTCTCTCTATTTAAGGGAAGGTGCAACAAAGGAAAGGCAATAACATGTTTTCTATTTCTCTGTTAATAAGCAAGCATTTCTAAGGATCTATTAAATAGTAAATGCAGGAGGGAGAGAGAAGAGAGAATGATAGAACTAAAAGTCACGTTCTAGTCTGAAACTGAACATTTATTACAGTTATGAGAACAGACAATTTAAAGACCAACAAATTATTCAAGTGCATGAGATTAATGCGGACCATGAATTCTCAACAGTGTATATATGATCATAATTGTATCCCTGTTGTTTCAGTGCCAAGGAAAAGCCTGACAGTAGTTGCATAAATTTATTGAATTAAATAATTAAAATATATGAGAAAGAAAAACTTGGAGTGCTCTGGGAGTATTTAGGATGATCAAAGTAACATCTTTCAAAGGTGATGATTCTTAGCTTAGTCTTGAAATCGTATGCATTGACTAAATGTAAAAGGAAGGGCGATCCTGTTTCAGGAGAAACAAAGCAACATATGTAGTTATGTGAAATTTATTCTATGTCTGGGTGTGCATGGAACACAACTAAAGGAAAATAACAAATGATGATGATAAGGAGGAGGATGGTGGTGTTACCAAGGATGATGGTGTCACCAGCAAATTCTCAACATATAAAATTCCTGTTGCATTCAGTGACTGTGTTAAACTGTTTGCAAAGTTTGTTGCTATTCATTAATCAATAAAAATCAATAAAGTAGATGCAATTCTATGGACTAATTGTCAGTATTTTTTAAAGCCTGGAGAATAATCTCAATAAACTTACATTTGACCCCTTGCTTCTCAGGAATGTAGTGTTAACTATTTTATTTACATGGGTTAAATAAAATAGCATCTTTCATATTTTAGTAAAGAAATGACATCAATTTAGTATAAAAACCCCGGTTAGATATCTCGGTAATTAAATGTTCTGATTGATATATGTACATGCTTTTTAAAAAAATGACTAGAGAAAAATAGACATTGATTTAAATTCAGTTGATTTGCTAGACAAAGATAAAACATGAGTTAATAAAAAAGATCTTTAGTATTTTCAATGTTCCAAACAAAAAAATGATAAATGTTCAAGGTGATGGATAGGCTAATTATCCTAATTTCATCATTACCTATTGGAATAATGTATCTAAATATCACATAGTACCCCATAAATATGTGTAATTATTACGTGTCAAATAAATAAAATAATTAAAGAGAGATCTTTAGAAGTGAAACATTTGCAGAAAATACATACATTATATTCATAAGCTTGTATTTTACTCAGATGCCTAAGTCGCTCTAAGTGACTTTTTTAGAAGGCCTCATAGACGAACATGATACTACACTCTAAGTTTGCCCACTAGCATCCAGGTCTTCTATCCTATAAATTGTACCAAAAGCATAAATGGTCTTTTTTTTTTTTTGCTTCAAGTCCTTAAATCAATTGCTTAGGTGTAGATCATTGTTTATGAGCTAGTCAGAGAAGTTAATTAACTTTTAGTTAATATCTGAAACAAGGAGGCCTTCTCCATTTATGTTATCTTTTGCTACAAATCAGCAAAGTAACAGAGCTCCCCTGACAAGTATTCAATATCTTTGCTTTGAAATCCAGCTCCCCCATCTCCTCTCTTGCATTGTATTGATTCTTCCTTACTGCAGCCTAGTTCTGACCACATGGAAGATTTACCCTGTAACTCTACTACGTTTGACTCCTTGCTTCTCAGGAATGCAGTGCTAACTAATGTGACTTGAGTTTTATTTTAGTTCATAATATTTAATTTTGAGAGCAGTTTACAGAAAAAGCAGATAGTACAGAGAGTTCTCATATACTCTTTTTTACAGTACCTTTCCCCTATTGCTAACATATTTCAGGATTGTGTTACTTTTTTATTAAAATTGATGAGCAATACTGATACATTAACATTAACAGAAGTTCAAAGTTTACAACAGAGTTTGTCTTTAGTGTTGCACACTCTACAAGTTTTGACAAATGAATAATTACAGGTATCCCCTGTGCTTCATCTATTCTTCCTTCACTTCCTTCCGCCAAACCCCTGATGACCATTTATAGTTTTACTGTCTCCACAGTTTTCAAAATGTTATATAATTTGAAATCATACATTGTATGACATTTTAGACTGTTTTTCTTTCACTGAACAATATGCATTTAAGGATCCTCCATGCTTTATCATGGCTTGATGGCTAATTTGTTTTCATGGTTGAATAATATTCCGTCATATAAATGTACCATAGTTTGTTTATCCATTCATCTACTGAGTTATATCTTGGTTATTTCCAGTTTCTGGCAGTTATGAATAAAACAAGTATAAATATTTGTGTGGTCATAGGTTTTCAAGTCGTTGGGTAAATAATGAAAAGCACAATCACTGTATCTTGTGATAAGACTGTGATTACATTTGTAAGAAACTTCCAAACTGCCTTCTGAAGTAGCTGCAACATTTTGTATTCTCACCAGCAAAGAATGAGCATGTAGGAGCCAAAGGAAAACTTCCCCTTTACTTTATGAAGGTTTACTAAAAATCAATGGGCAAGAGGCAGATTAACAGTAAATAAGACATTAATATTTGTTAATGTGCATGAGGGGAAAAATAATAGGGTGTTACTGTACCACACAATAGGGTACAGATATTTATATGCCCTTCTTAAGGAAAAGAGATATGGGAGTGTGGATGATTTCAGCAGGTACTAAACAATTTTTAGGGGAATTCAATGGGCTTGAAGAACACATAATGACTTCTGAGAAAGTCCTTTGGGCCTGAGCAGAAAATGGTTTGTGACAATCTGTTCAAATGTGTCGACAGACTTCGGTTTTCCTTCCTGCAATATGAGTTCAGTTAATGAAAACTTGGGGAAGGAATCAGAGGTAACTGTTTTTCACTGTGGCAGATTTGGACTTTAGACAAATGTCTTAGTCCATTTGAGTTGCTATAAAGAAATATCTAAGGCTGCATAATTTACAAAGAAAAGAGGTTTATTTTGCTCACAATTCAGCCAGATGTACAAGAAGCATGGCACCAACATCTGCTTTGGTGAGTGCCTCAGCCTGCTTCCACTGATGGAGGAAGGTAAAGGGGAGCTGGCGTGTGGAGATTACATCATCAAAGAGGAAGCAAGAGAGGGGAGGTGCCTGGATTTTTTTTTTCATCAGCTATTTGTTTTTATTTATTTAGACTTTCATTTTAGGTTCACAGGGTACATGTGAAGATTTGTTACATGGGTAAATTATGTGTCACCAGTGTCTGGTGTGAATAATCCCATCACCCAAGTAGTGACCATCATAACTGAGAGTTAATTTTCAACCCATTGCCACTCTTCCACCTTCCCCTCAGTAATCCCTGATGTCTATGGTTCTTGTCTTTGTGTCCGTATGTCATTCAATATTTAGCTCCCACTTATAAGTGTGAACATGTGGTATTTGGTTTTCTGTTCTTAGCTGTTGGCGAGCCTGGCCTCGAACCCCTGACCTCAGTTGATCCACCTACCTTGGCCTCACAAAGTGCTGCCATTACAAGCGTGAGCCACCATGCATAGCCTTATAAATTCTTTTTATTTTTTGTTATTTTTTGTCTGGATTTATTATCAGAGGTACAGCTTCATAAAATAATTTTGAAATTGTTCCATTATTTAGAAGCTACTGTGTAGAATTGTTAATTTTTCTGTAATGTTTGTTAGAGTTATCCAGTAAAACCATCTTAGTTTCAAGATTTTTATTCTGAAAGATTTTAATTTTTAATTTAATTTTCTTAATAGTTTTAGGACCATTCAAATTATCTATTTTATACTGGGTAAATTATGGTAGATTTTGTTTTTAGAAATTGGTCCAGTTCATCCAAGTTATCAAATTGATATGTTTAGATTTGTAAGTATTCCTTAGTATTATATTGTGGTCTGCAAAATCATGTGTGATAGCCCTATTATCTCAGATATTGGCAACTTATAACTTTTCTCTCTTTTTAATTAGACTTGGAGATCTGTCAGTTTTATTATTTTTTGATTTTTTTATTCATTAATTATTAAATTGTTTTTCTGCTTTCAGTATCATTAATTTGAGATCTTATTTTTATTACATTTTTCTCCTATTTTCTTTATTTGCTCATTTTTTATTGAGTTGTAAGGTGTGAGCTAGATTATAAAATTGAGAACTTTCCTCTACTTTAAAGTTTGAATTTAGGGCTCTATATTTCCCTCTTAGCAGTGCTTAAACTGTGTCCCACACATTTTATTATGTTGTATTTTCATACTCACTCAGTTCAATGTATTTTTAAATTTTATGACTTCCCCTTTTACCTAAGAATTATTGAAAAATTTGTTATGCAGTTTCCAAGCCTTTAGATATGTTTCTGTCATTATAACTTCTAGTATGATTCCATTGTGATCAGAGAACAAAAGCAGTATGATTTTAATTATTTTAAATTTGTCATGATTTGTTTTACAGTCCATAATATGCTTGAACTTAAAAGATGTTCTCTGGGAATTTGAAAAGAATGTGTATTCTGTTGTTGAGTGGAGTGTTCTATTAAGTCTTCATTAGATTCTATTGGTTGACAATGTCGAGTTTTTAAATAACTTTGCTACTTTTCTGTCTAGTTTTATTAGTTATTGAGTTAGGGCTGTTAAAATACCAAACTAACTTTTTGAATTTCTTTACTTCTCTCAGTTCTATTTATTTTGCCATACTATTTTGATACTCTGTTGTTTGGTGCAAACATATTTAAGACTGCTATGATTCATGTTGGATTAATCTGTTTACTATTATAGAATGTTACTTTCTATATCTAGCAATTGTCTTTGCTCTGAAGTTTACCTTATACAATATCAATGTAGCCACTTCTATTCTCCTTTGGTTAGTATTTATATGATATATCTCTTTCCATCCTTTTATTTTCGAACTACCAATATTATTACTATTATATATAAGCTAAGTTTCTTGTACACACCAGGTAGTTGGGTTTGTATTTAATCCACTTTGCCAATCTTTTTCTTTTAATAGATATATTCAGCCCATTTTTACTTAATCTGGTTATTGATAGGTAACAGCTTAAAGCTGCCAGTTTTATTTTTGGATTATATTCATGTTTTCTGCTTTTTATTTTTCTGTTTTCTCTTTCCTGCCTTCTTGTGGGATTTTTGGACAATTTTTATAAATCCATTTTAATCTTTTTATAGTGTTATGAATTTCTTTATTTGCATAGCTTTTTAAATGATGCTGAATATGATACAGTACACACACAAACACACACACACACACACACACACAGAGACATCTTACCACAGCTTACTGGTGTTACCATTTTACCAGTTTAAGTTAAAGATACAAACCTTTCCTCTCTTTATGTTTCTTTACCATCTCCCATTTATAGTGTAATTTTCTTAGATATTTTCTCTATATACATTTAGAACCATATCAGAGAAAGTTACATTTTTTGCTTCAATTCCCAAACATAATTTAAGAAAGTCAAGAAGAGACTATCTCCTCTATTTACAGAATCATTTTGCTTATTGAGTTCTTTCCTTCTTCTTGATGTTTCAAGGTTTCTTCTTTATTTCCCTCTGTTTAAATAATTTTATTTATCCATTCTTTTAGTGTTCATCTGCTGAGCCAAATGCTCCTAGTTTTCCTGCATCTGATAATGTCTTGAATTCTTCTTTGTTTCTGAAGGATAGTCTTGCTGGACGTAGGCTTTTGAATAAACAGTTATTTTCTGTAAGTGATTGAAAAATGTTGTGCATCTTCTTTCTGGACTTTTTTCCTGCTAAAATATCATCTATTATTTAAATTGTTTTCCCCCATTGCTAAATTCTTATGATTTTTTTTCTATTGTTCAGGAGTTTGACTGGAATGTTTCCAGGTGTGGATATCTTTTTGTTTATACTATTTTGGGCTGCGTTCCTTAGGGTCATGTTTTTTTTTGCCAAATATAGGAACTTTCACACATTATTTCTTTGAATACATTTTCAGTCCCATCTTTTTTATTCTCTTTTCCTGAAACTCCAATGACAGGGATGTTCAACTTACACTACTGCCCTCCAGGCACTGATGATTCTCTATTTTTATTTTTTATTCTCTAGCCTCTCTGTTGTTTATAGTTTGTAATTTCTATGGTTTAATCTTCAGCTTCACTGATTCTCTTCTCTCTTTCATTCTGCTTTTGAACTCATTCATCTAGTTTTCTAAAATTTTGATTATTATGCTTTACAGTTTTAAAATTTCCATTTGATTTTTCTTTATTTATATTTATTTATTTCTCAGGAAGCCTCCTGAGCCAGCATAGGCTCAGAGAGACTTTCTTTATATCTTCTACGTTTCTGCTCAGAATTTCTTATTTTTTATTATTTAAATTATCATTTCCTCTATTTGAATTCCTCATTACTGTCCAGTGGGGATACGAGCCCTTCAATCCCTACTTGGCCTTTTGTGACACCACCTATTTGGTGGGTGGGACCACTTTATCAGATTCTGAAGGAAATGGAAGTCTTGGCCCTTCACTGAATATTTATTTATTTATTTATAGTGGGTGAAGATAAAGGATGCAAAATTTTCTTTGTTCTTTGGCTGGAATAGAGTAATTATTTTCTAAAAGATTTGTTTCTTCCCAGCATCTTCTCTTGATATTGTTTTTTCTTTGAACAGAGAACTAGGTTTTGTGGAAGTTTTCTTTTTCATATCCACCTGTTGGCATTTTGATTATTGGTCTGTTCAGTTCCAAATCTTGGATACATGTAGCAAATTAAAATTCACTGAATTCATCACTATGTCATTATATGGGTCCTATAGTTGCTAGCTGGTCTGGCTTTTTTCTCCTCACCTTTCAGAGTTTTATTATATTTGTACCATATATACTTCCCAGAATTATTGGTTGCACTCAGTAGGAAAAAAAGAAAAATGTATGTCTAGGTCAGGCACAGTGGCTCACACCTGCAATCCCAGCACTTTGGGAGGCTGAGGTGGGCAGATCACTAGGTCAAGAGATTGAGACCATCCTGGCTAAAACAATAAAACACTGTCTCTACTAAAAATACAAAAACTTAAGTGGGCATGGTGGCATGCACCTGTAGTCTCAGCTACTTGGGAGACTGAGGCAGGAGACTCACTTGAGTCTGGGAGCCAAAGGTGGCAGTCAGCTGAGATCACGCCATTGTACTCCAGCCTGGGAAACAGAGTGAGACTCTGTCTCAAAATAAATAAATATGGGTAGACAAATAAAAATATGTCTACCTCATATTTCAGGAAGTGTAACTTCTCTATATATTCCATTTCTTTCATATAAATGATTCCAACTTCAACAGCCATAAATTTTGACTTAGTAACATTTTGCCAGATGCACTTAGTATCTTTGACCTCAACAATACACCTGATTAGGTTCTTTGATTGAATATAAAGATAATATCTGAATCACATAGTAGTAAGTCACCATCTCCACTGGAGTAATAGCTAAATCTTTGTTTTCTTCTGTAAGAAGAGGATAGGCTTTTGAGAAATCATATCACAAATTTGTTCCTCAATTTGGATAATGAAAACAGAAGGCTATAGGTACAGAAAGACACTGTTTATCCCAAGGCTAGCATAATTAATATAATGGTAAAGAAATGACTCATTAACTGATCTCACAAGTAATTTACTGGATGAGACTCTGGATTAGTCCATTCTCATGCTGCTGATAAAGACATATGTAAAACTGGGCAATTTACAAAAGAAAGAAGTTTATTGAACTTACAGTTCCACTGGGCTGATGAGGCTTCACAATTTTGGCAGAAGGTGAAAGGAATGTCTCACATAGTGTCAGATAAAAGAAGAGAGCTTGTACAAGGAAACTCCCCTTTTTAAAACCATCAGAACTTGTGAGACTTATTCACTATCATGAAAACATCACGGAAAATATGTGTCCCCATGATTCAATTATCTCCCACCAGATCCCTTCCACAACACTCAGGAATTATGGGAGCTATAAGATGAGATTTGAGTGGGGACACAGAGCGAAACCGTGTCAGGCTCATACCCAGTCAACCATGGGATCTCTTCTACTAATCAGCCCTCATTCCCTCCTCTTAAAGCACACACATGTCCACACTCAGAGAATACTAGAATAGGAAGAATTCTAGATTCAAATAGAATCATAAAAATAGTTATAATAAGCATGGTTGAGGAAATAAAGTTCAAAGATGGGTGGTGACCTTCACAAAAATCCATTCCTATTTTGTTTGATTTGAAAGATTTATTGAGAGATGGGAAATAACAGCCGTTGGTAAGAATGATGACAAGTTTAAATTTTGTGACATTAGGTTGTAACATATCATTTTCTCCACACATATACACATGCACGAGTAACTTGTTGACAAAGAAGCATCTAGTTTTGATCTTGTATAAAACTTTTCAATTCAGACTGTTTTTACAAGGCAAAATAAGCCATAGGTATTTATCAACCTGTTAAAATGCATGAGTCATTATTTTTTATAAAATAACCACAGCAGAAATAATTTGTCAAATTTATGGGCTTTGATCACATTCTCTACATATATTTTTGGTCATACTTCTGTAAACTAAAATTAACATGATAGATAGAAACCCATTATACCAAGTGATATTTTTAAAAAGTTGTCATTGGGTAATCCACTCCTTTATTTTTATTTGCATCCAGAGACCACTTTATATGTTTTAAACTTTCTCTCATTTCACACTTTTCATATTATTAGATATAATTTAATAGTAAGCAGATCCCATGTACTTAATTCCACCATTGAGCACTAATATCTTGTGAATGACGGATGTGCAACACATAATCCTGGTTCCTGTGAGGCAGAGTTTAAAATCCATCATTTTCTAATGTCTCTAAGTTGACAGAGACAGGCTGTCATGGAAAATCACAAAAAGAAGTGTCAGCTTTCACAATGAGCTCAATAGGCAGCCCTGCTGGCAATGGAGGTTAAGTGTCTCTGTGGCATCACTTACAGACTTTTTGTTTTGTTCAAGACAAATTTACCACACAATAGATAGCTGAAGAAACAGCAAATCCATAAAGATTTGAAGGTTTAAGAAATGATAGTTGTGAACAAAGACAAAAAAGAAAACATGTTTTCTGAGCACTTACTATGAGCCTGCTTTACCGATTCAAGCTGCTGTAACAAAATACTGCAAAGTGGGCAGGTGATGAACATTTATTTATTGTGGTTCTGGAGGCTGGGCAGGCCAGGATAAAGGTTCTGATGGATTTCGTGTCTAGTGAGAGCCTGCTTTTCCTAGAGGGCACCGTTTCATTGTGTCCTTACATGGCAGAAGGGACAAAGGAGCTCTAGGGCCTCTTATAAGGGCCTGTGGTGAAACTAAGTACATGAGATGTACTATTAAATTATATCTAATTATATGGCAAAGTGGGAAATGAAAGAAAGTTTAAAACATATGAAGTGGTTTTCTGGCTGCAACTAAAAATAAAGGAGTGGATCTTCCAGTGACAACTTTTTAAAAGTATCACTTGACATAATGGACCTATATCTATCATGTCAATTTTAGCCGACAAAAGAATGACCAAAAAGATATGCAGAGAATGCCATTGAAGTCCATAAATCTTAACAAATCTTTTCTGAAGTATTCATTTTATGTATACTTATAAATCCCATACATGAGGGCTCCATCCTCATGATCCAATCACTCCAAAGTCCCCACTTTCTAATATCATCACATTGGGGGTTCATATTTGAACATATAAATTGTTGGAGAGAAACAGACATTCAGGTAGACTGCCACTTCATGTAACTTGTTCTCTTATTTTATCCTTCAGAAAAGACTTGGAAGGTAGCCCCTTTTCCCCTTCTCATAGATAGTATTCATACCTTATTTACATATACTTCTTTAATCCCCAAATAATACCTCTTTACAGCAAGTGATGCAACACAAAGCTGTGTTAAGAAAAGTTAATCATGCCCTTAAGAGCTCCTGCTTCACAGGCACATTTGGGAATCAGTAGCATGAACACAATTTTGGAAAAATATCAAAGAACGAATGTAGAGTGCTTATGCTGGGAAACTCTGCTTTGAGCAGAGAGAACAAGATCTGGGTCTTAAATAGTACATAAGAGTGTAACAGGAAGAAGGATAGGAAGAAGTTGAAACTGGATAAAACATCATTAGTAGAAACCTGGAGAGAATAATGGTTGAACAATCAACATGAACTAACATTTGTTGAGAACTTACCATGCTTGTCTCCCTTAATCTTTACAAGTTAAAAAAAAAAAGCAATGATTTTCTACACTTTATAAATGAAATGGAGGTATTTGACAAGTTTGTATGGCAACTAAACGGCAGGTCCAGAATTTTGACACAGCACTGGGGAGACTTGTCACAAGTGTTTGGCCTTAACTATTTGCTAAGGTGATTATAAAAATCTTAGTGGCACTAGAATCAGCATCAAATTCTATTTTTGATTCCTTTTTTTATTTTTTCTGGAGATGGAGGCTTGCTCTGTCACCCAGGCTGGAGTGCAGTGGTGTGATATTGGCTCATTGCAACCTCTGCCTCCCTGGTTGATATAATTCTCCTGTCTCAGCCTCTGGAGTAGCTGGGACTACAGGCACCCACCACCACACCCAGCTAATGTTTTGTATTTGAGTAGAGATGCGGTTTCATCGTGTTGCCCAGGCTGGTCTTGAACTCCTGAACTCAGGCAATCTGCCCACATTAGTCTCTCAAAGTGCTAGAATTACAGACATGATTGACACCATTTTAAGGAAATTAGATGCCATTTCTTCCAGCAAGTGAGATTTTTTTTAATGAGGCTTGAAAAATAAATGACACAGTCAAAAATAAATCTGGTAATCATATAAAGCCTGCAGTTTAGTAGCATTAGTAGCTAGCTCTAAACACAATAAATAAAATTAGGAGTTTATTGAAGTAATTCAGATGATAAGGAATGAATCTGCCCTAAAGTGTGATTAGTAGTCAAAGAAAAGAAAAAAAAGCCATGTGGAATCTATTCAAGTAGATGGATAGAATGCAGTCATCAAATAGACGGCAAAACTGTTTCACCTTTCATGTTCTAAGATTTTTTTTAGTGAATTAACAAATTAAATCAGAACATTAACACTTTAAAAGTGGGAGAAGATCTGGTGAGGCTTTTAGCCTCCCAAAGCTGATTGATTTATTCACACAAGTGTAGTTTGGAAATATTTGGTAATTATTTCAAATTATGTGAAAGGGATGTAATGTTAACATGATGAAATGTTTCATAAAACCCAAGAAATATCTGATATTTTATTAAACACAATACGCTAGCATTCCAAATAAATATATAGTAGTTATTAGGATTAGTAATAAAATCTGATTATTTTTATAATATATATTGTGTTCTGCAATATCGATTTTGTCTTATTTGTGTTAGGCTATTGAAACTGTGCATTTCTTATACTGGTTACTGCTCAAATTGGCATATTTATGTCCTTTCTTGTAGTTATGTAATTGGCTTTATTTTTATTATACCATATTCTTGTTGTGAACCTTTTTTTTTTTTCTGTTGGCTTTATTTTATCATATATTATCCACCAAGGGGCCTTAAATTAGTTCTTGCAGCCTAGTGGGAAAGGGAAACAGACATTGGCAAAAGCTAAAAATAAACATTTCTTTTGTTTTCCATGTACTTTCTTGTATATTTCTGCATCAGATCTGAGTGCCCACTTTGTGCATTTGAAACAGGGGTGCACTCAGACAGATTTCAAAATCAATATTGTGAGAAGAGCTGCTAAAATTTGATCAGTAACAGAAATCTTGAAATCATCAGTGTTTCAAAAGACTGAGGTGGGGGCATATGTACGAGGTAATGAAAGAAAATTTGAGAATAACTACACTCACATTGCTGTGAGAACTATTAAGATCTCCCTTTCTCTCTCTTCTGCACCTCAAGTACATTATCATGTATTCCAAGCTAGCAAATATTCCAGTGCGGTTCTAAAATACACTTAGAAATCCTCCCCCACCTCCACAGAATTGATGGCTCTTCTCAGTCACACTTTGTTAAAATAAATATCTCCATCTTTTTGTGGTATTTGGGTCCTGTTAATCTTTAATATCCCTGACTCTGCTCTTATCTTTTGTTAGATTGTATGTGGGCATGTGTGTGGATTATTATTATTATTATTGGTGGAAATGTCATAGTCTGCTCATTATTTATTCCTTAAATTCATGTTTAAGATATTTTAATAATAAATTTACCAAAAATACTTTGGGTGTCCTCAGTACTACAAAAATCTAGGGATTTTTTTTTTTTTATAACATGGCAAAAATGATCCCTGTCCCCATAATAGACAGAAAATCCTGAGAGTCTCAAAAGCTCATACATTTGATTTGTTATCTGGATTGTTTTCATCTTTCTCTTTGGTCTGAACAGAAGGATGACACATGAAAGTTGGATCCATTAGCTACCCATTTAGATAAGAGTCAAGTGATGAGAGAGGTTGAGTAAGTGCCAGCTTCAGAATTAACAGCAGACAATAGTATCATACTAGAATGTTCTAAGAATAGACTTGGCAAATTCCAGGAACCAGTACTTGATGAACTTTGTAACATGTCACATTTTAGATTTTATAATGAATTTTCCCAAGTGTGCTTTTGTCATTTTTGGTTTTTCCATTATAACAAAGAAGGGGAGAGTAGCAGTAAAGTAATACACAGGTTTTCCTTTGGGACCAGCAAGAAAGAGGAGACTGGTGAAATTAAGTTCAATGCACAGCCACTTGGGGACAGAATGAAATACAGAGAATCCACAATGATGATAGGTGACATAACTGTGCTGAGATACTGGTGAGAAGATTCTGGGTCAGAAGGAAGAAAAGAAGAACAAAAACTTCTGGCCTGGACCACAGAAGCCAAAGTGACATTCCCTCACCCTGGTGCCTCACTCCATTCTTGTTGCTCCAACATTAACTTCCTTGTTTAATGTGATGGAAAAGCGAGGTCTGCATTTGTATATGAAACTTGCTCAGAGTTACAATGTCCAAAATTAGAGGTTTGCAAAACAAAAACAACAATAACAACAACTCTGGAGGCTTGAAGTCTGAAACCAAGGTATCAGAAGGGCTGTGTTCCCTTTGAAGCCACAGACAGGAAACCTTGCTTGCCTCGTTCGCCTTCTGGTAGCTACAGGCATTGCAGCTTGCAGATACTTCTTTGCAATCTCTGCCTCCACTAACACATGCTGTTCTTCCTGTGTCTTCATCTCCGTGTCTCTTTGTCTTTACATGGCCATTTTTACAAAGGCACCAGTCATCCTAGTCCAACACAATATGATCTTAACTAACAACAACTGCGAAGACCCTATTTCATGCTGAATCACATTCTCAGCTACCAGGGATTAGGTCTTCTACACGTCTTTTTTTTTCAGAGACATAATTCAATGCATAACATGAGTCCTCTCCTTGCTCCTTCAGGACTGTGTGTGCTAACAGCCATCTACTGTTGCGTGCACGTGTGTGCTTGATCATTCTGTTGGTTTTCAGTAACTCTGCCTATGTTTTTACATATACTTTCTTCATTCAACTCTTCTGGTTGTTTGTTTCTCTGAATTGTTCCTTCTGTTTCCTGCCAGTACCCTTACCAGGATAAACTGCTTCCCTCATCTTCCCAAACTCAGTGTAGTGTATATGAAATTTGCCTAGTTAAGATGTCCAAGATTTAGAGGCTTGGAGTAAAAAGGTAAAAAAAAAAAAATTATGAATAAGGAACTAGTCTAAAGTTTTGAAGTGGCATATCATTAATATTAAAAGACAACACAGCGCTCTTTTATTTCACCTTTGGAAGTAAAGAGGCACGTTGTAATCATGGGATAAGCTGGTGACATCATCAAAGCTAGTTGTAGCAAAATATTTTTACTGATGAATCTAGTCTGTTCTTTAGACATCAACTGTAATGGAAACTGACAGGAACTAGGGGAAAGGGTAAAGTCAAAATTTCAAAGCCATTTGTGAATTATAAATAAAGTATAACACTATATATTGAATTGTCACTCCAAATCCATTGCTCCATGATAAAGAGATCTGTACCTGCTTTAAAGTTTAATGCTGTATGACCATCATTCACCAAGAGTCAGATTAAGAAGCTTTAGAAAATGATTACTTGAACAGATATGCTAACATACATTCATGTTTGCACCCTTTCCTGAGTCCTTTTCACATCATTTTGCTTCTCTTATCTTCACCTTATAAAAAGATCAGTTTAAAGATTTCAGAAATGAATTGTCAAGTATCACTTTTAAGTGATGAAAATTATCCATTTGGGAAGTACATCTCTGTTATGAACAATACAATTTAGAATTGTGATTTTAGCTACCCTCAAAGTGTGTGCATGTATGCATATGTGCATGGATATGTGTGTGTGTTTATGCATGTATTTTGTTACAGATTTATCACTAGTCCTTCATAGAGAAATATTCTGGTCTAAGTGATAAAATACTGAAGTCTGTGTATGAGTAACCTTGAGAATTTGCACTATACTTTCCTTATGCAGAGACCAAATTAGTTCATTATTTCTGCTTAAGGGCCCACAAATTTTCATTTTACTTTAATGCATTTCTTAGAATAAATAATGTGAATGTATTCTGACTGAAATAATTTCTATCAAAAATATCAGAATAACAATGTTAGCAAATGAAATAGTCAGTTTATTCATAGAATTTTAACTCAGTTATTTGCCTGTCTTTTCATCAGTCTGCACTCATAAAAATGAATACTCTGTAATTGCAGTGTCCATTTTGGTCTTTTAAACACAACAAACTCTTGTGCTAAATATGATCAAAAGAGAAAGCCAGGGGAACTTAAAGAGACCCAGGTTCTAGTCCTAGTTTTGCCTCAAATTAAATAATCCTAGGCCATGGGAGAAATTGCTTTTTCTGTGAGAGTATCATGCATTTTACTCAACTGTATAATATAAATATTTTTCTGAGTTACCTCTTGCTTCTCGTCCAGTTTTGTCAATACATGATTCTAAGAAAAACAGAACTATTTGGAAAAATCTACTATTTCTGTATATATTAATCTCTTGAAACTTGGATAAAATATTTTTATCCCATTAACCTCTTAGGGTGACTATACAACTGGCCAACAAAAGTAAAAATCTAGTTCATGTTGCTAGTCTTAATGGTCTGTAATTTCTGAGTCTCTAACTTGTTCTAAATTATTTTGAAAGTAAATATGATGGACACCTAATATTGGAGGCATCTGGGAAACTTTTAGGTAGAGAACTTCTAAAATGACTCCCCATTACCCTCACCTTCTGATATTCATGTTCCTATAGAATCCCTTCCCTTTGCATGTGGGCACAATCTAGTGACTTGTTTCTGATGAATAGAATACAGCAAAAGTGATGAAGTGTCACTTCCAAGATTAAGTCATAAAAGGAAGTGACTTCCAGCTTGGCTCCTGTATTAGTCCATTTTCACACTGCTGAGAAAGACATACCTCAAGACTGGGTAATTTATAAAGAAAAATAGGTTCCATGGACTCACAGTTCTATGTGGCAAGGGAGGCTTCACAATCATGGCAGAAGGTGAAAGTCACTTCTTACGTGGTGGCCACCAACAGAGAATGAGAGCCAAGCAAAAGGCAAACTGTTTATAAAACCATCAGATCTCATGATACTTACTCAGTACCATGAGAACAGTATGGGGAAAACTGCCCCCATGATTTAATTATCTCCCACCAGGTCCCTCTCATAAGTAGAATTATAGGAGTTACTACTCAGGATGAGATTTGGATGGAGACACAGCCAAACCACATCAGCTCCCCTGCTCTGTCTTGCTAACCCTTCCCAATTGCTTGCTCTGATGAAGTATGCTGCCATGTCATGAGCCACCCTGTGGAGAGGCCCATGTAATAAGAAACTTTAGGTAACATTTAGCCAATGGCCAGAAGAGACAAAGCCCTCAGTTTGATGTCCCATGAGGAGATGAACACTTGAACAATTATATGCATGGTCATGGAAGCTGGTTCTTCTTCAGTTAAGCTTTGTGATGACTGCAGTGCCAGTCAACACCTTCATTGCAACCTGAGAGGACCTAAAACAGCAAGTCCAGTTTACCACTCCAGAACTACTGAACTACAGACACTGAGAAAATAAATACTGTCGTTTCAAGACATTGTATCTTGAGGTACTTTGCTACATGGCAATAGGTAAATAATAGGGTTTCCCTTGAATATGAACAGTGACTGCCAACATAAGAGTGGGACTAAAAGTATACTTTTGGGGACACAAAGAAGCAGTAAAGTAAATGTAAGTAATAATTGCAAGGGAGAAAGGTGAGTTCCTCTTCTCCTAGGGAGCTTGGATTCATAGACTTTGATTCGTAATAAGAAATCAGAAGTCCTGGAATTAGGAAAAGAAAAATGAATATATTTTACATAGATCCCTATCTCTTTCACAAAAGTCATCTTGCTTCACATAGATTCTGTATTCTGTACCCACTTATACATTGCATTCTAAGTACGTTTGTCTTCTTCCACTTGCTCAAACAGATTATATCCTTCCTTACACCAGGGTCAACACCCTTGATGCTGCCACCACCTGGAAAGTTCCTTCCACTCCACTTCATAATGCTGGCCTTTTTCTTCTTCTATTTTTCTGATTAAGTATCACTTCTATAATCACTTTTCAAAGTATTTCTCTTTCTTTTTTTTCATCGTCCAACTTATCTTATTTCCCATTTAGATTTATTACAACTTACAATTATATGTTATTTATCTGCAATTTTTTCCAGCTACTAGAATATAAACTCCACTTATATTCTGGGAACGTACAGGCTAACTGTACAGATACATGTAGAGACTAGCTGACCTACAGAAACTTGAGTGAGACTCGCTAAGAAGAGATATCCCTAAGGTATTTCAACTAAATCTCAAGATGTATAGAAAGTAAATCTTTAGTACTATGTCCCCTGAAGGCGTGAGTAGGACTGGTACACAGGAATTCCTGACTGATACGTCTTTACAATAGCAAAGACGTATTTCAAGAAGGAATCATATTAATATGTGTTTATAATGCAATGCAAAATCATCATATTAGATGGTAAGCAGTCAGTTTCTGGCTCCAAGAAATCATTACTGTGTCATCAGAATTCTATTGTTTAGTGTTTTATAATCTTGAAATAGACTAAGGACAAACTTCCTAAGACCTGTATTTTAAAATGCCCCTGCATTTGGACACCAATTAGAAACAAATGATCTTATTCATCTAATTTCTTAAATAATCTGAGATAGAAGGGAATTATAAAGGCAGCATGATTAACATAAAAAGAAATTTAAAAATTGAAATGATAACGTGGGAAGGTGTTGATTTTTGGACTTTAAGACTTCTTCATTTATAAGTAGTTTTGCTTTATCAATTTGTATGTTTACCATTATTTTTTATTATATGTTTGTGGTAGCTTCCAAGTCATGAGAAAATAAAATAGAAATACATGTGCTAGTGTTTTCTGATTTGGCATATTTGACACCAGACAGTACAGGTCAGCTCAGATGATTTATTTATTTGTGTCTATATTTATCTTTATTATTGGGTTGTAAATTCCTTCAGGGCAAGGACTGTGTCCCTTTTATTTTAGTATTTCTCAAAGAATCGGGATCATTTTCAAGGCCCCCTCACAGTTGAGAGCTTTCCTTCTGTCACTCAATAAAATTGTTCTCTCCCTTACTCACTCTGCAGTGTACACACTTTATTCCTCTTGGAATCCAGAACTTGCCAAGCTGCGGACAGCAGGTGTAGAGAGAGCTGTAACACGCTCCTGTTCACTGAGCTGTGGGCAACAAGTTCAAAGAGAGCTGCAACATGGCCCCATTCGCCTCTCTGTGGGTGCGAAGAAATGAAGCCATTGGTCATCATTCCATCCTGGCTGGTTTGTTAAACTACAAAGCCCAAACATTCTTGGGGGCTTACACCTCGAGACTCCCTGTGCAAGAGCTGTTAACACCCCTTGGGGCTCCATGGCTGCTGGCATTTCTGGGTTTTCAGGCACCACTGTGTTCTCCATGTCTAGACCCTAGCACCCAATGCAGAAGCCACTGTGGCATGCTCGGTCCAGCCACAGACTAAGAGCAAAGTCCCTGGTCAGGTATGGAATCTGGGCCAGGGTGCAAGTCAAGCACATCCTGCTGAGTTGAGTGGGTGGAATGAGCCTGGCAAGTCTGAGCAAGGTTCCAGGCAGAGGTCATGGTGGCCACAGAGATTTCCAGCTGGTGAGGCAGCACTGAAGGAATCCTGTAGCAACTCTGGGGGCTTGTCCAGGATCATCAGAAAGGTTACTAAGAGCAGACGTCTTTCACTTTCATTTCTGAAGCTTCTTGTCCTCAGCTTTTGTGTGTGTGTGAAAACAGATGAGTTACCAGACCTCTGTTAGCCAGTTAAAAGTAAGTGGTGCAGCTGCCAGTTCTACGAGACTCAGAGGACAGCCTTGCTATGGAGGACTTTGTCAATCTCCCATCACCCTCAGGTGTTGGAAATGTTGGCTTTGTTCCAATCTGGTTTCCCTTCATAGAGGTCCAGCTGTCACATGGGATTAGAAGGAAGTTCTGGGGCAGTTGAGCATATCTGGCTGAGGCTACACCTCGGCATTACCCAAAGACCCAAGAACTGACTCCAGTTCCTGACAACTCATTACAGGGTTGGTACTAGAACCTCCAGTCTTTCTTATCACATTTTATTTATTTCTTTTGTGGCTGTCATATCTCCTATCTCTTCTTTATAGATATGCAATGTTAAGGCTGTTGTTGCAAACCAGAGATAATATAACTGGGTAGAATGAGCACTTGATTCAGTCATCAGGAGTATAACTCAGAACAACGTGGTTTCTGTCTATTCTTAGAAGCAAGGAGGATGTAATGATTGAGAGTATTTTTGCCCTGTTGAAGAAACCCATTAGCATAGGGCAAAAGGCTACTTTCCCAGGCACCTTTCCCTTTTGTGATTTAAATTGTTTTTTTCCACCATGTCAGACAGAAGTCAACATAATCCTGTGAATACAAGGAGCTTTTCTATGTGAAGAATTAATTTTTTCCTCTTGGGAGGCATTTTATTAGACCAGGTCCCCTTGGAATTCCCTTTCTTTCCCTTGTTTGAGGAGGATCTAGTTCCACAGCTTTGCTTTAGTATGACTACAGTGTATCTTCCATGCATTGGTTTGGAACCCTAAAAAGAAAATTAGATCTGAGGGACCCAGAGGCAACTAACAGTAGGCTAGGGCATGATGAAAGTGAGTGTTACTATCCCTGCCAACTAGGCCTTCTTGCTTTATGGGTGGAGGATTCACTTACATCCATGGCATAGTTGAGGTTTAGGTAACCCTAAGGTTACTGACAGTGTAAGGTTAGGTCACAGAGTAGGTAAGTACAAGTATCCCTCTCAGTTAGGCTTTCCTGCTTCATGGGTGGAGGTTGCACTCACATCCATGAGTTACACCTATAGCAGTCACCCAGACTTGGGGAAGGAAAGGACGAAAGAAAAAAGGAAATGCCTTTTTTTTCTCTCTCTCACATACAGGGGGTTCTGGCTAGAAGAGAGAAGGGAATTAAAGATGCATTTTCTCCTCTCTTTCAGATAGGTAACAAACCATCTTCAGCCTCCACTCCTCTTGAGTGCATCCTGAATCACTGGGGCTCCTCTGACCCCCAGACTCTGGGAAAAAATGCCTTATATTCCTATGCACAAGGGCTTGGTCAGGAAATAGTCTGCAAAGGACAATTCCAATGAACCAGGGAAGGAGCCCTGCTCCTCCTGGTCCACCCCAGTTTCCCTATCGAGGTTTTCTCTCAAGCTTGTCCCATCCTAGATATCCTGTTTAGGCAGGCCTCAGCCTGGATCCTGCCCCTACAAGAGATGCCTTGTAAATATGGCCCCATTAAGGTCCAGGTCCCCTTTTCTGTACAGAACTTAAGGCAGATTAAGGGGGATCTTGGTAAGTTTTCAGATGACCCTGACAGGTATATAGTGGCTTTCCAGAATTTAACCCAAGTATTTGAACACTCCTAGAAGAAGGTTATTTTAGATTTGAATCAAAGCATGGCTACTGCTGAGAAGCAGGAAGTCCTGAAAGTGATGGACAAGTTTGGGGATGAGCTTTGTATCTCGTAGTGCAAAGCAAGGGGATGAGTCTTATCCAATTGGAAAATCAGAATTACCATTGGAAAACCCTAAATCGGACCCTGATGATGTAATGGGAGAATGGAGGAGGAAACACTTTCAGGTGTACATGTTGGAGGGCTTACAAATGGCTAGAACTAAGAATCTCAGTTACTCCAAACTGTTCATGATAGATTAGGGAGCACATGAGAATCCCACTGCCTTCCTGGAAAGACTAAGAGAGGCATTGGTAAAGCACACCTCTCTATCTCCTGATTTAGTCAAGATATAACTTGTCCTAAAGGGTAATTTTTATTACTTAGGCAACACTTGATGTCAGGAGGAAGCTGCAGAAACAGACCATGGGAGCAGATGATACTTTAGAGAACCTCTTGAAAGTGGCCACCTTGTTCTTTTACAATACAAATTGGGAGGAAGCCTGAGAGAGAGGAGACACAAGAAAAAGTCAGAGGTCCTAATGGTTACCTTATGGGCTCACAACCCCCAGAATCCCTGAGATGCACCTGTTAATTGCTACAAATATGGCAAGTCAGGGCACTTCATGAAGGACTTCCAAGGCAGCATGAGGAAGCCACTTCGATCCTGTACATTCTGCAGTGGTGACCACTGTAAGGTAGACTGTTCCTAGAGACACAGGTTACCAGATCCAGAGCCCATCTCCCAAATGGTCCAAAAGGACTAATGGGTCCTGACACTTCTTTTCCCAGCTCTTATGGTTTAGATCACCATTACCATCCAGGAGCTCCAGGAGATTCTGGAGATGGAAGGGAAGAAAATGGACCTCCTCCTGGATACCAGAGAAGCCATTTCCTCTCAAATCTAGGCCCCCTCTTCCTCCCTTAGCATGACCATGAGGGATTACTCAGGAAAGCCTTTAACCCAATATTTTTCCCAAGCTGTTAGTTGTAGTTGGGGGGATCTCTTGTTTGTTCATGCCTTTTTAATCATGTCTGAAAGCCCAACTCCTCTGCTAGGCAGGGATATTTTAGCTCCTATGTGAACCACCAGCCTTATGGCTCCAAGACAGGCCTTTGTCTCCTTCTGGTGGAAACTGATATTAATCTGGAAGTTTGAAAAGCTCTAGGGAAAAGTGGCTGAGCCACAACCGCCACACCAGTCTGGATCCACTTTAAGGATCCTAAATCCTTCCCTAACTAGAGACACTATCCACTAAAACCAGAAGTTAGGAAAGTTATCAATAAGGGTGCAGGGCCTCCTCAAACCCTGCGACAGCCCTTGTAATAGCCCAGTATTAGAGTTACAGAAATTCAATGGAGAAGAGATTGTTCTAGGACCTCCACCTCATTAATGAGGATGTGGTTCTAATTCATCTGGTGGTTCTCAATCTCTATGCCCTGCTAACGCAAATACCTGAGGGAGTTAAATGGTTGATAGTCCTGGACCTAAAGGATTCCTTTTTCTATATACCTTATAGTCCTACTTCCAATATGCATTTGCATTTGAGGATCCGTCCAACCAGACCACCAAGCTAACCTGTAGGGTGCTACCTCAGAGATTCTAAGACAGCATCCACCTGTTTGGGCAGGCATTATCAAAAGATATCTCTGAGCTTCTTTGTCACAAGTTAAAGTTTTAAAATACATAGATGACATTGTGCTTTGTGTCCCAACTGAGGAAGTCTCTCCGGAAGGCAATAAGGCTTTCTTAATTTCCTGAGTACCAGAGGATATAAGGTATAAAAATCTAAGGCTCAGCTGTGTCAGACTTCAGTGAAATACCTAGGTATTCACTGAATTCACTAGAGGGGACCAGGATACTAGGTGAAGAAAGGATTAAGCCCATCTCCACCTTTCCTCTCCCAAAATCCCTCAAGCAGCTGAGGGGATTATTGGGCATTACAGGATTCTGCATATTATGGATACCTGGATATGGTGGGATAGTTTGTACCTTGTATCATCTTTTAAAGAAAACTGAGGCAGCTAAGACTTACTCCTCAATTTGGCAACCAGAGGCTAAAACAGCTTTTGACCAACTGATACAAGTCTTGCTTGAGGCACCAGCCCTTCGTCTTTCTATAGAGAAGATGTTCAATCTTGATGTATCAGAAAGAAAGGGAATGGCCCTGGGAGTTCTGACCCAGGTCCAAGGTTCAGTCTATCAACCCATGGGCTACCTAAGCAAGGAGCTTGATTTGGTAGCTAAAGGATGGCTGGCCTGCCTCTGGGCAGTTTCAGCGGTAGCCTTGCTGGTATCAGAGGCTACTAAGTTAACCATGAGAATAACTTAACTATTTATACCTCACATAATGTGGCAGGACTGCTATCTTCTAAGAGGAGTCTCTGGCTAACAGACAACTGCCTGCTGAAATATCAAGATTTGCCACTAGAGGGATCTACATTCTAGTTAAGAGTCTGTCCCTCCCTAAATCCAGCTGCTTTCCTCCCAGAGGAAGCTGGGGAGTTTGAACATGACTGCAAACAGGTAGTGTAAGCCTCTGAGGCCAGAGAGGTCCTAAACCCCTCCCCACCGCCCCACTTTGAGAACCCAGACTAGACTCTCTTTTTGGACAGAAGTTCTTTTGTAGAACAAGGTATCCATGAAACAGCATATGCAGTAGTCATCCTGAATTATGCTATTGAGAATATGCCTCTGTCCTCGGCACAAGTACTCAACTAGCTGGGCTGATTGCCCTCACGAGGGCACTTTAATTAAGAAAAGGGAAAGCAGTTAACATTTATACTAAATCTAAGTATACTTTCTAGTCCTCCATGCCCATGCCACCATCTGGAAAGAAAGAGACATTTTACAGCTAATGGGTCTCCCATTAAATACCATCAGGATATTAACAGGCTATTATCCTCAGTTTTCCTTCCATGGGAAGTGGCAGTAATACATTGCAAAGGGAAATCAGTTGGTGGATCAAGCAGCTAAATCAGCAGCGAGAAGGTGCCAGCTTTCTGATCCACTTGAGGCCCCTCTAACTTGGGAGGGTTCCATAGGAGAAATAAAACCTCAACATTCTCCTGCAGAAATAGAATTGGCCATGTCTCAGGGATACAACTTTCAGCCCTCAGGATGGCTGCAATCAGAGGATGGCAAACTTCACCTACCAGCTTCCAGCCAATGGAAAGTTCTTAACATTCTTTACCAAGCCTTCCACCTAAGTAAGGATAAAACCTATCAATTGGCCCAAATGTTATTCTCAGGTAAAAATATTCTAAAGTCTCCAAAAATATCAAACAGGTCATTAATGCTTGTGAGACTTCCTTTCAACACAGCCTCCTCAATTGATGGCTTCTCCCCCACAAAACCTGAAGAATGGGAAGCTACCCAGGGAAGACTGGCAGATGGATTTTATCCATATGTCAAAGATCAGGGGCATCCAGTATCTCCCTGATATGAATAATACCTTCATTAACTGGGTAGAAGCATGTCCATCTCAAACAGAGAAAGCCTCTGATAAAAATACTAATTAATAAGTTGGATTCCCTGGGTACCTTCAGAGTGATAATGGCCCCTCACTCAAGATGACTGTCATCCAGGGGATCTCAAAGTCACTAGGGATACAATGCCATCTTCATTGTGCTTGGAGGTCACAATCCTCAGGAAAGGTAGAGAAGACAAATGATGTTATCAAAAGGCACCTCAGAAAACTCTCAAGATATTAGCCCGGTGTGCTGGATGTGACTGTCATCCCAGCTAATTGGGAAACTGAGACAGGAGAATCACTTGAACTTGGGAGGCAGAGAGGTTGCAGTGAACCAAGATTGCACCAGTGGATTACATCTCCCCTGGTTTACTCTTTTTTCCAAGGCCTATCATGTGTTAAAAACATGCCTTCGAAGCTGGGTTTTAAAATGATGTGTGGACAGCCTTTTCTCATCAATGATTTATTGCTAGACCACGGAACATCTGATTTGATTAAGCATGTCACTTTTCTGACTCATTTCCAACAGGAACTGAAGCAACCATCAGAGCCCCAGCCCCACAAACTAGGACCACTTCTATTCAACCTAGAGGACTTAGTACTGGTAAAGGCACATGCTTCCCTTTCTCCCTCTCTAGACCCAAATTGGGAGGGACCTTACACTGTACTTATTTCTACTCTGTCAGCAGTAAAGATCACTGGAATAAATTATTGGATTCATTATACTCAAGTAACGTACTGGGAAACTGACGGAATTACGTCTGTTGACCCAGAAGAGCACCTGAAGCACCAGCGTGAAGAAATTGAAGACCTCAAGCTAAAAATCACAAAAGATAAGTGTAAATAATTAACTTTCCATGGACATCTTCTCTATAGTCTCACCTATGCTTGCTGTTCTCACCTTGTTCTGTTCCTCACATTGGCATCTTTGCCAAGAACCCCTTAATCCTGAACACCCATGGGATTATCTACTCCCCTGGACAGCTATCTTTCTTCTAAAATTTAACTGCACTCCCTGATACAAAATTTAATTTCTTTCACAAAGGTAAACAGCTCTGGCCACAACATTGTTTTCAGAATGATTAGTCTATTTTACTTATTTCTGTTATCTTTGGCACTAGGTTGTTCCTTTTTAGCTCCTCTTTGTATAATACTCATATTTGGTCCATGCATACTTAACCACGTTGTGAAACTTGTTCATTCTTGCCTAGAGACTGTCAAACTCCAAATGATCATGCAAATGAAGTCTCAGATGATGGCTCCCTTTTAACAGGGACCTTTAGAAAGGCCTCTGAGAGAGACCTGACTGCTTTCCCATAACAATGTCCCCTGTCAGCATAAAGCAGTTAAAGCATTCACTGTCCCTATCCTAATGGCAGCGAGATGTATCTCTTCAGGGGAGGGATTGCTAGCAACAGGAGACAGACAAATTCTTAGGCAGACAGGGATGGGTCCCCAGTGAAAGCTAATCTTCAAGCCAAAGACTGTTTAAAGCCTAATAACTGAGCTACTAGATCTGGATAGAGCCCAGGACTGGAGTGAGAACTTCTCTCCCCATCTTACTCTCTCTCTCTCTCTCTCTATCGGTTCCTTATAGATGATGCCTTTTAGCCAATCAAATGGTGCTTTTTCCAAAGCCCACTGGTGGACCAATTAGCATACACTCCCGCATTCTGAGCCCATAAAAATCATGAACTCAGACTCACAGAGGGCTACCAACTTTCAGGCCCCTTCCTGCAGCTGAAATTCTTCCTTCTGTTACTCAATAATATTATTCTCTGCCTTGCAAAAATGAAGAAGAAGAGGAAGAAGAAGAACAAGAAGGAAAAGAAGAAGAACAAGAAGAAGAAGAAGAAGAAGAAGAAGAAGAAGAAGAAGAAGAAGAAGAAGAAGAAGAAGAAGAGGAGGAGGAGGAGGAGGAGGAAGAAGAAGAAGGAGACTTAACTTATAAGCTGGGCACAGTAACTATTTGGCAAACTGTCTTAGTCTGTTTTCTGTTGCTTATAACAGAATACCTGGAACTGAATAATTAATTAAAATGGGGGTTGTTTTCTTCTATTCTTTTGTTTTCTTTCTTTCTTTCTTTCTTTTTTGAGATGGAGTCTTGCTCTGTCACCCAGGCTGGAGTGCAGTGGTGTGATCTCAGCTCACTGCAACCTCCACCTCCTGGATTCAAGCAATTCTCCTGCCTCAGCCTCCCGAGTAGCTGGGACTACAGGTGCATGCTGCCACACCTGGCTAATTTTTTGTATTTGAATAGAGATGGGGTTTTACCATGTTGCCCAGGATGACCACAAACGCCTGAGCTCAGGCAATCTGCCTACCTCAGCTTCCCAAAGTGCTGGGATTACAGGTGTGAGCCACCACACCTGGCCAGAAGTTTATTTTTTACAATTATGGAGCCTGAGAAGTCCCAGGTCAAGGGCTGCATCTGGTAAAAACCTTCTTGCTCCTGGGGACTCTCTTAAGGGTCCTGAGGCAGTGCAGGATATCACATGGTGAGGGGGTTGAGCATGCTAAGTGCTCAGGTTTCTCTTTCTTTTCTTACCAAGCCACCTGCCCCACTCCTATGATAATTCATTAATACATTGATCCATGAATGGATTAACTCATTCATGAGGGCTCTGACACAATCACCTCTTGAAGATATATTTCTCAGTACTGACACATTGTAGATTCAACTTCAACATGAGTTTTGGAGGGGAAAAATATTCAAACTATGACATAAACTCAGGTAAATTAGATTAATGTTATATTGAAACAAACAGCTACATATAGAGTGCATAAAATCATGATTTAATAGAATATGGTTTAGATACAGTAAGAACCTCTATTTTCAAAATGTAGTTATTTTAATGTATCCTGAGGGAACAGAATAAACAGTAGTTTATTATCTGAGAACATTTTTTTGATGATGAGTTAATTGAAAACCTATTTTATACTAATATGCATATTGATGTTTTACCAAAGAGAAAGGCATCAAATTACCACCATTTTGAGTTTAAAGAATTTACAGAAAAAATAATAGCAAGTAAGCATGGATAAATTATTTTATTTACCTCTACCATAGTATTTCAATGAAAGTATCTGGGTTATTCTAATACACTGTGACCATTAGATGGGTTAGAATTATATTTTTCTCCTTAACTCTGAAGCTCACCCTAGTGCCAAATACATTTCTAGGAGATTAATAAAGATTTAGTAGTTGGATAGATGCATTGATGAATGAATTAACTAATATTCTTTAGCAGTGGTAAAAGTGAGACTATCTACAATTTTTATAACATGTATGACATGCAAAAAATGGTGAAAAAATGTATTATGGAAACTGATCATTTCCCTAAGACAAAGAGCCACAGAATCTTCCACAGTCTTGCAAATATATTTATCTCTCATTGCACTCATTGTTGTCTATTTTTAAATTCCTGATTATCTTATCACTTCTTTATGGGTATTTACTTATCTTCATGTATCTCAGCAATAAATCTACTTTGTGTCAACAATGAGAAAAGCACAATGCTACGCACTGAGGATATAAGGAGACTATAATACCCATAGTAAGTGCCCAAGTTAATGTTACAGACAAGTAACTCCACCTGAAACAAAAATACACAGTTCTGTAACACTCCCACAGGCTTTCAGAGGGTATATCTTAAAAATTGAGTTATTTTTAAGTTGGGGCCTTAGGGAGTTGATTAGGTCATGAGGGCAAAACTTTGTTCAACCTAATCCAACTTCAGCTGCATGAGAAAATATTTGCATGAAGATAGCCTAGCCTGAGAGGTGGAACATGTTTGCTAATTGTGCTGGGATTCCATCCTGTTCCTCTTCCCTATAAGATGACAGTGACTTAGCCAGGTACATCAAACTAGAGTGACTTTCTTAATTTATATGGGCTACCAGACTTAAATGTCGGATTATTCAGCGTTACCAAGGGTTTTTACCACAACTGAAATATTGTAACTTTTTTACATCAGTGGTTCTGTCCATTAGAGTCTGTAAGAATTACTTGAACTGTTTTTTCAAAATGAAAATTCCTGGGTTTCTGATTCAATATTTCTATTAAGATGATTCTAACACAAATAGTTTATGGGCTTACATTGAAAATCACTGATTTTATTATATATTTAAAAACTATATCTTAATATGACATACAGAGATTGTCATAATATTACCTCAATTTGTCTTTTTAGCATTGTTACCCACAAACTGCTTCTAGAAATCAAGATTTCTGTTACACAAAACTTTCTCAAATTACATGATTTTTCTAGTCTCAAGCCTCTATTGAGTTGCTGAAATTCGTCAACTTAGCCAGGATTTTAAATCAGCTTATTAATGTCATAACTTGGGACTTTGCTAGTTGATTTGATTAGCACCCAATCTCTGAAACAAAACAAAAGGTTATTCAGTATTAATAAATGCCAATTATCTTCCAGATTTTTTTTTGCATTTGCATATATGCCTACTCATTACATTTTTATAACACTAAAAGAATATATTATTTTTCTCATTTAAAAATGAAAAACTTGATGTTTAATGGGTAAGGAATTTTCTCATGGTTGAACAATTAGTAAAGGTAGAATTAGGAGTAGAACTCAGGTCCATTCCATTTCAAAGTCCATTTTCATTCTATTAAGCCGGATTGCTTTGGTTATTTTTATAGCAAAACAAATATTCAGAAATAATTTTAAATTAGTTTGAAACTGATCTTAAAGCTTGCATACACTCACTATTGCCAAAGCATTTCCATCTTTATGTAAAAAAGATGTAATAATGCATATAAATGATCTTGCACTCAATAAGAGCTAGTTCCTCTCCTACTTTTCCTCTAGCATCTGTGATATAGTTGATGATAGATGTTTGGAAGGTCGGATGACAGATGGGGCAACATGTCTAGTTTCAAATAAGAAATTTAAAATTAGAGATTAAACTCAAGTATCTCAAGAGAGGAGAGTGGAAATCTTGGAGTCTGGGTGATGCTGTGATTCTCATCAAGATTTAATTTGTATAAGAAAGTCCTTCCATTTTAATTAGCACCCTTTTGGGATAGAAATACCAGTACACCATTCATTCACCTAAATGAAGAGTGGAAGATGCTTTCCATGATAATAATGAGATGATTTCTTGGCCATCAATGTGGCCTCCAAGAGCCATCTGTTCCCAGAGTCAGTGAGTTGTAAGGATTTATGAACTACTTCCAACAAACCCCGTGTGTGTGGCAGCAAAGGGCAAATCCAGCTGCTGTTTATTTTCACCAAATGTCTTGATCTGTTCTTCAAACATTGCAAATGTGATGAAGCCCAAATACAGTTTGTCAAACACTTTTCTTTTCTAATTTGGAAAATGATTTGAATGTTAAGATAAATTGCAAAAGATACTTCTGATTCATTCACATTTGCATCAAGTCACCAATGTTGTAGATCTCATCAGTGCTCCAGATCCTCAGGGTCTGCCAAAACAAACAAGAATATGCACAAACTCACACACTCACACAAATACACAGACACGTCTTTCCTTATGATCTGTCAAAAATTAAAGAGGTTTGAACTTTTTGGCTATCATGCATACTGCTGATATGAACATTTCTGTATAGATCTTTATATGGACATATGCTTTCATTTTTCTTGAGACTACCTCAGTGTAAGAGGACTCAAAGATGAAAACCCAGGTTACTAAAAGTTCAGTTAAATATTTCCCAATTTAGCAAGTGTCTCTATCCAGTGTCATTGTCAAGGGATGCAAAATACCTTGGAGAATGGTTCCCTTGCCTATGACTTTGAGCTAGTCATCCATGAGCCTCAGTCTTCTAGTTCATTTGACATTTTCTGAAGTGCCTGGTATTACAGAAGGAAGAGGCTCCATGAGGGTGAAAAACACAAACACAGTCACTGTGAAATTATATCAAAAATTAAGCATAATGTGTATGTTTATCTGTGTGTGTGAGACAGAGACTTCAAAATGTGATAAAAGCACTGAGAGATTTATACAGAATTCTATAATTCCACTTTTGTCTGAATAACTGGGAAATAATTCTCTGAAGTGGTAAAATTTAATCTAAAGTTTGAAAACTAACAAAGTGCCAGCAATGTGAAAAGTCGCTGTATAAGCATCAAAAAGAACATAGCACATATGAAAGTTCTGCTCTCAGGACTTAGAGGCTGGAGTACGTAAATGAAGGGGAAAATGGATGAGATGAGGTTGAGTCAGGGCAAGGTTTCCTTCTTTCCTTCCTTCTTTCTCTTTCTTTCTTTCTTTCTTTTTTCTTTCTTTCATTTTTTTAATCCAACTTTAAATATATATATATATATATATATATATATATATATATATATATATATATATATATTGGGCTGGGCATGAATATATTGAGCAATAATTTATATATAGTAAAAATACAAAGATCTCAAGCATGCAGTTAAGTTTTGACAAATGTATATACCCATGTAATCAAACTTCAAATTAGGATTAAAGATATAGAACATTTCTATAATCCCAGAAAATTCCATCACATTCAGTTCTTGTCAGTCAACAAATATTTTGCTACTGCTACTCGCATCAAGAGGCAACAACTCTTCTGGTTTCTATAGACATAAATTAGCGTAGATTTTTTTTTTCCTTTTTTAAATACACAGGAATCAAATAACATATATAACTTTGTGTTTGGTTTCTTATGCTTAAAGTGATGTTTTTGAGATTCATTCATATATTGTGTTTATTTTTACTGGTAAGTAGTATTTCATTAAATAAAAATACAATTTTTTTTTTTACCAACTTATTGAGAATTTGTACTATTTCTGGTTTTGAGCTGAGGCTGCTGTTCCTGACAAAATTGTCAACATTTGACATTTTTTGCCTTCTGATATTTTTCTTCTATCTTGTCTTTTTAGGGATTCCAATTCCCACAAAATGTGTTTATTTTTATTTACTGTTTTTAGTGTTTGCTGTAGGGATTACAAAATGTACCCTTCAGTTATCACAGTAAAAAATGAGTCATACTATACTATTTCATGTACTAAGAAACTTAAGTCAGTATTCATCTATTTACCTTCTCCCATTCTTTATGCTGCCATTACTCACATATGTGTATGTATGTAATATTCACATGTAGAAAATATATACATTTATACTTTTCTACTACAAATTAAATTTCAAAATATATTATGTTTATTTTTAGATTAAACAATTAATTATCTTTAAAACAAAATAAGGAAAGAAAAAAGAAATAATCTTCTGTACTAAACTACATTTAAAAATATCCAGCATTCTTTTCCACAGAAATTGAGTTTACATGTGGTATGAATTCCAAGTATAAAACACTTGTAGCATTTCTTGTTGTAAAGATCTATGAATGGCTCATCCATTTCTGGAGTGTATTTCATTAAGAGTTATTTGAATTTGCTTTTCTTAGATACTTTTGTAGAACAGGTCTGGCTTTTAGTTTAGGGTGTTTTTTTCCCTTTGATGACATCAAGGGAGTGATAGTCTTTTGTAATTTTCCACAAAGTAACTGAAGGTGAAGTCTTCCCAAGGAGTAACGTTTTTAAGATCTTGTATATACTTAAGTGAAATATGCCATTGGCTATAGTGCAGAAAGGATAAAATTGTGTTACAAATGAGTTTTCAAAGTAAATTTAAAAATGTTTATAAAAGAGATAGAAAAAAGGGATGAATAAAAATTAAAGGAAAGGATAGTAATACATAGCCTGAAGGGTTCTATGAGACATGAGACTGAGATTTTAGTATGTAAAAACACTGAGTGTGGTGCTTGTACATGGAGAGCCTCATTTTGATGTGAGTTAAATATGAAATGCCCTTATATTTGATGATGGAGAAGACTCTACTTATAAATCTCAATTATGTTCACAATTAGGTATTATCAAATAAATAAAAGACACATGCAATTTAACTTTTAGGTAGGTGGGATGGGAAAATGTGTCTAGTTTATTAATCCAGTGTAATTAAGGTAATTGCATTCTTATCTGTATACAAAAGGGGTTGGCATTTGGTGAGATGGCTTCATGAGCTATTTTAGGCAATGAGGCTAGATTTGTTTAAAAGATCAAAAGCTAACTTTCAGCTCTAAACTATGTATAGCAACAGATACACCGAAAATTAAGCATATCACTTAAAAGATGTTTCACATATAATAGTCGCTCAGCAGATGTTAGATTATTTCACTTCTCTTAACCATTCTTACCCTGCACATGTATGTGAGTGCATGTGGGTGTGCATTCATATGTACACATACATACTTACACACTTCTCTTTTGACATTTCCCCCAAGTGTTTGCACAAATAAAGTGATAAATGCTACTATAATAATCATGGATTCAAAAGGGAATAATCTTCTTCCTTTAGGGAAAGATAAACTGGAGAAGTTTCCACAGGATATTAAAGGAATGATGAGGCCACAAAAAAGGAATGGTCATATCCCGTACCCATACGCATGAAATACCTCCTGCTATGTGGAGGTATTAGGAATGTTTAAAGTTTGATGCATCTATAGAATTCATGGTTTTTTGTTGGTTTTTTGTTTGTTTGTTTTGCTTTGTTTATTCTCCAGAGGAGTCTTGCTCTGTCACCCAGGCTGGAGTGCAGTGGCGCTATCTCAGGTCACTGCAACCTCCGCCTCCTGGGTTCAAGCGATTCTTCTGCCTCAGACTCCTGAATAGCTGGGATTACAGGTGCATGCTACCATGCCTGGCTAACTTTTTGCATTTTTTTAGTGGAGATGGGATTTCAGCATGTTGGCCAGGCTGGTCTCAAACTCCTGACCTCCTGATCCACCTGCTTTGGCTTCCCAAAGTGATGGGATTACAGGTGTGAGCCACCACACCTGGCCCACAATGTGTTTTTACCCCAAGAATTCTTTTTATTGGAAAACTACAACAATCACATTTCATGTGTATGAGGAACTGCCAGTTATCCCACTAAGGTATTGTACATATGACTAATATAAGGTTAAAAATTTCTTGTTCCCTGATATGTGACATAAGTACATGGAATTAAGTGTTCCAAGTCTTCTATTATTGCTGGATCATCATTTCTAAAATTAAGTCTTAACACTATAGGAAGCCATTCTTCCTAACAGTTGGAACACAGAGCAAAAAATAAGGCCAATACTGAAAAGAAAGTAAAGCCATTAGGTAGAGGTAAAGCCCTGGTTACATTGTTTAAGATTCTGGATGCAGCCATTCCTGAAACTAGATATTCTTCTATTTCCCAGATACTTGAACCAATATATTCCCCTTTAGCAAAGTATAAAAGTTCACAATGAGTTTCTATTTGTAATTACAGATTCTGGCTTATACACTGACGAATTCTTTCTTCATTTTCCCGAGTGTGTACGGGTGATACTATTCACCTTTCTTTCCACTCTGTTGCATCTTAAGAGCTCAAAATCCCCTCTAAACACTTGAAAGAAGGCCGGGAATTATACCAGATGGCTTAGTCTAACAGTCCCGTACTACTTTACCATGATTGCACCTAATTTGAGAAATTTATGGGTCTTGATCTCAAAGACTATTTTGGCTTTGTTTTGGTTCGTTTTATCTTTCTTATTTAATGCGTGAGAGCAATGGATAGAGGCTCTTCATTTGTTTGATTGAAATGTATCCTCTAGAATTGTTTCAATTAAAAAAACAACAGAGTTCTTTTTTGAGTATTAGAAACTTTCTAAAATTGCTTTAGCATGATGGTTGTACAACTCTCTATTTTTAAAAATAATTGTGTATGTAAGTTTATAGTATGTAAATAATACTTCAATTGTTCTGCTGTTTAAAAAGGTAAGTGAGAGGAGGCAAAAGGAAGAGATTTACATGAGGGATGGTTTAGAGGAGGAGGGAGTTGCTATGCAGGGTTTCAGTAGCCAAGGGAAAAACTCAGGGCAGATGAGCTCAAACCCACATTATTTTTAGGAGAATGCAGCATTATTCCCCTACATATCTTTGGATGTACTAGAAGAATTTCATCACAGAACTTTCTGATATTTTTCTTTCTTCTATACACTCAGCAAATGACATCAATTTTGGCCACACAAAATGAAATGATGTATAAATCTCATTTTCTAATTCACAAGCCTACCCAAAGATTCTGCATTATTTTTAAGTTCTATCTCATATTGAAATAATTTAATTTGCATATTTAATGAGGTTGCTATAATAATAATATGAATAATTAAATATAAATATTTACTCCTATTAATCATTCATTCAATTATTTGATTTTAGACTCAGAAGGTAGATGTGCAGGTTTGTTACATGGATTTATTGTGTAACACTGTGGATTCGCATATGAATAATCCCATCACCCAAGTAATGATCATAGTACCCAACAGGCTGTTTTTCAACTGTCCTGGCCCCGCCCTCTAGTAGTCCCCAGTGTCTATCATTCCTATCTGTATGTCCTTGTGTACCCAATATTTAGCTTTCACTTATAAGAGAAAACATGTAGTATTTGATATTCCGTTCCTGCATTAATTTGCTTAGGATCATGGTCTCCATCTGATCTGCATTCATGTTGCTATGGAGGAAATTATTTTATTAATTTTCATGGCTATATAGTATTTCATGGTATATAAACCACATTTTCTTTATCCAAACCACTGTTGGTAGATACCTAGATTGACTCTATGTCTTTGGTCTTGAAAATAGTGCTTCTTTACTTATTCTCTTATTTTAGTTTATGTTTATCTCAGACTTCTGCTTCTGGGAAAATGGGGTAGATATCCTTATTCCCCTTGTTATGTATGACTAAAAATATTAGATATTATATATAAAAAAACATAAAAGACACCAAGGTGTTTAGAAGAAAGCAGACTGGTGAAACTCAGTACCAAAGAAATGACTTAGTAATAAATTATCTGGATTTTTGATTTGCCTCTTATATCTCCAAAAGCCAGGAAAATGGAAGTCCAAAGATGTGAGAAAAACAATATGCAATTTTTCAGAAGTAACAGCTCTACTGCAACCAAATACCCCAGAAAAAAAAAATGATGCCATGCTTACCCATTTAAAAAGAAAACAAACTGAGTGTGGACCTTAGACTTCTACCCTTGCCAGGCTATAATGAAATTTTCATTGAAGGTAGCATTATAGGCCACCAACCCTACATGGTGTGTCAGTGGAGACCAATTAGAGAGCTTGTGCTTCCAGCAAACGTGGCAGTCATTTGGTGCCCTTGCCCTCCCTACTGGGGCAGTGATAGAAGAAACCTTATGGAAAATCAGGAGTTTCAATAACTGCCCAGAGATAATGAGGCCACACCTCTCCCTGTGGCATCAGCAGAGACCAAAGGAAGCGTGAATGAGGATATCCTATGCCTACAAACCAAGGGTGTATCTGTTAGTCCTACATCACCTATGATGAGCATTACTGAGAAACCCTCTCGTTAGTGTCAACAGGTGCTTTATAGGAAACCTGGACTTCTATCTATACCTAGAAGTAACAAGGAATCACTCATTTCTTTCTCTGATGATACCATCAGAGTGAAATCAGAGAAAGCCAGCTGAAAAGGGAAGTTTAAATATAATACGGAGTCTTATAACACAATAACTCAGCAATGAGTGATTCAATAGAAAATCACTCATCATTCCAAGAATGAGGAACAGCTCAAACTGAAGGAAAAACACAATCACTAGAGGCTAACACCAAGATGAACAAAATATTAGAATGATCAGACAAACAGAACAGCCATCACAAAAATCCTTCAATTAGTAGTTATGAACACGTTGAAATAATTAAAAAAGAAGTCTCAGCAAGGAAATGGAATATCTCAACCAAAAAAAGAACAAGAAAAAGTAAACATAAAATAAAACTTAATGGAAATTCTAAAACTGAAAAAAAACAAATAAAATAAAAAACAATGAATGAAATTAACAGCAGAATAGAGGACATAGAAAAAAAATGGTTGAACTAGAAAGAAAGCAATTGAAATTGCACAATCTGAACTAAAAGAACTTATGCTAAAAGCAAAGGACCAGCAGCTCAGGGACCTGAGGAAATGTAAATGATGACATCCATGTTATCAGCATTCCAGAAAGTGAAGAAAAAACAAGTAGGGCCAAGAAGTATTCAAAGTAATAATGTCTGAAAACTTTCCAAATTGTTCAAAAGGATCAAACCCATAGATTCAAGTGGCTAAGTAAACCCTAAATAGGATAAACCTTAAAAAATCCACACAAAGAACATCATAGTCAGTCTTCTGAAAACTAAAGACAAAGTAAAATCGTTGGAAGAGGAGAGAAAGACACAACAATTTACCTTAGGGGACATTTTAAATAACAGCAGATTTGTTATCGGAAACCATGGAGAACAGAGGAAAGTGGTATAGCATGTTTTAAAGGCTAAAAGAAAAGATCCACTAACTCGGCAAAACTATCCTCCTCTTGAGTTTTCTAAATTATATTTGATGCTTGAAGCAATAATTATATTACTATTTGATATGGTTCTAAATATATGTAGAGGAAATACTTAATACAATTATATCACAATCCTGAGAGAGTAAAAAATGTAAATAGAAGTAGGATTCATACCTTTCACTAGTAATGACAAGATGATGACACCCATAGACTTGATAATATTATGTAAATATGTACGAGTATATATATAAATATGTATGCATATGTATATATAGTAACTTCAGCAACTACTAAAAAAGCTATGCAAAGAAATAAATTCATAAACCATATAAATGTATATGTATATTTTAAAAAATATTCCAATAATCCACAGAAAGACAGGAAAAATAAGGCAAGACAAGAAGCTAAAAGAACGAAAAGAAACAAACAAAAAAAAAAAAGGCAGACTTAAGCCCTAAAATATTGAATTTGAAATCAAATTCAAATAGTTTAAATACACTAAGAAAGGAGAATTCTGGGCTTCAGTGGGAGTGAAACTGGCACTGTAACCTGTCAGAAGGGAGCAAAAAGGAAAGATTTTATTTTTGGAGATAGAGTCTGGCTCTTGTCGCGCAGGCTGGAGTGCAGTGATGCAGTCTCGGCTCATTGCAACCTCCACCTCCCAGGTTCAGGGGATTCTCCTGTCTCAGCCTCCTGAGTAGCTGGGAATTACAGGCATACACCACCACACCCGGCTAATGTTTGTGTTTTTTGTAGAAATGGGGTTTCACCATGTTTGGCAGGTTTGTCTTGAACTCTTGACCTTAAGTGATCTAACCACCTCGCTCCTCAAAGGGCTAGGATTACAGACATGAGCCACTGCTCTCAGCAAGGAAAGGCATATACTACTTTCTCTTCTGCCTTCTTAGTGGTCAGTGAGCACTTAAGTTTTGTGTGGTAAAGGTCTGAATCCATAGCTCTTTCCAAAATTGTTGGATTCACTGAAAGAGTTACAGATTAGCATTCACATTTCAAAGAACCGTCCAAGATTATACATTTCCAAGATTAAGCATCTTTTCAGTGCAGGGCCAGCATACAATCTTAGAACAGTTGCCCCTTTTTAACCCCTTCACCCAGGAGGTTTTTTTCTAGTCAAGGGGAGAAACTGCTCCAGAGAATGCAAGGAAATTGAGTAACAGTTAAGCCGAGTATCAGGAATTACACAAGCATAGTAGCGATGATGTGAACTCTGCCAGGGAATGTAGGGAGAGGTCTGACTTGATTTCAGTTTTGAAAAAGTTTAGGCATATTTCAAGCAACCGTGAGGAAGAGCCAGTGTGGAACACACACAAAGACTCATATCGTTGAATAATAAATAAAAACCACCAGTGACACTAATATAATTAGCTTGATGTTTCAGGAACACTTCTTGCATACAGATACACGAGTGAATACATTTTTAAATTTAGAGAAAAAATATCTTTCGTAGCTGCAAATTTGAATATAAGTGAAAATATAAACTGCCAATTTGACTTTATTCTATGATGTTATATCTTAATTTATGTCCTCATAGATAACCTTTCTTCCAATAAGTATATGATTTGGAAGCTGACAGTTATATATCTCTTTTTCTAATGTTTCATAGATTTTTTTTTCTGAAAAATTGAATTATTTTATGTTCATATTATAATTTAATGAAGAGAGTAATCTAGTTCCTCAGTATTTAGAGTGTGGTTTGTGGATTAGCACTATCAAGCTTGCTTAGGCACTTGCTGAAACAGCAGAAACTCGGGCCATTCTGACCCCAGACCCAATGACTCAGAATCTGTTTTAACAAGATTCCTGTGTCATCTTATGCACACTAAAGTTTAAGAAACACTTTTCTATTGATTAAAGTAGAATGACAATTAAGTTCATTGAACTCAGGGTTTTTGCTACTTTATCTTTGATAGAATGGATCTGTCCCTTTTCATAGGAAAATAGTAATTCAAAAATTAATGCTTAAACATTTATATGCAAATGAAAATTTACTCGAAGTGCTTATATCAGTGGGGATTAAATTTCTTTTTTATTTATTACCTGGCATTTAAATTCAGGTTTTCAGATATTTAGGATCTATCAGTTTCCCAATTAATAAAAATAAATGCTAGTTATATATTTCTGAATTTGTATCCTGGTATATACTTTCTTTATAATTTACTTTCCCTCTTCCTATGTGACTAAATTTCATTCCTGTATTGTGCCTGTGTTGAGTCTGGCTTCTTTTATCTCAAAAACACCAGTACATATATACCTCATGGAATTAAACCCACTGAAGAGCTTGCCATTTTATCAAAATAAATAAACCCATAATTTTGTATATAAATGCAAAAAGTTGTAAACCACTGTAAAAATCTTAAGCCCTGCAACTGACTGAATGAACCCCCTTGTGGCCAGGGGGACCCCAAAAAAACCTTAAAAACTGAATTCCTGGCCCTTGGCCATGATAAGAAGAGGTCAGACACACTCCCTTATATCCTCACCCTTTTGAAGTTTAGGCACAACTGACCAGCAATTTGGTTAAAATAGAGATAAGAAAACTAACAGAACAAACTCCTTGTGTCAATAAAATGCAAAATTATAAATATAAATAATTACCAAGACCTAAAGCCATGCAAGGCAATAGTTTAGTCACAAAATACAAACCATAAAATACTGTTAAATGGACTTTTAAATTAACCCAGTAAAACATGATTTACTTTTCAACGTGACTCTGGTATAGCATCATATGAAAGATAGCAGATCATGAAGGAAATCAAAATATTTTGCCTCAAAATATGTTTATTTAACATATTTTGAAATGGCCTTGCAAAGCTATCTTTTGTGGAGGAAATTTATATCTGTAAAGAATCACCATTAATGCATCCAGACATTCCCTTTTAGGCCTTTCTGGGATCAAGAGTAGATTAACTGAGAGTCTGACACCTTTAAGGTCTGAAAAGAGACACTTATATTCTCTCTGAGGGCTTCAACATTTGAAGCTTTATCTACATAACAAGAGCCTTGGTCCCCACAACCTTCTTTTTTTTAATATTTTTAAAATTTTTTATTTTATTTATTTATTTATTTTTGTCTGAGACAAGGTCTTGCTCTGTTGGCCAATCTGGAGTTCAGTGACATGATGATGGCTTACTGTCAACCTCCTGGGCTCAAGATATTCTTCCTCGTCAGCCTCCTGAGCAGCTGGGACTACAAGCACATGTCACCATGCTTTGCTATGTTTGTATTTTTTTGTATTTTTTGTAGAGATGGGGTCTCATCATGTTGCTCAGTCTGGTTTCTAATTCCTGGGCTCAAGGATCTTCCCATCTTGGCCTCTGAAAGTGCTGGGATTATAGATGTGAACCATTGCACCTGGCCAACCTCCTTTTATTTACTCAAGCATTTCTTTCTACTGACTTCATGTCTTTAGACAATAGCTTAAGTGTCTCAATCAACTTTTAACTAAGAAATCCCTAAAATCCACCTATGACTTGCAAACCCCAACTTTGAGATGTCCTGCCTTTTCAGGTCCAAAGAATGTATGCCTTCCATGTATTGGTTTATGTATTTGACAGGAACTCCAGTCTCTCCTAAATATATAAAACCAAACTGTAACCCAGCTGCCTCGGAACTACTTACTCAAGGCTTCTTGGTTTTGTATTTTTCTCTCTGCCACAATCACTAGTATTGGCTTAGAGTAAACTTTTTAAAAATATTTTATAGAGTTTGTTTTTTCCATTACCAAAATTATGGAAAATGAAGGCCTTTGTCTCATAGTAAATTGCCAGCAGTGATTTCTGTTATTTCCTTGGGTTTCCTCTATAATTTACGTGCAAATGAACTATACCTTAGTGCATGTTGTCCTCAGTATCTTTTGGTAGATTCTTGCCCATTGTGTCAGGCCTTGCACAAAATGCAGGATATATTTTTTGGTTCAGTAGGGCATCTTCCTTCTGGCCTTCCTTTTTCCGGGAAGATTCCATTCTCCTGAGAGGACCCCAGCTGTAGCCTTGATTGAGACATTCATTTTACAGCTGGGGCAAGCTTTCTCTAAAATACAGCTGGAATAGTCATTTCAAAGGCCCACATTGTTATGCAAATGTTTCTATTCTCCATGCCGGGCAGCAGAAATCCAGCCAAGTGCCCAGACACACAGGCTGTCAGAATGGAAGAGGAAATGCTTTGCTCAAGACTATCATCATATTTCTGTTCATCTTTTATATGAAAAAAAATCAGTAAAAGCACATAGAACAACCTAATCACTGGATGTTATAGCTAAATTATCTACTCGAAGGGATTATTCATGTTTCTTTGACTCAGACCATGATTATGCTCAAAGATACACAAGGAATTGCCTAAGGAAGATGGCGATGGAACAAAATAGAAGGAACTCAGTGGCTGGTTTGCCCAGTGAAGCCGTAACTGTTTTGAAGAATGGAAACTTCGGATATCATGACCTATTCTCTTTAAATGTCACAATTATATAATGCTTTTCAAGTACACATTTAATAACCACAAAGCATTATTAATAATTTTCCTTCTCACATAATTTTCCTGTGGAGAAAGTCTTAGATGACTGTCAGATATATCACATAATAGTGAGTATCTTGTGCTTTGTTATTAGGGATAGGTGTGGTGCTCAACTATCCTACTTGAACGTACATTGAACAAACACATACTACTTGAACAAACACTACTTGAAACAAACATTTCAGTTCAAGCAGGTTAATCTCTGGTGACATTTGTTGGGATGAAATTACCTCCCCAGATCCCCTCAACTGTAGCTATGAGATTGAAGACCATTCCTTTGATCTTCAAATCAGCCTGTCATGGACTCTTGGAAGCTTGTCTTCCATGGTGATATGCTGGCCTTTACCTCATCTTTCATCTTTTGGAATTAGGCTCAGTAGATGAAAGAAAGAAGCATAAGTCCTTTTTAAAATATTGTAAAACAGTCTACAAAAGTCCGATTTCACACTAAGCCTAGTATATTATAAACCTTATCTTTCTTATTTAAGAGGATTTGAATAAATTGAGCATACACGAATTATGTTTCTCTATTAGGGAAACACATTTATTATCAATTGTTATCTTCAAATGCCACTGACCAGTATATTTGTTACTTCTATAAGCAAGATGTATGTATCTTGTCTTATCTGTTATAATTTGAGCTGGTTGAGAAGAATTTTCTGTCTTATCTCCCTAATCAGCATAGAAATGGCAGGACTTTATTGCTTCTCAAATCACAGTTGTAAACTTCTGATAGCATTTTACTTTGCTTACTGATTGTTCCTATAGTGATTTTCTGAATAAAAGAATAATGTCCTTGATCAGACAACCCTGGTTTTCATTTTAGAAGGTTAGGTTAATGGTGTTGTACGCTACTTTTGAAGCCATTTCATTTCATAGACACAGCTTGACTTTCAACCACAAGACTTGACAGTGAAAAAAGTTTTTTTGTTATACTTGATTATTTCTACCTAGAGTGTCTGCCTGTTTTCTTCCTATCTGGGGAGTCTGACATCACAGTTTTGAATAGTTGGACAGTTTTCTGTTTTCAACTCTCACGTATTTTAATGATAGACCCAAATAGGGCCAGAACATCTTTTAACTTGTATATAATTTAAATAAGCAGTAAAATACAGAGGAAAATGTCAGGGCTGGGAGTCAGAAGGTCTTTAAAACCCTGGGATTGGCAGGGTCATTGATGGCATCTCCTCCAACTGCTCATTGTGTGGGGTATGTCTTCAGCATCATTCTCATCAATAAGTGATCTACATCTTTGACTTTTTAAAGTCATACTAAGAGATTTTTGAAAAATATACAAAAAGTCAAAAGAAAAAATAAAAGGAAGAACAGAAAGGAGGGAGAGAATAAATAAGGAAAGGACGGAAGAAAAGAATGAAAGAAATCGCCTGCTCTTATTTTTCATCACTTTGAAGTAGTCGTATTATCTCTAGCCCTTCTTGAAGCCTCATAGGAATTAGAAAACTCTATTTCTAAACAGCTTGTTTCGTATTTTGGGCTTTATTTCTTGTAAGGCCTACTTTGGCATTTTGTAGCTTTCACCATTTCAGCATGTCTAATTTTGAGCATTTCTGATATTTAAAGGAGACATTATACTTCTTCTGAGGATTTTTTTTCCCCCAAAAGAACTATGGCATCTTTTCTAAAAACTTTCTAGGGTATTCAAGTTTGAATATTTGTTGTTGTTCCACAGCTAAAAAACATTCGCTTTTAACAGAAAGATAAGTAAGAAAAGAAAGAAAAAGGGATGAGACATGTTGCTTATGTCTTAAGAAATAAAGACAGTGACAGCAAAAGAGAATTTTGTTTTAAAAAGGTTCAAAATGGTGACTTGGGGCTGACTTGGCATAATATGAAGCTGCCAGCATAACATGTAGGCATTACATTATTTTATCACACTTTGCAGATATTGTGTATTTTACAAAGGGAAGGTTTGTGAAAACCCTTTTTAAAGCAGGTGTATCAGTGCCAGTTTTCCAAAAGCATGTCCTCATTTCATTTCTGTATCATGTTTTGGTAATGATTACAATACTTCAACTTTTTCACTATTTTGGGGTAGCACAACCCACACCCATATAAGATGGTGAATTTAATTGATAGATGTGGTGTATGTTCTGACTGCTCCAGTGACCTGCCATTTCCCCAACTCTCTCTCCTCAGACCTCCCTGTTTCCTGAGACACAACAATATTGAAATTCAGGCAGCTAAAAAACCCTGCAATAGCCTCTAAGAATTCAAGTGAAAGCAAGAATTTCATGTTCATCACTTTAAATCAAAAGCTAGAAATAATTAAGCTTAGTGAGAAAGCCACACCAACAGCCCAGATAGGACAAATGCAAGGCCTACCGAAGAGCCAAGTTGTGCATACAACAGCACGGTTCTTAAAGGAAACTAAAAGTGCAACTCTGTGAACACACAAATTATAAGAAATCAAAACAGCCTTACCGCTGATTTTGAGAAAGCTTTGGTAGTCTGGATGGAAGATCAAACCAGCTGCACCATTTCCTTAAGCCAAAGCCTAATTCAAGAGCAACCTCATACCCTGTTCAATACTACGAAGGCTGAGAGAGCTGAGGAAGCTGCAGAAGAAAAGTTTGGAGCCAGCAGAGGTTGGTTGATGAGGTTTAAGGAAAGAGGTTGTCTTCATAACATAAAAGGGCAATGTGAAGCAGCAGCAAGGGCTGGTACAGAAGTTGCAGCAGGTTATCCAGGAGATCTGGCTAAGTTCATTGATGAAAGTGGCTATTCCAAACCACAGATTTTCAATGGAGATAAAACAAAGTCTGTCAGATGTTGTCTATTACTTCATAGCTAGAGAGTAGAAGTCAATATCTGGCTTCAAAGCTTCAAAGGACAGGCTGACACTCGTGTTAGGGGCCATTGAAGCTGATGACTTCAAGTTGAAGCCAATGCTCATTTCACATGTCCAAAATCCTAGGGCCTTAAGAACTATGCTCAGTAATAGAAACAACAAAGCCTGAATGACAGCACATCTGTTTACACATAGTTTACTAAATATTTTTGGTCTACTGTTGAGCCCTATTGCTTAGAAAACTTTTCAGAATATTACTGTTTCTTTTTGCTTGTTTGTTTGTAGAAAGTGATTTATTTAGAGAGAGAGAGAAAAACCAGAGAAGGAGAGAGAAAGAAACAGCTAACTCTCACACTGAGTGAGAGAATCCAGAATACAGGAGAGGAAAGCAGCTTCCACACTGAGTGGAAGAGAATACAGAGAGATGGAGTTTAGGAGCGGAAGACTGTGGAAGGGGACTCCACAGGGGAAATCCAGGAGAGAGAAAGATGGCTTCCATGAAGGGAGTGTTCGTGGAAGGGGCCCCAAACATGGAGTCCCTACTGTTTCTTAACAATGTACCTAGTCACACAAGATCTTTGATGGAGATATACAAAAAAGATTTATCTTGTTTTTATGCTTGATCACATAACATCCATTCTGCAGATTAGGCAGTAGTTTGGACTTTGACATATTATTTAAGGCACATATTTTGTTAAAGCCATAGCTGACACAGATTCTTCTGAGGCATCTGGGAAAAGTACATTGGCAATTTTTCATAAAGAATTCATCGTTCCAGATGCCAATAAGAACATTTGTGATTCATAGGAGGAGGTAAAAATAGTAAAATTTACAGAGGTAAATCGTAGATAACTTGGAGAGTTTCCAGATTTCAGTGGAGAAAGTAACTGCAGATGTGATGCAAATAGCAAAAGGACTACAATTAGAAGTGGAGCCTGAAGATGTGACTGGCTTGCTCCAATCTCATAAACTTGCATGGATGAGCCGTTGCTTCTTATGGATGAACAACAAAAGTGGTTTCTTGAGGTTGAATCTACTCCTGGTGAAGATGCTGTGAACATTGTTGAAATGCCAACAGAGGAACCATTCAGAGAACATTATGTTGACTTAATTAATAAAGTAGTGGCAGAGTTTGAGAGTATTGACTCCAATTTTGAAAGAATTTCTGTTGTGGTTTGTAAAATGCTATTAAACACCGTCGCATGTTACAGAGAAATCTTTTGTGAAAGGAAGGATCAGTCTATGTGGCATACTTCATTGCTGACTTTGCCACAGCCAACCCAACCATCCACAACCATTATTCTCATCAGTCAGTAGCCATCAACATTGAAGCAAGAACCTCGATAGACTATAGTATGGTATAAACATAACTTTTATACGTGCTGGGAAAAAACAACAAAAAAGTGTGAATTACTTTATTGTAATACTCACCTTATTGCACTGGCTTGAAACTGAACCTACAATATCTCTGAGGCATACTTGTATATGCATATATACATACAATTCTACTTGTAGAGCATCAAGATGAATTTTCCACCAAAGAGACTAGGCTGGTCTCTCTACAAAAGATAAAAATCATTAGCCTGGCATGATGGTGTGTACCTGTAGTCTTAGGTATTGGAGAGGCTGAGGTAGGAGAATCACCAGAGCCTGGGAAGTGGAGGGTGCAGTGAGCTGACATTGCACCACTGCATTCCAGCCTGGGTGACAGAGCAAGACCATGTCTCAAAAAAAAAAAATGAAAAATCAAATAAGTGAGAAGGAGGGTTTGCCAATTTTATATGCCAGCCATTTAAAGACCAGAAGCTCAAGTTTCTTCAACTAAGCATACTGCATCTGTCAACTCAGCTCAACCCAAAGTAATAATAATCTCAGTAACAATGACATTAGTAAACATTCACCAGGTGGTCAATGCCATGATAAAGTATTTTGCATATACTACCTCATTTCAACTTCAACTTCATAAAATTAACATGAAGTTGTACAAAATATAAACGTAGAGTTACAGGTGTTCAGTACCCTTCTTATAGCCACTAAGCTAGTAAATGGGAACCTAAGGTTACAAATGCAAAGAATATCTGCACTGTAAATATCATATGTAAACATCCCTCTAGGGCTGCTATGCTTAATTGGGCATCTCTTTCAAGGATTTTTCCTGATTCAAAGAATAAATACTGTAGAGGAATCAACAATCATGCCGTTTTTGGTATCTGCTTCTTGCTAAAATGCACTCTAAACATGCCAATAAAAGTTTCATATGAATTCCCCATTGTTCTGCTTGAATCCACATATTACTTTATAATACTTTCATAATGACCCATGTGTTCAATGGGACTTTCATGTTCATTTTAATATTGTGTGAACCATAAGAGTACCACACAGTAATTCGACTTTTATTAACAGCATCAACTCAAGGAAAAATTATATTGTCATGGTTCATACTACTAAGAACCATTTATATTCATTCCATCTCCCTGATTTCCTCTAAATCCTATTTCTACACAATCCTCTGATCTTTTCTTGTTTGAAATATGTTATTCCAGATAAAGCATGCATATCTTTAAAATTATAATCGTATGATTATATAGAAATTTAAATACCATAATTTGTTGAAAACCAGAGTTAGAAAAGAAGACAAGGAATCCAGGGTCCTTGAAACTTAACCATGCCATCAAAAGTGAAAGAAGGCTGGCATAATTATAGAGACTTTACATTGCATCATGTAAATATTACTAGAATAATACACAGAAGGCAGGCTCTACCAACCATTGAGTGTTGTCTTCTGTAATTCACTCTTCTCATCTGTAAAACTAGTAACTTTAATTAAATGAAATTATTTATTAAAACTATCAGGTTATTAGAATCAGGGAGGTTTGTTAACAATTGTTTACTGATAACACTTTTTAGAGTAGCCGAAATAATGTTGTGTCTTGGGTTTGTATGTATGTGTGAAGAAATCTACATATAAGTAAAATCATGCAGTATTTTTCTTTCAGTATTAGGCTTATTCCATTTAGCATAATGTCCTATTATGTAGGTAGGTTTGGAGGTAGATAAGTGTTCATTTATTTTACAATTGCTCCAGGAGATTCTGATAGGGCTATTCTTTCAGAGTAAATTATATGAGATTGGCCCCAGATTCAGGATTCTTTACCTATCAAAATTATTTCCTTTTTATAGTGATTATAAGATGATTCCAGGATCCAATTATGTGTATGGCAGCAATAACTTAATAGTCAACTAAACAGAACATAAGGATGATCTGACAACGAGGCAGAGGTCGTGGCTCTCCTGGTGGTGTGCACTGCACAATGTTCAGCACCCTTTCCTTTCTTCAGGTATGTTTCTTGCTCTGCACCAGAAAATTATTGTTTCTATCTCTCAAATTCAAGTTTCTTCCCATGAAGTGTGCTTTACCTTGGTGCTTTACCAAGAAGTGCATTTTGAGTAAAAGAAAACTATCACATTGTTACAGAATTTGGCTGAGAGAGTTCCTAGGAAGTAAAGTGATAGCCCAGTTGACAGAGAATGGCATCAGCCCTATTAGGACTGACATTGACCATGGGCACCCCGTTACGGCTCTATTTGGTTAATTGCCTAGGGCAATCTCTTCGTTCTGCTCTTGTTACTGAACTGACAGAAGGTGAAGTTTAAATATTTAACAGTACTAATTGTTAGCTTCATTGGCTTTCTCATTTTTGCATATTGTATGAGAAAGTCACTAGAGGGAGAATATGCACCAGAGAGAAAAATATATCTATAATCTAACAAATATTTATTTATGCCCATTGCATGCCACTATCCTAGACACTGGATATAATGTAGTGAATAGGAAAGTAAGTTTTGTCTCCCCATCAATCTTATACTTAAATCAGAAATAATCATGACAACAATAATTATAATAAATGTAAACACGATTGGGTATGTGTGCTACATGTTTTGGCTACTGTAGACTTATAACATTCTGAAGGGAGATATTCTTTTTTCTCAAAGTTTTATTTTACATATTTAATTTGTACAGACTTATATTTTGATATGCGTATACTTAGCTAAATGGTTACTACCGTCAAGCAAATTAACCTAGCCATCACCTCACAAAATTACCTTTGTATGTGTGTATATGTGCATGTGTGGTGGACAGGGGCATCAGAACATCTAAACTCGACTGTCTTAGCACATTTCTAGTATGTAATACAAGATGATTAACTATAGTCCTATGTCATACATTAGATCTCTAAACTTATTGAACCTAAGAAACTGCAACTTTGCATCTGTTGGCCTGTATTTTCCTATTTTCATCTCTCTCTGTATTCCTCATAATCTCTCCTCTACTAATTCTTCCCATGTATTTGACTTTAAAAAAAAATCTACATATAAGTAAAATAATGCAGCATTCTTTCAGTATTTGGCTTATTTCATTTAGCATAATATCTTTAGGTACAATATATTTCATAACTTCTTGTCCATTTATTTATCAACACTTAGATTGTTTTCATACCTGAAGTATTGTGAATAATACTGCAATGAATATATGAGTGCACAGGTCTCTATATGGGGTTGACCTCATTTCATTTGGATATGTACCCAGAAGAGAGATAGACGGGTCATATATTAGTTCTATTTTTGTTTTCTTTGAGCAACCTTCCTATTGTGTTGCAAAATGGTTGTACCAGCTTACATTCTTATCAACAGTGTACAAGCATTCTCTTTTCTATACACCCTTGCTAATTGTTGTTGTCTCTTATTTTTTTGATATTAGTCATACTAAGAGATGGGAAGTGATATCTTTTTGGAGTTTTGATTTGTAATTCCCTGATGATAGGTAATGTTGAACACCTTTTAATATGTCTATTGGTCATGTTTTATGATTTATTTTTGGAAAAATGTCTATTCAGGTTCTTCAATATTTGAATTGGGTTACTTGATTTTTTCTTATTGAGTTGTATGAGTTTCTTAAATATTTTAGGTACTAACTCCTTATCAAAGATAGAGTTGGTAAGTATTTTCTCCCTAATCCATAGGCTGCCCTTGTGTTCGCTATTATTTCCTTTGCTGTGCAGAAACTTCTTAGTTTGATGTGGTCTCTTGTTTATTTTTGCTCTTGTTGCCTGAGCTTTTTTGCATGATATAAAAAACAACAACAACAACAACAACAAAAAACATCGCTAAGGTCAATGTCAAGGAGATTTTTTCCCATGTTCTCTTCTAGGAGTTTTATGATTTCAGTTTCTATGCTTAGGTATTTTATCCATTTTGAGTTAATTTTGGTGTATGGTGTAAGATAAGGGTACAATTTCATTATTTTGCCTTTGGATAGCCACTTTCCCAACAGCATTGATTGAAGTGACTATCTTTTCCCCATTGAGGATCTTCTTGGTGTCCTTGGGGAAAATCAATTGACCATACATGTTTAGGTTAATTTTATGGGCTGTCTACTCTATTCCATTATTCTATGTGTTTGTTTTTATGCCAGATTGATACTATTTTTATCTTGATTTTACAGTGTGACTCTTGAGACAAGGAGTCACTTAACCAAGGACAAAACTAGATGGCATACTCAGGTCTGTGTTTCTAATCAAGTTCTTATTTTTTTTACTTTTATTTTTTAGAGACAGGATCTCACTATCTCACCTAGGCTGGAATATAGAGTGTGAACTTCTGGGCTCAAGCAATCCTTCCACCTCAGCTTCCCAAGTAGCTAGAATTGCAGGTATATACAACTGCACTTGGCTGATTTTAAAACAATTTTTTTTAGAGATGGGGGTCTCACTATCTTGCCCAGGCTGGTCTTGAACTTCTGTTCTCAAACAATACTCAAGGGATACTTTTGCTTTAGTCTCCTGAGTTATTGAGATTATAGGCAAGAGCCACTATGGCAGACTTTAATCAGGATCCAGTCTGTTTTCAATTATAACCTGGATTTCAAAGACTTCATCACTCCCCAGCTGCATGACCTCAAATAAGTTACTTAAGTTGTCCAAATATCAAGTTCTTCATTTGTAAAATAGGATTAAAATTCCTACCTTGCAGTATTGCAGTAAAGTCATAAGAATTAAATTGAATAACAAAAAAAAAGTTCCTAGCTCAAAATCTGGCTAGCAATCCACACATGCCTGTTCTTTTTCTGAAGCTCACCCACTTCCTACTTTTTCTGGCTTTCTCTGTAAGACCAGCAAATGGTAAATTTCTGAAGCACACAGTTATCAGATCTGAAATAAGTAGATCGTGGGGCTTATACATGATTTAGCCACTGATCACTTTCTTTCATGTAGAAGATCATTCAGTAAGGGAGCTGACCACAGACAGAGAGTAGAAGCCACAGCATATCAAGAGTTTAGATAAGAGCTGTCCCAAATCAGTGTGCCTTTAGAGGCAAGGCTTATTGAACACTAAATATTCCATCAAATCTAAATATACCAACAATAGGAAAGAAGAAACTTCTGTCAACCACATAAACTCTGATTTCCAGCATTGTTTCTGATATAGGAGTTAACAAGAAATCACTTAGGCAGGTAGGAAGGGTGTGGGAGTCCTCACTAAGGCTTTTCTTTTTAGTGAAAAGCAGCCCTAAATCATTTTCCAACAAAGAGCAGCCTGTAAAGTCAAGCTGCAGATGTAGAGAAGCAAGCTGGGAACTTGCATGGGTGAATACCGGCAGGAACTAGGGACTAGACAGGTTCAAGATGGTGGCTCCATCTTACCTTCTCTGTCAGCCATGTGTACTATAAGGAATAGATAAGATGGAGCAGATCAACTGGAAAGGCCATTTGCATAATAAAATTAGAATGGGGTGACCACCCTTCCTTGCACACTATGTAAACGCCATACAATCTGTGAGCCCTATGTAAATCAGACACCGCCTCCTCAAACTGGACTATAAAATCTGGCACATTTGCTGCCAGCTGGCCCTTCCAGCTTGGAGATCCCTCTCTCTATAAAGAGAGCTGTTTCTCTTTCTCTTCTGTTCTGCCTACTAAACTTCCACTCCTAAACTCCTTGTGTGTGTCTGTGTCCTAAATTTTTCTGACTTGCTACAAGGAACTCTAGCATATATACCCTAGACAACATAGCCACTTCATTTCCACAGGAAAATAAGATGAATTCTCTCTTGTCAGGTTGAGAATTCCTTTTAATTTGGCAATAATAAGATCCTTAGTTGTGCTATCTAGACATATACAAAAGAAAATCTCTTTTCTTTAGGCCTTGTTTGATTCAGTAGTTCTCAGGTGTTAAAACCACCTTTGCAAAAATTTTAACAGTGAGAACATTATGATAGTGAAAGAGATCTTATTTAACCAACCCCCATCTAGCCTTTAACCTCCAAACTGTCCTTAATCATTCCTGTGCTTGAAACTGCTTTTGCAAAATTATAACTAAGGAAATTATGACATTGAAAGAGATCAGACTTAACCAAATCCATCTTGCTTCTAACCTCTAAACTGTCCTTGGCCATTCCTGGGCATAGGCTGAACTAGCCTTGGGAAGGAATTTAGTTTATAGTTTAAATAATAGCCCCTTTCCCAAAAGCTAAACTGTTCTTGTAAAATGAATGAAAGGCCACCAGCTACCAACTTAGGAAGAAAGCAGCTGGAATTCTAAATATTAACAGCCACTACTCCAGATATAATAAGATTTGCAACTCCCCCAATTACTCTTGAGGATAGCATCAGGAGTAACTATGGAGAACCTAAGATTGGCCTTTTGAGCTGTCTTTTCGGGTTTTTGCATTTCTGACAATTGTATGGTCCCACCTGGACCTGCCGATCGGGTCTGTGGCCTGACACCCAGGAACCAACTCAGCATGAGAGGACAGCTTCCAATCTCTATGATTTCATCCGTGAGCCAACCAATTAGAACTCCTGACTAACTGGCCCCCTGCCCACCACCTTAAAAATTCTGATACCATAGTTTTCGGGAGACTGATTTGAGTAATGATAAAATTCCAGTCTCCCGCTCAGCTGATTCTGTGTAAGTTACTCTTTCTCTAATGTAATTCCCCAGTCTTGATAAATAGGCTTTGTCTAGGCAGTGGGCATGGTAAACCCATTGGGTGGTTACAGGCTTAGGCCAAACTAACTGTGGGAGACCATTACTTTCTAGTTTAAATGATAATAGCCCTTCCCCAAAACTAAACCGCCTTGTAAATCTAATGCAGGACCACCAGGTTAGAAGGATGAGGAGCCTAGATTCTGCTAAGGTGTGGACATGAGTTATTACCAGCCATTATTCTGGAGTTCACAGGATTTGCAAGTCCCTAATTACTCCTGCAAATATCGTCACTACTGTAGAACCTAATATTGGCCTTTTGAGATTTCTTTTCAGGTTTTTGAATTTCTGATGACAAACAGCTCCAACGAGACTGGCCAACTTGTACTAATGGCTCAATGCAGAAGAGGACTCCCTGACTCACCAAACTATCCCTAAAAGAATCCTGGCTTCCAAAGTTATGTGGAAATTGATTTACATAATAACTCCATCATCTTCCATATGACGTGGTTGGCCTTCTGTCAATTAAACCCTTTCTTTATTGAAATGTCATCGTCTCAGTAAATTGGTTTTGTCTGTGCAGTGGGAAGGATAAACCATCAGGTGGTTACAGTATTCATCTCAATTTTTCTTGGCTTCTTTTCTTTGTCTTTTTTCTTTCTTTCTTTTTTTTTAAGTGTAGGGTCAGAAGGATGTGATACTTTTTCTCATTTATCAGAAGCATCATGTCTGATACTCTTATAACAAAAGAGAGGTTTCCAAGAGAAGAGCATATCAAATCTATTTAATGGAAGTTTTACAGCAAGGCGTAGTGGTTCATGGGTGCAGTCTCAACATTTTGAGAAGCTGAGGTGGGAGGATGACTTGAGCTCAGGAGTGTGGCACCAGACTGGACAACAAAGTGAGACCCCATTTCTATATAAATAAATAAATAAACCAACAAAATATCTATAGAGTGTTAAATGACTCAGGAGCCTTCTGAAATGAAGACTCAAAGGCCCAGGGAAACTACCCATGTTTATGCTTAGATTCAATGAACAGTGGACACCCATGAAGTAATGTGATTGGGCCAATAGGGTATGATATAATGGTAATAGACAGGGGGAAATCCAACACAGGCCTGTCTGTTCAGATTCTTCTTGGCTTCTCTGTGTAGCATTTCCTCCTTTAAGGTATGGGGCAGGACACCTCTAGAACGAAGGTCTTTAAGGAAGAAGGGAGAGAGTGACCTTTCTAGGTTTTATGGTTGACACTGGGGGAGAGGAGTTCTAGTTTCTAAGATTCATCTTGAGGAAGAAGAGTTCTAGTTTCTATGTCTTGCAGACAAGCTAAGTCAGAGAATTTCTTCATTACTAGGATCTATGGCCCACTTCATGAGAAAGAGTAGATGAAGACAGAAGTAGGAGAAGGAGAAACTTTGCCTCTGGAGCTACTTCTGAGGCCTTTTAATCTCCTTTATTTCAAGGTACTCTACCTAGCAAAATGCCAAGCTTTGGGGTATCAGTTTCTGAGGCCCCAAAGAAGCAAGTTCCCACATAATACTCTTAACGGTTTGTGTGGAAACATTTTTTAAGAAATACAGCAATAAACATTTAGGAGAAAATACACTATTTTTATTTATTCATAAATAAGACTAAGAGTGTTTGAAATGCAGTCTTGACTCCCAAGGTAACACTTAAAGTCCTCCTTACTCACCTATAATTTGGAGTACAGGGAGGAATCTGATAGTGAGTTTAGAAAAAGTGAGAAAAGCTTAAATTTAAGACTCAGGAAAGAAATCTGAGAAAGAAAAGGTTGAGGGTGGATGGTTAGCTGGGGTTAGTAAATTAACACTTATTTAGCACTAAGCATTTTTTTTTCTCGTTTAATTTTCACACCAAAGCAAAACTGATAAGCATCATTAGACTCCATTTTAAATTTAAGCAAACTGAAGTTCAAAGAGGTTAAGAAACTGGCTCCAAGTGACACAGCTGGTGAGCACGTAGCAAGTAAAAATTTGAGGGAATCTTAGTAAATGTATAATTTTGCATAGGGACTGGTACTCTTTCTGTATTCTCTAGCCTTGGCTTACTACATTGTAATCTCAAACTCTTTAAATATTAATTCACTTAGAAAGCCAAATATAAATGTCTTTTACTCAGTAGGCAATCAATAACCATGAGTTATAGTAATGTTTCTGAATGTGGTTGAATAAAATCCTACTTCGTCGTTCATTTTTAACCTTAGAGAGATTCAGTACTTCTGATTTAACAATTTATATACTTGAGCACAAAAGACTTTGTGTGGAGCAGGAAGAGGGAGGTAAGTTGGAAAGATGGGAGGGAGAGAAAAAGGGAAAAAAGAAAGATTGAAAATCAGAAAATTTTAGTCTAGTATTTTCTAGGCCTAGGCAGATAATTGTAAGATTTAAAGTCAAATTCAAAATTATCCTACTATTTTTCTGAAATGATAAAATAGAAACGGAGCAGGGTTTGTGATGATGTGATGATGTCTGTATTTATTTGAATACTTGCACTGTGACGATAACAGCCCCCCGACCCAAAAATAAGTAAGATGCTGACTTGTTACAAAACAAGATTTTTTTGTAAATTATATTTTTAAATATAACGTACTTTCTACAATTTGACATTAGACTGTTATCATGTGTTGCATAGTGGCATTTATAATGCTATTTATTCTTTTCTTTTTCCTTCCTTCCTGTCTTTCACTCTTCCTTTATTTTATCTTCCTTTGTAAATATTTTCTTCTTTCTTTCTGAAAATCCCCATTCAGGTCAGTTTCCCTTTTACCCATTTATGTTTCAAATTTTTATTTGCTCAAAAAATAAAAAAAAATTTTGCACCAGTGCCAGACCAACTGATGTATTTGAATAACCTGTCCAATCTCAGTGACCTACTGATAGCATGAATTTATGCATGTCAGTTAACTACTTGAAATTAAATTAAAGAAATATATAACTCTCATGAGTAGAGACTGTAGTCATATGGGAGACTGGAGATTCAAATACAGAATTAGTTTTAAAGATATCCTATTAATTTAGACAATTTTCAAGGACAAAAATATAAAATATATAATGACATTAAATAGACACACCAACTTTACAATAAATTGTAACTGTAAAGATATTTAAATGTAAAGGCTTTTCACCTCAAGATTTGAAAAGGTTAAAATTAAACCGAGAGTTGTTGGGAGACATCTATTACTTTTAATCATAAATCTTACCAGGTCTTTTATAAACGCTATTACTTATTGAATATTTAGTGCTAGGCATGTACTGAGATATTAAAGAGTTATGACATTTAATTCTCACAAAAATATAAAGTATAAAAAATACTATATCAAGTTCTACTAGGTGGCAGATCTGGGATTTGTAGCAAAATGTGACTAATGTCAAGATCAATGATTTTTACTATAATGTTAAAAAGAAAATAACACAAAAGGTGACTACTAAATAGCTAGGATCTCTCTCAGGGCCTTGGAAGGTCTCATGTTAAGTAAGGATTCTAAGGCATAATTTCATGGTTAACCTCATTTTGTTCCTAAAATGGTAAATAGAGTGATGATGCATTGTGAACTAAATCTAACTCTTGATTGGGATTAAACTCCAAGCTCCAACTTAAGAGAAACATTTAATCCTGCGGGGGAGGTTAGGAGACATGCTGCTATTGACTTTTATGGTGCCAATAGCTGTCATAGAGTTGGGGTCGTCAGGATTGAGTAGAGTATAATTTATAATGCAAAACACAGTAAAAACAATCAGAAGCAGACCAGCTCTCACCAGCCCGCTCTGTGTGACATGAGAACATGTGGAGGAATGAAGTGTTCATAATTATGAATAGCGGCTATATTACCATAACTACATTATTCATGGCTTCAAATGAAAATGCTGCCTTGAAATTTCATGTCACTGAATTTTTTATTTTTAACAATAATAAATTCTCTCACTCATTGTTTAACAGCTCAACAAAGCTTCAGAATACCGGAGGGAGTCGAGTTCCTCAAGTTAGGTTTCTAAATGTGACTCTGGTTTGGCCATAAACAACAGGTATAATGAAAAGAGCCTTTGGAGAGGGAATCCAGGCAGAGCAGAGCGGGAGGGACTATCAGGCAATTAGTATCTGCAGATCGCTGAAGAGTGAGGAAATGGGCCACTGATTGCTGTTCTCAAGTGCTCTCTCACCCTTGGGTGTCAGGGCAACAACAGGTCAGCAGAAATTCTGTCTGTCAACAAGATTTTACCTCATTGTCTAGACGGTAGCTTCAACTTCTTGCCTTTAGAAGAACGTAGGGAAGGCCTTTATTTTTCAACAAGAACAAAAAGACACACATACACACGCATACATGCACACATTCACACACACCCCTCAAATAAAGAGAAAAAAAAAAAACAGGAAAGAAATATCACTAACCCTTCCGCAGTTTAATATGTAGAAAGTTATTTACATGCATTATTTCACTTTATTTTAAACATGGCCATGGAACATATGAGGCAGGCAGTTTTATGCCCATCATAAATGAAGCATTCAGAGTTTGCAGAGTTCCCCCAGGCCAATAATATAAGTGACAGAGCTAATATTCAGTCCCAAGCAATAAGGCAGGAGCTCTTGACTTAGTCTTCATAAGATCTTCTGAAAAGTCAAGAGTATTACTAATAAATTCTCTGGTAGAGGTGAATCTTTCTTGTGCTAGCTGTGCAACTAGAAGTTACTTTATCTGTGTAAATCTTATCTACCAAACAACTAGACATAAGCTAACATTAACCTTGTAGTAGTGTTGGTAGGATTAAATAAAACAATCATAGTAAAACACTTCCTTTAGGATGCAGTGCAGAGAAAATGCTCAATAAGTCATTTTTTACGATCCCAAAGATGATGAAAGATGATATAGATAGGTAGATGCATATGCAGATATACATACACAGACATGTGTATACATGTTTACGCACAGACATATGTGCATGTGTATTGATTTATATATGTTTTATTTTGAAAAAATCTCAACCACATTCAAGAATGGAAAGAATAGTATAATGAAACCCCATTCACTGCTTTCCAACTTCAACAGCTTCTCAACTCTTTGCCAATTACGTTTATTTACACGACCAACTCCTCTCACCAACGAATTATTTTGAAGACAATTCCAGATATCATACACTTTCCTTCTTAAATATTTTAGTATTTCTGAAAGATTAGTCCTTCTTCTTCTTCTTCCTCCCACTCCTCCTCCTCCCCTTCCCCCTCCCCCTCCCCTTCCTCCTCCCCCTCCACTTCCTCCCCCTCCTCCTCCTGCCCCTCCTCCCCCTCCACCCCTTCCTCCTTCTCTCCCCTTTCTTCATCTCCTCCTCCAGCTCCCCATTCTCCTCCTCCTCCTCTCCTTCCTCCTCCTCCTCTCCCTTCTCCTCCTTCTCCTTCTTCCCCTTCTTCTCCTTCTTCTCCTTATTCTTCTTCCTCGAGATGGAGTCTCCCTCTATAGCCCAGCCTGGGGTAGAGTGGCATAATCACAGCTCTCTGCAGCCTTAACCTCCTGGGCTGAGATGATTCTCCCACCTTAGCCTCCCGAGTAGCTAGGGCAACAGGCTTGCACCACCACACCTGGCTAATTTTTGTATTTTTTTTTGAGATGTGGTTTTACCATGCTGCCCAGGCTGATATCAACCTCCTGACCTCAAACGATCTTCTTGTCTTGGCCTCCCAAAGTGCTGGGATCACAGGCATCAGCCACTGTGTGTGGCCAATGATGATGGTGGTGACAGCCAGTCTTCAGCAGCTGCTACAAAGATGCCAGCTGAAGTAGGGGAGGGCTGAGGGCTCTGCAGAGCCAGCAGGGTTGAGAACGGGCAGGAGCCTCGCTCCTTACCAAGTAGGTAGGGCAGAAGCCCCATGGTCCCTGGCACAGCTGCAGTCACCCAGCCATGGCTCCATACCTGGGTATCCCTGCACTTGCAGGGGCCTGGGAAGCCACTCCACCCCTGTAGGCTCAGAAGTACCTGCTGCTGCTCTCTGGCCTGTCCTTGCTCCCAGCACCAGCTCTGATTGAGCAGAGTTGTAGTGAGCTTGGGTGCCATCGCAACCTGGCCAAGTGTGTGTGCTCTGGGCAGAGCTGACATACCAGCCCCCTGCTCCCTCAGCTCTTTCGGATGTTGGGTGCCAACAAACACGGGAGGGAAGCTGAGGAGGTTCTAAGGGTGGCTCAGCACAGGCCTGCAGGCATCTCTCCTCATGAACAGCCTGGATGCCATGGACAGCATGTTGATGGCAGCAGGGGGCAGACAGGATCCTGGGTGGGAAGGGGTGGGTCCTAGGTAAAGCCCCACACCTTCAACTCAGGAAGGGCTTGAAGCCTGGGGACTGGACTGTCAGTTCCTGGTGGAGTCCGCCACCCTGAATGAGAATTTACAGTGCTTTTTCTAGACCCACCCATGTCTGCCCATGGAATAATCAGCAGATACTTCCTTCCTTCTGAGCCCATAAAAACCATGGACCAAGCTAGACTAACACAGATGTCAGGTCTACAGGCCTGCAGAAAGGAGCTACCCACTGTGAATCTCCTCTCTGCTGAGAGCTGGACACTAATTAGGACGACCTGCCTATGGAAAGAGCTACCCACTTTTGGTTTCCCAAGAACTGTTCTGTAACTCAATGAAGCTCTCCACCTTGCTCATCCTCTAGTTGTTCATATACCTCATTTTTCCTGGATGTGGGACAAGAACTTGGGACCCACTCAATGGCAGGACAGAAAAAGCAGTAACACAACCAGGGCTGAAATGCCACCGCCTCCACCCCCATACCACTTACCATGTTGTGAATGATGAGGAGAGAAGAGTGGCAGCCCTTTGGGAAACCCAGACCTAGGAGCTTCCCAAGTCAGGGCCGTGACACCTGCTTTGGGGCTCTGCGGTTCCTGGCTTCTCCAGGTTTCCAGGTGCCACTGCATTCCCCTTGTCCAGATATGGGTGCCTGCAACAGAAGCTGCTTGTGGTACATCTGATCCAGTCACAGTCTTTTATGGAGCTGGTGCCTGTGCTGGCTCCTGGAGCTGTCTGCCCTGCAGCAGCAGCTGGAATGGCTGGCTATGTGCAGTGACTAGACCCCATGCTCACTGTGCTCCACCCCGACTTGCCCTTCGCAAGCATGGGATCTAGGCCAGTAGTGCCAGCCAAGTGCAGCCTGCCAGGCTGAGAGGGTGAAATGAGCTGAGTGTGCAGAATGAGCGGAGCAGACCTGAGTGAAACCTTGGGCAAAGGCATCACTGGCCACAGAGGTTTCCAGCTGGAAAAGGGACAGCCAAAGGATCCTGTGGCAATGAGTCTTTTTAAAAGCATAACTACAGTACCATTGTCATACATAAAGCAGAAAGTGTTTTCTTAATGTCATCCAACATCTAGTCAGTGTCATGTTTTCTATTTATCTTGCACAGAGGTATGTGTGTGTGTTCTCTTTCTCTGTTGTTTGAATTAAGTTCCAAATAAAGGGCATGATTTACTTTTTTAGCCTGTGGTTTCTTAAGTCTGTTAAGTATCATTTTTTCTAAGCTCCCCCAACCCTACTACCACATATGCAAATTTGGTTTTAGCTTTGAAATTTTTGCCAATTTTCTTTCTGTGTTGTTAACAAATGTGGGAATTAAAGCCAGAAGAATGATGAAAGATATAGGTAGGTAGGTAGGTAAACAGATAAAACTACATTATAAATATAATACTGCTATGTATTTCCATTAGAAGGCACATAATGTATGCTTGTTTCCATTTTTTGTGATACTGACAACCATTAATCTTTTATCTTTATTTTTTGAGACAGGTTCTCAATCCAATGCCCAGGCTGAAGTGCAGTGGTGCAATCATAGCTCACTGCAGCCTAGAACTGCTGAGCTCAAGCCATCCTCCTGCCTCAGGCTCCTGAGTAGTTGGCACTAGAGGCATGAGCCACCATGGCTGACTAATTTTCTTTACTTTTTGTAAAGACAAGGTCTTACTATGTTGCTGAGTCTGCTTATTATCATTTTCTAGGTTTGTTATTATGTAACTTATGAACAACAGTAATGTTTAGCCTGGAGAAGTCTTGGAAAGATACAGTCTTGAAAAGACAACCTGATATAACCTTGGGATGATGAAAAACAGAAGTTGGACCACCCATAAACCACAGAATAACAATCCCCATTGTTTTAGACCTAGAACAATTTCCACCCAGCTAATAACTACTGTTTCACATATATTAAGTTACATGGGCAGTTATGAACCAAGAAGTTATATTTCTTACAGCTGAATGATTTCAGTTTCAATATTGGGCAAAATTGTTATCATTATAAAATTGGGGCTTTCACGTATTATAAAATCACATAGAAATTTCTTATGTTCATTCTTAAAATTTCTTTTTGAAGTTATAACATTTATCTTTCTTATCCGTAATGTTGAAACTTACTTATTCTGGTTATGTATGAGAAGCATGAGTACCGTAGAACAATTAAAATGATGATAGACTAATAATAATAGTTTCCAAATCTCATCCACCCAGAGATAGTTGTAGTTATTCCATTTCCTTTCTGACATTTCCCATGCAAATAAATATAGAGCTAAATCTTAATCTAAGCAATAGCAGGTTTTTCTATAAGAGTTAAAAAGATAGATTTATAGACACTATTTCTTTGACCTTCTAACAAAAAGATCCCCAGTCTCTCCCTGAAGTGGTAGACTTAAAAATTCATCCTGGGCCAAGTCTTGTGGGTTCCACTTACTCACACTGATTTATGCCAGGCAGATGCCCCCTTAGAGAAAATATGTAAAGAAAATCTTCATTTGACATATTAAAGTCCAGCCTCTCTTTGTTGAAATCTGGAAAGAGAGAACAATTTGCATAAGAAGTGTAGGTTTTTGTTTTTGTTTTCTGATTTTTTTTTTTTTTTTTTTTTTTTTTACTTTTTTGGAGTGAGAGCTGAGAGGGATTGTAGACAGCAAATTTCTATCCCTCGTTCAAGTAAGAACATAGGTCAAGAGGGATTAGTTCAGTCTCAAGATAGTAGTTAAAGGCCAAAACGCTCCCAAAATGGTCAATATAAGTGCAGAGAACAGGAATGGCTTTGTGGGCACGTGACTTGTGCAGTCACACAGGGTTCTGGTCTCGTACTTGCTTTCATGTGTTGCTGTTGTCCTCTTGAAATTGTTAATAATTTCTAAACAAGAGGTTCTGCCATTTTATTTTGCACTGGGTCTTGCAAATTATTTAGCTGGCTCTGGGAGATAAAGGTGAGATTAGTGAGATGGTGTTAACAACAAGAAAGAGAGCTATGAAGGGCTGCGTTAGTCTGAGTGTAGAAGTAGGAGACAGGGAAAGCATGCTTTCCGCTGAAAACTTATCCCCTTAGTGGTGATTGTGTGAGTGTATCTACTCCTGTGCTTTTCTTGGGGGGAGATGGGGTGATGGTGGTATGTGTGTTCATGATAAAAAGATTGGTCTCTCATAAAAGTCATATATAAAGGCGTACCTTCAAAGACATGATACTACCTTGACTGAGAGTAGCACACTGAGTCATTATCTTTTTCTGAAAACTATAAACTGACGGAGAGAATCTGCCTTTGTTTTGGAACCTGGGGTGCCTGGGCCAGTCACTCTACTCCACACTAGTGGTAGACAGTTTCTGCTTTTTTCCAGGTTTTCTCTGATTTTTCTATCGATTTCAACCCATAGAAACTGCTCCAAAGTGTAGGGCCTATTTCTCCTTTCCTGGATGTCCATAAGATTTCAGAGTTTAAAACCTGTTGTGATTTTAACAGTGACCTTGAGTCCCATGGAAATGGAAAGTGAAAAAGACAAACACTCTTTGATTCATAAAAACACATTCTAACATTTGAGATGCTTGTATCATTGCCTGCACATGGAGATAAATACGAACAACAATGGGTTGTTTTCCACTGCGCAGACAGGAAAACAAGAATTTCAGAGGAATTCTTATGAAATCCAAGAGTTGTTTGGATACAGACTGGGCACAGTGGCTCATGACTGTAATCCCTGCACTTTGAGAGGCCAAAGCGGGGGATCACCTGAGGTTAGGAGTTGAAAACCAGCCTGGCCAACATGGTGAAACTGCATCTCTACTAAAAATAAAAAAGTTAACCAGGTGTGGTGGTGCACACCTGTAGTCCCACCTGTAGTCCCAGATAACTAGGGAGGCTGAGGCAGGAGAATCTCTTGAATCTAGGAGGCAGAGGTTTCAGTGAGCTTAGATCGCGCCACTGTACTCCAGCCTGGTGGACAGAGCAAGACTCTGTCTCAAAAAAAAAAAAAAAAAAAAAAGAAAAAGAGAAAGAGTAGTTTGGAGATTTGGCTAGGGCTATATTGGATTTTTATCACAATTGGAAAGTGTATCCTGTGCTCTGTATTCCAGGCTAGCTGAGAACATATAATTTATATCCCACATTTTCCAAATATTAATAAAGTGGTCAAAGAAAAAAAATTTTCCTGAAGAATGAAAGTCCTTTTAATTATCAGGAACAGAGAAACATTAAAATGAGAATGCAATCACACCCCACTCCCCACTTGGAGGTATGTATTCATCTCTTGAAACCGATTGCTATTGCCACAACTAGCTATAAATTAATATGATAATGCTACACCGGACCCTATGCACAATAGCTAAAGAATGTATAGCCAATTGCTAACCAGTGTTATTTCTGTAAACCAATGAGATTTCCTGACAAGCAATTTTGTAACAGCACACTCCCTTTCCCCTATTTTTCCTTTAAAAATCCATTTGTAACTTCTGCTAATCTCAGTGTATATTCAGAGCAGCTTGAATCTATGATCTCAGGTTGCAATACTCGAACTTGGCTCAAATAAACTCTCTACTTATATTAATTTGGCCTCAGCTTCTTCCTTTTAGACAGAAGGAATCTGTATTACATAATCTATGTGAATAACAATGATAACATTGCAATATGCACACTGTTCTATATCTTGGTTACAAAATAGTTTAAGAATATATTGTGAATTACTTCAAAAGCCGGGCTAAGTCATATGTTTCTTTTATGACTACCTAGTTTCTTATGGTATAGTGCCATATTTGCAATAATTTTTCCCTATTTTGGCCGTGTATGCTGTGTCCAAGTTTTGTGGGGTATTTTTCATTTGGTCAGTAAGTATTTATTGAGTCCATGACCCTGGTGGTGAGAATAGAGATTGAATAAATGAAACACTTTTTCTGATTATAGAGTTTAGATGCTCTTAGGTAGAAAATACAAAGTTACACCACCATAAAATACCTGCATGTGGATATCGTTTTTGAAGCATTTGAAATAATAGTAAAAACACATTCTGGTTGGGTTTAAACTGCTTGAGGGTATACTGACAACATATTTTAAGGGAAACAAAGAAACTTTCCATACATAAATATGTTGTTAACAACTAGACTTTATTTAATTAAGCATATTAATATATTTTTAACTTTTATTGCAATGATACATAATTGTGCATATTTATGGGGTGCAATGTGATGTTTCAATAAATGTGTACACTGTAGAATGATCAAATCAGAGTAATTAGTAAATTCATCAACTCAAATACATTCATTTATTTGTGATGAGAACATTCAATATCTTTTCTTCTACATATTTTGAGATATACAATGTGTATTGTTAATTATATTTACTCAACTAACAGCAGAACTTATTCCTCCTATCTAACTATAACTTTATGTCCATTGACCAACCCTTATCCATCATTCCTACCCTCTACCTTTCCCAACCTCTGGTAATTGCCATTCAATTCTCTACTTCTATGAAGTCAACTATTTTAGATTCTACATATGAGTGAGGTCATACAGTATTTGTCTTTCTGTATCTGACCTGTTTTACATAACATAATGTTCTCCAGATTCATCCACATTGTTGTAAATGACAAAATTTCATCTTTTTAAATAACTGAATAGTGTTCCATTGTGAGTATATGCAACATTTTTTGAGTCACCTATTAGGTGATGGAGACTTCTGTTGATTCCATATCTTGACTATTATAACTAGTGCTGAAATAAAAATGAGAGTGAAGATATCTCCTTGACATACGGATTTTATTTTCTTTAAATATGTACCATTAATAAGGTTTTGACATTACTCTAGACATTTACATTGCTTCTTTTTTTCATCATTTTAAATAACTCTGACTAACTAAAGAGCAAAGGTTAGAGCTCACTTTACTGTAATCATCTTCCTGGAAATCGGTGAAAGGAGAGAAACTGTATTATGTTAGACTTGTTTGTTAAGGAAAAAAAAAGTAAATAAAAGTGACAAATCTGTTAAAAAGAAAATAGTTTCTCTGTACTTGAATATTGAAAGAAACTTATGGGATGAATCTGCATAGAAAAGAAAAGTACCATATACAAGTGATAGCTTCGAAAAAGATTTGTTAATTTTACTGAAAAGGTCAAGAAAATTTAAGTGCTTAACTTTTTTTTTTTTACTCTTGCCAAGATAATAGTGCTGTAAGGACTTTACGAAATTGACCAATAATTATTTCTAAAATCAAGTCATCAAAAATCTTACAGTATTTGAATGTAGTCTATTATTCTGTACCATACAACTCTGTACAGATAAGCTTAGAGCAAAACTTTTAAAAGGAAGATGATAACAAATGTGTCATTATGGCCTTGGAATAAGCCTTGGCTTGATATTGGATTTTATTTCCTCTGCCAACAGCCTCATAGATATCGAATATGTGTATCATATTCCCTATGTGTTTTCATAGTACCAACAGCAGAGAAAACAGCCCAAAGAAATGGAATGAACCAGCAGAGAACAAACAGTAAGACTTTTTTTTCACCTTTGTTATAATAACAACCTTAGTTACAGTTTTGAAGACACTGTGCAGTTGGTCTTTCAAGTTTCTTGAATAGTATTTTTCACCACAGAGGACAAATGAGCTGTTTATGAAGTAGAAAAATTAGGGAGACATCTTTGTGTTATAAAAATCTACTTTTCTTGTCAGGGTTTTTGTTGGAAATAGTTTATTCTGATTAACTCAAGAGTAAGGGAAATGTATTAGGCAGACACAGGATAGACCACACAATCTAGATGGCCAGAGAGTCAGGCTTGGGAAATGGATAACAGTCAGAGAAGGCTTAATAATCAGGTAACAGCCAAAGCCATACTTTGGGAAAGGACCAGTTACCACCCCCTCTAATGCAACCATGGTATTACAGACCTTGCTGCCATTGATGATGAGGTTGCGTCTGTCCTTTCCAGAGGGATGTCCATAAATGCTTACCGAACCAATGGGAAGTTACGGGTTTATATGTCACCCCGGCCTTGCATAGTGCTTGGCACTTATGTCTTGTCAATGACTATTCCCTGAATTAAAGGGAGAAAGCTCTACTTAGCTAATGTCATCCTCTTGTTTCTGAGAAACGTGCACAGACATTTGCAATCCATTGCTTTAACTAGTTGACTGAATTACTGGTAATCGTACATTTCTTGGTTACAGTGAATACATTTTAAGTCCTGGGTTCACCTTCAAAAGCATAATACATCCTGTGGGGTTGCTATACATGATAATTGAATCTAATTTAATAAGCGTCAGAATTCGAACATCATGTATTTTCTATCCTAGAGAATTAAACATATACCACAGAAGAAATGAAAATCTCTCCTTTGCGAGCCCATAATTCCTGCTTTATGCTGTAAATACAAGATTTGCCAATTACAAAGCATCACATTGCAGCAGCAGTGTCTTTTTTTCAAACTAATACAAATGTCTTTGTCACTATTGAAATGCTAAAAAGTACTTTTAAAATGAGTATCTGTAAGAAAACTCCAAGCTTTGAGATAAAAAAGAGAGATAGCAATCTATAGCATTTCACAAATATATTCAACATAATTTTAGCCACAGTCTAAAATAATTGAGTTAGGAAGTTTTGCTATTGTTCATATCAAGTCCATATTCTAGAAAAAAGTTATTAAATATGAAAATTGTTTTTTAATAATATAGAGAAAATATAACATGTTTTTATAAATCCTAAGAAAATCTCAACAATAAAAAGCTGAAAATAAATTATTATTTTCACAAGAATAATTTTCAAAGATTGCTTTAGTTACACACTGTTAGACATAAAAAGAGAAGAATGAAGGCATCTTATACATTCACACCTCAAAGGTGGATACTTGTGTTTCATAAATAAGCAGTTTATTTAGAATTGATCCCAAACCATTGAATATATGTCATATTTGATGTTTCAATTGTTCACTTATAATACAAATTAGAAAATATAATAATTATTTGACTTTAGTTCACACCTGCCATTATTGGGTGACATTTTAAATTATATATTTGTCATTCTTTTCCTTGCCATTTGTTGCATAAATAGATTGAGCTATATAAAGAGAATACATTTTAAATCTTACGTATTTTCTTTGAGAAGATTTCCATATTTGTCATTTCATGTTAATTTTTAGTAATAGCAGTTATGAATAAAACATTTAAAAATACATAGGACATACAATTTCAATTCTGTCTCAATCTCTCTCTCTTCTTCCTTCCTACCTCATCCCAATACAGTCATTTCCCAGGTTGTCAAAAGATGGATGGCTTCCAGAGTTAGTTTGTCATAAAAGGTAAGATCAAACCAATAGAAAAAAAAATACAATAAGCTTATGCACCAAGCCAGGTGATGCAAGAGTTAGTGACAGTTTTTCCAATGTAATCTGACAGATCTCATTTATCTCCTTGTTGAGCTGGCCATGCTATCACGTTATGACTTCCCACCATGTTCCTACCTCTGGCCCAGGCTCCACCTGCTGAGAGAGCCAAGGAGGCTAGAAAACATCCAGATGTATTCCAAAATGAACTTGACTTTTAGGAGCGTCTAAAAAAGAAGGCTTCTCTGCTCCTATCTCTGCCAAAGAGCTGTCACTTTATTGGAAAGTTAAATTTGTCACAGGGAAGGAAAATTTCACCGTAGCCTGTTTAAATAAGTTAGGGAGTAGAATCTTCTCCCCAGTGCTTTTTCCACGGCAAGCAAATGTATCAATCATTTTATTCTCTGAAATAACAATTTATTATCCATGCAGGAGGCCTTAGATTCAATCTGCACAGTGTTTCTGAGTGTCACATCAGATACAACGATCTGTCATCAGTCTTTATCAGGGCAATCACTCTGCACTTGTCATCAGTTTTTAATAATAAAACTATTTATTACCTCAATAATTATTTATGACAAGAAGTCTGCCATTGGCATTATGAATAAATATTGATAAATTGCTTGGTTAATAAACTAGCACTTTTTAAGTGGTTTGGAGAATATGAAAATGAGAGTGGTATTATTATAAAGAATTATTACAAGAAATTGTGAAATGTTTATCTTTTATTGAAAAGTCTATATTTTCCCAACAGAAATCCCAGGAAAAGAAAGTGAGAAACCTAATTTGTAACAGGACAAAGGTTCAGTATGAAAGATTGAAGAGCCAATACTAAATCATTAAAAAAATACAATTTTCAGGCATTTTATCTAGATGCCAAATTAAATAAATTGAATTGAACCCAGTTTGAGGCATTGCTTGCATATATACATATATATATATATAATTAAAGATTTGGAAAGTATATCAAAAACTTTTATTTTTTTGAGACAGAATCTTACTCTGTTGCCCAGCCACGCTGGAGTGCAGTGGCACAATCTCGGCTCACTGCAACCTCCACTTCCTGGGTTCAAGCGATTCTCCTGCCTCAACCTTCTGAATAGCTGGGGTTACAGGCACCTGCCACAACACCTGGCTAATTTTTGTATTTTAGTAAAGACGGGGTGTTGCCATGTTGGCTAGGTTGGTTTCGAACTCCTGACCTCAGGTGATCTACCTGCCTCGGCCTTCCAAAGTGCTAGGATAACAGGCATGAGCCACTGCGCCTGGCCAAAAACTCTTATTTTTTAGATGAGAACAGCTCCTACGAGCCACAGATTTTTTTTTAAGTGCCTTTTCTGATAGACTAGACACACAAATTTGAAATGGGAGTCTGAAATAGCATTAAATCTCATCCTCTGATGAGCTGCTGAGAAAACATGGGTATAATCTTTACTTACAGAGACTGTATCACTTGGGCCAATTTTCTGGAAATCACAAAGGACTCAAAGCATGACTAACAGTCACCTGGTCACTGATGCTGAATAATAGGATATTTAACTTAAAAGTCAGAGTAGCACAAAGCCACTTCTATGGGAGGGAGCTGGTACAGGTCTCCCGGCCATCCTGATGGCATGGCATAGTGGGTGCAAATGAAAAATAGAAGCTAGAGGAGAAGAAACTAGGAAAGCTTAGAAAATATTCTGTTAGAAAAATAAGGGTAAACTGAACAGAAATCATAAATTCCATCCAGGCCGTGTGCAAGTTAGGCTCCTGCAGTTGCAGGAAGACAGAAGAATGAAGCTCTAGGAATGCAAGCAGACCTTAGGGAGGGTTGCTGAAAAAGTACTCAGAAACAAGGATTTAAATGCAAATAGATCATTTGGAAGGCGATCCTAGTAAGCTCAGAAAGGGGATAGAGAAGTGAGACAGGGAGAGGAAGGAGGTCAATAGAGGGTAGTGGGCAGTTATTAAGGGGAATAATTGAGATTCACTCTTACTAGAGAACTCTAGGGGACAGTTTAGATAGAACATGCCTCACAGCTGATCCAGCTGAGACGTAAGGAAGCTGGGCTTGTTGTCTTCTAAATCCCAGCCATTAGTTGGACCACTCTGGAGGAAGATACTCCTGTCCTGCCATAAGAAGAAATCCAGTGGTGTAGAGTTTTAGAGGCTTACAGCTGGATACTTGAGACATGTAGAGAAATGGTGAGTGACAGGCAATGTGCAGTGAACCAACAGTTTCTTTTACAATGGAGCAATTGAAAATAACAAAAATTGCATTTTTCCAAAAGGTTAATGGGATCAAAAAATAACCCTATGTATATAAGAGGTATGAAGGAAACAATGAAGAGGCATAGTCATACTTAAAGATGGAGATAGGATCTAAGAAATGTATCCTTAGGTGATTTTGTCATTGTGTGCACAGCAGAGAATGTACTTAGAGAAATCTAGGGGCATAGCCCACTACACACGCAGGCTATGTGGTATAGCCTATTGTTCCTAAGGTGAACGTTACTGTACTGAACACTCTAGGCAATTGTAATACAGTGGTAAGTATTTGTGTATCTAAACATAGAATGGTAACAGTAAAAATTTCATATTATAATTTTATGGGACCACCATATGTATGTGGTCTGTCATTGACTGAAACATTTTTATTCTGCGCATGACTCTATCATGAATGGGGCCTTCCCTTGAATGTCTTAGAAGGTGATGGTATAATTCAAGTAATTCAATCAAAGGTATGCAGAAAGAATGGTTGTAGAAGAGCAGCAAATGGAAACTTGATCATAGGCAGAGAGTTTAGAAAATGGTTAGGCACTCAGGCTAAGGCATTCACCTGCTTGGGTTGAATCCCAGCTTTAAAAGTTATTTTCTGTAACCTTGGACAAATTATCTCTTCTCAGATAAATTACAGAGAGGATTAAATAAAATGTGTTGTAGAAAGTGAAGAGTTTAGTACCTGATCCTTCACTGGTACTCAGTAATGTTAGCTATTATTAGAATTATTATAAATAGGCAGGGCACAGTGGCTCACATCTGTAATCCTAGCACTTTAGGAGGCTGAGGAGGGCAGATTATGATGTCAGGAGTTCGAGATCAGCCTGACCAACATGGTGAAACCTTGTCTCTACTAAAAATACAAAAAATAGCTGGGCATGGTGGCACGTGCCTGTAATCCCAGCTACTCAGGAGGCTGAGGCAGGAGAGAATTGCTTGAACCCAGGAGGTGGAGGTTGCAGTGAGCCGAGACCGTACCATTGCACTCCAGCCTGGGTGACAGAGTGAGACTCCATCTCAAAAAAAAATATATATATATTATTATTAAGTATGTCCTGGCAGTTCCATGATGAATTAGGAACATTGAGTTCTGAGGTTGTCTGGATATCCACCCACAGATTACATGGTTTGAAGAAATATTATGCAGTAAAGAACTCGTGTATTCTGCAGAACCCCACTGATATTTGGGTCAGTGAGGAAATTCCTTAAAAGTCTAGAATGATTGAGTTAATAACCAGAGAAAGTAAATGGATTGTGTAATGCTGTATTGATTCAATGATTTACATAATTATACTCATATTAATTATAACTTTATATGTAGCTTTTGAAACTCATTTAATTTTTTAATTGTACCTTATGTGTTAGGCATTATATAGGGCACTGGGAATATAGCAGAAAAGTCCTCTGCCCTCAGATAAAGCTACAATCTAGTGGTTCAACACAGACAATGAGCCAGAGATTAAAAGAATGAAAGTGGAAGGAATAGTAGTGTGCTCTAGTAGTCCCAGGTATCTGGAAAGCTGAGACAGGAGGATCACCTAAGCTCAGGAGTTTGAGACTCACCTGGGTGACATGTAAGACTGGCTATCTAAAAGAAAAATTAACCAAAGGAGAATGTCAGGACAAAGTGTTGAGAGGCATAGAATAAAGACACTCAGTCAGACCTAGGAGAATAAGCCACCAAACTAGTAAATTTTCCCTAAGTTCGGAACCTAATATGTGCCAGACACTAAGCTCAACAATGGAATAATTGGTGAGAAAATGAAATTAAATTTAAGCAATGTCAAATGACACTGTGAGAAGCCTAGTCTAGAAAAAGAAGCACCGCTAGAGAAATCACAATGGAGCTGAGAGCCAAAGGGGAAGATAACTTCGCCAGGTTACATCAGGCAGAGGGAGGACTGTACCACCATCAAGTGGGAAGAAGAAGTAGGGCTGGTTGGAAATGCCAAATTAAATCTCACGTCACATTAATGTGAGAAGTCATGAGCATGACATGAAGAAGGCTAGCAGAAGGCAGACCACCAAGGACCATGGCTAGCAAGTTCAGCTTGTAGTTTTATCCTGAGACGAACAGGAGATTGCTGGAAGTTTTGTGACCCCAGGTACGTAAAAGTATCTGCTTCTGGCTATCATCCATCATCAGGAGAAGAACTATCATTAAGCTATGGCAATTGTCCATATGGAGGCTGATGAAAGTAACATTTAAATAGAGACTTGAAAGGAGTTGGTAGAAGAACAGTGGATGCCATCTTGACAGAGGTAATCAGGCTAGACAGGACCGTGTGATCATTTTGAGAAATGCAGATATTATCCATTATTGCTGGATAATTGAGTGCAGAGAGTCTTGTGGATTATGATGTCTCAGCCAGATTTTGGAGGGCCTAATGAAAATACATTAAAGATTCAGACCTTTATTCTAAACAGTACTACAAGAAGTTTTCAAGAAAGATTGTTAAATGATCAGTGGGAGAAAGGATAAAGATTGGAAACCAAAACTAATTCCATGTGTAGATGAGGAGACTGGTGCTCCCTGAAAAACTGTCTTAGTGATTTTCGTATATCAAAAGTCCTTTTGGAAAACGTTGTCAGCCAAGCAGTTAAAGACAAAAGCCAATCTCTACTATAGTGTCTGACTCTGAGCGAGTTCTGATGAAAAATATTGGTTTGGTTAACATTGACTGATGCAGATCTTATGATACACAAACTGGCCCTGACAACTCTTATGGTTCAAAGAACTCACCCCTCTTGGGATACATGCCATGACTATGTGATCGATTAAATAGCTCGTCAAATGAAAGGACAAGGTTGAAGCTTTGTTCTATCACAGTTGGAGTTGCAATTTTGAGTAAGGAATTCCAGTTACACAAATAGAATGCACTCACATATGCAATTTGGAAAACTGAGAGAATTATCTGCTTGTATAAAAATTGTACATTGTATGTTGTGTCTTGAACTTCTCTCATGGTTTACCTTTGTGTGTGTGGTGTAGGGGGTGTGTGTGTGTGTGTGTGTTTGCGTATGTGTGTTTGGCTAGTTAGTTTTGTTAGTTTTTTTTTAGCAAGGATTTCCTGTTTTCTGTCTAAATTGTTCTCCAGATTTTGATTTCTGAGGTTTAGGAATGGATTAGGTATCTGCATTCACATAAAACTCTGCAGATAACTGTCAGACATACAGCGTTATTAACCTTATCCACTATACATAAGTATTTAATTAAATTGAAGCAACTTGGGAGAGGGTATCTTAGCAGTTTGTTTACTCAACCAGCATTTCTTAAGAGTCTTGCTATCTATAGCCATGATAGTGGGTGAGATGAACCAGAAAGAATTTGTAAATATATAAAAAAGGAGAAAGCTGAGTAGAGAACCCAGAGGATTATATGCCTTTTGAGAATGAACAAGGGAGAGAGATGGAGGAGGAAAATTTTGAAAGATGGGAGAAAATCAGGCAAGAGTGAATCTGTCAAATACTTCATAATAATTACAGTGTTTTAATATTTCTTCATTTTGCTTTTATCACTATTCAGGCAAAATGTTCATAAACATTGTGAGATGGGACCTAATTTACATATTCTGCCAATTATCTGCATTTATGTATAACCACTCAGAGGTTCTCCCCCATTACCCCGAATAATTGAGAATTGGCTATAGAAGCAGTTTTCCTTCCCTGCTGAATAAATGTGCTGTATTTATATTATCCATTACCAGGTGGCAGACGTAATGTTCAGTGATGTGTGTTACTTATCTGAAACTTGAAGCTCCTTTCAAGGTTCAAGCTCACCAGTTAATAGAAGATAATCTGTATGGAGCATAAATTTCAAGGAGATGTCTACAATAAATCTTTGGTGAGCCTTCCATTTGCCAAGATAGCTCTTGCTGGAGTTAACTTTATTAGTAGTAACTATTTGCACTAAGATGCCTGTGACAATGATAAAGCTTTTACATTATATGAGTTATATTGGACATACTCTATTTTTTCACTTTCATTTGTTTACTAACAGACCTTAAGATAGAAAGCTTTCAAATCATTTAACAAAATATAATTAAGAATCACTCAGACATGTAATTTAAACAGGAGAATAGGAAATACATAAAGGTTATAAATGACTTCACAAATGACTTTAGAATTCTTATTCATACTAATTCTTTTATGATGCAGATTAGGGAAGTGCGTTAGATAGATTTAAAATGTTTGGTTTTCATAGCATTTTAATTAATTAAAATAAAATCCATGTGGTTAACCTAAGTATACAAAGAAAACAATTATACTTCCATCTCTTTAATGTCCAGGCTTCTAAATCATGTCTTAGTATTTTGAACATGAGGGGGTTTCACACAGAGATGCTAATAACATTAGTAAATATGGAATGCCACTTGTGGGAGTATGTTTTAATCTTGCCTTTACTCCCTCAAATTTCATTTTGAATAACTCTTCTATTATGTAGATTTTTAGATTATGGACATTCTTACTTATTTCTTTGTCCTTTTTTAGGCAAATAAACCCACAGAATATTTTATTTTAATTCTAATTATGCTTTTTCAGAGAAAAGCAAACTATGTCCCTGTTTCCTCTTCTTACAATAGAAAATTGTTTTGGGGATCCAATTCTTCTTTGCTAAATCAATCAAGTTTGATCTTTGAGGCAGAAAAAGAAAACAGACATATAGTTCAAATTTGTATTGGAAACATTATCTCTTCTGATTTTAAATATGTATTCAGAAGAGGAAGAATATCTTTAGAAATCAAACCTCAAGAGATGGGCTGTGACGGTAGCTATGATGGTGAAACATTCAGCAAACATTTCAGAATCCATCAGCTCAGACTCAGTCGAACATACCCATACCATCTGTCTAAATGGTTTGTGGATGCAATCCAATACGACACAGGAAATCGTGTACACACCCTGATGCTCAATATGACCCACATGTTTTGTTGAAGACATCTTGTAATGATTCTGTTATAATTTACTGTGGTTTAGAGATTTGAACCTCTTTCATGACTTATATATTCCTCTTTCCTTGCTTTATTGTTACTAAAGTGTTCACCTATTTCTACTTACAGGTTATATGATGACCTAATGAAAAGAACATTTTCATTGGAGGCAAAGCTCCAAAGAAAGAGTGTTTAATTTCATGCTCTGACACTTACCACTCATGAAATCTGTATCAACTTTTTTTTCAACCTTCACTGGGCCATTATTTCATCACATCTAAAATCTAGAAAATGACTGAAACCTAGAGGTTAAGATATTAAAAGAATTTGGTACATAAGAGAATGCTGAATTTATATTCTATTGCTGAAATTTTCAGTCTGCCATTTAAAGGTTGTGTGACTTTTGATGACTTTCTGAAACCAACGTTGGTTTATATCCCATATGGAAATTGAAGTTATAATAGAATCCATTTTATTCAGTTGTTGTGAGCATTCAGTAATTTAAAAATATAGAATGCTTAAAAATATGTTTAGAACACAAGAGTTCCATAAATACTGATTTAAAAATGTCAAGATTTTAGCGAAATATAAAGGCCTGGCAAATAGAGGTTTATTCCTTCTTCTCCCTTGACAATACCAACTATGTCTTATTCAACTTTGTGGTCACAGAAATTAGAAAAGTATTTTTCAGTAAGGTTTGCTTAATAAATACAGAAATTAATGAAGTTAAATTATTCTGAAAACAGTTTAAAATGTTATCTTCATATTAGAATATCACCTAACCTAAAAACTTAACAATGAAACTATCTAATTTAAGACTATATATTGAGTTATTTGAGGTATTTGTTTACATATTTGTTTATGTTTCTTCACTGAAGCTTCCTTTGCCTAAATTGGTTAGTTTATGACTACTTTAAAACATCTATATTATCTCTATGTTTATTTCACTTCATTTACAGGATCTGTAGATAACTACAATATATGATAAATATAAGCAAAACAGAAAACTCAATAATTTAGTTAATAACATAGACTTCAAGTAAATACTTAAGACATTTAACAGTCAAGCTATCTAGTTGATACAAAGCACATGTATATTATTTTATAGCAAAAATTAGAATCACTTTCAAGACCACAGTTAAACCTTATTAACAATAGTAACTGAAAATAAATGGGAATTTTTCAAAGATTATCCCTTTTTTAAAAGGAAAACTGAGGAGTGTGACAAGAAATAGTTAACATAAGATTTTCTGTTATGATACTTGATTCTTTAAGAAATTATAATAATTCCAAATGTATTCTATTTCAGGAGATAATGAAAACATGCAATAATATTTAAATTTAGTAAATAGTATGATTGATACATAAGTGACAAACTCTAGAGATTTATAAAGTTGTATCACTCTGAAAGTTTTGAAAATAAGGTAAGACAGTCTTTTTTATAAAACAAAATAGAAAGTAGAATAATGATGTCCCAAAGATTTTTGTGTCCTAATTCCTAAAATCTGTGAGTATATTACTTTATGTAGCAGTTGTAATTAACGTTGCTAATAAGCTCAGTTTAAGAGAGGGAGATTATTCTGGATTGTCTGAAAGGACCCAATCTAATCACATAAACTCTTAAAAGAAGAAGAAAGAGATAGAAGATTGGATCACAAAGATGCAACTAGAGAAGGACTTGACCTACCAGAACTACCATTGCTGGCTTTGAGGGTAAAGGGAGAGGACCACAAGCCATAAAAATGTGGCAGCCTCTAGCAGCTGGCAGCAGCCCTGAAGTCACACACAGTAAGAAAATGGAGACCTCAACTCTACAACCACAAGAAACTGAGTCCTACCAAGGACACGAATAAACAGAAAAATATATTCTTCCTTGGAGCTTCCAGAAAAGAATGCAGCCTTGTTGATACCTTGATTTTAGTCCAGAGAGATTCATACTAGACATACCAGATTCTACAAAATCTTAAGATATACTATATTGATGGTATACACTACTATGATACTATATTAAGGCACTAAATTTGTGGTAATTTGTTAGAGCAACAATAGAAAGTAGATACAGCATTTCAAAAATTCTAAAAATTTATGAGATTCTATTACTCTTTGAAGAAAAATCTTCTGAAATTTCTAAAAATGTGTCAAAATAAGACTCTTAATCCTTTTTAAATGTCCTTTTATATAGGTAAAAAGAATGCCTCTTGGTTTGTAGAGTTGAATTTATTTGTTGATTTAGTAAATGTTTGCTGAGCATCTGTTAGGTTTAAGGACCTCACAGGTGTAAAAACAATACTGGCAATCAGAATATAGAGTTTCATAGCAGATCTGTGATCAAACACCACCTCTAATGTAAGGTAGGTGTAAGAATTCCTCCCAGAGAAGCAGTAGTACTGAAATGAAAAGTCATTTCTGTTTTGGATTATCAGGAAGTTCTTTATTAATCAGGTTGCTTTTAGACAGAGTTTGATATATCAGGGTTTCACCAGATGAAGTTAGATGGGAAGGATGTTTTGAGGAGTAAGAATCAAATAAGCAACTGTTTGGAATATTTGGACATATTTCAATTTGATTTCACTGCATATTTATTCTATGTTTAAATTACATCTGTAACATCAATGAGGAATGTTTGTTTAGACATTTTTAGTGAAAGGACACTCAATACCTCAGAAAGGCAGTTGATTTTATTGTCTGTCAGCTCATATAACTATCACCTTCTTCCTTAGTTTGAACTAAAATATATCTTCTCTAATATCCAGCCCCTGGCTTTTCTCTGACTAATTGGAACATCTGAGTATACATATTATCCAGCTTTTATTTGAATCCTTGAAAATATCTCTCAGGCTTTTTTGTGTCTTCCTCTCAAATTAAATGCCTCAGTTCTATCTATGATACTTAATTAACATAACATTTTGTGGACATTTCACTATCTTTTTTTTTCAGAGACAGAGGCTTACTCTGTCACCCAGGTTGAAGTGCCCTGGTGGGATCATAGCTTATTGCAGCCTTGAACTCTTGAACTGAAGTGATTTTCCTACCTTCTCCTCTCCAGTAGCTAAGACTACTAGAGGAGCATGCCACCACACTTACCTAATTAAAAAATATATATATATATATATATATTTTAGAGATGGGGTCTTACTATGTTTCCCAGGCTAGTCTTGAAATCCTGGGCTCAAGCGATCCTCCTGTATCAGCCTCTCAAAGTGTTGAGATTACAAGTGTAAGCCAGTGATCCTGGCCATCCCACCATCTTGTCATTCTTACCTGAATATCATCTAGTTTAAAATATTCCCTGTTATTATTATAGAATCAAGTGATGTTGAAAATATTAAGAAAGAAAATTAGTTTCTCTAGGCTGACTATAGGCATTTCCAGGTAACTAAAATGTAGAATGATTGATAGCTTGACAGAACAACATGGAATCTAAACATCTCAACTTTCATCTTTGTTTATTAGTCTGGTTCTTTGGGGGATTTGGAGATACAATAAAACCTTTTACCCTAATAATTGAGATTGATTTACCCTAAATATATTATTTTTACCATGATACACTGAAACAAAAATTAGAGATGTTTATGTCTATAATAGAGATGTTTATGTTTCTTAGATGTTTAAGCAACACCTAAGAAAGGCATGGGTAAAACATTGTCTCCACTAATGCTAGCTAGCTACGTAGCTTTTGTTAAAAATTCAAACTATTCTGAGCCTAAGATCTATCATCCATACATAATGGCTTATTTGAAGTACGTAGCAAATGGGTTTGGCACATAACAGGCTCTCAAAGTAGGTTAATTTTTTGGTTCTTAAACAGCACATTACAGATCATTTTCTTTTACTTGACTAAACAAATCATTTGATACACATATCTAATATATCACATCACATACATCTATCACATATATATATCACACATATATATGTGTCTTTTTTTCTCTTTTTCTTTTACACAGTCAATACAACACAGTGCCTCCTGTCATCGAAATGCATGTGTGTTGGTAGGGGCGGGAGGTGAGGGGTTTTCTCTACCAGCAACCAGTCGATTCTCTGAGAGATTCTCCAACAAACAGACTGGCTTATATGCCCTTTAATTCAATTCAATTCTCACACTACCTACCTGAAGATAATGTCAGACAGCACAGGTTGAGGGCCTCAGCCCCACAAAGCTACTCCCCACTTGAGATATGAGTTATAAGCACAAGCTGTGACTGTGCTTCTGACTGATCAGCTATACACGGGGGTCTCCACAATCCCCTCCTCAGATTTGATCAATTTCCTAGGGCATCTCAAAAAGTTCAGGAAAACACTTTACCCACATTTCTTGGCTAATATAAGGATAATACAGAGGGTACAGATGAACAGTTAGAAGTAACAAAGAGGGCGAGGTATGGAGAAAGTGGGATGGAGCTCCCATTCCCTCTCCAAGTGTGCCATCTTCCAGGAACCTCCACGTGTTCAGCTACCAGGAAGCATATTTGAACTACATGCTTTGGGATTTTATGGAGGCTTCATTATGTAGGCATGACTGATAGTATCACTGGACATTGGTGATCAATTCAACCTTCAGGCCATTTTCCTTCCCTGGAGGTTGGGGGATGGGACTGAAAGTCCAAATCTGTAATCATTCTTGATCTTTCTGGTGGTCAGCCCCCATCCTACTGCTATCTGAGACCCCCCCTGCCCAGTCACCAGTCATCTTTTCAGCAAACAGAAGACATTTATCACACTCACCACTCTGGAGACTCCAAAGGTTTTAGGAGTTGTATGCCAAGAAATGAAAATAAAGATTGAATATATATTTTACAATATCAGCATATGTGATATAAAATTAATATAATGTAATATAAATGTGACCATATATTAAAGGCAAGTGGAGACTGTAGCCATTTATTTATTTATTTATTAGCAAACAAAATTCTATTTTCAGCAGAGGTACCCGTAAAATGCTATCAGTAAATGATTCAACTCAAAACTCTCTCTTCTCAGTTGTTTACATAAGGAAATGGTTCTTCTATGGCACGCTGGTAACCTTGCACATATCCACAAGGACCACACACAGGAAAGTTTCAACCACAACTAATGAAAGTCTTGGTAGAAAGTTTTGTGATTCTCTGAAAACACTGGAGGCTGGGAGACCTGTGAGAAGCTGTTCTGAGGACATCATTTATTCCCAACCCCTGACCATCCTGTTTCCTCTGGGAGGCTGTCATAGGCAATTTTCCACTGCAACTTGGACTCTGATGAGCTAGGGGGCTTTCTTCTTGTTCTCCTCACAACAGATCTGCCAAATATAAAACTGCTTAGATGCAGAGTAGAAACAGCCTCTCAACAGTTGGGTGTCTTTCCTGTTGCAGTCACCTAGGCACTTCTAATACGATGTTCTTTTGGGTATATGAAACATGAAGCACAGGGAGCTGTCACCTCTGCCTACACTTTCTTCTACTGTTTATGCAAAGAATACTGAATTTGAAGTGACTCATAGCTTCACTGGTTAAGTTACTCAAGCTTTGGTCTTATCTTGTGTTATGTGTGTTGACAGTTTCCAAATAGAAGGATCAAAACTTAAAAATGTAAAAAAAAAAAAACTATCCTCTCTGCCAAAAACATTTTCAGAAACATCACTCTCTAGGTTAACTACAGGGATCTTTTTTGATCTGGAGACAGGGTCTCACTCTGTCGCCCAGGCTGAGTGCAATGGTACAATCATGGCTCACTACAGCATCCACTTCCCAGGCTCAATGGATCCTCTCACCTCAGCCTCCTGAGAACCTGGTACCACAGGCATACGCCACCACACCTGGCTAACTTTTTATTTTTTTGTAAAGATGAAGTCTCACTATGTTGTCCAGGCTGGTCTGGAACTCCTGGACACAACTGATCATGCTGCCTTGGCCTCCTAAAGTGCTGGGATTATAGGCATGAGCCACCCTGCCTGGCAGCTAAATGGATTTAATAGTATCATGTAAAATTTATCTTAAGAAGAATGTAATCTTGAAAGTAAGCACATTTTTTCCTGGAACATAAGCATCGTTTTTATTTTATTTTAATATAAACAGAAAGTTACTGATCAGTTTTCACTGCATTTGCTTTCATTTCTTACTGTTAACCGACACTTCGTGCTTCTGTAAGTACCTTCCTCTTTCTTTCAATTTGTTGAAATTCAAAGAATCAAATAAGCAAATTTGACAAGATGTATAGGTTAAATAATGTCAAAATCAGAATATTAGTACCCAAAAGGAACCATATGTATTATTTTTCTGTTTTCAGAGGCAGGATCAAGATAAAAGGACTAGTGGTCTTTCTACTAGTGTAGGCTCTGAGCTGGAAGTGTAATGTGGGAATGCTACATTTTCACTTAACTTTTGACATTTGAATTGTTCCCTCAAAAATATCCGCCTTTCTTTCCCCACCGTCTCAGACATTTTGTTTAAGCAAATATTTTTCAGGGAGAAAAAAGAAACCCTAAATAGAAGCAATTTAGGCAGTACAAAAGCACTGACTTTGGGTTTAGACTAATACGAGTTCAAATTGTATCTCTGACCACAGCCAGGTTATAACCTTGTCCAAGCTATTTATCCAGTCTGAGCCCCAGTTCTCCTATAAGGGAGAATAAGTAATACCTAATCCAGAAAGTTATTATAAGCATTAAATGAAATTTTCAAAAAGCACTTTACAGACTAATAGTTAGATGGTATAAAGTTAATAAATAAAAGCAATTATTAAAATATTCCTTTATTTAAAAAGTATTATTTGAGCTCATATTAGGTAATATATTGTTTAAGATACATTAAACATATATTTGTTCTAGAGATCAGAAATATGAATATTTGAAACTCGAAGTTTCTGGAGAGAGACTGGTATATAGGCAAAGCTGAAATTTCTTCTTAGCATTTGTCTCTTTCTCCAAGCAATTTGGACATCGTTTTCTCTGCTTCACTAAGCTACTATTCTCCCATCTGATTTCCATTTTCCCAAACAATGTCATCTTTTGTCTCTCATTTTTTTCTTCTCCTATTCCTTGTCTTTGTGGGTTCACATCTGTTTGGGGGATAAGGATGTCAGTATAAATGTGGTATTCAATCAGTCATGCCTAAGTGTAAGACTAATAAGTACTTTTTAAGAAAATTCAAAAATGCCATTGGAAAACAGAAAAGGAGTAACAATCTCTAGTTGGTTAAGTCTGGAAGTAGTTTAGTAAATCAGAAACATTTGCAAGACCAGAATGGTTTGGGGCTAGAGAGACTGAAAATAGGGAAATAAATTGATGAATTCCCTAACTGTTTAGGGAATGAGGCTTCAGTGAAAAAAGTATTACATGGATGGAGTATTCAAGAGCATTTCTGAAGGATTGCAAGAGTTCAGACTTTATGTCCATGGAAACCAGAAAACCTGGAGTGATATCATCAGATTTCCATTTTAAGTAACAATTCTTAAAACATCTTGAAGGAGAACTCAATGAGAGATAAAAATGCAGGTGCAAAGAATAGTAAGAGGCTGTTGAAAGAGCCCAGGCCAGGAATGAAGAAGTCTTGAGTGCATAGTCTAGCTGATTAGCATCGCAAATTTGATTTTTGGTGAACTCATTCTGTAATCTTAGGAGATGTTCACAGTAACGTGTTTCTCTGTCAGACTTAACTCATTTCTCTTGGTTTTTCATCCCGCCTCTTTCTACCACTCCCATTCCTAAACCACCCTCTCTATAAATCCTTGCTGGGGACACTGATGCTAATTTATCTTCGACATGGGCTCACCTATGTTATGTCACAGAGTTAAACAAATTTCCAGCTCTTACTACCACGAGCATGAGTTGGTATGTATAAATCTTACAGATTTGCTTTTCCTCTTTTCTTCCGCAAAACACTTATCTCCAAAACTGGCACTGCATTGCTGATGCAATCACTAAAACGCTGTCTCTGTCCAGAATTCCAGATGGTATAAACAGCTTTTTATCTCCTATTGGAAAATGGCCTATTCAGGGCAAGTTTACGCCTACATAAAATTTCATTGGCAAATTATTTGACACTCAGATAACTGATTAAATTAATTGAGCTTTTAATCTACATTGTTTTATGCAAAAGAGTCTGTTTAATCTGCTTCCAAATCTGGACATTTAAAAGTAAAGTATTTTTGCTTTTCCCCTCAAAACCATTAATTTCTCAACTGCGACTAATTAGCCAACAAGGTATCATAAGAGATGAATGCCAGTTTTGTAAAAGTTTACATTCTTGTACGCTGAAATCACTTTTGACATTTATTATTCCCAATAAGCTACACATTTTGAATCTTCAAACAATTACAAATTGTAATGTTTATGGTGTATATATTTTTAAGAGTTCATGAAATAATATGGAGCTTACTGAGGTAACTATTTATAAATCAAATTTCAATCATATCTGAGTTCATATACATTCAAAGAATAGATTTGGATTGGTTTCTGAGGCTCTTGAGGTAAATCTACATTACCAGAACCATTTTAAAAATTGCTAATAATTCACAATGGGTGATTTAGACATCTGGTAAACCTCAGCCTAGGTTTTAAAAAAATTATCCTCAACATCTGTGATACTTTGCTCTAATTATGTCAAAGCAATACAGAAGTAGATGAAAATGAAAGTCTCCCAGGATTTGAGGTCATAAGGGAAAACATTTTGAGGTGTTTGGGATTTTTTTTTAATTAAAAGTACTGATTGCTTTACAACAGTTGCTCCCCTGGCAGGCAGTCTTTCCTGAGAAGATATCTTTTCAGAAAGTTGGTTTTGTGAAATGATGCTCTAAGGAGCAATGACAGCTGTGTGTGAACCTGAGATTTCCCTTATCCACCAAATGTTACTTAATGCTGTTCTGGATAGAAGAGGGTCAAAAGTAGGATTTATAAATAAAAGGTGTTGTGTGGTCAGATCTCCCAGTTCACAAAGGAAGTGTTTAAAAATAATATGAATTTTATAAATTGAAAGATGTCAGTGGAGTATAAACCCAGGAGATTGGTATTCTCCATTGGTCATTACCATAAATTTGAGTAGTGGCAGTCTGAATTAGGAACCAATGGGTTAAATGAAAAAGCCTAAATTAAATAGATCTAGGGAAAGTATGATTGCTACAGTGTTTTAAGTAACAGATTGAACATAAGGTTGATTAAGAAGAGCTTACACGTTAGAGATTGTCCAGTTGATAAGGGAGCAAGGCAAGGAAGTGCTGGGTAGAGAAGGGCGGGGTCCCGGGTGAGGGCCCCTCCCTCGGGCTTGTGCCCACGGACCTAAGTGAGGACAGGCATTCCTGTTTTTGAACCCAAATATTGCATTTTCCAGACCACTCTGGCCCGACACAACCCCCACTCTGTGCCTATAACAACCCGAGGTCCTAATGGGCACACACACAAGCAGCTGGACGTCGAGAGGAACACACCGACAGACTCTGGCAGGCCATCGACAGTAAAACAACGCGGATTCAGTGGGGGCAGATGGAGGAGAGTCTGGAGGCCTGGCTCCAGGGGAATACATCTGCCCACTCTATCCCCCTTCTGGCTCCTCCTCTGTCTACTGAGAGCTACTCAGTAAAACCTTGCACTCATTCTCCAAGCCCACCTGTGATCCGGTTTTACTGGTGCTAGTGCGAGAACCTCGGGACACAGAAAGCCCTCTGTCCTTGCGATAAGGCAGGGGGGCGCTAATTGAGCTGATTAACGTGAGCCACCTGCGGACAGCTAAGCTGAAAGAGCACACTGTAACACACGTCCACTCAGTCCTCGATGCTGCTGTGGGGTTGAGGCCCACGCTCCCCACGGCCTGCCGGTCTGCATGCTCTCCCTAGGGGTTTGAGCTGTGAGACACTGAAGAATCGAGCCAAACCACCATTGCACGCCCTGAGGGCGATAAGGGAACTTTTCCTCTTTTATATACTCGGATAAGTTTTAGGGCTGGTAGTCAGTTTTAAAATAGCTGATATAATCATACCATAAGGTACTAATCATTTTGGTTTGGTACAAATCTTTCACAATTATATCACTGAATTAGGTGTTTCTGCATGTATGTTTCTTTTTCTTACGGAATAGCAGAGTTTCAGACATGAGATGTTTATGGCCTTTAGCATGTGGTAACCACTGTATTTTTAAATGATTTTTAAAAATAATATTTACTACAGAGGAAATATTTACTTTATTTATAAAGTATCTTTTTATGTACTTAATAATTGAGTGTTTTTGTTCAACAACTTCAATTAGATTTATAGCTCTGATAATGTACTGCTTGTAAAATTATGACTTTATTTCTTAAAATATAAATAATATTTTATTTTAAAAAGTTTTACTATAGGAGTGAAATGAGTGTCTAAAACTTACACTTTCCACACTGGGCCTCATTAAGAACTCATTTTTAATAGTAAAAATGAAATCTACTAACCACTAGGAATATGTCAATAATCAGATTGTGAGGTCAAATAATACCTGTTTCAATTATCTGCTTCCTGAACTAAAAGGAAATTAAATGACTATGCTTCATGGTGAATTTTCTGATAAAGTCACTGTCATATGGCAATAGTTTTCTCAGAGTTTGTGACAGTTGTGGAATCATGAGTCAAAAATGTAATACCACAAGCTCTTAGCCACAAAATCCAAAACAGCTAATGAAGAATTCAGTGTATTTCCTTAGAAAATTAAAATTCTGGAGTAAAATTTCCCATAGTTTTCTCTGGGAGCCACTGATAACTGTCTGTCCAAAATAGATGTATCCTATTCCATAAAACAGGGATCCAATTCTAGTATAATCATTAAGGCAACAAGACCCTGTCATGTGGCTGTTTTCTTTCCCAAATCCAACCCCTACTTCCAGTTTTGTTGCTCAGAATTTGTGTTTTATTTAAAATGTATACTAGTGCTGCTTGAGAAAATTGAAGTGGTTTAAAATAAAACACAGGAATAGTATAACATTGTTAACGTCTAAATTAAAAAATCACATAAAAAGAGAAATAAAACAATTAAACAAACCAATCATTCTAATGCAGTTATTACACTTGAACATTAGGTTAACCTCAGAACTTCCTAGAAGCCAAAACAAACTAAACTCAATGGGCATAAAGAAAGAACAAGATTGAAATAGATAAAGAAAAATAAATAAACATAATGGGTAGCAACATATCAGTTAAGAGAAACACCTCACTCCCCTTTCTGTGTTTTGCTTTGTCTGCATGGGGTTTGTGACATAGGTTGCCCAACTAATATGTGGCAGTTTTTAAATAATAAATTGAGGAAAAGAATAATATCAATCATGGTGGGTTGTTGCAGGAATTGAATTATTTTATTTTATTTATTTTATTTTATTTTATTTTATTATTATTATTTTTTTATTGCATTTTAGGTTTTGGGGTACATGTGAAAAACATGCAAGGTTGTTGCATAGGTGCATACGTGGCAATGTGATTTGCTGCCTCCCTCCCCTTCACCTATATCTGGCATTTCTCCCCATGCTATCCCTCCCCAACTCCCAAACATCATTCTCAGCAAACTGACACAAGAACACAAAATCAAACACCACATGTTCTCACTCATAGGCGGGTGTTGAACAAGGAGAACACATGGACACAGGGAGGGGAGCACTATACACGAGGAATTGAATTATTAACACATACATCATTTAGAGTTTTCCTTAGCACATAGCAAGATCTCAATAATTACTAACTGTTAATATTAATCACCACCTGCCTATCATCACCAAATTTATCACATTACTTATTTCCAATTGAGGAAAAAGTAATGGAGACTGCATAGGTAACATAGTCAAAATATATCTCACACATTGGTAAAACTAGGGCATAGAACCCAGGTCCGTTTCAAAACTAATGCACAATCTAAGGTCCCAAAAGGAGCTAGCTAACATGCAATCCTCAATTGCATGCATTTGGTTTACTCTGTGTGTTCTTTGCTGCAGCCAGGCCAGTACACTTTTCACATTTCCCATCCAGCTTGCCCCACATTTTCCTCTCTAAGAAATCAACAGTATGTTTCTTCTTAGCTTTAGAAAATTTCTTTCTAATAAATCTGTCCAGACTTGCTGGACATTAGCTGCAGCACAATATTCATGCTGCTTCTATCATTCTGGGACTTTTCCTATTTGCCAAATCTTTAGGAAAGAAGATTTTGCTAGAAAAAAAAGAAATAAAATTCTACTGTTTGTGATAACATGGACGAACCTGGAATAGATTATGGTAAGTGAAATAAACCAGTCCTAGAAAGATAAATAGTAAAAAATCATAGAAGTGGAGAAAGAAATGGCTGTTGCCAGTGGATAGGGAAAGAAAGGAGAGGAAATTTGTTGCCTGATGGAAGTAAAGTTTTGATTATGCTTGATGAAAACATTCTAGAGATCTGCTGTGCAACATAGTGTCTACAGCTAACAATGCAGCACTGTACATTTAAACATTTGTCAGGAGGGTGGACCTAATGTCTTCTTGTCACACACAAACACACAGATCAAAAAACAAACGCACACACAGAGGGACACAAGGAAGCTTTTGGAAGTGATAAATATACTTATTACCTTGACTATGATTATGATATTCAATATGCACATGGGTGTATGCATATTTCCAAACTTATCAAATTATATATGTTAAACATGGGCAGTGTTTTTTTTTCTTCTGGTATATCAACTGTACTTCAATAAATCTGGACAAAAAAGGCAAAATGTGATGAGAGACACAAAGAGCCTGGATACATGGCTTGGATACTTCCACCAAAAAATCATGTATTCCTTCAACAAGAGTTAATCAAATTTCTCCTCCTTCTCCACCAAAATATTATTGATTCCTTCAACAAGCATTAATCAAACTTCTCCTCCTCCTCCTTCTTCTTCTCCTTCTTTTTCTTCCCTTATTCTTCTTCTTTCTCCTCCTTTCTCCTTCTCCTCCTTCTCCTTTTTCTCCTCCCCCTCCTTCTCCTCTTTCCTCCTTCTCCTTCTCCCTCTCCTCCTCCCTCTCTTCCTCGTTCTCTTTCTCTTTTGTTCTCCTTCTTTTTCTGCTTCTCCTTCTCTTCTTCCTTCTTCCTTCTTTTGTAATACAGGGTCCTGCTCTGTTGCCCAGGCTGGGCTGGAATGCAATGGTACAATCTCAGCTTACTGCAACCTGTGCCTCCTGAGCTCAAGCTATCCTTCCACCTCAGCCTCCCAAGTAGCTGGGACTACAGGCAGGCACCACCACCTTGGGCTAATTATTTGTATTTTCTCCTTTTTTTGTAGAGATAGATTTTCATCATTTTGCTTAGGCTGGTCTCCAACTCCTGGGCTCAAGTCATCCGCCCACTTTGACTTCCCAAAGTGCTGGGATTACAGACGTGAGCCACTACACTCAGTCAGTCAAACTTCTAATGCCTGGCAAGTATTGTGCTGGTAATTGTCATTTTTAGACATGATACTCACAGTTTACTATTGAAAGGAACTGCTTAGGGTTCACCTTTATTAATTCAATTTTATGTCAAGCAATGTGTTCAAATATAATTCATGGCTTTAGTGTTCAACTAGGTTATTTTAATGTCAATCCTCTGAAATAATGGGTAGCAAAATTGATGGTCTGTAAATACAAACTTAAGTCAGTGCTCTTTGCTGCCAAATTAATGCAACCTAATTGAAATAAAATGAAAAATTGCATGGTTTATATTATAAAGATTAATGTCAGTGGTGACAATCTATTAATGTGATATGTAACATATTAATTAAAAAAGCTAAGTAATTCTTCTGTTTGTTTGTTTAAGTGAATGCTGTCTTTTGTAAACTGGAGAGATTTAATTTTTCCTGGTGATCAGAGTTGCTGCCATCTGTAACACTTTGAGTAGCAGGATGTTTATTGGTATGTGGGTCTTACTGGAATGGCATGGATAGATGCTAAATTACATGGGTGAAATTGTAAACAGAACTTAACTGATGGAAATGGCATAACTCTGGAATATTGTCAGGATTGGAACAGACCATTAAACATACCTAGGCAGGACTATTCCTGAGTGTGGCTCATGAATGTTATTTTCTTTGGCTTTTAATAGGTGTTACCATACATAAACAAAGGAAGAGTATGTGGCCAAATAAATTTAGGATAGCTAGTAAAGTGAAATCTGTTTCTTTGCTGTAGAATTCCTCAGTTCTTACACAATGGTTAAGGGCTTTGTGAAGATCTGAGTGAACACATAGTCTTCAGTGACATGTAAATTCACCCTCACTCTCTGTCTCTTCCTTTTTATTTGCATTTCTTCTTTCAGGAACTATTTCATGGGACCTGTGTTTTCTGGAATGTATCTAGATATAGCCTGATTATATCTGAACCATTTTACAGATAATAAAACTAAGCCCTGTAGCTGTAATAGGATTAATTTGTGGGAAAATGAAAAGAACTAGGTGGTCTGGAAAGAATTGGAAAGCAAAGGGCTGTGTTTCTCATATAAAGAATATGAAATCTTGGACAAAAATGTCATATTGCAATGAATCAATCACTTGAAAGCTTTAATAGTTGTGATGAGGGACAAAGTTAGAACTTGTCAGATTGGGACATGATATGAATGCCATCAGGAGATTATGATTATAAGTACAATTAATATGGGAGAGCCAAAAGTTTGAAGCTGGAGTGAGACACAGAATGGGGAGAAGATATTAGACATCATCAAAGGTGAAAGAGAGGGCAAAATATGATCTTTAACTTTGCTGATTCAGCAATAACACAACAATTAAAGATTTAATATAGAAACTATCTTTTCATAATTCCATTTACTGTAAAAAAAATAGCTTTCTTTACTTCACTATCAAAAAAATGTTCTTGAGTTGGAGGGAGGGGCACCAAAGTGTTTTGGAGGAGCACATGTTGGAGAATAAATGAGCCTCATACCCCTCAAAAGGAAGAAGACTTCAATTTTAGACTTGTATCTCTTTATAAAGACCCTTGGAAATGGAGCAGGGATTGCCCATACTCTGAGAGGAAGTGACTTCTCTGTCTAGTTTTTACCACTTACTATAATGTTGGTATTTTTAGATTTTTCTTTTTCTTTTTATTATTTTCTCCTTTCAACCTTTTTTCCATCTTTTCTTTTCTCTTTTGCATTCTTCCTTTTTTCCAAACTTTCTTCCATCTTTCCTTTCTTAATTCAGTCCTACTTGTCTGCTTGCCTTTCATTCTCATTGACATATATTGCAAATGCTGCCTTATTCTCTCATATATGCATGCATTTTTGCCTATTTGTTTTATATTTGTTTGTCCTAGTGCTTATTTGCATAGAAACAAATTATTCAGAAGTAATTTTTAAATTTTCATTGAAACATTTCCAAATGCATATAGCAAATAAGAAAGTCCAAATTAATGCAAATTTGGAAAGCTTCCTGAATTTTGCTTAGGAAACTTTGGAAGTCAGATAGGCTTTCCAGATGTAAGTGAATTTATCACATTCTTACAGCCAAGAGCACTTGTGATGTGTGTTGTTATCTATTTTGTTTTTAGCACTCTGGGCAAATACAACAGTAAAACAATACCAGCCAAATAAATAACATTAAAAGACTTTCCAGGGCCTTTGTTTTATCAACTTAGGTAGTTGGAAATAATATTATATCTTCCTTCTTCTTCTTAACCTTTTTACAAAATTTCATTCTTTTCAATACAGGTATTGTTTTTGCTATCAGTAAGCATGAGTATGACAGGTAGCAGCACAGTCTGGAAAACAAGTCTGCTTAAGTCATCGTTCTAAAGGACACACTGTGATGCATTCTCCCCATTCGGGGTACCCAGTTCTGTGGTTGGCAAGTCATTGCCTCACATTAAAAACACAAACAAGTTAATTAATTCATGTAGCCAACACTAGTTTATTAAGCCGTTTTATGTGCTAGACATATGTGTGACTCTCAGTCCAATGAATTGTTTTCATTATTGTTTTTAAGAGTGGGAAGACAGTAAGTGAAGGGAGAAATGAAGATAATTTTGTGTGCTGATGAGTATTGTGAGGGTTATAATGATAGGGGGCATTGGTCCACAGAGAACAATCAGGATGTGGTGAGGGTAGCAGGAGTGTCTTAATCTGAGTGGCTAAGGAATGTCTTGGTAAGAAGGTTCTTGTCACCTGAAAGACAGGAATAAACTAGCCATAAGTGTCTTAGAGAGGAAACAAGTGAGAAAGGCTTGAGAAAGAAAGGATATCTTACGCTAGAGAGAAAAAGAACATAGAGAAGTCTTATACTAGAGAGAAAAAGGAGCTAAAGCAGAAGTTTGGCCCTTGCAGGTATTGTTTTACAAGCATCTGCATGGGCCAAACAATGCAGGTGCTAGTGAATTCTTTTGGAAAGTAGATATAGTTCTGTATGCAGTAGAAATCTCTGGGAGGATTTTAGCAAGCTGAGAAACATAATATCATTTGTGTTTTTAAAATGTTGTATTTTCTTCCATACTGTATGCATTTTCCTTTGGGAAAGTAAATCATTCTACTGAACAAAAATGCAGTAATGGGATTGCTGAGTCCAATGGTAGCTTTGTTTTAAGTTCTTTGAGAAATCTCTTACTGCTTTCCGTAAAGGCTGGATTAAATTACATTTCTGCCAGAAGCGTGTAAGTGTTCCCTTTTCTCAGCAGCCTTGCAAGCAGCTGTTGTTTGTTGACTTTTTAGTAATAGCCATTAAACCATTCTACCAAAAAGACACATGCAGCCACATGTTCATTGCTGTGCTATTCACAATAGCAAAGACATGGAATCAACCCAGGTGTCAATCAATGGGAGAATGGATAAAGAAAATGTGGTACATATATACCATGGAATACTACACAGTCATGAAAAAGAATGAAATCATTTCCTTTGCAGCAATACAGATGCAGTTGAATACCATAATCCTAAGCAAATTAACACTGCAACAGAAAACCAAATACTGCATCTTCTCGCTTATAAGTAGGAACTAAAGATTCAGCACACACAGGCATAAACATGAGAACAATAGACACTGTGCACTACTAGAGTGGGTAGGAAGGGAAGAGGATGTGTCTAGCAGAACAAAAGTGGCCAGATGATATTATTTGTGTTTTTGGATGAAGGCACGTACACAATTTTTATGCTTGGTTTATTAGACAACAGGTTTTTAAAATTATACTGTTTGAATTGAATTTCTATTTCTCCTGACAATAATTGTACACACATATATACCATTTTGCTCAATAACTTTATTTTATCTCTCTATTTTATGCAAATTAATATAGGAAAACTTAAGTAGAAAAATAGATTGTCAAGAGAAAAATAAATATAGATATATTGATATGAGGTTTAGGAAGGAAAGATATGTGTAGAAATTTAAATATATTTAAAAAGTGGGCCTGTTTTAACTATTGCAAAGTTGACAATGTTTTAAGTTATAGCATTTTAAGTTTTCTTTCTTTATTTCAATATAATGAAATAACTGAGCTAAGGGCTTTATCTTTGGGGAAGATGGCTTTTAGAAAACACTGTGGGGGATGAGAGGCCAAGCTGGTGCCTTGAACATTGCTATCTACTTTATCAGTTCTCAAGATGAATGTAAAGGAAGTCACAAATGGGATAGGCTAGTATTTTCATTTGTGTGCTCAATTACATATGTAGTGAAACTAGCCAGGTGTGGTGACTCACACCTATAATCCTAGCAGTTTGGGAGGCCAAGGCGGGCAGATTGCCTGAGCTCAGGAGTTCGAGACCAGCCTGGGCAACTGCAGGAGACAAACAAATGGATACAAGCCCATGTCAAGAACTTGCAGAACCAGTGGATTCGTTCAAAATGCAAATACAATGTTGAGTCAAGAGAAGACAGGGATGTGAAATTCAATTTTTAAGTTGTTTATGAACATCCTTTAAAAAAAGCTTTTAAATTTAAGAACAGTCTGAGATTTATAGAAAGTTGTGAAGAGAGTACAGAGACCTCATATACCCTTGCACCAGTTTGTCTATATTGATGTAGGTTGGTGCAAAAATCATTGTGGTTTTGGACATTACTTTCAATGGCCAAAATCACAATGATTTTTGCACCAATCTAAGATTACATATTAGTATCTATATTTGTTACAAATAATGAGCCAATATTCATACTTTATTATTAATTAAATTTGCTACTTGATTCAGATTTCTCTAATCTTTACCTAATGTCCCTTTTCTATTCTTGGATTTTCTCTAACGATCATATCTCTTTAGGCTCCTTTGGCTGTGCACAGTTCCTTAGATTTTCTTGTTATTGATAGTTTTAAACATAGTAAGATGTACTGTAGGCATTTTGTAGAATGCTTTTCTATTGATAATTGTCTGATCTTTCGTCTCAGAATCAGACTGGGAGGGCTATCTTTTGGAGGTAAAGTGTCCATTCATCAGATCACATCAAGAGTATACGCTATCAACATGACTTTCTTTATCATTTGACTGAAGTAACATTTGCCATGTTTCTCCACTGCAAAGTCACACACTTGCTCTCTTTCTATACTATAGTTTGCCACAGGACGTCACTATGCATAGTCCATGCTTAAAAATTGAGCGATTATGTTTCGCTTCATTTGACAGTGGAGTATCTATGTAAATTATTTGAATTCTGCATGAGGCTTTTGTCTAATTTTACTTAATTATTTATGTATTTAATTATTGATGCATATTAGTATAGATTCATAAATTTATTTTACTGCTCAAATTCTTGAAGCTTTGGCCACTGGAAGCTCTTTCAGTTGGTTTGTGTGTCTTTTTGACACACCTTTAATTTTGTGTGTGTGTGTGTGTGTGTGTGTGTGTGTTTAGCATTTCTTATTTCTGGTCCCATAAGATGTTCCTGGCTCATCTTGTCTGTTTCCTGCCCTAGTCATAGATTCAGCTTTTTCTCCAAAGAGCTATGGGCCTATTTTTAAAAGTATTTCCATTGTCATGTATTTTTGGATCATTGCTCTGAATGTTTTCAGAGATACAGATACATCTATATGACTATTGGATCGAACAATATAATTCAGAGATAAAATGGAAAAGATGCACTCTTACGGAAGTTTTCTAGTTTGCATCAATTCATATTATAAGTAATTTGAGCCTTAGAATAAACCCTGGTGCTTCACAGGAGTCAGCCTAGTAAATCATGTAACCCCAAAGGAATCTTAATATGACTGATACAAATATAGAACCTAAACTGTATTGTTTTTCCCCGCAATTTTGTTAAACACCTGTATATATGAGCATGGTAAATCCTCAATCAGTTCCAAACATTCCCTTAACCAGATCTATACAATAAATAAGCAGCCATATTTGTTGATCAAGATTACTTTTTTTATCTGTTTGACATATACCCAGAACCTAGGTCCACTGAAGTACTGGCTATAGCACTTCATAACTATTTTTTGTATAGTACATGAAATCCCATTCTGAGTCAAGCTATCAGTTAGAAACTGGATGTCCAGCAATAATGACAGATAAGTAAGTCAACTGTCTCCCACTCTCTATGTTTTTACAATGGCATAATTTAAGTATTTTGGGAATGGATATAGAAAATGTTTAACTCATTCTAGAGAGGTGGACTTCTGTTCTTTCCAACCTGGAAAAATATATATTCTAAGCAGCACAGCTTTATAACTTTGAGGGTGGTACCCAGCTTTCAAGCTTCTCATACAAATGCTAGCTCATTAATTAATCACTCTTGTCTCCATCCCCAAAGTCAAGGTAACTTCATCTTCCTGATTTTACATTGCTGTGCCTATTCTTATCTTCCAGCAATGAAACTATTTTTTCCACCATGAATTCTGAATTATTTTTTCTTTCCTGAGCAGTAACCAGGGTTTTGTTCATTGGATTTATTCAACTCCACTTTGAAAAGTGCATTACGAATTGCAAATAGCAAGTCTTCAACAAATATTTGTTGAATGTGTGGATAAACAATACTAAGTATTGCTATGGTATCAGTTTTGGGTTATATGCTTTTAAGTTATAAGGATCACAGAATAAGTTCCAGTTGGAGATACAAATACTTTTTATTAAAATTTAATTAAATCATTTTCAGTTGATAACCACGTCCTAAAAAGGATACATGACTGGACTAAGGTCAAATAACTAATATATTTGTTGTGCAAGGAACTAAATTTAGCTCTTGCCTGTCAGTGTTTGGATATCTTATCATACCATATGGTTACACACTGCAGCATAGCAACTGTCTTAGTCCATTGTACACTGCCACAACACAGTACCATAGACTGAGTAATTTATAATGAGCACTAATTAATTTGCTTACAGTTCTGGAGGCTGGGAAGTCCAAGACCCAGGGCCAGCATCTGGCAAAAGCCCTCTTCCTGCATCATCTCATGGTGTAAAATGGAAGGGCAAGAAAGAGAAGGCAAAAGGGGGCTTAACTCACCCTTTAAGGACAGCATCAATCCCACCCATGAGGGTAAAGCCCTCAGTTACCTTTTAAGGGTCCCTATACACAGGGACCCTTACCACTATTGCAATGGGAATTAAATTTCAACATGAGTGTTAAAAGAGATAAACATTCAAACCCTAGCAGCTACCTCCTCATTTTCTGATCCAATATATAATAATAAAGGTAATTCTCAAAATAATTTTCCAGGAGTTTGTAAAAGCTATATAAGACAACAATCAAAGCAAGAAACATACTTGGAGATTGTTTCAGAAATAAATTTCACTTTTTTTGGTGATGGTGGGGGACTACATATGCTTTGCTGTTGACTGTACACGATTTCACCCATTTTAGGAGGCTGCTCACTGTGTTAAGTAGCAAATATGTGGGTGGCTGGGAACATTGTTACAATTATAATATTTACAGCAGCCCTCTGCTGACTATCTAAACATGGGCTTCTCATTAGTCCAGCAAAATTTTCGACTTTAAACATGCAAAGCCTTCAGGAAGCCCTCAATCATAATTGGAAAGATTATTTATCAGTCAATTGCAATAGCTTTTAGTTCTTAGCATTGTAGGTGGGGCAGTGAATTGGCTGTAGCATCAAAAAGAGCTAAGTTTGAAATTCTCTATAGTAGCTCACTAACTAGCTATGTAAACTTGAAAAAGTTACTTCTTAAGTCTTTGTTATAGATATCCTTATTTTCACTGGGTTCCTGCAAATGTATTACTGCATTCTGTTTTTTATCATCCTTATACAATCTCTGAACCTCTGTGAAATTCTTTGATGTTTATTATCCACATGGGTTTTCCATTATGTAAATCTTGTTTTCCCTTTACTGGGTTATAGTTTTTTTGTTTGTATTCTATTTTTATTTTTTCACATAAGCACATACACTTATGCAACCACCTTTATCCATTATCTAGTACAGCATCAAATATAAACAAAACCAGACACTAAAGGACAGATTTTAATCAGTAATATACTATTGCAAAAGGAAAGAGGCCAGTGTGAACTGAACTCAGCTTCAAATTGTACAGAGGTGACTTTGTTTTAAGGAGAGAATGGGCCAGGCATGATTACTCATACCTGTAATCCCAACACTTTGAGAGGCCAGATCAGGAGGATTGCTTGAGCCCAGGAGTTCAAGACCAGTTTGGGCAAATGGTGAGACCTATCCTCTACAAAAACAAAAATAAAACTTAGGCAGGTGTGGTGGCTTGCCCCTGTAGTCCAGCTACACAGGAGGCTGAGGTAGGGGGATTGATTTAACCCGGGAGACAGAGGATACAGTCATCTGTGATTGAACCACTGCCCTCCAACCTGAGTGACAGAGTGAGACTCTGTCTCAAAAAATTAAAATAAACAAACAATGAAGAAGCAATGTAGAAATTAGGAAATTAGAGAGGTGAGCCGGGATTCGGTAAAATCAGGGAAGAGAAAAACTACAAAAAGTAGGAAGGGGAGATAGTCTATGTGAAACCCATCTAGGTTTACTAATTGGCTGTTACTGAAGGTAGGCCCTTACCCCACTACTTAGACTGGAAATCAGAGAGTTCATCGTCAGGTGTCAGGTTGTGCAAACAGTAAAACATTTTGGCAGCCTTGAGATTTCCCAGGCAGGCACTTTGAAAGATACTAAGGTTAACTTAAGAAATTGGACTCATTGAGCTGTTAGGAACTATACTAGTGTGTTTTCCAAGTCTTTGTAGGTCAAAGTTGAAGCTTAGTTGAGAAAAGGCTCCGAGAATCCTGGTAACAGTTTGGTCAATAAGGGAGATTTTATCACATGATTTTTCAACCTCGACACTATTGATATTTTGAGCTGTATAATTATTTTTTGTGGAATGGGGCTCTGTCCTGTACACTGCAGAATGCTTAGCAGTATCACAAGCTCTATCTAAATGCTAGTAGCAGCCCCTTTTCCTTCCCTAGTTTAACAACCAACAACGTCTCCAGACTTTATAGAATGTCCCCTGGGGTCAAAATTGCTTCCAGTAGAGAAGCTTCCTTCCTACCCCCGCTTCTTCATTTTTCAACAAATATTTAGAGGAGGGAGGTTATATTTAATATATATTTACTTTGCCCTATGCATAACTACCCATTAAATAAAGAAAATTGTATCTTAAGACATAAAACCAAGAACGAAGAATAAAATTTAGATATATAAAATTATATATGTAAAATGTGTAATTAACTTAATAAGATTAAAACAAACTAAGATTCCTTCTCCTGGTCTCAACTGCCATCTCTCTATCACTAGAATTTAATACCATATCTCATCATACTGAGTCACTGCACCAATATCACTTTAAGTCATTCAAAAGTAGTGTCATTGATACAAACACATGGGTCAGCTCCATTAACTTTATGACATACAGATTTGGGTAATTTGGTGATTTGACAAAGTTAGTGACATTTGCTCAGAATGACATAAATATATATAGCACCTTTGTGATTGAGATAGATTGGTCAATCTGCTTAAATGTGATATAATTAAAATTCATGAATCAGCATAGATTTGTGTGAGTGAGTATGAAAGAGTGTGTGTATGAGAGAGACAGAGATCATTACTTAAGCAATATTGTCACATGCTCGTGTTATTTTTCTTGAATGAAAGGCCTCCATTTCTTCTGAACTCAGTAATTTTACTTTTTCTGTATTAAAATAAAACCAAAATAACTGTCCTTCAGAAAAGAAATTAAAGCTCATCACAGATGGGGCTGTCTTGTGTTATCCAGTCATCTCATTCATTTTCAAATAAATCCCTATTTAATTCCTTTCTTCTGGAAAATTTCTAATCAAACCTTGGAAAATCAACTCTATCAAACGTTACTTCCCCCTCCCATGTCTGAGGTATCAAAAGGAAAAAGTAGAAGAATTTATGACCTTGAAATATAAGCAAAACATTATCCAATCACCACTATAGGGTACAGAACCTTCACTTCCACAGAACAGGTGGTAAAACAATTACAGATGCGCAGCTGTTTTATGCCTTCAAGTTCTCCCTGGAAAAGCCGGAGGTGATTGTTATATAAAAAATGTGTTTTTTCTGCACAGAATATATTTAATAAAACTGTGAGGTATGTAAATTTGCCAGACAGAGGTAGAGGCATTTTAAAATTTGACTATAGTTTTGTTTATATTAAGAAATTACACTTATTAGCATAAATCATCTAAATCATAAATTAACATAATAGAAACATCTCTGTAATAAAAAGCTGCCATTCTATTACCACATAGCTTTATTTCTATGAGACTTTATTAGCAATGAATATCAAGCAGGCCAGGAGATGTAATATATTGCCTAATGTGGTATTGTGGAAAGGAAAACATACTCCATGAATATGCAAACTCCATTTCCATACATAAAAATAGTTCTATAAATATATGTCCAGTAACACAAACATGGTGGCTGTCATATTATTTTCTTAGCATACCTCATACTGCATATACCTGTAATTATAATGCATTCAAAATATATCTTTGCTATTCAGGATATGAAATGATCAAGAAATATACACAGGTACCTACCACAGACATAACAATTTAAAAGATATCATGAAAAGGGTGGTGGGAAGAATGGGAGAAAAGAAAACCATAAATCTGGGGAAAGGGAAAGCAAGAACTGAAAGAAAAAAGTAAAACGTTTCTGTTGTTTATTTCTTTGAAGCCTAAATGTCACTCCTGAGGTTGGTATATGATGCTCATTGCAAAAATAAAAAAACCAGAGACCTTGTTAAATGTAAACTCTCCCAATGTCACTCAGTAAGCTTGAGTTTGAATTCAGTCCCTCTGATTATGATCCCCCTGTCCATTTCTTATATTACAGTTACTTAGAGAAGAAATGGGAGAGGGAAGGGAAGCTGATGAACACAGTTGGTGGCCAGCACTCTCACTTCCACCAGAGCCTCCCGCTGGTGTCTGTTTTATGCATGAGAATTTTGCATACTTTTATATTTGTAGAGGAGTTGGAAACAACTGCACTAATTTGTCCAAACAACCTGTTCTCTATGAGTTTGTAGTCTCATCAGTCTGGCAAAACCCACTATTCAAGAACACTAAAAAATGGCAATAAATGTTTCAATATGAGTGAAATAAGATCCTCGTGTAGCTGGAAGATGTTGATGAGGGAGCTTGGTAAAAAAAAGACGGAAGGAAGTGAGACTTGACTCAGTTCTTGAAACATAGGCAATGGTTGGTGATAGGAAGGGAGGGAGTAACGATTGTAGATGATGAGGGAGAGTGTCTCTCGTTCCAGGAATGCATATTTTGTCACTCAATAGCACTTACTGTAAGTTTTACTGGGAAAGATTTGTTTCTTGAACAGAAAGAGACAGGAATTAGCAGTGTTTGTTTATGTAGCAATTGAGAGAAAAGCTTGATTAAAGAGGGAATGTTAAGGAACAGTGAACAACCAAATTGCCTCTGTATAAAATGGTATTTGGAGCAGCCCTTACAGGGTCATCCACCATTGAGAACCCACATCTGAAAAAAAAGAGCCCAGTACTTTACAAGAAAGCCATTTTGAATTGTTTAAATAAGTGTATTAATACAATTTGATTTAATGAGCCCTTTGTGTTATGAAAGACTTCCTTAGATGTAGACAAAGTCAGTCCAGGGCCCCTCATCTCCACAGAGGGTCTCAAATGACACTCACTAAAGCCAACCTCAGTTTCCAAAGTTTTCACCATAGCAATGTCATCATTCTCTGAATTCACCCTTATTTAGGTTACACTTTTCTGTTGGTGTAAAATAGGTATGAACTGCACAGACACTGGGGTTAAACTTTTTGGGTACAAATTTCAGCTTGGACACTAATAGTGTGACTTTGGGCACTTATTAAATCATGTGTGCCTTCCTTTCCTCGTATGGCAATAAAGAGAATCACAGGTCAACCGATGGCACTGAGGACCAAGTGAGACAGCACAGGTAAGTGTTGACGCCAAGCCATCCACAGCACAAGTACTTATTGAATATGAGTTGTTTCTCTTAAAACTGGCACAAGTACTTTCACGTTATATACTATTTAAACTCAGGTTTTGTTTTCTCTTATGTCATAAACTTCTTACAGAGCCTATCAACACAGTGTTTTTCTTTCCCTTCAAACTTCTAAAGACTAAAAGAGAGGAAGAAGGGCTAATTTATCTGAAAATGAAATCAAGCAGCTTGCCTTGTATTGAAAGGTAAATTGCCTTTTCAGCCTCATCATTTTATACTGCTCAATGTAGGAAATTAGAGAGTTAATGAGATGCCACAAGCTTCCATATTCTCTCCCACTGCACAGAAACCTGTGTCTTCACTGCCAATCAGGTAATCTTAATTTATTGGCATTTGGAGTTCAGCAAGATACAAAAAGTAACTCTATGCATGCCAACTCTACCAAAATTATTTCTAAAAGAAGTTAGTAGATGTGCTCATGTGGCTTTCTTTTTTTTCCCTAGGGCCATGTATGACTTCTAGCTTTATTAGGATTCTTTGGAACTTCAATTGTCGAAGATTAATTACACCCATCCAGCTTAAAAGGCAGGGTAGTGATGTGATTAAGAGATGGGTACTGGAATTGCACTTTAAAGGTCCACATTTTGGTGACTATCCTCACTAATGTGTGACATGAACATTATGAGCCCACAATTTTCTTATCTGGGGATTGTAATAGTATCTAAAATTTGAGGGCTGTCAAAAAGATTAAATAACATAGTACAAAAATGGGTCTACTCTGATGTCTGGCACATATACACACATTCATACATATACATAAGTCGTTCAAGTAGATGTTATTGTTATTGTTATTGCTAAAGCCATATTCTAGGCACTGTGAGCTAGGCAGAGAGCTTGGTTTCTAGGAGACAAAAGATCTATAACAAGTCACAATGAAATGGGTGAGAGTCAGGTTATATATACCTTGCTAAGAGTGAAGAAGAGAAGGACAGGCAAAGAACATCTATGTACAGAGGCCCTCACGTGTACTGGGCACTGTACAATCCCTTATAAAGTGGGTATTGTTTTTCCTTTTGTGCAGGCAAGCAAACTGAAGCTCCAAGAGATAAAAGTAACTTTCCAGAACAACACAGCTCAAAAATAAGCCAAAATTCATTTAGCCACAGAATCCATGCTTTCCACATTTCACCATACTTTCTTTATTTATTCTTGGCAGAGGGATTAGTCAAAGCTCACAGACCTACAGAAAGTATCTTTTGAATACAGATTGACTGGTCATTAAATTGCTAAAGGAGAGGAAACAGGGCTGATTTTCCAAACTGTGTATTTGTATGCTTATATACACCAGTTTAAAAGGAAATTCATTTGTCTATCAAGAGATACTTAGAGAGTGCTTCCATAACTTGGCCTCTTCTTTTTTTTCTTATAATGTTATAAGTTTTTGTTCGGAATCTCAAATTCTCTTTTTCCTTATAAGGCTTATAAATTGTTCATTGAGAGAATGCATGAGAGGAGGTCATGGCCCCTTTAGAAAGCTGGAAGTCATGGTGAGATTAGTTTTGAGAGTGAGCTTGGGAAGTAATGGTCATTTATAGCGTATTGAAGAGACAATGAATGCAGAGAAAAAGAAAATAAACTGGTGACATTTATTCCTTTATTTTTGATTCAGCAAATCAATCTGAAATATCTGTTCTGAATCAAGCACTCTTAAAATTTTAAGTTGTATATACTAATGATTGGTGGAGAAAATGTAATGAAATAAAAGAAACAAAAGATTGGAGCAGAGATAAAGAGAAGGAGGCCAGGCTCGGTGGCTCACACCTGTAATCCCAGCACTTTGGGAGACGGAGGAGGGCAGATCACAAGGTCAAGAGATCAAGACAATCCTGTCACCACGAAATAGTACTGTTGCCAACATGGTAAAACCCCATCTGTACTAAAAATACAAAAATTAGCTGAGTGTGGTGGCACTTGCCTGTAGTCTCAGCTACTGGGGAGGCTAAGGCAGGAAAATCGCTTGAACCCAGGAGGCGAAAGTTACAGTGAGCTGAGATTGTACCACTGCTCTCCAGCCTGGCAACAGACCAAGACTCCATCTCAAAAAAGAAAAAAAGAGAAGGGAAGACAGAGAGAGGAGTCCATATGCAGGAAAGACACAAAGATGGGCGAATGTTGAGAATGTTGAACACTGAGAAAAAGTAGAGTGTTAAATATTGGAAATATCCTAATATGAAGACTCGAAAGTCCTGAATTCCAGTGTTAATTTGTAAGAACTAGCTCTGTGATTGCGAGTGGTATAGAGAGTCTCAATCAATTTGTGTTTTGTTCATTGTAACCTCCAAACTGACATATTTTATCTAGATTAGAAGTATAGCCCAATGGGTCAAGGGATTTTGGTTTTATTTTCTTAAGCTTTTACTCTTACTTGTATATGTGAGTTTTGCAAACTTGTGCACTTTAATCACATATAGTCCAAGTAGAAATGTGCCCGCATTGTAAAGGCTGAACAGCTGGGGCATTTGGACTTCTCGTACCAAAGATGACACTCTTCATTTCTCAGGGTATGTGATGCTCTCCCGAATCTCACAGGAAAGTGACATTCCAGAGTATGGCCAGAAACATGAAAAATACACCTTCCTAAGGGACAAAATAGTACTGTTTTTAGTACTGTTGCTCTGAGGAGGAGGCTGCCCTCTCACTGAGTGGATGCACATGGCATGCTGCCTGATTCACTTATGACAAAAACAGCCATTTACTCCATATTCAGTTAACCATTAGCTTCAATAATAATGAAGGCACTGATTTTGCAGCATGACTGGCACTGACAATGCCTAAAATGGAGCACTGTAAATATTACTGCTCTGAAATTCCTATAACAACTGTTGGGTCCTACTGGAAACAGCTACTTCCTCAAGGGAGGGTTTCCTGTCTGATAGTTGTACAATGCTTCTGTGTTTGGGGAAGAGAGACTAGATTTCCTTAGGGAATTGCCATAGAAATTATTGTAGTTCTCTGGCAGTGGTATAAAATGTACAGATGCTTATAATTTCACATTTAAATTTGAAAGTGATTTGGGAAGGATTCCCTCTTTTTATATTGTTTGGAGTAGTTTCAGAAGGAGTGCTACCAACTCCTCTTTGTATGTCTGGTAGAATTCGGCTGTGAACCCATCTGGACCTGGGCTCTTTTTGGTTGGTAGGCTATTAATTGCTGCCTCAACTTCAGCCCTTTTTATTGGTCTGTCTGTGTGTCTGTCTCTTTCTCTCTCTCTTTGAAATTCATTATTTCAGTGGGAGATCTCCCAAGTAAATAATAAATGTTATTTTTCTATAAATAGCATTTAAACACTTGGTTTATATACCACAATGTTCTATACGCTATCCTCTGGGACAATCTAAGTCAGGTTATGTATCTTCTATCTTTAAGCAGCAATTCTTAATTTAAGTACAATTTAAGTACAACTAAGAATTTAAGTACAATTCTTCTCTGAATTGTACTTTATTGATTTCTACAGGCTCGTGGTTATTTTAGTAAACTTTGTAATCATCTTTCCTTGATGTCATTTAATAAAATACACTATTGCGTTAATGGAAACAAGCTCATTTATTTTCCAGTGATCTCAATACTGAGATCTACTAAAGTGACCCCAGAGTGGCCGTTCAACACAGGAACATATATCTGTAAGATTGTTAATGTTACTTTTATTTTAGATGGAACACTGCTTGAGAAGGCAAGCCATTACATGCATGCTACCTACATACATATTACAGACATGTAAAGCAGAGCTATTGTAGGTAGGGATTCTGAGTGACAATCAAAAACTAGGATTATACACTACAAAATACAGAAAATCTTTTTTTTTTCTTAATGGCATAAGCAGAATTTGGTACAAAATGTATCATCTTCTCAGTTGTCCTTGTGTATTTCTAGGTGACTTTATGAGCATACTTTTAGTGGTGTCTGACCAGTCCAAAATCTACTATTTTTTTTTCTCTAGGAACTTCTCACTTGAACCTCTTTAACTGAGTAGTGTTCAGACATGGAAGGTCTGTATTGGGTCTGTGCCTGACCCCTGGCCACAGCACTCTGGAGTGTGTTGGACACTGGCCCATCATGTGTCCTGGACACTGGAATTAAGATATGGAGAGAGTTGAAATAGTCTTTGGAGTGTGTAGATTGTCATGACCTTAAAATATCAAAATTGCTGTTTTCTTTAATAAAATGGATCTTTCAGGTATGCCTTGAGACTCTGATACACAATTTGGTCCTTCTGAAACATTATATGAGACATCACCTTAGAACTTTCTAAGGTCTTAATAATTCTAGGCATATTTTCATCCTGGACTTGATCTTGGTCCAGAGACCGTTTCTTATTTTGAGAATCCATTATTGTTTAAAAAGACTGTTCTAGGAACTTCAAATATCCTTCGAAATATACTTGAACATTAAATAATTTATTCTTATGTCCATCTCTGCTTCTGCTTATTTTATTACAGACGAAGGCAGATGGCACGTGCTACGTTCCATCTGGAGCTATTCTTCACTAACTCCTCAAGTTCGTTACATACATTTTATACTTCCCATATCACTTGAGGTAACAATTTTTCTAAATTTTCTGTAACTTCATAAATTCTCTTTTTTTCTAGAGCTTTTTATAGTATTTTCTTCTCAGTCTTGTAAGCCTTGATCTATCAGTGTTCTAGCTTTTACCAAAGATCTCTTCAAGGCTTTATTTACATGTATCTGCTTGATCCCAAAGCCAAGGCCACATGTTCTAAGTTTTTATTATATACAGTGTGAAATAGCAGACTATAATAAAGTACTCCAAATATGTACAATATAGTATAGTACTGTACTTATGAGTTCTTCGTTTTTTTTTTTTTTTTTTGAGACAGAGTCTCACTCTGTCACCAGGCTGGAGTGCAGTGGCATGATCTTGGCTCATTGCAATCTCCACCTCCTGGGTTCAAGCAATTCCCCTGTCTCAACCTCCCCAGTAGCTGGCACAACAGGTGTGCACCACCATGCCTGGCTAATTTTTTGTATTTTATTAGAGACAGGGTTTCACCATGTTGCCCAGGATAGTCTCCATCTCCTGACCTTGAGATCCGCCCACCTCGGACTCCCAAAATGCTGGATTACAGGCATGAGCCACCATACCCCGCCTGTACTTATCAGTTCCAAATTTCCACTTGCTTGTTACTACTGTTGAACAAACCATGCTGGTAGTGAATGGCTTGAGGCAACCACTCTGCTATGCTCATGGATTCTGAAAATTTGACTAGGCACAACATGGGTGGCTTGTTTTTGTTTCATGATGTCCGGGACCTTAGCTGGTAAGACTTAACATTTGAGGCCTAGAAATTTCAAGATGTCTTGATTCACATGTTTGGATGTTGACTAGTATCTCAGCTGAGTTTTTAATGAGAGCATGTACAAATGGTCTCTCCAGGTAGCATGGAAACTTCAGGAAAGTTGGACTTCTTAATTGGTTTTAAAAGCAAGGTTTTTTTTTTATAGAAGTTCTATTGACTTGTATAACACAGCCATTGAAGTTACATAATGTCATTTCCTCATACCCTATTGGCCACGGCTGTCTAAAAAATCCAACCAGATCTAAAAACATAAGTGATATATTCCCAAGGCCACATAGTAAAACAAAAGGGATGGGAAATGTTGTTTCATCTATCTTTGGAAAATAAAACATTAACTAACACAACACCACATTGTATGGTAGCATTCTAATATTAAAAAGGCAGGTAATACATTATAAAGTAATATACATTTTTCCACTATCCCACATAAATCAATTTTAATGTTGAATGAAAAAATAACTTCACTTCTAACCAAGACTTTTTTCATGAATTGCTACCCATTTTTCTACAACTGTTCTAGATCAATGCTCATTTTTCATAAGAGCAAGGTGAGTTGCAGAGAAGCAAAAGGCCTGTGTCCTGGTTACATAGTACATTTTATGTAGCACAAAGATTAAAATCCACATTTTAATTAGATTCAGTGCTCCTTTGCATGATACAAAGTATATTCAACCACTTTGTAAATAGAGATTCCAAAATGATTTCATATGAGTAAGCAAAAAAGAACTATAAGAACTAAAAATTGAAGAGCAACTTCATTTGAATGAACATCTTAAGTTAATCTTCTTTTCAAAGAAAATTGTGACTGACTAGTTTTTCAGGTATGTTGATTTATTCTAATGGCAGTAAAGAATTAGAACTCTCCATTTTAGAAGTCTGAATTGAATAAATTGCCATAAAATATTCAGATGTCAAGAAAAATTTTAATAATAAAACTATTCTTAGGTATCTAGGATGAGAAAAGGCATATATGTCAAGATGTCATTTACTTTTACTCAATTTTTAAAAAATTAATACAGATATAAGTACCAATTGACTGTTAAGTTTTATGATTAGAAAGCCAAGTTAGTGGTTCTAAGATTTAAGAAAAGAAAGAAAACTGACAGGATCTGATTATTTCTATCATCACCTTTGACATTCAACATTAGTCAGACATGCTATAAAGCATAAGCTTTTGAATTAAAGGACGTGGTTAAGGGCAAAGAAAATTACTTAATATAAAATAGGAATTATTTATGAACAAACAAAAAATCTAATCTCAACAAATATTTACTGAGCCCTTATGATGTCAACCATTACTATTAATAAAACAAAATTTAAAACTTAATTGAATTTTCTCTTGGCTAACAAAAGAACAAAATAAGTATGAAAACAGACACACAGTTCTTTGTTCTAAAGGTATTGCAATAAAATTGATATCAAATAATACTGGAATGAAGCTAATAAAAGAAGAAAACTCTTGTATTAACTATTCATTATCATCTATCAGTCTATCAATCAACTTATTAATTAATCTATGTATCAGTTGATCTGTCTATATACAGATGGTCCCTACCTTAGGATTTCTTCATTTTACTATGGTGAAAAAGTGATAGAAATTCAGTACACTCTGACTTATAATGGAGTTATTTTTTCATAAACCTATTGTAAACTGAAAATATTATTATCGTTTATCTCTGGACATAACTCCATCCTAAGTGGAGAGATGTCTGTATACTTATCCATAAACATTAAGTGTACCAATGAGACTTTACATAGTTAACTTCCTTTTGGAAATTTATTATCAGGAAAAGGCTCAAAAGGAAATAAAAATGCTATGATTGTAAATATAATTAAGGTGGCTTTAAATATGTATGTTATGTGTGTCTGTGTATATGAAATCAAACTAAATGAAAATGCTAAGAAGCTAATTAATAAATTTTAGAATATTATCATGAAGTCAAAAAGATAATTTTTATATAGAACAAAACCAGAAGGCAATATGCAAAACTGAAAATACTTGAATGTTTTATGTTTGGAGTTACAGATATTTTTAAAATTCTCTTTAATTCCATTATTATTATAATATAAAGTTATAATATTAAATCTTGAAAAAATCTGAGACATTTGTGGGAAAGAATGTTACTCACTTTTTGGTAGAACAACTAGAAACTGGCTCTCTGTTTGAAGATAAAATGGGTATCATGTAGAGGCATAGAACTACAGCCATTTAGTCACTATGAGTGACTTTAACCTGGAAGATAAAGATGATATATGGAAAGATGGGTGTGGGAATGAATATTAACTAGTTATTTTTACTCCACTTTATTAAAATAAAATTCAAGAGTGGCAAACATCAACATGTGGAACACCAAGAATTTTAGTTTACTTTTCATGCAGAGGTTTATTTTTTACTATTCTAAGCTCATGAGCAGATATAGATTTATGGAATCAAAATAAGCAGATACCCACCTACTATCATCTCTAGTACCTGTGCTTAATTCAATCAGCTTTTGACATTTCCATGACAGTGAGAATTAGCTTAAGAATATGCTGGTCAACAAATTAAGCCAATAAGACAAGGGGAAGTTTTCCTGGAAGATGTCTGACCTCTGATGTCTTCTCGTGTTTTGCTTCTTAATTTGTCTGAGATGCCACCAAGTATTCCTCACCTGAGAAATGAGCCCTGGCTGTGTCAGTTCAGGTCAAAACAACTTGAAGGGTGTTCTTAACTTTTTTTCCTGCCGTACTCCTCTTCAAAGGCGAGTTCTGCTTCTTTCCTGATTGTCCATTATTTTTCTGTTGAGTGTGATTCTACCCCTCTCTTTTGGACTGGCCTTGGTATTTTTGTCTCCTAGCAATCTCTTTCCAATTTGTGTCAGATATAACCTTATGTAGTAATTCTAAAACTAGACCGCATTTTCCTTACCGATTAAATTCAATGCTGTCACTTAGGTCCCATGCACACAAATTTCATTTCATTGTCTAGGGCATAAAGTGGACATAAGGACATTTAAAGCATTCAACATTGAGAACTACTAGCCCACTGTAACCATCTGCTTAAATATTCTACAGATTGAGTTTTCTTCTCCAGTTGAGAAATCCTCCACAATCTGGGAGATTTTTACTTTAGGAGTGGTAGTCAAATGGGATGGAGTTTAATTTTGTTCTTAATGCCACTATAGTAATTATGATTGGTATGCATACTGATGGAGATGTTCAAGAAAGTTTTACATGAAAATAAATATATAGACACATAATTACTACAGGAGGGCATAAATATTTAATTTCAATAGTTGCACAGTAATTTTAATATATTTTTAAAATTCCGCCTTTATAAATAACTCCAAAAACTTGTGATTTCTTTCCCATTATTGTAAAGGAACAAACTGATTTTCTTATTTTTAATTTTCAGCCCTTATGATTGATGACACCATTCATTCAGATAACCAAGCCTGAAGACTGTGTGCCATCTTCATGCTTCTTTTTTCACTCTTTTCCATAAAGTCAGTCACTAAGTCTTGCTGATTATATCTTCTTTATAAATCTAGAATGTATATTCTTTTTTTCCTCTGCCAAGGCTTTTCTCATTCTACCTACAGTGAAATAGTATCTCTATTATCTTCTATCTCTGATGTATATGTCTCAAATCTTTCTGTCTCATAGCCTGCAAGTATAATTTTTCTCATGCAATTTTTAAAAATTAATTTATGTTACAGTTCTACCTAGACAGTTTTGTTGCTTCTCCTATAACATTTCCATAGAAAATTGAAAACATTTCTTATTTCATATACAGAAAGTTTAGAGTCTGACTCATTTTTAAAACTTGAGCCTTACTGCCTAATACTCTCCCACATAAGCTTTTGTCTTTAGACACATCAGCACGCAACAATGCCCTTCATAAGGATGACTTCTTAAGGCAAAGTTTTCTGTTTGGATCTTTACCAAGCTAAATGTAGAAAGTAACATCTTTGCCATTTATGAAGAATAAAAAAGTTGCTATCTTTCAGGAAAGGTGACAACAGCTGAGGGTCCCTGGGTTGGATTTGAAACTGTCTATGTCAGGGAAAAGTGCTCCTTCTTCGGGCCTTTGACAGTCATGGCAAATTTCAACATTGCATGTACAGAGCCAGACGCTGCTTTCTTCTGCTTGGCAGAGGGGAAATAGACTCTGGAAGGGCTGCCAAGTTTTCAACAGAGGGGCTTTCAGATCCAGAGCAGAGAACCCTTAAGGACCAGTAGGCCCAGCTCCCCAACTTCACGCCCAAGGACTTGGCAGGCACTGAGCTGTCCTCATTAAAATCAGTTTGGATTGTGGCACTCTTTCATTCCTACCCAGCTGTAGCCAAGGGGGAAAAAAAATAAAAACCAGATAATAGAGGATAACACACACACATACATAAACACACATACACACAGACACACACTGCAAACCAAAAATTTAAACTAGAATTAGGCAAAACATCAAATTTGTTTTTAATTGTTGTCAGAATGCTATACAGGAGCCTCTGGAGCCTTCCTTTAATCATCTGGTTTCATTCTCTTTTTTCTTGCCGCCCTAATTATTCCCCACTTTTAATATCCCCCTACTGGTTCTAATTAAACTTTTCTGTAGTTTCAGCTTGTTTGCCAGGAAGGTACTCTTTCACTTTCAAAGCCCAGCCCAGTTCTTGTGTCCAGGCAGACAAGGTTATCTGGGAAGTTTGTCAGATCCCTGCTTCCTCTGGAGTCTCTCTCATCCTTGCTCTGTGATTTCTGTGATTAGTCAATATGAGCTCAGCCCCAAAGAGGGGCTCTGTTTTTGGAGATTAGAGAGGCTCATACTCTGCACACATTTTCTTCTTTGTCATTTTCTCTCCTCATTCTTTCCTAATTGAAATGTACTTTTGTCACATTTGATTTCAAAAAATCTATTTAATATTCTATTGAGTCTTCTGTGGTCTTTACAATGTAGTAGGAAATATCTGTAGCAAGCTCTGGGATGCTGGGTCAGCTGCCCAGGTCTTTGAAACAGTGAAAGTTATTTTTATTATTGGTACAATTCTGTATTTCTACTTTTTTGCGCTCATTATAGTGACACAATCACAAAGTGATTGCTAAGGTCATGAAAGGTGTTCTATTATAAAAACTACATTTTTTGAGGTTGTACGTTCTTCATCAAGTGAAATCTTCTAAGGCGAAATTTTAATGGGAAGCGTCTCACAAATGAACCTAACATCCTTTAGGAGGTTTGAAAAACAACATCTTTGGGTGAATGTTGAGTTTCAAATAAGAATAAAACAATGTATCTTGCAAGGTTTTTTGAAGAAAATATTCATTCATTTATTAATTCAAAGGACATTTATTAAGTGCTCCAGTGGGAGGCACAGCAGTAGGCATTAAAATTAGAGCCTGTGAAATCATTCCTTCTTTCAAGATAGTCACAAGAAATTTGGAAAGAGAGATGTAAAGACATCATTACAACTTGGTGAGACTAAAATAGCACTATGTAGATGGAAATATCACAGTATATGCAGGTAAGAGAAATCATCAGTTGACTGGAAATTTGGTGGGAATTGTGAAAAGATAAGAAGCAGATGGAAACAGATGGGAGCAAAGAAATCATAGTCTCAAATAGATTCCAGAGAAGCTTAGTACAGTATGAGGATTTGTGTGGGAGAATTCTAAACTTATAGTTAAGAGATGGAAAAGTTAGAGGCAATAACACACCTTGTAGGTTATTAAAACAGGAGTTCCATATAGAGTAGCAAATATGCAAGAGCCATTGAATTTTCCTGTGACTAATATAGTGAATGTGAGTCCTGGAACTAGAGCAACAAGGTAGTGTCTATGGGAGCAAATGATTCCAAGGGATGGTGAATCTTTTCACATAAAAGGAACAATGGCTGCTAGAACCATCCCCACCCAAAATAAATCTACAATCATATTATTGCCACGTATTGGAATACAGTGAATACCCTACAAAAATTGAAAAAAGGGGAGGGATTAAAAAAGGAATATCAACAGTATCTGCCAAAACAAAACATTAAGAGCAATCGTAGCATCAGATACAAAAAAAAGTAATTTAAAGAACATGAAATGAGAAGATAGGGTATTTTAATTTGATAAAAATTCAATCCACAATGAAGACAAAATTTTATGGACTTCAACAACTTCAACAAATCAGGAACAATTCTAAGGAAAAAAAAGTTTATTGCTTTCTGACATACCACCTTAAAGATTCAATAGGTTAGGTAGAACAAAAATAAGAAAAGAAGATGTAGAAAATGTAAATGATGCAACAGAATTTACTCATACAAATATTTATATATAGATGTGTGTAAATATACATATTTGTACATATAAACGAATTGCAAACCATATGAAATCATATATTTTTTGTTTCTAAACTAAAAATGTAATTTTCAGTACACGTGAAATATTACCTGAAATATCTATCAAGTATATTATACTAACAATAAATAAATCATAAAGAGCAGGAAAACACAGCAAAAGAACACGCTACAGAAGCATGGAGGAGAGACAAATGTGGCCAAAAGAGGCTGTGGAGGGTTACATAGAGAAGGAGATTTGAAGACTGAAAGAGTAAGGCAAATAAATAGTAGGGCAAGGAGCATTCTATCACAGGGAATGGCTTGGAAAGGACTGTCTTATTCAGAGATTTTTTTGGGGACTAAAGCAACTCAAATGCATACAAATAAGCTACGACAACAAGTGATAATTATTGAAAATAGAGAGGAATCCTTTTGAGGAAATTTCATCAGTGCACAAAGGCAAACCTCCTATAGTCTGGAAACAGATTGCAAGATTGGTCAGGGATTAAGGCTATCCCTCTCTTTAGCTCTGATTTTGTCCTTGTACTCTTCTTCTGCCCACTTTATATTTTTATCACCACTGTGATATTTTAGTTTACCCCTTACCACATTTTTTTCTATTTTCTGGTCTGTGTTGATCTGTTTCATTTTTCTCCTTTCTCTGAGTGCGTTCTCTGGTTCTCTTTGCAGAAAAATACCCCATAAGTCTTAGAAGTTCCCTCAAGATAAACATATTCCCAGAAAAAAATAGCATTCCTCAGTTTCAATTTCAAATTTCTGAAAGAGAATCACATTTGTTTAATTTGGGTCAAGGGCTTATTCCTGGTTCAAGAGAGTGTGGAGGCTCAGATGGAAAACTGTGGCCCCCTACTTAGCAGATTCTATGAAGACAATGTGAGAAGATATTCAGAAGTGTAAGTGAGAGGATGACAGTAAATGTGGTTGAAATGGAAGCAAACATAAAATCACTAAAGATCCCGGTTTCTGGACTTTCCCCTACTCTCAGATGGTAGGTGAAAGAGAATACCTGAACAACTTTAAGGAAGATACAGTATGCCCAGGAGCTTGGAAATGGAGTGATGAGGCTGGAAACTGAGAAATTGAAAGCGTGCAAAACAGTAGGGAATGGGAAGAAAGAATCATTAAACAGAACATTTTTCGGTCTCCTAGTTTAGACTTGTGCAAATACCCGGCACTCACTGGTCTAATTGTCTAATAATGGCACCTTGACCTTTCTCCTTTAGCCCCTCAAAGTCTCCTAAATACCTACAAAATGAAAGTAAAATTATGGCCTTTTAATCTGAAAGTTTAGATTCAAAAATGTGAATAATTAGACTGATAATTGCATAGCTGGATTAACTATTCGTATTTCTGCTTATAAACTTCTATTTTTCCCCCTTGAATTTGAACTGGTTTATTTTTCTGAAGTATATTTAACTAAGTCAACTCTTTCTATCCCCCGAGTTATGAATATCAGACCCTAAGCTCATTGACACGCATCCAATCTGATGGTAAGCCTCATTTGAAATACTACTTTTGTTGCGTATCTGACCAGGGACATGCAAGTTACTACATGCTCATGAAATGCGCCCTCTAACTTATGGCATTCTTATTTCTTTTTCTTTCTGTTTCTTTCTTTCTTCCTTTTCTTGAGACAGAGTCTTCCTCTGTTGCCCAGGCTGGAGTACAGTGGCATGATCTTGGCTCACTGCAACCTCTGCCTCCAGGGTTTGAGCAATTCTCCTGCCTCAACCTCTTGAGTAGCAGGGAGTACAGGCACCCACCACTATGTCCGACTAATTTTTGCACTTTTAGTAGAAGCAGAGTTTCACCATATTGGCTATGCTGGTTTCGAACACCTGACTTCAGGTGATCTGCCTGCCTTGGCCTCCCAAAGTGTTGGGATTACAGGCATGAGCCACTGAGCCTGGATGGCATTCTTCTTTCTATTGAACCAAAGTCAGTATTCCTAGAAAATATTGAAAAAAAATTCCTTAATAATATATAAACATTATTACTAAGTTATATGTCTATCTCCAATAACAATAATGGTAGAGTTTTTGTTGTTGTTGTTGTTATTGTTGTTTTTAAACCATAAGAGCTGAGGCTACTTATCATGTAGTCTGTACTCTCAGAATTCCACTCCTCTACTACTCATTGACTTTGACTATTCCATTGTAGTATTTTCCCATGAGATGAATATTCCTGTTAAGGACATCACTGTGATATTTTAGTTTACCCCTTAACGTGAGATGCTCTGAAACCAGTAAAATTGCAACTGCACATTTAAGTCTAATTCCACGATCTGATGAGTTCTTTTGCTTAATAACCTAATAACCTTTCCAATTCCAAGATTCTGTAATTCCAGAAGACCAATAGTGTCATTTTACTGCCCCCTTGACATGGCCTCATTCTCAACATGGAATACTCATGACTCCATGTTATGTAAGCATAACACCATATCAGGAAACATCAGTTGTTGCCTTTCCACAGATATAGATAACAACTGTTTGTCTGACAACCTAGATGAGTGAGTGCCCTGTGCAACTTCAGAACCCCAAAGCAGATTTTTGCCTTCACTCTTTGAAGACTCGGATGACAAAATCTCATAAGATGCAAATAGCCAGACTTCAGAATTATGACAATTTTGAAACACTGCATTTTCCTTTCCTGGCCTGTTGGATCAAAACCATCTGGTAATTTGCTTCCCTATGCTATTGTTAAAGGTTGTTTCTTGAGTAAACTTCAAAGGGTTTCTAAGTGGTCAATTATATTTATTTAACTCTCAGGCTATAAATGTTTCCTGTCTTTTTATGGCTGTATAATGCTTCTGATTCATCTACCAAAACTTTAGCATATGAAATGAACATGTTCTCTTATAACATGTTCATAGGGTCAGGTTGACTGAATAATTTTCTTTCGTATGATTACAGAAAAAATCCTGGCTCATCAGTCTCTATCCATTTTCAGGGAGATTGTCGCACAAAGTTCTGTGCTTAAAGATTAAAATAAAGACCTACTATTTGGAGAGAAAATACAGCTTGGAGAAATTGTTTAACTGATACATTGGAGATAGAGACATCAACATCAATAACAACAAAAGAAAATGTAGATATCAACACCTATTAAAATCAATTTTGATAAAAAAACTTTACAAGCATTTCTCTTTACTTCCTTTATTTTATTTTCCACTCTTACTTCATGCAGAATCTTAGCCAGTTGTACTATGCATGCAATTATTTTGTGCTTCTATGTTTTAGCCTCATTCAGTTCCACTGCCTAGAATACCCGTCTCATCTTGCCAACTGAATGAAATCTAGATGCCTTTTAGAACTTTCTCTAACATCCCCCCTTTTTTCAGTGAACCTCAAAAGATACAAATAAATTTATAAATATATGTAACACCTATAAACATGTATATATTGTAAGGCTGGTTGCCTCGCTGGGAGCTCGGACGCACACCCCCCACCCTGCTTCTTTTTCAAAAGCCCAGACAAGCCCGGACGAGCTCAGGCAAGCTCAGACATGCTCAGGCATGTTCCCTTCTCCCATGCTTGCACAGCCTGGCATTCCTTTAAAGAGCCCAGTAGGCAAACGAGGTCTTGTAACCTTAGCCTCTTAACAACCAATAGCAGCCGAGTAATTCCAACTAACAACAAGCCAAGTCCTAGGTAAAGGCTTGTAACTTACCCAATAGCAGTCCTGCTCTCCCACAACCAATGGAGCTGTTTCACTCCCTATAAAAACCCATGTCAAAGAGGAGTCTGTGCAACCTCTCTGGCCCCTCCTGTCAGACTGCAGAACCTCACCTGGGAGCCTGAATAAATGCCTTTGCATTGGATCTTCTTGTGCTGGCCTCAGTTTCTTCGCTTTAAACTCAGCGAGAACAGACCTTACATATATGACTTCTCTGTTCCCCTGAGCAACACAGGTGAGCAACTGAGTGGTCAAATGTGTTATGCTGACCAAGGGTACAGTACTGATCAGGAGAGATTTAGACTTTGCTTTTAAGACCTTACGCTGTGATGAAGGGCACAGATCAAGAAGGAAGCACAGAAAAATGAATCAAACAATTACAAATCGTGGTATTTGAAAAATAAATTTAAAAAGACTAATATAGTTCACAAAAGAGATAATGAATTTTTGGAAACACAGTGAGAAACATTTACATTGAGACACAGAAAGCAGCCAGATGAACCAAGGTATGGTTGATGGTAGGGGTAGAGATCATCCAGGTGGAGAAAAGAGCTTCACGTATTAAAGAAACTGGAACAAGATGGGTATGGTGTGAGCAGTATGAGCAAGGAATTGTGATAGAGGATGTGTTTAGAGGGTTAGGCAGGATCATTCAAAGCCTTTTGATGGGCAGGGATTTTGCCTCGCTCTTTCATGGGAAGGTACTAAAACCGTCAATTTTGTTTGATTTGATACAAAATTAATATGAAGTGATCAGATCTTCAGCATACAGCTAGATGAGTTTTGGCAGTTGCAAACTCTTGGTACCACTATCCAAAACAAAATATAGAAAGTTACAACCCTCCTGAAACATTCCCTAGGACTTCTTTCCAGTCAATTTTCCTCTTACCCACTATCCTTCATCTCCCTCATAGCAACCACAATTCAGATTGTTCTTTTTCTTTTTCTTTTTTTTTTTTTTTTGAGACAGAGTCTTGCTCTGTCACCCAGGCTGAAGTGCAGTGGCACAATCTCAGCTCACTGCAACCTCCGCCTCCCGCGTTCAAGTAATTCTCTGCCTTAGCTTCCCAAGTAGCTGGGATTACAGGCACCCACCACCATGCCCTGCTAATTTTTGTATTTTTTCAGTAGAGACAGGGTTTCACCATGTTGGCCAGGCTTCTCTTGAACTCCTGACCTCATGATCAACCTGTCTTGGCCTCCTAAAGTGCTGGGATTACAGGTGTAAGCCAGCAGTGCCCGGCCAATTCAGATGTTTCTTATTATAAGTAGTTTTGTTTGTATTTGGATTTCAGTCAAATGGAATCATACAATATGAGTGTAATCCAATTTTTAAACATTAAAAATATCACACTTGTGTGCAGAAAGGTGCAACTTTACTAAATAAAATAAAACATCCATTCAGAATACAACTTCAATTGTCCAGATGTATAATTGTGTACACACATCTACACACATGACACACTAAATTAATGTGGTAGTCAATAGAGAACTGTACATATCTGAGATCACTTGTATCAAAGTTTCCAAAATTTGCTCATGTATCATATGGAGTATGTGAAAGAAAGGGAGAAACTTTAATGTCTCCGTGATATTCTGTGTGGAAAACTGAGTAGATAAAGACAGGTCATGATAGTCCAAATCAAAAGATAAATTCTGGAAAGTTGTGTTTGAGATACATATGGGATTATTCCAGGAAAATAGAAAGTTTACATATTAACATATCATAATCTCTGATAATTCTTGCCTAAATGTATAAATCTAGGAGTGATTAGTATAAGAATAGTGATTAACTCCTTGGAAATTATTAGGTTAGTATAAGCTGTTTTTGCCATTACATTCAATTGGCAAAAAGCACAATTACTTTTGCACCAACTTAATAATAACTATTGGGACTGGATGGTGGCAGGCGTATAGTATAAGTGACTATGACCAAACTCTAGGGACACCCGATTTACAGATTTGAGATTGATGGGGAGCCATCACAGGAAAACGATGGAGGGAAAACCATGGAGTTTTTAAAAAAGTACATCAGCAGAGAGGTAAGTCTCAGTCAAAATAGAATATTTGAAGTTGAAAAGAGTAGCTAATTTTTTTGAGAGCTAATGAAAAGTCCATTGTGATGAGAACAGAAAAAGCCATTCTGTTGCTAGTATGGAAAGCATTAAAGACTTTGATGAGTACAGCTTCGGTGGAATAGGATAACCAAACTGGATCAGAATGGGTTGAAGAGGGAGAAGGACATAAGCAGATGACGAATGCTGGTATAGACAATACTTTTGAGAAAATTGACTAGGACAGAGAACAGAGAAGATGCAAGGCTGAAATGATGTTACAGATTTAATTTCTGGGTTGTACTTAACCAGTGAGCAGATGATTGGCGGCCTGAACATGTAAAACAGAATGGATAACAAGCATATACAATATTTAAGACAAAATGTTCAAATTTTACACAGGGGGTGAAAATGTGGTTTTTTTGGGCAAATACTTGCCATCTATTTTGATCAGAGAATAGACATGTAGTTGGTAGTGAATGGAAATAGGGCAGAAAAGACAAGTTCATACTTGGCAACACTATAGAAATCATTATATATATGTGTGTGTGTTTGTGTATATACAAAAATATCTGTTATGCTAATTGCTGATACATATCATATATACTAATTGATATATATAGATCTACACGCCAATATCTGTTACACTAATTGTTATTTGTGTGTATATATATACACATATATATATATATATATATATATGCCAGCAATTAATGTAACAGATTAGATGGGTCTGTGGCCCTTTCCCTTGAAAAGCACATCTCTCCTTTAAAATGTTCATGTTTGGTTCTTTGTGAGTCTCTATTCCAGAGAATCTGTTCTTCTATGTCCTTTTTCTTATTATATCCTCTAGGTTTCCTGTATAACTGATCTGAATAAAATCCTGCTGAAAGAACAGATTGCAAATGCCACCTTTAGCAGCACCAAACTCTCTAAGATTTGCAAAATTTCTATTTTTCTGGTGACCAGCCAGAATGTATTTTATGTCTCCATCTTGAAGAACAACAACTAATTTCTACTTCCATTAGAAGAACAATTCTGTTCCTGAGGGCAGATATTAGAGCCAACATTGAGGGGAGCCCTGTATCTCAGAAGAAAAAAATTCCTTGCTAATTTTGGATGTCTTTGCCAGAATAGCACTGTGCAATTGTGATAGGGGCCACAGAAATAAGACAGCAAGGCTTTATAATTCCCTAAACTTCAGAATTGAGCTACATCAGAGATTAAGGAAATTGCAGTAAACTTTATCAAAGTTTCTAAGCAATGATGCAGTCAAGAGTTAATAAATTCATAGACTTGAGTTTTTGGTATGGCTAAATTTAATTATATGGTACATACAAGCATTCAATTTTATGAAGGTGAAAATAGGATACCTTGCAATAAAATGAACATTGGCATCAAAGTGTTCAAATTTGCAGATTTAATGGGCTTCAAAATAGCTTCATTTTATCACCATTCAACTAAAAAAAAAAATCAAACTCATCTAGGAATTAATATCTAGTATAGGGAGTGACAACGTGAAGCTTTCTTTTCTATTTCCGAAGGCATGGGAAATAAATGGGCCTAAGAATGATCATGTGAAATTTATTTGGTGACAGTTAACAGCCTTTCCCCAAGTGGTCTTTAAAATAAATAGACACACATCATTTAAGGTCTCCCTAGATTGAGAGAAAAGAGGTGCTAAATTACAAGAGAAACAACTCACTTTCCAGGCCTCTGACCTTCTTCCTACCTCCCTCACTTTCTAACCTGTTTCTTTAATACCTGAAGCTCTAATTTTACCATATGCTCAAATAAACACCACACAATCTTTGAAAATTGTTGAGTAGCAATCTATGTATGATCCAAAATAACATATAACAAGCATATACAATATTTAAGACAAAATGTTCAAATTTTACACCAGATTGAGAGGAAATTTACCGATATATAGTTGGATGTGGTTGAGCAGAGCTCGTGAAGATTTCTTGATTATCCAGTTTTTTTCAATCGATGCAGTCAAATCAAAGTTTCAGGCCAAATAAAATTTATCTTGAAGCCTCATTGCTTCACCGAAATTAACAGGATTAACCAGATAATTGGCAAAACTCTGTTTCCGTTTGCGGGATGTGAAATGGATTCAGGTGACACTGCACTCCCAGGTGTATATTAGACACAGCTGGGATGCCATCTGTGGTCCTCATTATCTTGTTATGTGGGTTATGGAAGCAGAATCTTTCTTTTCTGAAGAAGCGTGGCATCGTTTTAAAGAGTGTATTTGTATCAGGCTGTTTTGGTTCCACCAGTTATTGTATGTCTCTGGGCAAGATTCATAAGCCCTTTGGTCTTAGTTTCCTCATCTCAAAAATAGGAGAAAATAAGTGTGCAAACCTAATAGGGCTGCTATGACAATAAAAGGTCTCATCATTTGTAAACCATGAGATACAATGTTTTAGATACAGCCAATACCCTATGTATGTTGTTGTTGATATATACTCCTTGTTACTATTGCATTAATATTAATACACCTATGAATTCTAAACTTTTTACAGGTTCCAAAGTTCTCCACTAATGATGGATGATGATTTGGGGGCACGCAAAGTGTAAACCCGTGGATTTATTCATTTGTTGAGTGACTTTTGGCTAATTCTGAAAAGTAAGTTAATTACTCTAAAATGAAATTAAATATTTATTAACATTATATAATTTGGTCTATTTATTAAGTATTTTTCTTATTAAAAAAGATGTACATGTCCAGTGAGCACTTTAGAAAAGGTAGACAAAACCTATTTCATATTTAACCAGTTTGGGTTGGGATAGATCCTTCTCTCTCTTTCTCTCTCTCTCTTTCTCCTTCTGTCTCTCTCTCTCTCCACACACACACACACACACACACACACACACACAGAGGCACACATACACACACTTAAGCTTGTCAATATATTATGAACATCTTCCCCATCATTATACACTTGACTATTGAAAAACAGAATTTAGGGGCACCAATTCCCCATGCAGTTAAAAATTCATGTATAACTTTTGACTCCCTCAAAACTTAACAACTAACAGCCTACTGTTGACCAGAACCCTTACCAATAACACAGTTAATTAGCAAATATTTTGTATGTTATATGTATTATATACTGTATTTTTACAATAAAATAAGCTGGAGAATACAAAATGTTATTAAGGAAATAAAAAATAAGAGAAAATATATTTACTATTCCTTTAGTGGAAATACATCATCATAAAAGTCTTCATTCTCATTGTCTTCACATTGAGTAGGCCAAGGAAGAGGAAGAAGGGGCAGGTTTGATTTTTTTTTTCTGTCTCAGAGTCTGGCGGTCTGGCAGAGAGAGGAGAAAGTCTGCATGTAAGTGGACCAACACAGATCAAATGTTGCTCAGGAGTCAACTGTACACACACACACACACACACACACACACACACACACACACAAACACAGACTCATCAATATATTTTGGACATCTTTCTGATCACTATGTATTCTTTTAAAATAGATGCTTAATTTTAATAGATAAAATAAAGAAATATAGCAATTTTGACAGTAAACAATGTGGAGAACTATGCTGAAAAAAAATAGTTGTCAACTTTCTACCATTTTATTTTCAGCCTTGAGAGATCAAAGAAGAACTTGTAATATATCTTGGCCAGGACCACTCCATACGCATCTTCTATCCCTTTGTGTTTATTCCTGCTTTAAGTTTTTGATGGAGAGGCATATGTCTCTGATGTTGACTCTTTCAAGAATCACACTCATTCCTTCAATTAATGTATGAGTTATTCAGGATCTTGAAACAGAATTATTAATTCTGTTAATGCTAGATCTTGATTTTTACTTATATGTTTTATCACCTTCCCATTCAAATTAATGTTCACTTTCAAGCCATAAAGATGAAAAATCTCATGGCCTTCTGACTTACTGAAGATGAAAGGCCATGTATAAGAACTATCATGGAGATATTGTTTTCTTGCTAGTAACACTTACTATCTCTGCCTTATTCATCCCTTCTCTGACTTTGGCTTAAGCATAATGCTGTTTCCTCCTCTTGGAGATTCAACTTTGTTACCTCAGCTTTTTCTGATGCATCCAGTAAGACCTATAGATTAGAAACCAAACTATTTTTTTTTTAATCAACACAAATCTGTTCATTTGTTTTTCACAATTGAGGAAATATGAATATACAATATCTGCACTACATAAGCAAGTTTCAAATACACCTACATGTGTATCTGAAATGGATCTGGAAAACAAACAGGACAATACTGAAAGAGAATCTTAATCAAATTTTTCTGTTTATAATGAAAATTAATGAACATACATTTGATGAATATTTTACCACAATTGCTATGTCATATTGAGATTTTGCAGGATATTTTAATAATAATCAAGAAGTGTTACAGGATTTTTTTTTCTTTTTAGAATCATTGCATTTGTATTTTGAATATAAGGCTTGAAATGTTCTTTGTAGCAATGCAAAACATGCAGATTTTTAAAAATCTGCTTTTAATTCAAGAAATGTAAATCTGAAATTCTTGCTCTTCCTGAATTGTGGTGTTATTGACAATATGGTTATTCTATTCCCAATAGTCAATTGAAGTTAAAACCTAGGGAATAAAAAATGAGCTGAATTTATATCCTCCAAATAGTACATATTCTTTGATATATTTCACAAAGGGAAGAATTTACAGTACTGAAGGATGTACTGCACATAATATAGAACTATCTGTCACTTTCATAATTTAGAAATCTGGGGCTCAGGGAAGTCCAGTGATTTGCCAAATTGTATTATACCTTTTAAACCACAGCTGAGTTACAGTTCTGTTTTCTACTGTGTGTCTATGGGGTTTTAATTTGTCTCCACCCTATGAGTGAACTAGTATTTCTTAATAGTTAATATTTAAGTGAAAACACAACATCTACATGGATCTAGAGGCGGGAATTAAGGAGTGTTGTCATTGGTGTCAACATTTTAGTGGAGCAGGACATTCTTGTCATTGTTCCAGATCAGGTAAAGCGCTCCAGCTTGTTGCATGTGGTCCTTCTTTGGACAGGTACGTGCCTCTGTTCCACCCCACCTCCACCATCTTATCTTATCAGATTGTCATAAGTATGTTATAAGATGGCTTAATATCTCAGTAGAGATATGAATCTGGGATTCAGGAAGTAGAAGAAAAAACACACAGCTGTTAATAAAGTAGTATCCCTGCATTCCTACTGTAATATAACAGATATCATGCTAAAGACAGAAAATACCACATGCTGGAAGGTATATGGAGCAATAGAAAGGCTTATGCATAGTTTTCAGGAGGTAGAGTAGGTAGCTGTATATATAACTAGAATAACTACTTTAGAAAGGCATTTGGCAATATCTACCAAAGCTACACATTTGTATTCTATAGGACTTTCAAATACAGCCATAGGTTAAAGCCAAAATAAATGGCAGAAAAAAAGCACTAAAACATTCACAACAGAAATACAAATAACGGCCTAACAAGTAAAAACTAATTCTATTCCTTCAAAAGTGAAATGGATCATTAGTTTGTGATACATTAACACACTGAATTGCTATACAGCAATGAGAATCAAAAGTCTATGACACACAGTATCTACAAATTTTGAAACAATGTTGAGCACAACAGACCAGACAAAAACACATACCATAGGTTTCACTTATGTAAAGTTCAAGCATACACATTTATCTGTGACATTAGAAATTAGTAGGGTGATTATTGTTGGTGACAGTGGAATTGATAATAAATGGAGGAGACATGGGGAGCCCTCTTAAGGCAGCTAATAGTCTTTTGTTTAAATTAGAGTGCTGATTAAAAGGTGCATTTCTTTTGAAAATTCATTGAGTGGTTACATTATGCCTCATGCATTATTTTATTTTATTTTATTTTATCTTTTATGGGTAAATATTTTTTAAATGTCTTCACACTTTATTCAAAAGCTAAGTGAGTCTTTAAAGCAACAATAATAACTAAGGATTCTGTGGTTAATAAAATTTCCAACAAAAACAAAAACAATGCAGCTATGCTTATTCTCTATGCTTACTTGGTCAACATTAGGTCTATTTGCACTACACAATAAAGTATTTGTTAATCTATTTCTTTCCAATTTTTGTATTTCATGCCCTGGATATAAAGTTACAATTCACTTTTTTAATTGATTTCTGATTATATATCATTTTTTTCTCTGGTATTTGGGATTTTTTTTTTTTTTTGAGGGTTCTGTGGGCTGCTCAGACCTCTTTCTTACCAGGTCTCTGGCCTTCTGGGAAGGCAGCCCATTTCTCATTTTCCTACCCACTGCCAATCAGTTCACCGTCGATTCTCTGCTTCCCATTGTCATTGCGGAGTGCCGCTTTCAGAGCCCACTATGTTGGCAGGCTTCAATGCTTCTCTCTGGGATTTGCAATCTCATTCCTGTGATGGCCTCAGGGCCTGCCAGGCCTGGGTCATTTCCAGCCCCTCTCCTGTGAGAGGTTCCCTCCCCCAGCATTGTCCAGTGGGTTGGTATTATTATGATTATGGGTAATGGGCTTTCCATCCTTCAGCTGTCAAAAGCTCTTGCTGCACTTTGTTCCCGCTGTCTTTTAATTTTCACTTTTTAACTGAAAGCAAAACAAAACAAACAAGAGGTTTATAATCACCTCAATTTAACATTTGGAATGACCAAAAAAAAAAAGGAAAGAAAAGAAAAATAAATTGGCAGTATCTGAGTGCTTTTGAAAGCCTCAGCTGCCTGTTGGCTTTTCCTGTTTTGTTCTATTTTCCTGTTTACCCCCTTCCTCATACCACCCTCCTCTTTCCCCCTTCCTGGAGTCTGAGAACTGTCCACGTGATGATAGCTTTCAATACCACTCACTGGAGTCATTTAACCATGGGTTTTAACCTCTGGTTTGTAGCAGCTTGGTGCACCATTAAATCAGTAGTCTTGTTGCAGCACCAGAAAGAGTTGAAGCGCTATTAAATTCAAAATAATTGTTTTGGAAATCGTGATTGCATGCTGTACCCACTAGTTTAGTCATAGTTAAGAGAGCATTAATCTGTTTTTTTCCTTGCAACCAACTGTTTTGCAAAACTTTGTAGCCTGGCATATTCCATTAGCCAGACCCCTAGGTAAGAGTTTCCTGTAAGAAAATTTATGTGTTCCTAGTACTATAATCATGAAATATACATTCAAAGGTACATGGAAATGGACCTTTAAAACTGGAACTGAGTGTCTATTTTGCCTTCAGCTAACTACCCAAGACCCCTTTTAAAGGAAAATGCTTTGACCCCGTGGCTAGAATTTTGGCGAGGGGCAATTTTAAGAACTAGATAACAATGATATATATGGCAAGCAGCTTCCAATATGGCCCCAGTGACTTTCAGTTCTCAGAATTCACAACCTGGTGCATACTGTTCACTTGAATGTGGATTGGACCTAATGAATTGCTTCTAATGAATAGAATACCAAAAAAAAAAAAAAAAAGATGGAATGTCACTTCTGAAATTAAGTTACCAAGAGACTGTGCCTTTTTTTCTTGGACATCCACTCTTGCTTGCTTGCTCCTGGGGAAGCCAGCTGCCATGTCATAAGCTGCCCTATTGAGAATTCCACATGATGAGGAACTGAGGATATCCCAGGATTTACAGCTAACTAGGAACTGAGGCCTCAGTGTAGTTGCCCTCGAGGAACTGAATTCTGCCAACAATAATGTGCACAAGCTTGGAAGTGCATGTGCCCCAGTAAAGCCTTGAGATAACTGTAGCCCAGCCAGAAATTTTGATTGTAACCCATCTAACACAGCTCCACCAGAGGACTCAGCTAAACCATACCCAGATTCCTAATCCACAGAAACCACAAAATTGTGTGTTCATTGTGTTAAGCCACTAAGTTCCAAGATAATTGTTATGCCTTAATAGATAACTATTACAATGATAGTAATAACAGAAATTATTACCACTGTTTACGGATTGTTTCTTATGGTTTATCATTCTTTTAAAATATATTACTACATCTTCAAAACAAAGATATACAATAAGTATTATTGTTTCCAGCTATTTCTTTTACTTTTTTTTTTTTTTTGACAAGAAAACTGAGGTTCAGAAATACTAAGAGGTTGACCAGTGTTCATTTAGCTTGTGAAATGGCAGAGTTTGTGTCAGAACCTTAAATGATAGCTCTAAACCTTGTGTTCTTCCAAAAGGAAAGTGCTTTGTAAACTGTTCAATTTATTATAAATGGAAGTTTCAAAAGCCAAAGATTACAGACATTAAAACTTCTACCAATAGACTTTCATGTTTAGAATGTAATAATCTGAAACATTTGATAATGCAAATTTCTTGGAGACAGCATTACTTTTAATCCCATGAATTCCTGGCATCTCAATATAAGGAAAGATCTCATATGAAGGGAAAAGTCAGAGGAAGAATTTAAAGTCTTAGCTTACCAAATAAGGATGAAGAATAAATAAAGATTCAAAAGTTTGTGAAAACCATTACATAGATCACAAATTAAAGACGGGTACAATTTCCAAATATTTCCTAATAATTAATCCATTTAAATTATGCCATAAATATCCTAAAATATGAATTAATAAATGACTAGAATGTGCTCCTAAAAGAAAGACATGTGGTAATAATGCTTTTCATATAGTACAGGAAATTCTCTTTCCCTCTGTCACACACACACTTACTCATAGGATATCTAGGACATAGTAGATATTTAAAAAAATATTGAAGCTGAACCTGAAATGTTTATTTCAGAAGGTTATATATTTGTAATGAACCATAGGAATGTGCTGCATTACTTTGTTTTGTTCAAAATGGCTTGTGTTGCTCAAAATAATGCATTACATAGATGTAGATTTAATAATCACCATGGCAACCCAAATATAAATCTTCCTTTGTATAGCCTCACCATGTATTATTTTAAATACATTTAATCTTTAGAACCCACAGAGAGTTGATAGCTTGAATCTTTGTCCTTTATTCACTCTAAGACTAATTTAAGAAGATATATTATTTCTTTAGAGATGGAGATTGGGACTTAGATCAGTTTCCCATTGCTGCTGTAACAAATTACTACAAACTTAGTGGCTTTAAACAACAAAAATTTATTATCTTGCTGTTGAGAAGGTCAGAAGTCTAAAAAGGGTCAACAGGGCTACTTTCTTTCTAGAGGCTCTGCTGATGAATTATTTTCCTTGACTTTTTCAGCTTCTAGAGACCACCTGCTTTCTCTAGCTCTTAGTCCCTTTCTCAATAATCAAAGCCAGCTGAATAGCTTACTAAAATTTCTATCTTTCTGATCACTGTTTCCATTGTCACATTTCCTACTCTGAGCCTCCTGCTTGTAAGGACTTTCCATTGTCACGTTTCCTACTCTGAGCCTCCTGCATGTAAGGACTCTGAAATGGTTTGGCTCTGTGCCCACACCCAAATCTCATCTCGAATTATAATCCCCATGTGTGGAGGGAGGGAAGCGATTGAATCAGGAGGACAATTTTCCCCATGCTGTTCTCATGAGAGTGAGGGAATTCTTATGACATCTGATGGTTTTAAAAGTGACATTTGTTTGTTTGTTTGTTTGTTTTTTCTGCACTCTTACTTCTCTTTTTTCTTCTTTGTGAAGAAGCTGCCTGCTTCCCCTTCTACCATGACTTTAAGTTCCCTCAGGTTTCTCCAGCCATGCAGAACTGTGAGTCAATTAAACCTCTTTTCTTTATAAATTACCCAGTCTTCAGTAGTATCTTTATAGCAGTGTTGCCAGGAACAAATTCAGACTCCTTTGATCACATTAGGCACAACTGAATAATCTAAAATAGTCTTCCTATCTCAAAATCTCTAACTTAATCATACCTGTAAAGTCCCTTTTACCATGTAAGCTACCATATACACAGGTTCCGGGAATTAGAATGTAGATGTCTTTGGGGCCATTGTTCTCTCTACCAGGGAAACTACTGTGGTTTGGAGAGAGAACCAAGAAAAAAAATTCTCAGAGAAATCCTAAGATGACAACCCATGAGGAAAGAAAACAAAGGCAAATGTTTTTTGTCTGACTCTGTTCACCATAGTGGTAGGGAGCTTACTGATGCTCTGGTCCAAACATGCCTGATTGGCTCGTTCATAAGTTCACATTCTCACACACTCAGTGTCACATATTGTCATCTTTTGTTCAAAGACAATAACAAAATGAGTATGAAATTATTTCTGTTATCTACAATTCATCTAGAACTACTCTGTACTCATTACACAGTAGTATTCAGTACTCAGCATCTGATGTTGGGAATATTTTCTGACAGAGTCATTTGAGTGCTCTAATAGTCCTCAAAATGCTTTGCTACCTTTGTCTTGAATTGGTATTATATGGCCTATTTGACTTTAAACAATAGCTTGAAAGGGATAGGAGACTGAAAAAGATGCAACTGTTTTATCTTTCATACAGAAAGACAAAGGAGAGAACCACAGATTGTATATTTACTTTGCCTAAGGTTGGGAAATTCAGTTTTCTGATGGAGAAAAAATTAAATACTATTAGAATAATCAAACTGAAAACTTCATGTTTCGGACTCTGATTTTTTTTTTCTACTTTATAGCTTTGGGTAAAAATAATTATGGTAAATAAAAAAGAATCTCTTGTAAACACTATTTTTATCCCCCACAAAAATAATGATCTAATGAGTTAAGAGATTACCTGGAGGCTTCAGAACTTATTGATAGTCTGTTCTAATAAAGGTCATAGTAAACTCTTAAAAAGCGACCACAAAGAAAAAAAGTTTAAAAAATGAAACTTAAAAATAAAAGCCAATGCTTTCCCTGATTGATCTCATTTTTATCAATAAAAGCTTAACAACTGCCAACCATGATATAATATTCAAGTTTCAATAAAATGACTCAGAAAACTACTGTTATTCTCATCTTGATGTTTTACAACTAAGTAGAGAAAGTCAAAAAATCTGACGGGGGTCCAAGTTCTGCCATTTATCTATGTATATCTGTAAGTAGGTGAATTAATATCTTGAAGTCTTGAAGTTTTATATTTTTTTAATCCATGCTGAAATTTACAGTTTCACTAGGAAATACAGTGATTCACTCAGATTAGTTTCTTGGAGTGCTTTTGGCCAGGATTCATGCTGTTTAAAAACAACAACTTAAAAAGTACCCATTCTGCTTTATTTTAAATTTAAATCAGAGAATAATATTAGTTTGATTATAGAATGGTCTCCAAGTCCCAAAAAGAACCATTTGCTTGTATTTAAAATTAATAACTTTTATAGTTGTTTAATCAAAGGCCTATTGAATTCCAATGACATGACTAACCCCCTGTGAAGTACCAGAGGGGGCTATAAAGAGTGGTATGTGGGCCTGGTTTCAGAGAATAGCAACAGGGAAAATACATCAAATATTCTCCAGAAATATACAATGTGCTTAAGAGAAAACTATGGATTTCTGATTCATTCACTTCTTAAGTGCAGTAAAATTAGTAGCCTCTCATTGTTTCACCAATACCCTAAACACTTTCTACCCAGATCATTTCTTCAACCATTTACTAGTGAACAGAAGCTGCTTCAACTCAGTGTAAGTATCATTTCCTACTTATTTCCTTCTTAGTACTTATCAAAATTTACATGTTTTCTTTGTAGCTATTACTATGTGCTGGACATTTTTGTAATTACAAATGTTAGCCCATTAATTTTTTAATTATTCCTTTATGTATAATTTTAATTTGTGCTTATCTGGTGTGTTCCCACCATAGCCACTAATAATTACTAAAAACATAGAGAAATCCTGTTTGCATTGAGTGTATTGAGTAAGACCTAAGGAAGATTTTGGAGAAAAGTGAAATTATTACATGTTTAATTGTCTAATCTTTCTGAATCAACTCAGTGAGGGTAGTGCTCAAAAATTCTGTGCATTACTTCTTCAGCATCTAATATGGTACCTGACACAGTATCTAGCAGTTAGATACATGTTCTTTAAATAAATGATAAAGCAAATGGATTTTTAATATGCTTAGCATCATGCATTGCAGAAATACAGGATTATGTTTAAAAATAACAAATCACAAATTACATAATGATATATTGGTTATCCTTTTAAATTGTTTTACATCAATATTCATGTAAGTGATCACTAAATATATTGTTGAACTGGATAAACATCACAAACATGATCTTTAGATATAAGGCACTTGCAATCTGGTTGAAATATAGACACCATTCTACCCCACTGCAGTGGATACCATGATATACTGCCTAGCTACCTTTTCAGAAGTTAAGGATATATTCACCCAGTTGCAGTGTGTGTTGCCGCCAACAGGCAGTCTTCAGCTTTCCACCATCTTTAAGGATGGCCTCAGGTAAGAATCATCTCTACAAAGGTTCCGGTTCTTCCGAGGACAGTTATTCTACACTGACTGGCCCATATGGACACAAGGAATGGGCATTTTTGCCAGTTCTTGGGCAACATTGAAGCGTTATCCCAGTGTCAGACCTTCTCACGAAGATGGTGGCTTCTGTTGTACCTGAATCCTAGTCTGCCTTCTCTCTGGCCAATCTTGTGTTATTTTCCCCCATTTTATGGGGGGGTGACTCCAATAACGTTTTCTAAAAAGTATCTGAGAAAATAATTTTCATATTAAAGTTTGCTTTCTGGGGAACTCAAACTACGTTTGTTGTTGCCAGGGTATTTGAAGGAAGTAGGACCCAGCATGGAAGTTTGCAGCTTTCCAGCAGGCAATAAGGGACTCATCACTGGCTGTTGGTGGAGCAGATTGTTTCTGGCATAAGGGATCAATGCAATTGTCAAAACTTTCACCAGCATTGAATTGTAATATTATACTGATTCAAGCAAATGTGTTAGCTCTTGAAATGTTTACAAAGATCTGAACTATGGGAAAACTAGTAACTATAAAAACACAATTGTTCATTTTGATTGCTAATCTTGATTGCTTTGAAAAAAGAAACTAAAACAATTTTGGGAGAATAATTAAGCAGTGATCAGAGGCTGCTGTTAACAATAGTAGCATGAGGTTAGAATGTACATGAATATGAATGATGTTGAGAAAATCAAGGACAAGAACAGTTGGGATAGAAGCATGTGGACCAACAAAAGAGAGTAGACATAAAGTGTGAAGATCTTCAAATCACATTTTAACACCCGCCAAAATTATCTATCATAGAAAAAGCACAAAGCAACTTGGTGGAATCTTTCTATACTTTTAGGTGCAAGTTTACATTGGCAATAGGGCCTCTGCTATCACCACTCTCTTACAGAGCATTTAGTACACCAATGGAAAATCCCTAACATCACTTCAAGGACCCCAGTTGATAGAAAAAGTGGTATGAGGCCTTTACCTTGTAAGAAATCCACAGGTCACACGATGTACCACATTGCCCAGAATCTGCCAACTGCCAGACTGATAGAATGATGGAATAGCCAGTTTAATGCCCTGATGAGGCACTAATTTGGGGATAATACCTTGAGGAAATGAGAGCCATCTCAAAGTACACTTTGGAGCATAGGTCCAGGAACCCAGGCATGGCTCTGCTTACCATTACTTCCACTTATCAGAAATATAATATCTGATTTATTATCATTCTTGAAATGTTGAACTCTAAAATTAAGGGTCCTAGTTTCTAAGGGGGGAATGCTTCCACTGGGAATACAGAGTCCTGTGGAAATACAAACTACAACTTCTGCTTTGGTACTTCAGACTTCATGAAGAGACTAGAACTCAAGAAACAGAACTACTATCTTTATGGGGATAATTCATTCTATTCATAAAGAGAAGACAGGGCTGCTGTTGTTGGTGCAATTGTCAAAATGAGGGCAGGATGAGCGAATTTGGCATATGCAAATGATTCAATTGGGTGCCTCTTTGTACTACCTTGCCCGATTCTGATAGTAATTGGACAAGCTCAATAACCTCTGCTTACAATGAATATGGTAAACATGAGCTTAAATCTCTCAAGCATACAGATCTGGGTTATGTCACTGGGGAGACCCGCTATGCCCCCGCTGGGGTACTAGCTGAGTGTGAAAAGAGTATAGAATGGCATCAGATGGGAAAGACAATACTAGTTGCAACAGCAGCTGATGAGGAGGGATTAGAGTTCATTCTACTAGTTTCCCTTATAGGATTTCCTAGAAATCCTGGGGCATCTGCTTCTAGAACTCAATCGAACAGAGTCCCCTCCCTCATAGATATACTTGTATTTGGGCATTACCTACCTGAGGATTAATCAATGTTAAAAGCCTTAATAACTTGCCCTCTTGAGCCACCTTGAGACAATGCTGAAGGAGTCATCTCAGCTTCAAAGTTCCTCGTATGATTGTCTGAGGCCTTTGTTGAGATTGCATAACTTCTTCCACTACCCAATTCTGCTTTCTTCTGTTGTCTTCTACACAGTCACCCCCAAGAGCACTCTCTTATGAACCTCCAGTTTCTGGGGAGCTCAATCTACAACACTCCCTTTCCAAAATAATATTTGCCCGTTCTCACCCCTCCACACAGGCCATGTTTTTCAATGTCTTTGAACTCTGCCAACTTTGAATTTGAATGTCTGAATCTTGCCTTTTTAAAAGTGCTTCTAACTCTGCCGATTGCATTGGTTATGACAGAGGCTTCCTGGCTCACAAAGCCAAAAAAAATATTTACTATTGAGTTATTTACAGAGAAAATTTAGCAATCCCTGATTCAGATAATACCCTTTCTGTAGTCTTCCAATATTACCATAGAGGGAAGTTGGAAGCTCAGCATCTCTTTCTATTTTATTTTGTGCTATAATACTGTGATTTTTTGTGTGTTTTTAGTCTGTTTTACAGTCAAAATAATGCATCATTAACTTCCCTTTTCCTAAGTGCATAACAACTTAAATTAGTTCTGAAACTAATTGTGTTTTTGCATAATAGTATTGATGTTAAATCAATACTACAATGATAATATTGTTTATGATAATAGCTTTGATTTAATATCAATACTATATTATAGTAGTACTGATTTAGCATCAATAGTATCAATAGTATTACTGAAATAGTAAATCACTAGCATTGATTTAACATAAACTTTTGAGAAACAAGGAAAAGTGCTGTCTGTCTGTCTTATCTGTCTCAATCCTCTTCCAAGTGAGATGTACTAACAGAGAGACATATGGGAAAGAGAAATAATAAAATAACTAGTGTGATTGCTTCTGAGGCATATTAGCATAAACCATCAGAAACTTGACTTTCTGTTTGCTAAACTGTTTTAGACAAGATAATTACATTAAAGTGCTTGGTATTTTCAAGCTATTGCATAATGTCATGAGTCTTAGATGATTTTGTCTGGCTGTGCTCCTGATAGCGAAATCAATGAAAATTTACTGCAGTTACAGGGAAAGATTTTGAAAGAAGTATGTGGGAGGTCTAGGAGGAACTTCCTTTTTTTTTTTTTTTTCCTTGGACTATGGAAAGATTTCTCCAAATGTTACCAAAGAAAACAAAATGAGAAAAGTTTTGGTGTTGCTCTTCTACTTACAAGAGTCAGAGGATGACATAGAACTCTTTACTAAATGAAATTTATTGTAAGATACTTGTGGTTTAAAACTGAGACAAGAAATGGAAATCAGGTAGAGACTGAGTAACCTTTGTCTCTCTCTCTCTCTCACTGCATCTTACTCTGTCATCTGCTCTCTTCTCTCACCATGGTCAGGCATTTCCTTTATACTTTGGGTATATTTTTCTGTTTCATGTCTGTTCTCTTAATGGTTTCTGCTTCCTCAGGAGTGTAGCTTACAGACTCACATTCCCGCAATTTTACCTAAGGCCTTTTCTCGACCCATGCCTTTAATTTCTGTTTAGGCATACGGTGGTCTTGCTTTCCCCCCTCACTTTTCTCATGTAAGATCTCACCGAGAATTGGATTGGCCTGGCTAATTCTGTCATGCTAGAACTCCTCCTGGGATGTTGCTCAGTTTATTTAGTGGCTATTCTGTTCCTGTCTTTTGAAACATCAAATAATACATTGGCTGAAATTGTAGGTATATCATGATAAGGTCTTTACAGGGTTTTCCCTGAATTAGGGACTATGGACAGAAAGCTATGCACATGACACACCTGGTAAGGTATTTGTTGTCAACAAATACTTTGACTTGGTTTCCCCTAAAAGCAGAAACTGAAATATAGGCTTGAATATGCAATTTTTGGGGGGCATGGGAGTGGTTATTTTTGGTGTACATGGAGTGGGATTTTTGGCATACAGTGGTTTATTCTGGCATACAGGGAGTGGGATTAAAGGACAAGAAGAGTAACACAGAGAAGAAAGAAAAGCTACATAAATTTGTGTTAAGGTATTGGTCATTGCTATGGGCGATTGGAGGCTCTATCAACTGGGATCTTCTAAGTTTCTTTTTGAAATATATCTTAGACTGGAATGCTCCCGAGACAAAGGGGTGGATTTATCCGTTGTCTCCACTTGGTCATGGATAGCCCTGTGGGGATTAGCCGCCTACACTGCGGAGTACACATGTGTGAGTAAACAGAAGGTTCTGCAGGTGTCCCTTGCCATAGGTTCAGAAAAGACCCAGATTACGAAGGAAGAGGTATGCTGCATAGGCCAAGATGAGTCACTGTCTGATCACATCTGTGCAATGTTGTTAGAGAACATGGCCACAATAATCTTGAAATGGTACACAGGGAGGGTACAAATCAATTGGTTATATGTTCTGTGTATAGAATAACACATATTAACCTTGACCCTTGAATAGTCATTGTGTCTTCTCTCTCTCCTTACTGCTACTACTGTAGTTAGAACTCATCAATTCCTGCCTAGAAGGTGTTAATCTGTCTTTTCTCTTACCTAGTTCCCATCTATTCACCATGTTTTCCCCAGGATAATTAAAACCTGCTGATGTCATTATTATTATTGTTGTTAATGTCATTTTGCTTATAATTCTTAAATTCTTATTCCCTTTAGAAAATAAAATTTACATCTTTGCAAGGCACACAATGAACTTATAGTGCTATCTTTGCCTGCTTCTTGTTGCTTCTTTTCCCAGAATATCCAAACCTTGTTTTGAAACACAGTGAAATGTCATTTCCTTCTAAAACCAGACCCACTTTCTTCTGTTATTTTCTGCATACCAGTAACATAGGCTACATTATGATAAAATCTGTCTTCTTATGAGACTATACACTCCTTTTGACTAAGGACCAGATATTATTTTTATTTTATTTTAATTAATTAATTTATTTATTACTTTGAGACAGAGTCTCACTCTGTCACCCAGGCTGGAGGGCAATGGTGCAATCTTGGCTCACTGCAATCTCTGCTTCCCATGATCAAGCAATTTTCCTTCCTCAGCCTCCCAAGTAGCTGGGATTACAGGTATGCGCTGACATGCCTGGCTAATTTTTGTCTTTTTAATAGAGATGGAGTTTTGCTATGATGGCCAAGCTGTTCTGGAACTGTTGGCCTCAAGTGATCTGTCCGCCTCAGCCTCCCAAAGTGCTAGATTACAGGCATAAGCCACCACGCCTAACCCTGATATTATTTTTATATGTACCTCCAGCTTCAGGCACTACATGTGTCTTAGAGTAGGTGTCAATAATATATACTTGAATAAATAAATTAAAAGAAATTAAATATAATAAGTGTTCTTTTATTCCATGCATTTTGGATGTGACTTCTAATTTTCCACATTGTAGTAATTTCTTTATAACCAGTTTATGTGAGTTCAGATGTTATGACTACATTCCTTTGCTTTAGATCTTACCAAAATCTTTCTGGCCGTAAATGCAGTAGTTTGTGTCTTCACAGCAAACCCTAACTACTCTAGTTTTGAGGGTACATCATTATGCTGAGCAAGTTGAATTCCATTTTATACACTCAAGTTTGTAAAATGATGTTAGAGCAAGTATTAATTTGAATGCAAATCTAAATTCTTGCCAAGTGAAATAACTGAGAAATATCTGTATATAGTTTGATGTATTTTGTAAAAGCTAAACTCAGTGGTATCACTCTAGGTCTGTATAAGAAATATATTCAGAAATACCATTATGCTAATAACTAATAATCTCTGCTATATATGCAATATATAAATATATATATAATGTAAACACTTGAAATATGAGAATAACTATGATAGATTCTAATTACTCTGAGTAATTAATTGTTTAACAGAATATAGTTTGAATTCGGCTTCTATACAGGTTTTTAATATAAAATCTTTTCCCCCTGAGTGGGAAAACAATGTCTGCTCCCACATTTACTGAGTTTTACATCACTAGAGTTGTTCCAGGAATGTGCATTACTGAATGTGCTAACAGTCTGACAGCCAACCTTCATGGCTTTAGGCAACTCACTTTGCTTCTTGACATCTCAGTTACTTTCTCCAAAACACAGCAATAGTAACTTTGCAGAATGAGATGAGGATGAGAAGTAATGTATATAAAAGTTCCTGAGACATCAAAGTACTCAATAATGATATAAATATCAATATGTTTTAAATCATTTTTATTGTTTTTATTCCTATTTATGCTCTCAGTAGTGATACAATAATAATATAGTATAAGTACTTTTTGGAAATATGTACAAGAGAATTCAAGCATCAGGTGCTTGATAGGACCAGATCAGTATCCCCAGTCCCATTAATGCTTCTGATAGGTAGACCATCTAACTTCCCTTTTGCAGAGTTGCAAATCACTGAAGGACATAGAAAGGAAAGAAGAGACCATACATAAAGATACAAGGGAAGGTACAAAATTTAAAGGGACAAATGAGAACTATATCAATATTCATAAAACCAAATAGATAGAATAAAAGGTAAGCTTTTGTTCTATCTGTTCCCAAGGTTCCATGAATCTGTGGTAAGTTATTGAGAAACTTCCAAAAACTCTATTTCTACTTTATCTTTTTACTTCAAAAATTATTATTTATTTCTACTTGGGTAAGTTCTAGAATTATCCAATATCATGAGATCTGTCCAGCCAATCAAATAGAACACGTTAGAATTCAGATAGACAGATGGTTTAGGATACAACTACGTTTAAGGGATTATTTATGTTAATTTATGCATTAGTCTTTTCCAAGGGTACACTCAAAATATCGGAGTATTATACACAAGCTAAAATGAGATTTAAGAAAATAAATGCAGGGGCAGATAAGGTAAAAAAAAGGAAAACCATGAATATGCATGTTTGAAATAAATCATCTTAAGCCTATAAGCCTGGGTTTGAGAGGAAGCATTGCTTTTGTTATTTCCTTAAGAGCTGAGCAGATAAGGCGAGACTATACTGCCTAACAAGGGGGACGGTGTCTTGGTCATTTTAAAGAGTTAATTAGGTTGTTTCACAACATAACTATATTCTTAAAGAACAAGCATGAACACAAGCCAGTTTAGATAATATCAAAGTGCAGTTGCATATACTATTTGTGGTATGCCTAGAATAGATTCCAAGATGAATCCTCGGAAATCACTCGGGTTTGAGCTGTAATAGAATGGCAACTCTTCTCACGAGTCTCTCAGGGTTCAAAGTCATATTTGGGATGCCTCACAGACCAAATGAAGCAAATATCAGAAATGTACCCAGGACACCGACTCTAGTTAATATTCTTTCCCAAAAAAATGTACACGGAAATGGCTTGTTTTCTTTTAGAAATCGAGCTTGAGGCAGAGTGAGATAAACTAATAAGCACCTAAATCTCTTATTTCATTGATCCATTTCTTTCAGTAATTACATCTTATCTTCAAAAGTACACAAAACAACATATGGAGTGCTCAAAATCAATAATGCTAAGGATATGAAAATAAATAGTTTGAGCTGATTTTTGTATTTTTATGAGAGGCAAAAACTTTATTAAAGGGTAGCACTGGTGGGAATGGGATATTAGATATTAACAATACCACCATTCTTAGTCAAGTTTTTCAATATATTAGTTAAGAAAGATTATCTCTTATTTATAAGCATTTATATATATATACACACACACAAATACACACATATACTTGTACATATACAAATGTGTATATTTGCATATTTATATACAATATGCATACAAATGTGTGTATTTAAAAATAAACTGTAGTTTTTCTCCTCGTATGAGCTATGTCATTTTCCTGTTATATAGAATTGCTAAAATGAACTAGAGTCCTATCTCTGGGACTTTTCTAACCTTTCTTATACTACACTACTCTGAAAATAAGGAATTTACATCATCCTGAATTTAGATTCTGAAATTAATAGTTAAAAATTAATTATAAAGGGAACACAGTATCTTAAACGTGTTTCCAAATCTGTGTAGACATACCAAATCTACTTAAACCAAATGCAGTACTAGTGAGAGAAAAAAGGAACCAACTACATCTGTTTAACAATGAGTGGTTAAGACACATCTTTTGGCTTTAGGTTAGACCTAATGCATTGCAACCTGATATCAAGATAAGAAGTTGGTAGAGTCTTTCAAGGAAAAAGGGAGGGAAAAATAGGTAGATTTACTGCAACCAAATATGTTTTTTATGAATTTGCAAATTGAAGAGACAGGCAAAAATGAGTTTAGTAGTTAAGGGCATGAAATGCTCCTGATGATGAGATGGGAGGCATTATAATGAGCACACATGGTATTTGGGAAAGTGATGCAGATAAACAAACACAAAGTTATCCCAGGCTCCTAATATGCCGGAGAGATCACAATGTCTACATAAAAGATGAATGCCAAAGATCATTACAACCTTTATATACAATTGCTGTATTCAAATATGCACCCAATACATCTTCTCTGTTTCTCTATTTCTGTCTCCATCCTAGGGGCTAGTGATATGGAAGTCAACAAATCAAATTTATTTTCACCCTCACTAAGCATACATTTTTAGTAGTAAAAGAGAAAAAAACTGAAATAAAGTGTCAAACAACGTAAGTTATTGTAAATCTAGCTAAATATTAAAAAGTGAAAAACACAAGCCTGATATGATGATGACAATAAGATCTAGGTGGGATGATTGGCAAAGGCATCTCTCAATGGGAAGCAGGTACGATTCTCAGTGAACTATGGGACCAGCTGGCCATTGAAACAGCAGGAGTCCAAGCATTCTAAGTAAAAAGATGGGAAGTGCACAGGCCCGGAAGCGTGGAGTTTAGCCTGCATAGTGCATGTGATAAGTGCCCTTCCTAGGTCTTCTTTACATGCTGGAACATTCATTTCCTAGCTCCTGTGATGTTTGCTGACAATACACATCTGCTTCCTTCTCTGCATAATTGTCTTTGGCCAAAGAAGAGACCCAAATGAGTACCTAGTTAACTCCATTGGAGCGTCACTTGGTACATGAACAAGTCCAGCAAGCATATCTGATCAGAGCATGGTAATCAGCACCTCAGACTCCTCAGGGATGTGTCTAGATCTGCAGAAGTTCCAGCCCAGGAGGATTGAGTTATAGAACCTGTGGCGGAGGAAGATAGGATACAGTTAGGGCTGTGGGAGGATGGCAGCACGGGGTTATAGTTTGTAAATGATCCCAGGTTGTGACTAACTAGAGTGCTGGAGAAGCTGCGGTTGTGGGGAATGAACTTAACATAAAAACAAGTGGATATGAGCAGTACAAAAATTGTCCTGTGGAATGCATACTTACATTGCCCCAACCCCCTTTCCTTGGCTGGTGCAGCCTTACCCACCCAAGAAGCTGTAAGTGCTGACTGCTAGCAACTCATAACTGTTTCCTTAAGGAATAGCTCTCAAACAAATAGGATCAACCTCACCTAGGAAGTATCACTATTCCCTCATCTAAGAGCAAAGACATAGTCCCATTACCTCAAGGTAGAAATAACTCTGTGGTGTAATTTGTGCCCAGAATTTTTATTATTCAGAAGCTAGTCTTCATCTGAGACCAAATTATTCTTAATTGTTTTACCCTGATCTGTCTACTTTTCTCATGTCTTTCCCATGTAAGCACACCCTAACACATATCTCATAGCTTTTCCCCTGTAAGCACACTCTAACACAATTCTTTTTCATGAATACTCATTGTAGACTCTGTTTCAGGAAAGTGACTGAAGATAGACTGTTCTAAGAACTAAGAGAATGAATGTGGCTGACGTGTGGAGAGAAGAGATGGACCAAGGTGAGATTGGAAAGGTAAACTAAGGAAATGAAATAACCCCTTTAAATTTTATTTTGTAAGCAAACAGAAATATTGAAAGAATTTTTGATGACAGAGAGAGAAGACAGAGTGCATTTTATCTCACACACACACACACACACACACACACACACGTTTCTTTCAGCAGATAATTGATTTGAGTTTGACAAATAAGTGAAGTCTGAACAAAAATGTGGTTACAAGAATCAGAAAACAAATAGAAGTCTGAGGTTCCATCTTTGATTGATTGATAACCTGTGTTTGAGTTTCGTCTTACTACCTCTTTGAAAGGGACATAGTAGAATCATAACTGCTAAAGTTTTGTAATGGTGCTCACACCAAGTCTCTTCCTGCAAAATGTTAGAAAACAGGATAAGACAGAATGATTTCAACAAAAGTTTTCACCTCATGGAGTTTACAGTCTAGTGTACATCCTTCTATTAGAGCACTATTCATTTGATTATGCATATTATGTAGAGTAAAGCATTTGTTTCTTCTGCAATTTTGTGTAAAGCATTTGTTTCTTCTTTTGTGTATTTAATAAAGCTAAAAGTTGTTTGAGACACCTCCGCTTTTTCAGTGTCAAGCACAATGAACACAGAATTAATACATGCATAATAGGTATGTGTTAATGATGGTTCAAGGTGACCACCAAAGGTTAATCATATGTTATAATCTTGTTTATTTGCAATTATAATGTAGCTTCTTTCTCTTTTGCTCAAAATGATTTAGTGTTGTAGAACTTTCACACTACAAACTTCTCAAAAGCAATAAACCATCAGGGAAGAAATACAGACACAGAAAGAGACAGATTTTCTGGAACAGATTTATGAATGCATTAAATATGAAAGAGATAATCTCTATTGCTTTGTAGTTTAAGCAGCAATAAATGGGTGTTAGGATTGATTAAATGCTTGTGGTTTACTTCAATGTTTAATTTGCTTTGAACTGTTTATGGAAAGAATAGGTCAAAGGAGTAGAAATGTCTCTATCCCAAAGAATTTCGTTTTCCACAAGGTGTACTTGGAGGTGACATATTGTACCTGCAGATATTTTGAATTAGATGAGTTAGGGTTGGCAAATTAAAAAGCAGGAAGTGTACTGCAAGAATAAGGAGTGCAAGTTTCAGAATTAGATTGCCTGGTTTTAATTTTGATCTGTATTTTGAATACATGGTCTTATATAATTTGCTTAAATTATCTGTTACTCTATTACATAATATATAAAATTATTGCAAAATCCATAAAATAAAGTTGTGTGTGTATATATGTGTGTGTGTGTGTGTATAAGTGTGTGTGTGTGTGTATGAGTTAAGACATACACAACTTCTTAGCATAGAGTCTGACATATAGTAGGGAATCAATGCATATCAATGGGTATAATTACTATTACATATAGAATTAACTGAGTTGTTACACTGTGGCAGGTTTTGTCCTTAGTTCTTTACTGGATTAATTCATTATACCTTCCACAATTCCATGCAGGCACTACCTTCATTCTTCCATTATATGTGAGGCCTAGAGACATAAATAACAGGCGTAGACTTCTTGTGTGTTGCAGAATGAACTTGAGCCCATACAATTTGTTTCCAAAGTCCACGCACATAGATACTATGAAGCAGCTGCCTGGGAACAGGTATTGGAGAAATGCGTGAGTGAGTGAATGCAAGAATAAAATATGAGGAAATTTAGTATGGATGAAGTAAGTGATTTTTTAAGTAATTCAGCTCATAATATAGCACAATAAAAATTTAAGCACCCAGGTTTTAACTGAATATGAATGTTTTCTTCATAAGAGCTAGCCAGTTTTCCATAGTTATTCTTTCCAAAATACACTGTAAAATTTTCTATTATTCTTGCTCTCCTTGAAAGACCAATATGATTCTGAATTCATGACTGAGAGAAAAGCAGCACCATGACAACACCAGTGCCATAATTTTGAGAGGTCTGTGACTTCACGGTTCAGACATAGTTAGCTAGATGTTTACTTACAAATGCACACACACACACATTTATAAAGGTCATTCACTTAGACAATAGGCATGTTTCAAGGAATAAACAAGACTAATCAAGATGTTCCTCATGAATGAATTGGATCAAAATGGTTAAAAGAGTCTGTAAAATCAGTTCACACTTCAAATAATATCTATTATAAATATAATGGTAGTTACTGTTTAACAGTATTAAATGTCTCATATGTATTACCAAATTTAACCTCATAATATCCCAGTGTGGTAAGTTATTTTCCCCATTATTTTTCCTACCATCCAGAAAAGAAAATTGCCCTTCATGAGGTATAGAGTCAAGGTTCCAGTCTCAACAGTATAATTCTAGAAACCATGCTCTTATCCTCTACCATGTAACTCAACATTTTAATCATTTATATAACTTTTCAGAAACTTTGGTAATTACTTTTAGATGTGTTTTAAGTTGTATCAACTCAGACTTTTCTTCCTACATTTTGTTCCTAAAACATTTTATAAATATCAAGGTTATGGAAAGGCTTTTTAAATTTTATAGAGTTTGTTCAGGGACCCACTGCAAAACATCAGTGTTAAGTTCTGTTCTGTCTAGTTTCTATGCCATATGGTATCATTCTTCTTTTCAATATATGTTAGTGTTAAAATAATATTTTTTCCTTCAGTTTGCACAGTACCTTTTATAGAGATGGCATAAACATTGCTTTTTCTTAAAAATATCACTTAAATAATTAAATGATTTTACAAGGGAACAAAGGGACACTTTAAATTTCCTTGGAACTTTCAAATCCCTTTAATAAAAAACTGAATCATTTTTTCCCCTGAAATTCTTTCCCAGTGGTATGTAGAAATTCTTTCCCAGTGGTATGTAGCCTTTTACTTATTTATTTATTTACTTTATCAGGGAATTAGCATTTGTTATCTCAGCAGCCAGGCCTTTCTTCAGATAGTTTTGTTAGTAGTTTATTGTTTGAATCTTTGGGTGGCTTGTATTCAGGAGTCTTTATTTGAACACTGTGTTGATGTCAGAACAAACGACTCTTGTACATTATAATCCTTTAATATTTTAAAAATTGTATATACATATTTAGATTAAATTTTTGAATTTTTATTGAGTTGAAACTCACCTACCATGACATTCACCCATTAAACAAGTGGAAAAGGATATTCAAAGTTTGTGTCTATCACCAAAATCAATTTGAGAAATTTTTAATTACTCCAGTAGAAAATCTTGCACTCTTTAGTAATCATTACCCAATTTCCCTTCCCCTCAGTCCAAGGCAACCATGAATCTACTTTCTGTCTCTATAGATTTGTGCACTCTGAAAATGTGAATCATACAACATGTAGTTCTTTGTTATTTTCTTCGGTCGCTTAGCATGTTTTAAGGATTTATTCATGCCATAGCACACATTAATATTTTATTTTTATTGTAGAATAATATTATGTGATATGAATATACCCAACTTTTTCTCTCCTTTCATTGGTTGGTAGATTTTTTTTTCATTTCTGATTACTCTGAGTATTGTTGCTCTTAACATCACAAACAAATTTTTTGGTTTTTCTCTTAGCTATATTTCTAAGAGTGGCATTACTGGATCATATGTTATCTCTGTTCAACTGTTTAAGAAATGAACAAATAGTTTTCCAAAGCAACTGCATCATTTTATATCATTAGTGTATGAAGGTCCCAATTTGTTCATGTTTTTGTCAGCACTTGTTTCTATCTGTCTTTTTAAATTCTAGCCATCCTAATGGGTGAATGTGATAGATTTTTATGGTTATAATTTGCATTTATCTCATGGCTAATGATATGGAATGTCATTTAATAAGGGCTTATTGGCCACTCATGTATCTTCTTTGGAGAAATATTTATTCAGATATTTTGCTCTATCAAAAAATTGTGTTAAAATCTGTCTTTTTATTATTTAGTTGTAATAATTATTTATATATTCTAGATAAAATCCCCTTATAAGATATGGAGATACAATTGTTTTCCATTCATAAGTTATATTTTTACTTCTTAATATCTTTTAATGTACAAAGATTTTAATTTTGTTGATGTTGTTTATTTTCTTTTGCCTTTCATGCGTTTAGTGTCTTGACAATTTGTAATCTGTGATAGCTTTAGTGCTTACATTTAGGTATTTGATCTATTTTGCATTAATTTTTATATATGGTTGAAAGAAAATGCCCAACTTCATTTTTTGCATGTACATAACAAGTTCTCCCAGAAGCACGTATTGGAAAGATGATTTTCTTCTTATTGAATTGTTAGGTACCCTTTGTGAATGTCAATTTACTGTAAATTTAAGGGTTTATTTCTGGACTCTCAACTTTATTTCGTTAATTTTTATATATACCCTTGGGCCAGTACAACACTGTCTTGATTGCTGTAGCTTTCTTTAAAGTTTTAAAATATGGGAAGTATGAGTTTTAAAATTTTATCTCCAATATTTCAAGTTTGACTTATGTATTTTGGGTCTTATTAATTTCCATATAAATTTTAAATTAATCTTGTCAATTTCTTCAAATGATATGGGCTTTTGATAGATATTGTGTTGAATCTGTTGATCAGTTTGGGTGTATTGTCATCTTAACCATACTAGTGTTCTGATCCATAGCTAGGGTTTTACTTCATTTATAGGTTTACTTTTATTTATTTCTACAATTTTTTAAATTTTCAGATTTTAAATTTTATAAATTTTTATTAATTTATTCTTAGGGTTTTAAAAATATTGTCAATTGAATTGTTTTCTTAGTTTTTCTTTTAGTTTGCTCATTGCTACTATACAATCCTGTGATTGTGCTAGACTTATTTATTAGCTTGAATAGTTTTTCCTTTCTTTTTATTTTTTAGAATTTTCTATCATGTAGTAAATAAGTAGAGATAATTTCAATTCTCCTTTCCCATGTGGAAGCCTTTTGTTTCCTTCTTATCTAATTGCTCTGGCTTAGCTCTTCAGCATAGTGATGAGTGAAAGAAGAGAGAGTGTCTTCTTGATCTTAGCAATGAAGACTTTTGTCTTTCATCATTAAGTCTGATAGTAGTTTTGACAGATCAGCTTCACCTTTTTTAGGGTGAAGAAATTCCCTATCATTCCTGGTTTGTTGAATGTTTATATCATGAAAAAGTGTTAAATTTTGTCAAATGCTATTTCCATGTTGAAAAGATAATATATTTATGTTCCTTATTCTATTGATATTGTCTGTTATATTAATTGATTTTGGTATGCTAAATCAGCAACATGTTCATGAGATAAATTCCAGCTGGTTGTATAGTTTACATATATATATATATGTATGTATATATAAACATGTTAATATTTAATTAGTATACCTTATATCTGGCTGGAATTAATTTGCTAGTATTATGCTGAGGACTTTTTGCATCTTTATTTACAAGAGATATTGATCTGTAATATTGCCTTCCCTTGTGTTATCTTTGGTTTTGATATCAGAGTAATACTAGTTTTATGGAATAAACTGAGAAGTGTTTTCTCTTCAATTTTTAAAAATGGTTTCTGAATAATCATATAAATTCATCTGTATATATTTGGTAAAATTAACCAGTAAACCCACCTGCTTGTGGAATTTTTGTTTATTTTGTGGAAAGGGATACATTTTTTTCAGATTGTCTTTTTCTTAAGTCGGTTTCTTAGTTTTTTTGTTTTTCTAGGAGTTTTTTCATTTTAATATGTTATATAATTTGTTAACATATAGCTGTTCAAAGTTTCACCCTATAATAATTTTTATTCTTGTAAGATCAATGGTAATGTTCCCTTTTACTTCTGATTTTAAAAACCTGAGAATCATTCTATTTTTGTTAGATCATCTATCTAAAGTGTGGACATGTTGTCAGTCTTTTCTGAGAACTAGCTTTTGGTTTTGTTAATATAATTTATTTTTTTCCACTCTCTATTCCATTTGTTTTTCTTTTAGTCCTATTTTTTCTTTATTTTTGCTTGCTCTACACTTAGTTTTATCTTTTCTTCTTAGTGTCTTAAGGTGTAAGCCTAAATTGTTCATGTGAAATATTTCTTCTATTATAATAAGGCTGTAAAACTCACTGCTTTAGCTGCATCCCATAAGTTTTGGAATATTGTGTCTTCCTTGTTAATTTACAATTATTTCTGCTTTTCCTTTTAACTATTTTTTGAGTCATTAGTTATTAAAAGATGTTTTGATCAATTTTCATATATTTGTGAATTTTTCAAATTCTTTTCTTAATTTTAAATTCAATTTTCTTATGACCAGATAACAAATTTAGCATAGTATCAATTGTTTTAAAAATTTAAAATTTGTTTTATATACTAGCATATGTTCTATTCTGAAGTATATTTTATACGTAGTCGGGAAGAATGCAATTCTGCTGTTGTTAGATACAGTGTCCTACAGAGAGGCCTTTTAATTCTAATGTGTTTGTAGTATTATTCAAGCCTTTATTTACTTGTTGAGCTTCAATATCTTTTGTTCTATTCAATACTGAGAGGGTCCCAGAAATATTTGGTGTCCCAAACATTATTGGTAAATTGTCTGTTTCTCCTTTTATTTATTTTGGCCTCTGTTTCAAGTATTTGGCTTTTCTATTGGTCAGTGTATATATTTAAAACTGCTATAATTTTGGTCCTTTTATTATCATAAAATGTCCTTCTTTATGCAAGACCTAATGTTTAGTTTTAATTTTTTTTTTTTTTTGATATTAGAATAGCCACTCCATTTTTCTTATGGTTGCTTTTTTTCAAGAATGTATTTTTTCCACCATTTTACCTTCAACCTATTAATATATTTGAATCTAAAATGTATCTCCTGTAGGGGCTGGATGCAGTGGCTCATGCCTGTTATCTCAGCACTTTGGGAGACCAAGGAAGGAGGATCACTTGAGGCCAAGAGTTTGAGAACAGTGTGTCCAACACGGTGAAACTCGGTCTCTACTAAAAGTACAGAAATTAGCTACATGTGGTGACACGCACCTGTAATCCCAGCCACCACTTGAAAGGCTGAGGCATGAGATCACTTGAACTCTGGAGGTGAAGTTTGCAGTGAGCCAAGATGGTGCCACTGCACTCTAGCCTGGGTGACAGAACAAAACTCTGTCTCAAAAAAGAAAAATTAGTGTCTCCTGTAAACAGTACAGGATTAGTCATTAATATTTTATCCAGTTTGAGACTCTCTGTCCTTAATTTGAGTATTTAATCCATTCCCATTTAAAATCTGTATCAATATATCTGAATTTACTTCTGCAATTTTTATCTTTATATGCCTAATATTATTTTTATTTCTCAATGTTTAAAAATTATTTACTTTGAATGAATTATTTTTCTAGTGTAACATTTACATTCTTTTAATTTTTTTGTCTATTTTTTATTGTTGTTTTCTCAGTAATTACTCTAGGGCTTATTTTATGTGTGTGCATGTGTGTGCATATATTTTTATATATATATATATATGTGTATGTACATAAACTTACCAGAATTCATTTCAAATTTATGCTAACTTAATTCCAGTGAAATATAAAATTATTACTTCTGTGTGGTTCTATTTTTCTTCCAGCTTTGTGTTATTGTGATTACATATATTACCTGTATATATGTTACAAACTCAATGGCATTGTTATAAGTATTGTTTATACATTTTATGCCTATTAAATAAGCTGAGATAAGAAAAGAGAGCAGGAATGTATACAAAAAGTTTGTTATACTTGTGTTCTTGTTTACCATTTCTTAGTCTACTCCTTTGTTCCTTTGAGTTTAGGTTACCCTCTGTGTCATTTTCTTACTCCAGTACAACTCTGCTCCCTCTCCCATTCTTTGTGCTATTGTTGTCAAATGTATTACATTTCTATATGTTACAGCCCCAACAATAACCATATGATTTTGTACATGTTGCTTATAGAATTCCTTTTTAAACCAGTTAAGCTAAGAAATAATAAAATATAAAATCCTACTTCTTAATAATTATATAATTGCCTTTACTCTTCCTCTTCATTTTTGTTTGTTGTTGATTTATATTTCTGTTAGGATTTACTTACCTTAAGTATGAAATACTTCCTTTAGTATTTGTTTTTGTAAGTCAAGGAGGCTAGCAATGAATTCCTTTGAGCGTGTTTTGCTTTTTTTTTTTTTTTTTTTTTGCTTTAAATCTGGGAATGTATTTACTTCACTTTCATTTTTGAAAAGTAGCTTTGCTAGATATAGGATTTTATGTTTACATCTTTTTCCCCTTTAGTTCTTTGTTCCATACCAGCATCTTCGGCACTTCACTGTTTCTGATGAAAAGTTAGACATTTTTCTTCATTTAAAAAAATTTTTTTATTCAATAGCTTTTGAGATACAAGTGGTTTTTTGTTACATGGATAAACTATGTAGTGGTGAATTCTGAAATTTTAGCGCATTTATCACCAATTAGTGTACGTTGTACCTAATATGTCATTTTTAAAAAATATGAGAGAACCTCCCACCCTCTCCCTCCTGAGTCTCTCAAGTGACTTTGCACACTCATAGATTAGCTCTTTCTTAGAAGCAAGAACATACTGTTTTTAGCTTTCCATTCCTGTGCTACTTCACTTGGAATAATGACCTCTAGCTTCATTCAAGTTGCTGCAAAAGACATTATTTTCTTCCTTTCAATGGCTGAGTAGTATTTCATGTGTATATAAGCCACATTTTCTGTTTCTACTCATTAGTTGATGGGAATTTAGGTTGGTTCCACTTAGTAATTGTGAATTTTATTGCTATAAACATACATGCGCAGGTGTCTTTTTCATACAATGACTTATTCTGCTTTGCGTAGATATTCAGCAGTGGGATTGTTGAATCAAATGGTAGATCGACTTTTAGCTCTTTAAGGAATCTCCATACTGTTTTCCAGAGAGGTTGTACTGATTTACATTTCCACCAGCAGTGTTTAAGCGTTCCCTTTCCCCCACATTCATACCAACATCTATTGTTTTTTGATTTTTTAATAATGGCCATTCTTGCAGGAGTAAAGTAGTGTCTCATTGTGGTTTTAATTTGCATTTCCCTGATGATTGAAGATGTTGAGCATTTTTACACACTTTTTTTGCCAGTTGTGTATCATCTTTTGAAAAATATCTATTCATGTCATTTGTCTTCTTTACAATAAGGTTATTAATTTTTTTTTCTTGGTGATTTGTAGAGTTTCTTGTAGATTCTGGATACCAGTTCTTTGTCAGATACGTAGTTTGCAAATAATTTCTGTCATTCCATGGGTTGTCTGTTTACTCTGTTGGTTATTTCTTTTGCTGAAAAGACATGTTTTAATTTAGTTAGGTCCCATTTAGTTGCATTTGCTTTTGGGGTCTTACATTTGATGTAAGAAAATATCTAGAAAAGTGTTTTTGACATTGTCTTCTAGAATTTTTATAGTTTCAGGTATTTGATTCATATTATATTTACATATTTGATTCATCTTGAGTTAATTTTTATGTAAGATGTGAGATAGGAATCCAGTTTATTCTTCTATGTGTGGCTTGCTAGTTTACCCAGCACTGTATATTAAATAGGGTATCTGTTCCCCAACTTATGTTTTTGTATGCTTTGTTGAAGATCAGTTGGTTATATGTATTTGGATTTATTTCTGAGTTCTCTATTTTGTTTTATTAGTCTATTCTGTTTTGGTAACTATAGTCTTGGAGTATAATTTGAAGTCTAGTAATGTGATGCCTCCAGATTTGTTGTTTTTGCTTAGGATTGCTTTCACTATCTGGGTTCCTTTTTGGTTCCATATGAATTTAGGATTCTTTTTTCTAATTCTGTGAAAAATGATGTTGGTATTTTGATGGGAATTGCATTGAATCTGTATTTGCTTTGGGCAGTATGGTCATTTCACAATATCGATTCTTACCATCCACGAGCATGTGGTACATTTCCATTTGTTTGTGTCATTTGTGATTTCTTTCAGCAATGTTTTGTAGTCCTTGTAGAGATCTTTCACCTTCCTGCTTAAGTATATTCTTATATATTTTATTTTATTTTTATTTTACAGCTGTTTTAAAAGTGATTGAGTCCTTGATTTGATTATTAGCTTGGTCCCTGTTGGTATTTAGCAGTGCTACAGATTTGTGTACATTGATTTTGTAACCTGAGACTTCACTGAATTTGTTTATAAAATCTAAGAACCTTTTGAAGCAGTCTAGGATTTTCTATGTATGATCATGCAATCTGCAAACAGTGACAATTTGACTTCTTTTTTTTTTTCAATTTAGATGCCCTTATTTCTTTCTCATGCTAATTGCCCTGACTAGTACTTTCAGAATTATGATGAATTGAATGGTGACAGTGGGCATCCTTATCTTATCCCTATTATCTGAGGGAAAGTTTTCAACCTTACTGTATTCAGTATGGTATTGAGTATGGTATTTTGGTCTCATAAAATGAGTTAGGGAGGATTCCCTCTTGTTGTATTGTTTGGAATAGTTTCAGAAGGAATGGTACCAGTTCCTCTTTATACCTCTGGTAGAATTCTACTGTGAATCCATCTAGTCCTGGACTTTTCTTAGTTGGTAGGCTATTAATTGCTTCCTCAATTTCAGACCTTGTTATTGGTCTATTCAGGGATTCAACTTCTTTTTAGTTTAGTCTAGGAAGGGTGTAAATGTCCAGGAATTTATTCATTTCTTCTTGATTTACTGGAATATGTGCATAGAGGTGTTGTAGTAATCTCTGGTAGTAGTTTGTATTTTGGTGGAATTGGCGGTGATATCCCCTTTATCATTTTGTTGGCAATTTTTAAATTACCATTTCATACTTGCTGCTTGTTATTTGTCTGTTTAAGGTTTCTAGTTCTTCCTTGTTTAATCTCAGAATGTTATATGTTTCCAGTAATTTGTTCACTTTTTCTAGGTTTTCTGGTTTATGCTCATAAAGGTATCCATAGTAGTCTTGAATGATGTTTTGTATTTCTGTAGTGTAGGATTTATGTCTCCAGTTTTATTTCTAATTGAGCTTATTTGAGTCTTCTCTCTTTTTTTCTTGGCTAATCTAACTAATGGTGCATCAATTTTGCTTATTTTTTGAAAGAATCACCTTTTTGTTTTATTGATCTTTTGTATTTTTTGTATGTTTGAATTTCGTTTAGTTATATTCTGATCTTTGTTATTTCTTTTCTTCTAGTTTTAGGTTAAATTTGTTTTTACTTCTCCAGTTTCTTGAGATGTGGCATTAGGTTGTCAATTTTTGCTCTTTCAGACTTCTTGATATAGGCATTTAACACTATAAACTTTCTTCTTAGTGCTGCTTTTGCTGTATCCTGGAGGTTTGGATAACTTGTGTCATCATTACCATTCATTTCCAATAATTTTTAAATTTCTATCTTTATCTCATTGTTGAACCAGATATCATAAGATCAGATTATTTAATTTCCATTTATTTGTATAGTTTTTAGGGCTCCTTTTGGCATTGATTTCTAGTTTTATTCTGCTGTAGTCTGAGAAGAGACTTGATACGATTTTGATTTTTAGAAATGTATTGAGACTTGTTCTGTGGCCTATCATATGGGCTGATCTATCTTGGAGAATGTTTCACGTATGGATGAGAAGCATATATATTGTGAAGATCTTGGGTAGAATGTTCTGTAAATATCTGTTAAGTCCACTTGTTCTAGCATGTCATTTAACCCCATTGTTTCACTATTAACTTTCTGTTTCAAAGATCTGCCTAGTGCCATCAGTAGTATATTGAAGTCTACCACAATTATTGTTTTGCTGTCTATCTCACTTCTTAAGCATAGTAATAACTCTTTTATAAATCTGGGACCTCATTGTTTGGTGCATATAAATTTAGGATTGTAATATCTTCTTGCTGAATTGATTCTTTTATCATTATATAGTGACCATCTTTGTCATTTTTAATTTTATTGCTTTGAAGTCTGTTTTGTCTTATATAAGAATACCTACTCCGACTTGCTTTTGGTTTCCATTTGTATGAAATGCCTTTCTCAATCCTTTTACCTTGAGTTTATATGAATCCTTCTGTGTTAGGTGAGTGTCTCATAAACAGCAGATATTTGGATTGTAGCTTTTTATTCATTCTGCTATTCAGTATCTTTTAAGTGTAGCGTTTAGGCCATTTACATTCAATGTTAATATTGCAATGTAAAGTACTATTCTCTTCATCATGCCAATTGCTACCTAGTTTTTTGCTACTGTTCTTGTGTTATTGTTTTATAAGCCCTATGAGTTGTGAGCTTTCAAGAGGTTCTATTTCGGTTCATATAAGGCTTTCTTGTTTGGTAATGACAAATTCCCTCAGCATTTGTTTGTCTGAAAAATGAATGTATTTCTCCTTCCTTTTTAAAATTTGGTTTTACTTCACGCAAAATTCTTGGCTGATAGCTTTTCTGTTTAAGAATCTTGAAGATAAAACTCGAACCCTTTTACCTTGTAAGGTGTCTGCTGGGAAGTCTGCTGTTAGTCTGATAGGCTTTCGTTTATAGGTTACCTGATGCTTTTGTTTTACTGCTCTTAGAATTCTTTCCTTCATGTTGACTTTAAATAGCCTGACAATTATATGCCTTGGGTGAAGATCGTTTTGCAGTAACTTTCCCAGCAAATCTTTGAGTTTCTTGGATATCTAGATCCCTAGCCAGGCAAGGGAAGTTTCCCTCAATTAGAACCTTAAATAAGTTTTCCAGACTTATTTTGTCTTCACCCTCAGGAACACTGATTATTCTTAGTTTTGTCCATTTTGCTTAATCCCATGTTTCTTGGAGACTTTATTTTGATTCATTTTTTCTTTATTTTTGTCTTATTGGGTTAATTCAAAAGCCTTATCTTCAAGTGCTGAAATTTTTATTTTTATTTTGAAATTCTTCTATTGTTAAAACTAGGAAATAATCTTATCGAGTGTCCCTTATATATGATAAGTCAGTTTTTTGTTGCTGTTGTTTGGTTTTTGCAGCTTTTAATAGTTTCTCCTTTTCTTTAAATTTCAGCAATTTCACTCAGGAGCTCTTTGTATTTATACTACTTAGAGTTAGTTGAGTGTCTTGAATGTGTAGCTTTATATGCTTTTAGCAATTCTGGGAAATTTTCACTGGTTATTTTTTCTGCTTTTTTTTTTGATTTCTTCTTCTTTCTCTGGTACTTCTGTTATGCATACATTGGTGTGCTTAAAGTGTCCTATGTTCCTCTGAGCCTGTTGATTTTCCTTTATGCTAAAATCTCTGTTCTTCAGATGGCATAACATCTATTAATCTATCTTTTAGTCCACTGATTTTTTTCTTTTGCCTCTTCAGATTTTCTGTAGAAGCTCTTTATTTTGGTTATCATTCACTTCATCTACAGAATTGACATTTGTTTCATCCTATAATTTACATATCTTCATTGATATTCTCTACATGATGCGATACTGTCTTCATATTTCCTTTGTATCTTTAAGCTTCATTTCCTCTAGTTCTGTGAACTTATTTATAATGGCTAATTTGAAGTCTTTGTTTGTTCAGTCTGACATCTTGTCCCTCTCATTGGAGTTTCTGTTTCCTGCATTTATTCCTGTGTATTGGGCACAGCTTCCTGTTTCTTGCATGTCACATATTTTGTTGTGGAAAGTGGACATTGTGAATAACACTTTAGTGACTTTGGATACTGACCCCTACCACACCCCCAGGTTTTATTGTTTGTGTTCACTTAATTGTGCATGTGTATGTGTGTTTGTAAATTTGGTTAAATGTTTTAGTGACAATTTTTTTCTTCTGTGGTCTGAAGCTTTTGGTGTCACTTTTTACCAGGTGCCATCATAGGTATGTGTGTAATCATACTGGGTGACAGTCTTTCCTTTATTGTCCTTTTTTCTGAATTCTCTATTAAGCTGCCGACTTCATTTGGTATTATATCTAGACTTCTAGGCTCCAATAATTATAGGCTGATTGCTCTGTTGTTGTGACAATGTTCTGGGACATAAATTGCTGAGCTGTGTTAACTAATTTAATTCAAGCAGAGATCGGTTTTGATGGCAGTCTTTGAGGTTAATTCTAATGCCAGTAATGTTCTTCTTGGCTTTCTATTTCCAATTTTCTCTGGTGAATTACTCTGTGGCTTAACTTGCTGGTTTTAATTAAGTGGTATTTTTATTAATTAATTAATTTATTTATTTTGAGATCGAGTCTCACTCTGTCACCAGGCTGGAGTGCAGTGGCATGATCTCTGCTCACTGCAACTTCTGCCTCCTGCCTCCTGGGTTCAAGCAGTTCTCCTGCCTCAGCCTCCTGTGTAGCTGGGACTACAGGCATGCACCACCATGCCCAGATAATTTTTGTATTTTTAGTAGAGACAGAGTTTCACCACTTTGGCTAGGATGGTCTCCATCTTGTGATCCACTCTCCTTGGCCTCCCAAAGTGCTGGTACTAAAGGCCTGAACCAGAGTGCTAGGCGAATTTTTATTTTTGAGAACACCCTTATACTTGAATTTTCCTCACAATCTGTTTCGAGTAAAGTTAGTACTCTTTAGAAGGGACCTGAGCATTTCTTTTTAATGGACTACCTTTCCCCAGGGACAAATTCTCTGAGACATTCCTCTAGGTTCTGAGTGAGATGGTAGTTTCTGGATGTTTTTGGCTTGTTTCCACCAGTGTGCAAACTCCGTTCTAAGAACAAGATGGGACAATGATGATTGATGCCCCAGTAGTCTTTCTCTGTTAAGTTTATAGACAATGACCTGATGGAGGAAGGATTTCAAGTTCCTTTTGCTGCACTTAATGAAAATTTAGCCTCTTCAACTTACAAGTGGAGGAGATAAGAAAATGCCTCTGGTATGCTCTACCAAGTGATATACAACATATTAATTGGGAGCTGAGGGAAGAGGGACTCTTGTATTAGCTATGCCCATCCAAAGGCAGGAGAATCGCTCAAACCTGGGAGGTGGAGGTTGCATTGAGCCAAGATTGAGCCACTGCACTCCAGCCAGGGCGACAGAGCAAGACTCTGTCTCAAAATAATAATAATAATAATAATAATAATAATAATAATAATTTTCTGTAGTTATGATTGTTTCACTGGGCAGTGGAGTTATTCATGCTGCCATCTCAGAAGTTAGATTTTCAATATTGAACATTTATCTATATGCACATTTCCTGAGATCAGATGAGATCAGGCATGTTCAGAGTGGGATGGCTGTAGAAAATATGCACATTATCCAAATATAGTGAGGACAACTTTTTGACAACTATCACTTTTCTCAATGCAATGGGGCCCATTTTACAAATAAGGAAATTGATGCTCAGAGACAAATATAATACTTGTAAAAACAGCAAGTTAGGAACCACATTTGAACGTCAATATGCCTGTGTCCAAATTGTCTTTTTGCCATTGTTCAAAACACTGTACTGGCTGAAACATTTTGTGGTGCCAGAACATGAAATGTGAAAAACTAATGGGGTGGGAGTGGTATGAGTAAAGTGTACAGAAGCCAGTCAGATTACCCAGTGGCCACATTGTGGTGTGAGGGGCAGGAAACACAAGAAGGATAAACGTAATTCCTATTTTGGGTTATTGCCCACAGAATAATAAATATTCATAAGCCCATACTGATTAACTAAATACCTAAATAAGTGGAGAAGAAAAAGTTTCTCACTAAAAATTTCATATTGATACATTTAAGAAATGAGAATAAAAAAATCACAATAGTTTACTACAATTTAACTTTAAATTTTTAATTAAACAAATTAATAACAGTATATCACAGTCATAAATTCTAAAGGCAAGATCCCATGGCAATAATAAAATTAGTTCAAAGGATTAGAAACAAAATGAGTATATCTTCATAATCTCAAAATTTCAATAAATTTTTTATCTGTTGGTTATGAGAGTAATGTATACAATCTGACATTAGTGATGCATGTTAAATGTCAAAGAAGGACAGAGCGAAAACGGGAGTTACTTTGGATACCAATGAGCATGTGAGAATGAGATCAAGGAAAAGTCCCATGGGGAAGGTAACTGAGCAGTACTGTGAAGAGCAGCTAAACTTTTTACCAGTGAGAGAAGAAGTTGAAGATAATAACATTGATTTATACAGCAAGGCCGAAGGTGGAATAAACAGAGAGAAAGACAGATGTTTCTGAGCAAGTAAGTGCATGGAAGAATCATACATAAAAAAGTCAAAGGTCTTGTAATCAAATCATAAAGGACTTCAAGTACCTAGAAAATGGATGAGAAGTACAGGTAAAGGCAGCTATTTGAGGCCAACATTTATGTAATACAAAATAATCTTTGCAGTTAGTAAAGTAATAAGCACATATCCATAAATGCTAGTTACCTTTGCTGAAAGTCACAGATATTCTCTGTGCTTTTAAAGTATATCAGTCAAAATACAATAATTGTCAGTAGCTTTTTCTTTGGAGACAATTGTGTACTATAAATGCTGGTTCTCTTTGCTGAAAGTCACAGAAACACTCTGTGCTTTAAAAATATTTCCGTCACAATACAATAACTGTCAGTAGCTTTTTCTTCTGAGACAATTGTATATAACAATTGATCTTATATTTATGCTACAAGTTTTATAAATGTGTGGTCATCTTTCCCACTAATTCTTTTTGATCTTGTTTAGACATGGGGCACCAAGGCCAAATATAGAAGGACATTGACATCCTTGAAATTTTGTCTAGCTTACTTTTTGATAATTTGTGGGGTTTTTTCCTATATGTATCTTTACTAACTTCTCAATTGTGTTTTCTTCTCTGATTTCTACATTTTTTCTGTTGAATCTATGATTATTTTAAATTTCATCCAAGGGAAATATTGTTCTTGTTTAATAAGGAAAAACCAACCTTTTTCCAGTACAGCTATGTCCTCTGTTATATGAATTGAATAGGAGAAACTGAAAAATGGCTTTTGAAAAAGTAGTTTCTTTAAAACTTTTTTATTAGGTTGCTTTTACTCTTTAGTTTATCTCAGTTTGATGATGATGATGATGATGATGATGATGATGATGTTTTTGTCTTTTGTTCATTTAGTCAATAGCTCCTTATAGAACACCTTCAACCTTTCAGGTTCTTTAATGCTGGATGTGCAGAAAGTGATCCAGCAGTCATATTAGAGACCTTTAGAGTTTGATATACACCATATAGGAAAAAAATATGGATGTCAGATTATGCCCAAGAAAATCCGAATAATTATCTATTCTTTCTGTGAGACTTTTCTACTTCTAATCTCCTTATCCTTTAACTTTATTTTTAGTATAGCTCTCACTGAGTGAATATCATCAATTTGTTTTCTAATTTCTACAAAATACGTGAAAGTCTTTTCTTACGAAGTCTTCTCAGGGTTATTCTATCACGTGCTAATGTCTACAGTTGCATGCTCTTTTGCACTTACATGTGATTCTTTTCTGTTCTCATTGTTCTTGGTATTTGTCATCTCAAGCAATGAGTTTCTGGACAATAAAGATATTTTTTTTTTCTCTCTTCACTCCATGTCCTGAGTTCCTAACACATTGCTGGGTACTTAATGAGATGTAGTAAATGCTGATTGATTTGCTCTCTTAGCACAACAATATACTTGATTTTCTCTAAAAGTCGTTATTTAGAATATTGGTTTTTGTAGCTTTCAAAAGATAGAAAATATAAATCTGAATTTCAGCCACAGCAATGAGATAATTTTCTTATTTCTGTAAAATGGAGATAGATTCTATTCCTGAGATATTGAATCAATAAGTCATCAAGCGGTTGTTGGAGTAAAATTATCTCTTTTCAAAGCATTATTGTAGCTCACAAAAATGAACATATAATTTGTAAATAGGTGTAGTAAATAAATTCAAGGATATTCATAAACTACAATATATTACAGCAACAGAGACATATGAATTAGGTATAAATATGTGTAATCATGGCTGAGTTGTTAAAACAACAACAGCTCGAGCATAGTGGCTCACACCTGTAATCCCCGCTACTTGAGAGGTTGATGTAGGAGGATCACTTGAGGCCAAGAGTTCAACACCAACTTGGGCAACATAGCCAGACTCCATTTCAACAAGAATTAAAAAAATAAAATTCCTATCATCAGTGCATGTTTCTGTAGTCCTACCTTCTCAGGAAGCTGAGTTATGAAGATTGCTTATGAACAGGAATTTGAAGCTAAGGTCATTATAATTGCACCACTGCACTTCACCCTGGGTGACAGACCTATATGAAGCTCTTCTTTGCTTATGTAATTTGTGTTTGTTACAAGTAAAAGAAAATATAATTTAGAAAGTGCTATCAGGCCAAAAACATAAAATGGCATCTAGATTTTGTGAGTTACTGTGCCATTCTATAAAGGGATGGAAATAATATATACATATACACCCATACTATTTTTTCTTAAGTAGAAGACAACACAGAGGTCATAAGAATGTATTTGACATGTATACTTCATATTTGTGTTTGTTTTTGACACCTTTTTCAACAATCAACTGACCATTGTCTTACTCTGTTTATGCTGCATGTGATAGTTACATGTTCCAAAAATATTTATTAAAGAGATTTTTCCCCATTGAATGCTCCTTGTACCCTTGATGAAAAGCTATTGAAGTAGATGTATGAATTTATTCCTGGAATCACAATTCTATTTCATTGGTCTATATATCTATCCTAATGTCACTATTACACTGCTTGGATTTCTGTAGGTATGTAGAAAGGTTGAAATCAGTCAAGGCATTGTCCACATTTATTTTTTTAACATTGTTTTGGGTATTTCAGGCAAATGGCCTGAAATGAAATTCCATATGAATTTCCAATTTGGATGTATTTTATTTTCTTTGCTTCCCTTATTAGTGTGGCAAGATTTTGCAGTATAATGTTGAATAGCAGTGAAGAAAAAAAGCATTTTGCCTTATTCCTGATTTTAGGGAAGATGATTTCAGGCTTTCACCATTGAACAATATTCACTGTGAGTTGTTCAGTTTTTATCATTTTAAAGAATTCTTTTCTATTTCTAGTTTTCTCAGTGTTTCTATCATAAAAGAGTATTGGTTTTTAATAAGAGCTATGCCTACATCAATTAGGATGATTATGGAGTGTGTATGTGTGCCTGTGTGTGTGTGTTTTTTTCCTCATTTGATTAATGTGGTGCATTACCTTGATTAATTTTCTTAAGGCCAATCACGCCTGTATTCCTGGAATAAATCCATTTGGTCAGAGTGCATAATACACTGTTGGATGAAGTTTGCTAATATTTTACTCAGGATTTTTACATTATTAAGATATATTTGCCTATAATTTTATATTTTTCTGATGTCCTTATCTGGCTTTGGTATAAGGATAAGGCTGACCACCTAGAGTGAGTTCAGGAGTTTTAACATTTATTGTAAGATTTTGAAAATACTACTGGAAATTCTTCTTTAAATATTTGGTAGAATTTACCAGTGAATCAATCTGGTATTGGACTTTTCTTGGTTAGTGACCTTAAAATTATTGTTATTATTACTGATTCATTCTCTTTACTAGTTAAATCTACTCAGATATTCCATTTCTTCTTTAGTCAATTTCAGTAATTGTGCATTCCTAGAATTTTAAACATTGCATCTAAGGTTATATCATTTGTTGTTATAATTTTTAATAATGTTCTCTTATAGTTGTTTTTTTCTGTTAGGTTGGTAGTAGTATTCCCAATTTAATTTCTGATTATAATTGTTTTTATTTGTCAGTCTAAGCAATGGCTTGTCGTTTTTATATCTTTTCAAAGAATTAAAATTTTTGTTTGTTTTTTAATGACAAACTTTTAATTTTGTCATTTTATTTGATATATCTTGCTAAGTGATCACCACAATCAAGTGAGTTTACACGCCCAAGGTTACCTCTGTGTGTGTGTGTGTGGTTAAAAAAAAAAGTTAAATTCTACTTTCTTAGCAAATTTCAAGTATATGATAAGGTATTATTACTATAGTCATCATGATGTACATTAGTTCCCTATAATTATTCATCTTATATCTCAAATGTATCATGTAACCAATATCTGCTGATTACACCTACCCTCTCAAACTCTGATGACCACCACTCTACTCTTTGTTTCTGTAAGTTCAAACTGTAGACTCCTCAAGTAAGTGAAATCATATAACATTTGTCTTTCTCTGACTTAGTTCACTTAGCATAATGCCCTCAATGACCATATTGTGCCCATATGACAGGATTTTCTTTTTTATGACTGGATATTTTGTTTTATATGTGTATAAAACAGATTGTATGTGTGTGTGTATCTGGTATATATGACACTATATATACTATATATGATACTATATATACTATATACTTTTCTTATATATATATAGTATATATACTCTTCTTGTATATATAATATGATACACTGCAAAATTCAGTGCTTGCCAATGTGAGGGCATTAATAGGTGGGGTCTTTAAAAGGTAATTAAGTCATTAGACATTCTCCCTTCCTGAATGTGATTAGGTGTCCTTATAAAAGGGCTTGAGAGAGGAGTTTCATCCCTTTTGTTCTTCTGCCTTCTGCCATGTGAAGAAACAGGAAGAAGGCCCTCACCAGATGCCAACACCGTAATCTCAGACTTCTCAGCCTCCAGAATTCTGAGATATATGTTTCTGTTCTTTATGTATTATTTAATACCAAATATTATGTGATAGCGAGACAAACAAAGACATCTACCTAATAGTGAGATTTCTGGATCATACAGTAGTTCTATTTCTAATATTTTGATAAGCCTCCATACTGTTTGCATAGTAGCTGTACCAAATTACGTTTCTACCAGTAGTGTACAAGAGTCCCTTTTTCTTCATATCTTTGCCTACACTCGTTTCCTCTTGACTTTTTGATAACAGTCATTCTAACAGGTGTGATGTGATATCTAATTATGATTTTGGGTTGCATTTTCCTGATGATTAGTGATATTGGACAAGTTTTGTGTACTTTTTGGCTGTCTCTTTTCTTAAAAAAAAAAGTCTATGCAGTTTTTCTTTTGTCCATTTAAAATTTTAATACTGTTCTTTTTGCTATTGATTTGTATGAGTTTCTTATATATTTTAGATATCTCTTATCAGTTACATGGTTTCCATATATTTTTCCCATTGTATAAGTTACTTTTCATTTTAATTTGCTAGTATTTGCGTTTATGGGAAACTGTGTGCTAGATTCTATGATGGGGTGTGATTGCAGGCCAGGGCCTACAACTGGAACCACAAATCTGTTTTCTGTTGCTACATTTTGCTTTTTCTAGAATTTCCTTTGTGCCTGACTTTCATTGGCATAATGATTTTGAGATTCATCTATGGCGTTGCTTGTATCAGTAGTTTTGCTGAGTGCATTGCATTGGATGGATATATCATATTTTGTTTATGTTTCACCAGCCAACCGTTATTTGTATGATTATTTGTACTTCTGTTTCCCAGTTTTTTGGCTCTTATGACTGTTGACATAATATTCACATAAAAGCCTGTATATGAGTGATTGTTTAATTTCTCTTAGACATGCCTGGAAGTGTTATTGCTAGAACTTACTCTTATGTGTATGTTTGATTTTTTAAGTAACAGACAAATTATTTTCCTTAGTGGTTGTGCCATTGTGCATTACCTCTGTATTAGTTTCCTAATTTGGGCATAACAAAGTATCATTGACAGAAACTAAAGAGATTTATTTCTCATTGTTTGGTAGCTACAAGTGCAAGATCAAGGTGTCAGCGGGGCTGATTTTTTTCTGATCACAGTCTTCTTGATTTGTTGTTAGTTGTCTTCCTGTGGCTTCATATGGTCATTGTCATGTGTGTGTATATCTGCATTTAATCTCCTTTCCTTATAAGAATACAAGTCATATTGGATAAGATTAGCAGCCACCTATTTGACCCCACTTTACCTTAGTTACCTATTTAAAGGCTTCAAATACACAGTTTGAGGTACTGAGGGTTGGGACTTCAACATTTGAATACTGAAAAACACATAATTCCCCCAATATGCCCACCAACAGTGTATGAACATTTCAATTTTTCCAAATTCTCATCAATATATGATAAGGAGTTGCTGTTTTACTTGGTGTGTGGCCATATCTCATAGTGGTAGTAATTTGTATTACTCTGGAATTACATTGAAATTCAATGAATCATATTGTAGAGATGGATTTATGAATTCACATCTCTGTTTCATTGTCTTCTCATAAATTAGGTAGCTTAAATCTTTAAACCTTTTATTTCTAAAAATTGTTTCAGTTATTTTGTCGTTTACATTGTCATTTACTTTATAATTAATTATTTTAAGTCATGGAAGTGTGATTTTTTACAGAAAACAACTCTCAGTTGACATTACTCTGAATCCCTCTTGAACAGTCTTGTCATCTTTATCTCTAGCTACAGTTTGCCCCTTTTTGCATTTATTTTGCTTCTCATATCATTTGGGAAATACAAATGTGTGTGTGTCTGCACGCGCGTGTGGTGATCGTTAGCAACATTTCAGCCCAGGTTTGATACTTGTTCCTTACTAGGTACTCAGTCCATAGGTTTTGTTTATTTGTTTGTTTTTCTTATACCTGCTATTGGCTTAGTCAAGTAACACAGTTGTAACTGAAGGAGACAAGGCAGAGATACAACACATGGGCCCAGGACATCATTATCACAGACTGAGAAAACAACATGAGTAATCTTCCCTAGAACAGAATAAGAACAGTAAATGGTAGAGTACATGAAAGAACGGTCAGAGAGAAGTTTAGGAATAAGGATTCATCCCAGAGCAAATCTGGCATTAGCAAAATCACTGAAGTTGCCAATGGACAAAACTAGAATCCAGTCTATTTCTCCAGTTTGCTGACTGTGCAGTCTTAGATGAGTGCACTTGCCTCCTAATCTGTAAATCAGACATACTGACAATATAGCATCATAAGTGAGTTTTAATTTTACCATGTAAGTGAACTTACTTTGCCAATGCTTGACATGGTAAGAAACTTAATAGATGTTAATTGAAACAAAAATGCTCGAATGCCTCAATCATTTGCTTTTGAGAAAACAATTATTTTTTCTGCAAAACTCATTTATATCCATGGCCAACCAATCACCACTCCAACCATTTTCATCTCCAAAATGTATCTCAAAGGCACCCATTCCTCTTTCCAAGCACCAATGCTGCCTGGGTCCAATTCACCATTATTACATATACAAAAGTCTTTAAAACATTCTCTCTGTGTCCTGATTCTATTCTAACTTCTTTCAAACTATTTCCTTCGAAATAATTGAAATGATTTATTTCTTCCTTCCTTCTTTTCTCCCTTTCTTCCTTCCTTTGTCCCTAAAACTTCTATTTGATCATGTCACTGTCTATCTTCCTTCCTATTATTCTTACACTAAAATAGAGACTCTCTATCAGGATGTCTCCTGATATACACCATATGAGATCTGGGCTCGTGATTATACTGGATTTTATTCATGTCATTCTTCTTAGGAGAAATTAATTATGACAAATAATATATCTTACATTAAACAATCTCCTGGAAAATGTTTGGTTTTGTGTGAAGGTTTTAACTTAGGAGGAAGTTCACACTAAGACAAAATAATTTTAGTAAGGAAGAAATAAATCCTGTAGTTGGAGGAAATGGGTGGAGGAGATCATTTCATTTTAAGAGTTAGCTATTTTGGCTCTTTTTGGGTGGTAAGATAGGTTTGGGGAAGATATTCAATTGGATTCAGTTGATTCAGGAACATCTAACTCAGTATTAATCTAGCTTCTCTCCTCCTCATACAGTCACTGGGAAAGATACATGGAAAGAAAATATGAAATGAAGATACTAATTTATGATTAGCTGAGTTCTTTGATAAGCTGGGTACCTAATAATTCCTCAACTTCTTAAAATATTTTCAGTCTAAACATTACTTCTTCAGGAAATCATTCTCTGTCTATCTATTTAACCACATCTCCTCTGCTTTGTCACCCACCATTGTTCTCCTTCACCCTATTCATTTCTTTTTGAGCATGTCACCTAATTTGGTATCCTATGTATGTTTGTTGGGCCACATCTTCATTGTTTCTCCTATCATTCGATTGACAACTCTGTGAATGAAGATACATATGTAATTGTCAGGGTTCTTAGAAGGGACAGAGCTAATAGGATAGATGTATATGTGAAGGGAAGTTTATTAGGAGAATTGACTCATACAATCACAAGGTGAAGTCCCACAATAGGCCATCTGCAAGCCGAGGAGCCAGGAAGCCAGTCTGAATCCCAGAACCTGAAAAATAGGGAAGCTGATAGTGCAGCCTTCAGTCTGAGCTGAAGGCCCGAGAGTCCCTGGCAAATCACTGATGTAAATCCAAGAGTCCGAAAGCTGAGGAACTTGGAGTCTGATGTTCGAGGGCAGGAAACATTCAGCACAAGAGAAAGATGGAGACTGGAAGACCTAGCCAGTCTAGTCTTTCCATGCTTTTCTGCCTGCTTTTATTCTGGCCACACTGGCAGCTGATTAGATGGTGCCCACCCAGATTGAGGGTGGATCTGCCTTTCCCAGTCCACTGACTCAAATGTTGATCTCCTTTGGCAACACCCTCACAGGCACACCCAGGAACAATAATTTGCATCCTTCAAACCAATCACGTTGATGCCCAATATTAACATCAAAACATGGTTTCATTCATCAATGTACACTAAGCATGTAGCACATTGCCTGTTAAATTCATAAGAGCTGATATATAACACCTATTTTTACCACTGGATTTGGATTCAGCAAAAATAAAGTTATAAAGAGGCTGCAAAAATTTAGTTGGCCAAGTTTGTATGTAACTGCAGATAAAATATATTGAGTGTATTTTTTGATTTTGAAAAAGTATTGCACGGAGAGATGCTAAAACTACAAAATTACATACCCTTACAGACATACAGGGAACAAATATTTATTTCACTATCCTCCTCAAATTATTCCCTTACTTTACCTCTTTTTGTGGTGTGACCATAGGTGTGGCTATTTAATAAAATGGTGGGGAAGACTTCACTATCCCGCCAATGATGTCCCTTATTCCCCACCTATCGGCTCTTTCCTTTGTTCAATCACAATTATTCGAGAAAGTTATTTTCTTCCATGAACTTAGTAAGTGATTCTCCTAAAATTAGATAACATACAGGACACTTCCTAGAGAGAAGACTCCATACTGTCTTTGATACGTTATTTACTTCAAATTTCTCTCCCCCAGTGCCTTTGAATTCTCGTCCTTTATAACTATTTTCTTCTACGAATTTTAACCTTCAGCTCTACTGACAATTAGAAACACTAAACTGACTCTTTCTCTTCCTGCTCTTGCCAAGTAAATTCCACTGTATAACATCATGCATTCATTCATCTCCACGCAGAGTTCAGTTATCGCAGGAAAACATATGGAACTTGAAGCCTCAGAGAATCACTCTTTTATTATTTCAGAATATTTGAAAGCAGACAGAAAAATAAACAGAGCTTTGGTGAAGCAGTCACCACAGAAACAATTGCTGCTTTCATTTATCTATTTTTATAGGGTGTATTTTAGTTTTATTCGAAGATACATATATTTATTGTGGGACCTGGGTTTGCATTTGTTTTCGCAGATGGCATAAGATAATTTTGCTACTATCTTGCTGCTAGTCACTAGATGACAAAAATGTGCCCATATTTAATGATTTAAATAGAAATTAATGAAAGCTGAGCTCTCAGTATTCCTTCACAAATTAATAAATCTCTTTACATATAGGAATCTTCTCTGGGAAAGGTTTGGGTTTATGTGAAGGTTTTACCTTATGAAGAAGTTCATACTAAGGCAAAATAATTTTAATAAGGAAAAAATAGATCCTGTAATTGGAGGAAATGGGTGGGAGAGATCATTTCATTTCAAGAGTTAGTTATTTTGGTGCTTTTTGGGTAGTAAGATAGGTTTGGGGAAGATATCCAATTGGATTCAGTCAATTTAGGAATATCTAACTCTGTATTAGCCCAGTTTCTCTTCTCCTCATACAGTCCCTGGGAAAGATATATGGAAAGAAAATGTGAAATCAAGATACTAATTTATGATTAGTTGATCAACTGCCTCAAACCCTCATCCATAGCTCTGTACACTGAGTTAGAGGATATGCCTTATTATCTAACAAAATAATACTTACCGAAAGAATATAAAACCCCCAACCCGAATTTGGGACTTGTTCATCCTAAGCTTAAATTTGAAACTTTGTATGTTAGCAGCTTCTAGTTTACACCAGGAGCAGAAGACAAAATCCAGGAGAATTCCAGGGTATAAAGTAGAAAGGACCCTGTCCCATGCAGGGCATGTCCTTGTTTTTAGTGAGCTTTCAACCACACTGATGGAAGAAGAGCAAGACCCACTAATAAATGTGGCCCAGCCAGAACTCTGGAAAGAAACCAGGTCAGTTACTCTTGAAGGATCTAAGAGTCAACAGAGAGAGCACAGGCTTTAGTACCACACTTTTCACTAAGCTTCCTTCTTTGAGTTCTCAAAATGTAAAATATACTGAAGATTTAAGCATCTTTTCTTTTTTTTAACAGGAAACAGATTTTTTTTTAGACGGAGTTTCTCTCTGTCACTCAAGCTGGAGTGCAGTGACACCATCTCAGCTCACCGCAACCTCCAACTCTCAGATACAAGGATCCTCCCACTTCAGCCTCCTAAGTAGGTGGGACCTCAGGCACAGCTAATTTTTGTATTTTTAGGAGAGGTGGAGTTTCACCGTGTTGGCTAGGCTGGTCCCTAACTTCTAACTTCAAATGATCTGCCAGCCTCCGCCTCCCAATGTGCTGGGATTATAGGCAGGAGCCATAGTACCGTTATCAGAAACAGGGCATTATTAAACACTGGGTCCATACTAGATTCAAGTCATTATTCTATGGTCTATCATAAAGCAGAATTGTTGCTACAACATTCTGCAAAGTAGCTGGACAGTATAGTAGTCCAAATAACTGTTTGTGGAACAAAGCATACCCTGTTTATAAATCTGAAGGACCAGACTTATTTCTTTCTCAGAATCCCAACCAGCCTTACACAAATATGTTCTCACAACATAACTAAGGTGCCTGAACATGTACTGAAAGGCCCTCCTCACTGGCCTGAATGCCTTCAGCTAGGAGATGAATACTGACAGTAGTTATTCTGGGAAATGATTAATTAAATTCCTTTCCTGGCAGTTCCATTAATATCAACACAACATGGCAGAGATATTGACATAGTGAGAAAACATTGCCTTCAACAATAGGGCTTTGTTGACAAAACAGTGAAATGTCTAGACCATTAGCAACAATTTAGGAATCCCACTTCTCCATCAATCTCATTTAGCTTACACATCACACACACACACACACAAGCATGCTCTCTCTCTGTCTCTCTCTTACACACACACCAAATGTGCAGCAGTTAGAGAAAGTGAAATGGAATTATCATTAACTATGAATGCAGGTGGGTTAGAAACACACTAGACCAACTGTTCCTCTCTCTCTCTCTCTCTCTCTCTCTCTCTGTTTTTCTTTATCTCCCCTCCCTTCCCCCCCCACACACTTGGCAGGAGTGGATATTCAAAAATATATTCTGATGTTGACTGATGGTATTATTTAATGTAATAACTAACAGAGAATGATTTCACTTACTGATTATCTGCTATATACCTGGTAATTTACTAATATTATCTCACTTCCTCAAAGCTTTTAAGTGTTATTGTCCATTTTACTGTAGACCAAACTGTAGGTTAAAGAAGTTGAGTAACTAACTAGAAGCCACACACCAGAAAAAAGCAGAATTGAGATTTAACTCTGAATTTTTATTTCTCTAAAACTTTTACCTTTTTCGCATCAAAGATCTTCTCCTTTATTGTTGATCCCAGCAAAAACTGCAGTGCTCTCTTTCAGCTTCCTGCCATACCTGAGCATCTGTATGTCCACTAAACTGAACTCTAAGATTAATGAAACATTGGCGTTTCTCTCCATCAGAGGTCCTGCTTAGTTGCACAGGTGTCTGTCTCCTCTGTAAAGATAGTTGGCTTTCAGAGAAGCTTTGATTCCTCATAGCTTATTTTAGTAGCCCATAATGTTTCATCACAAGTAATTGAAATAGGTGGATATTAATGTTTCCAAAGGAATCACTTAAAAATAAAATTAGCAAGGTGCAAAACTACATAGCATTGTCTATACTTAAGTTAATATACACGTTTATGATATGTTCTATATTCCTAATCCTGATTCTCAAATCTTCCTAGAAATCACTATCTTTACCATTTGCAGATCTTTCTTTCACATATCCCATTCACGAATCCATGTTTCCCTTCCTTTTATTCATTTTCTCTTTCTTCCTTCTTTCTAAAAGCATCAATGTGCAAGTATCTAGTAGTCAACTGCTCAAAAACATCATGGGAAATAGACAATTATGGTGTTACTAGTACAAAATTAGAGGTATGTGCAGGATATAAAGAGAATACTGGACACTGCCATTCTTTTGGAAGTTCAGGAAAGACTACTTGGACAAAGTAACTAGTGAACTGAGTTTGGAAATATAAAAATAATCAGGCAGAAGTAAATAGAATGTTAAGTACTTTATTTTTCAGAAAGAGAGATCAACATGTTTGAAAGATACTAATTTAAAAAAAATCAGTTTCACTTAAGCTCCAGATTCCACAAGCTCCAGATCCAAGGCCTAAGACATGACGTATATTATTTCCTATAGATTTCCTCCAGCTTGTTTTTTGTTTGTTTGTTTTAGGTAGTGGATTTGAATGAGATGGGCATATATTAAATATGAAAAGGTATACTTGAAGCCATCAGAGTTCAAGCACATGGTTAGTGTTAGTTCTCACTGCTCAAGTCTGGAGAGATTAAAAACAAACTCTATGTCACTGAAAAAATCCCAACATGGAACAAGGGTCATATTATACCCAGTAGGAATGGCTACCATCGATGGACTTGGTAGATTCAAGTCCGTATCACTCACAGATTCTGAGGCCATGAGCAAGTTATTTAATCTCTTAGAGCCTCAGTTTACCCACTAACAAAGTGACCCGAAATACTGTAAAGATTCGGTGAGATAACATATGTGAACTACTTGGCATAGGCCCTAGCAATTAATATTGAATACATAATATCTATTATTACTATAATTATTACTATTGACTATTTCTGCTGTTCTCAAGAGTAGGCAGTGGGTCATGCCTGTAATCCCAGCACTTTGGGAGGCTTAGACAGACAGATCACTTGAGGTCAAGAGTTCAAGACCAGCTTGCCAAACATGATGAAACCCTGTATCTACTAATAATACAAAGATTATCTGGACATAGTGGGATGCGCCTGTAGTCCCAGCTACTTGGGATGCTGAGGTGGGATAATCAGTTGAATCCAGGAGTTGGAGGTTGCAGTGAGCAGAGATGGCACCACTGCATTCCAGCCTGGGTGACAGAGTGAGACTCCATCTCAAAAAAAAAAAAAAATGTTTTAAAGACTGGGTATTTGTAATATTTACTTTAGGGCTTTTGTAAAAATTTGGATGCCTAGGCCTCTACAGAATTTGATCACAATATTTGTAGGAGTCTGAACATTTCTGTTCCAAAAAGTACTACACACAGTTTCTACGTCGAACTAGGATACTCCCAGATTATACTATTTTAAGACATATTTGTCTTAAGTTGTAAGAATGATATTCTTTTAAAACTCCATTATACAGAGGCTCTGAAAGAGTGTGGCCAAAAACTGGACACATTTTCGGTGTCTACTCTAAGTAATGAAGCAGTTGGGCTCACACAGTGTTTCCCATTTTTTTCCCCCAAATTATTTGTTTCCTACCTTAAACTTGATTTATAAAATTCTAATTAGCAGTTACAGATTTATAGTTCTTATTTCTAAGCATCCTATGTTCCAGGAAAACAAGAAGTTCTTTGCATAGATATTTCTTTTTCAAAAAACACAGTAACTCAGTACATTGTTTTTCATGACCTCTGGGTTCATCATCACTGGTGTTTTGATTAGAGAAGGGCAAATCAAAACCACATTGAGATACCATCTTATGCCATTTAGAATGGCAATCATTAAAAAATTGAGACAGGATGTGGAGAAATAGGAACACTTTTACACTGTTGGTGGGAGTGCAAATTAGTTCAACCATTGTGGAAGACAGTGTGGCAATTCCTCAAGGACCTAGAAATAGAAATTCCATTTGACCCAGCAATCCCATTACTGGGTATATACCCAAATGATTATAAATTGTTCTATTATAAAAACACATGCACCTATGTGTTAATTGCAGGACTGTTTACAATAGCAAACACCTGGAACCAACCCAAATGCCCGTAGATGATAGACTGGACAAGGAAAATGTGGCACATATACTCCATGGAATACTACCTAGCCATAAAAAAAAAAAAAAAAAAAAAAAAAAAAAAAACCAGTGAGTTCGTGTCCTTTGTAGAGACATAGATGAATATGGAAACCATCATTCTCAGCAAATTGACACAAGAATAGAAAATAAAACACCGCATATTCTCACTCAGAGGCAGATGTTGAACAATGAGAACACATGGACACAGGGAGGGGAGCATCACACACTGGGGTCTGTTGGGAGGGTAGTGGAGGGACAGCGTAGCAGGAGGAGGTTGGGGAGGGATAACATAGGGAGAAATACCAGATATAGGTGACAGAGGGATGGAGGCAGCAAACCACATAGCCATGTATGTACCTATGCAATAATCTTGTGTGATCTGCATGCACATGTACCCCATAACCTAAAGTACAATAAAAAAATTGATGTGATTACTGCTCATCCTAAAAACATTTTATAGGATACTTTGTGTAACTATAGCCGGTATAAGGATGTAATTTTAAAATGTCAGAGGAAAAGCCCTCAAGTATCATCTAAGTCCAGTCCAACTGGACTACAGTTAGGCATCTTAGAGCCACGCTCTTGCTTAATTTCCTGTGCCCAGCACTGAGGCATCTCTTCCTAAAGCATTCTTGTACTTCTATAGTCACTTCCTTATTAAATTCATTATTTCAGCATTCTTACTTTTCTCCATGCCCTGTTCCACTCCACTGAGCTGCTTCTGTGTGGATTACAGGCACTGTTTCATTGTGACTGAAACCTAATTGACTTCCACGATAAATATTAAAGGAAGACAGCAAACGTGACTAGTTGTCCATTCAATACGACATGAAATGGCTAATGCCCGTGTGTAATGAGGGAAGACTCTTCTGAGTTTCAACTCTTGCTTTACGGGGGAAATTAGGTGAATCCTCAAGTGATTGTTGACAAGTCTGTGGCAAATATGTACACCAAGTGAGAATTCGAAATAAAAAGCCCTGTACGAAGTCGTTAAACATCAAGCCTGATGAATTATTCATGTAATGGCTTCAAAGTTGGACTTGAAAAAATGTAAATAAAATACACAGAGAACTTTCTCCTTTCTGGAAATGATTTTATAGTAATGAACTAAATGCAAGGAGCACTTAAAGTGTCTAACTGCATTGTATATTTTATGTAAATTAAGAATGTTGAACAAATTCCCCATTTGGTACAAAGGAGAAAAAGAAAATACACCTTTCCTGATGATCAATTCCTCTGAGAAAATGAATTATCTTTATTTTCTCCATTATCTTTTATTGCCATTTTATATACTCTATAAAATATCGACCTGCAAGGTATTCAAATGAAATGTGATGTAATTTTTCTGATTCACAAGCCTTTTTTATACCCATCAGGCATGACTGTGACCTTCTCTACATTCCAGTATACGCCTCACAGCTAGACTGCCGGAATAGAATGTGGTCTAGTGATAGGCAGAATACATTGTAATTAAACAAATGTAGTCTTTGGAGTCCAAAGGTCTGTGTTCAAATCCCATTTCTGCATTTAAATGTGTTACTCTGGACATGTTCATTATAATGGCTAAATCAAAATGTTGTACAGGGTAAGAGAGTTTGAATACTCATCCATCAAGTACATAATAGGATAACACTCAAGTTTTAGCTAATGAAGTAGGATCTGATAAAATTCTTACACTGGCTAGGCCCATACTACTCCCCTTGAATCCACAATAATAGCTTTTACCTAAAGTCTAATATTTATGAGCCACATGTTTTTATACACCATTTAAGGCAAGACAGAGAAACTCATCGTTTGGAAAATAAATGTGATTGATCCATAAAAGAACAGCATTCCAACTTGTATTGAAAGCCAACATGCACCCGAGATCATGTCAAATGCCAGTTCCTCAATTAAGCTACTCTGATAGAGCTTAGGAGTATAAACAGTGGAGTCTATAATAAAGTTTCCACTGCCAACAGCAAAATAAAAATTATGTGTGAATATATATGCAAAAAATTTTAAAAGGCACATCTAAATACAAGTGTTTTAACCTAAGTTTCCAAAAATCAGGGCCTAATATGAAAGGCTTGCAGGCTGGTGGTTTGTGTGGAAAATCATTCTGGAGCACAGGAGTGAAAAAAAAAAAAAAAAGCTAGTTATGCAACCAAAAAAAGAAGGAAAATCAATATCATATGGTTTTTCATATGCATAATGCATAATAAATACACATTATTGGTCATTTATTTGTGCCACTCATGCTTAGTCACAACTTTTGAGGAGCCTGGTGCCATTTCTCATAAAACTGACTGTGCAACACAAAAATGAATAGCATTTACTTCTGAGCTTCCATCATGCATTGGTCAAAACAACCCCCAGGCTTCAACTCCCATACACTTCTGTATGGCACTAGCATAAATCATTAGAGTGCTCTTGGGCAGCCCATGTGGCGACATCAAAGAAGTGTCTGGACAGGAAGAAATAATTCCTCGTCAATGATCTAAAACAACGTTGCATTACAGTGAAGCTAATGGAACGTGCATGAATGTGGTTGCCTCCACAGTGGCCACAGTAAGAACCGTCAAGAAGAGTGCACTTTGCAGCACTCAGCTTGGCCTGTATCCTTCATTGATTTCGTTCTTTCCTAGAGTACCTTTCAGGAAGGCCAGTGATGTAGTTTGGATGCTTGTCCCCTCCAAATCTTACGTTGAAATGTGATTCCTCAGTGCTGGCAGTGGTACCTGATGGAAGACGTTTGGATCATGGAGGTGGTTTCCTCATGAATGGACTGGTGCCATCCTCAGGTAATGAGTGAATTCTTGCTCTACAAATTCAACAAGAGCCGATTGTTTAATAGAGGCTGCCTCTTCCCACAGTCTCACTTTGTCAATCTCTCTCTTGCCATGTGACACACACACTTGTTCCTGCTTCACTTTTCACCATGAGTAAAAGCTCCCCGAGGCCTCACCAGAAGCCGAGGAGATGCCGGCACCATGCTTTTTGTACTGCCTGCAGAAACATAAGCCAGTTATTCCTTTTTCTTTCTAAATTAACCAGTCTCAGGTATTCCTTTATAATGATGCAAAACTAATGTAGCCAGGCTCTGTAAAACCTTAGAGAAGGTTTGGTAGAACAAGTTACTAACTCCACTCCTGTGGCTGGTATAGACAAAAAAATTATTATCTGTCTACTCCAGCACTTATTTTATATTTCACTCACCTTTACCCAGCATTTCTGCTGCTGTAGGATGTTAGTCCTAGAGCTGGATCACTCTGACTCTTTACCTTAATGGGGAAGTCTGAGCCCATGTTTGTCTTGCTCTCCTTGAGCTATGGTTCCTGTAATTTCCTATGCATTCATATTACAAGGCACAGAAATACCAAAAGACAATCCAGTGGCATGACTGGAGCTCATTCTAATCAGAGGCATTTACCTCTACTTGAATAGCAGTTCTTTTTTTTTTTTTATTGTATTTTAGGTTTTGGGGTACATGTGAAGAACATGCAAAATTGTTGCATAGGTACACACGTGGAAGTGTGATTTGCTGCCTTCCTCCCCTTCACCTATATCTGGCATTTCTCCCCATGCTATCTCTCCCCACCTTCCCACCCTCCGCTGTCCCTCCCCTATTTCCCCCCAACAGACCCCAGTGTGTGATGCTCCCCTCCCTGTGTCCGTGTGTTCTAATTGTTCAACACCCGCCTATGAGTGAGAACATGCGGTGTTTGATTTTCTGTTCTTGTGTCAGTTTGCTGAGAATGATGGTTTCCAGATTCATCCACGTCCCTTAAAAGGACACGAACTCATCATTTTTGATGGCTGCGTAATATTCCATGGTGAATATGTGCCACATTCTCCCTGTCCAGTCTATAATCGATGGGCATTTGGGTTGGTTCCAGGTCTTTGCTTGAATAGCAACTCTTTTTGTCTGTTGGACCACTGACAGAATGTCAAGGTGATTAGGTGGTAGCATTAGTTTCAAATTCAGTAGAAAACATATTGTTTTTTTTTTCTGGTGGAAATGATCTCCTCCACCCAGCCCAGATCAAATACACTGTTACAGATTTGCCTAAGGTCATAAGGATGAAAAGCATACTTTATGTTTTCCTTAATGGAGTCAAATAAGTAATATTAGGTCAAACTGAAATAAAAAGAGTTGCATCTGATTTCACAGTGTGGTTCCTCAACTTATGTATTCTAGCTTCTCTGGACATAACACTATATATTAGAGCTGTTGATTCTGCAAATATCCCACCTATGGGAGTGTGGCATCTGAATTCTTCAAGGACTCGTTCCTTGCTAGTGCTCTGGCTAAACTTATTTTTTTAAGTCAAAGTCTCACTCTGTCACCCAGACTGGAGTGCCATGGTGCAATCCCGTCTCACTGCAACCCCTGCCACCTGGGTTCAAGCAATTCTCCTGCCTCAGCCTCCGGAGTAGCTGGAATTACAGGTGCCCGCCACTGTGCCTGGCTACATTTTGTATTTTTGTATTTTTAGTAGAGATGGGGTTTCACCATGTTGGCCAGGCTCTTCTTAAACTTCTGACTTCATGATCTGTCCATCTCGGCCTCCCAAAGTACTGGGATTACAGGCATGAGCCACTGTACCCAGCCTGGCTAAACCTTTAAAGGACTATTGCACTATTTTTTGAGTTTGTCTATTTAAAAAAAAATTAGAGACTGTGTATTACTGTTTTGCCCAAGTTGGAGTTCAGTGGCACAATCACAGTTCACTGCAGCCTCAAACTCCTGGGCTGAAACAATCTTCTTGCCTGAGCCTCCAGAGTAGCCAGAACTGCAAGTATGTGCCACCACATCTGACTAATTTTTTTTTTTTTTAGAGATGGGGTCTCATTTTGTTGCTAACGCTTGTCTCAAACTTCTGGCCTCAAGTGATTCTCCCGCCTTGGCATCCCAAAGTGCTGAGATTACAGGTACAAGCCATTAAGCCTTACCAAGTTTCTCTAATTTTATGTAATTAATGCGTAATTTAACCAAGCCTGCAAATAGGTTACATTGGCAGGTTTATTATTGTACATTTTTTGCCACAAACTTGAGTCCTAGTCGGAGGAAATGTTATGCGGGATATCATGAAAACATTAGGAATTTGACAAGTATTTGGTTGGTAGTGCTTCCATAGGCACTGCAAGCAGAAAAGGCAAACCTTTATATAAATAACCACTGTCTTCTTCAGTGCAGATTTCCAGTAGTTATCCTATCATTACATACCTATTGGTTCATTAAAGAGAGGGTATCATCTTGAGGGATCAGTGTTGGGCTCTGCTGCTTGTTTTAGGCATTGAGAGCTAATAGTCACTTGATCATACTTGGTTGGAGGGAGACAAGGCTGTATGGTCCATTCTAGCCTTCATTCTTGCCAATAAGGCCATGCCATTAATGGGCCCTTGCACTAATACTTGTGTGGTGAGCTGTATTCATGTCTTACCTGGATGCCTTCTCTTCAGTGGATACCGTGTGACCATTAACATGAGACACAAATGTTTGCAAACTTTGTGCTGCCTTCTCTTTGTTCATTTGTATACCTTTCTTCCAAATTCCTTTGTCCCAATCCTTCACCCTTGCACCTTCTCAGTCTTTTACTCAACAGCCAACCATTCATCTGGGGCTCCAGATGTTTGTATATCTTCACCCCAGGGCACTTACCTCTCTATAAATAATTGATCACTAGCCATGCTGCACAAAGCTTCACTCACTGGAAAGTTTTTCATCATTGTCCTTTGGGAACACCCTTGGGTGGCCCTTGGTAAAGAAGCAGTCCCTCTGTGGCCAGCACCAGGTAATCACACTTACCCATTTGTGAACCAGGTTTGAGATTTTTCCTCCTCCATTAGTTGATCATAAAAACAAAGACAAGGGATTGGTTAGGGAGGTATGTGAGTCAAGGTAAGCATTGGTGAGACACGGGTAGTTGATGTGAAAGATGGGGCCACATCTTTGTATAATTTATGTTCACCTTCCAAATCAGTATGTTTCAGCCTGTATATAAAGCGTCCATTACCCTCCATGGTGGACCCCTGCTGCACCTGCTTGGCCTCATGTCAGGTTGTGATGGACAGCTCTGTCCATGGAGACACTTAATGTCCCTCATTTTCAGTCTCTCTTTATCTCTACCAGGGCCCAGCATTAGGGTGGGAGCTGATTTTCAGATGCTGAGGTGTTCTCCTCTGTTGAAGGCAAGATTTTCTCGAGGTCCTAGGAATTTCATCTAAGGACCTCCTATTGGAACTTTCCAGAGATTCCACACACCAGCCTTAGCCAGCTTGTGTAACTCTAGCATTATTGAATGAGCCGATCATGTGGTGGCATAGCTTGTAACATTGTCTGGACCTGCTAGAGAGCTCTTTCTTGATCCAGGCCCTACTCAAATCCATGAGATTCCAAGCTTCAGGGCCATGGGTGCTGAGTGAGTTTGTGCTGAATTTCTGTACCTTGATATCAGAGAAACCCTGAGATGGAACACAGGAGACGGGAAACAAAGACCCCAGGGAGGTACTTCTGGCTTCTCCAACAGAGTGGCTACCACAGTAGTGGCTGAAAAAGAAATAAGGCCAAAGAGATAAGAAGTGGTGTGTAATAGGTAGAACAGTGGTGTACATTCAGTATAATGTGATCATGAATACATACCTCATTCAGCTTAACTTCTTTCTATTTGAAATTAATACATTTCCAGTGTATTAGTGGTTAAATGATCTTCTATGTATATTTTTTTGTAAAAAGCTAAATGAAAAATGTTGCCTGTTGTATATCAATTCTTATTCTCACAACACAAAAGCACACACAGACATACACACAAAACCACAAAGAAGCATGCACACATCTACAAAATTGAAAAAATTTTTAAATGTATGGGTAAGGCATGCAGTTACTTCAGCTGGTGTGAAAGTCAAATCTCCAGCTTTGTTGAGATGATGATCATTCGATATGTTATAAGACATTTCTGACCTTTAATTCCCCTATATGTAAAACCTCAGTATCTGCAGGTTCAACTGACTATGTATTGAAAGTATTCAAAAAGTTAAAAAAGTAAAAAAAAAAAAAAATCAATACAAGTGGAAATACGTATAAACGCTATTAGGTTGGTGCAAAAGTAATTGTAGTTTTTGCCACTAAAGTAACAGCAAAAACTGCAATTACTTATGCACCAACTTAAATATATAACATTTACATTTTTAGTTGGTTTAATAAGTAATCTAGAGATTACTTAAAGTGTATGGAAGGATGTGTGTAGATTACATGCAAATACAACACCATTTTGTATTAGGGACTTGAGCAGCTTCAGATTTGAGTATCCATGGGGGTCCCTGGAACCAACTTCTCATGGATACCAAGAAATAACTGTATTTATATTTTGCTGCAAAGAATAGGTTGGAATATGCATACACACACACACACACACACACACACACACACACACACACACAAAAGGCACCTGAAAGTATATCAGAAAGCTTTGGGAAATCTGGGAATCTACTGAAGTGGAATGTAAAATTGTATGTGCATCAGTGTACAATAATATTTGATTTTTTGTTAGCTCTAGTTTTAATGAGAAAAATAGAGAACCTTCGGTTTATTTTATTGCCTTTCTTTCTTATTATTATTGATTATTATTTTTAATTCTTTTCTTTTTTTTTTACTCACTCACTCACCTTCTACAACTTATTAAAAGATTTCCATTGGAAGGCAGGTCTAAATCCCCAATCTTGCTTTACCTTACCAGGGGATGTTCTGCATATTCAGCCTTGTTTCTGACCTTTATTTATTTACTTATTTATTGCCTTCAGTTACATCTTTTGCAGATAGAATGATTGTAGTTTCAAAACAAAATGATAAATTTTCACTTGAAGAAAGAAAATATTAACTGTGCTTTATTTTTATGAGATGAAGGGCATCGTTGTGTCTGAGCAAAGGATAAATGTTTAAGAGTATAATTTCCTTGCCTCTGGGTGTGAAATACTTCAGGAAGGCAAAGTTGACTCAAAACTTTAAAAATTCCAGGGCAGTTACAGTTTACAAATTTATCTTTCAACTCTCCCATCTGAAAGAATCATCAGACTTCCAGGAATAGGTTTCATAGGTTAGTCTTCATTGCAACATAGTGTATTGTAGATGAAAAATGTATTTTGCAGCACAATCAAAATGATAATTTTTTCAATATGCTTCTTGAAGCTGTTTTTGCCACAGAAGACAAAGCATATACAAAGTGTATTGTGCCAAACCTATACTAGTCAAGAATGTATCAGGAAAAAGAATTCATTATTCTGGGAATTTATAACATTTCTTTTCTATGTAATCCTATACATCCATGTAATCCAACATCCTTGTTGGATTTCAATGGGACATCTGAATCTCTGAAATAGAACTGTAGCATAGTAATTTAATGATTTTAACACAATATTTGACTTTCTTTTGATAAATTTTTAAAAAATATACAGTAAATAGAACAAAGAAGGTCTAGGAGAGTTGCTTTCAATTTTCTGTGAAAACAACATATGGTTTATAGTTTTAACTATATGTTAAACAACATATAGTTTAAACAACATGTAGTTAGAAACCTTGGGATGTTATGGTCTTGGGCAAGATACTTGTATAGGAGGCTCAGTTTTCTCATCTGTTAACTTAGGTCAGTACATCTTCTTCAGATTGTTTTTTGGAGGTTTGAATAACACAATATATGTAACACAATTAGCATAGGCCCTGATAGAAAATAATTAAAACCTGGCTTTTATTATTATTTAATTATGTTGTCATCAAAATGATAATACAATTTCTATTTATCTTTTTTTTTTTTTTTGAGATGAAGTCCTTTTCTGTTACCCAGGCTGGAGTGCAATGGGGTGATCTTGGTTCACTGTAACCTCCACCTCCCAGGTTCAAGAGATTCTCCTGCCTCAACCTCCTGAGTAGCTGGGATTATAGGCTCCTGTCACCATACCCAGTTAATTTTTGTATTTTTAGTAGAGGCGGGGTTTCACCATGTTTGTCAGGGTGGTCACAAACTCCTGACCTCGTCATCCACCCGCCTCAGGCTCCCGAAGTGCTGGGATTATAGGCATGAGCCACTGCACCCTGCTATATTTCTCTTCCTTAAACCAAATAAGAAAAATTTTCAGGACATATAGTTGCAGCTGTAATTAGTCACTAGAAACAATGCCAAATGCATTGATTACAGATAGTGCAATCAGAGTGGTGAAGGAGCTAGATACTATGCCCATTGATAAAGCGTTGCTGGGGCTAAGAGTATAGTCTGGACAATAGATAAGATTAAGATGAATGAAGATTAAAATGTCTTTGTGTGGAAGAAGGAGAAAATTTAAAGTGTGAGATTCCAAATGACGTAATTTGGACCTACAATAATAGTCAGTAAATGTGTTTTTTGAATGAGAAGGGCTTTACCAAATGGACTTGTGTAGTAATGCAAATTATACAAAGAGCAAAGTCAATCATTTCTTTGTGTATTTCATGCATGTCTGCAGTAACTTCTACCTTGGGAGAGTAGATCCATTACAAATAGCTAGATGATGAGGCGGGAGGTGAAGCAATGTTTCAAATTTTCCCCACCAGCATACCCTCCTGGGGCCTGCAGCAAGAGATGGAATAAAAGAATTTTTGTTTGTTTTTATGTACCATTTCTTGCTTGGTAGGTGTCAAGAACAATAATGCTGCATCTCAGAAGTATCGGCCATTCACTCCATCCTTCACCATCACTTGTTGTAGATCCATTGTTTGTCCCTGGACACACAGAGATGAGTCAGACGTTGTAGTTGCTTCTGAGCAGTCAGGAGGAAAAGATGGAGCTGTAAATCCATAATTATCACATGGTGAAATGTACAGAGAGAGGTGTAAAAAACGCCATATAATCTGAAAAGCAAAAACAGTTCATTGACTGCATTAGCAATGTGTGTGACCAATGGGGAATGCTTATGACTGAATAGGGCCAAATGAGGGAACAGTAGTGCAGCATCTTTAGGGCCCATGGTGGGAGGAGGAAAAGAAGAGAAGAGACAGGAGGTAGAAAAAAAAATTAGGTTCTCAGCCAAAGTATAAGTACAGTAAGTAGTGTTATGCTAGGGCTGTGGATTAATTCAAGAGAAATACCAAAGAGAAGGTGTTCTGTGTACAGCATCCTAAATAATGTATAGTGTTTCTAGCATATCAAGGGTAGCATGACAGCATGGCACACTAATTCATCTTATGCAAACTGGACTGACTGAGCAGCAGTATAGAAACATGAAAGAAGACTGGAGTGTTCACGAGGCAGTAAGTAGTTTGAGAGCTGTAGAGTCAAGAGGGTAACAGGAGAAATAGTGGTACATTATTCTACAATGCAAGGCTGGGTCCCTATAGGCAGTGCCTTGAAAAAGAAAACCAAACAGTCTGCACTATGTTATGTGCTTTGAGAACTTGACATTTTACCCTAGAATTGTGGCAATAGATTGGGGAGGTCAAGAAAGAAGGCCGGAGAAAGAATTTGGAGCATGTTGGAATATTACAGGTAACAGGTGATGATGAGCTGGTGGCCATGGCAGCAGACTAAGGAATCAACAGGGAATGGGACTATTGGTTGTTACACACTATTTGCTAAAAGGCAGCACTCCAAGTTTCATGGAGGGAAATAATGAACTTTGAGTGAAAAGGAATCGGTTCAAGGTCAAGCTTTACCACTCACTCACTGTGTTATCTTGGACTTGGATGGCTTCCCAGGATCCTTTGGGCTTTCACATTATCTTACTCTATTTTTCTGATGTAGAATGTTATACTAAATAAATATTGACTGTATTTATGCTTCTGTTTCTTGAATTTAAGAAATCAGTGAAAAAGCCTCTTTGGAGTACACAAAATTGTATGCCATTTTGATCTTTTTTACCATTATGAATTTAGTCCCTTCTACTAAATTCATTAAATTATGTCAGTCTTTAAAAGATACATTTTGATTCTCTCTGACCCTTCCTACGTGGCTGTGAAAAAGCGTCTTTCTTGACTCTAATTAATAAACTACAACTATTCAATTAACAAAATATATTTAAAAACAAAACCTGGACCATTTTCAAAGCAAAAGCCTGCTAAACACAATTTCAGCCCTCCTCCAGGAATTAGCAACTGATGTGCTGACATAGTACATGCGTATTTACTTTTGTTATCCTCCAAAACGCATTGTTACCATGGTAACTCATGTAGTGCCACTGAGACCAAGAAACAGAAGTTCTTGGTGGCTATAAAAAAAAAAAAAAAGGAAGAAACAAAGAAAAAAATATCAATGGGGAATTACTAGAAATAAAAGCCATATTAACATACCACCATGTAAACTACTGCAAATTATCTCAGGAAATTCTAGGGAAGAGAGGCCACCATTAGGTAAGTGCTTCAGTTTAACATACTGCTTTTAATTGTTCCTTTATCAGGAAAAAATATTGTAAACAGTCCTATTGGTAAGGTGTCAAACTGTTTGAGTAGCTTTATTAATGTTTGGTCTGCTTAATTCCTCATGAAGGAAGAGGCCTTGAATGTTTTGCTTAATATCGTATGACCAGCATGCAGTACAATCAATACCAACACATAATAAGTATTAAAAAATAGTGAAATAAATAAATAGATGAAAGAAAGCAAGTTTAAGGCAATGCCTACAAGACAAAGGATTAAAGGAGACTCTGTCGGAGTAAAAAGAAGGATGTTTCCTAATTTTCAAAGTACATTAAGAATAATATGGGTAGCTAATAAAATCCTGGCCATAAATGATTTTGATTCAGTGAACCAAAGATGGGGCTCAGGAAACTTTAGCTTATGTTTGACATGTGCACAAGGTGAGCCTGATGCATTCTATCCAGTGACTTCCCTTTGAACATATTCAGAAAGGGCATTAGACTAGCAGTCTAAACATTCTAAATTTGCTCTATTGCTGTACATCTTTGTACAATTTCTAAGTTAGGATTCTTTACTCAGAGTGACATGAAGTGGAATTTCAATTGTTTTTACGTATCTGAATTCAAGATATCTCCCTTATTCACGTGAAATGGCTCTGATTACAAAAAAAGTATATATCTATATCTATATCTATCTATATATATATATAATATTTGACACTTGGGTTTTATATAAAGTTTCCATTGTTTCCACCAAAGAAAGTTTCTGCTGTTGACAATAAATTGCCAATGATGAATTGAAATGCAAAAACAAAACAACTTTGATAATTTCAGGGATATATATATGTTTCAAAAATAAATCTATGTTTTAGAAATTACCTAATTGATTTGATTAAGGCAGGCAATGTTTTAGAATTTTCTAAAGTAAAATCTATTGGTATATCATCAATACACTTTTAAAATAAGTCATAGTCACCAAATAATTAGCTTATTTTGGATAGAAACTATAGAATAATATATTTATTATCAAATAGATTTATTTGATTCTTTTTCCCAGGGGAGAGCACCTTGCTTTTTATCCTGTTACCGAAATTGGAAAAGTAAGATTTTATTGTTGGGCACGTTGAAATATTCTAATATAGTATGTAGAAAGATGAAAAGTCTTATTTCTGGTGTTCTTTTTCTCTACTCAAGGAAAAACTCGAGTTTAAGAAAAAAATTAAATATGAAATCTCAATTGTTATAGTAATAAAAATGACTGGAAATCAGCAGCAACAACAAAACCTGTGGCTACATAATCAGCTATTGCTTTTACTTGTAAAACAATTTGTAATTTTGCAGCAAACTCTGCCCTAAATGTGCTGAAGGTTAAAGGTTGTTGCATCTTGATCAGGTTCCAGACAAATTGATTCAATCTCTTCTCTGTGGATTTGGTTGAGAATCTAATTTCTTTTTTTAACCTCCTGTCTCCTCTCTTCTCTTCCTCTTCCCACCATGGGCCCTAAGGATGCTGAACTTCTGTTCCCTCATTGGCCCTTCTCAGTCATAAGCATTCCCCATTGGTCACATACATTGCTAATGCAGTCACTGACCTCATAAAACAAATAAAGTCAAAGATGAAAATGGATGTGCCTATTTAAAAGAGGTCAAGCAGCAAGTGGGAATCAAGTGTGAATAGCAAGCAGATGGCAATTGCATTTCAGTGAGAATAGTACTTCCAAAATGCTGGGCTGCCAACACAATTACTGTATCATTGTTTTTAAAGAAAAGACATTTATAAAGAATCATTTATGTAAAGCTTATTTTTTAGATGTAAAACATTTTATATAGTTAATTATTTTAAATGAAAAGCAGATTTATTTCAAAATTTAACAATAGATTGACAAACAAATTTCTAGGATCATTTGATTTCAAGGAGTATATGTATAATAAATGTTTACCACCCCCTATATGTGCCAGGATTGTGCTAGTTTGTTTCACACACCTATTTGGATGAATAACCAAAGTAAATAAGTAGACTGTCACCACATTTCAGATGAAGAAACAAAGGCTCAGAGAGAACAAACTACTTTCCAAAGTTAAAGTTACAAAGTTGGCTAGGTCATCACTCAGATCTAATTGTCATTAGATTATATCACCTCTCTCAAGTATTAGGCACATGTAATAGGATAAAAAAGTTTATAGAGATTAATTGTGAGTAGAGAATAGGTAAAGGCTAATGATGAATTGCTTTTCTATAGACTTTGAAAGATGCATGTCGAGTAATACCATGTTAAAGAAGAACATGAACAAAGACATGCAAATGAGGGCTTTCAGAGATTGCTGGTTGAATTCTAAGGACTAGCCAGAGACTAACGGTATTAGTTGAGGGATTTTTACCAAGACAAGAAGCTGTCAGGCCCAGCCAAGGCTTTCAAAATTTTACTACTGAACATTTTTATAGAGAAAAAAGCTAAATTTAATAATAATAATAATAACATAACAACAAGAGCCTATATTGGTTTGCATTTCTTGGCTCACCTGCTTCTTCATTCATTTACTTGTCCATTAATTGGCCAAGGTTTTATCCAATGCTCACTCTATGCCAAAACAACTATAATACTCAGGGATGGGATAGGAGCATAGTACAGGAAGATATACTGAGGATCCTGAGCTACGGTAACACAGAAACACGTATCTACTTAAATTTGGGGAACAGAATAGGCTTTCTTTCGACTGAATTCAAATTTGAAAGAACAGTGTGAGCTGGAGAGATAAGCCAGAGATGGATGCAAGGAGGTCTGCAAAGATAAAGGAGACATAAATTTAAAAAACATATATCCCACACAATAAAAGTATAAAATACACCCAGATGCCCGGAGAACTCCAAGAGGTTGAGTTGAATGGAACATGAGGCTATAAACGTATTTTGAGGTCATACTGAGTAACCTGTATTTTATCCTATCAAACAGTGGAAACAACTGTTAAGCTGAGGAGAAGATCTTTGGTTTCGGAAGATGACTCAAGCTTTGTTACCAGCACTGTGCCCTGGGCCCTTATAATCTCCCCGGTTAGAAATCAGAAAGATCACCAGATACAGCAGCAAAGTGAAAGTTAAATGTTATTGAGCTTGTGCACAAGGGAGCCAGCAAGACAAAAAGAAAACGATGGGCTGCTCCCCGAGGGTAGTAGGTGGTTTAGTTTTAAGCGGCCTTTCTATAGGGAAGGGTTTCATCAACACATGTATTGGAGGGGTTTCTATAGTGCTTGCACAGTAACTCTACAGGCTTCCTCATACTTTGCATGTAACACTGGCCTTTTATTTATTTATTTATTTTGAGACAGAGTAATGCTCTGTTGCCCAGGCTAGAGTGCAGTGGTATGATCTCGGCTCACTGCAACCTCTGCTTCCCAGGTTCAAGTGATTCTCCTGCCTCAGCCTCCTAAGTAGCTGGGATTACAGGCACCAGCTAACACTCCTAGCTAATTTTTGTATTTTTAGTAAAGATGGAGTTTCACCATCTTGGCCAGCCTGGTCTCAAACTCCTGACCTCGTGATCCACCCACCTAGGTTTCCCAAAGTACTGAGATTACAGCCATGAGCCACCATGCCTAGCCAACATTGGCATTTTAAATCTTCACCCCTTGGCATGATTTTTAGCATTAAAATGAGGAAAAGTTCACCATCAAGTGAAGTTTAACTGTGCATGTGGGGTCCTAGGGAATCCCATATCCCTCAAGGCAGGGATTTATGGTTAATAGCTTCTAGGGTCTTTTGTTGCTGATTAGCTGGAAGTTAGATAAGCTACAGCTTGAGTAAGGAGCTTTTATTATTTTTCTCTAAACTGCATTGAAACAGGAAAGTGGACTTCCTGTCCGTCTCAGCTTCAGTGTGAAAAATGGTTACTAGAACCTAGAAAGGCAGGTGGGGATGTACATGTTACTGTGATAGAGTCAGGGATGAGGAGGAAGAATTCACAGATACTCCCCCACAGATACAAAAATGTATTAATTTTACTAAGTCCCATATTTTAGCACAAAATAAATTTTCTGGTGCTCAAAATGAAAATATTACTTTATCTCCTTCCCCAAAATGGTTTATCTTGTGTTGTTTGTTGAACAAAGTAGAGTGGATCATTGCACACCACCTTCATTCCCATCTCAATAAAATTGTAAGAGATTTTTCCCTGTTTCTGCTTCTGAAAAGATAATTTTTTCCCCACATTGCCTGGAGGGAACTGGCCCTGCTTGAAAAGCGAAGTGACCCTGTCCCCTGGAGAGACAGAATATTTGACCTTGAGGCGGCTGCAGCCTTTGAATTACTGCCAAGATGCTGCTGGCATCCCCTGGAGAAAGATTACAGGATCTAGAAAAGATGAGGAGGATTTTTAACATGTTTAAAAATATTTATCAATGCAGAAATTGAACGTTGAGAAACAACTTCTATAAAGATTAAATTTGCACAATCAGGTTAATAATGGCTAACATTTTGTTGAGGACTTTAATATAGGGCAGGCATTGTTTTCAACATTTTATGGAGACTTTCTTATTTTATTCTGACAACCTATGAAGTGCTGTATCAGTCCAGGTTCAAGTGGGAAAACTGGAGATACTCAAATTAGGATATTTAAAAGAGAGGTAAATTAAGGCACTGTTTGCAATTGTGTGCTTAAGATGGAAGAGAATCAAAGAGATAAGACAGAATATCTGGACTATAAACAGATGGGCTCTCTTTATCACCTTCCAGGGCTAACAGGGCTAAAAGGGAAAGGAGAGGAAGTAGTGACTGAAAATGCATATTGAGAAGAGAGGTAAAGAGGGCCACATTATGGGAACTGAGACTAGGGTGGAGGCATGCATATGCCGGCATTGACCTTGCAAAAGAGAGCAGTGGAACCAGCATTGTATTGGCCAGGTTCTCCAGAGAAACAGAACCAATAGGAGATATATCCTTGTATTAGAGAGAGAGAGAGAGATAGAGAGACAGCAAGAGAGAGAGAATTATAAGAATTATTTAAGATAGTTGCACGTGTTCGTGCACAAACAGGCGCACACACACACGATTTATTTTAAGGAATTGGTTACTGTAATTGTTGGGCCTAGGCAGTCCTAAATGTGTAGGGCAGAAGGGCAGACTGGAAACTCAGGTAGGAGTTGATGTTAGGATCTTGAGTCTGCAATGCATAGGGCAGGCTGGCAGGCTGGAGTGTTAGAACAATTTCTATAATTCAGCCTTGAGGCAGAATTCATTCTTCTTTAAGAAACTTCAGTTTTTGCTCTTAAGGCCTTCAACTGATTGAATGAGGCCCACCTAGACTATCAATATTCATCTCCTTTACTTAAAGTCAGAGGATGGTGTATGTTAATTATATCTATAAAATACCTTCACAGCAACATCTAGACTATAGTTGGACCAAACAATTCAGCATCGTAGCATAGGCAAGTTGAACCATGAAACGTAATCTTCACAAATAGCCAGGCTTTTCTTTTCCTCCTCTCTTTAGTCTACTGCTGGGGCAATTAACCAAACCCAGCTCATACAGCAGAGGTTAAGGAAGTTTCTTGACATAGTCTGGAAAAGGTAGGCTCTCTGGCATATTTGTATAGCTCTGTGGCTTCCTCTCTGCCACCAGTGATAACCACAAATACACAGGTGGGAAATACTTTTGTAAATATTTAAAATATTTTTGAAAAGATGGTTTTTATTTTTTAATTAAAATTATGGTATTTATTACTCTTTATAGAAAATTTTCTCATATTTATTATTTTTACTTTTCAACGTAGTTTTCGCAACAGGTACATTTAATAGCTCTATTTTGAAAATACATAAATTCAATGGATAGGCTAGGTAACTTGCTAAAACCAAAAAACTACAGAGTGATAGAGTTAAGATTTGATCCTATGTCTTCAAGAATTAATTTGCCAAGTGCCATCTACCACAGTTCTTCAGTATTTGTCATGCACGTGAATCTAGGGTTATCAGTAAAATGTCCATTTGGAATCAGCTGAGATGGGGCGATGCTGCAAAATCAGAAGTTTTAGTTTTTTGTGTCAATAATGTTTATTATTAATGGATTTACCTATGAGGAGAATGTGAAATGGTTTTGACATCTAGACTTAATTTAGATAATACATTATATATCTCTCCAATAAAATGTTATACAGATGTGTCTAGTAATACCAAATAAGAATTCTTTTTCTAAAAGTTATTCTTTTTATTAGTATGATTATCTGTAGCTTCTTTCTTGACTATTTTGGTTTCCAGTTTGTTGTTTAGATAGTTTTGCAGACCATAGCCAAACAGCATATTTGCTAACAAAAAGAGATTCTTAACACCCAGATTCTGATGCTTTTATCTGAATAGAGATGTTAATTTACCCAAGGTGTTATATTTCTTTGTTTTATTTTGAAAGACAAATTATGCTGATTTTGTTTCTTCCTTGAAATTTTACTGTTAGCTCATGAACTTTATTTTGCTTAAATTGAGAGTGACAGTTACTACTCTTTAATTGCTTGATTTCTTCTTGGCACAATAAGGGCAGAATAGGATAAATGTGTTAGATACTGATTTCTAGGAAATAAACCAGCTATTGCCTAAACATCTTTAGATCAGTGGTCACCAGAGTTACTCTGTAAAGGAACTCATAATATGTAATTTAGACTCTGTGAGACATATAGTCTCTGTCATAATGTCTGTACTGTGTCACTGTAGCACTGGAGAGCCAATATACAATAGTGAGATAAATGGGCATGCCATTGTTCAAATAAAACTTTATTTATAAACACTGGCATTGGAATTTCATGCAATTAGCCATCTTTTGATTGTTTTCAACCACCTATTAATATTGTTGAAAACTGTTCTTAGTTCAAAGACTGTACTAAAACAAGAGGGGGGCCATAGTTTGCAGACTCCTGCTCTAGGGAAATCCCAAAAGGACACTTCCCAACAGAGATGCATCACATATTTTCGTTTCTTTTTTTTTCTTTCTTTTTTCTTTTCTTTCTTGAGACAGAGTCTCGTTTGGTCACCCAGGCTCATGATCTGGGCTCACTACAACCTCCCCCTCATGGGTTCAACTGATTCTTATTCCTCAGCCTCCCAAGTGGCTGAGATTATAGGCACACACCAGCACACCCGGACAATTTTATTATTATTATAATGATTTTGTATGTTTTAGTAGAGACGAGGCTTCACCCTGTTTCCCAGGCTGGTCTTGAACAATCTGCCTTCCTTGGCCTCCCAAAGTGTTAGGATGACAGGCGTGAGCCGCTGCGCCCAGCCGTTGGGTCACATATTTATTACACAGTTTTTGAAGGAGAAGATGAGAGAGATGTCAACTGATATTCAGTGTTCATTTTCTGTTGTATGTTTCATAGGGTTGCTCAGTTACTCCTCCCAGATGACTGAGGACACCAAACTTTCTCCCTTTCTTCCGTGTAATCTCCATGGCTTCATTGCAAATCACAGAATGCGACCAAGAGGCAAATGAGAGAATTCATGAGTAGCACCTTTGTCTACTTTATGCAACAAAGCAGAGTAGACATTTGCCTTATACTCTTGAAGACATTTTGATATCTAGAGATTTGTTGGTCAAGACTTTTATTTCTTAAATATGGCAGTTCACACCAATTTAAATATCTATAAGAAATTTATACACTGTATTTTCAAGGATTTTAAAAAGCAAGACCCTAAAGCAGTATTTCTCAACCTTAGCAACACAATCATATCACCCAGTCTTTAAAATTTATAATGTCAAAGCCACAGGCCAAAACAATTAAAGCAACATCTATAGAGATGGAATTCGGGCATCAATATTTTTTAAAACTCTGTAGGATAATCAAATGTAAAGGCAGAGTTGAGAACTACTGCTCTAAACAAGGATGGTATCTTCGAAAGTATGGCATTGGGCTGGGCGCAGTGGCTCAGGCCTGTAATCCCAGCACTTTCGGAGAGCAAGGTGGGCAGATCACGAGGTCAAGAGATTAAGACCATCCTGGCCAACATGGTGAAACCCCTTCTCTACTAAAAAATACAAAAATTAGCTGGAAGTGGTGGCACGCGCCTATAGTCCCAGCTACTCAGGAGGCTGAGGCAGGAGAATTGCTTGAACTCGGGTTGCGGAGGTTACAGTGAGTCGAGATCACACTACTACACTCCAGCCTGATGACAGAGTGAGACTCTGTCTCAAAAAAAAAAGTACAGAATTGTTGCTTGTAAATACATATGGATTTTAGGAGGTATAGCAGGTTGTTTGTGTGTATGTATATATACATATACATACACAGACACACACAGAAGTGTAAAGTCCCTTAAAGATCCAAAGATTTCTGTGTTTTCCAATGTAAAATGATTTTACCTGATTTTGTAACTATTTAAAAAAATTTTATAAATTGCTTACATAGCAATTAACCATGTCCTCCAGGAATTCTTGCTAAACACAGAGTTTTGCATCTAGAAAATCAGGGAACATAAAAGGGACATTTAATTTAAAACTATATTTTATATTATACATGTCTGTCTATCTGTCTGTTCATCTGTCTATTGATCTATTATTCTAATAAGATAAATACAAGATTAGAAGGGAAGGGGAGCCTGACTTTTGATTTGTGTATAACCACATTTTATCAAATTTTGAAACACAAAGTATGTTAGTAAAATAGATTTATAGGCAATGCTATGGTGTTTGGTCAGAAGCTGGGGAGTGCTGTGGTAAGATCTGTGTTTGAGAAGGAACATTATTGACTTGTGAGAAGGATGGATTCAAAGCAAGAGAGGCTAAAAGCAAAGCAGCAGATAGGAGGTAAGTATAATTGTGCTCATAAGAAAAGATGAAGGATAAACTGGGAAGTTTCAGTAGAAATGTATATTCAGTGAGACTTGGTGATTGAATACATGTAAAAGAAGGGATAGAATTTTCCAGGGCCCTTGAAAATATTAAAAAATGAAATTTTGAGGCATATGTTTCAATTCTGTGATGTATATCACAGTGGTCTCTCCAGGCTGTAGATTTTTTGACAATAACTAAATATCTAAATGCTGACAGACAGGCCAAGGGGAATAATAACGAACTTGCAGATAGGAAATGTCACATCTTTTCCTACCTTTTCATCTATACTTTTTGTCTCTGTATGTTTAATACAACCATAAAATCTGGAATTAATTGTACCTTCTTAGCGGTAATTTCTAACATTTGTATTTTAATGCTTCTGTTATTTGACATGTTCCACTGGCTAAAATGTCCAGAACAACCCTGAATGATAATTGGCTGTCATTGTCAGTTCCTTTTTTGAAAATAATGGACTCTAGCTTTTACTATTTAGCATTATCTGATGAATTTTAGGATAAGTTTTTGATAATTTCTCTTGAATAAAGTTAAAGTCTCATATATTCCTTTCAAATTTTCAAATCTAAGAATGCATCTGTTTCATCTGATATTTTTACAATTCTTAAAAGCTGGGGTTAGATGTTATTTCTAAGTTTTGAACATTCACATTTTCTCTGATGTTTTTCTAGATATTTGAATTATACTCAACTGTGTTATCTTTATTATTTTTCTGTTTTCTTATTCAGTGTCTTCAGCATATGATACTGGACCAGCAACACCAGTATGACTTAATTCTTGTGAGGTGGGCTGAGCACAGTAGCTCACAGCTGTTCCTAGCACCTTGGGAGGCTAAGGTGGGAGGATTGCTTGAGCCCAGGTGTCGAGACCAGCCTGGACAATATAGAAAGGCCCCATCTCTACAAAAAATTTAAAATTAGCTGGGCATGGTGACATATACCTGTAGTCTGGAGGCTGAAGCAGGAGGATGATGCCTTAAGCCCAGGAGTTTGAGGTTGTAGTGAGCTATGATCATGTCACTGCATTCCAGCCTGGGACAGAGGGAGACTATGTATCTTTAAAAAACAAAAACAGCAACAACAACGAACAACTGGTAAGAAAGGCCAAATCTTAAGTCCTGCCCCAGACATACCAAGTTAGAAACTCCAAGAGTGGGGCCAACATTCTGTAATTTACTAAGTCCTTCAGGTGATTTAGATGCCCACTCAAGTTTGAGAATGACTATTTCTGTTCTTTATGGAAGTATTTTATTTAAAAAAATTATTTTTTGCTATGCTTCAGGTGTGTGTGTGTGTATTTATTTATTTATTTATCTATTTATTTATATTGAGAAGAGTCTCACTCTGTCACCCAGGCTGGAGTGCAATGGCATGATCTTCAGCTCACTGCAACCTCCACCTCCTGTGTTCAAGCAGTTCTCCTGCCTCAGCCTGCCAAGTAGCTGGGATTACAGGCGCCTGCCACCATGCCTGGCTAATTTTTGTATCTTTAGTAGAGATGGGGTTTCATCATATTGGCCAGGGTGGTCTCGAACTCCTGACCTTGTGATCTGCCCTCCTCGGCCTCCCAAAGTGCTGGGATTACAGGTGTGAGCTCCCACACCTGGCCCACAAAGTAATATTTTTAACCACAGTCATCCTACTGTGCCATAGCACATCAAAACTTATTCTCTTTCTCTTTGTGTAAGATTTTTTATTGAGGGATAATTTTGTATATAATAGAATGCATGGCTCTTAAATGAGGATGATGAGTTTTGGCAATTGAATACTTCCAAATAACTACTGCCCAAATTAGAAGTTAGCACATTTCTATGACCAGATACCTCCTTACAGTCAACCTCACCCTTTCTCAGCTTCTATGCCACAACTTTCTGATTCTATTATCATAGATTCTTTTTGACCCTCCTACTTGCTATCAACAGCATCAGGTGGGCTTTTCCTTCTTTCATTCACATGATGTGTTTGAGATTCTTCTTTGTTGTTACATAAATAAGTTGCTTCTTTTTATTGATGAGTATTTCATTCTGTTAATACACTGGAATTGGTTTCTTCATTTTCTAGTGACTACATATTTGTGTTATTAAGTGTTTTGGCTGTAATGAAGAAGGCTGCAATAAATTATTGTAGAAGTTATTTTTGGCGGACATGTGTATTCATTCCTCTTTGATAAGAACAAAGGAATAGGTTGTTAGTTAAAAGGAAGATTCAAAGGGAAAATGAGTGTTCAACTTTATAAGAAAGTTAAAGCAGTCTTCTAAAGGCACTGTACCTTCCTATACTCACACCAGCAATGTATGAAAGTTTCATTTGTTTCACATGCATACTGACATTTGATATTGTCATATTTTTTATTTTAGAAATTTTAGTGGCTATGGCATATCTCATTGTGGAATGTTATTTTGTTTTAAACATTCGTTTTTGTTAATAAATTAGTTTAAAACATTGAACTTGTTTCTAGATTTTGTTTTTCCTTAATCTTATTATTAATACCCAAATAGTTGTATTCTCATATTTTATTTTTCCTAGTTGTTTTTTCAGTTGAAATATAAGTAATGCTTACCTATATTTATGTAGATGATTCTTGGAGCAGGAGCCAGTTTCCTTGCTCACAAACATGTGGATAAGAAATTGAGAGAAGGCATAGTGAGGATGGGTTTGTCTCTGTTTCACAAGGCAGGAGTTGGGTGTTAGCTGGAATAGCTGGGGCCAGTTCAGATGCACCTGCAGTGATCGTGTGTCTGGGTCTTGGGATCTACATTGTCTCTATCCCTTGGATCTTTTCCAGTAGCCTCTTCACGTGATTAATTTGGGCTTCTCAATCATGATAGTCTCAGGGTACTTAAAATTTTGGCTTTCTTAAAGAGGCAAAATAAGAAACTTCTAAGTCTTAAACCTTAGGCATGGAACTTACATTTCCACCTCACCCTATTGGTTACAGCAGTTCTTATGCTTAGCCCAGAATCAATAGAACAGGAGTACACAGGGATATGAATGCAGGAAGAAATCATCCATTAGAGTCCACCAATGTAACAGACTACGAAAGTTTACATCACTAACACAAAACTAATAACACAGGAGAATTAAAAATATGTTCAGAAAATATCAATGAACACAAAAAGAAATGAGAAATTGCATTATTACTGCCCAAAAAATTAGCTTTGAAAAAAATACATTAATTGGGACAAAAGGTGCCATTTTATATTGAAAATAAGTTAATGATTTAAAAAAAACTAGTGATCTTTAAACTTTATATTTCAAATAACATAATGATGCCACATAAATAAAATATGCTGATACTTTAGGAGAAATTATCTAAAAATACAAGTATGGAAAACCTATTTTTGTAGCACAAATCAATGACTCCATTAATAAAGTTGATATAAAAAACTATGTAGAGAACAATATACCTTCATAATTTAACACACCTTGAATAGAGAAGTATTTTCAAGTTCAGTACTTACTACAAAAATAATTTGGATATTATTTATAGGCCATCTCACAGTAGTGCATCTGGGTTCTGTTCATGTCTTCCTCATTTTAAGGTGGGTAGTTTATTTGCACTGACTCCAAAGTTTTGGTGCATGATTGCACTCTGTCTTCTGTTATGAAAGATTTTATTATTCCTATTGCCTAGAAAGTTTACCATAAAAAAAAAAAATCTAAATACTTTGCAATAACATGTAGGTTTCTCTTTGCCAGAAGCACTGCAGCACAAGCTACAAAATTCAAAGGGCAATGTTTTATGGCATGATTCTTCCTCGGTCTGACAAGCCCTTGCCTGCTTACCATTTCCCAGCTAAGGTTGCATTACTGAGAACTCTAGTCTCCAAAGAGATGTAGAGAGGTGGTGATTGTGTGGGGAAAATGGATGACCTTGGATAATCAAGAGGCAGAACTCCTTGCAAGGGAAGATGGGTTGCAATATTTCTGATAGGTAATGTCTGCTTTTGATTAAGAGTGGGTACTCAGTAACAATGTATGATCGTTCCCTTTCCACTCTGTTTTGCCTCTAGGCTTCCTTGTGTTTTGGTATTAAAATTATCTGTTTTTAAAAAAGAAAAGAAAAAAAATTATCTGTTTTGACTTTTATCTCCTCCTGGTTTATAGGCTCTTTGAGGCAGAGACCATAATGTATTCATAGTTCTCCACCTGACATATAGGCTCAATGCCTGGTATATTGGAAGAAAATAGTGAATGCCTGGGATATGCCATATCCCCATTCCCACCAAGAAACAAAACAAAACAAAGACAGAGCTCTACATCATATTACAATAGAATAAGATCATTGAAAAGAAGTTTACTAAAAGCCAAAGACATGAGAGTAGTTTTCAAATGAGAGGCAGTGAGTAAAAGAACAGCAGAAGTCAAAAGCTTAGAGAGTTTTAGTGATGGACTTGAAGACTTTACAGCTGGAAAGACATAAAGGGATTAGCTAACCATGAGCATGATGAGTTGGTTGTGGGACCACCTTCAGAAGCACATAGGAGAACTGATCATACTTTCCTATCTTCAGTTTGTTCTTCATTAGCAGTAGTTTTGGTTTTAAATATATCACACATATACATGTGTGTTTATGGCTGTGTATGCCTTCAAGGTAATGTGTGCTCCTTCTGTGAAACCAACAGTTGAGAGATAAAAAGCCTCCAAATTTCTGCAAACTTCAACACTGATAACATTTTAAATACACTTGTTTGGTTTATTCTCTGTATACTTCTTTTCTAAAATATTAAAATAATTTCTACATGCGCGCACGCACACACACACACACACACACAAATGCTTTTTAATTCTTTTCTTTGGCTTTTTATTATAATTATGTACTTTTTAAAAATCATATATAAATGACTAAATGACAATACAGCTGTAGGGATGCAATAATCTTTTACCTTCCTAGTCAAACATTTTCATTATTCTTTGGTTCTTACAGTGATTTTTTCACCCCAGTTCTTAAGCTTGCTTCTGGAAGCATCTGAAACTTAGAAAAACAACAAGAGAGAATAGTGAAAATGGAACTTTCTCACAAAATTAAAGTGTATTGTTTTTTAATTCTCCTACATGCTGAATGTAATATTCATACAGTAGCAATTAATTGATATTTTCTTACTTTTTCAACATAAACTATTTGTTTTTCAAATGACACTGATAGCTTTGTCACTGTAAGTGACATTTTTGAACCAGGTTTCTGTTGGATTTTTGTGAGTCCCAAACCCTCTTTTAACAGAATCATTTAAGGAATTGCTGTAGCAACAATTTTGTCATTTTTTTTTGACATCTGGATTTGTTTTACTGCAAGACTGTCAAAAGACAAGGGTAGATTTATATGTAGACACAGTATGAAAATTGCCTGTTCACTGAAAGTAATATACGTGTACTACAGCTTTATCATATTGCTTTTGTAACATTTTACATGCTTGCCATTAGAGAATAAAGTCACTTTTTGTTTTAAGAAATGGAATGCCGGCCGGGCGCGGTGGCTCAAGCCTGTAATCCCAGTATTTTGGGAGGCCGAGGCGGGTGGATCACGAGGTCAAGAGATCGAGACCATCCTGGTCAACATGGTGAAACCTCGTCTCTACTAATACAAAAAATTAGATGGGCATGGTGGCGCATGCCTGTAATCCCAGCTACTCAGGAGGCTGAGGCAGGAGAATTGCCTGAACCCAGGAGGCGGAGGTTGCGGTGAGCCGAGATCGTGCCATTGCACTCCAGCCTGGGTAACAAGAGCGAAACTCTGTCTCAAAAAAAAAAAAAAGAAAAAAGAAAGAAATAAATGAAATGCCAATCAAAGTCCAAGAAGTTTTTTGAGAAGTTGATCCCCTTGTTTAAAAGTTTGAATCTTATATTTCACAGATTATTCTCAGGAGATCAGATTAAAGTAATCTCTGGGTGTTAGCATAAAATCATAATCCAAATGCACATAAATAATGGAAATAGGACTAGTTAGAAACACTAAAGAACTAACCATTTGTGGGGGATAAATAAAGCAGATAATTTTCAGTAGAAATTGTAGCTAAGTTTTCAGTATTATAACACAGATCGCACGTAAGTCATTTCAAAGGGCATTGACTTCATGCAGAGTTTTCTTTAAGATAACCAGGGAGATTCAGTTGAAATAATGTGTGTTGGCTGGATTTCAAAAAGAAATACATATTCTAGAGAGAGTATATTAGTTGACTCTTACTTCCAACCTCATCAGTATGCTAAGCAATTTAAAGAAAGATTAGTTGAGCTCTTACTATGTGCCAAGGGCTATGTCACATTCTTTGCATTCATTATTTTATTCAATTCTCAGTCTTCCTGAGAAATAGTATTTTATCCCAGTTTCAGAAATGAAGATTTTACATTTAAAAACATGAAAGGACTCGCTCAAATTCACATTGGTATTAAATTGTACAGCTAGATTTGAATCCTGAGCATCTGAAAACATATTTCCTTTTCTTAATGACTATGCTGAGGTTTGCTTAACCTCTGGCACCTTTCCCCAGTAGTACATTATCAATAACAGGACATTAATACTGGCAAAATACTAGGAAGTAGATTACAAAACGTATTCAGGATTCACCAGTTTTTACATGCATTCACATATATATGTGTCTGCAGTTCTATGACATTTTATCACATATTTAGATTTATGAAAACACCACCTTAATCTACTCAATGTTTTACTTCTGAGGAGAGTTATGGCTTGTACCTAGGGATTAATTTAATGACATGCATCCCAAGCATGGAAATAAGACAAAAGTAATCTTTGTAAGATTGGAGTCAGCCTCATCATGGCTTAACAGGCTTCATCTCAGGCATCTACGGTGAGGGAAACTATGGTGGTGAATAGAATGCAGCACTTTGAAAAGGAATAGAGAGTCTCAGGAAAGTCACAATTAGGTGACAAATCTAAGGAGATAGAAGTAGGATTTCAAATGGGACTCAAATTTTACTAATTTGAAAAGTAGTATTGATGGTAATGCATCCATAAGACTCTTGAGTGATTGTCAAAAACGGAAATAAAACTTGTACAGCTTTTCTAGTTACAATGAATGTGAATGGGTTGGAGTTGCTTAAAGGAATATAAAATTGTAATGGACAATTTAGATTTCAAATGTATTACACAGATGATAGAAAATGTGTTCCAAAACCTGGTACAATAAAAATGACATCATTTGTTTTTTACAGAGTTTAATCCCTGTATATTAACACAGAGCTACGTGATAAGAACACTAGCACCTCTCTCTGCCAAGGTACTGCCAGGCCCTGATTCTCTGTGTTAAATGAAGGTCAGGGAAGGTGAGTTGAAAAATGGTGCATTGGAAATGATCATAAACTCTCTCAGCAATGAAAGTTTTGAGTTTGTATGTGTTGCAGGGCTAAACATTCATTGGAATTATTCAGTCATTTCTGGTGAAGAAAAGTTAAATAAATAAACGCAAAAGTGCACAAACCTGTCAAAATTATTTTTGTGCTTTCTGTATCTGGAAAATGATCCCTGTGTCCTTCCCATTTCAGTATTTGGCCTATTTATCAAGCATTAACATATTTATTTAATGTGTAATCCCCAAACTTATTTACACTCTCTACATAGAAGCTTCTCTAGGACATGCATCTTGTGTTAGTCATATTATTCATTTTTTTATTGTTGGGGTATGCTGAATTGACACATGGTAGGTGCTCAATAAATGTAGGCTACATGGAACAAGAATGACATTTACTGAATCCTTAACAAGTGTTGTGAGAATATTTAGCACATAAAATACTCAAGTTTGTCTTCCTATCAACAGTAATTAAAAAGGCATTTTGCAGAGGAATAAGCTAAGCACCATGGAGAGAGCCCAACAAAGTAAGACCACTCAACTATTCAGTTAGAGATCTAGATTTTTTTTTCTGAAATCTTAGAAGTGGCCCAGAATATACCACCCCAAAATATGCTATTTTGGCTTTAATATTACTTTGAGATTTTGGGCTGAGGCGATGGGGTCTTCTAGATATACAATCATGTCATCTGCAAATAGAGACAATTTAACTTCCTCCTTTCCTATTTGAATACCCTTTATTTCTTTTTCTTGCCTGATTGCTCTGGCTAGAACTTCCAGTACTATATTGAATAGGAGTGGTAAGAGAGGGCATCCTTGTCTAGTGCCAGATTTCAAAGGGAATGCTTCCAGTTTTTGCCCATTCAGGATGATATTGGCTGTTGGTTTGTAGTAAATAGCTTTTATTATTTTGAGATACGTTCCATCAATACCTAGTTTATTGAGAGTTTTTAGCATAAAGGGCTGTTGAATTTTGTCAAAGGCCTTCTCTGCATCAATTGAGATAATCATGTGTTTTTTGTCTTTGGTTCTGTTTATGTGGTGAACTAACGTTTATAGACTTGTGTATGTTGAACCAGCCTTGCATCCCCGGGATGAATTCTACTTGATCATGGTGGATAAGCTTTTTGATGTGCTGCTGTAATCAGCTTGCCAGTATTTTATTGAAGATTTTTGCATCTATGTTCATCATGGATATTGGCCTGTAGTTTTCTTTTCTTGTTGAGTCTCTGCCGGGTTTTGGTATCAGGATGATGTTGGTCTCATAAAATGATTTGGGAAGGATTCCCTCTTTTTGGATTATTTGGAATAGTTTCAGAAGGAATGGTACCAGCTCCTCTTTGTATGTCTGGTAGAATTCGGCTGTGAACCCATCTGGAACTGGGCTTTTTTTGGGTGGAAGGCTCTTAATTGCTGCCTCGACTTCAGAACTTGTTATTGGTCTATTCAGGGTTTCGACTTCTTCCTGGTTTAGGCTTGGGAGGAGGCAAGTGTCCAGGAATTTATCCATTTCTTCCAGGTTTCCTAGTTTATGTGCATAGAGTTGTTTGTAATAATCTCCGATGATGGTTTGAATTTCTGTGGAATCTGTGGTGATATCCCCTTTATCGTTTTTTATTACATCTATTTGGTTATTCTGTCTTTTCTTTTTTATTAATCTGGCTAGTGGTCTGTCTATTTTGTTGATCTTTTCAAAAAACCAGCTCCTGGATTTATTGATTTTTTGTAGGGTTTTTTGTGTCTCTATCTCCTTCAGTTCTGCTCTGATCTTAGTTATTTCTTGTCTTCTTCTAGGTTTTGAGTTTTTTTGATCTTGCTCCTCTAGCTCTTTGAATTTTGATGATAGGGTGTCAATTTTAGATCTCTCCTTGCTTCTCATGTGGGCACTTATTGTTACATATTTTCCTCTAGAGACTGCTTTAAATGTGTCCCAGAAAATGGGAAAAAATTTTTGCAGCTTACTCATCTGACAAAGGGCTGATATCCAGAATTTACAAAGAACTAAAACAGATTTACAAGAAAAAAAAAAAAAAAAAACAAGCCCATTCAAAAGTGGACAAAGGATATGAACAGATACTTTACAAAAGAAGACATACATGAGGCCAACAAACTTATGAAAAAATGCTCATCATCACTGGTCATTAGAGAAATGCAATCAAAACTATATTGAGATACCATCTCACGGCAGTTAGAATGGCGATCATTAAAAAATCTGGAGACAACAGATGCTGGAGAGGATGTGGAGAAATAGGAACACTTTTATACTGTTGGTGGGAGTGTAAATTAGTTCAACCACTATGGAAGACAGTGTGGTGATTCCTCAAGGACCTAGAAATAGAAATTCCATTTGACCCAGCAATCCCATTACTGGGTATATATCCAAAGGATTATAAATCGTTGTACTATAAGGACACATGCACACGAATGTTCATTGCAGCACAGTTTACAATAGCAAAGACCTGGAACCAACCCAAATGCCCATCGATGATAGACTGGACAGGGAAAATGTGGCACATATACACCATGGAATATTATGCAGCCATCAAAAACGATGAGTTCGCATCCTTTGTAGGGACATGGACGAACCTGGAAACCATCATTCTCAGCAAACTAACACAAGAACACAAAATCAAACACCGCATGTTCTCACTCATAGGCGGGTGTTGAACAGTCAGAACACATGGACAAAGGGAGGGGAGCACTACACACTGGGGCCTGTGGGGGGAAATAGGGGAGGGACAGTGGGGGGTGGGGAGTTGGGGAGAGATAGCATGGGGAGAAATGCCAGATATAGGTGAAGGGGAGGAAGGCAGCAAATCACACTGCCACATATGCACCTATGCAAAAATCTTGCATGTTCTTCACATGTACCCCAAAACCTAAAATGCAATAAAATAAGAAAAATATTACTTTGAGCTGAAGGCAAATGAGAATCAACAGATACAGAGGATGCCCTCTGAGAAACAAAGTTTACCAGAAGTCTCTCCTCCGGGGAAAGTTTTGTGGCCATAAAATCCAAAGGCTGGCAGTGACATGGGTCTGCAAATAAATCTTACTAAAATAACCTTTATCTCCCACCAACTTCCTTCATATATTTCCTACTGACTTTTCCACAGTTTTCTGTTGTTTTGTCCTTACAATTTATTGAATTTTGGAGACAAGACAAATTTTCTTTAATAAAAAATTATACAAGCTCTGAGGCCTAGCTGCTTTTTGGGGTCTTTTCTTTTCTTTCTTTCTTTCTTTTTTTTTCTTTTTTGACACAGAGTCTTGCTCTGTCACCTTGAGTACAGTGGTATTATCTACATTGAAGGAATATTTTTGCCTCAGCCTCCTACGTAGCTGGGACTAAGTTTTCTACTTTTAGTAGAGATGGGGTTTCACCATGTTTGTCAGGCTGGCCTTGAACTCCTTACCTCCATTGATCCACCGCCTTGACCTCCCAGAATGCTGGGATTATGGGTAGGAGCCACTGCACCTGACCACAGTCTCTGTATGCAGATGTAAGAATAAAACTTTACTCCTGTTTTTTTGTTTGTTTGTTTTTTTGGCAGGAGGCAGGGGGTTGATGTGAAATCTCACTCTGTCACCCAGACTGGAGTGCAGTGGCATGATCTTGGCTCACTGCAACCTCCGCCTCCTGGGTTCAAGTGATTCTTCTGCCTGAGTTTCCCAAGTAGCTGGGATTACAGGTGCATGCCACCACACCCAGCTAAGTTTTGTATTTTTAGTAGAGACAAGGTTTCATCATATTGGCCAGGCTGGTCTTGAACTCCTAACCTTGTGATCCACTTGCATTGGCCTCCGAAAGTGCTGGGATTACAGGAGTGAGCCACCACACCCAGTCAAAACTTACTCCTGTTAATCTGTCTTCTGTTAGTCTAATTTGCAGGATCCCAACCACAAAGCTTAAGAGGTTAGATAAAAAGTTGTTTTTATTTTTCTCTCTTGCAGCTTCCATTTACTTTTTCTGGGGACAAAATGATCTAATTTATTTTATTTTATTTTATTTATTTTTATTTTATTATTATTATTATTTTTTAGAGACAGGGTCTTGCCATGTTGCCCAGGCTGGAGTGCAGTAACTATTCACAGGCGCCATCCCACTACTGATCAGCATGGGAGTTTTGACCTACTTTGTTTCTGACCTGGGCCGGTTCACCTCTCCTTAGGCAACCTGGTGGGCCCCCGCTCCCTCCCAGTCACCATATTGATGCTGAACTTAGTGCGGACACCTAATGGGCATAGTGCACTACAGCCCAGAACTCCTGGGCTCAAGTGATCTTCCCACGTCAGCCTCCTGAGTAGCTGGGACTACAGGCAAGTCCCACTGTGCCTGGCTAATTAATTTTATTTAATGAGAACTAAACATTGAATGAGGAAATTTTTAATGGAGTATAAATAATTACTGTAAAATAAGAAGTCTTGCTAATGGAAAATCCCAAGTTATGTGGATACAAATAACAATTTGAAATTCAGGAGCAATCAGGGGTAATCTGCCAAGGGTTATTTTAGGGAAGAATAGCAAATGTTTGATTCTGTGTGATCGAGGATAACAAAGAGCATTGCTCTTTATTAGAAAGATTTACAGAACTACTTGGAAATTAAGAAGCGCTTACTTCTGAAAAAGTGAAGTGTAATAGCCAAGGAACTGTTGCAAAGATATCCTTTTACCTCTATAGAGTGCTTAGGCTGATTTATATTTCTCATTCTTCTCTTCCCGCCGTCCCCTAAATGTTCCTGTAGTCCAGTTCACCAGAATTTGGTTTTATAACCTCACCAGGGAAAAATGAGGAAGAAAGAAAAAGAATAAAGTGAAAAAGAAAGATTTCAAGATGAAAATAAATAAAACTACAAATGGACTTGAGGTGGTAGAGGAATAAAGTTTGAAATAAGATGACAAGATTGTTAAACTCATTGCAGATATTTGGCCTAAAAGCACAACAAACTCTAGTTCAGCTAGACCTGCTTTGTGATCAACGCATTTAAAAGGAAAAGTAAAAAAAAAAAAAAAAAAACAACTATTAAAATAAAGATTTTGAAGGGTAAGTAGTAATTGGAAAATGTGTCTTACATCATGCCAAGTAAAAAGTAAAAATGTCAGACAATAAAATTGCAGCCACGCAAGGCATCTAACAGTACTAAAATCATGCATATGTATTGACAGGGTTTGATAGGAGACATGTAAATTTAGAATGCTTACATTTGTTAACCTAATGACATTATTATTGAAATGGTTTTTCATTATGATTTTCATCAATGTCATAATGGAGGTTGTACAACAAATATGATGATTTTTAGCAAAACAGAAAAGTCACTGTTTCACCCTGTGTTCTCCCAGTAAGACAATTTGAAAAACTTTCGTGGATTTAAAATATATGCTTTGTAAATAATTATGCATTTTATTTACTACCAAATGAGTCAGAGTTCTTTTTAGGATACAGCACAAAAGAAAACAAGCATTTGCTGAATTCTTAGGGTCTGATAGACACAATTGATTAGTTGGATCCATAGACACGTGTCAGAGTGATTGCAGTTTTATCCACATGCTTAACCTAGTCCTACTGTGGCGATTTTCCAGTTGTGCCAATTAGAGTTTTATAAAACCAGAGATAAGACTTAAAGCGTTCTGATATGCTATCATATTTAAACAAAAGCCAACTTTAAGAAATTTATGTCTAAGATAGTTTTTGCGAAAAAGTCAAGGATGCCATGAGTATAACAAACTGTCCTATCAATAAAGAGGGCGCAGCTCAGGTGAGAGAAGACATCAGGTCCTCCATTAACTGAAGATATTGAGCAAACAAGTATTTAATATCTTCTCTGAGCAATTTTAAAATCAGTAAAACATATCTGTCCTATTTAGGACTCTAGATTGTGGTAAGAACCAGATGAGGTAATGAATGTAAAATGGATTTATAATTTTCAAAAGTTGATGCAGGTTTTATTGTTATTGTAATCGGCCAATAGTGATTTGTAATAACTGAATTACTCAAGTACGTTGTCCTCTGGCCTTTTCATTCTCTGAATAAATTCTGTCACTAGAAAATTAATTAGTATTTGAAAAATGTCCCGTAACTATTGGAAAAAAACATTATGTACACTTCATTATTTTATTTAGCATACACCATATGCTTCATGCTCTCATACAATTCAGAATAAAATATCACAAATGTTGCATAACCATATATTTGAACTTTATTCCAAAGTTAGTGAATGAATAACAAAAAAAATTGATATTGATCTAGGATTTTAAGTATTCCAAGGTAAAAATATTTTACTGTATTTTGTTTTGTTTTATTATTATTATAACATATTTTGGCATTTTATAAAAGGAGCAAGGCATTAATAAAAGTATCTGAAAAATTCTATGAGAACATTTTTAATTAAAATACTAAGTATATGTGGTTTTTATAAAATAATAAAATTACCTCATTTAATAATGATAAAGTATATTATCTTTTTAAATCAAACTGTGAAAGAGTCTTGGGAAAGAGGGAAGGAGGGAAGGAAGGAAGGAAGGAGGGAAGGAGAGAGAAAGAGAAAAAAGGGATGTGTGGGACAAGGAGGAGTGTAGAGAAAGAGAAAAGGAGGGAGGGAGGGAAGGAGAAAAAGAAGGAGAAAAAAGTTATCCTGTTAGCTCACTATAGAGAAGAATTCCTATAGTATAGAAATGCCCAATTTGGCAGATTCCACAGTTTTACAAGTAAATAGAAATATAATCATTCAGAGCATGTAGCGGGAAAAAATATTTTGTAAAAAATGTTTAACAAAAACATGTTTTCAGGGTAGGCCTTGAAGGAAACATAAAAGAGATTTATACTGATCAGAAATTATAAGAATTTTGGCCGGGTACAGTGGCTCACACCTGTAATCTCAGAACTTTGGGTGTTCGAGGTGGATGGATAACTTGAGGTTGGAGTTCCAGAGCAGCCTGACCAACATAGAGAAACCCTGTCTTTACAAAAAGTATAAAAATTAGCTGTAATGTGGTGGCTCACACCTGTAATCCCAGCTACTTGAGAGGCTGAGGCAGGAGAATCGCTTGAAGCTGGGAAGCTGATGTTGCAGTGAGCTGAGATCATGCCACCGCACTCCAGCCTGGGCAATAGAGTAAGTGAGATTCTGACTCAGAAAAACAAAACAGAAAAAGAATCCTGAAATAAATGTGACCAATCTTGACACAACTCTCTTGAGATTGTATTGGAAATGAGATAAAAGAATCAGTAAATGAGAAAAAGCAGAAGAAGAGAAAACCAGACATTACTAAACTCCTTCCCTCTAAGGTCACCACGTTCAATGTTTGGTTTGCTAGGACAGTGTCATAGTTTACCATCACTGTTTACCATCCTGTTTACCACTGTTACCATAGTTTACCATCACTGTTATGGTTTGGCTCTCTGTCCCCATCCAAATCCTACCTCAAGTTGTAATCCTCACATGTTGAATGATGGACCTGGTGGGAGTTGATTGGATCATGAGAGTGGATTTCCCCCTTGCTGCTCTCACGATAGTGAGTGAGTTCGCACAGGGTCTGATGGTTTAAAACTGTGGCTCTGTCCCCCTGCCCCCACCCCCATGCCTCCATGTAAGATGTGCCTCGCTTCCCCTCAACTTCTGTTATTATTGTAAGTTTCCTGAGGCCTCCCCAGCCATGTGGAACTGTGAGTCAACTAAACTTCTTTTACTTATAAATTACCAATTATCAGGTAGTCCTTTATAGCAATGTGAAAATGGATTAATACAGTGACTTACCTGAATTGAGCTTGATATAATTCAGAAAACACAGAGAGATTTTAGAATTTTCCAATTTCCAAATGTGAGTAGGACTTAAGACTCTGTTTTTCACACCAGAGTTTTTCAAATGTTCTCCTAATTTGAATTATCTTGTAATTTTTCTCTAAAAAGGGACTGTTCTAAAGGGCACCAAGTATAGGTCACAGTGGTTTATCTCGAGAATCTAATAGTCCAGATCATTTAGATCTCTCACTTTCTAGTTCTATTAAGTTGAGGGAGCATTTAACCTCTCTAAGCCTCAGTTCTGTAATTCAGAAATGTTGGTGCTAACATCTACCTACTTTGCTCCTTCATTTGTTAATCTGTTGAAACGTTTACACAGTACCTAGTGTGTTTCAGGCACTATCAATGCAGCAAGGAAAAAATAAATAAATAATTTTTCTTCCATGTTTTAGATGAACCCTTAGCATAATTTTTCCAGAAAATAAACTATTAAGTAACATAAATATCAGAAATTATGACATAATCTAAAACATAATATTCTATTCTAAAGAAATATTCTATTCCTTTAGACTATTTTAAAGACATTTTTAATAAATGTAATGCAAACTTTTTGAAGATCAACATCTCTCAGTTTATGCATGATACATTTAGCTGAGTTTTCGTATTAAAACTTTGAATACATTTCTTTAAAATGTTATGTGGCATTACTCCTCATCATCATTCACACTTAGAAAAGACTTATTCTGTGCCTGTCTCTTTATCTGGTTTATCTGGCTCAATCTTCAGAACAATCTTATTAGAGGTTATATTATTTTCTCTATTTTTCAAATGCAGAAATACTAGTTTAGAAGATTATGTTACATGTCACAAAGCTGGGAAATAGTAGAGAATGGAATGCATACTGCCAGATTCTACAGCTGATAATTTTGAAAAAACAACTATTCCATTTATTTGTGCATTTCAATGAGTTTTTTAATTGAATTCTTTCTTTTATAGTATGTTTGTTCTCTGTAAAGTGGGCTGTATCCAGTGGTGTGCTAATAAACTGGCTCTCCAATAACAACAAGAAGCACCAAATTATAATGTTTGTTGATTTCTGCTGCTTAGATGCTTCCACATTAGCCAATTTTAGGTTATCTACAATGCTACTGAATGTGGAGCTGATAAGAAATGTACACAATCATCTCTTGCAAGCTGGTATAACTAACTCCAGCATACCATTGGCTGAGCTAGTTATCAGGTATTATATTACAGCTCCCTCCTAATAATACTGGAATTGGACCCTGTAAACATTTCTCCTTTACCATCTGGCTCTAAGTTAGGCTTTGTACATAGGAGGCACTTGAAGGGCACAGCACTGAAACAACAGAGCAGGAGGACTCTCTGGTTCCATTATGCTTTCCTAACACAGGAACCAGCAGGTTGATAAGCAAAAGGTAACAGCTATGACAAAGTTTCTCTACCACTTGGTGAGTGGTTTCTATAAACCAGCACTGACCCTTTTTCTTTGGGACATTTCTTTGCCACCCAGTAGCCCATATATTCCTGTGGGTTATATATAGAAGAATGTCAGCCTTGGATGATAGTAAGGGAGATATCTTCTAAATTCTTAGCTCTTTCCTTGTTCACTTTGCCTCAGCCCATACATATTTGCTGCTTTCAAAATTTGCAATTTCTGGACTTCTTAGAGTCTTTTAGTACTTAACCATCTACTAAATTCATCACACCATCCCACAGTTTAATTTATTGCTGTGATTTCTTTCTCTTTTTCTGGACACTAATTGATACATGAACTTAATGAAATAACAAAATGAGCAAATGGAAAGCAAGATGCAAATTTCTCACCTTTAACTAAAAATGTTCCTGTGTCATATCTGAGATCGCAATGAAGCCTTCCTTTGTGCTCTGCATTATTACCCAAACAACAAATGAGTATGTTGATCTGGAATTAATATAAAAAGCAATAAAACTAATACTAATAATGCTAATACATGCAGTATTTATTATATGTGAATAATGTGCCAAGATCTTGCTGTGAAACAAATGATTCTAAAAGTCCTCTTTTGAAGAGGGTAGTCATTCTAAAGATAAAGAAACTAAGGCCAAAGGACACACGGCTACAAGACACCAGAGCCAGTGGCTCTAGAGTTGGCTCTCCTTACAGTTGCACTCTGCTGCTTTAACAAATGTTTTTCACTACAATTATGACGATCTTAATTCTGAGGAAATAAATATCTGTTAGAAAAAGCAGAAAACTGAATAATAACTTTAATACCATTATGATTTATTCTATTTTTTTTTTACTTTAGAAGTTCAGAAACCTCTGAAACTAAAAAAATACAGCTAATTTCTTAGTTTCTTGTCACTTGTTCCACTTGAAGAAAAATGTCTTAGAAATTAGCAAATCTGCTTTATTTTGTGAACCCTAGAATTTTCCCAGCTTATGCTAAGAATAAAGGAGCTGCCAAATTCATTAATTACCTTTAATATTCAATTCTCCAGTATAATGAATTCCATCTTCACACATATCGGAGAAATCACATTGAAAAGTTAATATATTGCCTTTTGCTGTGTTTCAGTAAATACCTCAACGTGAAGGCAGAAGTCAGCCTGGAATCCTTGGCAGACTCACCTTCATCCTTCTAGCACCTGCATCAGCTGCCGACCACACTCATTCCTGGACATGCCCTCGGCCCCACCACTTTCATACCATAACATAATGGCATGGCGCCAATGACACAATATAGTTACTGCTTTAGACCTTGGCAGTACCTGCTGCTTTAGACCTTGGTAGTATGAATGGTGCTTATAAAATATATTATCCACTTCACTCCATTTCCCATACTCCTTGCACCTAAGCAGGGGCATGTGACTACTCATGAGGACTGGACTGTGGACAAAAGTGATACATATTATTTTCAGAAAGAAGTACTGAAGAGTCACCAGTCTTTTGCTCTGCTGTGTGATCACAGAATATGCTGATGGCACAGTTACAACAGGGTTTCTCAACCTTGATACTACTGACATTTAAAACATGTAATTCTGAGTTGAGGTTGGGCATGGGGGTGTTAATTTAGGATGCTTAGCAGTATCTCTGGCCTATACCAACTAGAGGTCAGGATCATCCTCTCCAGTTGTGACAACAAAAAATACATTTTGACATTGCCATATATTTTATGGGGGAGGAAATTGCCCCAATTTGCAGTACAGAAATTCGTTGAGCTACAAGATAGTGAAGCTTCCATCAGCCTGGTTCTCTGACACGCTATAATGGGGCTGAATATCTCAGTCATCCATACTGTGTAACATAAATGACATTAAAACACACCCTCCCCAACAAACATACATACAAATAAATACAAAAAAAAAGGAAAAACAAAAACAAGATAAAATTTTTATATGAAGCCAATGAGATTTAGGAGTTGTTACTGCCGTAGAGCCTATCCTGATTAATAAATACTCTATATGTACTTTTTCCAGAAAAATTTATCAATGTGTGTTGTTTCATTTACCTTCTGATGATTGATTTCTTTTTTGTATTTTATGCCCGATTTCTTCTCTATCACCGTTAAATGTTTATCCACCTGCCATCCTGACATCAACTGGTAATGATAATAAAGGTACTAGGAATCTATGCATTTTTCCCCATCTAATCCTTCTCTTCTGATATAAACAAGTTTGGAAAACTAGGAGTCATCTTTTTTCCCTCTCTTTGCCTCATCTGGCAGCTGGAGTTTAACTCAAAAGTATGTGAAACTCAAATCTTCTTTTCTATAGCTTCTGCTACCACTCTAACACAGCTATTATTATATTTGGTCTGAATCTCTTCAACAGCATCCTAACTCCCAGAATTAATTTCTGCATTATGTAATCTATTTTCCATAGCGCAGATAAAACAATCTTTTAAAAATGAAACTCTGTCCATACCATTTCTATGAATATAACTCTTTAAATATTTATTTTTAAAATGGTCTTAGACTGAAGACAAAAATCCTTAACATGAACAATTACCTGGACAGCATTACACTCTAGTTTCATTTCTCATCTGTTTTCCTACAAATCCCTAACATTTACCTGCTGGATTCCTTTTAAACATCAGAAGTTGCCATGGATTTTGTCACTTTACGTCCTCGTGCAGGCTATTTTCTTTGTTAGGAATACCCCAGCACACACTGCCTCGCTAACCCTTATACATTTGTCAGATCTCAGCCCTACTGTCACCTCTTCAGGGGAGTCCTCTCTGAAATTCTCAAGCCATCAGACTATACCATGGCTTCTTTCAATACTGAATCATTTTCCATTTTCCTTCAAGGTAACTATTCCAGTGTGATTATTTATTGACACCTGTTTTTATCACTAGACCATAAATTCTATGAAGAGGGGAATCCATCTCAATGGATATTCATTTAATTTCTCAATACGTGGTATAGCACCTAGATTACAACAGACTAAATATTTTTGTAAGGAAGGAAGGAAGGAGGAAGGCAGGGAGAGAGGAAGGCAGAGGGAGAGGAAGAAAGGAAGTGACTTAAGGGGACAATCAATATTTGAGGTTCTGTAAGGTTGTAAAAAACAGATTTAGATCCAAGTTTTCTTCTTTCACCTATAGAACAGAGTAAAATTTTAAGCAGTAAAAGATTACTCATTACAAAATATAATATGTTTAGTTAATGTTGGCTATCAATGTAAATGTCACAGGATTATTTAAAAATTCTTATATATAATTTTAAATTTTATACTTATTTAAAAATTTATATATATAATTTTGAATTTTATACTCATAGATAATAAATTATAATTCTGTTAATATATCATTAAAAATCCTTCCATTTTTATCAATGCATATTTCTCTTGAGTTTTCAGTTTCATTTTTGTGTATGTGTATGTTACATTGTGTATATATCACCACCAGTATAAGCAATATGTTCACGCCAAGTGTATCTAACACTAGTCAGGCACTTAATATCAAATTAATTTCCCATTGAAGCCACTGCATCTGTGTTTCAATTACTAAAATTCTAAATTTAGTAGAAAATATAAGTATGCTTTCTTATTATCATTGCATTAGTATTTCTAGGAGAAACAAGAATAACAACTAAAGTGGTTATTAGGGAAATGGTATTTCAGTGTGAATTTATGCTTACCAAATATGTTTCTTATTCAGATGGCATTTATGTGATTGGCTCTATTTTCGGTACAAGCATTTCAAGATATGAATTTTCCCTTCAAACACAAATATACAGCCATAGCTTCCACTTAGAATCAATCCTTTTATTTTTAACTAGATTAGGAATTTCTTAGGGTTTAATATTCAAGCCTTTTTAAGAAATTCACTGTCTTCATCAGAATGTTTATCTTAAATATTTATGAATGAACATCCTTTTGGTTAACCCTACTAGTCTCAGGGATTCTTAAGATCCTTTCTACCCACCTCTCTGCGCGTGGAAGACATGCCCTTCACCTAACCATCCAGCCTAACGAGCTAAGGTCGTCAATGCTCCCTTTTCAAGGATGCCCTCTGTTTTCAGCCCAATCAGTAATTTATGTATTGATTTCAAGTAAAATTTTCACCAGGACTTATAAGGAGGGTACTTGAAAGTACATTCTTCTCTTAACTCTGCAACTAGTAATTTTGATCTTTTTATTCAGGATTAGGGAATTTCCAAATGATTTTGAAATTCAAAATGAACCATATATGTAAATACAGACATTTGGGATGCTTACATTTTTTAGAAGTTCTTTTTTTATTAAGTAGTCTATTGCCTTTTGACTCTGCATTATTATTGCAAAAGCCAGAATGGTATCTTGGGAGATAATGCACTTCACATTCTGTTTCTATCTTGCATTTTTTTTAATGCCTTTCCTCTGCTTCATCAGATTTATCTACTACTGTATTTTGTTGAAGAACATAGCAACCTTGAGTGCCTCTTGTGAAACACATACCCAGAGTTGAAAGGGTATTGATTTTAAAGCAATTCCATTAAATAAATATGCAAGTTAATGCTGAACTTGAATGTCTCCTGGTAAACAGGTACTATTCTTTCTTATTTTAAAAATAATCAATCTTGCTTTGAATGCAAAAGAGAGCACCAAATCCTACATTTCACATGTTATTTGGAATAAATGCACACACGCACACATAGATATACACACCAAATATGTATAATTTTTACCAGCTTAATTGATATTTATTATTTAGGTTTCAGCTCCAGTGCCACTTTTTGAGAAAACTTCCCACCTGCTACCACAAAAATGCAAGTGTATGTTAAGGTCTGTTTGGTTTTTGCCATGTACATTCATAGAGTCACGGTCTTGTCATTTTTAAGATAATCTCAGTTTGTCTTTATACATTTATTCATGTGACTATATTACATTAATATTCCTCTCTTCATTAGGGTGAACAGAAACTATCTTTTTTTGTCCCCGTTGTATTTCCAGAGCCAAGAAGAGGACTAGGCAAGTAGTGAGATTTCACTGACAGGTTTAAATAGATGGACAAATAAATAAAGCATATGATTTTAAACAGAAGATAATTTATCTTCTCAGTGCTCCTTAAATTTACACAAATTGGTATCTGTTTAAGTTCTGTTTTAATTTTTGTTTAATAAGAACCACATAGATGATTGTCACCCTTTAGGAGAACAATCTTTTCGGTTACATAAAAAAACAAACACAAACACCCTTTACCATTTCTAATGTTAACAAACTGTTAATCTCATCAGAATTCAAGCAATTGTGGTTTATAAGCAGCTCTTACATGGAAAGCTTATTTGAAGGGCAGGATCTGAGAAATAAAAATGGGGAAAATCATTGTTTGATTAGTATCAGAGTAACTCTGAGTTTATAGGATTATTTGATTGTTTATTTTCTTCTTTATTCTTTCTCCTAAGCCCACCATCCCTTTGCTTTTTTTTTTTTTGTTGTTGTTGTTGTTATTTTCCAATGGTCCTTCAAGAGGAATCCTCTGGTTTGAGATGCAATAACCTCTGTAAACTGACTTCTGCTCACCTTCTGACATTATATCCCTACAGATTTATTTTTAACAACAATACAGACTCTTAAGTAATTGACACCCTCAAGGTGTGTCTGAGTTTTCACTCTTTTAACTAAAAAATACATAGGTGACTTTGAATATCTCTTCCAGCTGTGGTATTCTGTGCTATAGTTTTATGCGATATGGTAAGTAGACAGCCAGGTATGAAGTCTTAATACAATATTACTCCATTGTAAATTTATAGCAGCTGACATTTATTCAACAAATGTTTATTGAAAACTTACAATGTTCTAGGCATTGTGCTAGGCATGTCTGGCAAAAAGCAAAGGAGAGAATACAGATAAGAGTATGAGAGTTAGTCAGAATTAAGTAATTTCATCATGGTTAAAGGGTTTGCGATGGTGCTGGGATGCAAACTCATGACTGAGACATGGAAGATTTTGCTCAAATCTCAAGCCTTCTTTAATGTTCAAGTCCCATTTTCTCTAAGAAACTTATTGAATGTTGGTCCCTCTTTACTAGGAAGTCTGGGTGTCCTCATAGATGGCAAGCAATTGACAGTTAGCACTTCTGGTATTGTGTCTGATAATTCTGAGAATTTAGATACTTCCTGGTATGGTTTGGCTGTGTCCCCACCCAAATCTCATCTTGAATTGTAGCTCCCATAATTCCCACATGTCATGGGAGGGACCTCATGGAAGGTAATTGAATCATAGGGGCAGGTATTTCTCATTCTCTTCTTATGATAGTAAATAAGATCACAAGATCTGATAGTTTTTAAAGGTGAATTTCCCAGTACACACTTCCCTTGTCTGCCTCCATGTAAGATATGACTTTGCTTCTCCTCTACCATGATTGCAAGGCCTCCCCGGCCACATGGAACTGGGAGTCCATTAAACATCTTTTTCTTTATACATCACCCAGTCTCGGGCATGTCTTTATTAGCAGCATGAGAACAGACTAATATACTGCCTTATTTATCATTTAGAAAGCATTGGTGGCTAAGAAATGTTATGCTTATCTTAGATTCAGCATAGCAGGTAGTAAGAAGAGAAATATACAAAGAAAGAAAGAAACAAAAAAAAACCATGAAGCTTTAAATAGAATGCTGATTTAGTACCAGTTCAATATTGTCAAAATCCTTGACCTCATCTGGGATTATACAAATGCAAAATGGTCAGATAGAGTTTTTAAGAATTGTTGTGAGGGTGGCAAGTAAGATGAATGGGTAGAATATGCAGAGCATGTTGGACTTTTACGTGGAGGTGACTAAGAACCACAACACTAGTGGGTCAGCCTTTCTCTTCCTTAGATTTGTGCCAAGGTCTGGAGATGAAAATTTGTTTGAGGGGTATTGTTTAAAATAGTAAATTTTTTTTTAAAAAGTTGGCTAGCTTTGGGCAGGATAAAGGCTGCAAAGTGAGAGAGTAGAAGAAAAAAGAATATGCAGAAAGCAAGTCGGATCCACACTAATTCACCCATAAGATTCGATGCTCTCCTGAGAGACAAAAAGCTTTTCATTATTGTAGGATTTTCTCCTTAGTTCAGTCAAAAACGGGTCCTTGTCACATGACCAGAAAAGATTAGGCTTGCAGACACATAAAAGGGTGAGAAAAATGGAACTTACTGGGTGAGAAAAAAAAACAAAAAACTATTTTTTCCTATTAACAGGCAAGAGAGGTTCCTATTAACAGGCTCCCATCTCACAGACTGAATTCCAGATAACCACCTCAGAACAGGAGAAGCTAGGTTCCTCACCCTGGCAAAACAGCACGAACTTCCGTGGCTCCGCCCCAGGGAGCACTACTCCCGGTGGGCAGGTCAGTGGAAAGTTCTCCAGGGACCACTTTATATTTAGCTGTCTCACCACTGTATTTTGGGAATGAAACAATTAGTCTTTTTGCTAAGACGAGAGCAGTGCCAGCAGGGAGATGGTGGTGCTCATGGCTCATCCAGGTGCAGGAATTATCCCTGGGACTGCCTTTGGATAGCCTATGAGATGACGAACTTTGTGGGTAAGAGAAAGCCCCTAAAGTAATGTAAGCAGAGACAGGCTGACAACCCCTAAGAGGTTTCCCTCCTGTAACAGATGAGGCCATGAGTGCACCACTGACTGAGGAATGCATGAGAAGACTGGCTTTTCTGCCTTTGTATCACTCCTGCTGATAATTTAACTTGGTGGCTTAGCTGGGGTACACACCATACATCTGACATGGCATGTTATAAAAAGCCAGTGAATGATGTGGGTTGAGCACAGAGAGGTAAGATCTCCATCCCTAGCCCCAGGAGAAGAATACTTCTTACTTCCAGGATAGTATGGAAAATGTCCATGTGGGCAGAAGCATCAGAATAGCATTCTGTTATAAGGGGAGTCTAGAGAGTAATGGAGGCTATCGCCTTGAAGTTGTATTTGCAGAGAAGTTGAATAAACAAGTCACTAAATTATATTTTTTATTCCACCAAATAGGTCTGAAGATTATATTTGAAGGTATCACATAATTTTTACATAAACATTAATGGAAGACAATATCTACATAGTCATATCCGCAGTTCTATCAATTTTAGGTGAGTATAATTTTCTACCCTTGTCTTTATTTAACTCAATCTTGAACATTTCCCAATCTTTGAGGAGAAAAGAACATGACATCACTTTGAAACCATAGAAAATAAAATTCTGGGCATCCTAAGTTCATTATTTTCTGGAGAAAATCTGACTTTCTTCTTGTTAATAAATGGTTCCCTATCTTGGACTCTCAGAAATAAAGTATATTCCCTCCTGAACTTATATATCTAACCTTAGAAACGTAGCCAGGCATTACCTATCAGGCAATTGCTCATTAATTTAAGTATTCAGTTAACTAAGAGAAAGCAGAAGAACTAAATTAGAAGTCGATCCAATTTTAAATCCTTTCCACCATTTTCATGATTTTTTTGTTGTCCCAAACAAAATCCTTCTTTAGGAAGTAAGTCAGTTAATTAGCTTACTAACCTCTACTTTGAAAGTAAAATTATCTAATTATACCAGCCATCAATGCCCAAATAAATTCACCAGCAAAATAGAGGTTAGAAAATAATACTATTGGTGTTTTCTACTACATATAATCAGAGCAGTTTTTGACCTGTCCAATTGACTGTTGTAAAAAATTCAGTATTCCAGTACATTTTTTATATAAAATGCATTTATCTGCCTACAAAATGAATTTTCTGTTCTATGAATGAAGTTTATATCAGCTAAATTAAACTATCTGCAAGACCAACTTTGTTAACATACTTCAATAATATGTATTTGATGTTTTATATATTTATGTATAGATATGTATAATATACATCTATTATATGTGTGTGTATCTGTGTGTAGGTTTGGATAATTTAACAAAAAGATTTTGGTAATTTTTTTTTCTTTTTAAGCACCAAAGCATTTAAAGTAAGCTCATTAATTCCTGGGAAGAGAATTAATTGCAAAAGGTTTTAGAAAATTGTAGAAAGATTATTTTTTATACACACACAGAGAATGATGGCTTCCAGGTTCATCAATGTCCCTACAAAGGACATGAAATCATCGTTTTTTATGGCTGCATAATATTCCATGGTGTATATGTGCCACATTTCCTTGTCCAGTCTATCATCGATGGTACCTTTAAGTCTACTGCAGTTGGACTTATAACTGCCTTTTTCCCCAGGTGCTCTGTCCTGGGAAGGTGGAGCTTTATTTATAAGTTCCTGACCGGCTGATGTCTTTTTTCAGAGATGCCCTGTCCAGTAAGCAGGTAGTCTAGTCATAGTCTGCCTGCAGAGGTGTTGCTGAGCTGCCGTGGGCTCTGCCCAGCTGCTGTGTGGACTTCCTTGCAGTTTTGTTTACAGAGGTACAGTTAGTACCGCCTCAGTAATCTGTAATATGATTCCTAACCTTTCCTCGAGTGAAAGACTGAATTTTGTTCATTACAATTCTAATAAAAGCATTACAATTTCCAACAGGTAAGACCTATTAGATACTCTAACTTGTTCTTGGAACAATGCAAAATTATTTATGTTTTGTTTTCCCCCTCAGGAGCTTACTCAAGTAAACTCTTATTCAAAAGTTATGAATATAAGAAAAAATGTTCTTGGAAAAAATATTCTGAAGCCCAGAGGATCCTTCAGGCATTTTTGCTTTCTTTCTTGAAACCCAGTCTAAGTTGAAGATTTTTACTCTCCACAGTATTCTGGTGCTTTATCTTCTGCCATGTATTTTAAACTATTTTACATGTAAAAAGGGCCAATGGTTTAGAGAGGCTCAGTCACTATCAACATTGTAACTATTAATTAGAGAGAGTTTTCCAGGAATTATGCTCTGTGATTTGCACAAAACAGTCTGATCATTCAGACTAAGACTCACATCTACTTGTGCACAGATGAAAAAATTGGGGCTCCAGAAACCAAAAATAAATCAACAGCAGCAAAAGCAAAAATAAAAACAATGATCAAATAAATGGTGCAATTATTCAACTTCAGAGTCTTTCAGAATTCCACCATGTTGCATCTCCAGGAGGCTACAAGTGACGTTTTTATGCAGAGGTGTTCAATTGTGGGAACAAATCCCTATAACACTTGGCGTCATTCTTTCGTTGTAGAAGTTATAATCAATAACTCAACTTGTGTTTTCTTTTGCATCTATAATTCAAGCATGAAGATCCTTGTATATCTTTGGACTTGTATTTGCTGGTTGGGTTTATGTTCAACTCTGCAATCAAAACTACAAATGCAATCTAGATAAAAGTGTCCTAATATCTAAACTTGCATTTTGTTTGAAAGACTACCCTCTCAAAAAGTAAAAATAAAAATTCAAAACCATACTTTTATTGAGAAAAATGTACACACACAGAGGACATATATAAAAAGCAAACTGACACAAGAACAGAAAATCAGACACCGTGTGTTCTCACTCATAGATGGGTGTTGAACGATGAGTACACATGGACACAGGGAGGGGAGCTTCACACATTGAGATCGTTGGGGGGTGCAGAGGAGGGACAGCAGGGCGTATGGAGGTTGCGGATGGATAACATGGGGTGAAATGCAAGATATAGGTGATAAGGGGATGGAAGCAGCAAACCACCTTGCCATTTATGGACCTATGCAACAATCCCACATGATTTGCACATGTATCCCAGAACCTAAAGTACAATAATAATAAAAAAAAGAATCCCTAAAAAAATTCTACATAATAAAGGTGTCCACAGCTTATGTAGTAATTTGATATAATAATAAACTTGTCGACACGGTCTTTGAGCTCAGTCGAGGTGCACGCTTTGAGCGCTGCCATCCCACAGCCTTGGATCCCTGCATCACCTCTTGTGGAAGCCTGAGCCTGCTTTGAAGCTTTCTCCCTTTGTCTTCAAAACATGTCCACCAACGAGAATGCTGGTATACCAGCTGCCCATCTGAACAGATTTAAAAACAAGGGAAAAGACAGTACAGAAATGAGGTGTCGCAGAATAGAAGTCAATGTGGAGCTGAAAAAAACTAAGAAGGATGACCAGATGTTGAAGAGGAGAAATATAAGCTTATTTCTTAATGATGCTACTTCTCCACTGCAAAAAACCAGCAACCACCAGGCCACTGTAAATTGGTCTGTTGATGACATTATCAAAGGCATAAATAGCAGCAATATGGAAAATCAACTCCAAGCTACTCAAGCTGCCAGGAAATTACTGTCTAGAGAAAAAGAGCCCCATAGATAACAATCTGGGATGATTTGATTCCAAAATTTGCGTCCTTCTTGGGCAGAACTGATCATTGTCCCGTCCAGTTTGAATCTGCTTGAGCACTCACTAACACTGCTTCTGGGACATCAGAACAAAACAAGGCTGTGGTAGATGGAGGTGCCATCCCAGCATTCATTTCTCTGTCAGCATCTCCCCATGCTCACATAAGTGAAAAAGCTGTATTGGCTCTAGGAAACATTGCAGGTGATGGCTCAGTGTTCCAAGACTTGGTTATTAAGTAAGGTGCAGTTGATCTACTGTTGGCTCTTCTTGCAGTTCCTGATATGTCATCTTTAGCATGTGGTTACCTATGTAATCTTACCTGGAATCTTTCAGATCTTTACTGCAACAGGAATCCTACCTGTCCCCCACCCCTTTAGATTCTGTTGAGCTGATTCTTCCTACGTTAGTTCGGCTCCTGCATCATGATGATCCAGAAGTTGAAGAGTTGGCAGATACCTGCTGACTATTTCCTACCTTACTGATGGTCCAAAGGAACAAATTGACATGGTCATGAAAACAGGAGTTGTGCCCCAACTTGTGAAGCTTCTAGGACCTTCTGAATTGCCAGTTGTGACTCTTTCATTAAGAGCCATGGGGAATATTGTCACTGGTACAAATGAACAAACTCAGGTTGTGATCCATGCAGGAGCACTTGCCCTCTTTCCCAGCCTTCTCACCAACCCAAAAACTAACATTCAGAAGGAAGCTACATGACAATGTCAAACATCATAGTTGGCCATCAGGACCAGATACAGCAAGTTGTAAATCATGGATTAGTCCCATTCCTTGTCAACGTTGTCTCTAAGGAAGATTTTAAGACACAAAAGGAAACTGTATGGGCTGTGACCAACTATACCAGTGGTGGAGCAGTTGAACAGACTGTGTACCTCATTGTTTGTGGCATAATAAAACTCTTGATGAACCTCTTAAATATAAAAGATACTAAGATTATTTTGGTTCCTCTGGAGGCCATTTCAAATATCTTTCAGGCTGCAGAGAAACTAGGTGAAACTGAGAAACTTAGTATAATGATTGAAGAATGTGGAGGCTTAGACAAAATTGAAGCTCTACAAAACCAAGAAAATGAGTCTGTGTATAAGGCTTCATTAAGCTTAATTGAGAAGTATTTCTCTGTAGAGGAAGAGGAAGATCAAAGTGTTATGCCAGAAACTACCTCTGAAAGCTATACCTTGCACATGCAGGATGGGACTCCTGGGACCTTTAACTTTTAGATCATGTAGCTGAGGCATCAATTTGTCGTGTACTATGTTTGGTATTTTGTCTTATTGTTTCTGTACGAAGAACTCTTTTTAAATGTGGTTTGTTATTGTAGCTTTTTACACTGAAACTATACTTGAACAGTTCCAACTGTACATACTTGTATGTATAGATATTGTATGAAGCTTATCTTCTGACTAGGTTTCTTATTTCTTTGTGGAATTTCATGTCTTGTAGCATCCTGTAAATAAACATTAAAGTCCACCCTTTTCTTTACTTCAAAATACATAATAAATAAACAATGAACTTCTGCCATTTCTGCCAAGTCCCTGCAGGCTGTTTACATTCCTGCCTCTTTATCTGTCTTTACCTACACACTTCCTCTTACGCAGATTGCTCCAGCCACATGGTCTTCTTGAATATAGTGCCATCTTTTCTGCCATTTTTTTTTTTGTCTAGAAAAAATTCCTCCTGGCTCTTCAAATGGTTGGTTCTTTTTCAGCATAAACACTATTTTTTCAGAGAGGCTTTCCCTGATGTCTTAGGTCAGGCTTGTCAGATGATGACTTGTAGAGTAACCAACCATCTCAGTTTGCCTGGGATTGTCCTAGTGTGTGCTCACAGTCTTGGGCAAACTGAGACAGTGGGTCACCATAGATCTGTTAGGGAAGAGCTCCCAAGGGGGTTCTGTCAAAAGTGTGGGGGAAGCAAGAAAAGAAAGAAGATACCAAAGCTCAATGGAAGCTTGAACTTGATCACAAAAGGGAAATATAGAGTGTAAAGTAAACTCGGAGTTTTTCCCCAGTGAAATCAAGAGCTTTAAGCTTTTATAATTCCATGGAAAGTGCCCATCAATGGTTAGCAGGTGGCCTGGTGGTGGCCATGAAGGAAGTAAATTTTCAGGAAGGTTCTTTTTTTTTTTTTTTTTTCCTGGTAATTTAGGCAAAGAATTCCATTAGTCCAAAGGCAGATTTCCAAAGAAAATTATAGGTGTGGGTCATTAGAAGCAAAGGCACAGTGAAGCTGGAGAGAAGAACACAAAAACAATCTTTTCCCATTGGAAACACCTTTCTTTCTTCAGTCCTGCTATGTTCATTGCTGTACTATCTTCAAGACACATATCAACATTTGACATTATCACATGACATTATATATAGATATATGTCTGTATCCATATCCACATTCATGTTCAAGTCTATACTCATTTATATATCTATGTGGGAATGTTTTAATTACTCTTCTGCTAACATTTAGCTCCAAAAAATCAGTAACCCTATTTATCCTGTTCACTATCCAATATGTGACAATTGCTCAATAAATACTGGAAAAAACAATACATTGGTTCACTTGGTAAACTGTAGTATTTCAGCAGAATTAAGTAGATTAAGTAGCAGCATAGCCTTTGACTTAACGGCTTTATCTCAATTCTAATGCACTTGTTTATTTTCCATTTCCTTTTTATTTTCTACAGTTGTATTGAAAAAAATACAGTTTCTGCCCAGCCATTCTTTAAACCTTCTTTCTTTTTGTTTGCTCCTATTTCTTTTCCTTTAAAAATATTATCACTCAGACAGTAGAGGTTAATCCTAAGAGAATAAGCTCTGGAGCATTTTAGAGTGTATAATTTCGGAACTTACATCTACCACTTGCTATGTGTATGACTTTGTGTTAATTTTACTCAACCATAAAATGAGGGATATAGAGCCCATCTCATGAGGTTATAATGACAGTTAAATAAATTAATATATTTATAAGCAATTAGATGGTGCCTAGTATATAAAAAAACACAAATATTATCTACTACCAATCATTGATAAAATATTGATTTTCTACATTGACTTTGTGTCATTGTGGATTATTATAATTTGTTTTCCAACAAATTCCAAAAAGATTCAAAATAGTTTTATTCTAGTCTGTTATTTTATTTTATTTTAAGTCATCTTACTAAAATTGTATTTATAAAATCAGATTTCTCAATAAGTATTAGAGTAAATTTATCATTCAAAAACACACACACTCTTACACTCACATTCTCAAGACACAAAATGTAAAAAGTTTTTATGTAGTTCATCAACCTCTTGGGAGAAACTTGTTCAGAATTCACTGAAATAACTCTGAGGTCTCAAATGAGATGGTGAACAGAGTGATAGATTGTTGTCTTCTCATTTTTGTCAGGCACTTAGAATTCCCTTGATGGTTTATTACAGTTAAGATGATTTTATTTGTAATATAAGAAATGCATCACTGTGATTACTTAAAAATGTTTTTGCTTTGCTAGTTCTAAAGATTGGTATATTTTTCCTATCACTCTTCATAATATAGTTGTGAAAAGCTTTATTTTTAAAAATTTTATACAATACATATAATACTCTAGAGCATAAATAGCACTTTAACTATTTGAACATACTATTTGTATTTGAAAAGTAAATGAGCAGACTTATTAGCATATTAACATAACTATTAATTATGTAACACCATTGGATGCTGATGGCATCGCACTAGATTCTTTTGAAAACATATGTACTTTAATATATATATTATAAATATTTGAGAAGCTGTATTAGTGTACTATTTGTGGTTGAATACCTTAGAGACAGAGTGTCTACTCCACCTTTATCTGTGAGAGCTTAACAAGTCATGACTTCTGTTCATGTTTCAATTTCCCCATCTGTAAAATGGAGATGATGATAGCATTTATTGTTAGGGTTGTTATAAATTTTAAATGGTTAAATTCATGGAAATAATTGAAGTGGTATGGCATAGCACTTGGCACATAGCAAGTATAATTTAATATGTAGTCATTTTTATTAATATATCAAAATCCTCTGGAATTTATTCATTTGCAATATGAGACAAATGGACTGAGAGCCCTCCTCTGTACATATATTTCTTAGAAAAGTGAATTTCCTGTTGTCCATTTCTGATTTTTTTTGTTCTTAAAACAAGCTATATAAGTAAAGAGTGTGATATAGAATCATAAGTTTTGAGATCTAATATTGACTTTACATTATTAGTTATGTGCCCTTGAGAAATATACCCTCTCTGTGGTTTAATTTTATGATCTCCAGAAAAATATAATAATAACTCCATAAAAGAGTGGTTATGAGATTTAAATAAAATGACATTAAAACAGCAGAAATTGTTGACAAACTTGTTGAAAAAGTTGTACTTATAATTTTTTGATCAATGAAGGTATATTCTTTTTTTTAATTTTTGAAGTTTAATTTTTATTCCTGATATACTTGTATTTCCCTTAGAAGCATATCATTTTTAGTTAGTGTTCATAAAATGTTTAAAAACTTTGATAACTCCATCTAATCTCTGGAGTTATTTTCCTAGCCTAATATTCTAAAATGAGAATAGCAAATAAAATTAACCTCATTTGCCAACATCAATCTGCTAGTAGTGTCTGCCTGGCAATGCAGTAAGTTGAGGATTCTGAGGTCCTACTTGAAGAGACCGTTTAGAGTCACTACACCTGCTATGGCTGTGGAGGGAGACTTTTTTGTTGCCCTTAGATTACAAAATATGATTTAGCTATTAACAGCAAAAAAAGGCAGAAATTCTGGAAGGGATTTTGGTCCAAAGAGTTATAGCTAGGAGACGGACTTAAGTTCAGTCAATTTTTTTCTTTGAAAACCTCTCCAGAGGATTTGTAAGGTGGGTAATTGAGAGTAAGACTGAGGCATCCAGGAAACTGCCTAAACCCATTGTCATATTTCAATTTCTGCTCGTCTTGCTATGGACAGTTACAACATTTACTAAACCCAGAAACACAAAAAGAAAATACTTGAAAACAAATCTACTACTTTGATGATTTCTGTAGAGGCCTTTGGGCTTTTCCATAAATATATTTTACTGCCAAATTGCATTTTACTTAATTCCTTCATGACATGCTTTAAAATAAATTCTTTAGAATGGAGTGGTGGGAGTTTTTAATATCAATCTGCAAATACATTTTTAAAGATCTCAGAAAAACTCCCCTTTTTATGCTGAAATTCATTTGCTGATGATTTAAGCTCAAAACTTAAATGTGGTATTTAAGAGCCTGGTAAACACATTCCAACAAATACGTGTATGAACCAATTATATCTTTATGCCTCATTGATCAGTATGTGAAGAGCTGGGCTGAGAGAATATCTGCAGCTAATTTGTATGTTGTAACTTTAAATTCTTTTCTAAAGAGCCTTATATAAACAGGAATGGTTGCCTTTTCAGAACATGCTTTAATTTGAATTCTAATACAGTTTAAATATGTTATCCTCCCACCACCCTGCCACTTCTCCAAACCTTCACTCTCCCTACCACCATCCAATTTTTATTATTGTTGGATCCATGATGACACTCTTACTCTCAAGAAATTGATAACCTTTTTGCTCCAAATTAAATTAGAAAGCCAAAGAAAATTCTATGTAGTTGAAAGAGTTATTCATTACTAAATGAGGAGGTCAATGGAGACAACATAACCTAGCTACAATGGAAACAATGGAACTAGCAAAGACAATGCAATAGGACCAAAAGGTGCTTAGATCATAGGTATTTCAATAGGACTATGATTGGAGGGTGTAAAGGTTTTTTGTTGTTGTTGCTGGTAATGGGAGGATGTTGTTAAATTTTGTGGGTTGGAGTGCAGCTAATGTGTGAACTATTATTACATGTCAGACATTGTGCCTGCATTTTGTTTATATTATCCAAATTAATTAATCCTCAAAAATGCTATCAGAAGTTTTAGTAGGGTTTGGTGTGATGGCTGAGGTCTGTAATCCCAGCACTTTGGAAGGCCAAGGCAGGACTTGAGTTCAGGAGTTTGCGACCAGCCTGGGCAACATAGCCAAAACTCACTTCTACAAAAAAATACAAAAGTTAGTTAAGCATGGTGGCACATGCTTCTAGTCCCAGCTATTTGGGAGGTTGAGGCAGGAGGATCATTTGAGCCTGGGATGCGGCAGTTTCAGTGAGCCAAGACAGTGTCATTGCATTCCAGCATGGGCAACGGAGCAAGAGGAGACCCTGTCTAAAAAACAAAGGTTTATTAAATTATTATTATCTCCTATTGATAAGGAAACTTAGACTTACAAATAGCATGAAGTACCTGTGGAAAGAAAGGAAAAAAGTGGGCTGCATGAAGAGAGACAAGGATCTTTTCCCGAGAACTGACAGAAATTTCCTTGGGGCACAATATTCAGGATGATTAGCCCCTCCCCACTTAATTTGAGTCTGTAGGTCCTACTTGTGAAAATATAATGGAGAAGAATATTTGATAGGACTAATTAAAGCCACCTGCCAACATTGGCCAGGTTGGGTTGGATTACCTTAATTGACAGCCCTGAAGACGGTAACAAATAAGGGAGGGGAAAAACACACACACAAAAAAGAGTAAAAATGATATTCTAGAGACCTCTGGACAGCTACTAATAATTTGTATAAGATGGTACCCGTTATAGTTTTTGGATGACGTAGGAAAACTCTCAGGTGTTTGTCTATTTTATTATATGTTATCAAAGCGATTTCTCTTTTCTCCAACTACAGATAAATTTTAATGTTTCTTTCACTCTGTCATTCTAAGACCAATATAGTATACAGAGATATGGGATAAATGTCCTATCAACAAATAATATGCATTGCTGTCTATGTTTAACAATTATATGGACAACAAAAAGCACAGGACCCAGATCTACACGGGCTCTAGATTACAGCACTGCTTTTTGCTATATTGCACATTAACTCTGTGCCTTTAAGGAGGTCACTTAGTCACCTTCAAACCTCCATTTCCTCATCCATAAAATGAGAGTAGTAATAGCCCTTTACTCAGTACTGGCGGAGGAGCCAATGCATGCAAAGCAATTAGCACTTTGCCTAGTACATAATGTCCCCCTGGTATCTACAAAACTATTTGGACGGCATGAGAGAAAGCAGGGCGCTCAATCTTGGGGGAACCTCAGCTCAATACATTGATCCAAATTAAGCAATGATTCGGCCTGAAAATCAATGTCTGAAGCAAAAACTCAGAATACTTTATTTCTTTTGACTCCTGTGTCTATTGCATAACAAGTCTTTTGAATTAGTCTAAGACTATCAGCATTCATATACATCATTTCACCCAAGACACAGTCAAAATGTCAAAGCCTCTCTTTAACTGTGTATAGCCTATTAAGTAAAGCAGTGCCAGGTATCATTAATAGCCATCAAGGAAGAAAAAGGTTGTTACAAACTAACATCCCCAGGGAAATATGCTGTAAAATAGATTGTCAAGCAGCCCTATAAATAATCTATATTAACTACATCTTCACCTGAGTTGGCGAGAAGCCCAACCTTGTTGTAAATTACATCCAAAAACTCCATCCCCCAAACAGAAAGGCTATAATCTCTTCTCACGTGCTAATGTATTATTAGATATTAATTTGTCAAGTTTAGGGCAAAGTAATAATTTAAATGCGTGAGGAAAAACAGTTACCTTGCTTAATTGAAATAGAGAATAAATATTCCCTGAAAACAGTCTGACCCTCTTTCTTTGTTCCTGGCTTTCATTCCAAAATCCCTCCACTATCCAAGATTCTGCATTGTGTCAGCTAGAAATGGTGAGCTCTGGCGATCTCAGTAACATTATACAAATTCTTCCTGAAAGGAATGGGCTTATCCTCAGAAACATCCCAGGTCAGTGTTTGGGGAAAATGGAGTTTTGTTATCAAGGTGTATCTAAATCTGACACTGAAATTTGCATCTTTTTGGAAAGGTTTCTTATTGTTCTATTTGGATTGAAAAATCTTTTTTCACATTGAATAACAATGTTGAAAACAACAAACTATGTTAAAAGAGAGACCTGGAAATACACTGTTAAACTGTTTCCAATAATGAGAGAAATAAAGAAGCACTTTGAGACTTTTAAGTCTTTCTCCTCTCCTCCACCGTTAAATCTCCAAAGTGCCTAAAATTGTTAGATCTCTTGTGAATGTAAATGGTTGTTGAGAATTGGAGAGGGAGAAACTCTTTTTCTCTGCTGAGTAATTATGCCAGTGGGGAAGTTTAGAAATGGAAATAAACCTCTCTCCTGCTTATATGTGGCTGTTTCTGTGTGCACGGTATTTTTACCTATAACCCTTGCAACAAGGTCTGACATTTCCAAAAACAAGAATGTTACTCTCAATTTGTTTCAGACGTCATATAATATTTTTGGTTGTTTGAAAAAAAGTCTCTTGGGCTGCAGTTTCTTTCTAGTATCAGTGATATGGAGAAATGCCCTATCAATGAATAATATTCATTGCCATCTATGTTTAACAGCAATGAAAATAATAACAGAAAGCACAGGACCTATCTCCAATTATCAGAGAAAGCTCTTGATCGAAAAGAAGTCCTTAAATATATTTTATGTAAAAAATACAGTTGGTTATTTAAAGAATGAAAGAAACCGTCACTTCTTTGAGTAGCTAGAACACAGCACTATTTCTTACGTATGCCATTACAAATGTAATGATTAATTACAAGTGGTTTTAGGAACAAAATCACTAACCTTAACCTAAAAAGGAACATTGTTCTACCTTGATATCCTCAAAACTTGTTCCCAGTCTCATTGATGTATTTTTATTCAACTTAACACAATACATGGAATATAACTCATTTCTTAAGATTTATAGCATTTCCTCCCTAAATTATTAACTTTAAGTTTACTTTTTATTCTTCATGGCATCTGACAACATGCCTCTTAAAAATGATTCCAATGCCTTTCCAGAAACCTGACAATAAAGTAAAAAATAACGTTATGGCACCACCTAGTGACCGAATATATATTTTTTCTTTTTTTGGCATTCAGCTCAAAAGCCCATATTTCTATTGATTATGTAAAGCTATGTGTACTTGTAGCAAATGGGCAGCTAGAAATGATTTCTTTATACTATTACCCATGGATGAATCAAATTGATCTCAATGAACTAAAATTTCAAAAATAATTTCCTACCTTGTAGAGTAGAAAGTGTTTTATAAGAGGGTTGATGATTTTGGAGCTAACCTTGTTCTGCCAGATACAAGTGAAATTATTGTAGGCAATGAAACAGGTAATGAAATTACTATGCACTCATATTTTGAACTAAGTAGGACAAATCTATTTCTAGAACATGATTTCATAAACAAATGAACTTTTTCTTTGTATAGCAACATTGAAAAAGCTGATTTTCTCATACGAGTAATTAAGATTACTTAGGTGACAATTATCAGGTTTTCGTAAAACCTGAAAATTTTGGTAAAAGAAAATAAATACCTCTTATACTACCAGATCTAAATATCAATTTATTACATGGCTATGCATTCTCATTGTCAATAGGTGTGATGGTTAATACTGAATGTCAACTTGATTGGATTGAAGGATACAAAGTATTGATCCAGGGTGTGTTTGTGAGAGTGTTGCCAAAAGAGATTAATGTTTGAGTCAGTGGGCTGGGGAAGTCAGACCCACCCTTAATCTGGTGGGCACAATCTAATCAGCTTCCAGGGAATATAAAGCAGGTCGAAAAATGTGAAAAAGAGAGACTGGCCTAGCCTCCCAGCCTGTATCTTTCTTTTGTGCTGGATGCTTCCTGTCCTCAAACATCAGACTCCAAGTTCTTCAGGTTTGGGACTCAGATTGTCTCTCCTTGTTCCTCAGTGTGCAGACAGCCTATTATGGGACCTTGTGATCCTGTAAGTTAATACTTAGTAAACTTCCCTTTCTCTCTCTCTCCTATTAGTTCTGTTCCTCTAGAGAACCCTAATACAATAGTTATATATTGTTTGACATTATAATATGAAAATTAATTTATAGCTTGTTTCTTGAAGTCACGGATGTCTCATAACTTATTTTATCAATTCCTTATTATTCTAAAATTAGATTGAATGTTAAATAGGAATGCATTGCATGTGTGTGTGTGTGTGTGTGTGTGTGTGCGTGCGCACGTCTAAAAGTTTGAGTTTTCAAAGGTAAGTTATTAAGTTACCTTTCTCTTCGAAATGCAGTGTATTCTGTTTGCAGTGGGAAGGAGAATGTACAGAATGAAACTTGCTAAAATTATGCTAAAACTAGAGCCTTTGGCTAGGAAAGAGTCTGAGTAGATTATGCTATGAATAAACTAAATATGTAAGGGTGCTTCTAAACATGAAGGACATTTAAGAATAAATTCTTACTGAGGATACTGAATTTTATACTTTCCCTAACTTTTACATCAGAATTTGACTGTAATAGTGAAGTAGTATCTATCAGGAAAAATTAATCTATTTAAAATAAAACTCCAAAATAAAAACAAAATTGTAGGTTTAAAAAATCATAAGTTTATAAAAATAGTATTTCAAAAGTAGGAAATGATTGATTCTAGACTTTGTAAAAAAACCTACATATTTTTCAGCAGTATTTATTAATATAATTAAGTATAAAGGCTCATCATTGGTTGCTGATATTTATCTCCAGTCTCTTTTTTCTATGGAACTGGCAGTACCCTTCACCAGTGTGGAAAACGGAGTTGTTCTGCAAGATAAGATAATTAATTCATCTTTGTGTCAGTGCAGACCATGCCACTCACCATCTACACTGGGCCTGCTTCAAGATCTTCATTCTGAACCACAAAATGTACTTACTCAAGTACAATGTTTAAGTAACTAATCTGTATCAATTGATGTCCATGGAAGACCTCATGAATGTCTGTATTCTCTTCAAATTCCTCGTTGCTGAGTTTATATGTTAATTCTGGCAGTACCTTTGTGACTTGACTCTTTGCAAGTGAGTGTCACTGAAAGTGAAATTCTCTTCTACAATCACAAAGATACTGGTAGTGAAGAGAGAATTGCTTCAAAATCCTACTTAAGATGAACAGTAATATATTGGTGCAAAATTCAAAAAATTATAATATAGAAGTCAATATCATTTCCAGTATGGCTCCATTAAAGTCTTTCCAGAATCAGTGATATATTAGTGAGTAATGCTTCATCATTTTAGGTTCCCATCTGTCTATAAAGTTGGATATTTCTTCAGTGCACTAAGTACCTTCTTTCATTCTGGTCATCAAATATGTAATTGTTGGGTTTTGTTTGTTGGATGCATTTATTCAAAGTGTTTTCATTTTAGAAACTTTTAGGGTAGCTATGCTGCTTCCTTAACAACAGAAATTAAACTCCCTAAGATTCAGTAAATATTTTATGAACAAATCAGGGAAATACCATTACCCCTGAAAATGCCTGATGCCTGGGAATTTGATGACCAAATTTTGGTGTTCTGAGTAGATGTCATGGTATTCATAGAAAGGACGTTTGAAGCATAAGGGAATAGTTTGAATACAAAATCATGCCCAGCATTGGAAAAATATCTCTCTCATTGGAAATCTCAGAAATGAGTAGGCACCAAGAAGTGTTCCACAGAAACAGAATGCAAAGGCAAACCTGGTACTTTAAACTTTAACAAGTTCACTGCTTTCAATGTGACAAGTGAGAACACTGAGGCAAAATGAAAATCCATGGGTGTCTGAAAGCACTCGACTATAATAAAACCACTACCAGAAAACTAAGAAGTCGCCATAGCATAGCAGTTGAATAAACAAATTAGATAGTTAAAGACAATCTGGATTTGAATCCCAGGCTTCATTGTTGGTTACGGGAAGCACTCTGTAAGTTGTCCAGCCATGCTTGTCTCCTACATACTATGCTCATGAAATAGGAAGAGACATAGAGATGAAAAAAATATTGTAGCATTTGTCCATGGGAGGGTTTTGACTTAAAAGGACTTACTTCATGATTGTCACTATGACCATCATGTGACTGAGTGTCTTAAACAGTAGATACTCGTATTATCACAGCTCTGGCACCTGGAAGTCTAAAATCCAGGTGCCACCAGAGTTGGTTTCTGCTGAGAACTCTTTCCTAGGCTTGCAGATGGCTGCCTTCTTGCTGCCTGTTCTCACGGTCTTTTCTCTGTGCCTGTGCATTTCTGGTGTATCTATGTGTTATTCTAAGATCATCTTCTTATAAGGAAGCTAGTCAGATTGGATTAAGGCTCACCTTACCTGCCTCAGTGTAACTTAATCATCTTTTTTAAAGCTCTATCTGCAAATACAACCATATTCTCAGGTACTAGGGTTTAGGATGTCAAAATGTGAATTTTTCAGACATAATTCAGGCCATAATATTCCGCCCTCAACTCCCAAAATGCATGTTCTTCTCACACACAAAATACATTCAGTCCCATCCCAACAGCTCCAAAGTCTTAACTAATCACAGCATCAATCCTGAGTCCCCAAATCTCATCTCAACATCATCTAAATCAAGCATGGATGGCACTTAAGGTATGATTCATCCTAAGGCAAAGTTCCTCTCCAGCTATGAACTTGTGAAACCAAAAAAAGTACCTGCTTCTAAAACACAGTGGTGGGACAGTCATGGGATACACATCCCCATTTTAAAAGGGAGAAATCAGAAAGATGGTAAAGGTCTTGGGTCCCAAGCAAGTCCAAAAGTTGGCAGGGCCAAGTACATTTGATTTTAAGAATTGGGAATAATCCTTTTTGGCTCCATACTCTGTCCTCAAGTGCAGTGGGCTGGCAGGCCTCCATTCTAGGCCTTCTGGGTTCCATTATCACTCTCCTCAGACCTAGACAGCAGCCCCATCCCTGCAGCTTTCAGTGGCAATCCTGTGCATAAGACCCTGAATGGTGAAAGCCTGACCAACTAAAACTGAGAAGACGACCCCAGACTCTGAAACCAAGGAAAAGGCAACCTTTCCACCTCTCACCTACCACACTGTCCTCAGTCTTTGGTGAGAGTGTCAGACCTGCTTATTTCTGAATTGCCTTTGGAGGTTGATCTTCCCTCTTCCTGAAGGATAATGCAGTTTTAAAACTCCACAGCGCTACTGTCCCATCTTCCAGAATATGAGTCTAACAGCCTTTCTTCATTTCGTTCTATCTCTACCTTCCTTAGCAGAAGCTGGCAATGTTTCTGCTCACACAAAACCATCTCTATTCTAGGCTTCTGCTGATTATATCCATGAGTTACACCTATAAACTATTTATGGAGTGATTGTTCAGCCAAACGCTTTGTACTCTTCCCGCAAAATACTTCCTCAGTGTTTGCAACACGGATGGCAGTTTTTAAGATCTACATTCCCTGGTTTCTTTCTGCATAACAATTTTCTTTTTCAATTTTGCTGTCTTCTCTCACATTTTTTCCCCATAAGTAGGAAGGAGAAACCAAGCTGTGTCTTCAAAATTTTACTTAGAAATCTGCTCATCTAAACATCCAGATTTGTCACTTTTAATTTCAACTTTCCACAAAACACTAGAACACAGTTTGTCCAGGTTCTTTGCACCTTGATAGCAAGGACTACATTTCCTCTAGTTTCCAATAACATAATCCTCATTTCTATCTGATGCCTCACCAGAATGGCCTTTAACATCTGTATTTCCAACATTTGGCTCTTCAAGGGAAACTAGGCTTTTTCTAACACATACCTTAAAACTCCTTCAGCCTCTGTTCATTACCCAGTTCCAAAGCCACTTCCACATTTTTAGGTATTTGTTACAGCAATGACATAGTACCAAAATCTGTATTAGTTAGGTTCTCCAGACGAACAGAACCAAGAGGATTAACCTATACATATAAAGAAACCAGCTCAGGTGATTTTGCAGCTTTGGTGAGAAGGCTAGGTATCTAGGGAAGAGTTGCAGCTCAAGTCCAGAGGCAGTCTGCTGGCAGAACTCTTTCTCCTCAGGGATGGTCAGTCTGGTCTCTTGAGGCCCACTGATATGATTCATGTCTGTGTCCCTGCCCAAATCCCATGTCAAATTGTAATCCCCAGTATTGGAGGTCTCGGCCCCGGTAGGAGGTGATTTGATCACAGGGATGGATGTCCCTTTTGGTGCTGATCTGCTGATAGTGAGTTATCACAAAACCTGGTTGTTTATAAGTGTGTAGCACCTCCCATTCTCTCTTTCTCCTGCTCCAGACATGTAAGACATGTCTGCTCCCTCTTTGTCTTCTGCCATGATTGTAAGTTTCCTGAGGCTTCCTTAGTCACGCCTCCTGTAAAGCCATGTGGAACTATGAGTAAATTAAACCTCTTTTCTTTATAAATTACCCAGTCTGAGGCATGTCTTTATTAGCAGCCTGAGAACAGACTAATACATTTTTTGATTCAATAACTTTTCAATGATACCTGTCTTGTTTGTAATATATTTCTTTTCATTCCTTAGTTAACTTTTTCCTGTGAATATTTTCATTATTTTTTTCATTATTTTCCCTGTGAATATTTTCTCATTGTAGTCTCTCTTTTTTAGACTTGTACAACCTTTCAGCTCATACCTCATTTGGAGTATATATCATTTTTTATTGCAAATACTTTTTATATATTGAATTAATTAATAAGCATTTATTTTTATTGTTATTGACCCAACTTTGGTAGATACTGTTGACCATTGCTTACTTTATTTCTTACTAACAGGACCCAGATTTTGTTTGCAATGTCGGTTTAATGAGTATGAGCATATATTTGGCCTTCATTTTTCCGTATTTCTTTCTGTATGGAATATGATCAAGGTATTTAAGTGAGAGGCAGATGCATATGGACAAGAGTTAATTTGTAAGCATGAGACTGAGAGAAACATGCTAAGAACAATGGGTCAAAAAGGGAGGCATGTGAGTCAACGATGACAATGTCTCCTATAGCTCCACGCTTGAGCAATCTATCCCAAGATTTTTGTTACTTGTGGAAATATGATATGAATCTTCTCTTTTCTATTACTTGCAGTCAACATGATCCTGACTGATATACTGAGTCAAAATGATGAAAAAAGTAAAAAAAAAAAAGTAGTTCAAATGATTAGATATATTTAAAAATTACATATATATACATACATATATATATACACACACACACAGACTCACACACACAGAAATGTATTTCTCTCTGATTTCCCCTGTCATACTATTTTGGACATGGATTTCTCCCCTTTCGCCCTAGGAATTTGCAAAATGGCTTACAGAACATCCAGGTTTATATCCTTCTAGTTTAAATCTCTGCAAAAAGCGAACTATATTTTCTTGGTCATTTAAACATAAATCTCTGAACTTATAGATTCACATGTCCATTGTCCAATCAAGTACTCTTATTAAGAAGTGGAATACATGGATTTTGGTAGATATAAAATAAGATTTTTTTTCTCAAAGCAAAACCAGGCTGTGAGGACTATACAAAGAACAGTAAGTGCTGAGAGAATAAGTCAACAATTATTCATTAAATATATTGATATAAATTTCTGAAAAATATAAATTATTTATTATTCTTCCTTGAATCCTGCATCTACATTGAGTGATTGACAAAGAAGAATACTGTTATGATATCAGTATATACTTGTAGAAAAATTGTGAGAGTGGAAGGGATGAAATGAGACAAAGAAAGAGAGAGAAAGAAGAATAAAGGGTTAGAAAAAAGAGGGTTTCATGACTATGCTTTTTCAGGTTTTCAGTCCAGAATCTAACTAATTATTTTTATATTTTTCACTTTGTTTCTCTTTGTTTCATTTTCCTGTGTTCAATAATAGAATTGAAGGCAGGAGAATTTCTGCTCAGTTACTCACACAAAGAGTCTGGATAATGCAATTATGATAACTTAAGAATGGATTTTAGAGTTTACTGACACATTGAATTTGATTATCTTTCTTATTCACTTGATTCACCTGTTTTATTTTCTTTTCTCATAACTGAACCAGGAAGAAGCAGTCATCTCTAGAGAGTGGTTATTACATTTTTGCTTGATATTTTTAGAGTCAAGTAATTCACAATTCGGATAAGGTTGGGGGCTTTTGAGATGTTGAAATGACTGCCAGAAACAAACTCATTTAAGGAGTCCCTATTCTCATGTCACAAGTCATTAATTCAATAAACTAATTTCAGATCTTGAATATTTACCTAACCATCTAGAGCCCATTATTATAATCGAACCTAATCATGTGATTTCCAATGTTTATGGACAGAATGGTGTGCATAACCTTAATTTCATTCAGCATGCAGCATTTCCCAGCTTGCTATTGAAAAGATAATTGTCATGGTTTTATCTGGGTAGATGTTGGAATAGATCCAAATTATATCTCTTTTAATATTTATCAAAAAATCCAGAGAGAAAAAAATGAATGTGAGTTAGTATTTACATTTACGCTATGCCACATCAATCTAAGCCATTAAATAGCCTCAAATCCAGTAGTCAATGCCATAAAATGAAATATTTACAATTAGACTAAAAACATATTATTCATATAGATTGGTATTGTAAGATTTGAAACTTACAGAAGGATATTTCTGGATGATTTTTTTCAAAATAAAATGGATTTGTTATATATCTAAATAGGATACTTGAGGCTGACAAAAGAGATCATTGCTTCTATTCATAAATGGAAGACCTTTTCCTGAGAATGTTTGGTAAATATTGGGTATAAATATTTTAGGAATAACCGAAGCATTGTTACATGAGTGGAGATAGAATTTTATGGTTCTATAATTTAGAGTTAGGTTTATAGTAAAAGAATCCTTAGTAAAATCCATAAATGCTAGAAATAATCAATATTTAAATACAATAAAACTAGCAGTTATACAGTGTTTGCTCTGTGACAGGCCTTACTTAAATGGTTTGCTTGCAATGACTCAATTCAACTATTATACATGTTCTTTTATCTGCTCATGTTAGAGATGAGAATGGTCATTATAAAATCTCAGATTATCAAAAAACAAGCACAAAAAGATGAGGTCCTACTGTGAACAAAACACTGTTCCAGTCCCAAGGGTAAAAGAACCCATAAGGTTTGAATGTATACTGTGTACCAAGACAGACGACTGAGCACTGGAATAAGTTGAGTGCTGTAATGGAGATCAGTCACTTTTAGTCACAATTAGTAAATAATTTCAGTGCAGCATTATACCTGTGGTATAGGAGACAAAAACAAATAATTATTTGAAGCACAACTGTGGGATCAATGGCTCAGTGACACTCAGGGAGGCTTCATGGAGGAGGTAACATTAGAATGGAGTGTGGAAGGATAAAGAGAATTTTATTAATTATGGAAAGAGGATATATTCATTCTACATCAGAGTTTCTGAAGGTTAGCACTATTGACATTTTGGACCAACAAATCTTTGCTGGTACAGAAAGAGGAGGAAGGCTATTTTATGCACTGTAGTATACTTAGCAACATGTCCGTCCTCTGCCCACTAAGTGCCAACTGCAGCTGTCGTGACAGTCAAAGATGTCTCCAGACATTGCTAAATATCTCATGGGTAGGGGGTCACAACTGATCCCAGCTGAGAACTGCTGTTGTACAGAAAAACAACATTTCCAAAATCAGAGTTCTAAAAACAGAGGTTTATCATTGCCGTAAATTGTAAAGAAGATGAGGAAAGACGATGCCAGGCAGAGAGCTACAGAGACAACTTAAGGTCACATGGAAAAAAGTCAGATAGTTAACACAAGCAAGTTAGACACAGTCTCATAGATAACTGAGAGCCAAAGAAAAGCTGCATAAGATTGGCTACATGAGGAAGTAACTCGGACAATTCTGCGGAGGAGAGTCTGAGTTAAAGGAATAATATTCTTTGCCTCAAAAATTCACTCTCTGAAATACTATGTGGAATTGGGAACTTTTTATTACTTTGTCTTGTTATTAATACCATAAATGAAAAGAAACACTGTGTTCCTATCAGTTCAGGCTAGATGAGTTTTTATAGATAAATGCATCAAATACTTATAAATTATCATCATCACCACCATCATCACTATCATTATCTTGTTTCACAAATATTTAATCGCTTATAGACTATAAGTGAGCTTCACTAATTCTTTATCTTCATAGAGAGGCGAAATTTCCAGGTCTCTCTGTCAACATGAAAGAACTATCTAATACGAGTAAACATTGCCATGTACAATAAAATTATAGTTACAAGCACAATGTATTTGCCTGTTAGTGCTGCTTCTAAATTGCATTTTCCATATTGTCTTCAAAATTCTCTGAAAGTCCTATATTCCCCTTAGATATTATTCTCAATACCACCTTTTTTCTTGACAATTTTCCCAATGTGAGATTTCTTTCTTCTCGCCTCTTTTGAAGATTACAAATGCCATGACCCCCAATGATCCTGCGCAGAGTGTTTCTTGTGTATATCATGACAACTATAACAATGCAGTCTGTCAAACTCACCCCAGTCAGGAAGCCACCAGAGAGCATCCCAGGAATTTTGATATTTGCTGCATACCTATGGCATACAACTTTATGAGTGCAATTCTATTTGGTTAGAAATGTTGAAGCAAGTAAGAATACAACAAAAATTATCTCAAGTAATCCCTCACTTAATTTGAAAGATAAATGTGGCTATGTAGAAGGTGTGTATATGTGTGTATGTGTGTGTGTATTGCTGTGTGAAAATATGTATGAAAGTGTCTAGGGTATCCAGATATACTTAGGGATTTCACCTTGTTCTTACTCCTATCCCTCTGTTGAATTTATCTCATGCATAAAATGAACTAGTTCAGCTTTCCCCGTTCAATATACTGAGGTCATTTAAGATCTTAGTGGGTTAGACCATTCGTTTTAAGAACATAGCATTTCTATTTAATGCAAGGATAATCCCAGAACTGGATCATTCTGTCTCAGAATCCCATACCAGAACTCAGAGTTTTTGGGTTCAGTGACATTTGCTAAATACTCCTTGGGTTGGTTGTCAATTACTTTGGATGATCAATTTTTATATATAATGACAAGGTAAAAAAAAAAAAAAAAGAAAAAGAAACATATTCCTCTAGTCTTACCCTGTGCTTTGGTCATTGGACACTGATCCTAAATTCATGAAAAGTCAGGTCATCTTTCTTAATTTGATCTTCTCTTTATGGCATATAATTCCAATGTTTTCTGGAATCTGGCTGTGTTAGCCATCATATTCTCTAAGCCTCATGTCATCTGTCAATTTGGGGAAAAAAATAACAAAATAAAAAACAAAGAAAATAGGCTTTTATATCTTATTCAAGTCAGGGCTGAATAATAAGCCCAATATGATGCTTCTCAGAGAAGTATTAAGACCTAAAATAATTTTTTATTATTAGCATTCTCAATGTTTTCATGCCAAAAGTGAATCAGAAAAGTGTGTATTTACTGCAAAAGAATGGTAGGTGTTTTCAGGAAAAATAACTCTACCTGTGTCACTATCATTAACAAAAGTGACTTCACACAAGCGTCAGTTGCAGTCGGCTTCAGTGTCAGATGCAATCATTGAGGAGAGGTGTTTTCCCTTGATACAACCACTTCTGCTGACTCCATTACCACTAGTAATGTATTTTTTTGTAGGTTATTGTTTCAAATTTATATGAGAATGTGAATGTGTTTGTGTGTTTCTCTTCAAAGCCTTGTCAATATCCCCCAAAAGAGTCTTGGCATTATTTGCGGATGCAAATTCCCTTTCATTTTCCATAAAAAATGATAATACATTGATAAATACTAAGTACTTATGTTCCAAGCACATTTCAGTAGACCTTTCAGAGTCATCTCAATAAATGCTGACAAAAAATTCTGTGCTATTGGTACAATAATAACCTCATATTGCAAAATGGAGACGGGAGCTTGGTGTGATTGAGGCATGTGCTGCAAATCACATGACTAACAGCAAGCATTGCAAGAATTCTAAGCCAAATCTTTCTAATTTCAGTGATGAAGACCTTAACATATATTTTTTTTATTCTCTCAGGATGAATCCTGTTAAGAGGCTGTAATGATTTTGTCTCATTACTTTGCAAGTGCTTTGACATGAATATCACTGTAGATGTCCAGTACAATTAAAATAACATTTATTGAAAAGAAGTGGTTAGATCCCTTTCTTAGACCCACCCTACAATTTGTGTCACATGAATTAATGCATGCCTCGTGCTGAATAATGACAGGCTCATACTTTTACCAAATTTAAATAATTTGAACTAATAAAAATATTACAAAAATATTACATAGTTTTCGTATAGCTTTTATCTAGTTTTCTATGAAGTTATTATATTTTGTAACCACAGTACAGTTATGAAAGCAACAGAATTAATGTTGACATAATGCCATTAAATAATCTACATACCTTATTTGAATTGTTCTGGTTTACATGGTTTGGCTGTGTGTCCCCACCCAAATCTCATCTTCAACTGTAATCCCAGTGCATCCGATGGTATCCAATGGTATCCAACCCATTGGATACTTAGATTGATTCCAAATCTCAGCTATTGTAAATAATTTTGCAATAAACATGATAATGCAACTATTTTCTCAAAATATGGATTTCATTTTTTAAATATACACAAAGTAGTAAGATTGCTGGATTATATTGTCATTCAATGTTCAGGTATTTTTGTTTTGTTTTGAGGTACCTCCATACTGTTTTTCACAATGGCTTTACTAATTTACAATCCTACCAACAGTGTGCAAGTGATACTTTTTCTCCACATCTTTGCCAACAATTTTTATATGGTGCCTTTTTGATAATAGCCACCCTAACTGCTATGAGGTGGAATCTCATTGTGGTTTTGGTTTGCATTTCCATAATGATTAGTGATATTGAACATTTATTCATACACCTGTTGGCCATTTGTATGACTTCTGTTGAAAACTGTCTATTAAGGTCTTTTGCCCAATTTAAAATCAGTTTGTATTACTACTTTTTTCTATTGAGTTGTTTGAAAATTAATCTTTACACAGCCCAACATCATCTGCATTACTTCTAGTTGGTTTATAGTGTCAAGTTTTACATTTAAGACTTTAATTCATTTTGAGATGGCTTTGGTATGTAATGAGAAGTAGGAGTCTAATTTATCTACATGTGGATATAAAATTTTACCGGCACCATTTACTAAAAAGATTTTATTTCCCCTGATGTTTGTTCTAGGCTTTTGTTAAAAATCAGTTGGCTATAGGTGCATGAATTTGTTTCTGAGACCTTCATTCTATTCCATGGGTCTATGTATCTGTATGTCTTGTTGAGACTATTTGCATCTGTACTCATTAGGAATACTGGCCTGTAGTGTTTTGGTTACTGTGTCCTAATCCGGTTTTGGAATCAGAGTAATTCTGACCTCATAAAATGAGTTTGGATATATTCCCTCCTCTTCAGTTTTCTGGAATGGTTTGAGAAAAATTGGTATTAGCTCTTCTTTAAATGTTTGGTGGAATTAAACAGTGAAGCCCATCAGGTTCTGAGCTGTTTTATTTATGGAAGATATTTTATTACTGATTAAATTTTCTGACTCATTATTTGTCTATGTAGATTTTTTACTTCTTCACAATTTAAAATTGGTAGATTGTGTATGTTTAAGAATCTATTCATTCCTTATGTGTTACCAAATTTGTTGAGGTACAGTTGTTTATAATAAGTTATTTTGGCTCTTTGTATTTCTGTGTTGTCCATTTAAAGTATCTATTTTTCTATCTCTGATTTCATTTATTTGAATATTGTGTTCTTTTTCTTAGTCTACCTAAAAGTGTGCTGATTCTTAAATTTTTTTCTAAAAAATAAAATAACTCTTAATTTTGTTGATCTATTAAAAAGTTTTTAAGTCTCTATTTCATTTATATTGGTTCTGTGCTTTTTTAAAAAATTTCTTCCCTCTATTGATTTTGGGCTTAGTTTCCTTTTATTGCTTTTTTTATTTTCTAACTCCTTAGGTACATCATAAGTGTTTTTTAGAAGTCTTTTTATCATATTAATATAGGCATTTATTTCTATACACTTATTTTTTCTGTGTTTTATAGGTTTTTGTATTATGTGTTTCTGTTCACATTTGTCTCAAGAAATTTTTAAATTTCTTTTTTAATTTATCATTGTTCTAATGGTTGTTTAGAAGCATGCTGTTTAATTTTGATATCTTTGTAAAGTTTCCAAAGTTTTTCTGTGTACTAATTTTATACCTTGTGGTTGGAAAATATACATGATATAATCTTTATCTTTTTAAATTTGTTGTGAATTATTTTATGACCTATCATATGATTTATTCTGGAGAATGTTCCCTCTGTCATTGAGAACAACATGTATTCTGTAGCTATTGGATGGAATGTTTTGTAAATGCCTATAAGGTCCATATGGTCTGTGGTGCAGATTAAGTTCAATATTTCTTTGTTTAGTTTCCGATTAAATTATCTGTCAATTGTTGAAAGTGGGGTAAAGTCACCTATTATTATTGTATTGCAGGCTGCTTCTCTCTTTAGTTCTAGTAATACTTGACTTACGTATTTGGGTGTTCCAGTGTTGGGTGGAACACGTTTACAATTTACATTTACAATTGTTAAATTCTCTTGTTGGAATTATTTCTGTATTATTACGTAATTACCTTTTTTATCTTTGTTTTTACAGTTTTTTTGACTTGAAATCTATTTTATCTGAAATAAGCATGGCTACTCCTGCTTGCTTTTGGTTTCCATTTTCATGGAATCTTTTTCATCCCTTCACGTTAACTCTGTATTTGTCTTTAATAGTAAGAATCTCATTTAAGCTGCAAATAGCTGGATATTTTTTAAAATCCATATTTCCAGTCTATATCTTTAAGAGAAATTTAATTCACTTACTTTCAAGATTATTACTGATAGTTCAGAATGTATTCTTGTCATTGTACTAATTGTTTTGTCATTGGTTTTTATTTCCTTTGTTTCTTTTTTTTATTCTCATTGTTTTGATAATTTTCTGTTTTGATAATTTTCTGTAGTGGTGAGTTTTGATTTCTTTCTGTTTTTCCTATGTGTATGTGCTCTAACAGTGAGTTTTAGAATTTTACATGCTTTTATAATGATGATTATTATATTTTCATATCCAGATACAGGACTCCCTCAAGATTTGTTTTCAGGCCAGTTTAGTGCTAATGAATTTTCTTAGTTTTGACTTGTCTGGGAGACTTTTTTTTTTCTCCTTTTGTTTTTACTTCTATCTTTTAATTGCTGAAATTAATTCATTTATATTCAAGGTTATTATGAATAGGTAAAAATTGCTTCTGCTGTTTTAATTTTTTTCTGGTTATTTTATAGATTCTTGGGTCATTTCTTCCTCTCTTGTTTACTTCTGTGGTTTGGTGGTAATGCTGCTATACTTTATTTTCTTTTCTTTCTTATTTGTGCATCTGCTGTAATTTCTTTCTTTGCAGTTACCATGGAACCAACATAAAATGTCTTGTAGTTACAATAAACTATTTTAAGCTGATAACAACCTTAGTCACATAAAAATACTCTAGACATTTTTTCTCCCTCCCCGTAGATTGTATTTTTGTTGCCTTAATTTATTTCTTTTTCTATTATGTCTTCCTTAGCCACTAATTGTAGTCATTTTTTAAAATCATTTTTACTTTAAACTTTCATAGTAGAGCATTGCCTCATTCTGCTATTGGTATATTTTGAGACTGATAATGAATTTATCTCTACCAATGAGTGTTTTGCTTTCATGTGTTCTGATGATAGCAATTATAGTCTTTTTATCTTCAGTTGTAGCACTATCTTAAGCATTTCTTATAATGCCAGTCTAGTGATGAAAAACTCCTTCAGCTTTTACTTGTTTAATAAGGTCTTCATGTCTTCTTTATTTCTGAATGACAGCTTTGCTGGATATAGTATTCTTGACTAAATGTTTCTTTATAAACATATAAAATCTCATTGTCTCCTGGCCTACGAGGTTTCTGATGAGAAATCTGATAGTCTAATGAAGATTTCTTATCTATGACTTGGTCCTTTGCTCTCATGGCTTTTAGAATTCTCTCTTTTTCTTTAACTTTTGACAGTTTGATTATAATGTGCCTTAGGTTCCTTTGGGTCTAATCTAATTAGTAAATTTATATTTTTTGCATCTTGATGTTCATATTACTCTCAAGACTTGAAAATGTTCAGCTATTATGTCATTAAATAGTCTTTCTATGCCTTTTTCTATCTCCTTTTTCCCTGTTATTCTAGAAAATATATGTTTGCTCAATGGTGTTTCATAAGTTCCATTAAATTTCTTCATTACTTTTTATTTTCATTCCCCTCCCACCCTTCTGTACTGCGTTATTTCAGAACATCTTTTTTTCAAGTTGAAAAATTATTTATTCTGCTTGATCCAGTCTGTTGTTGAAACTATCAGTTGTAATTCTTTTTTAATTTTATTCATTAAATTCATCAGCTCTAAGATTTCTCTTTGGTTCTTTTATATGATATCTATCTCTGTTGATCTTCTCATTCTGATTTTTTTTTTCTAATTTTATTGAGTTGTTTGTATTCTTCTGTATCTTTCTCAATTTCTGTAGCATCATATTTTGATTTTTTTTCAGCTCCTCTGTAAATACCCTTTTCTTTGAGGTATGTATCACTAAAGACTTACTATCCTGTTTTAGGAGTATCATATTTTCTCGTATTATGTTTCTTATGTCCTTATGTTGATGTCTACGCAGCTAGTGAAACAGTCTTTTTTCGATTTTATGGAGTAATTTTTGTAGGGAGACTTTTTTCCTATAGCAGGATCCTAAAATGTCAATCGAATATGATCCAGTGGTTTGGTGGTGGGTTGACTCAGCCTAGTTTTCATGCAGTTTCTTCAGTTGTAATACTCATCTGTAATGCCTGTGATTTTTCTTAATACCCTAGGCTGTGGAATTTGTGACACTGGTGGTGTGATTTTTCTTGTAGCTGGGGCATTAGATTGATTGTGGGTTCAGGGTTGTGCAAGCTTTATGGACTGACAGGCTGTGCAATAAGCTCTCTGAGGAGGAAAGGCCACCACTGGATTGGCAACCCAGATATGTGTGGGCAGGTGAACAGCAGATCAGGTGGCTGTTCAATAGGATCCCCAAGGAGGCAAGCCACCACCAGACTAGCTGTTATCCCAGACTTGGGTGCACCTGTGCATAGGACCTTGGCTAGCTTTTCAGTGGCTCCCTTACTGTGCAGTTTCATCTGTTCCTCAGTGGAATAGTGTGCCAAGTGGGTTTGGACAACAAGTATCAGTTTTTATTGTTGTTGTTGAGCCTAGACTCCAGGCAGCCATGATTGTGGTGCTGCACACAACTGTGTGAATGTCATGGAATAAAGGTGGGGCCTCTGGGATGAAGATTTAGTGACTACTGATGACCAGTACAGGACACACTCTAACAGTAGGTTTGGTTTCAAGATGATACTGTGTGGTAGCAGCTTAAATCATAGGGGTGGGAATATGGTTAATATGGGCTCTAACTCTGAGGAAATGCAGCCATGCAAACTCTCACAACTTTCCAAACTGAATTTGGGTCTGAGGACTGGAACACTCTCCTTTAGTCAAGACTGCTGACATCTGTGGTGGCAGTGGAGACCTCTGGGGGTCTCCATCTTAGATTCTTATTGCAATAACAAGTGCCCCCTGACTCCAAGCCAATTCCATCAGGGAAGACAATGTGGCACAGTCAGGCTGCCTTGTTTTCTTCTCTGTGATGAATTCCATGCTCCATAGGAATTTTGCCACTCCCCTGGTGCTCTCCAGCATGCTTCCTCAGTAACTTCAGTCAAGATCTATTTATTTATTTGTTGTTTTGGTCTCCTTTATTGTGTGAGAGATAAGCATCAGGCAACTCTAGTAGGCCACCTTACTGATGTCACCTAGAATTTAAAAAATGTTTTTTGTTAAATATATTAGTCTTTAAATCATGTAAAAAAGAAATGGAGCTACAAACTGAGGCAATGCAGCTGTGCAAACTCCTGTCAATTATCAAAACTGAATGTATAGCAAACTAAAATTGTTACAATAATAGTAGTTTTTATAATTGCCCATGGATTTACCTTTATTGCAATCTTTTTTTTATATATATGTCTTTGAGTTACTGTGTAATACACTCTCATTTCACCATGCAGGATTCCCTTAAGCATTTCTTTTAGGGAAGTCCTAGTGGTAGCAAATTTGCTCAGCTTTTTCTAAATCTGTAAATGTCTTAATTTTTTCCTCATCTTTGAATTACAGTTTTACTATATACAAGATGTTTTTTCTTCTAGAACTTTGAATATATTGGCTTGCTGAATCATGATTTTAAAAGCTTCTTATGAAGAAAATGCTGATAGTATTACCGAGAATCTTTCTATATAATTAGTTACTGCTTTCAAGATTTTTTGTCTTTGTAAATTTTAGTTATAATATATATTGTTATAGGTATCTCTGAGAACATCTTACATGGAGTTGTCAAGCTTCTTGGATTTAATATTTATGTCTCTGATCAAATTTGTTGTGTTTTTATTATTTCCTTGAATGTTATAGTTTCTCCTTTCTTATTTCTTTGCCTTCTGGAACTCTCAAAATGTGCATGTCAATTCAGTTGATGATGTTCCATAGCTTCCTTAACTTCTGTTAACCTTTGTAAATCTTTGTTCTTTCTTTTCCTTAAACTCAATAATTGTTATTGTCCTGTTTTTAAGTTCGCTGATTCTTTCTTTCATCTGCTGCTCAATTATGTCTTTGAATATACAATGGTTTGAACATGGTTTATTTTTCCTCTTCAGATCTAACATTGAAATTTGGTCCCCAATATTAAATGTGGTACATAATGGCAGGTGTTTGAGTTGTGGGTTTAAATTCCTCATCAATGGCTTTGTGCCATTGTTGTGGGCATAAGTTCTCACTCTTGGTGTCCAAAGGAATTGGTTGTTTTAAAGAGGCTGATTCCTCCTCTTTCCTCTCTTGCCTTCTCTCTAACCATGTGATCTGCACACACTCACTCGCCTTTCCCTTCTGCCATGAGTAGAAGCTGCCTGAATTTCCCATCAGAAGCAGATTTGGGCACCAAACTTATTGTATAGTATGAAAATGAAAATGAACCAAATAAACTTTTCTTTATAAATTACCCACCCTCAAGTATTGCTTTATAGAAACATAAATAGACTAAGACAAAATACCATCAGTAAGTTTTTATTTTAATTATTGTATTTGTCAGTTTCAGAACTTTATAAAGTTTATTTTTAGGTTTTCTCTCTCTTTAGGAATATTTTGTTTTCTTGACTTCTGCCACATCCTTTTTTATTATTATTATTTTTTAAGTTATTTGAGCACATTTAAGAGAGTTGCTTTAAGGTTTTGTCTAACAGACTTGCATTAGTTTTGTTTGTTCATTTGTTTTGTTTGTTTGTTTGTTTGTTTGTTTTGAGATAGAGTATAGCTCTGTCGCCAGGCTGGAGTGTAGTGGTGCAATATCAGCTCACTGCAACTTTCACCTCCTGGGTTCAAGCGATTCTCCTGCCTCAGCATCCCGAGTAGCTGGGAATAAAGGCATGCATCACTATGCCCAGATAACTTTTGTATTTTTAGAAAATACAGCATTTCACCATGTTGGCCAGGATGGTCTCAAACTTCTGACCCCATGATCTACCCATCTCGGCCTCCCAAAGTGCTACGTTTACAGTCCTGAGTCATCGTACCTGACACCATTAGTTCTAATTAGGGATAGTTTCTGTTGATTTCATTTTTCCTTGAAATTGGCAATGCTTGTCTCTTTCTTTGTATGACTTGTGAATTTTTTGATAAAAGATACCTATTTGTATATGATAATGTAGTGTAATTCTGGAAATCAGATTTCTTTCTTCCTAGGGTTTGTGTTTTTTGTTATTCTTTGTTGTTTTGTATTATTGATTGATTGATTGGTTGTTGTAGGCTGTCTCTGTGCCAGGATCAGTCTGAGGTGTAAGCTTAAGATCTTGTCAGCTATTTTCTGAGTCTGTGACTTTCCCTGGGTGTATATAGTCACTTTTACTTTTCCCCATGGATGCAGCTGCTTTTGAATGTCCCACTCTTTCAAATCTTACTCCTAAAAGGGCTAAAGAGGAGAAAATATCCTAGCCCTTTAAATACCCCAGAAGTCATTTCAATGGGAAGGGGAGTGGCTTGAAACAATGATGGGAGGTGTGATGAAAACGGCTGCCCATCTATTAAATCTCCCTTTATCTGATGGACTTTTGTCTCTACCTGTCCACAACCAGGCCCTGTATCTCCTCTCTCTGGAAATTAGCTCATCATAGCACTCTTTATTTATTAGCTATGTTTGATTTTTATACTTTCTTGATTTTTCTTGGGTTATTTTTGTCTTCTGGTTCTTTCATACTCTTCCTGGAAGTAGCATTTTTATTTCTGTGCTTCTTGAGAAAAAAACAATCATACCAGGTTTGGGAGCAAGGAACAGGACTACACAAAACACATATCTCTTAAAATGGAAAGTTCATATGTTTAATTGGAGAATAAAAGAGGTAAATAAATATTTTGATTTATAATTGTTTGGGTGAAGCTTATATATTCAGGAATACTCTTCTGTCATTTTTGATGTATATAATCAAGTTTCAGTTCTCTATGTCTTATAATTATATAAATTTATTACACATTTATAAACATTCTGACATTTCTAAATGGCAGATTTTTCAATAATCAGAAGCTAGTAATGTAATAAGAAACACATTTCTAAAAAGTAACAGGAATCTTAATGTTTCCAAGGAAACTTAAATAACCAGGGAGATGTTTTAGGAAGTAGCAAAGTTCATTTTAAAAATAGAAATAAAAATAAGAAAAAAAACTTTATTATGAATTTTAATAAAGTGACTTTTGGATATCTTTCTGTTCTATTAAATGTAATTCTAACTAAAGACTTCACTAATTTACATGATGAATGACTATTCACATTTAGTTCTTTTATTCTAGCAAGGAAGAAAATAGCTCTTTTGCATACTTTTGTAGAAGTGGATTGTTTTTCCCTTTTCTATGGCTGTATAGCGTTTGCATTCTCAGTATGAAAAGATGACAACTATTGTGAGTTCCTTAAGTGATAATTAGTTCTCTATGACAGTTTATTATGTTGCCACAGCTTATTAAAACTCTTCATTTTCATACAGTTATCAAATTCACCACTGGAAGGCCACCCTCAAAATGGAAATTCGCATGCAGGTGCTAATTCCTTGAAAAAAAGACATGAAAAATTTTGCTTGGTAGGGTCAAATGGCAGATATAAAAGGGCATATAAGCACATAAGTACACATATGATTTTCTTTCCTTTTCTTAAAATATTTCCTTGGTTACTGCATACATTCTACAAAATAAAACTAAAAATTTAATCTTCTGACTATTAAAAAAATATTGTGAAAGTACTTTTCTCCTTTCGGTTTTCTCTGTGTGTGTGTGCATGCGTGTACCCAGCTTTGTGACACCATTAGTTATACAAAAGAACTTAACATTGCTAAAAATTTCATAGACCACCATAATATTTTTTATATTAAAAAGCTGATAATTTAAAAATTCTTTCTTGTTGTAAACTAAAAGAATTAATAATTTTTAAAACAAAAATAGTCAATTTTGGGGAAAATAATTTTTTATACTTAATGAGATTTACTTTCTTGAAGGATTAAATGGAGAACCAGAGTTTGGCTATTAGAAAACCTGAAAAAGTTTTGCCTCTTACCCCTTATGATAATACTTCATTTGCATACTTGTTACTATTTATTTATCAAACATACATAGTCCTTATATTTTATCAGATACTATTATACGTGTTAAACAAATATTGATTCATTTAATCCTTATAGCAATTGTATGAAAGGGAACTGTTACTACTCTCATTTCACAGATGAATAGCTGAAGCAAAGAGAGGTTGTTTATGATGCCGCTCAGCATACAAAGGACAAAGATAAGATTTGAACCCAGACAAATTAAAATCTGATGGTTCTCTATAATTCATAAAATTGGGGTACTTCACTGGAACTCTATCACCACTAGATTTATATTAATCCTTTCAGTATTCTTTTAAATGGGTTCTGAATATTCAGACATCTTTTGTAAAAACAATATAATGTAAGCATTTCCTTTTTTAGTTTGAAATATTCAGTGTCTGCCTACAGTTCATGGTATAAATTGCAGCAATTTTGCATATTGTTCATACTCTCTCCTGACACTTATCAGTCTATCCAGTTTATCTACTGTAACTTCCTCTACTCTCTCAAAAGTGCCACACTTAAGCAACAATTAACCACATGCAATTACCAGAACATGTCATGCTTGCATTTGTACTTATATTTCCTATATTGGAAATGGCTGACCTCTACTTATGCATCTGGGGTCATTCTTTAAGACTCGATTTGAGTACTGCCTTATATGTCAAGCCTTCTTTGAATTATTCAATATTTGTGTTTTTTGTTCCCTCCTACTGTAATTGTGCCTTGTAGATACCATTTGTAAAATAATAATTAAGTGTTACTGCTTTAACATACGGATGTTTTTAATCCAACTTTATCTATAAGATCCTTGAGGGTGGGAATATGCCTTTTGTGTCTAGATATATTTTGAATAAGTGCTTCATAAATGATGGACATTCCCACAGGTCTGTGTTTTCTGATATATCAGTTGAGGATACATTCAGTGGCAAATAATAATAAAACATAAACAGGGGCTAAATATTTTAGTTGGGTGATGTTAATGATTTAGCAGCTCATGATGCCAAGGCAGGAATTTTGCTGAAGAGTGTGTGTGTGTGTGTGTGTGTGTGTGTGTGTGTGTGTGTATGTGTGCACCTTTGCTTTGTGTTTTTAGCTTATTAGTTATAAGACAGCTGTCCAGTCCCAGACATCACATCCAGGTTTGGAACACACAGCAGGGACTAGAAAGCAGGGAATGGATAGCAGTACCAGTCTGGGAAAATCATGCCAGTGTTCTACAGGCAAAATTATATCAGAGGGTCTGATCTACCTTTCAAGAATGCAGACAAGTGCCTATTTAGGATTTTTAGCTTCTATAGTGAATATGGACAAAAATAAATTATGGGGAGTGGAAGTTTGGTGATCCAAACCTTGATGAAACAGCCATAATTTATACTTCAGTTATTAAGATCTATTTTGTCTACCATCTTGTAATTTGCAGAATAGTTAATTTACTTAGAATATGCAGAAAGGAAGATATTTTATACATAGCTATTCCACAAAAAGGAGACCCATTGTCATCCTTCCAGGTGAATGTTTACTTGTGTTAATTGGTCCAGTATTTAAGGCCTGGTGGAAAGAAGACATGGCAGGAGAAATGAGAAGAGTGTCTGTGTATATGAAGGAATTAAATGCACAGTAGCATAGATAACAGGGAAAATTCTTTCATTTGATATAATTAATACAATATCCTGTGCAAAGATAACTATAATATTTTTAATAGCTTAGGGTGGAACACAGCTCAAAATATGCCACATGGTATTTTTTCCTTGAAATCAGCTCTACTATTGTTTTTGCAGAAGCTCTGTCTTATGTCACTGGAATAGCAACATTTCTGATCTTGTCTTTCTTCAGCTTAGGAATCCCTTTGAGAAGATATCAAAATAGGCATTTCTGTCAACTGATATGAAAACACTGAGTGAAGCAAATTTTCCCATGTAGCTGCCAGTTTACATAGTTAAATAGATCTCTGCAAAGGATTATGTCTAAGTCAGTGGTTTGTTCTGCTATAGTATGTTTGGAGATAAATTCAAAGGCATCTTTGGCATTATTTTAAAAATTTAATAATTTAATTTAACAAATTTAACAAAAATAACAATAGCTAACATTTACTGATTATTCTTATTTTATGTCATCCACTTTACCTTTTTAAATATAATACTTTGCTTTAAAAACTTTCACAGGCCGGTGTGGTGACTCACGCCTATAATCCCAACACTTTGGGAGGTGGAGGCGGGTGGATCACAAGGTCAAGAGATCGAGACCATCCTGGTCAACAAGGTGAAACCCCGTCTCTACTAAAAATACAAAAATTAGCTGGGCATAGTGGCGCGTGCCTGTAGTCCCAGCTACTCGGGAGGCTGAGGCAGGAGAATTGCTTGAACCCAGGAGGCGGAGGTTGCAGTGAGCCGAGATCACGCCATTGCACTCCAGCTTGGGTAACAAGAGCGAAACTCCATCTCAAAAAAAAAAAAAAAAAAAAAAAACCTTCACAACAATTCCATGTGATGTTTGGCTATGCCCCCACCCAAATCACATCTTAAATTGTAGTTCCTAAAATCCCCAAAAGTTGTGGGGAGGGGAACTTGGTGAGATGTAATTGAATCATGGGGGCAATTACCTCCATGCTGTTCTCGTGATAGTGAGTGAATTTTCACAAGAGCCAATGGTTGTATACGGTGCTTTTTCCTGCCTTGTTCTGCACTTCTCCTTGCTGTGAAGTAGGACATGTTTGTTCCCCCTTTCCACCATGACTGTAAGGTTACTGAGGCCTTCCCAGCCATTCTGAACTGCGAGTCAATTAAACCACTTTCTTTATAAATCACCCAGTTTCAGGTATAGCTTTATTAGCAGGGTGAGAATGGGACTAATACACCATGGAATGGGAATTATTTTACATCAATTTTATAGATGTGAAAATTAAAACAATAAGAAATTACTTACCCAAGATCCGAAGAAGTCAAGGAGTAAAGCTGACCCAAAAGTCTCTATTTTATCACATAGGTTTAGTTTCTTGAAGCTGCACTAACAAACTATCACAAATATAATGTCTTAAAACAAAATTTTATCCCCTTATGGTTCTGAAACCACAAATTCGAAACCATTGTGTTGATAGGGTTGCACTGACTCTGGAAGCCTGTTCCCTGTTTCTTCCAGCTTCTGGTGGCTGCAGACATTTCTTGGTTTGTGGACACATTATTCCAATCTCTGCCTTTATCTTCACATCTATTAATACTGTGTGTGTGTCTATGTGAAAACTCCCTCTGCTGGGATAAGTCTCACCTCTCTAGATTCTTAATCATGCTTTTGCCATATAAGGAAATCGTTACTCTTTTACCATATCAGGTATTATTTAGAGATTCCATGGATTAAGAAGTGAATTCATCTTAGTGAGGCAATTTTTCAGCCTACCACACACATGCAGTGAAGAATACTACAATACTGCTAAGAAAGTGCAGGGTCATTCTGTGGAATCTGGTCCATATATATATACATTAAAATAGAAAATATATTTCACAGAGGAAAAAGTAATTATGAAAATCTAATTTACATAAGTAGAATTTTAAAAGTACTCCAAGAAAATGTTAGAAAATGATGTCATTTCAGTTAGATAATTTCTCACAAAGCACAGAGAAAAAGTTGTGCTGCTCCAAAACCCTTACATGAGTGAAATGTGGCTTTAAGTCAAGCTTGGGCTCTTAAGTGATAACAGCATTCATTCCTGTGAACCAATTTGAAAGCAGATAGGAGAAAAACAGGGGTATAAAGATTATGGATGTCTGTAATTGAAAAGGAAGGCATTCTTGAGGTCTGATGTGAGGATGCTCCCTCCCTGTATTAGTCAGGGTTCTCTAGAGGGACAGAACTAGTAGGATATATGTATATATGAAAGGGAGTTTATTCAGGAGAATTGACTCACACGATCACAAGGTAAAGTCCCATGATAGGCCATCTGAAAGTTGAGGAGCAAGGAAGCCAGTCCAAGTCCCAAAACCTTAAAAGTAGGGAAGCCAACAGTGCAGCCTTCAGTCTGTGGCCAAAGGTCTGGCAACCCTGGCAAACCAGTGGTGTAAGCCCAAAGTCCAAAACCTGAAAGACTTGGAGTCTGATATTTGAGGGTAAGAAGCATTAAACATGGGAGAAAGATGGAGGTCAGAAGATTCAACAAGACTGGTCTTCCAACTTCTCCTGACTGCTTTATTCTAGCTGCACTGGCAGCTGATTAGATTATGCTTACCCAGATTGAGGGTAAGTCTGCCCCTCCCAGTCTCCAGGGACTCATGTTAATCTCCTTTGGCAACACCCTCACAGATACACCCAGGAACAACACTTTTCATTCTTTAATCCAATCAAGTTGACACTCAATATCTCACTCCACAAATGAACTGAGGTTGGAGTGTTAGAGTGACTCTGTCCTCCTGTTCTTTTTCTCCAAGACTTAGATCAGGTATTTACATGTCAAAGGAAGAAATGAAATGGTGGCAACTTCTTCCATGTTTTGATTATTAAAAAAAATCTAATCTATGTTTTGGTGAAGCCTCTGAATTATGCAATGCTGTCTTTTATTTAAAGGTCTCCATTTCTTCATTGTGATATAGCTGTGTCCTAAGAAATCCATGTGGTCAGATTGTGACACTTATTTTTCTAAGTTTCTTTATTAGTAAGGCCTACTGCCCATTTTTGTTTGTTTCCTGTTTGTTCATTTTGTTTTGCCTTACTTTTTGTTTTTCTTATAGTCATTTTTAATCTAAATGAATACTTTACCTATTGTCTACTGTAGATATAATGTACACACGTAGTTTTAATCAGGACCCATCTAATTTGGAGACATTTTATAGACATGGGTAAACACAGTCATAAAGCGGCAATCACAATGCAGCTAAGTGAGCATTTTCATAATCCTTGAGTATGCTGGTCATCAAATACTGAAATATGTATTTTCATCTTCTAAAATTAAAGCTAACACTTTATTTTAAAAAATATCTTAATATTCTGCATCACCAAAACCTATGCCTAGATTTATATTTTTCTTTTACCAACCTGTTTATTTTTGCCAACATTAGCTCTGTATGTCTACCTATCATCAATCAATCATCTATCTAATCCATTTGCTAAAATATCTGTTAAAGCTAAAATTCTATGAAATATTCACCAGTCAGTCAAATAATTCACATGCATCATTTTGATAGAAGAAATTCAGAACTAGTGATGGAAATAACTGCTGTGACTGTTTGGTGAATTTAAAAACATTAGGTTAATCATAGGACTTTTAAATATGACAATGATAATGTACTCATAGAGATTGAATTTTCAGAGCTATATTTCTTGTCATCCATTAGCTATATAGAAGGAGATATATATATATATATGAACATATATATATACACACACATCTATATGTATCTATATCTAGACATATATAGATATTTCTATATCATGTTTTTCTCTTTAATGATTATTAATGAGTGAGGTATTTTTCTGCATCATAGTCAGTTTGAAATCACTATTTAAATTAATTATGACAGCCATATCAATTAGATATAAGAGATTTCTAAAGCTAATTAGAGTCTGAGAGTTTTTAATTTGACGTCTGTCTCTGTGTAATATGTGCTTTATGCAGTAAATTAATGAAATTAAGCCTGCATCATTATAAATATCCACTTTCATAGTTCCATAAGTTTCACAATTACATGCCATATTTGAATGATAATTGAATGAAACTAAATAATTATGTTAACATCAGCATTGGTAGGATATTAAGAATATATGTTTTACTTTTCACTCTCAAGTCTTGTGTACCTAGCAGTACACAACTTGTTGCAAACAAAACCTTGTCATTTCCACAATAAAGACAATGTAATAGGAGCTGTAAAAGAGAGGAGGTACATCAGAGCATATTAATGTATTATAAAATAAAGTAATACCTGAAGACCAAAAAATATATAAACTCTGATTAATGTACAGTGTAATAGTTTACGAACTCTTCTATTTAAAAGAACCGTATTTACCTGAGATGATTACCTGATGCATTATACTTAATACAAATATAGAAGATGATTTTGTTTTTAAATAAGAAAATTTTCTTATCTGCATATATATTTATATGTATATTTATGTTTATTTTAAGGTTGCATCACTGTATAATGTTTTGAAATACAACTTTAACACATTCTGTAAAAATGCATATTTAAATTGAAGAAAAAATTAATTTGCATGCAAATGGGACTAAAACATTGTATATGAGAGGACTGCAACCCTGTCTTTATGATTCGCTTGTGACATTTGTGTTTTAACAGGCAATTAAAATTTAATTTGTCCTATGATGAAAAGCAAATCCTTTTATCCTATTTCAGCAGTCCTAAAAGGTACAGACTCTATTACAAAAGAAAACTGTGGCTAGAGGTTTCTTGTGCCCTTGTGACCCTGTGGTATGAAATTGATGATAATCCAGTCAAGGGATTGTCATAAAAATAAGTCTGCACATAAACGATTATGAGAAGAAAGACAATGGCTGAGAGAAAGGAGTCACTGGTCATGGTCTACTTGAAGCCTTTCAGAGGAAGGCTTTATTTGTCTTTTTTGTAATAGCAAAAGTGCCCCAATACATACCATTGGTTTGTGGAAATACTTAGGAGATTCTGTCAGGGTGAGATTAATGCAGAAAACCAGATGGGATGTTTCCAGGTCCTTACCGCTGAGCAATGAAAGAAAAAAGAAGTGAAGAAAGACAAAGTAAAGCTATGAAGAGGAGGGAAAGGGGCTTTACTATAAGCTGAATTGATGAAATGTGTCTAAATAGTATTTGATGAACTGAAAATCTATCTGGTCTGTATAATTCTGTGTTTTTCTTAGAATATTTGTAATGTTTTATTATTTTTAAATCATAGAAATAATAAATTAAGAATAAGTCATTCATCTAGCCAAAATATATATTATGCCTAGTTGACCTACGTTTTCTCAAAGAAGCCCAGGGATTTGACCCAGGCTTACCAACTAGGGCTAACTGAAAGCTAAGTTAACAATTTTTAACAGAAGGAAGGGGTTCTATTTTCAGGAAAGGTTGTTCAGAAATATATGAGGATATTTTTCATCGCACAATGATAAGTATCACCTATCTTGCCTGTGAGGCATTGAGCACTATAATATGCAAATGTATGTGATAGCAATAAAATCCTCTGCATTCAATACTACATAAGGTAAGTTAAATTTTAATTAAAATGTCCTTTCTTCTAAATATTTTTATTTCTCAATTTAAGGAGTCCCTGAGTTTTAATAATATTGGATACACAGAAGACACATGTAAACTACACTGACTTTTGATTGGTATATGGATAAAACTCACATATGATAGATCTGTCCTCAAACTAAGTTGGCAACTTATCAAGAACTGGGTTTTCATTGTGGGAAACAGTGTGGTGATTCCTGAAAGACCTAAAAACAGAAATATCATTCAAGCCAGCAATCCCATTACTGAGTATATATCCAAAGGAATATAAGTAGTTCTATCATAGGGACATATGTACTTGTGTATTTATTGCAGCACTATTCACTATTACAAATGATTACATGGAATCATCCTAAATGTCCATAAATGTTAGACTGGATAAAGAAAATGTGGTACATATACACCACTGAACACTATGAAGCAATAAAAAACCCCAACATTATGCTTTTTGCAGGAATGTGGATGGAGCTGGAGACCATTATCCTCAACAAACTGACACTGGAAGAGAAAACCATATACTGCTTTTTCTTACTTACAGGTGGGAGCTAAATGAAGAGAACACATGGACACATAGAGGGGAATAACAGACACTGAAGCCTATCAACAAGTGGAGGGAGAGGATCAGGAAAAATAACTAAGGGGTACTAGGCTTGATACCTGGGTGATGAAATAATATGTTCAACAAACCCCATGACACAAGTTTATCTATACAAACCTGCATATGTACTGCTGAACTTACAATAAAAGTTAATTTTTTTATGAAGCAACTGGATTTTGATGTTGACTAGTCCCATGTTAAGCTGAGCAATATACTGTATAGAAGCATTTTAGTAGCTGCTAGTAAAATCGAATTGATACTTGCCTGGTCATATTTATTTTTTAACCAATAAATGTATTTTGAGGGACTTTTACCTTCTTTTCTATCAAATTTCCAAACTCTTTTCTATTTTGCCGTTACTAGCCATTCATCCTGGAAACCGAGATTATTAATGCTTATTCATCAGAATCTAAGATTTTTTCTGATAATTTCTTTCCTTCCTCTTTCTTCCTTCCTTCCATTCTTTCTTTCGTTCTTCTTTCTTTCTCTCTCTCTCCTTCCTTCCTTTCTTTCTGTTTTTTCTTTCTCTTTCTTTCTTCTTTCTTTCTTTCTTTCTATTTCCCCTCTCTCTGTCTTTCTTCCCGATGGGATCTAGCTCTGCCAGCAAGGCTAAAGTGAAGTTGCACAGTCCTAGTTCACTGCATCCTCAAACTTACCTCAAACTCCAGGGCTGAAGGGATTCTCCTGCCTCAGCCTCTGGAATACCTAAGACTGCAGGCACACACCACTACTCCTGGCTATTGATTTTTGTTTTTGATAGAGAAGGGGTTGACTTTGTGTTTTAACTTAGGTCTCCTAAGAAACATTTGCCAAGATGAAAATGGATATGCTGGAGAAAGTAGAGACAACCCTTAAATTAGAATGATTTTTTACCTGTGTGAAAGAGAAGACAGAGGAAGGAGGTTGGTGTAGGAATATTCTCAGATTGAAGTGCAAAAGTTTTGGCTGGAACAGTAGAGAGTCTTTATGCTAAAGCTGACCTTTAGAGGAGTCTCACATTGCTGAAATGATCCTGCTCTAGTTACACTGACATGCTCAGTCATTGACTGGGTTTGAAGCAAGCATAGTGTTGGATCCAGAGATGGCAGGAGGATTTGTCATTCAGTTATATGACCTCTAGCAGATACTCTGTTACCATGGTGAGAAAATAGTGCTTTAAGAGTCAGGAGCCTCCCATCCAAGTACTAACCAGGCCCAACCCTGCTTAGCTTCCGAGATCAGACGAGATCGGGTGCGTTCAGGGTGGTATGGCCATAGAGTTTGTGTCCTTTGTAGGGACATGGATGAACCTGGAAACCATCATTCTCAGCAAACTGACACAAGAACACAAAATCAAACATCACATGTTCTCACTCATAGACGGGTATTGAACAATGGGAACACATGGACACAGGGAAGGGAGCACTATACACTGGGGTCTGTTGGGGGGGAGTGGGGGGGACAGCGTGGGGTGGGGAGTTCGGGAGGGATAGCATGGGGAGAAATGCCAGATATAGGTGAAGGGGAGGAAGGCAGCAAATCACACTGCCACGTATGCACCTATGCAACAACCTTGCATGTTCTTCACATGTACCCCAAAACCTAAAATGCAATAAAAAAAAAAAAAAAAATACAAAAAAAGAGTCAGGAGCCATCTGCAATGAACCTCTTTCATTTCCTGCTATACACTAGAATCTGCTTCAGTAGGTCAATAGAAACAGGTGTGGACATCAGATCAGTCTTCTCTGTGTCCTTGACACTTCTTGGGTCATGAAGAAGATAAACAGATTATAGGTATAAAGCTTGTGTCTCACAATATTCATCAGAGACAACTTTGCTACTGAGAGTGGGAGTGAAAACAGTAAGGAGCAGTTCTTATTAATGATAGGGAATAAAGTAAACCTTTCCTATGCATGTTCATGACACTCAAAGTGAAATCTATTTCTGAACGGCTTCTTTCTGACTTTTGTTTTGAGAGTAATAATTTTGTTACTCAGAGTCTGTAGATTGTGGTTGATGTTTTTATTCCCTGATCCTCTGCACACCCAATGAGTACAAATGTGGCCTGAAACATTCTTTCTTAAGCTCTTTCAATGGCTGTACGATGTTCAGAGTTTGCTTTCAATAGAAGCTGCAGACTGCATATACACTTGCCTGGTGTGCAATTAACATCCAGGGGCACTCAAGGTTAATTAGAAATAGTAATAAGTTTAATCATGATGAACTCATTTAGTTCTGATGCGGATGTCACCTGTAATTCCGTAAAAATTCCATTGTAATTTAACATTAATTAATGTCCACTTATCAATGAGTGTTACAGCAAATTAGTAGAGAAATGACAAGTTATGTGCTTAAGAAATGCTTAATGGAAAAAAAATAAAACAGCATTTATTAGGTCATCTTAAAATATTACAGATTGAGACATCTTTATTATTTAAAGTACGAGATTAAAATCAGGTAAAGTGGCAGTAATTAGGCAAGACTTTTGAAAATAATTTGTCTGAGAACTAATGGGGTTACAGCAAACATTAAGAATATAGATTTGCCTGAATTTCCATTTTTTAACATAATTGACAGAGTAGAGATGGAGCTGTTCTTATCATTACCCTATAATAAGAGAAGCTGCTGAATCTTCAATAATCATCATCATGAAGCGATGGTCTTATTCATGTAAAATAAAAGTATTTTTCTCCCTATGTAAAAATGTTATTAGCCATATCTGAAAGCATTATACTCAGATATCATTTTTCCATTTCTGTAAATGACAACCATTAAATGCAATCATAGATACATGACAAGACTATTTTTATTACATCAAAAGGAAGAAAGGGATTAAAATGAATTTATTCAAAGGTGTGATTTGTCAATTTTCTTCCCTTATCAAGGCACAAACGGGACAGCTTTAAACCTAAGCACTGAGGTCTGACCTCATATTTGAATAAGTTAATGTGATCCAGTGTTCTTTGGGAAGTACTGAAACTTCTCTTTTGTATCCAGAAATCCCAGGAGAAATTTTGGCTTTTAGGAGGTCAGCTCAAGCTTCCATTTCTTTTCATCATTTTCCCTTTTATCATTTGGCAGTTCTTGACAGCTTAGGAGTCTTCTACATGTCTGTGGCATGCAGTACAGTATAGAAAGAAATTTATAGGAAGTATTTCTTTCTTATTACATAGATGTTTTAGTGACATGTTACAACTATTTAAAAAGCATTTTCCTTAGGGAGAGATGAATCACTCTAAATGCACAATTGAAATGCACATTTCAGAGAAAAATATAGAGCTATCAAATTTTTGCTAAATCATTTTCAGATTTTGATTATGAGCTTGAGTTCATTAATTTAGATATTATCATAAACATTTTAAACACTTTTGCAAATCAAAAAAAAGACATTCCTGTCATTAATGTCAGTAGAATTCTTTTGGATTTGTTTATTGAGCCAGTTTTAGTTTTATGGACTTTTTTTGGCCTTAAATATGTATTTCTGCTCTAAATACTCAATGATGCCTGTTTTTTTGTTTGTTTGTTTGTTTGGCCCTAAATTCTCTAAATACTCAATGATGCCTGTTTTTTTTTGTTTGTTTGTTTGTTTGTTTGGCCCTAAATTCTCTAAATACTCAATGTTGCCAGCATATATGCTCATATAAAAGAGAAGATATATTAATAACATAATACAATAATTGACAGTAAATATTGCTGCTTTTACAGCTATTTAAACATGACAAATAAGGCTGGAGCCATCAGTGCTTAATTAAATTGGGATAAAATGGGGACGTTTTGACAGTCCCACAGGATACAAGTGAGAGAGAGCTCCCTAAAGTAAGAAAGCAGATCATACTTTTCCACCTATGAATTCTCAGTTCTCAATATGGTGCCTAGGATTCATGAGACACTCAGTGCATTTTTGTACTTTGAATGGAAACTGGAATTAAGTTCAGCATCTGTATTAGTGTGTTCTAATGCTGCTAATGAAAGCATACCCCAGACTGGGCAAATTACAGGGGAAAGAGGTTTAACTGACTCACAGTTCAGCATGGCTGGTGAGGCCTCGGGAAACTTACAACCATGGCAGAAGGGGAAGTCAACACCTCCTTCTTCACAGGGGAGCAACAAGGACAAGTGCCAAGCAAAAGGGGAAAAGCACCTTATAGAACCATCAGATCTCATGAGAACTCACTCGCTATCATGAGAACAGCATGAGGGTAAGTGTCCCCATGATTCAATTACCTTCCACTGGGTCCCTCCCACGACTTGTGGGAATTATAGGAGCTACAAGTCAAGATGAGATTTGGGTGGGGACACAGCCAAACTATATCAATCTACCTTTGGTTTCTCCAAAATCTCATGTCCTCACATTTCAAAACATAATCATGCCCTTCCAACAGTCCTCCAAAGTCTTAACTCCTTCCAGCATTAATTCAAAATTCGAAGTTCCAAGTCTCATCTGAGACAAGGCAAATCCCTTCCACCTAAGACCCTGTAAAATCAAAAGCAAGTTAATTACTTCCTAGATACAAAGACAATACTAACATTGGATACATAAACCCATTTCAAATGAAAGAAATTGGGTAAAACAAAGGGGCTACAGGACCCATGCAAGTCTGAAATCCAATAGGGCAGCCATTAAACCTTAAAGTTCCTAAATGATCTTCTGTGACTCCATGTCTCACATCCAGGTCTTGCTGATGCAAGCTCTATCTCTGTGGCTTTGCAGAGTTCAGCCCAACTCCAGGCTGCCTTAATGACTGGCATTGAGTGTCTGAAGGTTTTCCAGGTGCATGGTGCAAGCTGTCAGTTAATCTACCACTCTGGGGTCTGGAGATTCCTCAACCTCTTTTTTTTTCTTTTTTTTTTTTTTTTTAATAGTCTTGCTGTGTCACCCAGGCTGGAGTGCAGTGGGGTGATCTCAGCTCATTGCAACCTCTGCCTCTTGGGTTCAAGTGATTCTCCTGCCTCAGCCTGTGCCACCACAGCCAGCTAATTTTTGTATTTTTAGTAGAGATGAGGTTTTGCCATGTTGGCCAGGTTGGTCTCGAACTCATGACCTTAGTGATCTACCTATCTGAGACCACCTTAGCCTGGACTTCATTATCCATATCACTATCAGCATTTTGGTTAAAACTGTTCAATAAGTCTCTGGAAAGTTCCAAACTTTCCACATTTTCCCATCTTCTTCTAAACCTTCTAAACTGTTTCGGCCTCAGTTACCCAGTTTCAAAGTAGCTTTCACGTTTCTAGGTATCTTTACAGAAGCAACCCTCTCTCTGTGGTACCAATATACTGTGTTAGTCTGTTCTCACGCTGATAATAAAGATATACCTGAGACTGGGTATTTTTATAAAGGAAAGAGGTTTAATTGACTCAGTTTAGCAAGGCTGGCGAGACCTCAGGAAACTTATAATTATGGCAGAAGGGGAACCAAGGAGAATGGAGACAGCAAAGAGAAGTGCTGAGCAAAAGGGGGAAAAGCTTCTTATAAAACCTTCAGATCTCATGAGAACTCACTCAGTATCATAAGAACAGTATGAGGGTAACTGCCCCCGTGATTTAATTACCTCCCACCAGATCCCTCCCATGATACATAGGGATTGTGAGAACTACAATTCAAGGTGAGACTTGGGTGGGGACACAACCAAACCGTATCAGCATTGTGTGTTGAAACACGGTATTTGAGAATTAAATTTTTGTTGATTTTAATATTTTCCAATCCCCGTTAATTTTTCTATGAAAAAACTCAATTACGTCTTTCCTCCTCATATGCCTAGTTATTAGCATTGTTTTTGGTATTTTTGAATGTTTAAATGCTTGGATGAGTGAACTAATCAATCTCCCAAAAACATGATGGACATTTTAAAAAAACTGAAGTATTGCATACAGAAAATTGGACAAACCTTAAGTGTACAGCTTACTGAATATTTGCATGTGTTTACACTCATGTAATCACCATCCAGAACAAAATGCAGACTATTTCTACATCTATTAGATTGAATTCATATAAATAAAATTGTGTGTCTAGCTTCTTTACTTCAAGATGTTGTCTGAGAAATTCTTCCATGATGTCACATGCAGCAGTAGTACATCCCTTTCATCACTATGTAGAGATCACATAGTGATCTACAGAGTTTCTATTTCATAAATATACAATGATTGATTTATCTATTCCTTTTTTCTGAGTTTTCAGTTATTATATATAACATTGCTAAAATAATTATGTACAATTACTGAATGTGCTCAAAAGTATTAATTTCTCTTGGGTATATACTCAGGCATAAAATGACTAGTTTTTCACATGTATATGTGCATATGTATCTAAACATGTATTTTGATGGTTTTATGTGTATAAATATCTATATCTACATATGCTATATAGATATCCGTTTATAAATACACCATATATATAGCCAATTTCTAAAATTAATTGTACTTTTGCTCTTACTTTCAGTTCTCATTCACTAGTGCCTGAGAGTAATTTTCCATATCCTCACTAAAAATTGGTATGGACAATCTTTTTAATTTTTTTCATGATATAGAGGATGAATATTATCTCATTATAAATTTGTTTGCATACATGCATACATGCATGAATCATCCAACTATATCTTCCAAAGAAGTGAAGTTTCTATTTTTTTTTTACCACCCCAATGTCTGGAAACCCAGTTACCACTATATATCTTTGATTTGAAAACAAAAACTAAATAAAAGAAAAAGCTGAATTGTGTTGTACTAAAGTCTCTCAAATATGCTTTATCCAAAACCACTGATCTATTTCTGTTTAGAGTACTCTTAGTGCTCCCAGCATGCTTATAAATACAACTATACCTAGTAGCTACTCAATAAAATTTTAGATCCCCTATCTCCTTCAGTTTTATTTTGATATTCCTCTTCTCTCAGTTTCTTGTCACTTTGTACTTACTTCTACTAAGGGGCTTTTCTTTCTGTATTACAGTTAATCCTTTGTTTATTTATCTGACACTTTCACTGGACTGAGTATCATCCAGACAAATATCATGAGTGACTTTATATTGTGTACTCTGTGTCTTGCAACATATTTGGTATGATAAGAGCTCCATAAGCTTTTGCGCAATGAATATCATGAAGTTATTGACTCTCCACCTTACCTTTTACAAGCTCTCTGTCTATATGTAAAGAAGATGAAAGGGAAGGACAGAATAAGAGAAGAGACACCTTAATCTCATATTATTCAATTCCCCCCCATATTCTTACAAAAATTTCCTATCTCCCCTTGATTGATGAGGTGGCCTATAATATATTATCAACTGAGGATACTTCTGAGGGTGAAAAGGACATGTTAAGATGGTATATGAGGGTTTGGTACATTCCACAGCTTCAGATATTCACTGGGAGAACTTAGAACATATCTCTATGGACAAGAGGGAACTGTTTGTGATTAAAAATTTGGAATATGCCAGGTTTTGTGGAACAATCTGAGAAAGCTAATCCATAAACATAGTCTAAAGACTAAGGTTTAGAGTCTATATATTCTGAAAAAGGAAAATAATAAAAATAACAAAATAAATCTTTAAATAAAGAGACATATGGATTTCCTCTGGCGAGAAAAGAATTCAAGGGGTTTCTTTGTAAACTGTTTCTCACTCCATAGGAGGCAGACTTGGTACTAAAGGATAGCTCTACAGAAAAAAAAAATGTGAGCTAGAACCTTAAAAGGACTTTAGTACAGACAAAAAGGGTTTCAAGTATCTAGAGTAGGAAAGAGATATCCCTGAAACTAAATATGGGATCCTAAAAAGTTTCCACAGCTGTCATTTCCCACAGCGAGTGTTAGGAGGCCTCATTTTTATCCTGTCTTATTACTGACTCATATTACTGGCTATTCAGGCAATTTGAATTTTATCCAGGTCTTCTCCACATTTTTTTATTCCTTTCTTGTGATAGCTCAGAAAACCACAGCTGTTTTATAACTCTTCCAGAGTCTTACAATACAATCATTTTCTGTATGCATTTCCTCTCTAGACTCTTAACTGTCTAGATGAGACCCTTTTGTAATCATCTTGCTTCTGTGCACACAATAGTATGGGTTAAACATTATAAGAGCTAAACAAATCTTTGTTAAATAAGTGAAAAAATAAATATGTTAACGTTCCTAATCTGAGTATTCATTTATATATTTATTTATTTATTTATTTTTTATTGTACTTTAGGGATACATGTGCAGATCATGGAGGATTGTTGCATAGGTACATATATGGCAATGTGGTTTGTGGCCTCCATCCCCCATCACCTATAGCTGGCATTTCTTCCCATGCTTTCCATCTCCAACTCCCCTACCCACCGCCATCCCTCCCCTATTCCCCCCCAACAGACCCCAGTGTGTGATGCTCCCTTCCCTGTGTCCATGTGTTTTCATTGTTTAACACCTGCCTATAAGTGAGAGCATGTGGTGTTTGATTTTCTGTTCTTCATTCAGTTTGCTGAGAATGATGGTTTCCAGATTCACCCATGTCCCTACAAAGGACATGAACTCATCGTTTTTTATGGCTGCCTAGTATTCCATGGCATATATGTGCCACATTTTCCTAGTCCAGTCTGTCATCAGTGGGCATTTGGGTTGGTTCCAGGTCTTTGCAATTGTAAACAGTGCCTCAATAAACACACGTGTGCATATGTCTTTATAATAGAAAGATTTATAATCCTTTGGATATATACTGAGTCATGGGATTGCTGGGTCAAATGGAATTTCTATTTCTAGGTCCTTGAGGAATTGCCACACTGTCTTCCACAATGGTTAAACTAATTTACACTCCCACCAACAGTGTAAAATTGTTCCTATTTCTCCACATCCTCTCCAGCATCTGTTGTCTCCAGATTTTTTAATGATCACCATTCTAACTAGTTTGAGATGGTATCTCAATGTGATTTTGATCCACATTTCTCTAATGACCAGTGATGATGAGCATTTTTTCATATGTTTGTTGGTCTCATATATGTCTTTTTTGAAAAGTCTGTTCATGTCCTTCCCCCACTTTTGAATGGGTTTGCTTGTTTTTTCCTTGTAAATCTGTTAACAGTTCTTTGTAGATTCTGGATATTAACACTTTGTCAGATGGGTAGATTGCAAAAAATTTTTGCCATTCTGTTGGTTACCGATTCACTCTAATGATTGTTTCTTTTGCTAGAAGCCTTGGAGTTTAATTAGCTCCCATTTGTCTATTTTGGATTTTGTTGCCAATGCTTTTGGTGTTTTAGTCATGAAGTCCTTCCCTATGCCTATCCCCTGAATGGTTTTGCCTAGGTTTTCTTCTAGGGTTTTTATGGTTTTAGGTCTTATGTTTAAGTCTTTAATCCATCTGGCATTAATTTTAGTGTACAGTGTCAGGAAGGGGTCCAGTTTCTGTTTTCTGCACATGGCTAGCCAGTTATCCCAACACCATTTATTAAACAGGGAATCCTTTCCCCGTTGTTTGTTTTTGTCAAAGATCAGATGGTTGTAGATGTGTGGTGTTGCCTCCAAGGCCTCTGTTCTGTTCCATGGGTCTATATCTCTGTTTTGGCACCAGTACCATGCTGTTTTTATTACTGTAGCGTTGTGGTATAGTTTGAAGTCAGGTAGCATGATGCCTCCAGCTTTGTTCTCTTTGCTTAGCATTGTCTTGCATATGCAGGCTCTCTTTTGGTTCCATATGAAGTTTACGGTGTTTTTTTCCAGTTCTGTGGCAATTGTGAATGGTAGTTTGTTCTTGATTTGACTCTTTAAGTCTGTTATTGGTGTATAGGAATGCTTGTGATTTCTACACATTGGTTTTGAATCATGAGACTGCTGAGTTGCTTATCAGTTTCAGGAGATTTTGGGCTGAGACGATGGGGTCTTCTAAATATACAATCATGTCATCTGCAAATAAAGACAATTTGACTTCTTCCTTTCCTAATTGAATACCCTTTATTTCTTTTTCTTGCCTGATTGCTTTGGCTAGAACTTCCAATGCTATATTGAATAGAAGTGGTGAGAGGGTCAGAATATGTTCTTTTAGCTCAGAGAAGTTTGTTATTACCCACTTTCTGAAGCCTGTTTCTGTCAATGTGTCAGACTCATTCTCCATCCAGCTTTGTTCCCTTGCTGGTGAGGAGTTCTACACTCCCATGAAGTGCTAGCCTATTTCCTTTTTTGTAAATTGTTTCCCTGTAAGTCAAAATACATGGATAGATAGGTGACAGCCAAACATTCACAAATCATATTTTCTATGCCAGCTTGGAAATCGGTTTCAGACCCCTACTCAAATGAGGCACTCCTAACTCTGCTTCTTCTTTTAGACTGTTTGAGCACAAATGTGATGACTTCTCTGAGACTTCCAGTTCCCATGCTATATGTAGGCAAGCTAGGTCTCATAGTTTCTGCTCTTTATCTTGGCTAGATTTCCTACCTAATGTTAGTTGCAAATTATGCTGGACTTATCAGTGGGTGCTGGTTTCCTTCAATTTGGGAAGAAGAAATTGAATGAAGAATAAACAGAAGAGGAAGTAGGGTGTATCGTTTTTACATCATGCACAAACTGTATTCTTTATTACAGATTTTCCAGTAATAATTAATATTTATAAATGGATAATTATAAATCTTAAATACTTAAAAATCTCCATATGGCATCTGCCATCCACTCTCCATTGGTTAGAACCTAGATGAAGAAGAGTAAATAATTGGCATTCCTTATCGTTGATGCTTTCACTAATAAAATGAAATAATTACTAAAATATGTGAAGCAGAGATTCTAGCATATGAATATTCCACTAGGAATTAATTTCCTTTTGTTTACTAGTTGTAGAAAGAGAGATTGCAGGCACATTCAAGTCAAAGGCAGACACAGAAATGATCTTTTTAAAATAACTTTTCTTGTCTTTGTAGAAATATGTGAATGGTCTTTTATTTTAGTTCTGTATCTATTAAGTCAGTAAGCTTAATTTTTTTCATATATATACATATATGTTATTGAAGAAATTCTCTTTCTTTCTGCAAAGAATAAATTGAATGATAGTTTATTTTATGTCAAAAATGAGGGCCAGGCACAGTGGCTCATGCTTCTAACCCCAGCACTTTGGGAGACTGAAGCAGGAGATTAACTTGCACCCAGGAGTTCAAGACCAGTGTGGGCAAAAAAGTGAGACCAATCCCATCTATACCAATATATATATATTTTTTAATAGCCAGGCATGATTGTGTGCATCTGTAGTCCCAGATACTCAGGAGGCTAAGGGTGGGAGGATTGCTTGAGTCCAGGAGGTTGAGTCTGCAGGAAATCATGACTGTGCCACTGCATTACAGCCTGGATGACAGAGAAAGACACCATCTATAAAATTTTTAAAAATAAATAAATTGAGAAAGCAAGCTCAGGTTTTAGGAAAGAGTTATTTGGGGGTTGTATCAGACAGTGTGCACCTAATCATATGCCATTGTCACATTCTCATTTTATATCATGCCACTGACTTAGAGCTACTAGGATATGCAGCTTCTTACTGATTGGTTTCTTTTGGCTATGGGAGCCTGCTCTCCTATCTGCATGGCAGAATGGAAGTGCTGTAGCACTATCCCTACACAGGAGCAGCTACTAAGCAATGATGGATAAGAGTTGTGTAAGTATCTCAGCTCCTTCACCCCTCCAGTGCGGTGTGAGGCCATTATCTGTACTCTGCATCAGAATCCTTCAGTAGGATTCAACTCATTTATATTGAGTGATAACTTGCTTGATCACACACCAGTTTTCAGACTCCCCCATTTTCTGTCTCATTTTGCTATGCACTTACCACCATTCCATGAAATCACTTCCAAATATATAACTTACAATCAGGTTATTTTTTGTAGAGTCTTATTCTGAAGCAATCCAAACTAAAACAGGTTAAAATGATTCTGCGTTCTTGTTTGCCAGGGAGAAACCGGGAGCACTGTGATTCTAGAGATTTTCAAGGGGGCGCCTTGGTCACCTGGGTCCAGAACATGTCCTGGGAAATGGCTCTATATTTATATTTTGATACAGGAGTAACCAGTTTGTTAAGAGTGGCCATACATGTAGCCCATACTTATCTGGATGTAAATTTCCTTTTGATTCAATTTAGAACAAGGAGATGAAATTTCTGGGAAGAACATGTACCAATTTTTTTTTTTTTTTTTTTTTTTCCCAGAATACTGGAAAACAGTTGGAGCATTTGGGTTGTTGTGAATTAGACTCAAACTTCCAGAACATCATTATTCTCACGTGACAGTCTTGATCAATTTGGATTGTAGTTGTTTTTAATAAGGCTGATGGTGGTGAGTGCACAATCCATCTCATGGAAAGGCTTTCTCTTTAGAACGTGCATATCTATCGCCTGTGAATGCCATGGAATTGAGAGATTCTCCAAGCTTTTGTTTTTCACACTAGATTTGCCAAGTACATTATATACTTTCTTTTTTTTCTTTTTGAGACAGAGTCTCACTCTGTCACCCAGGCTGGAGTGCAGTGGTACAATCTCAGCTCACTGCAACCTCTGCCTCCTAGGTTCAAGCAATTCTCTTGCCTCAGCCTCCTGAGAAGCTGGGACAACAGGCATACGCCACCATGCCCAGCTAATTTTTGTATTTTTAGTCGAGACAGGGTTTCACCATATTGGCCAGGCTGGTCTCGAACTCCTGATCTTATGATCCGCCCACTTCAGCCTCCCAAAGTGCTAGGATTATAGGCATAAGCCACCACGCCCGTCCCAGTATATACTTTCACATCCATCACACAAGGGAGGACATGACAGGTTGTATCCATTTGAAGACATTTGAAGGAAATTCACAGTTATCTGTATAAATAATGGAATAGGCCAGGCACAGTGGTTCACGCCTGTAATTCCAGCACTTTGAGAGGCCGAGGCAGATGGATCACAAGGTCAGGAGATCAAGACCATCCTGGGTAACTCAGTGAAACTCCGTCTCTACTAAAAATACAAAAAATTAGCTGGACATGGTGGCGTATGCCTGTAGTCCCAGCTACTCGGGAGGCTGAGGTAGGAGAATCACTTCAATGTGGGAGGTGGAGGTTGCAGTGAGCCGAGATCAGGCCACTGCACTCCAGCCTGGGCAACAGAATGAGACTCCAGCTCAATAACAATAATAATAATGGAAATAAGGAAGGATGATGGGATTATGAACTTCCCACTATTATAAGCACTGTGTGGACTAAGATTGCACATTCTTTGGTATAAACATAGGACATAATTTGGCTACCAACATCCTTTTATGCATATCCTGGCACCAAATTCTAGTGAAACTGAACCACCTATTGTTAATAAATATATCTTACATTTATCTGATATTCTGCATTTATTAAAACTTATTTATATATATCAAATTTGTGTGGAATATATATATATATATATTCAAATTTTACCAATTAGTAGTCAACTCTTAGGTGAAGAAATTTTTGATGCTTATATCAAATATTTGTTGATCACTTATGATGTGTCAGTCACTGACTTAAGTATGAAGGATAAATCAATAAATAGCAGAAGTTCCTTTAGTTCATGGAGCTTACAGTCCAGATGTGCACAAAATTAACAGATAATTATTATTAAAGGCAATTTAGGTAAAAATAAACACTATACAAAATTTAAGCCAAAGAAAATTTCCTCTAGCTCTTGTTATTGCCAACCTTCTTGATAAATTTGGTCCATATAATTTACAATATTCTAAGTTAAAATAATTATTAATTTGGTATTAACTAAGTATCTAAATGTGTTATTACAATGTGACTTAGCTCCTGTCTAAGAACTTGATCTTCTGCCAGGATCCCCATAACCTCTATATGTTGATCAATCTGAACCAATTCCAGTTCCTAGAATACTCTTTCCTTTACCCCTCTCTATCTTTGTAATTGCTATTTCTCCTGTTTAATTTCAGTGATGTCCCCTACCCTATTGTCTTCTTAGCAAACAACTCATTCATCATTCAAGACCTCAAGCAAACACTACTTATTAGATTGCATATTGCTCACTGCCCCTGTCATATCCATTTTCTTCTGCCCTTTAAGCACTTTCCACATCCATAATTTCATTCACACTACCCATTGCATAGCTCATTATAGCACATGCAACACTCATTTGGAATTATGTACGAGTTTTGTTCATTCTTAAACTATCAGTAGCTTAGAATGAGACTTCTCGAACTTTAGTATGCATAGGGGATCACCAGGAAGATCTTGTCAAAATATATATTCTGATTCAATAGGTCTGGGATGGAGTCTGTAATTCTGCATTTCTAGAAAATTCCCAGGTAATGTTGATATTTGATGCTACTGGTCCCTGGAGCACACTTTGAGTAGTGAGACTTTAAAAGTTACTTATTTCTGTTTGTTTCGCACCTGCCTGGCATTGAATTTGGTGCTTTATTAGGTACATCAGTGTTTATGTATAAATAAACAGTTTGATTGGCATGCTGTCATCCATTTATAAATCTCCTATGCCAATGGTGAAACTCCTTGGAATTCTTTATTTCCTATGAGACTTTCTTGAATACTGTATGCACATGAAGCTTTCTCTAATCAGAAAGATATAAAATATGTTGATAAAGTTGTAGCTGAGATTTGCAAAGTGACTGGTGAGAGTTGCACATTAAAAGGTAAAATGTTTCTGACATATTTAACTTTTGAAGCCTAGTAATATTTTAAAGAAACACACAAATATCCAATACTATAATTAAATTTTACTTCATAAAAAATAATCAACTCCCTACAGGAACAGAACATTTTCAGTTAAAAAGCTACTTATCATTTCTATAGCCATACAATGTTGAATGTGCTGTTTGATCTTTTAACTTTATTTTAAAATATTCACAAAAGAGTGGTAATTAAATTACACTGGTGCCATGGTAACCACTGCACTAAATATGCCTAGACCCTGTGCTCTAGCATTTTGCTGGGAAGAACAGGTTTCCTATTGTGTGACAACCACAAACTGTGGGTGTTTAGGTCAGCCTCCATCAGCTAGTCAGAATAAGATGAGACTATATGACTAAAGTTAGATAGGGATGGCAGGAAGATCAATCATACAGCAGAGTAGAAGCTACCTTGGACTGAGCTTCAAGAGTGCCAGTTTTAGTTTGGGCTTTCCAACTGACTAGTTGTGCATTTTTAGATAAATTGCTTAATTTCTCTTAGTTGCAAACTCCTCATGTGTAAAATGAAAAGGCTGAACACAGGACCAGATGTTCTGAAATTCAACCTAGCCCTTTTCTATTCCATAGCATATTTATGATTTAATAAACACTACTGATTTTAAAGAACACTTCATAGTATGTAATTTTTGTATGAGTTTCCTAAAGCTGCATGAAAAAGTACCACAAACTGGATAGCTTAAGACAACAGAGGTTTATTTTCTCACAGTTCTAGAGATGAAAAGTCCAAAATCAAAATGTTGGCAGGGCCATGCTCTCTTAGGAGCTTTCTGGGGAGGATGCATTCTTGCCTTTTCTAGCTTCTGGTAGCTCCAGTCATCACTTGGCTTGTGATGTCTGGCATGTGATTGGCAGCAGAAACCCGATCTCTGCATCTGTCTTTATATGGCCATTTTCCCTTTGGATCTGTCTTCTCCTCGTCTTTTAAAGATGGCAGTTGTTTTGGATTAAGGGTCCATCCTACTATAATATAATCTCACTTGAACTTAACTAATTACTTCTGCAATGTCTCTTTTTTCAAATAATATCATTTTGAGGCACTGGGGGTTGGGAATTCAACATCTATTTTGGGGGTACAAAACTTACTCTATCACAGCTTCCTTTTGTGAAACACAAATAATGTGTGTCTTTCTTCCAGGCTACAGTCTGGTTAGGAAATAAAATCAAAATCATGTGAGTCTTTACGTATCATTTCCATCTCTACAGCATTGCACTGGGGAAAGGAGATCAACACAGTAGTTATACCACAATATCATGATTGGAGTGGTACCATTTTATGCAAGCGTACTAAGGGAACGGGATAAAAACATTTGTCAATGTTTGAAGAGTATGCAGCATACCTTTGTGATGTCCTGAACAGCAGTGTCTTGACCCACCTGGTTTCATCATAACTGAGGTGTACAATCCATGCACTGCTGCCCATTGTCCATAGAACACATTTGCTATAGGGTCTCATCTCTCTGCTTTTTCTTCTCATAGTTTTAGAAGGCTGCTCCACCGTGCCTAGGAGCAAGCCAAAAGTAAGGAAGTTTAATAATTTCCATTACAGCTCTCCGAAAACAGGGAATGTAAGTCAAAGTACAAATGTATATATGTCTATCCTCTAATGAGATAACCAGAGCAAATCAGCTCATAAAGACACCATCCATTGTCTTTGAATAAGTGTTTGTTTGCTCCCCTTACCTCTGCCTCCCATTTTCTGGCTCTTTTTGCCATCTCCTTTATTCTTGTTTACTGAGATGACCTCCAAAATAAACTTATCTTTCTCTAAGAGTCTATCAACATATCTGGGGGTATTTGCTTTAGGACAACCCAAGTTAAGGCAGAGTACCAAGCATATGGAAAAAAACAGAATGTGCAGAGACCCTTCCTTGTGTTAAAGGAAGGCATTACGGCAAGGGTACTACAGAGAGGAGTATTTGCAGATAAGGCATGATTTAAAAAGTTCATATATACCTAAATATGAAAATAAGAGGGGTTTTCAACCTAGTCTTCATTTAATAGAGACCATATAAGTTTTTTCATGTAGATGGAAGCATGATGGGTTTGTATTTTAGAGTAATCAGAAAACACATGAGAGGCAGGGAGACTAGTTGGTATGACATTGCAAGAGTTCAGTCATGAAACAGTAAGGACATCAATCAAGGTCATGACAGAGGAACCAGGACTGAAGGGATGGAGAAAGGTCATATGAGGCTATTTCATATTGATAGAATTTATTAATTGCACAGTTTTTTTTATTTATTATACTTTAAGTTCTAGGATACATGTACAGATTGTACAGGTTTGCTACATAGGTATACACTTGCTGTGGTGGTTTGCAGCATCCATCACCCCAGCATCTACATTAGGTATTTCTCCTAATGCTATCCCTCCCCAATCCCCTCACCCCCTGCTATTCCTCCCCTAGCCCCCACCCCCCAGGCCCTGGTGTGTGATGTTCCCCTCCCTGTGTCCATGTGTTCTCATTGTTCAACACTCACTTATGAGTGAGAACATGCAGTGTTTGGTTTTCTGTTCTTTCCTCAGTTTGCTGAGAATGATGGTTTCCAGTTTCACCCATATCCCTGCAAAGGGCGTGAACTCATCCTTTTTTATGGCCACATAGTATTCCATGGTATATATGTGCCACATTTTCTTTATCCAGTCTATCATTGACGGGCATTTGGGTTGAATCCAAGTCTTTGCTATTGTGAATAGTGCTGCAATAAACATACGTGTGAGTGTGTCTTCATAGTAGAATGATTTATAATACTTTGGGTATATACCCAGTATGGGATTTCTGGGTCAAAAAGTATTTCTTTTTCTAGATCCATGGGGAATCATCACACTGTCTTCCACAATGGGTCTTGAAAAGTTGAAATTGTTACTGCTGTGTGATATTTGAATATCTTAATTGGTAAGGTTATAGATCTTTAGATGTTGAGAATTCCTGAGATGGTAAATATTTGAATAATAATTCCCAAAAAGAAGACTTCAAAAATCTTCCCCTTATGGTTCTACTACTGCCCAGGGGACTAATGGCTTAATACAGTTTGACGGTCATTATGGTTATGGTGAGACTTCGATTGCAAGGAGACTGAAGATAGTCTGTGAAACATTCACTCTGAGATTCAGGGTGGAGATATGCTTCAAGTATCAGAATGTCAAAAACAAATAATGATTCTGCACATCGTCAAACCATTTTTCTTCTCTACATTGACCTAAGGGATCATGACTTTACTGAGGATGATTGTAGTAAAAAGAATCAAGTCCATTGCATCTTCTCAATAACCTTTGTATAACTTAGTGCAGAGTTTATAAGAAAACAAACACAGGATGTGGAATAAGGTAAGCTTAAATTCAATCCTGGGTCTGCTTCTCCTGAGCGATATGATTTATACAAGTTATTTAATATTTCTCAACATAGGCTTTCTTAGCTGCAAAACGGGGACACTAATGCTTGATCTGATCCGTCACAGGGCTTGTTAGGAATATTTAAATTAGGCAGACTGTGTGAAAGCGGCTAAGAGGTCACCTTCTGCATAGTAGGCACTCATTATACTTGTTAATTCTGAATAACATGCCATATTTTACAAAGGGTTTAGAAAGACTGAGTTTTATTTTAAATTGAATGTTGTGGCATGTTGGGAATTTCTGTGTGTCTGACTTCTATTAAATTTAGAAGGTAATTGTAGTCAGAGAGCCAAAGGTCTTTGGGGCATACCATACTGTCCTTCTATGGCCTGTAAACAATGTTAGTACCCAGTAGTGGCCAATGTATTCCTCACAGTGGTGTTAAGTCTATCATGTTAGATGAATTTCAATGGAATATGGTTCTTGAAAAGAGGTCACAGGAGTGTCTTAATGTGTTGCATCAAACAAAGTCATGAGAGACTAACTGGAAATACAGGTGCAAGGTATTTGATCATGATGTAACATTTGAAAATATAATCCCTAAGCCTCCGGTACTTCCACCAGCATTTTCAAATAAACAAGATAATCAGGATTATTTAAAGTTTGTGGTCTGGTTCTTCTCAGATGACCCCAATAATGGGGCATCCATGCATACTCCTTGAAGTGGTAGTTTCTATTATTTGTACCTACCAAACTTAAAAATTTAGTTTTTTTCTTCCTAACAATCTTGAAAGAGATGGAAACATTAAGTATAGTCTATGTAAAGTATTAGACTAACCCTGATTTTAGGGAGCAAAGGCAGGAGGTTTGCAAACTGTTGAGCTTGAACCCTCTAGAGCTTTATCACTTATATTAGATAAACAAAATAATTATTTTTTGAAGCATTTCATTGTTTACAAATCATTTCTTATACTTTATTTTCTATAAGAAAATTAGAATTTTTATTATTTCTATTTTGCTAACCAAGAAACTAGGGCTCAGAACATTAAAGTGAATATGCCAATATCCTTAATTGCCTACCCCCCTTCTCATTTTAAGGTCTTAACACATGCTGTTTTCTCTGCCTGGTATTTGCTCCTGTTCTTTGATCTCCTACCAATGTTCCTTTTTGCATAGTTACCACCTTCTTAGCCTTCAGATTTCTACATAAATCTTACAGCCTCAGGAAGTTGTCATTTTCTACAAATCCCTGCAATTTTACCTCTGCCATTTTTACACATGCATATAATACTTATCCTTCAAATACTCATTCATGTGATACTTATTCTTCAAATACACATTCATATAATACTTTTTCCTTCAAAATGTAATTATGCCACATCATTACATCATTATTGGAATATGTGTTCACTTTGCAATCATAAGCTTCATGATCAAGCATTCTGTATGTCTTACTACCTGCTGTAGCTCAGAGCCCAAATTAGTGTGAAGCCCATAACAGATGCTGAAAATGTATTTGCTGCATAAGTGAAGGGAACTTGAAACCATAGAGTCTACGTGGATTCTTGTTCTATAAGTGAATTAGTAGAATCTTAATGGCATTTCTCATTTAAATCCTAAGAGAACTGCAATACCTGAGGAATGCTAGTGTCCATTCTTTACTTCATCATCATTTAGGAAAGATTATTAATGCATCCTACATTTTAGAAAAACAATTTCTTATATATTATCTCATTTTAGACCTCTCTAAAATACCAGAAAGAATCCAGGAAACTAAATACTACTCACTTTTTTTAGAGGAAGAAACTTCGGAATATTTATGTTTAGTGTGTGTGTGTATTTGTGTGTGTGTGTGTGTGTGTGAGAGAGAGAGAGAGAGAGAGAGACATTTCTTAAAGCAAGGTAACATATCTTACAAATAATATATTCACCTTTTTTATAGGTCAACTTGTTATCTTTATATGAGTCATCAAGATTTAATTAAAATAAGCCTATATTATGCTAAAATAATCTTTTAACACATTTCTATTTGAACATGGGTACAGGATGAAATTTCTTCTTCAGGGATCAGGAAAAGCTGGTAAAATTTCAAGAACTGGCTGGGACAGGGTCTATAAGTTGTTCCCAAATTTTTACTCTCAGCTACTTTCTCAATGAAACAACATCCATGTTAGCTGATCACATGGCCACCAAGGATGAAAATTATATTTTTATTTTACCTATATGTGCTAATGTAAGTAAGTTGTGATAAAATGGAATCTAGGCATCTCTGGAAAGTGCCTTCAAAGTGAACATGCATTTATTTTCTCCTTCCAGTTCTCATGGTTGGAGCTTGAGCAACCATATTGACCCACAGGACAAGAAGGTGTTTAGTATATATTGACAATAATATGGCCATGAGTGAGAAAAAAACAGGATTTTTGATATCCATGGACCCATCTCATCAGTCCTAGACTCTTCACCTTCTTTTTAAAAAATTATTACCTAGACATTTTTTACGTGTGAATAAAAAAGTGTCAGTCTTCTTTAAGCCATTTTTTTATTTGCTGATGAATCTCAATCTAATGATAGAATAGTCAGTTATTAAACAAAGACCAGTGCAGCCCACCATTGCCTTGAATATTCCATCATTCTTAAGACTGGCAAATCCTGGAATTGTTACTGCCTGCTGATTTTAAAATTCTACCTGGTCTTCCCAAGATATGAGTCTGATATAGTAATACCAGATAATGATAATTTTTTTTTCTAGAATATATGCTGCTTGGGAGCTTTCATGGCTCTGAACATGATACCCCCAAATAATGTATCTTGACAACTGAGAAAACTTCAAAAGCAAGAAGATCACTCCTACCTTCTCCCACCTTACTCCCCTGAAGCATAGTCATAAAGGAATTCTCTTATTTCCCCTGAAAGTAGATCAAAAGACCCTTATTCCAGAGGGGTTCTTTCCTATACCTGACACCAAGAAGAATCTGAAGAAATAGGACTGGCTAAATGCCCCTCATTTTATCACTATTAATTCATATCCCCATTTTGCTCAATCATAATTCTACATGACTGGCCACAAAAATACACAGTTTTCCCTAGGTCTTGGGTCTCCATTTCTGAAGTCTCTCATGCCACATAAATCTTCACTTAAATAAATTTGTTATGCTTTTCTCTTATAAATCTGTCTTGTTAAAGGAGCATGATCCATGAACCTTACTATAGGTGAGAAGATATTACCTTTTTCTCCTACGGAGCCCTAGCTGGAGGTGAGTCTACAAAAGCAGTTTGGAGTCAGGCAGTGCCTTTTAAGCCATGCTAAAGAATTTGGAACTCTCCATCATAAATAGACTTGCAATAAGAATTAGAGGTCTGTCTCATATCATTGTGAAAGATTCCAGTGAGTTTGTAAAAATATCTTCCTGGTTCTAGCCTATGCTTACTTACGTCATTCAGCCCAAAGGAGAATGTCTTTATTCTTTCTTGAAATGCAGACATTCTGCAATGGTGCTTACCTGCTAAAAGCTAACATGAGAGTTAATTGTTATTTATATTGATAGCATTCGAAAAATCAATCTAATCCCACTTCCTCTTCTCCTGAGTGACTACTGAAAATGTGACACACAGGAAATGTCTAATTTAAGACAGGCACCTGTCAGAATATCGAGCATCATGCCCTAAGGATATCATCAACTCTAGAGAATTTAGTCTCCTGTTGTAATATGTCTAACTTGTCTCATTCGCTGACTATGTTGACATGTAGTGGATGGCAGAAAAATAGAAAGGGAAGGAATTTGAAGAAATTTTTATGACTTATTGACAGTATATTCACTGCTGTACAAAATCAAGAAGAAAGGGATTTTTATTTTTCCAACAAAGATTGAGAACTGTGAACAATCACAAAAGGAAATAATATATTTGGTTCATTAGGTTCTTTCAGCTGATTATTCAATGATGTGCATCCAATGGCCTTCCTGCAAAAATAAATCATCCTGAGGGACCCTCACCTAAAGGGAGAGTGACCCTTCACGTGGCAGAAACACACTAGGTTGCTTAGCTGTTATGAAAAAATATTCTTTCTTTTCCTCATTGTTCACAGAGCTGAGAGTCAAACATTTGTAGCAAGGGACTGAAGTTAGCATTAAGTTGCTATCCATGGTGGAGATCTGCTAAAACAAATTACCTCTATCTAGCTATCTACCTGGAATACTCCTGGAGAGGAGAATGCTTCTCTAGAGATGCTTGTATTTTCTTCTTACTGAACTATTGTTGCAGCTCCATTTTACATACTGGACTTTCTGGTTCCTAGTGAATGAGAATTGTGTTTTTTGTGCTTGGTAATCACTTACAGGATACTGTGATAGACAAAGGAAAACAAAGTAAGCTTTTTTTTTTTTTTTTTTAGCTTTGTTCTGTATCATGGAATCTGTGACTCTTAAATGCTAAATTAACAAGGAATTCTTAGTTCTTCATGTCTAAGACTTTGAATTTGGCCATGAATGCTTTCTTCCAAATCTGGCTTTTGAATGTAAGTCTTTTAAATTGGTTTATAATCTTGAGCTTTCCCAACATCAGTAGAGACCTTCTCAATAATTCCAATTTCAATTGCTTCAGTTTCTACTTAGCACCATTGCCTTGAATATTCCCTAATTCTTAGGACTGGCAACTCCTAGAATTGTTACTGGCTGCTGTTAACTTTTAAACTTCCACCTGGCCTTCCTAAGATATGGGTCTGCTATTATTGCTAAATCACAGTGCCAGGTGACACTAAGTATGTGGTCTCTTCCCCAGTCATATACTATCATGTCAAAATCTAGAGATAATGTTAGTATAACACGTAATAACAGGGGCAATAATGCAACTGAGCATTGAGAGAATCTAAAAAGTTAAAATAGAGATAGGGACTTTTGAAAGGCCAGAAATAAGGAAGAATCTGAAAACAAGAACTCTAGAAATAGCTTAAGACAAGTTGAGAACAAAACAAAGTAAGTAATAGACGCTGTTAGATTAGAAAGCATGCTGTTTGTCAAAAGCCAAGTGAACTATAAAAAAACATAAACAGAAAGGCATAGGCAGCAATATGATCTTAAAAACAGTGGAGTTCTGTTTTGCCAGAAAACCACTTATGGAGATTCTAGTCGACTAAAGTCAATAGCAGAGCTTGCAAGAGAGGTCGGTAAATTTGGGGGGTAATAAGTTATTTAATAGATTTGCATAGTGTAGTACAAGATTAAAGCTAAAGAAGTCAAATTCTGAAAAAAAAAAATTGCAGACTTCCCTTTGATGAAACTCTTTATTTATAGGTCCTACTATGTACCAGCACTATTCTTCACACAGCAGCATCAAAGATAGTTAAATAACAGGAGGTAATGATCTAACTGGGGGAACAGTCTTGTTAGAAATTAGCAACACATTTCTGTGACCACAATTTAAATTTACTAATATTCCTCAGTAGTTTGTATAGGGGATGGATTTGTGATAACTCTGAATGGAGAAGAAAGTAATATTAGTGAGCACTAAAAAAGATGTGGATTAAGGCATGCCAGGTTAGGGGTGTAGGTATGTGTTCCATTTGAGAAGCATTATGAGATTCATTTATTTTAATGGAAAGAAAAAAGAGGGAATGACACCCATGTTTTGTATCTGGAAATGGCTGACAGTATATTTGAAAAGGGGACTAATAAAGAGGGGATTTTTCTTTGTGTTGAAGTGGCTTGGGGTAGCAGTTCTGAGCAGCTGAAGTTTATAGTGACTTAATTACCTGTCATCTTTATGTGGTTGTCAGGAAGGTAGATTTGTCATTCATATGTGGTCCATGTGGTTAGCAGAACAATTCCAACTGAAAGAAAAATTCCTTCTTTCTTTTTTTTTTTTTTTTTTTGCCTTTTAAACATAAGGAAACTGATTAATCTATTAATGTATTTTTTTGTTAGCCTTATGCTGATTGAGCTCAAAGAAATAACAACCAAAAAAATCCTACTCCTCTGCAAGCAGAATAATCTGATATTGATTTTAAAAAGTTGTTCAAAGAGAGAGAATAACTTCTTCTATAAATCATTACAAGAGTAGTTTGTGATCGCATCTGTATAAGTGGAATAAAATGAAAAAAAAATAACAAATATCCAGATAAATGTTCTAAAAATATACTGGTTTGATTTCTGGATCATTTAAGAGTTCATTGTTTTAAATACGTTTTATTGTCCCCAGCCAAGTGTTATAGTTTCATCAAGAAAAGATTTAGTGTCAGAAAAAAACTGAGTTTCAATCTGATGTCTTCTATCTAATAACAACGACTATTTATTGTATTATTCAATTCCAATAGAACTAATTTTTTTATCTAGAAAATTTAAAACACATATATTAGTAGAGTACACAGGGCCACAGTGTATCTTATCTCTTAAGCACTATTCTAAACATTTCAAACATTTGCAATCATGACTTCAATCTGCTGAGGTAGCAACTCCTACTATTCCCATTTTAAATATGAGAAAATCAAGATGTAAATATTAGACAAAGTTACGAAGTTACTAACTGATAAGTTTGGAAAACTAACTCCACAGAGTATTTGCCAGAAGAATGCAAAATCCTCTTATTTTGTGAGACAGTGTATACTTCTTGAAGGCAGGGATAGTTTATGTTTTGGTTACTTCTTTATACCACTCCAGATTCTTGTACAGTAATTTTTTACAGATGAAGTGGAGCTAATGATTACTGGAAGAATAAATGCAGATCAGATTTCCAAAATATGAGGTTAGTCTATTACCAGTCCTTCTCTTGTTCAAAGATTTGTTTATTTTCTGAATATAAAAAAAATAGGAGACTATTTTGGACTACAAAAATAATAAAGGTAATCTAATTTAAAGAGAAAATAAGAATGATGCCCCCTATTTAGTCTCATCTATAACAGTTGCTCAGAGAAACTTCCAAATTTCGGTTGCTTAACACAAGCAAATATTATTTCTCACCCAAATAAAATCAAAGTGGGTGTTACTGATTAATGAAGTCACATCTACTTTATTGGTCATAACTAGTCTCATGTTCCTGCCTAGATTCAGGATGAAAGAGGAGCACAGATCTTTGTTGGACAGCTGTATGTCTGCATAGTTTCTTAAGGCTGAGATCTTACTGCATATTTTATACTGTTGTATCATCAGCAGAGACTTACTCTTCTGAAGATGTGTCTACATGAACTATAGCACCCATGTACTTTTTAATACAGAGCAGCAAGCTTTTTTTTTTTAAAGTACCTATGATGTGCTTAGTACTATACTCAGCACTTTGAGGAATATGCAATACATAGGATATGGACTCAATAAATATTACTATAGTGCCATCAATGAGTGAATTAGTAAATAGACTAAGAAGAATGCAGTCAATCCCACACTCTGTAATCAGGGCAAAATTTCCCAAGGAATATTACTAAGGAAGGCTCCTTACAGAACTTGAAACATGAATAGACTGTAGGTAGGCTATCGAAAGGAGAAAGAAATTTCAACATGTAGAGGATAGAGGAGATTCATACATCATAGCTTAGCTCTTTCAAAAATCACCACTGTTAATCATAAGCCAAATATTATATGAGATTTTCACATATAACACTTTTTATAAATGACAGAAGGCTTTTAGCCAGCTGGTGATAAAACTGAATTAATTAAAATTTACAAGATCTTTGAGCGTTCCAAACACTGTACATTGCTCTTGTTTTGAAAAAGACTGGTATAATTGCCATGACTTCATCATTTCATCCCATGAGTATAAGGAAATGCCTTTCTAAGAATGTTTTGCTGTGGTATTTATTTCAACTGTTTTTTGTTTTTTGTATGCATTTAGTTTAACATTTAGAGAGAACTTGATGTTATCAAAGAAAACTAGCACAAATCACAACTGTCAACTCATATAATTTTAAGCTTTAGCAGACTAAGATGGATGACTTCATCACTGAATAAATCATTACTAATCATGATTTGTGTTTGTACTTGGACTGTGTAGTTGAGACTGGCGGCACTACAGCCTGACCAGAACTAATTGCTATAAATGTGCCAGATGTTGTAAAAATCTGGACACATTTGTGATAAAGCCAAATGGTGCAAATTTGGTATGAAGCTAGAAGTACATGATTTAAGGGCGTAATCTATATTTCTGACATTATAGGTCAAAGATATATAGTAAGTATAGAGAGCCTTTATTAATATTGTAAAAGGTTATTTCCCTCTGCACTAAAAAAAATTTTTTTTTCTTTTATGTCTTGATCTTAATAGATCTGAGCTTGGCTGTAAATTTCCATGCTCCCGCAAAGGGCATTGGTCTGTAGAAAAACAAGAAACTGAAGTTTAAATTAGAACACTGTTTTTCTTATTTCAGACATTAATAGAGACACCTGCCTTGTTACATGCAAAAGTGCATAATAAAATGAATGTTTCTATTTGTTAAGAGTCCTAAGATTATTAAGACAGAAATAATATGTTAGCAGGAAAAAAAATGCTTTGGAACTTTCTGATTCACTTAGAATTAAGCTTCATATCACCATATTAAATAATAAGCAAACATTACTTAGAGGTTATGGGTATCAATATTTCCATTTTCTATGCATTGTTATGGTAATAAAGCCTTTTAGTCAAGGAAAATATGAAGCTATAAAACTTAACGCTCTATTTGAGGAACAATTACAGCAAATTATAAGCAACGGGGTTGTACAAAACTGTAATGAATAAAATTTTAAAGTATAATAATATAGTATAAGTATTTATATAGCCGATACTATCCATTTATTTTGTCAGTCTTTCTAAAGATAATTACCGAAAAAAGCTGGATTCCTGAAATAATTATCATGTTGATTACTTAGAAGGATAAGCTTCAAATAAATTTGTGATGAAAGATTCTTAAGAGAGTTCTGGTATAAAATATCACATTTTCTATTCCACTCCAGTTAATGCAATAGAGAATCTGTTGCATGCTTCAAAGCAACTGTGTGTATATGTGTGTGTATATTTAATTATTTTTCAAGGCAAATATATATTTACTATTAAGTATTTTTGACTAAATATTGCAAAAGTTTTATAGACCTTTAAGCATTTTCCTTATAATATTTTCTAAATTAAAATCAATATATTTTGAAATCTACTAAATCACTAAATTCACATATATATGAGTTTTTAAATATAGTCTATAAAATTCATCCCAATAAGTGCTTTCCAATGTACATTTTCATTGAACCATCAAAAACTGAAAGCAATGGGTCATCAACCATACATTTATATTGTAAATGAATTAAGTGATGTGTAATATATAATTATTGATAAAATCTCTTTATTAAAATTACTTTTTCAACCCTCTTAAGATCTGTTTGGTAATATGAGTAATATTAATATTTAATTAACAATTATATTCTTTCTATTTTTGATGAAAATCATATTAATAACCCAATTTACTTTAATATCACTGCACATTTTAAGCATATATGATACATTTATAATCTGCTTTCATATGTAGTATGCTTGTTACCCCATTTATTCTTTTTAAAAAGACATTTTCTCTTTCCAACTATTCATACATATTATTTTGGATGCTTTGCAGTTAACAATGAGATATGTTTGTATGTTATTGGTTTACTTAATAACTTTTCAGCACAGCTATATGAAAACCTCTTTACGGTGGGAGAAAAATTAGAATTACTTAAATAAATGTACAGAGAGTCATTCTAAACCTCCAGAGGATTCTATAAGGTCTGTAGTATTCTGTATACATCCTTATTGATTGCATGACTCCATGAATGCAATGCAACAGCATGGTATAGACATGAAATTGACTGCCTGCCTTACCCCTTTCATATTTCCTTGATATGTAACCATGCCCACAGCAATTGCTAAAATGGTAGGCCTGACATGTTTTTACAACTTGCCTCACTGGCAAGTACTGATTGGCTTAGAAATAGACACCTGTGCACCTTATAGTCTAAATATTGAGTTAGTTGATTTTTGCTTAAAAGTTAAAATAAGAGAACTAGTGTCTGTATTTAGGCAGTATTATCTATTGAGATGGGATAAGACCTAGGACCTTGGGAACCCACTTTGGTTTTTCTGTTCCTGCTTTAGTTTTCTAAGGCAATGTTGGAGAAGAAACTATTCGTAAGCAGATTACATTTTTATTCTGGGATCAGACCTACACAAGAGAGAATGAGCTTACACACCCACACACACAGACAAAAGAAGAATGGACTATGTAGTCTTCATAACTGAGCCTTGGGAAAGTGCTGCAACTGTTAAATTTTATATTTAAGTTTCAAACTCCAGAATGTATATTTTCCTTTCTGTTTGTTTGTTTAGGATGTCTGAAGGACTGAATTTTTGCATCCTTCAATCATTATTTTTTACTATAAGCTACTTTCAATAGGTTCCTTTAAGTTGTAATTAAAAAAAAAAAAATCCTGATATTGTGGAAAGGCATAGAAAAAAAGGGACTTGTTTCTTTCATTTAAAGTACTTATTTAATTTTCTGATGCCAAGAGGTAGAAATGATAAAGAAAAATAAATATAGCTAATCTGAGATGTGCTAAGATATCCTAAGATGACATTAACACAGTAAGACCAGTTCTCTATCAATCTATCATTTTGACATTACATCGCTCATTAGTTATTAACCTGAAGAGACAGACTTTTAAATCTTAAAGATCACAGTGGATGAATATACACTATTATGATGTCATTATTTTTTTAAAAATTTCTGGCCCTTCTTTTGATTCTCATTTATAATGGACCTAGATTACAATAGCTACAGTTAATGAGACAATTAACTTTTTACAGGATATGAATCACAAAGATTGTTTTACTGTAATTAACCATAGTGACTTCTAGCAGAGTTCTTTGTATGCATAAATATATTTTTTTCAGAAGTACTCAAGGCTTAAGGGAATTGTTCTGAAAGTTTCAAAAGCATATCAAAAAGCCAGACATAGAAATATTTAATTAAATTTTGCTATGGGAGATGAAATGAGCAGGAATCATGTGAAATGAAAGTCTGTGGTAGTCAGCAGTTTATCAGCTTCGAATAGATAGATGCAGGCATTCACATGAGAGCTTTAAGTGTTTTTCTAGAGCCTCCATTTGACCTTTCCTTAAGTCTGCTTTTCAAATGTGCTTGTTTTCTGACTGATGTATTCAAAATGCTTCTTTTCTGCTGACAGTGCCCAATTTTGTTGTTTTATGAGGATGCTGTTCAAACAATTTGCAAAGACATGACCAGTAGCTTGTGTACAAAAATGGATTTCAGAAATTGAAGAGCTGTAATGTTTCTTGTGTTTTCTTTCCTCACAGTGAAGCTTCTCAGTATTTCATGCAAATAAATTTCATAATTTTTAGGATTCAGACCTTTAAGGGTATACCAACCCTTGAGATTTCATTGCCATGATAGGACTTTTCCCTATTACATATGACTGGGACTTTAAATGACACATGAAGGCATGTGCTTAGAGAGGGTGAGGAGCCACTTTGGCAGAGGATAAAGAAAGCAACTGCCAGCTAAAAAAACAAGGTTTTTTTTCACCTTTAAACACATCTCTCAATGTTCTTATTTTTATTATGATTTCTGTCAGTGTTGAGTGAAGCAGTAATTAATTTGCTTTCCTGCTATTGTATAAAATTCTCTATTTCATTTAATTTTAAAAAATCATTTCAATGCTTTCTTCTTTTTTTCCAAAATGTCACAATGACATCTCTCTGTACACTGGTGTCCTAATTAGTTTATATCCTGACATAATTTTAATTAGCTTCATGATATTTCTGGCTGACTTTTCTTCTTGACAATTCTACTGTGCTTTAAAGAAAATTGTGGTATTTATATTATAACCTCATTTACTTTTTAAATCCTCCTAACATCTATCAACAAAGAGAGAATGTTTTTCTTTTTACTAACAGGAATCTGAAGTTACAGTAAAACAAACAATATGTTTCTCCCCTTATCAGCCCCTTTTTGACATGTGGCCCTGGACAGCAGTCAAAAAGTGTCTGTGTAGAGAGGCAATCACTCAGCAATGCGGCCTCACTGCATTCTCCATCAGAACTGGGAATTCCCAGCAATGTCTGCTGACTGAAGCGATATATGGCCTAGTGGGAGCTGAGCTTGGTTTTTGTTGATACCAGTATATAACTCTGTGAAGGTTTCCTTGTGTTATTTTACACTACTTCTCTACAGTAGTTTTTCTGTTCTTCTAAATTGGAAACATACTTCTCATTCCGTTCAGCAATTATTGAGTTTCCTTAGTGGTTTAGTGTATAGGAATCACTTGTAAGATGGTGAACGTTTAATATGTCTATAGCCTCATTCCCGAATTACCTGAAAGATGTAAAGTAATAGTTTGTGACTTTAAATCTGTTGAAGCAAACTAATTTTTCTCTTCTTTTCCAGCTACTAAATTATAATTTGAATCGGTTATTAAAAACCAACATGTAATCTCTAGATCCCACTTTTGCCTTTAAGTACAGAGTGGTTATGGGGGAAACACTGATATCAGGAATATCTAGGCTGTCTCATCTGTAACTGGGATAAGTATATTAACTTTGAAAAACTAGCAGGTATATTTTATTTTACATTATTTTTTAAGATTTAAGTTCAGGGTACCATGTGCAGGTTTGTTACCAGGGTAAATTTGTGTCATAGGGGTTTGTTGTACAGATTATTTTGTCACTCAGTTACTAAGCCTAGTACCCATTAGTTGTTTTTCCTGATCCTCTCCCTCCTCCCAGCCTCCACCTTGTAATAGGCCTCAGTGTGTGTTGTTCTCCTCTACATGTCGATGTAGTCTCCTCATTTAGCTCCCACTTATAAGTGAGAACAACAGTATTTCTGTTACAGCATTTGTTTGCTAAGGATAATGGCCTCCATCTCAATCCATGGTCCTGCAAAGGACATGATCTCATTCATTTTTATGGCTGAATGGTACTCTATGGTATATATGTACCACATTTTCTTTATCCAGTTTACCTTGATGGGCATCTAAGTTAATTCCATGTCCTTCCTAATGTGAATACTGCTGCAATGAACATAATGCATTCATGTGTCTTTATGTTAGAACAATTTATATTCTTTTGGTTATATATTAAGTAATGAGATTGTTGGGTTAAATGTTATTTCTGTTTTTAGCTCTTTGACAAATTGCCACATTGCTTTCTACAATGGTTGAACTAATTTACATTTCCACCAATAGTGTATAAGTGTTCCCTTATAACCTCTCCGGCATGTTATTTTTTAACTCTTTTTTTTTTTTTTTTTTGAGACAGAGTCTTGCACTGTCACCCAGGCTGGAGTGCAGTGGCACAATCTCAGCTCACTGCAACCTCTGCCTTCTGGGTTCAAGCGATTCTCCTGCCTCAGCCTCCCGAGTAAATGGGATTAAAGGTGCCCATCACCACACCTGGCTAATTTTTGTACTTTTAGTAGATACGAGGTTTCACTATGTTGGCTAGGCTAGTCTCAGACTCCTGACCTGTGAATCACCTGAGTTGGCCTCCCAAAGTTCTGGGATTACAGGCGTGAGCCACTGTGCCTGGCCTTGATTTTTTAGTAATAGCTATTCTGACTGCATGAGATGGTATCTCACTGTAGTTTTGATTTGCATTTCTCTAATAAGTGGTGTTGAGCTTTTTTTTTCATATTCTTGGTGGCTACATGTAAGTCTTCTTTTTAAAAGTGCCTGTTCATGTACTTAGCCCACTTTTTAGTGGGGTTGTTGGTTTTTTTTTTTTTAATTCATATATTTGTTTAAGTTCCTTATAGATACTGGACATTAGACCTTTGTCAGATGCATAGTTTGCAGAAATTTTCTGCTATTATGTATATTGTCTGTTTATGCTGTCATTAGTTTCTTTCACTGTGTAGAAGCTTAGATGCAGTTTGTCAATTTTTGCTTTTGTTTCAATTGCTTTTGGCATCTTCACCATGAAATCTTTTCCTGTTCCTGTGTCCAGGATGGTATTACCTAGGCTGTCTTCCAGGGTTTTTATAGTTTTCCATTTTACTTTAAGTCTTTAATCTATCTTGAGTTAATATCTAGCAGGTTCATCTGTAACTGAGATAAGTGTATTCACTTTGAAAAACTAGCAGTTATGTTTTAAAAAGCAAAAACTTCTCTATTATAATTTTTAATTTTTCCTGTAATTTTTATGTTGAAATTCCAAATATTATTTTAGCCAAATGAAGAAACAGATTAAGGCATGTTATGGGACTTCTCAAACTCCAGTCATTTAAAATAAAATTTTACATATATCATAAAGAAAGGAGCCTATAATATAAAGCAATGGCAATATTCCCCACAGCCAAATAAATTAGAAATAATAGATGTAACATCGTGTTTGAGGAAATATTATATCCCTTCATGAAGAGTTATTAAATGATAAACATGTTTAAGAAAGCAAAGTCTGAAATCTGCCAAATGCACCTTGATTCTATTGTCAGACTTGCCTTTTGCTGTGTGATTATAGGAAAATTAATTAATCTCTCTAAACCTCAATTTCATCATTTAAGCAAATGAGGCTAAGGTAGATGCTATAATCATGCCCATTGCTGAAGTATATAAAGCATGAAAAGCATTTAGCGCAATGGCTTAACACAGGATTCCTTATGGATTATATTATTACATTCCTAGTAGTATTAGTTTTCGGGCATCTAGCTTTGGCTAAAGTTGGATTAGTATGAGATCGTATCAATCTGATTGTATACCATTTGTGTGAATTATGTTTTTTGTCCATTGTATTATCAAGGATTACTTTTTGACTTTCACTGTCATGGGGACTTTTAAAACATTTCTTGATTACTTTGATTGATTCAAGACCATGACACACGGAAGAGTTCCTATAATTGTAACAGTCATTGAACAATGCCAGTCAATCAGTCATTCTTCTCATAACACCTTCAACCTTAAAAGAGAAAACATGAACTTTTTCTTTCAGAGTTCTTTGAAATTTATTTGACACCTCAAAACCTAAGACAATTTGTCGCCCCTCCCCCACCATTTCAAACATAAAATTAATGACTTTGCCCCAAAATTGATAAGAGCAGTGTTACTTAATGTCTTAGATGAAATAAGAGGGGGGTACGAATAGTTATGGATTCTCTGTTAATAAGAGGCTCCTAAGTGGCAATGCTCTTAATACACCACTTTACCTTGTCAAGAATTTTAATACCTCCAGCTGGAGTCCTGATGTGCCTCCAGGTAGATCTCAGTTGTTCTCACATAATCAAAAGCACCTGGTGCTCTAATGCGTGAGTGAGAGATTGGCACCCAGGAGTTGCCCCCTGTGAAAATGTCCTCCAAAATCTGATTATTCTAACAGGCAGGTGCTCCTACTCTCTGATAGTGACGTGAATGTCCCCAGCCTCATGCTGAAGGCAATCCTCTCCAAGGTCACTCAGCAGTGCTTCGTGTTTCTCATGTTTGCCATTTACTGTTCCTTTTACGCAAAAGCTAATTATATCTACTTGGAATGCTAGTGTCTCTGAGGCTGCAAAACTGAGACTGTTAAATTTCCTTTTGCAAACACATGGATGAAATATATTGTAAATTTTCTCAAGTAAGTCATGTATTTGAAACCACATTTGAGTTATCTTTGTTTTGCTAACTCCAGGGAGGAAAACATAAAAAGAATTACATATTATCTTGCTTTTTCCCTTCCTCTTTTCCCCCTATTTCTTAATTTTTCTCTTTTATTTGTTGAAATTAATAGAATTAAATGAGATATTACAAGTGGTCACATCTAGTATGCAAAATATACTGAATGAATGAATAAAATGTCCTAGAAAAACCCAAATCATATACTGTTCTGTACTCTAATCCACTAATTCTAACTCTAAAGATTGTCCTCAGTTTTGCACATTTTTTCTTTCTTTTTCTTTCCTTCTGTCTTTTTGTTGTTTGTTTTTAGATAACTGCTTTTACAATTAGAAAGTAGTACATGCTTATGGCAGGATGCCCAGAAAATTTCATTTCCTTGAGGACATCAGTGTATACAAAGTGGACTGTGCTTCTAGTGTTGCTAAAAAATGAGAGCTCACAGAATTCTAAAATCATCTCACTCATAAAGAAGTCTTTTGGCTTTCTTAATCTCTCATTGACTTTAAATATAAGTTTCATATGATTGTAGAGTGGAAAAAGCATATGCTTTATGGTACGAAAGAACTTGTATTTGAATTTCAACCATCTCTGGTATTTATTAGTTATATAACCTTTAACATATTACTTAATCCTCCTTGAATCTCTTTTTTTTTCCATTTAGAATATATAGATAATCTACTCACCCCATAGGATTATTGTGATAACTTTGTATGTGTGCATGTGTACATATTTATGATTAATTCACAAGGGCAACTTGCTAGAGTTAGGGTCAGAGCCTCTGTTTGAAAGCAGATATTTATCTACTTAAGACATTTACATTTCATATGACATCCAACTGTTTCACAAAGACAAAAAGTAGGGCTAAGAGGACAAGTACTATTACTAGTTTTAGATTCATGTGTGTGAGTGTATATTCACATGTGTGTGCATATTTTTCTATGTCAATGTAATCTAGATGCATTCACTTCTAAATTCTTAGGGAAAGTACAAAGGATCAGGTTGAATTTTGCTCAATTGTAAAGACTGTGTATTGAATGAGTACATATTTTGAAGAAATATACCACTAAGGAGGAATATTTGGAATTGCCACATTTCTCTACAAATAATTTTCACATTTCTATACGAAATTTGTGAGAAGTTTCCACTTGGTTTCTTTGTGCAAGAAAGAAAGATTGTTTAACTCTTTAAGATCAATGCCATAATTTTTTAGTAGTCTGGTTTACTTCAGTATTAGTAAAGATGCCAGATGCAGATATAGACTTTGAGCTATGAAATTACTATTAAGGGATATCAGCTTGGAATTACTGAAAGTTTGTTGGAGAATCAGCTTGAAATAGTAGACACCAATAATATATAGAAGAAAGCAAAAATAGAGAGAGATTTAACAATAGAATAACTTGAGAATGTAAAAGGGGCATATTACAATTAGCCAACACTAAGCATATGAGCCATCATGCAATGATTCCATGTGTACAAAACATGACATTCTATCTCAGCTCAAATGCTGCTTCACAACATGTCTCTACAAAGCCTTCCAGGAATCACAACCAATCAACCCCCACTATGCCTATAGATAAATCCTGTCTAGCACCATGATTCTTTACTTAATGTGGTCTTTCCGCAAGTCATCGAATTGGCAAAAGAAAGAATGGAAAGGGTATTGTGTTTGTAGATTGTTGATCTGAGGTTTAATCCTATCTGGCTTCCCATGGAAAATTTATTTCAACTTTCTATATTTTGACCTCAGTGTTCTAAAATGTTTACAGTGCTTCTTTCTGCAAAGGATTGTTGGAAAGATTAAATAACAGAATATCTTCAAATGTGTTCTCTCAATTCCAAATGCCAGAAGATTCTCCTGAAACATTAAAATTTACATTTCAGGCTCTCGATTTTAGAGATTCTGGTTTATGATACCTGAGGTAGGACCATAGAATCTGTGTTTTAGGAGATTACTAGTTGATTCCAATGAGAAACTTAAGAAGTAGCACATCAACATACCACAAGTAGGTAGAAAGATTAAAGATGAGATAATAAACATCCAGGATGACAGAATGATAATGGCTGTGACAAAAATAGACGATACCTTAATATGAATTTGGACTAAAGCCCTCTAGAAAAAAAAAGTGCACTTTTAATTAAATTAACTTAAATGAAAACTTTGCCCAGATAAAAATGAGTCTCTCTTTGAACTTCTTACATTCCCTTGCATAATTCAAATTCTTTCAGTGCTTGAGGGGATGTGCTTGGGCATTCAGAGATGAAAGACAGAATTTCACAGGTAAAATTAATCCAATAAAAGCTTTATCAATGCCAGTGGAATAGTTGTGCCAGACGACTGTCCTAGTATCCCTGCCACACCTCCTTCGTAGTTAGCTAAAAATCAGGTCATGAAGTAAAAACATCTGCACAGCAATCTTGATTGGAATTCAGATATTTTTTACACTTGCTCAATATAGTGAAGAAAATATAGAAAAAATAAACTCTCAAGTGTTCTAGAATCATAGCCAGTCAACCCCCACTACACACTTAAATTCTCATTCCATTCCACTATTGCTAGCTGGTTATCCCTTTGAAAAGTACTTCATCTTTGAAAGTCTGAGTATATTATTCTATAAAAAGGAGACAATAATTCTTGTCTTCCATGGTTGTTGAGAGAATCAGTGATGAAACCTATCTGTGTATCTAGATGATGCCTAACTCTAAACTTAGCATGAGTGGCTACTGAATGAATAGCAGAACTTTCTTTCATTAACTTTGTTTTAAGAGCAAGGCAAGGAAAATATTTGTAATTATTACAAGGTGAAGATATTGAGTAAGGCAAAACCAGGACGATTTTGGGAGTTGGCTGGTTGGTTGGCTTTGGCAGGGATAATAGCCACATTTTGGTCTCACATTGGGTGATGCAGCATTTTTTCCAAAGCGTGTCCTCTTGAACATACAGGGCCATGAAAATGTTCAAGGTCTGTTTTGTTCATAGAAACTCAAAGGACGAGGCCAACAGTCATCAAGAAGCTACAACATTTTACTTTTAGGACCTGGCAGTGGAGAGGTATGTAGAGGTGAAAAATAATTTGAAAAAGTTGTCAGGAAGTCTCTTTGTCCTCTTGGGCCATCTGGGTAAATATATCTTTATTGGGAAGGAAGGTCTCACATTCAATTCTACCAATCTTCTAACAATATGATTCAATTCTAGAACACTACCTTTGCCATTAAGACCAGTCTTCGCTTTTCAAGAATTTTCTTTCCCTTTCAGATTCCACCTAGGACTCTGCAAGACTGTTTTCTGACTTATGTTGTGATTTCAATAACTATTGAGTATTGGACACAATGAGTTCTAAATTTCTCTTCAAATAATCAGTATATCAGTATGTTCAGTTCTTTGTCCTCCACTTTAAAATTTAGCTTCCTTGTAGTTTCAGTAAACAACCTTCTCCACCAGTCCTAATCAGTAGTTCACATGTGTTCCCCCAGTCCCCTGCTCCATCCTGACTCATCCCAGTCACCTGCTCGTCACCTGCTCGTCACCTGCTCTGGTCACCTGCTTTGACTTAGGTTACCCCTGGCTACCTGCTCTGACCTACCCGTAACTGTTCTTCCCGCCAAACTACCCACCCTGCCACTCTGCCTCCTACCCCTGCTCTCTTTAAAATAGCCAATCGGAGTTAGTCTAGACTGTGCCATCTAACCGTAGCCAATAGGGGAATGACACAGCAGTAGGAGAGACCTCTATCAGAAATAAATACCTCTTCCCTTCCCTTGTCCAAGTGTGTGTTTGCCATTGTTCCATCTGTGAGCTGCACCTGTCTATGGAAGTAAATTGCCTTTCTGAGGACATTCGCATTCGAGTGCTACTTCTTTGGTGGCACCAAAAATTTACATATAACAATGAGTTCCCCTGAATAACACTGATCTGTTCTCTGCAGGTCTATATTCAGTGGTTCCTCACTTTTCTTCCTCCTGGTTCTCACTCATATCTTAGTCTGGCCAGACCTAATTTGCAGCTTGGAATAGCCTTGTTCTGAATTTCAGCTGGAGTGACCATACAGATTATGACTATCCTGAAGACATTTTAAAGATTATTTCAAGTCTGAGATTTACACTAAAGACCCTTTATTTCTAAATCCAAGCTTTTGTCTTCTAAGAGTTGAAAGGGGTGATATGAGGAAAATAAAAGAGATTAAGGAAAGGAAAGATCATGGAAGGTCAAAATCTTTAACAAAAATCTTCCTTTGAACCTCAATCTGGACATTTAAAGGTACATATTTTTAAAAATTACAAGCAGGAAAGAAACATTCCTAGTGAGGGAATGGCATCACTAGGAATGTGTTTAAGGAATGATGAGGACCAGTGACTTTTCTATTTGCTGTATCTGCCAAACCTAAGAGTGGGCCATCTCAATGGAACTGGGGAAATGTTATTATAGGCAGCTTAGTTATTTTTCTAACCCTTTCTTCAAGAACTGAGCTCTATTCTCCATACCCTAAGCCATATTTTTAAAGTTTTGCTCGAAGTCTGAAACCATCACCTTCACGTTCTTGGATACATAGTGTAAACTGGTACCATTTTCTATCCCATTCATTATAATTTTTCAGAAAAATTGTCCCTGAAATCCCTGTGGCCCCCTTCCCCACAAATTTCTCTCATCTTATTTTTCTTATTAGCTAGTGGTGATAAAATTGCAGTACTCAAAAAGACTAGCCATTCTAAATTATAATAAGTTGATTATCAATATATGTTTCTGCTTCATTAAGGACACTATGTTTAGTAAGCGAATAGGGTGGTGATTTGCTGAGGTTTTCCTTTCCCCAAAATAAGGGGGACATTAATTCAAAAATATTTTGTTAATGCATTCTGTAGACAACCTCAACCTTTATCAAGTTCTCTTGTTATGTACAAAGTAGGTAGTGGCTCCACATCACCTCCACCTAAGGTCTAAGCTCATCAGTATGGCCCTCACAGCATTCAGAGTCTCACACAGCCTCCTCAACCATCTCCATCAACAAAAAAACATTTCAGCTACTAAATAATTTACCAAGGACTTAACACAGAATATAATTTTCTGACTATATCTTCACAGTTATGTTTCATCTACCTTGAATGCCAGCCTGATATTTCCTACCCAGTAAATTTCTATTTATTACCATCACATATTTTCCCATTATCTCTGATTTGAAATATTTCAATCTGTTCAGATCCTATTAGTCATTAGATTTTTTGTATATGTTTCCATAGCACTTTTTCTTCCCTTAGACTTAGGAGCATTGCACCACCCGAATTATGTCTAAATATGCCTGTGTTTCTCACCATACTTTAAGCAAACGAAGCTCTGGAGAGGTATGTTATATCTCTGTGTATCCCTAAGCCTAGCTCTGTGTTTGACAGAACAGATATGTAGCTAAGGTTTGTTGAATGATGCATCAATGGACAAGTTCATGAACAAACTAGTCTAAATTGCAACAGGGCTTGAGAGATCCTCTGTAACCCAGAGCTGTAAATGGGACCATGAGCCAGACTTTCAATGACATTTGCTTTGATTTGCTTTTTACAGGGAGCCTTTACATTGTATCTAAACACATTGGCTGCACAGCGTTTCACCTATCACTCTCTGGAAGCTCTGGACCTTCTGAATCCAAAGCCAGCAGCCAGGCTGAAAGAGCTCACACAGCCTTGCTCAACGTAAACAGAAGTTACCTCTCTTTGTGGGGTTCTCAGTGAGGTCTTGATTGTTACCGTAAAAACAGTTTGCACATTGAAATAAAAAATAATAGTGAAATAATGTGGCAGAACATAAAAGCTTGGAAGTTCATGTGGAGGGCTGAATTGCACCATATGGCTTCCAGCTCTGTACCTAGACCCAATAGAGTGCATTAAGAAAGCCATTTAGCCAGTGTCCTGTTGTGCCCGGTTATAGAGGGGCATATGGTATATTACCCCACATTGGAATAATTATGAATTTCCTTGTGTTGATCTTTGTCTCTCTCAAAGTTTTGGTTTTTGGCACAAAGGAAATTTCAGCAGGGATTTCTTGTTACATTTCTGTTCTTTTACTTCTTTCTTTAATACTTACATCTGCAGAAGTTATCATGACACAGTTATTTCTTATGAAAACTACAATTTTAAAAGAGAGAAAAAAAGAATAGAAGTTGAGGATTTAGGAATTTGCTGTTGTAAAGGAGCTGAGTGTATCTGATAAGTATTTACTTCTCTTGCCATTGGGGAAGGAATGTGGCAAATGGAAGGAGATCCTGAAGGCATTGGATAGGAAAGAAATGGTTTAATCACACATGAATGGGTGATTATTGTCTGCTGAGTCCTGATTTAGGAATGTTGTACAGTTAATCTCATTTCACCTTCACAATGTGTTGAATAAAGATGACTTTTTGTCATTATTTATTGCCTTATAGCAGGGTAAATTATTTAGTTATCTATTGGACCTTTAATTTATTGCCTGTTTCTCCCACTTGTATGTAAACCTCACAAGAGAAGATATTTTTTTCTGAGTTTTTGTTAAATGAAATATCTCATGACCTAGGACAGAGTCATACAATATAACAGAAACTCAATAAATCCTCGTTGAATCAACAAATTATATCTACTAAATAAAGAAATAGAAGATGAGGAAACTTAGATAATTGTATCCAGGTCACAGAGTAAGATTTTCATAAAATGAGAATTTTAACCTTTATGTGTGACTGCCAAGACATAATCTTTATTCTGGCATCTATCATACATCCTGAATGAAAAAAATTAGCGTTTACTCCCAGGCAGATTACTTACTAGTTCTTTGATCTAGGAGTTGATAATTATTTTTGAATCTGTAAAATGGATAGAGACATTAAGATATAGTTAAATAAATTAGATTCTGAACATGGACTTAAATATTCATACACATACAAATATGTATTGTTTCGCTCATCTGTAAAAGCTCCAAATTATAAGCAGTTTAGGCATATATAATATATACAACAGTTTAAACATGTACAATGCAATATACATATGTATTGTTATAACTATACCTAGTTATAACAATAATGGATATAACTATCCAAAGTAAGATAATGGATATAACTTTCAATGGACTAATTGTCATACAATTATGAAATCTGTATATCCTATTGGATGTGAGACTGACCTTTCATCAAACCTCCAGTCTGTCTAGACTCAAATCCCTGGCTCTGAAACATATTAAATGTGTGACCTTGAACTTATTGTGTAATCTCTCTGAGTCTCAGTTCTTCCTATATTAAATATGGATTATGGAGTCTCCTTCATAGGATTGATGTGTTAATCAATAAGAAAATGTAGGTAAATTGCTTAGTAAAGTGCCTGAAAGATATTATTATTCAATTATATTTATTCCTTTTCATTTTTATTTTGTTACTCATTTGTCTTGTCTTATTAAATATAGTCCTCATTTCAAAATCATTAAGACTGACTAGAAATTTGGTCGAATTCTATCTCTATATTTCCATTAACTTAGAATTATCCATTTTTGTTTCTGGTGGACAAATTTCTTCTGATACTCCAGGTTTGACCAGTTTGATGATTGTGTATTTTCTTACTTGATTACAATTTCAAGCAGTCAGCAAGTGTTAAGTAAATTTTCAGTCACCAAAATAACATCCACTCGTTTCTACTAAAGCAATGCTCAGAAAATAATGGTAAATTATAAGAAGAGTTGTTAATATCAAGTGTTTAGCCAGAGATTGAAATAAAAACTTCAGAGATTATAGTTTATGGACACTCTTCTTTAGGCTGATAGAGTCTATATACATTTTTCTTTTAAATAATCTATATAATTTAGTGTATGTATATATACAATGTATAATTTTAGATATTTTAATATAAACTATAATTTTTTATTTGTTTCATTTAATTTAAAAGAAGAAAGAGTAGCTTTGAGAAAACATTATCTCCGAAAGGCAGGCAAAAATGCTGAGCACATTGAAATTCAGACAATGCTAGGTTAAATGCACTTTTTTCTTTTGTTTTAACCTGTAAAAAAGTAATTTATAATAAAAGTTGTAGAAACCTATATATGTCCCCAAAGTTAAGTTAGTGATAGGTCTTAAATGTGCTAAAAATGGCCTCTATGTGACATTTTTGCCCCACTTGTCAATTTCTTCTTTATATGGTTTCAGCGGTTTGAGAGTTGGGATACTGCTACTAGGCACTTTTCAGCAAGTTTGAAGATTTAAACATCTCTGCCCTGCTATTTTATTTCATCTTCAGGATTTCTAAAAGCATGAGGCAGGTAAGATGTAATTTGAACATTCATGCAACACATTTAAGAAGTTTGTGCCCCTCAAAATATTGTGTATTATTATTAACATATGATGATCAAACAACCACATGTATTAATATTTATTGAGCAATTTAATAGACTTTTGAATATGAGAAAGGCTAATGTCCTATGAATTGAAGTGTAGTTTATGAAACCGTGTGATCCATTAACCACCAGAACCCTTCATTACTGTGGGAAGAGAACCAAATGCTGGATTCTCCATGGATGATATTTTGGCAGTTAGTTATATCTGCAAATGTGTAATTGCAGGTGCAACCCAGCTGGTTAGTCAACAATTTGTTAATGCTTGATGCATAGCACCCTAAGTATCTAAGCAATTAGAGACCTGATACAACAATTAATTAGGGTCCCAAATTAAGTCAGGCAAGAAGTGTTGTTACATTCAAAAATTCAAAGCATAAATACCACTAAAGAAAATTTCAAAGAAACTCCAATAGAAAGCATTTCTAAATTAATATATAGAGGAGTTTGCAAACTGGTGACCTATTTTGCTAACTGTATCCATTGGGTGAGTGTGTTTATTGAAAAAAAATAGATTTTCTTATTTAACACCAGCAAAATAAATAGAAATTCTCAATCATCAAAAGGATTGTCAGACTTAGCTAACAATCTTTTGTCAAATACAAATTAAGAAGTTCTTCAGCTCCTCACCCTTACCCTACCTGACAGCCCTAAACTTTAATGATCTTTGGACGGCATTAACAAACATTATTCTCTACATTTCTATACAGAAATGATTACGAGTACACTGTGAGTTGAGGAAAACATTTATTGTTTCCTCAGGTTGTCTTCCAAACCAAGTCTGCTCTACAAGATTGCCAAAACTTGCTCTTTCCTTGGCTTTCTGCCCACTAACTTCTTATTTTTCTACCCACTTGAACACCAGATCCCTTTCCTTCTTCTACCAGCAAGAAAGGTGTCCAGTTGCATTCAGATGTGTTGCCTCCTGTATTCTGGTTAATGCAGCATAAAAACAACAGACCTCTGTCTTGCATACACTGATTACCTTTTATAGAATAATTTTGTTGCATCATAAAGCTAAAATACATCCTTATTGCCTGGAGTGGGCATGGGGAAGGCAAGGTGACAAAGAAAATAACAATGAAGAGGACTTTATGAAACATGCATGTGGAATCATGGTGCATCTCTAGAAAAAACCTCTACAATCAAACTAAAAAACAATTGTCATAGTTGTACTGTATAGTCCAGTCCATATGCTGAATGATTAGGGAGAAAACAGTAAAAGCATCGGGTCTGAAATCGAAGATTTCTTTTGAACTCCAAAGATGTAGCAAAGATCTAGAATGAAAGTGGATGACAATGAACAGAAAAATAAAAAAGGAGTGGCAGTGGGCAGAATTATGGAAACACAGGATGACAAATTGTTCTGGTGACCTCTCTTTACCCCAGTGTTGAGGAAGAAATTCCCACCCTAGGCTTAAGAGGATGGCTGAACCTACGACTGCTGGAACTGGACGGATAAGACAGGAGCAGTTTACAGTCTCACATAAAGTCCTCTCAGTTTATAAGAAATTCACATAGACCCACAGCCCAGGGATTCCCACCCTAGGCTTAAGAGGATGGCTGAACCTACGACTGCTGGAACTGGATGGATAAGACAGGAGCAGTTTACAGTCTCACATAAAGTCCTCTCAGTTTATAAGAAATTCACATAGACCCACAGCCCAGGGATTCCCACCCTAGGCTTAAGAGGATGGCTGAACCTACGACTGCTGGAACTGGATGGATAAGACAGGAGCAGTTTACAGTCTCACATAAAGTCCTCTCAGTTTATAAGAAATTCACATAGACCCACAGCCCAGGGAAGGAGGACCCTGTGTCATGTAGAACCACACAGTGTTTACCTCCAAGAACAGAGTGAACTACCAGGACTGTGGGAGGCAAACACTGTAGTTATACGAAGGTAAGGTGAATCCCACTTTTCTTTCTTGAATGTAATTGTCTTGTTTGAATAATTTCACAGGCTGGCAGGGAACTGAAGCTTCTCCTCAGGGGTAAACGAGCACATCCCTAGTCCCCATCATCAGGAGATAATCGTCTAGGTGACCTTATGCACAAAAGCACAGTGGATAAGGGTTTTTCATGTAGGCTCTTTGAGGCTGTCCCCTTTTCATTAAATATCAAAACAGCACACTATATTGGGTTTTAATTTCAGAATTGACACCAGACAGGCAAGAAGTGTGTCAGTACAAAGTAATTGTCAATTCTCTTAATGGCAGGGGCTATCACAGTATCTGATAAACCTATCAGAGTGCTTTTTTTTGTTTGTTTTTTGTTTTCTGTTTTGTTTTTTAACTGTGAGGGCTGCCTCTCAAGCCTTGCAATTATTTTAAAGTAATGGGTATTTGCATTTTCTTCCTGGAAACTCTATTGTGCTTACCACATTCCAAAAAGAGCTGGATGAGGTATGGTTGAGGAAAAACTATGAGTCACTGGTGAGCCTTACTCTGCACTGGAGGGTTTAATTTAGATTCCTTATCAGATAATAACCTGATTTTTGTGTTTCTTTTCCTTTATTTTTATGATGGCAGTACAACTTGTGTGAGGCCATTCCACTGACATTCCAGTTGCATATCTATTGACACCATAAAGGCTCAGGCACCGGCACTGACACAGTGATGACTCCTGTGGAGCCATTATTGTCCCTATGGAAGTATATGAGAAACATTGAAATTGTAACAGCTCCAGTAGTTGCAAAGAGAGATGGTAATAGCTCTTTGGGGAATATTGCTAAGGCACTGGGAGTGCAAGCAGTACCTTTGTGAACACTGCAGCAGAACTTACACTAATACTCTAGATTAATGTAAAATACATACATTCACACAAAGCATGCAAAACACATACATATATACACACATACATACAAAATTTTTTCACAAAGGTGTGGCTATGACCACCCTTTAAAATAACATTGATTAAATATATATTTTATATAGCAATTGTTAAACTGTTATAAGACAATGTATATATACATGTCTGTATATATATATGTCACCAAAAGTTTCGTGCTTCTGAATGGATTATTAAAATCAAATTTACTTATTTTAATTTTTGAAATTTTACAGGGTTTTGGTGAAAATGTGGAGAACACAAAAAGTTACTGTGGCAGGCAGAATTCTAAGATGGCCCCCAAGATTCCCACTCCCTGGTGTACATGCTCTGTGTAACTCTCACTCCTTGAATGTGGACAGAGTCTCTAAATATGATGAGCCATCACTCTCATGGTTGAGTTAACTTATATATCAAAGTGAATAGATTTTGCAGATATAATTAAGATCCCAAATCAATTTATTTAGAAGTTATCAGAAGGGTTATTATCCTGCTAGATCTGAATTAATTAAATGAAAGCCTTTATGAGAAGGACTAGGCCTTTCCTAAAAATACTCACCCAATGATTGGGAAAAAGGGGGTCATATTGTGAAAGACCCTCTGAGAAGGCCAGGTGGTGAGGTATTGAGATTAGTCCAGGATCACAGCCACAAAGAAAACAAGGACCCAAGACCTACAACAGAATTGAATTCTCCCAATAACATGTGAGCTCACGAGAGGACCCCAAACTCCAGAACAAAATGTTGCTGGACAGCATCTTAATGGCAGCCTTGAAACCCTGAGCCAAAGAATGAAGGTAAGTTCTGCCCAGACTCTAGACCTACAGAATCTCAGATAATAAATGTATGTTGTTTTAGTTTGATAAATTTGTACTATTGTTAGCCCTATATATGCCTGGGTTTCACCTCTGTGGATTAGACTAAACATGAGTTAAATATATATATATTTTTAAAATCGTGTTTGTGGCTAGTCACAGTGGCTCATGCCTGAGGTCCCAGCACTTTGGGAGGCCAAGGCAGGTGAATTACCTGAGATCAGGAGGTTGAGACTAGACTGGCCAATGTGGTGAAACTCTGTCTCTACTAAAATACAAAACTTAGCTGGGTATGCTGGCAGGCACCAGTAATCCCAGGTACTTGGGAGGCTGAAGCAGGAGAATCACTTGAACCTGGGAGGCAGAGGTTGCAGTGAGCTGAGACCTCGCCATTGCACTCCAATCTGGGTGACAAGAGCAAAACTCCACCTAAAAAAAAAATTATATTTGTAATAAATGTGGGCAGACATTTTCCTTTGTCATTAGTTCTTAAATGATATAGCATAATAGCTATTTATATAGCATTTACACTGTATTATGTATTATAAGTAATCTAGAGATGATTTAAAATATACTAGAGAATGTACATAGGTTATGTATAAATTCTATACCATTTTACATTAGAGACCTGAGCATCCATGGGCTTAGCTATCCTTGGGAGGTCCAGGAACCAATCCCCCATGGATACTGAGGAATGACTATAATTTGTTATACAGCAATAGAAACTGATACAGTTATAAAAAGATAAAATATTGAGGCATTTCTTCTCATTTCTTAATTTCAATTTTTTCTAGAAATTTTTAAAAGATGATTGAAGTCACCAAATACATAATTCTGTGTTCTTTAGAAATCAACACATGTCTATATATACTACTTCAAAACGATTTTAAATGGTTTATTTTCCTTTCATGGATTTTTGTTCTACTCTTTCTGCCCTTATTTTTTCTTGCTTTGGGTTTAATTTGCTCTTCATTTTGTAGTTTCTTAAAGTAGCAGTTTATTTATTTAAGAATTTCTCTCCTAATATAAACATTTGATGTTTTGAAATTTCCTTAAACATATTTTTTTACATCCTACAAATTTTGATATATTGTTTCCATTTTCTTTAAATTCAAACTATGTTCTAATTTTCTTTATGACTCCCTCTTTTTCCCTATTGCATTATTTAGAATTTTACTTAATACTCAAATCTTTGGTGTTTTTCTGGTAATCATTTTGTCATTTATTTTTAAAGTTACTTTTTTCAGAACACATATTGTATGATTACATTTTGATTAAAAATGTTGAGATTTATATTATGGTCTGGAATATTATCTGCCTTGTTAAAGATTTCATATGTACTTAAACATAATTTTGTTCTGCTCTTATTAGGTGAAGTGCTCTATAAATGTCAATTTGAAAATGTTTGTTGATAATTGTTAAGGTTTTCTATGTTCTTACTGATTTTATGTCTACTTGTTCTATAGATTACTGAGAGAGGAAGGCAAAATCCCAACTATCATTATAGAGAAAATCAATAAAATCAGTTGGTTCTTGAGAAAGGCTAATAAAATTGATAAATTTTAGCCAGTCTAATCAAGAGAAAGACAGAGAAAGAGAGAAAGAAGAAGATACACAGCTCATATTACCAACCTCAAGAATGAAAGAGAGAACAATAATGATGAACTCACAGGCATTAAAAGGATAATAGAGAAATACACAGAAAGACTATGAACAAAATTTGGCAATGTAAATGAAATGGAAATACGTATTGAAAATAGGAAGCACCAAATCTCACTGAAAAACCAAATAACATGTAGTGTCATATCTATTAAGAATGCCAAATTTGTAGTTGAAAATTTTTCAACAGTGAAACTTGCAGATTCAGATGGCTTTACTGCCAAATATTATTATATATTTAAAGAGCACATGATACCAATTCTACAAAAAGTAGTCAATGTAGTTCAGAGTGTCAAATATTTAAAACGTGATAAGTACTTGATAGAAAGAAGGAAAACATTTAAAAGCCTATTTTCCTTAGGATAAAATAATATGCATTCATTGTGGAAGACGCAGAAAATGAAAAAGAAAAACCATTTATGAAATGATGACTCAGGATAATCAGTATCAATAATTTATATATAATTATTTAATTTCTTGATTATGATATTATATATGTAAAATGCCAAAACTTTAGGACATAAAGTAAAAAGCTAATAAAACGTCACCTACTACTCTCTCCGAAAGTTACACTTTGTTATGTCAATGTTAGGTAAGGAGGAAGAAGAATTGGATTGATATTGATTGAAAAAGGAATTGAGATTTGCCTGACAGATGCAGTTGTGCAGTCAAAAGAGAAAAAGGAAGATGAAATTTAGTTTCAAATGTGTGTATACATTAGAAATATGTGGTGAGATTAAAAAACAATTTGATGCCTAGGTCTATGCTCAGATATATTTTTGATTTATTTGGTTTCGAACATACCAGGTTTGTTAATGTCTTTGTTCTGTTTGTTTGTTTAAATTAAATGAGCCCTAGACTCAAAGTTGAATGAGAAATAAGAGAGACAAATAAAATAGAAGGGTAAGGGATTGGGAGGATAGAAATATAGAATCCTCCTTGAAATGGAGGTCTCATGAAGAAGATTTCAACAAGATTAATGATGGTCACAGAAGAAACACTAAACAAGGTTTCTCAAACTTAACGTGTGTACAGATTGTCTGAGGATATTTTTACAATGCAGATTCTGATTCACACAGGCTAGGCAGGACCTCATATTTTGCATTTCTACCAGAATGTTAGGACTACAACTCTAAATAGCAAGGCAGTAAAAGCAAGGGGAAAGGCATAAGTTACGACCAGAAAGCATAAGGTTTGAATTAGAAATTTTAAAGTTGAAGATGTTTCAGGTAATGGCAATGTTCAACTGTGGCCTTGAATAAGACAAATAATCAGAATTTAAAACAACAGGTTTTGGAATGCTTTCTTTTATTTCCAAAAATGTTAAATGAGAAGTTCTCAATATTATTACATTGAAATATTTTCTTCTATTTAGTATTTGCTTTTTTTCTCACAGGCAACTGAAGGTGGTTTGGATAAGATAATATATTTATGATCTTCTAAACCAAAAATACAGTGTGGGAGTTGACTGTGGTTTGCATACGTTTGTTTATTCTTGTATTTGAACATGGACAATATGAATTCTTGCCTCATAGTATTCATATAAGGACAAAATATTATGGAAAGCAACAAGTGCATTGTTGGAAAAAAATAGGTACTCAACCAACCGTTGTTCTTCCCACTTTCTTCCTCACACAGATCTTTGATAAACACTTCAGAGGCAGCAGTTTCCAAGACATCCTGAATTTTCTTTCCCAATGCTAATTATATGTAATTTAGTATAAGCCTCCAGATGTTGATATGAATTGATATCTAAAGTCATAGAACAACATATACTTACCACCTACATTATCACAAGAATTACAGCCTATGACAGGCAGTTTGGTGAAATCATCATGTAATAATTTCCATTATTTTCAACTGAGTGGTTGTTAGAAAATGATAAAGAGAATTGCTTATGTTTATTAACAAAAGTGAGGTTTATTTCATTTTCCATTTATAATAGCAAGCTAAAATAAAATACCCTGCAACTTTGGGTTTTTTAATAAATCCTGATTGCAATGTGTATTAACGTCTCTCAATACAGTTCTCAGTAATAAATACATCAGATATTTGTTTAAAATCCATAAATTTAATAATCTCTACACGTTGATCTATTCTCCTTAAGAATCTTCTATTCAAAGTTCACCATGCTTTTCCATAATGAAATGTACATTTAAAGGTTTATTTATTGATGAGGCAGATTGCAGGGTTGATGAAGTCTTGATGTCAGGCATATTATGGTCAGTTTCACATTGGTTTTCCCTAGATAACACAGCCATATAAATTAAAACACTTAACAAGAGCTCTGGGAGTCCAATATTGGGCTTTCAAATCTAACGATAATCGGAATGTAGAAAAGGGACTTTATCTGGGCCGGGCGCGGTGGCTCACGCCTGTAATCCCAGCACTTTGGGAGGCCGAGGCAGGTGGATCACGAGGTCAAGAGATCGAGACCATCCTGGTCAACATGGTGAAACCCCGTCTCTACTAAAAATTACAAAAAATTAGCTGGGCATGGTGGCGCGTGCCTGTAATCCCAGCTACTCAGGAGTCTGAGGCAGGAGAATTGCCTGAACCCAGGAGGTGGAGGTTGCAGTGAGCCGAGATCGCGCCATTGCACTCCAGCCTGGGTAACATGAGTGAAATTCCGTCTCCAAAAAAAAAAAAAAGAAAAAAAAAGAAAAGGGACATTATCTAAACAATTTTATCCTAATAAGTTTGAAGCTACTCAATGGAACCTATAGGAACTAAGCTTTTTTTTTTTTTTTTTAATATGTGCTGTGTTTCCCTCAAAGAAAATTTATTTCAAGGGTATGATATTATATAGTTGGCATTCAAACAGATGTGAATCTAAATAATTGCAATATTGCTTATTAACTATTTGACCTTGGGAAATAAGCTTTCTGACTCTAGGTTTCAACATTGGTAAAATGGGACTTTAAAGGTTTGTTCTAATAGTGTTATTAGATATTGAGTTTAAATGACTACCCATCTTTTTTGTTCATCTTTTCCCATTTCCCGACTGAGATTTTTACACATTTTTCTTCCTGAAGTTGGATGTCTAAGAGGGGCCATAAAACCATAGGTTGCTCATCGTTCTGCCATCTTTGATAACTGATATAACCACCCTCAATTCAAAGGCAAGAAAGTCTTCTACACAACCATATCTGTGAAAACAGGTATTTGTCACAAATTGAAAATAAATGTCCGTATATAAAAAATGTATATAAAAGTAAAAGGTGGGGTGTGGTGGCTCATGCCTATAATCTAAACACTTTGGAAGATAGAAGCTGGCAGAACACTTGAGCCCAGGAATTAAAGACCAGCCTGGGGAACATAGCAAAACCCTGTCTCTGCAAGAAGGACAAAATTTAGCTGTGTGTGATGGTGCACATCTGTAGTTCCAGCTACTTGGGCTGCTGAAGTGGGAGGATCGCTTCAGCCTGGGAAGTTGAGTGGGCAGTGAGCCAGTATCATGCCATTGCACTCCAACCTGGGCAACAGAGTGAGACCTTGTTTCAAAAATAAAATAAAATAAAATATAAACAAATAAACGTAGAATAAAACAAGCAGGATTCTTAAATTACCAATAAAAAAGGATGAAGGGAGGGACTAAGTAAACAGAGAATGCATAAACGTGCAATAAACATGGCTAATGCACAACTGAAAAAAATAAAAGCTCAACTTAATTATCTGAACATACCATCAAGTGCCTACTCACTATATAAATTACATACTATTATGAGTTTCTAGGGTCCAGTGAAGAATTAAACATGGCTGGTATTGTCATCAAAAGTAATAACCTATTATATAATATAAACCCATAAATAATTATGATTACAAAGATTTTATGCAAATGATATATTTATGAAGTCATAAATATGATTCAAATTTTGCCTGGGTTAAGAAGTAATTTCATGGTAGCTATAGTATATTTTTATATTTATATTATTTTTGTTCTTTATTTTTTACATTATGTTTAATAATATCCAGTAGTCATTCTCCCCAATTAGCAGTGTTATACATTGTATCATTTGTGTGGCATTTCATAGTATTTGATCACATCGAACTTCCTTGTTATTCAAGCCCATTTTCCAGCACTTGTAATGGTTACTCAAAGTAGTGAAAACTAATTGTAGAGAAAAAATGATTATAGAAAATAAAAATAAGAGTTAAAAAGGTATCAAAAATCACTATGAGAATTTTGGATACACATAATGAACAAAGTTTAAACAATACTGAAAAAGTATTTAAATTTATCAAATTACCACCTTAAACAATGCCACCATGTGGCAACAGTTTGCAATCATTTTGTTGTTTTGTATTAACAGCTTGGGATTCTAAATAAATTATAAATAAAACCAAAGTAAAACAACTTAATTTGTGTAACTACAAATTTTTCTAACTAGACTATATGTCTGTTAAGATTTTATGTTGTTCTCTGTGAATTTTATAGCCTCCCTGGTGGTCTAGTGTTAAAATGTGACATTGTCTATATCGATTTTGCATGATTTCAGCTGGAATAAAATGAATTCACATTGTATGTCTAACTAAAGTCTACCATCAGAAGAAACTTCAATCATCGTGGAAGTATAGAAACACAGAACTAAATTGGCTGACACAGGAATGGGATTGCCCGAAAGGACTCGCTGAAGATAGTAATATTTAAAGTGCAACCTCAAAGTTCAAGAAGTTATACAAGAAAACAAAACAAAACAAAACAAGCAAAAAGTAAAATTCGACATTCCTGAAACTGAGAAAGTTTTGAATTAAAATATTACACAATGCTTGGTATAATATTTTAAGATTTGGTGACATATTTATCTTATTTAATAATGACTTAATTCCATGACAGTACACTATTTTGGTGAATAATTTGACAATATATGCCAAGATATTCAAAACTTTGATCCAGTAATCCTTCTACTTTGAATTTCTCTGCAGGAAACAAACACAGAGATAAATGCACTATTATTAGTTTTCATGGCAGCATTGTTAGTGTCAGCAAAAAATTTAGGACAATCTAAATGATCTTCACTTAGGATAGTCCATGTTAAGGAATTTCACTCAGCCACTTAAAATGATGCCTGCTAAAGCACATTAGTGATATTTAAAATACATGTATAATAAATTATAAGGTGCGGAAAGCAGGACCAATTGCATATACTCTTTAAATTCACTTAGGTACTTTTTTTTTTTTTTTTTTTTTTTTTTTTTTTTGAGAGGGAGTCTTGCTCTGTCACCCAGGCTGGAGTACAGTGGTGTGGTCTCGGCTCACTGCAACCTCCGCCTCCTAGGTTCAAGCAAATCTTCTGCCTCAGCCTCCTGAGTAGCTGGGACTACAGGCATGTGCCACCATGCCTAGCTATTTTTTTGTTTTTTTAATAGAGATGGAGTTTCACCATGTTGGCCAGGCTGGGCTCAAACTCCTGATCTCGTGATTCTCCTTCCTTGGCCTCCCAAAGCACTGGGATTACAGGCATGAGCCACAGTGCCCTGCCCGGGTATATTTTTTAACATTTAAAAAAAGAAAATCTCAAAATATATGATTGCAGTAGTTCTTTGGGTTTTGAGTTTCTGGGATTTAAAGGAGTAACAAAATTCTTAACTATAAAAAATATGCAAAGTTACAATTCCACAAATTTAAAAAAATGTAAGTTTATCTAACTTATGTAGGTATATATATATTGTTAGTTATTTTAAAATATAAATTGCGTATAATACATAAGTATGCATATATGTATCTTAGTCTATTTTGCTGCTATAACAAAATACCTGAGACTGGGTAATTTATGAAGACAGAAATGTATGTTCTTATAGTTCTAGAAGCTAAAAAGTCCAGGATGAAGATACGAGCCTAATCTGCGTCTGGTGAGGCCAACTCTCTGCTTCCAAGTTAATGCCTTGCTGCTACATCTTCACATGAGAAAAGTGAATGCTGTGTACTCACATGGTGGAGGGCCAAAGGGCAAACGGCATTGGGGCCTGCAGTGCTCCGTTCAACCTCTTTTATAAGAGCACTAATCCATTTGTGAGGGCAGAGCCCTCATGATTTAATTACTTCCCCAAAGGCCCCACTGCTTAATACTATTACCTTGGGATTTAAGTTCCAATAAAAAAAGGACATATACACTCAAACCATAGCAGCATACACACGCATATACATACACACACACACACACACACACACACACACAGAGGCAGGCACACACATGTATATATGAAACCTAATATATTTGTATATGAACAACTAGAAAAAGACTATAATTTTCATGGGAGAGATGCTTGGATGGATGGTCATTATAGGTGGTTTTTTCTCCAACAAGGTTAATATGGAGTAGTAGTTTAATAATAATTCACCAGAACAGTGATAATTGGCCACAGGGGAAAAAAAAAGTAAAGGTAAATCTAGGACTACATATGTAATCGATACAAATATAAAACAGACCAGGATGGAGGAATATGCAAGGTGATAGGACACAAGATGATAGAAGGGGCTTGCATCTCATCCAATTGTAATGCTCATTTATATAAGCCTGATTCGAGCTATTGCTGAAATTCTCAACAACTTAAAAATATCTAAGATGATGAAATGATACACTTTCTCAGATACTTCTATTACAGAGATCATAGAAATGAAAACACACAGATCATAGAAACTAATACACACAAAAAAAACACAGAGTCACAAGACTCTCTTTAGAAGACTAGAGGCTTAATTTAACTTAATTTATTTATGTATTTATTTTGAGACAGGGCGGAGTTTCACTCTGCTGTCCAGGATGAATTGGTCTCAAGAGATCCTCCTGCCTCAGCCTTCCAAAGTGCTGGAATTACAGGTATGAGCCACTGCATCCAGCCCAGAGGCTTAATTTTACAGGATACTCGATTAATATATTTTGAAAGTCATTCTGTTTACGTTTTAAAACACAAAGGAAAAAGTATGTTATTTTCTTTAAGGAGAAAAACACAACTAATTTTATCTGAGAAATATTAATTTAAAATTTTTTTCAATGGAAATTCTACTTTCTTTAATCTGATTTTAAAAAGTTCTTATTTAAAATTTAAACAGATGCCACTGTAGAGTTTGCATCACAACATGAAGAATTTTGAAAATCAAATTTGTTTAAATTACAGATATTTGCCCAATATTAATTTTTCAGCATTATTTTACTTTTTACTTCCTTACAAATATTAATATAACCATCTACCTTCTCTATAAGCCAATCGATATCAACCATCCACTTTTGACATTTTTGTTGAAGTAAAATGTCGTGGAAGTATAGTGTTTGTCAAAGTGTAGAGCTCAATGGCTTTTCACACTGAATACACCATGCATCATGCACCACAGATAAAGAAAAAGAATATTAGCAACCCCCCAGAAACTTCCTCATGCTCTTTTGTTATCACTACCCACTTTAGGGAAATCATATCCTGAAATCAAAAAGCATGGCATAGATAAGCTTTATCTGTGCTTGTCCTTTATGTAGATGGCATTGCGTAGTAAGTACTCTTTTGTATTCGGCTTTTTTCATGCAGCATTGTGAGATTCTACATATTGTTACATGTAGTTAGAGATCACTGATTCTCATAGCAATATAATATTCTATTATTAATACATCACAGATTGATGATCTATTTAATAGGCATTTGGGTGTATGATATTATGAATGTCATTCATAGAGAGTAGATACCGATTTAAGGATATGTTAAAGGGAAACATTTCTAAGTCATAAGAATGTGTACGTGTGTGTGTGTGTGTGCGTGCGTGCACACGGGAGAGCATGGGTGTGTATGTATTCAGCTTTGACCTTTGTGTGTGTGTGTATGTATGTATTGAGCTTTGACCTTTGTGTGTATGTGTGTGTGTGTGTGTATATTCGGCTTTGCCCTTCATGTAATGCTTAGGTGACCTGGGTAAATTTCTACCCTGCTGACAAAAGTTCCCCCTTATCACCATACGAGCTAAGACTGGTGGGATCCAAGATAGCAGCTCCCTTGACCTCTGAAGACCCTCTAGCTTAATTATAATTTCATTTCCACAGCAAATGACACTCCCACCTGTGCCAAGACAGTTGACAATCACCATGTCACCATGACAACAACCAGAAGAAACGATGAAAGGACAAAAACGAAGGTGGCAACTCTAGATCTGAAAAGTTCTCTGCCCATGCCTAGAAAGGATGTATATTCCTCCCTTTGTTTTAATGCCTGGTACCTTTCATTAAGAACTCTCTTACCTATGATTTCTAAGCTTTCATGAGATAAGAAGGTGGTTAGTGAATCAAGCTCCCACTTCTCAATCCCATGGCCATTGTATAAAACCTGCTTTACCTGAGGCTCACTTTTTGTTTTATGTATTAGTTTCACGGCATCAAACGAAGAAAAGCCCTCATTTTGGGAGGAACTTGCTTTGTTGATAACATTGGGCATTTCCCAGACCAACTCTCTGGGCTTGAGCTCCACGCAACTTCAATGCTTGGTAAATTTCTTGAGGGAGAGACTGGTAGTGTGCTTGAAAGCTAGCTCCTCTCCTCCCAAGTTGGGTCTTTGTTTCTGAAGACTACTTAGGATTTTATGCTGTTTTTTAGATGTCTTAATATTACCTACCAATCCTCCCTCACTATCTCAGAACCCAGGCAATGTACTATGGAAAGAGAAGACCATGTCCTTGAAGCCCTTCACTTTCTGATGTGTAATCTACTTCTTCACCACTGCTAAAAAAACTGCTGGTTTGTTTCTCCCCAACTGTCTGGGCCTGCAAAAAACAAAGAATAGGCTGCTGCTCTCAGGATCAGGAGGAATTATCTGGTGCCTTTAGAATCAATGAGTTTTTTTTCTTACTAGAGTGTTGTATAATCCTGTAGCTACTGCTTTTTGATGACTTAAAGGTTTATATTTTGGTTTTATAATGTAGCCAGCATTTTCTACTTGTATAAAGGAGAAAAGAAGGTGCTACTTTGACACAAATTAAATCATCCTGTCTGGTCATAGAAGTCCTCATCTGCTTTTTAAGGATGGGTATATTGAAAGTGAGAAACAACAGCATATATGTAAGCTAAAAGGTTGGAGAGAATATGAATGTCCAAAATGAGAATGTAAGATTGAGATATCCTTTGCTCAAAAAGAAATATAAAAAATATTCTTATTTTTTTCCTATGACAAGTCAGTAAGTTGAAATTATGGATGTGAAGGTGAATGGACACCAAGTAACAACCACCTTTGTGACCTTAAGAAAGTCAAATGCCTTTCCTCGGACTCAAATTTCTCATTGTAAAACAGGATAAATATTTTTTCATGTTTTCTTCATGCAGAGACTGCATGTCAAATCAGGACAAGCCTCTGAAAGCAAATTAGAAGGCAATCACCTCTCTTAAGACATTATAGCATGATAAGCAGTCATTCACTGACTCTGTTAGCTTGTTTTAAGTTGATCTTGGGTTTGCACAAATGGATACAGTAAGTCACAGTAGATGGATCTGCTGCTGACACACACAGTATACAGTGACTGGTTTCGTGACACAGATTATTGAGAGTTTCAGTCTGTGAATCTTCACACTCCTTTAAAGACTTTATTGTTATCAGAATTGGTAGACTTTTCAGGAGAAAATAATTAACTCTAAGGGACTGAGAGAGCAAATTTTTTGTGAAAAAATATTTATCAACTAAATGTTTACTTAAAAATGTAAGCGAAATGAAATGAAAACCTCAACACAAATAATTATTTCTTTTATTTTTTTAAATAGTGTCTTAGAATTATATAGCCATTATAAGATGAAAATACCTTAGTTTCCTTATGTCAATTGATCTGTATTTTTCTATTATCCTCATTTTATAGAAGGAAATAAGATTATAACATGACCTGAATGTGGCAGCAACAGCCACTCGTTCTTCTGACTGATAATTTAGTCTCATTCCACTTCTAATACATCAAATCTCCATGTTTTAAATCCGTGTAAGAAGTGCAGACTAAATATTTGGTAATTATTGTTTCTAGATGGAAACAAATATTATATATGTCAGTAAAGTTTTTTGGTATTTGTAAACTGTCATGGGACTGGTGGGAATGTGTTTATGCTAATGGCAGTGAAGGCAACTAGAAGTCACTCTTATTGCTATAAACTGGTTTTGGCTGGCTTTTTTTATTGCACGCTGTTTTCACCAGATCCTGTTCTGATTAGCAAGATTTTGAATGAGATGGAGACCAGTGCTTGAAAAACAAGTCCTGTTGATATCCTAGCTCAGTTTTGCTTACAAATGGCCAATGCTAGCTCTAATCATGGCCTTGTCACATGACCCCTTCTAGTGCTCTTATTTATTCCTTTATTATCTAAAAGTTTGTTTCATTAGCTGTTAGAATCTAAATATTCTTCCATGCTGGTGTGTGTACATACATTTATATGAATGTTATATATGTGTGCTATATATGTTATATATAGTCCTTCTATATAAAAGTATTTATAATCCAGTGTTACAACTATTATATTGTTTCTGTATTACTATACACCTAATTTGTGTACAACTATGATTATTTAGATTATCCAAAAAGTATTCATTTTTCTTTTCCTTCTCCTGTAGACAGAATTTATAATCCTGCCCCATTAATTTCAAGTTTAGGTGAGTAAACTTGCTTTGACCAGTGATCATTACTCAAGTCCAGGCCTTAAATGTGCTTACACAGTTTGAGTTGGCACCAGCTGTGCTGGTGATCTAGTATAGAATGAGAATGACTTGAGCCATGGCCCCTTGACCTTTTGTCTATGTATGAATACACACGGAGGTGACCCAACCCTAACCTCTAGTCTGAGTAGTACTGCTTAGCTGAATTCACCCTAGAGAAACCAAACCATTATTGACCCACAGATCCATGAGACTAATAGAAGCACATGTTTTCACAGGCCCCAGAGTGTAGAATTTTTTTTATGCAGCATTATTATTTTAATATCCAATTAATATAATAACTAAACCTGAATATCATTTTTGTTACTGTCCACAAATGCCATTTTTTTTCCTATTAACACAATTGCCCCACTTGATTAATTAAACAAACATTAGAGATGTGTGATGTAGGCTCGTATGTATGAAAAACAAGACAACATGAATATTGTTGCCATTTTTACAGCCACTTTTTGTATTTACCAAATTAGGAATAAGGATGTGCAATCTTCCCAATAAAAAGCTATGTTGGTGTGCCAGCTGGCTCAGGGCCATGATTTAAGGGAATAGTAATGAATGAGGCAGAAGTAAATGGCCACCATCTGGGTAAAGCTCAAGCGAGCTTGTTTGGACAAGGCTCCAGGGTCAAGTAAATGAAACGGATTTTAATTTCAAGATGCAGCTGTGAGGGAATAAGTCCCCCCCACCCCCTGTAAGCCATTGCAGGTATGGAAAGTCAGCAACATGTTTTCAAAGTGAGTGGGTTGAAGTTATGTCTTGAAGGCATTGGCAGTTGTCATGTCTGAAGAGCCATGTGAAGTGGCCACTCAGTAAGCATCAAGAAATGGGAAAGTATTATTAGAGATTGTCTGAGCCAAAAGAATCAGCATGGGGGTTACACTACAAAAGGGATGTTTCTGCAAGGCTTATAATAACACACTGATTCTTTTTCCCTCACAAACTGGATAACTAAGAATGATATTTCACTAAAACACCTGGATTGCTAGGGTTTTGTTGCTAAGTACTTAAATTGGTAGAGAAAACAAGCTAAGCATCAGGATCATGGTGATTAATGTTTCCCTCTTGGGCAATTGAGCTCCATGCATTCTGCAACACCTTGGTTTTGCTAGAATGCACTGAATGCTTTTAAAAAGGAGTCAGACACTGGATTTAAGTAAAATAATAAAATAAAAAATCTGTGGGCTAATTAAGTCCAGGACCATCTTGTGCTGGGGCTCATATCTGGAGTATTTTACATGGAAATTTTTGACTCTGTTCTGTTGTGTGGTCTAGCCAGTGTAATAATCTGTAGAACAGTGCTTAGATTGCTCAGAATAATAATTAATGGCCTAAAACAAAATATCTGTGTCCCCTAAAATGCCTATGCATATGTAGTATAGTGACTGACTGAATGGCATTTAATAGTATGAATAATAAATTAAGTGGTCAATAAATGCCAGATATTAATAATACAATTTATCATATCTAAAATTTCAAGAAGTTATTCATAAAACTTGATAATATAGAAAACAAAACATTGAGAAATATGAGGTGGCTTCTGGTGAGGGTGGGTGGATGTTAGGACAAAATTGCCACATTGAGATCCTTGAGTAGGAGTAGCTAGGGAGCTGCCAGTTGAGGTAATAACATTGGTAGAAGCCAACCAGCCACAGTGACTTATGCCTGGAATCCCAGCACTTTGAGAGGTTGAGGTGGGCAGGTCACCTGAGTTTAGGGGTTCAAGACCGGCCTGGCCAACATGGTGAAACCCCGTCTCTACTAAGAATACAATTAGACGAGCATAGTGGCAGGTGCCTATAACCCCAGGTACTCAGCAGGATGAGGCAGAAGAATTGCTTGAACTCATGAAGTGAAAGTTGCAGTGAGCTGAGACCACACCACTGCACTCCAGCCTGGGCAACAGAGCTAGACTCTGTCTCCAAAAAAAATAAATAAATAAAAATAAAATTAGGAGAAGCCAGGACAAATCCTGAATAGATGATTTACATAAACGAGACGACATTAAGTCATAAACTTTTCCAATAGCTCTAGACATGCCTTTTTTTAATTTTAATTTTTATTATTACTATTTTTTGAGATGGAGTCTCACTCTGTTGCCCAGGCTGGAGTACAGTGGTGCGATCTTAGCTCACTGCAGCCTCCACCTCCCTAGTTCAAGCAATTATCCTGCCTCTGCCTCCTGAATAGCAGGAACTACAGGTGTGTGCTGTCACACCTGGCTAATTTTTGTATTTTCAGTAGAGACGGGGTTTCACTATGTTGGCCAGGATGTTCTCAATCTCCTGACCTTGTGATCCACACACCTCGGCCTCCCAATGTGCTGGGGTTACAGCTGTGAGCCACTGCACCTGGCCAGGCCTTTATGAACCTTTCTCACTGTTCTTGTGGCCTCATCTACCTCCTTCAGAACATCTTGGTATTGTGTTAGAATGTTGTTTAATCACTGGAATAAGACCTCATAGAGGGCAGGACTGTTTTAGTCTCCTATGCCTTTTCAATGACTAGCACAGTACCTTGGTATGTAATAGATGTTCACTACATGTTTGTGGATTTGAAGGGAATGAAACATATTGGTACTTAGCAAACTGAAACAGGACTGATATAGCCTTTATATTAGAAAAAAAATTAGGGCAGCTAATGTGAGTATGAATAGAGACTAAGAAGTCCACCTTAGTTATTGGTATCTGTGTAAATCAGTTTACTCTTTTCTGGAAAAATTCTCAATGTATGGTAAGATACATGAAAATATGCAGATCTATTAGGCTAGTCATATTGCTTAAGTTTAGTCTGTGGAAGTCATCTGAAAAAGAAAATGTTTGTGCAAAGACGTATACACAGAGTACACTTTCTAAAATAAAAACAGTATTAAATGGAGGTGATACTTGTATCTTTTTGGATATGAAACATTGAAAATAAGTTGTGAAAAATGGCAAAATATGGGAAATATTTGTGTTATAGTATTAAAGGACAAAATCATAAGTAAAATTGTACGCATGCAACATTTTCAATTATGTAAAATTGTAAAATGAGTACACAATTGACTGAGAGAACTATGTTACAGGTAAAATAATTGTGTGATAAAGTATTTTGTTGGTGAAATGCTTGTTATGTTTTCTAAATTTTATGTAACTACAATTTCATTCATTATATGTGATAAAAATAGGCACATACAATCTGATTTAAAATGTATTTAGGATTTTCTATATAATACAAAGAACTCTGCTAACTCTGTAGCATATCTACTCTAAATTAGCTTGTAATAAGAAATGTAGACATATCAAAATATATTATTGAAGAAATATGTTCTGGAAATCTACACAGATGCAGCTAAAGATGGGGGGCATGTATTCTGTATGTACGTGGAAGGGTGGGGTAGATGGCACAAAATCCTCAAAAAGATGGCAAATGAATTGAGTCTAAAAAAAGATTTGTCCTAGGCAGGTAAAAGGTTATATCCAAGACCAAGTAACTAAACTTTGGAAACAAAAATATAATGACAAATTTAAGTAGAGAATGGAAGCTGTTATGGCAATGGTGAGTAACTGGGAATCTTAGCTGTGGAGTTAAAGAAAATGAGAAGTTAGTGAAGTACTTTGAGAAGAGGAATAAATACAACATATTTAAATTTTAAAGAAAGGAAAGAAAAGAGAGATGAGCACATTTACAAGAGGAAGAGATGTTCTACCATATACACACATCTTCTATGCGGTATCAGTTAGCAATCTTGATATATGGTCTTAACCAGGGCCATACACTTAGCCTCTCTATCAACATTAGTCCAGTGAAAAGGGGAAAATGTCAAATTCTGTGATGAAAATGTGGTCCTTTTTCTGAGTGAGGTTAGTTCATATGAGCTGACAATCCATCACTCTGCATCCATTTTAGAAATGACTGGAAATTATTCTTCTGGGAGAAGCTTGGATGAAGAATTGGTTTTGGGATGCTGGTGCCTGCCCCTTACAACCAGGCATTCCTTTTCAAATCCTGGTTGCCATAACAACCAGACAGCACTTTTGGTCCCAAACACAACAGACTCCTTTATGGTGATGATTATTATTAGTCATTTTGCACTCTACGCAGAAATCTGATGTACTTTTCCTGAGGAGACTCACCATATGACATGCAAAATGTCAGAGAGAGAATAATACAAACTAGAAGTTTGGAAGTGCTACGAAATAAAATGTGTATGAGGAAAATGTGCCTTGTGAGCCCTTTATTATTTTTAAGTAAAAAGTTGTCAGATTATTCAGTTCAAAGTGTGATGTTAACTGTGTCATGCCTCTGAGCTACATAATAGTTATTGTGAAGGCTGTGCCTGTAGATGGTCTATTATGGAGTGTTTGATACAATGTGACACCTGAGAAGTTTGAAGGTGCATGAATTTGTGACATTATGCCATAGAACTATTGATGGAAACTGAAAATACATAAAGAATGAGGTGTTTTCTCTAGCACACCAGTCACAATGAGATATATGACTAGTTTCCTTTGCAAAGTTTAAGAATGGGAGAAAAGCAATTTCACTCTCAGAATACAAGTGATCACACTGATTATGAATGAGGTGTCCAGCTCCAAATGTACTGCTTCTGAAAAGTAGAGTTTAAGCAGTTTCCTTCCCAGTCAGACTTAGCCAAACCATTATTTTAACCTTTAATGAGGTTTGACCTTCGGGCCAAATCAGAAGAAGAAAACTTTTTGGAATCTTTTGTGTGGAAAAAAAATTGCATCTGCTGTTCAGGCTAACTATTTCTTTGTGGCATGTTTATCAGTAATATGCCCCTGCCCAGCAAAACTGTGTCCTTGAACCAGGGATATAAAATGATACTATTAAGGGAGCCAAGCCAAGTCTGGTCAAAGAAAGCCATTTATTTTCACTGACCCAGCTGGTCAAGTGAATTTAAGTTCAGCAGCTTGGCTCACTTGAGAATCAAGCACTGCCATCATGCCTGTAATTACAGCATGAAAGTGATTTCCAGGAATGAACAGTGCAAAGGAAACAGACTTTCCCTGGCAACACTATACTTGAGTTGAGTGTAGGAAAGGTGAAATGGAAGCATATATTTTAATGTGATTCATCTAATAAAAGCAACTTCCATTTGTATCAATCGGTTTTTTAATATATAACAAACTACCCCAAATGTAGTGAATTAACACAATAAACATTAATTATTTGCTTGGAATTCTGTGAACTGGCTGGGCGATTCTAGCCTGGGCCAGCTCATCTAGGGCCAGACAGTTCAGGATGGCTGGGTTTAAATATATGGGATGTCAGCTGGGACTATTGGGCAAGCTAAGATAAATGGGGCCTTTCTTCATGTGGTTTCTCATCTTCCAGGAGGCTAGCCGGAGCTTCTTCACATGATTTTTGAAGAGTTCCCAGCACCAAGATTGGGCAAGCTCCAGTGCAGAGCAGTTTTCGACTTCTCCTTCCTGTCACGTTTACTATGTTATAATGGTAGGAGTAAGTCATGTTGCCAAGTCAAAATTCAAAAGATGGAGAAATAATCTCTTGATGAGAGGTACAGCAAAGAATTCGTGGATTTCTTTTCCAACATACTACAGCATTCTTACTGTATTTGGGGATTACCAGTTGCTACTGTGCTTTAGCATATTTTAGTTGGGATTCTTTTTTCCCTTTAAATAATGTTTGTAAATGCATTTAAAGGTAAAAACGAGTATCAGCAAATTTACCAAAGTTAAACACATAGTTATTATTGCTTCTATAAGGTCTCAATTGCATGCTTTGTAAATTAATCAACCAAATAAGTAGAATTAGCTGAGCTTATTTTGATTTTTATTTTGTCTCATTTTTCTTTATAACACAAATTAATTCTATGATCTGGCTTATTTTCATCACAGTGGCCAACTAGTTTGGCAAAGTGCAAAAATATCTCTGTATCTCTGAGGCATAAGTATAGAACATTTTCTTACCCTAATTTGAGGCTATCAGTAAATATTTAGTATTATTCTTATCGACTTATTATATTTATGAGTGATGTTAAGACTACATATTTGAAAGATATAGAATTAAAACAAAATCTTGTCACCTAGTGTTAAAATCATCTATTCTACATAAAAAAATTACTCCAAACCTAATGGGTTAAAATAAAAATCATTCATTATCATTCGCTGTTTCCATAAGTCAGGATTTAGAAGTGACTCAGCTGAAAGGTTGTGGTTGACAGCCTTTGATGAATTTCTGTTCAGAATGTGGCTGGGGCTAAGGTCATTTCAAAGGTTTCTTATCTCACATATCTGAAACCTCAGCTGGGAGACACCAGCAGGTAGGTCCTGGAACAACAGGACTCCTTCGGCATCTCTACCTCTATTGGTTTCTTCATAGGTTCTCTGCAACACGGCATCTTCAGGGTGGCTGGATTTCTATATGGAAGTTCAGGGTTTCTAAGTAACGTGTCCCAGTAGGGAGACAGATGGAAAGTGCATCTTCTAATCTATCCTTGAAATTGCCACAGCTTAACTCCATGTATATTCTATTAATCAAGCCAGTCACAAAAGTCCAACCAGATTCAAAGGGAGGGATGTGGACTCCAGTTCTTGATGGAAAAATGACAAAGTTCTGCAAAAGGTATGTAGAACTGAAATTGACTAATTTTGGAAAACTACACTACATTCTAACACATATAGGGAAACTTTAAAAGTTGCAATACAGACCTTTACTTTTCATGAACATATGTATCACTGTTCCTTGAACATTCCAAGATCATAAACTTTGGTGGTTTTTGGTTCAACCAAAAGCAGAGCCTGAGAAAGGTGTTGAGTACAGGTATCTTATTTGAGAAATAATTCACGAGAAAGGTACTGAAGTGAAAAGAGGAAAAAGAGAAAACCAAAACAAGGATGCATATTATAGTAAGCCACTGCTGTAGATGACTAGAACTTTCAGCCTTTCCAGAACATTCTGAGAAGATGTTTGCACACTGTCTCAGAGCTGTGCATCTAGAGGAATAAAGGGTGGAACATATTTTAACTGACATAGGTTAAATTGGCTCCCAGGATCATTAATTCTCTTGCGTTTTCTGCTTGCTTATGTATGAGTGCCCCAAGCATCCCACAAAGGGCATTCAAGAAGCACCCAAGTAGAAAGTAAGAGATCTATGACACAAGTTCATGGCGAAGAGCTTTGGGTTGTTCTCATGCTAGGCTGATAAAAGACTGTTCAGAACTCATCAGGGCAGCAGTGGCTAGAAAAAGAGGTAAGGCTGGGATAAATTGTGCTTGGTAAGTATACATTCATTCAAGCCAAAGAGAATCAAATAGTGAGCACTTACCATGTTCTAGCTACAGTTCTGAGCACTAGATACAGGGATGAAAATCACACAAAAATACAAAAGTAGACCCTTTGTACATACTAGCGTGGTAAAGGTCTAAGTAAACAGATCATCACAGCACAATAAAATAAGAGCCAGGGCAGAAGAATACATTGTGCTCTTGGTGCAAGGCGAAGTGAAAAACAAGTGTGCTGAAAAAGAGCAGCTTTGGCTAGAAAAGCCTTTTTATAGGATAGGTAGCTGACTAAATCTTCTACAAAGAGAAGTGTTTTTTTAAATGGGGAATGGAAATGGAAGAACATGTTCTAAACATACAGTAAAATAGGAAAAATGTTATAAAAGTTATATATGAAAAAGTTAATTTCATTAATAAACCTCAGGACACAATCTTTATATATGAGTAAATTGAACCTCAATGAAATTAGTCATTTGGTTGGGGCCACACCACTTTTTAGTTGACAGTTCAGACAAAAACTTAGAAATCCTCTCCTCACTCAATTTTTCTTTTCTATTTTGTTAGACTTATACCGTATTTATTTTTAATCATTTATTTAAAAACAAATATTCTAGTCCATGGCACTTCTTTTTATGTCTTTTGGTGCTAATGTTTACTAAGGAGAATCAATCTTGTTTGCTTTGAGTTTTCTTTTTGTTGGAGGAATTATAAAATCTAATCAGGAATTTCCAGTGAAACTTTTTTAGAGTGATCGCTCATTATAAAATTGATTCCCCCTAGGCGGAGGGAGCACAAAGTTCAATTTTTATTTTAAGCAGTTAAGTTAATGTAAAACATGCTTTTAAATCCCTGGATAAAATAGCAGACTTAGACAACTCAAAATTGATGGATCTGACAGATGGGTTGGGATATGCCAAAAGAGACCTGGTAGAGACCCAGGGCTGGGGAATAGCAATTGACACATAAGGAAAAAGATGTGAATAGGGTGAAATTGGCCTCTGCTTCTGCCAGCAGTCAACACTTTACGAAGCCATTGAGGATAGTTTTCACAGGATTGCTCAAGTGTCTTACGCAAATATGTCAGAGAAAGCACACTTGTTAAGGTTTAAGAATGGATTTTCACATTGTCTGATATAGTTCAGCAATTTTCCAGAGAGATAGCTTCTGCTAGGTCAAATATGTGATTTCTCTAACCATTCTGCCTTTCTCCTTTTTTGGGTTAATGAATAGCTCACCTTTATAAAGGGCTCTGGAATGGACTAAGGACAGATCTTTTTTGAGCTGCAATGCTGGAAAATCACTTCAAGTCATTAAGGTCATTGTAGCCACAGTGAAAGTCCAGATGAATTGGCCATTTTTCTTGGAGTTAGGTATAAGGGAAGAGTCTTTCAGCAACTTCAATTTTTTTTAAACATTTCTATTTTGTTTTTAAAAATGTTTAGTTATATAGTTTTGGATAAGGAATGATTGTTCTCAGAAGGGAAGGGCAGCATTCAGGTACTAGGAAAACGGAGAATATGGTGATGGAATCTATAACACAAAGGAAGAAAAGGGGAGCAAAAAAAAGGGAAGATATATTAGTAAATTTAAAAGAGTATTATTATAATGTGAAACACATAAGTATAACTGAGAGTTACCACTTTTCAGGGGAACTAGTGGAGAGAAAATTTTCTATGCAGTAGAACAGGAACAAAAGGGGTGGAATAAACGTAAGCTTGTCTGTTCTGGGTCTCTTTGGTAGAGTTTGCTTCCTCTTGCACTGGAGGCAACCTAGTATCATGTCAGCCTTCTCAGTCCTCAAAACCACAAACAAACTCCACATTAGAGACTCGAAGCATGCTCAGCTCTGAGTAGTTAAACACATATTCACAGCAGCTCCTGTGTCAACAAATATATATTGAATGACTGTTACGTCTTCCAGCCATTTTGCTTGACACTGAAATTAGATAAACAGTGAGTGTGATATAGTCCCTACTTGCTTAAGTAACCACTTGCTTAATTAACCACTTCTTAGCAACAGTATATATTTTTCCATTCAAGATGGTAAATGTCATGATAAAAGTAACCAAATTTTCGAGAGGAATTTAGAGAAAGGAAGATCAGAGAGTATCTCACATTGATGGTGAGTTATGGGCTGAGTCTTAAAGTTTCTGTTTAGTTTGCCCAGATAAATAAAGTTAGGAAGGGCATCCCAGGGAGAGGGAAGAGCTAACGTTTGGAGCCAGGAAGGAGAATGGTGTACACGGGGTTCTGTAAGTACTCCAGCACTTTAGAACTTTAAAATATAAGGTAAGATGTAGCAGGAGGTAGGATGCCAAGGAGGCAGGCAACTTGCCAGTCATGCCAAAATACATCAATTTCAGAATTTTATTCTGTAAATGTTGACTATCCAGGTATAGCATTTTGATACATGGATTCAGGATCTTCATGCCTGAAGGTGGAAGGAGAAATTTGAAATCTACTATAAGGATCCAAGTGAACAACTGGAATCAGAAATATGAAAACTTATCAATCAGATGTAATGGGTGAAGTTCTATGAGGAATGAGGGACAGTTGAGCACCCAGGACAATAGTTGTATACAAGAGGTTAAATGACCACCAAAGTCTGCAGGACTGGCAAAGCATTACTGCCAGACTCAAGGATGCAGGGACAAGATGCTTGAAGCACAAAACCAGAGACCCAGCAGGTGTAATGGTTTCCAGAAAGGTTATGTGGCCACAGCTAAAAACCAGACTAAGAGATGTACCTGGCAGTGAGTGCCTACATGAAAAGATGGCAACTCAGGGCTAACGAGCTGACCCTAATCCCTCAAGGTTGTCTTCAGTCCCATCCAGACCCAATTCTATATCCAGTCACTCATAGCTGTTGGAAGGAATAAAACAAAATGGACCCAGAAAACCCTAAACTCATACTTCAGTTAGAATACTTTCGATCTATAACATTATGGATTTTGTTTGTAACAGATACTTTCTACTACCATTAGAGCAGCATAACTGTTGTGAATCTAGAAAAGGGGGCCACAGCTAAGTTATGAAAATATATCTCCTTTCCTTTTCCTACTTAAAGAAATAATAGACAAGCTATTCATTCTCCTACAAGTTCAGCGGCCAAAGAAAGAGAAATAAGTGAGAAGGGGAAACTTTAATACCTGCCTTCTGATGGAAAGGGAGCTTTAGATAGAAACTATTTCCAGGTAACTAAAATTAAAAAACACTTAGTTTTATAATTGTTATGTTTTATATTTTTACATTTTATATACCTGAGTGTCTTCTGTAGTGTCCATAAAAGGGGTTTCAGATAATTGAGTAGGAAATCCAACAGTGAATCACCAATGTTTCTGTACATTGGGCTAGACATTACCAGGAGGGAGAGAAGGATCCAGGTGTACTCACTGTGTGTTTCAGGTCTAGCTACCTCCAGCATTTGAGTTATTCTGACCCCCACAATCAGAATCAATAAGGGTTGGTTGCTACAGTACAGTTTGCTGGGCCCCAATCCATAGCTAATGAATCAGAATTTCTGGTGATGGCTCAGAGATTCCTGCTTTTTAACTAGCTTCTCTTGTGTGTCTGAAGCTCATCTCAATTTAGAATCATTGAAAGTGCTCTTAGCACAACCAAAACATTACCTGCCGGCATCATTTAAAACCCACTGGGCACTTGAACTTGAATCAAAGAGTTGCTCCAGGCAGTTCTTTCTTCATCCACACAAATATTCTCATGAATCATCTCTACTCCCTCCCTGGACAAATCCCCTTATCCTCCTTTTATTCCCTTGTCTAAGTTTTAATTTGATAATGAGACTTTTTTTGCCTGTCTTCCTTCTCATCTGGCACCCCCTGTCTGTTAATCCTGGGACAGCTCCAGGAACCAAAGGCAACCCATGCTGAGATCCTGTCAGAGCACTGCCCCAACTCTGCCTCCACAGCTCCAGCATGTCTCCTCCTTGACTTTGCACATCAAAAGAAGAGAGATTTTCCTTTAATCTGACACTTTTATGACACGACTGAGCATTGAAACACTCAGAGAGAATGCAATCACAATCACTACGGAAGTAACATGAATAAGTGATAGTATTTGGCTTCTAGTCCTAAGTCTGGGAAAGAGAATACATGACCAGCTACGTGACCTTAGGCAGCTTAGGTTCTCAGGTACTTGTTTTAGTCATCTTTAAAGATGGATTAAAGCAGGATTTCTTTAAAGATGGGTTAAAGTGTTTACAAACGTTGACAGTATGCACATTTGGGGCCAGATAATTCATTGTAATTGGGATGGGGTCTGTCCTGTTCATTGTAAGATATAACAACCAAAAATGTCACCAGGCATTGTCTGATGTCCCCTGGGTGGGGAGCAGAATTTCCCACAGTAGAGAATCACTGGATTAAAGATTCACACTCCACAGGATTCATGAAATATTAAGTGAGATATTAATGAAAATCCTATTAAATTCTAATAGATTATAAAAACTAAGGGGTTATTTTTATAAAGTACAATACAAAGTGTTTATGTATTCTATGTACTTAAATCTAGCATTAACATGGTTCAAGTTATCATCTAATCTTCACAGGACATGAGTGATAATGATATGATACTTTTAAAGATGGATATCAAAGAGTTACACAAACTTGATTTTAAGCACACTCTGACCTTGGTTAATGTTCCAGACAGAGAGAGCAAACCAAAGACTGAGAAACACCCCTAGCATTCATCTGAGCTGGATGCATTTTATCTAACACTTTGTGCATTTATAAATGTGCACCCTTCAACATCAGTCACTAATCAGTTTTTATGTTTCAACAATTGGAATGTTTTTTAAATGAACAATCCCTCTGAACTTACTGGCATATCTGTAATATTACTTAGTAAAACAAATGTGGGAAGTCCACAGTCTTAAACTTGCCATTTCCATTTTAAAATATTTCAGTTAAAATAGCTAAGCAAATAGAATAAAAACAAAACCTTATAAGGAGTTTTCTTCAAGGGAGAGAATCATATTTTAGTTTCCTTCCTTTTCGATTTATAAATTGCTCTTCCTTCTGAAAAGCATGAACATTTTGTTTTTCCCTTTTTCTGCTCTATCCTCCCCCACTGTCCTTCTCTCCTTTCTCCACTCCCTAAATATCCCTTCAACACACACACACACTTATTCACTCATTTTTTTTAACCAGTTCCCAGACAATCAACATATACATAATGGCACTTACTTTGTTTCTAACTCTGGTGACAATGTTGTTCAGTACAACACCCATAGCCCGTAGTCCTTGTAGCCATGAGGCCATGTACACAGTCCTACTCTGATTTTGTCAACTGTGTGTTGTGGGGAAGTCACCACGTGACATCTTAGTTTCCTCATCTGTAACGTGTAGACTTCAGTGACTTTTTACAAATCCAGTTGTGAGTGCTGAATGAAAAGAACAATAGTTACATTGGGAAAAGCATATTCAATATTTTTAAAGACTTATCTATTTCCCTTTCTTATTCATTTTTTTCCTTTGGTCCCTGAAGTTTAGTAGGGTGAATAGCTTGCCTATTATTTCCTTAGGTAGGGGAGGAGATAACTTTTCATCACCTAGCTATAGCTCTCCTTTCTTGATTCATAAGAGTTATACTGCTCTAATGGTAGGAGAAAATATTCATTACAAGCAAAAGCCATAATGTTATGAGCTGGGATTTTCACTGAGGAAAATTATTTCTTCAGGTAGGTGAGGAGGTACCTTGTCATAATTTAGCTGTGGCTTTCTTTATCAGATTCGCAAGAGTTATACTGCTCTAATGGTAAGGGAAAATGTCCATTACAAATAAAATCTATAATGTTATGGATTGGAATTTTCCCTGGGGAAAATGATTTCAACTCATGCTTAGGTCAGCAATACTTATATTTAGTCTGATATCCCTAGCAGCAGAGCTTGAGACAGACGCTTCTATAAGAGTACTTTGCTAGGAAGTAAGATCCCATAGACCAGAAATTAGAGATTGCTGGAAAAAGAAAAAACAATTCAATGGTTCTAAGTACTGGGTGGTGACATGGGATATTCATTTCAGGACCATCCTTTTTTGGTGGGCAGTGGTGAGAACTCTTTTCCCACATTAGTAGACATTTTCCTCCATGGTACTATACCTTTTCCACATTCTGGCTTATTTACACATATGTGCACACCAAGAAAGTTCCTTAGGCATTCCTCACTTCACGGACAACAGACATGTCCAGGAGGCAGCAAACATCTGCATGAAGCTGGTGAAAGACCAAAGAATTGCCCACTTCAGTGGCAGTTAAATTAGAAGTGGGTAGAACAGGATCTTATCTTATACGTGCAGTGGCCTGTAATTCCAAGACTCTAGGAAAATGAGGCAAGAGGATGGCCTGATCTCAGGAGTTCGAGACCAGCCAGGTCAACATAACAAAACTCTGTCTCTACAAAATATACAAAAATTAGCCAGGCATGATTGTATGTGCCTGTTGTTCCAGCTACTCAGGAGGCTGAGGTGGGAGAATCACTTGAACCAATGAGGTCAAGGCTGCAGTGAGCCATGATTGCGCCGTTGCACTCCAGCCTGGGCAACAGAATGAGACCTTGTCTCAAGGAATAAAGAATAAAGAAGATCTTACAATGAACACATTTGTGTGTTCAGTATAGTGTAGATACTGTGTGTTTCAACATTTATGCATCTTTATATTAGTGCAATCCAAAGATGATTGCTAAGGTCTATCATATGCAAGTGATGTAGTGTGCTCTGGGATTAATGCGGTCACTGAGAGAGATGGCCTTTGCTCTATTTGATCTTATAAGCTAGACAAGGTCAAGTAGTTGATATTGAGTGCTAACGAGATAAAACACTGGCAGGAGACCAAGATACTTCCTCCCAGTGCTAATTATTACACAAACAATCATAAATATCAGTGTATCATTACTGCACACAATATATGTTTCTTAGGACATCATTTTGGGAAAAAAAATCCTGAGAGCAAAATTAGGTAAAAAAGGAAATCTAACAAGCAACAATCGGGCAAACAAACCATATCAATCAGTGATTCTGTGGATCGGCTCTAGTTTATAGATTGCTGAATGTCTAGCCAAGTTCTTCCATATATAAATTTTTCTCTGCAAGCAGGTTACTATTTTGATTTGTTGTTGTTGTTTTGTTTTATTTTGTTTCTGAGATTGCCTCACATTCTTTCCTTGATTCAGACTTTTGGGGGCTTTACTACTGCAATCATCACTTTTAGCCTGGTCCTGGGAGTTTCTGTTCCAAGCTAGGAATCATCTCTGTCGTAATTGTTTTTATTATTTTCCACCTGTGCACTGCACTATCTACTTACTACTCAGCAGATGCTGCTTCACCCTGATGGTATGGTAAGAACCTGGGCTTTTCTCTTTACCAGCTGGTTTGAGAAGCAGCTTACTTAAATCTGTGTTGCTGACCAGAGTGAGACTCAGGCACTATTCAACTGGCTCTCCTTTGCAAAACCAATTCTCAGTGGCTTTTAAGAATAGGATGATGATATAAGCCAAAACTGATATGCATTAATTCTTTCATTTACTTTGTCTCTTCACTCCTCAAAACTAATCTTTCAAGTATGCATTATCATATCTAGCATTCCCCTGAGGAGTAAACTGACACACATAAAATATCTAGTCCATAGACATGCAACTGGCACACACAATCTATTCTACTGACTGTTATATTGCCACTTACATGGTTTCTATATCCATAAGCACCTGGTAGAACCATGTCTCAGTAAAGGACTGGGAACTATTTCCTAGGCTACAGTATCATATTCTATGTCTCTTTCTCTTTCTAGAGTACTGATACAACTCCAAAGAAATTAGATTGATATTCTGCCCTCTCTTACAATTTCATCTGCCCTTATTTATATTCCTCTACCTTGATTTGCTACCTCATTTTTATCTAAAGTTGCAACTATCTGGAGATTTTATTTCTTAATAATTAATTTATTTCCATATATAATGTATAGGCTATTTAACTACAGTGTATCTTTGCATATGGCCTAACATATGTTAAGAAAAATTATGGAAACTTGGAAATAAAGAATGTGACTACATGATCTTTCACAGTCAGTGGGTATGGTTTTACAGGCTAACCAAAAGATTGTTCAATTCCCTAGGAGAATGTACTTTTATTTGACTTTGCTATTTGTTATTTGATTAGAGCCCAGACACTGTAAAGTTTCATGTTAACTTATAGATTTCTGCCTCATAGAAAAGATAACCCAAAGATTATGATGTTTTGCCCTGAAGGACAAGAGAAAGCTTTGTATCTAACTTAGCAAATTTATTCTACCCTGCTTTTATTATTTTTTTCCCTAAATGTTTTTACTGGAGGCCTAGATAAACTCTTCTTCCTTAAATTTTGTGATAACCATCATTAGCATTTTACTGGTCCCTTCCTTAGTTAATGAGTTGAACAAAATCTTTGAAATATGTTCATTTCATATATGTATAAGAAACATAATTTTAACTTTTGGAAAATTCTATGTGGGCAATTGTTACTTTAATATTCCTTATTCCCCTGTTCATTCACTCATGCATCCACTCAGGCATTCAGTCATTCATTTTACAAATGCTTCTTAGATGCCTGGTATTGAGCATTGTTCTGGGTGCCTAAGTTATAGCAGTTAACAAAACAGAGTAAATCTGTGTTTTCATGGAGCTTAGAGGAGAGAATATAATCTGAAAAATAACGTAAAATGTGGACACATTTTTTAGAGTTGTGAGTTTCAACCTTGTATAAAATTCACCTTAGATGCTTAAAAATCATATAATTTTCAAAGGTCAACCATGGGTATTCTAACTCTATATGACTTTTTTATGGGAGCCAATTCTTTTCATTTTTACCTGCTCCCTAGGCAGTTTTGATGAACTTGGTTTTGGGAACATATTTTGAGGAAATAGAAATCTGGACTTTTAACATTTTTGACCATTTGCAATTTTTTATTCTGTTCCAAGGGATTATCAGACCACAACAACTACCACAAAACAAGGCCATGTCAGGGGACTTGAACCCAGCCTTTTTTCCCCTGTTTTTGTGTTTGTATTTTTTTTTCCCTGAGTATTTAGAAATGTAACCTTGGGCAAGTTACTTTTCATCTCATCTCTAGGCCTCAGCTATGTCATTCTTAGAAGATCTGATTAGACAAAATGACAGCTAATGTTTGTTCTAGCTCTAAATTCTATGGACAAGACAGAAACTTAAACATAAAACATCACTTCATGATCCAGTATTTGTTATGCTTACTGCATCGATTAATTCATTAATATTAGAGTTCATTAGTGAATACCAGAATTAATTAGTGCAACAGTTTATGAACTTGTACCAAATTTTGTTTGGTTTTAGTTTATATGATAGACAATAAATCAGATTTTCTACCAGTTAACATTCTGTAGCTAATCTTTCTTGCAATACTGCCTAATGAAGAAAAGCTAATTAATATGCTTCTAATAATTTATTGAACTGCATCCTTGACACCTCAAATCTACACTCACAAGTAACTGGAACCACAGTGCATAGTCATGTCTGTGGCTTCCAATGTTCAAGGAAGGCTGTGAATTACGTATAGTGTCTAATGAGTTATTTATAATGGTGAGAAATGAGCTGAACCACAAATATGAGCCATGGGGAAGAGTGAACTGTGATAGCACCTGGAGCAGTGGGCAAAACTCTGGCTGCCTGGCCTACTTTTTACTTTAAAATTCCTAGTAAGCAATGTGTGGCTTCCTCTGGCTTCAATTTTTTAAGAAAAAAAAAAATTAGGTAGACCTTCTCCATTAATTTTCTGAGAGTTTGTGATCATTGACATTTTGTGAAAAAAGTACCATTTTCTTCAATGTCCTCCACCTCTTTTATCCATCACATTTCTTTATTTCACTATATTTTGCAGGATTTGTTTCTGCAGTTGACAGGTGGAAAACTGCAACCTGATATGTACTAGAGCTTTAAATAGACTCTTTTTAAAAACATATTTGCTATTATTTTTATTGCCCGAGAAATGATAGATAAAGCAAGTCTAAAGTAGAGAATCTCATTTGGATTGTAAATTCTTCCACTAGATCAAACGCTGGTTGAAGACAGAAGCTAAGAATCATCTTTTATTTCCTCCCATAGTACCTTGTGTCTACCGTGTCCCGCTGTGTACACTTGTTATTCAGCAAAGTTATTGATACATTGAGGAAAAGTGCCTGGATTCACACATCTAAACATTGAGGATACAGCAGTGCATGAAGTACAAAAGATCACTCCTTTTATGGAGTTTTATGGAGTTTATGTTCTAGGGGCACACAATAAATGTCTGTTGAATAACACGAAGATTCTAACCATAGACCTTATTTATACTCCAACAACTGAAGGAAGCTCCAAATGCCCTCTTTGTCCCTTCCTCAGTCCTTTCCTAGTGTCCTTCCTAGGATCTGACTACATATTCCTTTTTCTTTTTTAATTCTTATTAATTTTCTTTCTTAGCTGCACTTAGCCTTTCTGATAACCATTAAAAAAAATCAGGGAACTTGAAGATGGCCGCTTAGGAGGAACTCGGGAATGCAGCTCCGAGAGAAAGCACAGAGGGTGAGTGGACGCCGTATTTCCAGACTGATTTTTACTGCCCACAGAACAAGAGATTCACACGCAGAGAAGCCACACGGGTCGCCAGCGCCGCTGGCGCCGCTGGCTTGAACGGCGCAGCCGCTGGGCCGGCACCCTGAGGCAACAGCTCACTGTATAAAGTGAGAGAGTCTGAGTCCCCTATAAGCCAGCAAGGGGAGCTGAAACGGGGAGCCAGGCCAGCGCCACGAATCTCAGAGCCGCGGCTTTAGCCAACGCAGCGGCTCCAGAGGCAGATCGGATGAGACGGTGTCCCCTCTTACCCAGCAAGAAGACCTGAAACACAACTGAAACCGGGACGGTCCAGCTCTGTGGAGGAGGGGCGTTCTCCATAGGCACCCTGCTGTTCTGTACCAAGGCAATCCGCCACTACAGAGACTCCGTCACTACAGGGGCGGGCCAACATAGCGGAAGCAGTTCTAACTACACCCAGAAGTTCACACGGAAGCTGGGTGGAGCCCACAGCAGCTTAGCGAAGCCTCTGCAACCTGAGTGTGACTAGGCTGCCACCTTGTGGGCAGGGAAAACAGCAACCGCACAGGGGAACATCAGAAAACAGTAACTCCCTGGGACAGAACACCTCGGGGGAAGAGCGGGGGGTTTATGAGTTCTGCCACAGCAGACTTAAAATTACCAAAATCAGAAAGACAACAACTACAAAGTCAGCAGGTGGAAAAATCCACAAAGATGGGAAGAAACCAGCGCAAAAAGGATGAAAACACCCAAAACCAGAACACTTCTCCTCCTACAAGGGATCACAACTCCCCACCAGCAAGGGAACAAGACTGGACGGAGAATGAGTGTGATGAAATGACAGAATCAGCTTTCAGAAAGTGGATAATAAGAAACTTCCGTGAGCTAAAAGAACATGTTCTAACCCAATGCAAAGAAACTAAGAACCTTGAAAAAAGACTTGACGAAATGCTAACAAGAATGGACAACTTAGAGAGGAATATGAGCGAATTGATGGAGCTGAAAAACACAACACGAGAACTTCGTGAAGCATGCACAAGTTTCAACAGCCGAATTGACCAAGCAGAAGAAAGGATATCAGAGGTCGAAGATCAACTCAATGAAATAAAACGAGAAGGCAAGATTAGAGAAAACAGGGTAAAAAGGAATGAACAAAGTCAACAAGAAATATGGGACTATGTGAAAAGACCTAATCTACGTTTGATAGGTGTACCTGAATGTGACGAAGAGAATGCATCCAAGCTGGAAAATACTCTTCAGGATATTATCCAGGAAAACTTCCCCAACCTAACAAGGCAGGCCGAGATTCAAGTCCAGGAAATACAGAGAACACCACAAAGATACTCCTCTAGAAGAGCAACCCCAAGACACATAATCATCAGATTCACCAGGGTTGAAATGAAGGAGAAAATACTAAGGGCAGCCAGAGAGAAAGGTCGGGTTACCCACAAAGGGAAGCCCATCAGACTCACTGCAGATCTCTCAGCAGAAACCCTACAGGCCAGAAGAGAGTGGGGGCCGATATTCAACATCCTTAAGGAAAAGAACTTTCAACCCAGAATTTCGTATCCAGCCAAACTAAGCTTCATAAGTGAAGGAAAAATAAAATCCTTTGTGAACAAGCAAGAACTCAGAGAGTTCATCACCACCAGACCAGCTCTACAAGAGCTCCTGAAGGAGGCACTACACATAGAAAAGAACAACCAGTACCAGCCACTCCAAAAACACACGAAAAGGTAAAGAGCATCAACACAATGAAAAATCTGCATCAACCAAAGGGCAAAACAGCCACCTAGCACCAAAATGACAGGATTGAATTCACACATAACAATATTAACCCTAAATGTAAACGGACTAAATGCCCCAATCAAAAGACACAGACTGGCGAATTGGATAAAAAGCCAAAACCCATCAGTGTGCTGTATCCAGGAAACCCATCTCGCATGCAAGGATACACAAAGGCTCAAAATAAAGGGATGGAGGAAGATTTACCAAGCAAATGGAGAGCAAAAAAAAGCAGGAGTTGCAATTCTCATCTCTGATAAAATAGACTTTAAAGCAACAAAGATCAAAAGAGACAAAGAAGGACATTACATAATGGTAAAAGGATCAATGCAGCAAGAAGAGCTAACGATCCTAAATATATATGCACCTAATACAGGAGCACCCAGATACATAAGGCAAGTTCTTAAAGACTTACAAAGAGACTTAGACTCCCACACAATAATAGTGGGAGACTTCAACACACCACTGTCAATATTAGACAGATCAACGAGACAGAAAATTAACAAGGATATCCAGGACTTGAACTCAGACCTGGAACAAGCAAACCTAATAGACATTTACAGAACTCTCCACCCCAAATCCACAGAATATACATTCTTCTCAGCACCACATCACACCTACTCTAAAATTGACCACATAATTGGAAGTAAATCACTCCTCAGCAAATGCAAAAGAACGGAAACCATAACAAACAGTCTCTCAGACCACAGTGCAATCAAGTTAGAACTCAGAATTCAGAAACCAACCCAGAACCGCACAGCCTCATGGAAAATGAACAACTTTCTCCTGAATGTTGACTGGATAAACAATGAAATGAAGGCAGAAATAAAGACGTTCTTCGAAACCAACGAGAATGAAGACACCACATACCAGAATCTCTGGGACACATTTAAAGCAGTCTCTAGAGGAAAATATATAGCAATAAGTGCCCACATGAGAAGAAAGGAGAGATCTAAAATTGACACCCTATCGTCAAAACTGAAAGAGCTAGAGGAGCAAGATCAAAAAAACTCAAAACCTAGCAGAAGACAAGAAATAACTAAGATCAAAGCAGAATTGAAGGAGATAGAGACACGAAAAACCCTTCAAAAAATCAATAAATCCAGGAGCTGGTTTTTTGAGAAGATCAACAAAATAGATAGACCACTAGCCAGACTAATAAAAAAGAAAAGAGAGAATAACCAAATAGATGCAATAAAAAATGACAAAGGCGATATCACCACAGATTCCACAGAAATTCAAACCATCATCAGAGATTATTACAAACAACTCTATGCACATAAATTAGAAAACCTGGAGGAAATGGATAAATTCCTGGACAGCTGCCTCCTGCCAAGCCTAAACCAGGAAGAAGTCGAAACCCTGAATAGACCAATAACAAGGTCTGAAGTCGAGGCAGCAATTAAGAGCCTACCACCCAAAAAAAGCCCAGGCCCAGATGGGTTCACAGCCGAATTCTACCAGACATACAAAGAGGAACTGATACCATTCCTACTGAAACTATTCCAAATAATCCAAAAAGAGGGAATCCTTCCCAAATCATTTTATGAGACCAACATCATCCTAATACCAAAACCTGGCAGAGACTCAACAAGAAAAGAAAACTACAGGCCAATATCCATGATGAACATAGATGCAAAAATCTTCAATAAAATAATGGCAAGCCGATTACAACAGCACATCAAAAAGCTTATCCACCATGATCAAGTAGGATTCATCCCGGGGATGCAAGGCTGGTTCAATATACGCAAGTCTATAAATGTAATTCACCACATAAACAGAACCAAAGACAAAAACCACATGATTATCTCAATTGATGCAGAGAAGGCCTTCGACAAAATTCAACAGCCCTTTATGCTAAAAACCCTCAATAAACTAGGTATCGATGGAACGTATCTCAAAATAATAAAAGCTATTTACGACAAACCGACAGCCAATATCATACTGAACGGGCAAAAACTGGAAGCATTCCCTTTGAAATCTGGCACTAGACAAGGATGCCCTCTCTCACCACTCCTATTCAATATAGTACTGGAAGTTCTAGCCAGAGCAATCAGGCAAGAAAAAGAAATAAAGGGTATTCAATTAGGAAAGGAGGAAGTCAAATTGTCTCTATTTGCAGACGACATGATTGTATATCTAGAAGACCCTATCACCTCAGCCCAAAAGCTCCTGAAACTGATAAGCAACTTCAGCAAAGTCTCAGGATACAAAATCAATGTGCAAAAATCACAAGCGTTCCTATACACCAATAACAGACTTAAAGAGAGCCAAATCAAGAACGAACTGCCATTCACAATCGCTACAAAGAGAATAAAATACCTAGGAATACAACTAACAAGGAATGTAAAGGACCTCTTCAAGGAGAACTACAAATCACTGCTCAACGAAATAAGAGAGGACACAAACAGATGGAGAAACATTCCATGTTCATGGTTAGGAAGAATTAATATCGTGAAAATGGCCATACTGCCCAAAGTAATATACAGATTCAATGCTATCCCCATCAAGCTACCAATGACCTTCTTCACAGAACTGGAAAAAACCACCTTAAACTTCATATGGAACCAAAAGAGAGCCCGCATAGCCAAGTCAATTCTAAGCAAAAAGAACAAAGCAGGAGGCATCACACTACCAGACATCAAACTCTACTACAAGGCTACAGTAATCAAAACAGCATGGTACTGGTACCAAAACAGAGATATAGACCAATGGAACAGAACAGAGGCATCGGAGGCAACACAACGTATCTACAACCACCTGATCTTTGACAAACCTGATAAAAACAAGCAATGGGGAAAGGATTCCCTGTTCAATAAGTGGTGTTGGGAAAACTGGCTAGCCATATGCAGAAAGCAGAAAATGGACCCCTTCCTGACACCTTACACTAAAATTGACTCCAGATGGATTAAAGACTTAAACATAAGACCTAACACCATAAAAACACTAGAAGGAAACCTAGGCAAAACCATTCAGGACATAGGCGTAGGCAAGGACTTCATGACCAAAACACCAAAAGCATTGGCAACAAAAGCCAAAATAGACAAATGGGACCTAATCAAACTCCACAGCTTCTGCACAGCAAAAGAAACAGTCAATAGAGTGAATCGGCAACCAACAGAATGGGAAAAAATTTTTGCAGCCTACCCATCTGACAAAGGGCTGATATCCAGAATTTACAACGAGCTAAAAAAGATTTACAAGAAAAAAACAAACAAGCCCATTCAAAAGTGGGCGAAGGACATGAACAGATACTTTACAAAAGAAGACATACATGAGGCCAACAAGCATATGAAAAAATGCTCATCATCACTGGCCATTAGAGAAATGCAAATCAAAACTACATTGAGATACCATCTCACACCAGTTAGAATGGCAATCATTAAAAAATCTGGAGACAACAGATGCTGGAGAGGATGTGGAGAAATAGGAACACTTTTACACTGTTGGTGGGAGTGTAAATTAGTTCAACCATTGTGGAAAACAGTGTGGCGATTCCTCAAGGACCTAGAAATAGAAATTCCATTTGACCCAGCAATCCCATTACTGGGCATATATCCAAAGGATTATAAATCGTTCTACTATAAGGACACATGCACACGAATGTTCATAGCAGCACAGTTTACAATAGCAAATACCTGGAACCAACCCAAATGCCCATCGATGATAGACTGGACAGGAAAAATGTGGCACATATACACCATGGAATATTATGCAGCCATTAAAAACGAGGAGTTCGCGTCCTTTGTAGGGACATGGATGAACCTGGAAAACATCATTCTCAGCAAACTGACACAAGAACACAAAATCAAACACCACATGTTCTCACTCATAGGCGGGTGTTGAACAAGGAGAACACATGGACACAGGGAGGGGAGCACTATACATGGGGGTCTGTTGTGGGGGAGTGGGGGGGACAGCGGGGGGGTGGGGAATTGGGGAGGGATAGCATGGGGAGAAATGCCAGATATGGGTGAAGGGGAGGAAGGCAGCAAATCACACTGCCACGTATGCACCTAAGCAACAACCTTGCATGTTTTTCACATGTACCCCAAAACCTAAAATGCAATAAAAAAAAAAAAAAAAAAAAAAAAAAAAAAAAAATCAGGAACATCCTTTAAGTATGTATGTATGTGTATATATATGAATCTATCTATCTATTTTTTATACAGCCATGGATCAGCTCACTATGCTGTGGGATGGGAATGTAACTGAAATAGGAAGGCTTTTACACTGTTGGTGGGAGTGTAAATTAGTTCAACCATTGTGGAAGACAGTGTAGTGATTCCTCAAGGATCTAGAACCAGAAATGCCATTTGACCCAGCAATCCCATTACTGAGTATATACCTAAAGGATTATAAATTATTCTGCTATAAAGAAAGATGCATGTTTATTGAAGCACTGTTCATAATAGCAAAGACTTGTAACCAATCCAAATGCCCTTCAATGATAGACTGGATAGAGAACATGTGGTACATATGTATGTGGAATACTATGAAACCATAAAAAAGGATGAGTTCATGTCCTTTTTCAGGGACATGGATGGAGCTGGAAACGATCATTCTCAGCAAACTGACAGAAGAACAGAAAACCTAACACTACCTGTTGTCACTCACAAATGGGAGTTCAACAGTGAGAGCATAGTGACACAGGGAAGGGAACGTCACACACTGGGGCCAGTTGGGGGGTAGGGGCTAGGTGAGGGATAGCGTTAGGAGAAATACCTAATATAGATAACAAGTTGATGGGTGCTGCAAATCACCATGGCACATGTATACCTACATAACAAACCTGCACATTCTGCATATTCACACCAGAACTTAAAGTACAATATCAAAACCAGAAAATAAATCAAATAAGGCCCCCTCCTTGCCTTTTGCATTCTCTTTCTATAAGGCATTTTCTTTATTTTTGTGCTTAAACACCTACTCAGCTCAAGTATCAACTCTACCAGGAATCCCTCCCTTACCCGTACTTCTTATTTAAGATTAGTTTTAAAAGACCAGTGAGTGGTCTATGTTCCCATGGACCATTGAGCTCAGCTGCTAAAAATATAATGTGCAATGATTTTTTTTTTACTGTATTTCTAATTTGAATTTCTGTCTGAAAACTTTCATTTATCCCTCAAGAGCAAGCTCATAAATAATCACCTTTGTGAAATTTCCTTTGGCTGACTTCTAGAGAAGTTGAGCTCTCACAGCATGGTGCAAACCTAAGCTAGAGAATTTATCACATCCTTCTCTATTATTTATCCAATAATACCTTTTCTTTGGTTTTGTATCCTGAAAACCTAGCACAAGATCTTGTAGAGTAGATGCTCAATGAATGTTAGTAGATTGAATATGTCAATATCCCATATGCAGGCTGGGCATGGTGGCTCACCCAGCCCACATATGGGTGGTGAACCCTGCACTGTGAGAGACTGTGGTAGGAGCGTTGCTTGAGGCTGAGATCTAGAGACCTGCCTGGGCAGCATAAAGAGATCCCATATCTATTAAAAAAACAAAAATTAAAAAATACCATGTTACTGCCCAATTAGCGTTTCTTGTTTCTTGTTGTTGTTGATGTTGTTGTTTTACAGATTTTTGGAATCTGCCTGCATTCATCATTCTACTTGAAGACTGGTTCCTTAAACATTTAATAAAATCTCTGAAGCTCCAGAGCTTCCTTGCCATGACAACTGAAATCTCATATTCTTCATGACAGTGTTGTATGGCACAGTTCCACCTGGTATTCCCTCCTCTGAGAATGCAAACCAGCGGGGTCTGGCTTCTCCATGATCCTATGAATGGTGGAAGCGATCAGCATCTGGCAGAGTCTTTGTTTTCTGTGAGGGGAGATTTTCATTTTCTCTGCTGGCTCACAAAATTTCTACACATATTTGAGCACATGATATCAGGGAATTTTATTGTTGCTTTTGGTGACACTGTAATATGTATAAGAAGGCGTTTTTTTTTTTTTTTTTTTCAACCAAACTAATACCCTGATACTTCTACTTCTTTTCCTATGAGTTCTTCTTGGGTAGATTGAACCAATAAATAACTTTGAATAAATATGTGTTTATGGTAATGTGAAGGCAAACTCTGTTAGGATTCCAGTTATGTCCTACTACTGAAACCCAAATCAGGAAATGCTCTTTTGGTGGATTCCAGAGTCTGTATTCTTCAGTTAAAAGTTAACTTCCTCTCAGTTAAAAATATGAAAGTAATTTCAGTATCAATATAAATTAATTCTCAAATTATATTTTTTAATGAAAAATTCAAGGTCCAAAAGAGTGTGCCTAATAAACTACTGTTTATATAAAAAGAATGAAAACTATGTTTGCTTCTAGGTGTTTAATTTTCTCTAAAGGATATTCCATAAATCGATGACAGAAGTTGTCTGTAAGTAGGGAAACTGGTTATCTGAAGTACGGAAATGGGAAGCAAGCTTTTTCCTCCATAACCTTTTGTGCTTCGTGAATTTTGTACCATGAGAATATACTTGCTGCCCATTCAAGATAAAAAAAATAACACATTTGGCTAAAAATCTGATGTCTAAGTCAAGTCAGTTGAGAGTGCAATGGATTTCAAAGCAGACAGGGCACTGCCATCTCCTGCAGCCTTTGTTACCTCTTTTGTTTTCCTTTCAGAAGTCACCGGTGAATTCTTTCCTTCTACTGGTTAATGCTAGATGGACTCATATGAAACCTGCTGCATCTGGGACTCATTTTTGTTATAAACCTTCCTCCATACTGATATACACATAATCAAAACATAAGCACCTCCTCAGTTCTTATTCAGAAATTCCCAGAGGCCAATTAGGCAAAGATTTCTTTCTTGAAATTTAAAATTTTAAGTCAGTCTCACAAAAGAGAAAAAAAATAGACTTAAGTCATCAATATATTTTCTGTGCCTAGAGTATATGACTGAATAATTTATATTTATGGTGGGAGCTATGTTTGACTTACCTTGAAACCAGATCAATAGGAAATAGAAGAAACAAAACAAGCATTTGTTAAACCACTGCCATTATACATGGAACATTAGGATAGGTACTTTCTATTCGTAGGTATATGAATTATATAACTAATCATTTAATCTCCTCAAACCCATCGGAGAGAGGTAGTTTTATTATTCTTGTTTTATCATTGAGAAAACAGATATGAAGCTATTGAATAACTCATCCATGCATCCAACCCCTCTGACTCCAGGGCTCTTTCTGCCAAACTCCAGTAGAACTACAGGAAAAGGTTTTAAAATAATAGAAGTTGGAAAGCTCATATCTTTGTTTCAGTCTTGTTTTATTAATCCCGTGCAGAAAATGTCACCACCAAATGCAAGATGTATTTCATAAAATGCCTTAATCTGTTTATTCATCACTTAAGGGTGCATTAGAGAGACTGAGAACTTGATCTTTATTTTCCTACTAACAGATGTTGTTACTAAGAAACATGTAATTGAGCACTTTGGGGCAATTATTTTAAAATATAATGCTCACCTTTCCAATAACTTTCCATGCAGTTCCTTGAAATTAAGACACATTTCATGTTGACTCATCAAAGGGCCCCATGCCCCCTCCTTTGAGACAATCTTATCTCAAAAAGTACGGTTTAAAATTGCCAACCCAGTGCAAAAAGAAAGAATGTCAGGCCTCCTACATATTCACAGCCGTCTGTCATCAGATCTGGAGCAGTGTTTCGAAGCTTTTTAAGCCTCTCTCAAGTGTTTCCGTTCCTTATATCCAGGTGACTACTACATTCAAAAAACATTTTTCTCTTTTTCAGAAATTCCAGAATCCTGAAGTATATCTGTATCAGGTAAGATTTTAAAAGATGTTTAAAGATAATTTAAATAGTCAGTGCAATTTGTTAATCTCTCCAAATGTGCTGTGCTCTATCAAATACATTTTTCGCCTTTGTATCTGCACTTCCCTTTGCCTGGCATGCCGCTGCTTTACCCATCAACTGCAGCATCTCTTTCTTATCAATCTTTATTTACCTTCAGGGGCCATTTCATCATTGATTCTTCTTTGAAATATATTCTGATTCCACCCCACCCCTAGGCAGAGTTATGAACCTCCTCACTGTGACCACATTGAATGTCTTAAGCAATAAACCTTCTTACAACAATCGTTTCCTAAATTTGCCTACATCCTTTCTCCCCTGCTAGACTAATACTATTCAAAAACTGCTATGTGCATGCACACAGGGATGAAATGATGGTACTGTAGACTGCCTAGCACAGAGCCTTGTTAAATGTTTGAATAAATTTTTGGTGATTAAAAAAAAAGTACTTTTAAGAACTAAAACAGATTTATAAGAAAAAAACAAGCCCATTCAAAGGTGGGCAAAGGATATGAACAGACACTTTACAAAAGAAGACATATATGAGGCCAACAAACATATGAAAAAATGCTCATCATAACTGGTCATTAGAGAAATGCAAATCAAAACTATGTTGAGATATCATCTCACACCAGTTAGATGGTGATCATTAAAAAATCTAGAGACAACAGATGCTTGAGAGGATGTGGAGAAATAGGAACACTTTTACACTGTTGGTGGGAGTGTAAATTAGTTCAACCATTGTGGAAGACAGTGTGGCGATTCCTCAAGGACCTAGAAATAGAAATTCCATTTGACCCAGCAATCCCGTTACTGGGTATATATCCAAAGGCTTATACATCTTTCTATTATAAGGACACATGCACCCGAATGTTCATTGCAGCACTGTTTACAGTAGCAAAGACTTGGAACCAACCCAAATGCCCATCGATGATAGACTGGACAGGGAAAATGTGGCACATATACACCATGGAATACTATGCAGCCATAAAAAATAATGAGTTTGTGTCCTTTGTAGGAACATGGATGAACCTGGAAATTATCCTTCTCAGCTAACTGACACAAGAACAGAAAATCAAACACCACATGTTCTTACTCATAGGCGGGTGTTGAACAATGAGAACACATGGACACAGGGAGGGGAGCATCACACGCTGGGGTCTGTGGGGGGAAATAGGAGAGGGACAGCAGGGGGTGGGGAGTTGAGAAGGGATAACATGGGGAGAAATGGCAGATATAGGTGATGGGGAGGAAGGCAGCAAATCACATTGCCATGTATACACCTATGCAACAATCTTGCATGTTCTTCACATGTACCCCAAAGCCTAAAATGAAATAAAATATATATTTTAAAAAATAGTACTTTTTTATTAGAACAACAGACATTTATTAACTCACTGCTGTGTAGACAATTATGCTGAGAGTAATGTGGGACTCGGACATACATAACCTTTTACCTAGTAGGAGGTCAAGAGCATGGACTGTGGACTGAAACAGATCTACTTCCATTACTCATTCTAAGAAGTATAGCAAATTAATTAACCCAATTATATAGATGGTCCTCATTAGGAAACTCAAGATAATACTAATAATATTTTGACTGCATATATTTTTCCTGTCTTGTGTCCCTGCCCAGAACTGCACTTAGCAGGCACAAGGACCATTTTCCTAACTGTATAATTGTATCTCCAATGAATCAGCAGCACCCATTTCTGGGCCTACCAATGTTTCTCTGAAAAATGCTAGCCTCTTAATTTTGGAGGAGTATAATTTGAGTAATAAAACTGCAGTCTTCTGTTCAGCCAGCTCTGTGTGAATTAAACCAAAGAATGTGCCTAGTTTGGTGAAAAGAGATTAACGTGGCCTACTTAATGCTGGTTTTCTTTTCTATTGACAGACAAATTTCAGTTACACAAACCTTGTAAGTTTAATCATCAAAGAAAAATGGTGATCACAGATTGGATTAATGCTATCTCTCAAAAAGTGTGTAACCCAAACTTTCTGGCAGTGTAAAATAAATTGTCAGCTCATTTAGGCAGGTATATTAGCTTTAAATTTTTTTATTCCTTTTGCCCATATATTTTGAGCTTCATAATGTACTAGTAATCAATGCAATGAAAAATGCAGAAAAGTTTCTAAACCATTCAGAGCCAATGATTGTAACCTGCATTTCACAATCATTATAACTTCTTTGGGTTCACAGGATAATATGTTATGCTTCACGTATTTGGAGAGAAAATGAATTAGTACTCATTTTATAATGGTCTTCAATCTTCTTCTAAAATAAATGTGCAACTCAGTTAGACATTTCTCCAAAAGTGAAGATAGTATATGAATTAAGTTAGCATCAGGAAGCACAAAGAACACAGATGTCCTTAATTTACTTTTAGCTTATTAATTAACATAGTGTAGTTTTTCAAGAGCTTATTCAAAATCTATTTTAATGCAGATTTAGTTTTTGAATAAGTCAGAGGTGATGTAAATTTTAGATAACATTTGCAAGTGATTTTTCTTAAATGTCATATCTGTCCATTAACAAATTTATCTTTGAAGTTGTACTCTCAGGGTGACATTTTTTAAATAAAAAATATAACTGTAAAAATGTAAGCTTATTTATCAAAATACATTGAAGAAGTATTTTGGATCATATCTGCTATCTTATAGTTGAGTCTTAATGTTAAAATAAAAATATTCTAAAATAGAAAAATATAAACGCAGCAGCTTTACATCCTTTGTAGTGTATTTAGCAAAATGCATTAAGTATTCTAAACATATTTCTTAACCTATGACATATTAGTTATACTTCTGGGAATCACTTTTAAAAAATAAACTCTAAAAGTAGATCATAATTTAAGCAGTAAAATGTCTGCTGATAACTAAGTGAAATGCCAAAAATATATTAAGTAAACAATCACCTATGAGTTCAAAATTATACGTAGCTATTGACAATGACAATGGTATTATATAATTATCTAATATTGTGAAAAATAATATGTATTAGTTTGAGCATACTTCTTGATTTACTCAGGGCAGTCCCAGTATAGCCTTTTAACAATCAATTGAAACCAGCTAAGTACTTTAGTTTTTCTTTTATTTTGAAGGAAAGACTATATGTTCATTCTACTTATTATGTACGGAGAAAGTCCAGGAAGAAAATAGTGTTCATGCCATAAATGTAAAAGGCACAAATAAATGACAATAATAAAAATGTTTTTATAATAATGTCAGAAAGAAAAATATCAAAATATTAAAAATGATTGTCTTTATCCCTGACCTCGTGATCTGCCCACCTTGGCCTCCCAAAGTGCTGGGATTCCCAGTCAACATGGTGAAACCTCATCTCTACTAAAAATACAAAAATTATCTTGGTGTAGTGGTGCATGACTGTAGTCTCAGCTACTTGGGAGGCTGAGGCAGCAGAGCAGCTTGAACCTGGGAGGTGGAGATTGCAGTGAGCTGAGATCACATCACTGAACTCCAGTCTGGTGACAGTAAGACTCTGCCTTAAAAAAAAAAAGTGACTGTCTTTGATATGGGGCGTGCTGGCAGTGCTATTGTAATTTGCCCCTATATTATCTTCTTAAAGTCTGGCTTAAATATTGTTCATAATGAGCATGAATTATAATGAAAATGATATTAAATAATTACCTTTAATCTAAACAATATATGTATTATATATTAAAATATTAAGGTTTTCTAGGACTGAATTAATGATACATATATATGTATGTATGCAGATGTGTGCATATATACGTGTGTGTGTGTGTATATATAAAAAAGGGAGTTCATTAAGTATTAAGTCACATGATCACAAGATCCCACAATAGGCCATCTGCAGCCTGAGGAGCAAGGAGAGCCAGTCTGAGTTCCAAAACTAAAGAACTAGGAGTCCAATGTTTGAAGGCAGGAAGCATTCAGCACAGGAGAAAGATAGAGGCTGGGAGACTAGGCCAGTCTCTCTTTTCACATTGCTCTTCCTGCTTATATTCTAGCACTGGCAGCTGATTAGACGGTGCCCACCCCGATTAAAGGTGGATCTGCCTTTCCCAGCCACCTGACTCAAATGTTTTTTTGTTTGTTTGTTTGTTTGTTTGTTTTTGGAGACGGAGTTTCACTCTTGTTACCCAGGCTGGAGTGCAATGGCGCGATCTCGGCTCATCTGGTTACATGGATGAATTGTATAGTGGTGATATCAGAGATTTCAGTGCTGCAGTCACCTGAGTAGTGTAACTTGTAGCCAATATGTAGTTTTTTATCCCATATCCCACTTCCCATCCCTTCTCTGAGTCTCCAAAGTCTATTATACCACTCTGTGTACCCATAGCTTAGCGTTACAGAGGTAGTTGAGGCAGCTCTTTGTAAGTGAGAGCTGAGATCTTATCAGGGGGAATAGTGGGAGCCACCTCAGTTCCCTTACCAGGCCAGCAGGAAAGCAATCCACCTGCCAATCACTCTCTGTTCTGGCTTTTCAGGTCATACAGACTCCTTTTTTCATCTGCAGGAATGTTGATGTTCCATGTAGAGAGGGATTGTGACTCTGCTCCTCATGCAAGCCTGAACCTGGAGGACACTCATCCTGGTTCCTGAAATATTCCAGAAAGGCTGCATATAGGTTCACCCATGCCAAGATTCCATGGAGAAGCTCCAGGTGTTTCTGCAGTGGTGGATGAGGAAGAAAAGGCCCTTCCCCTTCACAAGGCCCTCTCCCAGGGCTGCCTGACTGTTGGGGTAGCCCCACAGACCCTCCCTGCTGAGTCCAGCACTGCACCTGTTCCTTTGCTAAAGGAAACTTTCCACATTTAGAAATTTCTGAGACTCAAGGCTTGCTATCTGAATTATTTTGTTCCATGGGGTACTCCCTTGATGTGATGCACTCCCCTTTCCCCTAGGAATAGAAGTACCAGAGAGCCAGACTACTGTAAATCCTGCTGTCCCTCTGGGTCTAGTCATGGGATGGGGCTGCCATATTCCAGGCTGGTGTTATAGAATGTCTGCAAGAGACCCAGTGATGTGACCTGTCCTCAAGTCTCCCAGCAGAGGGTCCAACACTAACTCTGATGAGGGTAACAGAGGAGAGACACAGACTCTTTATATTCCCTGGTTACAAATAGTCTTAACTTCTTGGCTTTCTCAGATGCTGGTTGTAATAGTAATGAAGTGGTCACATGGACAGATTCAGAAACTAGTAGTTAACCAGGGTGCTGCAGGCAATGTAAATAGTTAAGGTCACTCACAACAGTTAAGGTCACAGTGTCCACTGTGTTATTCTACTTGGAAATGCTATAAAGCACTGTGTCACTTGGCCACTAGCCAGAAAGTGGTGCTTGCAAAAGAATTCCAGCTGCAGTGATAGTGGTGGGATTTGTCTTGCCTTGTATTACCCTGGGGAGGTAATCTGGTGTCTCAGGCAATGGGTGGGACTGTAGAGCTCCAAAAGTTTCTGCCCTTTGTGTTAAGCTACCAGGGTGATATAGGAGCAAAGCCAGGTTAGCACTGGGTCTGGCCAGTCTGTACTCTAGCTCTCCATATATGGGACAAGCAGTAGCCCCGTTGAGGATCTGGGGGCAGTTCTCTGTTCCATGGAGGAGTGCAGCTGCCTACCATATAGAAGAGTTCACATGAGGAGCGAGGAGTAGCAGGCAGCAGTAAGCCCACTGTGTTAGTCTTTTCTCACATTGCTTTAAAGAAATACCTGAGACTAGATAATTTATAAATAAAAGAGGTTTAATTGGCTCATGATTTTGATAGCTTTACAGGAAGCATGTTGTTGACATCTGCTTGGCTTCTGGGGAGCCTCAGGAAACTTACAATCATGGAAGAAGGCAAATGAGGAGCAGGCACATCTTACATGGCAGGAGCAAGGTAAGGAGTGGGGGACAGTGGAGGAAGTGCTATTCACTTTTAAACAATCAGATCTTAGGAGAATTCCCTCCACTATTGTGAGGACAGAACCAAGAGGATGATACTAAACCAAAGAAATTTACCCCCATGAGCCAATCACCTCCTACCAGCCTCCACCTCCACATTGGAGATTACAATTGAACATGAGATTTGGGTGGGGACACGGATCTAAACCATGTCACCCACGCAGCTCTCACTCAGTTGGCAAGGCAAGTCTCACACTAGCAGTGTGAGAACTTAGCAGCAGCTAGCTAAGTTCCAGGCAGTCGGTGCTCAGAACTCAAAACTGCCCCACACCTCAGCCTTCCCAATGGAGACAGCAATGACAGTTTGCAGATAGTCTACCCACGAAGCTGGGGTGCCCAGCTCCTGCCTGCACTTACAGTTGCAGCACACTTCTCACGCACTCACTGATTCTGCCCAAAGGAATTTGTCCTCAATGGGGACTATATTACGAATCTTAGTTGGGAGCTTCTTGCAACCGACAACTGCTGCCCGAATTAGCTGGCAGACTTCCACAAGATTTCCTGCGAGGTTGGATCAAGAATGGCTTTTCTCCATTCATGCTGGAGTTTGGGATTGCATGCAAAGCACTTTGCACTGCTGCTCCTTTTCATATATTCTCCACCACTCCCTAAATCAGCTTGAGTGCTGGTTAGTGCCAAGGCCTTCCCCGTGTGCTGTGAATTGCTGGGTTCTCTGGTGGGAGTGGATTTCCTAGAGTTTTCTCCCTTCTCATACTCTGGGGACTTAAAGTTTTCCACCTGGCTCACGGTGTAGGCTGCAACCTGCCGCTTCTTTCAAAAGGTCTGTGGTTTCTTTCAGTTTTCCCATTAAGTTCTTGCATTGCTTCTTGGAAAAAGTTCACCATGTGAATATCTACACATTGTTTTGTCTTTCCCAATGGGAGAGGCATGCTACTAATGTCCTCAATCTGCATTCTTGGGGAAATAATAGACTATTTTTTTGATAAGTTTTAGGTTGACAGCAAAATTGAGCAAAAAGTACAGAGAGTTCCCTTATTCCTACCCCCTTACCCTCACATACATAGACTCTTCCCATTATCAACAGCCTCCACCAGATAGATACATTTATTCCAATTGATGAACCTACATGAACACATCATTAGTATACAAATAATATAAATTCCATTAGTGTTCACTTATGATAGTGTTCATTCTATGGGCTTGGACAATTGTGTAATAATATGTGTCCACCATTATATTATCATGAAGAATGACTTTATGGTGGTAAAATTTCTCTGTGCTCTACTGATTTATCCTTTCATCTCTCCTAATCCCTAATGAACAGTGAAATTTTTGTTGTCTCCATAGTTTTCCCTTTTCCAGAATGCCTTTGGAATCATACAGTATGTAGACTTTCTAGACTGGTTTCTTTCACTTAGTAATATGCATTTAATGCTACTCTATATATTTTCATGACTTGAAAACTCATTTCTAATTTATTTATAGTATTAAATAATATTTCATTGTCTGTATATGCCACAGTTTATTTACCCATTCAACTACATCTTGGATGCTTCCATGTTTTGGCAATTATAAGTTAACTTGTTATTTACATCTGTGTGAAGGTTTCTGTGTAGATATAAGTTCTTAACTCCTTTAGTAAATAGTAAAGAACATAATTGCTACATCATATGATAAGAATATGTTTAGTTTCTTAAGATATCATCAAAATGTCTTCCAAAGTGGTTATGCATTTTTCATTCTCACCAGCAATCAATGAGAGTTCCTGTTGCTCCACGCCCTTGCCAGCATTTGGTATTATCAGTGTTCTGGATTTTTGTCATCCTAATAGATGCATAGTGAGTTTCTTCCCTTTTTATCACTCTGTTTTTAAGTTTTAAAATATAACTTTCTGGGAGTTTAGAACATGTGTTAACTGCTAAAAGTAAATTTTGTTTTTTTTTTAACTTACTTCATACAGGGGACAATCAAGTATCCACCCACTCATTCATTAAATAAACATCAATGGTATCCTCTATGTTTTCTTAAGCAAGCTGGAAGGCATGACGATTCTGAAATAAACATCACAGTCATGGTCCCTGTGTTCATAAAAATTTTATTTAGAAAAGTAATACAGAGAATGAATGCATTAAACAAATGAATAAAACATTTAATTTCAGAGAATCTTAATCATCTATAGACATTGGAAAGAGTAATATGATAAGTACCTTGAAAAGGAGAGGAATATTATTTTATGTAGGACAGTCTGGAAAGGTCTCTCTGAGTACAGATTTATTCTGATACTAATTATAAAAATTTCTGAGCTAAACGCTTCCTTTCCAGCATGTAAGAGAATAAGCACAATGGGATTGAAGAAAGCTTTTCTCTCTTGAGACCCACACAAAAGACAGAGTTCTTAGAGTCAAATACAATTAGTCTCCAATTAAAATATTAAAATTTGTAATTATGGAGTCAGAAACTATCTCAGAACTTTACTTCTGAAATATTACACCAAAAAGAAAACATTTGTTACCATCAAAATCAATCCAGAAAGATAAGAAGAAGCCTATTAATTTACTTAAAGTTACACATATTTGCTGATGTATTTAATATTGGATAATATAGGTGAACATCACATTTTATTCTTGGTGCTTTTGACACATATTTATTGGACACCTACAATGTAAAAGCTGCTTTTCTTGGCTATGGGGATACAGGACTGAAAAGGTAAACATTTAAACAGATAAAAATTTCCATCCTCATGAAAAATTATTTCATGACAGAGCAAATATTAAGTAACAACCACACATTGAAATAGGGAATGTTGAATGATAATAGTATGAGGTTGGTGCAAAAGTCATTGCAATTTTTGCTATTAAAAGTAATGGCAAAACAGAAATACTTTTGCACCAATCTAAAAATACAGGAGAAAATAAATAGAAAAGAAGAATTAGAAAGGGTGTAAGATATTTAATTTTAAATAGGCATTTCAGAAAATGCATTGTGAGAAGCTGTTACTTAAATAAAGATTGAATTAGTTGAAATATGAGAAGAGTATTATAAAAAAGGGGACCTGAAAGTCCAAGCAAAAAATAATGCCTAGCAATAATGAGTACACACTTACGTAATTTACCTACATATGTGTATCCCTTATATACAAGGGAACAAGTATAAAATACAAACGTGCATACATATATACAAATTAGCACATGTACATACATGCATAAAAGGTTATCAGTAAGCCTTGAATCGAGAGAACAAAGAATAATAGAAGGAGTATTTGTAGAGAAATGGTGGGAGATAGTTTTGTTGAGGATTTCATAAGCTGTTTAAGGAATTTAGCTTTTACTCTGAATGATATGGGAAATTAATAGAGACCTTTGAGCAATAAATAATAGGTTTTGACTTGTGTCTTAAAAGTTCCCCTCTTGCTAGTGATTACAGGTGTACTGAGAAGTGCAGTCATTATGATTAGGTGAATTAAATGTGGGTGACAGCCGAAGAGGAGAACATTTGGTCTAAATAACAAAAAGAAAGTATTTTCCGGTAATTAGTTAAGGAAGTCTATGAGGAAAATAGGTATGATGGTGAGTACTGGGAATTTGTTGGACATGGCAAGTTTGCAATGTGACATCCACATCTACATATTGAAGGGAAAGTTGTAAAATCAAATATACAGAAAGGAAGACATGAGGATATCAATTTGCCAGTATCTTTTACATTCGTTATTATTATTGTTGTTGTTATTATTATGAGATGAGATCTCTGTCCCCCAGGATAGAGTGCAGTGGTGCAATCTCAGCTCACTGCAACCTCCACCTCCCAGGCTTAAGTGATTCTCCTGTCTCAGCCTCCTGAGTAGCTGCAACTATGAGTGTGCACCACCAAGCCTGGTTATTTTTCTTTTTATTTTGTATTTTTTTTTTTTTTTTTTTGGAGAGATAGGGTTTTACCATGTTGCCCAGGTTAGTCTTGAATTCCTGGATTCAAAGGATTCACCTACCTTGGCCTCCAAAGTGCTGAGATTACAGGCATGAGCCACCGCAATGGCCACATTCACTATTTTTAAATTGTCTTTAAAAATAATTCCCAAATTAGAGTTTCAAAAATAATATGAACAAATTACACTTAGAAAAATAAGTACAATCTATTTAGGCATATACCTTAAGGGGAAATTAACTCACTTAAAAATATCAATGCTTTGTTTGTTGAAAAGATATTTTTATGGTTGCTTATGTCAACACATAGACATGTTTTCTTTTAAAACATTTTTCAGCCAGATGCAGTGGCTCACGCCTGTAATCCCAGCACTTTGGGAGGCTGAGGAGGGTGAATCACTTGAGGTCAGGAGTTTGAGATCAGCCTGGCCAACACAGTGAAACCCTGTCTCTAATAAAATTGCAAAAATTAGCCAAGCATGGTGGCACTCACCTGTATTTCCAGCTACTTGGAAGGCTAAGGCGGAGGCTAAGGCATGAGAATTGCTTTTACCTGGGAGTTGGAGGTTGCAGTCAGTTGAGATGGCACCACTGTACTCCACCCTGTGCAATGGAGTGAGAATTTGTCTCAGAAGCAAAATAAAACAAAAATATTTTTCATCGGAAAGAATTAGGCATTTGTTGATGTTGGTGCTAACTCAAGAGTCTCTTGCTTTGCTGACTGAACTAGCTGGGCCTCCTCGTTGGCCAGTTTAAATTGATTCATCTCTGATGTACAATTTGAGGCACTGGCTTTGCATATTATTTTCTTTTCCTTCTGTTTTTACATAGAAGTTGTGTACCTGGAAATATGAAATCCCTTGAAGACCAAATCAAATCAACAAGAGTTACATGGGGTAGCTTAAGAAGCATTAGGCACCTATGTCAAAGGTAACTGGTATCCAAAAGCACATTGGATACTCGCAAAGACCAAAAATTAAATATTTAACAAAGATGTACTACATTTTTATTGAATTCAGATTTCTGTTTTTGCTGTTTACAGTATGCCAGAGAAAAAGATGTACACTACACAATAGGAATACTTCCCATATCTATAACGGTCCCAGAAGGAGATAGATGGCATTTCTAACAGGTTCATTAAGATGGTTTAAAAGAGTGTTGCTTACAAATGTGTTGTAGGCTTCAGAAGGACAAAGAAACACAGAACTGTACCCCAGGACTAAAAGAAGGAAGGAGATCCTAGATTAAATGGCAAGAGAAGAGATAATTTAATGGGAGCAGGGAGTGACTAGATGTGTGAAAAGGACCGTGTACCAGGAGCAGCAGCCTTTCACAAAGGGATTTTGCCAAAGTGACTGGTTAAGTGGAAGTTGAATATCTAATATCTTGACCTCACTCTCCTCCCTCTATCTAATCTCCTCCTAGAACCTTGAATTATCCAAACTCAGATTGAAGCTAGATGGTAAGAGTGCCCATGAGGCAGTATATGCAGTTTAGCTTCTTAGGAGCACAAAACAGGATCGAGAAGGGTGAAGAACAGAATTTGAAAGAGAAAATGGAAAATCAGTTAATTTTCCTACTAATGGGTGTTAAGATATTTAGTGACATAACACACAAGAAGCCACAAGCCCTATATGGTCTGGGAAGATTTTCAAACTCCTTTCTCTAATGTGTATCAGTGTAGCCCCTTGGAACCCATGTTACCTATGCTTGTCTTGTAAGGAAGCAGTGCTCAATTAGTCCATTGTGCCCTTTTCTCCAAGAGCCAACTGGTGAGAGAAGGAAGATTTAAAATACAGGCAAATAACATATCTAAAGCTCTACCTGAGTGAAGCTGGAGGTCTGTGTGCCAATTTTCAAGACAGTATCTTCATAGTGGAAGTGCCTTTATGATATGCCTGTGAGGTTTGCCAAAATGATTTTTAAATTTACAAGGTACAATTTTTCTCCTACTGAAACATTTCTATCTCTCTCTATGATGCCCTTAAGGGTTTTATTTTGTTTTGTTTTTGTTTCGTTTTTGTTTTTGTTTTTTTTAGGCCCGTGCATGGTATCTTTATTCACTCATTCTTCCACATGTGATGTGTGATTTTATCAGTGAAAGACATGTGATGTGTTTTATCAATGTAAGACTATAATTTGGCGAGCTCTTAGCAGATTAAATAATTTGATGAGAAAACACATATATAACTGTCTTGCATTACTTAGCCTGCCTATACTGAAGTAGAATAACCATGAGGGCTTCTCTTCATTTATGAAGCTCTACCAGTGAAGCAGAATGGGATTTTCTGTTCCCTTCATTTTGGGGAAAATGAAAGAATAAGAATTAGTACAGAGTACATGGACTCTGTCCACGCCTCCTTTCAATGCACTCCAGGGGAATGGCACTATGCAAAACCTATCTATCTTATACTTGCACTATTCTTGTGTGAAGTATTGGAGGGTATCAGTCTCAAAAAATGTCACAGTTCGTAGGAGGAGATTGGCCAGGAGTGGTGGCCATGCTCTGCTTCTTCATGCTTTGGCTGAGATAGAGTCTTTATTTCCATAGCTCCTAAAGAATCTGAGAAGAGATTTCAAAATTTCAGTATGCCCCTTTCATTTAGCTTATAGAGAGGAGAGAAAAAGTAAAGGTACAAAGAAGTGCATTGTGGGCTACTTTCTTGGGGATAAAGGGATTATTGTGATTTCTCAAAGAGGTCACAAGTTTAAAATGAAGTTTAGATAAGAGAATGAGATTATCTAAGTCTGTCTGAGGGATTTCTATATGTTATTTGGACTGATAGGTCATACTAGCCATGGCTAATAGGAATAAATGGAAGCAAATGTAAGACAAACCATGATTAAGACTTTTCTCCTGGCCAAGTTCCCTGGACCTTAGAATCCGAACAGATAGTAAGGAATAGGAAGATATAGGTAAAAGGATACAAAGTAGAAAATATGTAGGATGGGCACATTGAAAGATCTAATATACAACATGAAGACTGTAGTTAATATTAGAGTATTGTATTAAGGATTTTTGCTAAATGAGGAGATCACAGTTGCCCTTCCCATAAGGAATAAGAGGCAAAAGTAACTATGTGAGATAATGGTTATGTTAATTTGTTCAATTTTATTGTATATGTGTATCTTATCATCTTGTATATTTTAAATATACATATTAAAACTTACTTAAAAAACAGTTGTGGGGAGAGGAAAGTTTTTGGGTAGAGTTTTAACTTCAATGTAACTAGACTCTGAATCTGAATTGACCAATGAATAATGCCATTCACATGTTTGATTCACACTTTGAGTGTAGAGAACAGTTATGATGGTCCATAACTTATAGTGTGGTTTCTTGCTAAAACTTTATTCTCTGAGCTTTTCTGTTCATTACAGAATGTAATTACAAGGTTATACGTATTGCTACCCAGGGTGAGGTCTGTTTTCAACCCCTGTGCTAGGATGTTCTATTGTTGCCAAACTTAGAAGATCAAAATGAGCTCTCAATGGTGGTAGAATATGAAGGATTAAGAAATAGTTCAAATTTGCATGAAGGACATTGGGATTATGTACAAAGACAAGGGGACAATGCCTTCACAAAAAGATAGAAAAGGCATTTTCATACTGAAAACTAATTAAGGACAGAGATTTCTTACCTCTTGAAAGAAATCAGTTTTTCCAAATTACAATTTATTTAAAAAATCAGCAAAATATACTACTAAGTAAACTATGAAATTTGAGACAGTTTGTAAAAACAGTCTAGGAATAACAATTATTTGAAAAAACAGAGCAGCCAATGAACTAGTGACAGATCAGATGGAACTATGGCACAGACAGCTGAGAAACTGAGAAGCAGGTGTCCATGGATGACTCAAAATAAAAAGGAACACAGACAGACTAAAATGGAGGGAGTTCTTTTAACCATATCTTATCTTTATCCAGTTACTTGGTGAAGTGAAAACCAACTTTTGTGGTGTGTAATTATACTAAATATACATTATAATATATCTCATACCATAGCATGGATGAAGTCATTTATGTATTCTTTTCATGAAGTCCTAGTTCAGAATCTGGTCACATATATATCAATATCTGTCTTGGGGAGGGATCCATAAATTCTAAGTGTTTAACTCTTTTCATAATTTATTTCTGAAGAAATTGGCTCTGAGTTCTTTTGAATGAATTTTTTTTTGTGTGTGTGTGTGCATGTCTACTCATTTACTATCACTTCTTCTCACCTAGACATATCTAATGGGATCATGAAAAACATGAGATTGGCAATTTATCTCTGCAGTGTCTTGGCTTGAAATGGCACAGTAGTCTTCATCACATTCAGTGATAACACATCATCAAAATAAGATTCTCTCTCTTAGAAAAATGTATACCAAAAGTGCTCAGAGAAGATGGATCACCTCAATCTAGTGTTGAAAATAATATTGAGCTATATTGAAATGTCTGCACATGAGACCTGCTGGTCACCTTAGTCTCAGTAGTGTTCCCATAGTAACTGTATGACTGGGAAAATGACATTACACAAAACTTCATATTTGCTGTGTACAATTACAATTCATCCCCATTGGGGCATATCTTTCCCTTACTATGCTGAAGAGGCATACACTGGTAGATGTCTGGGTTAGATGGAGGCTATTTGATTATCGATTTCTAACCCTGATGACAATAGAATAAAAATAAAGCAAGAAGCCTACTTTACAGAATACTGAGTAAGCAGGGCATATGTTATACATTTACACAAGGCACTGTTTCAGCCAATATAAATGCAACATGATGCAACAGCATGAATTATTAGGACAACACAATACAAGAAACAACAATGTAGATTTGAGGGGAAAAACACTCAAATACATACTGTGACTTGGACTCTAGCTTCCTGTTTTATTCCTCAGCCGTTTTCCCTTCTTGTTTATCTCCCTTCTAAATCCTTTTGTTTTTCCCATCCCCTCCCCTAATGTCTTATGTCTTTCTAATGCAGACAAATTACCTTATTTTTTTGATTTTGGCAGACCTTGGTTATTGCAGTCCTATGTCCCCATGGCTGACATTCACAAACATGATTTGTCAGATAATGTTCCCGCATAAGAATTAGTCCCTTCCTAGAAAAATTTTCATGATAGATATTGAAAAAACATAAAAGAAAATTAAATATATGGAGAGATATAACATACTCAGAATACATGTGTGTGCATGTATATGTATATGTAATATATATATGTTATATATATATTTATATATATATGTATGTATATATATCCGTGGATTACTTCCTTTTGAGAATTAGAGGTTTTAGGAGGAAGTGATATGTCAGAGGTCTTTTTACAAGAAAATGTACAAGGGCATGTTGATGATATCTTAGCCTAGAACATGTCTAGTATAGGGGAAACAATGTTAAAAGTAATGACGTGGCCAAGAAATACAGGCAAGCACAGGAAAATATGACATTTAAGCAAGCATTCTCAGAAAATAATAATAATGAGTTGACAATATAATGTAGGGTAAAATTAGCATAGGTAGTGAATGTCATATGGAACATTTCATGGATGATAGGGAGGAATATGTAAGGTCTGTTTTACCTATAATACTGTGATAATACATGCAAGTTTGGGGAAAGAGCAGAGGAAGAGTTAATGGGAACAAGATTTTAACTTATATTCATCATTTTCTTTTTGATAATATTCCATCTCTTCTGATTTATTTTGTAAACAATGTCAGTATTTTGCCACATCTACTTACATTGTACTAGTTAAAAGAATTTGAATGCTCTCATATTACTTTGTTTTTTTTAATTTAGTAATGCATTTATGCCTAAAAGGCCCTACACATGGAATTTATCAAGGTACAAAGAATCAAATATCATGTAATATTACATAAATTGAGTATGTTCAAGTAGAGCTTGTGCTATTTTATCAAAAATTTTAATAGAAATTTGAAACTTGTACTAAGACTGTATTTGGTTTTTGTACATCTATTACACCTTCCGTATGGCTTCAAATTAAATGTGCTTCTGTCAGCTTACTTTATTTGAAAAACTCTCTGCAGGTAATTATTAATATTAGAAAAACTTCTTGAGAAGTTTAATCAGCAAATGGATTGTGCCTGAAAGAGCAAATCACTTATATTTTAAAAAGAACAAATTAGAAATATAATTTTGACATAATTTTATTGATACATAATGCATCACTATTTGGTATCTATATCGTATTAAAACAAAGTATATGACTGTTCTTTCAATTGTAGGATTTTCAGATCTTATATCTGAAATGGTACTTTATAAATTTAAATATCTCAACCTTTACATCTTTATGCTTTATTTTTTACTATTCTTAAAACTTCTCAGTAATCTTTGACTTAATAAATATTTTTAAATATGTTGGTTTTCACATTTGTATTTTATATTACTTATCTAATTAAGGAGATTCAAGGAAAAGAAAGCAAATAAAATGTTTCTTATGCAGTAGTTTAGTTTTTTGCAGGGAGAGTATAAATGTTCTATATTCAAATTAAATTTTAGTGCCTTGTTTGGAGTGTTCTTTTTCATTTATCTAGTATATAATATTGGTTATCAAATTGTGCTTGCAGAGATAAAGCTATCTTTATTAAACCTCAAAGTATTAAAAATGACTCATAGCTTTCTGGGCAATTGCATTCTTTGGGTTTTCAAAAATTTTGGATTGGATTTGCATCTCTGTTAAACAATAACTATAGATAGTAATGTTTTTATTTATTTTTTAAATAGAACTTTTTTAGACATTATTGTTTGGTTATTATGTAAAATAAAGCTTTTTTTTCCCCCAACTGCTGGTTTCATGTTTAAATAGCAAACTTGATTTAGATTTAAACCTATAAACATTTTCTATAGTGATATAATAATTCTGAATGTCAAGTATTTGTTGCAGTTGTATAAATAGATCATATTCTTGTAGGCCTAAAAATGTATTAATTGATTGATATGTTTTTGTATACAAATTAATAAAGATAATACTGCCCTTAAGGAGAACATTGCAACAGAGACGACAGAAAGTCATAACAAGATGAGACAAATTCTGTAATACAATTATATACACCTAATATAAGACCTTTGGCAGGGTTTATTTAGTTCTTTTCTTATTCTAGAACTGTCAATGTAGGATCTTTGATCTTCAGTAGAGAAATAGCTGGAAGAGAATACCTATTGGTGTCTTAAGAACAAAGTTGAAGAATATAGACAGACAGGAAGCCTAGTAGATGTGGCTCATAGGGCTCAGCATTCAAAGGCATAACAAGATGGAAATGAAGGACATAAATCTGGAGAGGTAGATGAAAGATACTCAGCATTGCAAATACCTCCAAATACTTTTACTTTTTAAAGTTTGCCTTGCTTATGTGTGAATGTGTTTACTTCCATATAAAATTTAGAATCAATGTATCCAAGTTTTCTCAAAAGTTGTGATAGATCCTTTTATTGGAATTGCATTAAATTTATAGTTAGCTTTGACTGAATTAAAACCTTATTTTAAGTTGAATTATTAATGAACATGGTATATCTCTGTGTTTTTGTTTTCTTTTATATCTTTTAATTAATTTAAAAAATTGTCTATATAAATCATGCATTTACTGTAATATAAACTCCTAGCTAATGTTTCATATTTGTGAAGTCTTCATATACTTCTCTATTTTCCTTAATTGTTTATATTTCCTTAGAGTTATTCTCTATCTTTCTATAATGTGTATCAATCTCCTCTTTTGAGTTTGATGCAAGGGCTCAGCACAGAGTTCAACCAATTAGCATTTGCTTTCCCTTCTTCTGGAACATTGTTAACCTCAAAAAAGCTGCCAGCATAACATATGTTTCAAAAGCAACTTTTCTCAGATATTCTCTTAGTTAATTTTCTTTTCATGTTTTGAGGCTTGAAGGGTCAACAGATAAAATGTGAAATGCTTGCCTTAATCTGTAGTTAATAGGTGACTTCCTTAGCTGAGTTCCATAGTTGCCCTGGTAACTAGAGCTGCTGTTTTCTTTCTGAATCATGTTGTAATAAAGGCTACTATATTTTCCTCTTGGCAACTTTTCACTATACACACACATATGAACACATTAAAAGTGAACTTCTCTATATATCCTTAATCCATTTCTTAAATTCTGTATCAAGTTGTGAAGTAAATATATAAATTTCTTGCTTCAAAAGAATATCTAGAATGGTATTGCCATGGGAAGTGAAGGAGGCAGTAATCCACACTAGTTTGTCATCCTGCCAGATGAATATTTATGTATTTCTCAAGGATGCTGTGTTCTAAGAAGTAAAACATTCACTTCACATGCCAGTGTTTGAGCAAAATATCAAAGTAGGCTCAGTTTGCTTGAATGCCCAGATGAAAAAATGCAAATACAGAAGTAGAGTGAAAAAAAAAAAAGCTCATCAAGAAGGGTGTCCCAGAAACAGTAATTTGGGTAATACGTGCCTAATTATGCACCACCTCTTCCAGATCTGCCTCTAGGCTCTCCACAAGCAAACATATGCATGCACAAAAGTACTAATGAGATGGTAAGCTTGCTTCTCAGGAGAGTACTTCAAGTTTAACCCTGTTGATGTAGTAATGGGATCATGCTTACTTTCTTAACTGGGTACTCTTTGACTTTGCACTAATTAGCTCTTCACATATTCTAGTAAACTTTAAAAACTTCAGTCAAGACATCTCAAATATTCTCATAAGTAGTTAATTTAAAAAAATTTATCTCATCAATACTCTCTTTATGAATGCATTTGGTAAGATACAGATTTTGTTGGACCTGTTTTCCAGTTCTCTTTCACTTAATGTCACTGTATGACATTGGGTATGACATCATTGTTATAATTGAAAAATGATAATAATTTTCTCCCTTATGAGTTCATGTATATAAGATTCACTGGAAGTGAGTTAACACTCAGTACATAGTAGCTTTTTTAAAAAAAAAAAAATCCTCTTATTGTCTTCTGAATTCTAGCATAACATACTTCAATAATATGCATCACTAATAGAAAGATATCGTTGTTTTGCTATAGTTATAGTCCAGATATAGTTGTTTTGTTAATATATGTCATTTCCACATATACAAGGAAAAACACACATTAACAAAGCCACTACAAACTACATGTGAGCAGTGGTCATGAGTAGCCATTCATTTTGTTAGAATACTGTTTATATGGCATGCTTAGTAGTGATAGCTTTGGCTCACCCACATAATTTGTTTGGCAGTTGCATGTTTGGGACAAACAAAATCTTTACTGTCTCTCATTATCATGAATATTGCAAAAATTATCCTATGTTTTACATTTTTATTTTTCAACAATTTAGTAGTCACTGTTTAGGGCTTTGCTGGAGAGAGCTCAGTGTGTTTCAATACATATTGGACTCATAAAGATGTCAGTTATATTTAGCCTTATAATTCTGTGATTAATTTTATATCCCAGTTCTGCTTATGGATGACACATACCAAGTTTACATGTCCAACATGAGGCAAATGATTGAAAAATACATATGAACACAAATCAGTATAATGGTAGCAACAAAGAAATGAAGGATGTTATTATGTAATGTTATGTGGAAAAAATTTTAATTTTAAAATTTCAAATTGTAAGAACACAGTCGTTGAAATTAGACAAGTAAAGGCTAGAAGAATATATGAAGAAATAAATAATCATTTCATCAGAATTGGCTTATATCAGTGCGTATGTGGTGAATTTATTTTATTTTTCAAAATATCTGCATATCATTAAATAAAATTATATAAGAAATCAACAAATTGCTAACCCATTCTATGAATTAATATTACACAAATTTTTTCTGTTTCATGGCCAAGATTTTGAAAATATGGCATTTCTTTTTGATATGTTAATTTTACTCAAATAATAGTTGAGGCCTTAAATAATTGTAACACTGCATAAATGTAATTGTGTATTATGATGAAGAATGAAAGTTTTACATAGTTCAACATGAAAGTTATGTTAGAGTATTTATTTTTGCTGTGAACTAATTTAGTTTACTCTGACAGGTAACTCTTCCTTCATATATTGATTTTCTCTTTTCCACTGTAAGGATATTTGGATAGAAATTTTATTGAGAAGTTCCGCTCCCTACTTCATGACATTTAAGGTCTAATTAAAAGGAAAATTGAGAGTTGATCATTCGTATCTTAACAGTCTGTTTCTAAATTAGGGCAAAGCCTTAAGTCAAAGCATGAATATACAGCATACATATATGTGTATACCTATGTATATGTGCATACATATACTGTATATGAAATAGTATACATATTATTTTAGATTATGTATAGTGTACATAATCTAATAATTATACATACATATATACAAATATGCAGCATACATAATCTAATAGTTCTAAATAAAGTACTTTTCTAGCTGAAGCCTTATACATCCTCTTCTATTTCACCATTCACCCTGTAATGCAAGTTGAAATCCTCATCTTGTTCCAACCCCAGACGAAATGGTAAATAGGTGACAAAATTATTTTAAGTCTACCTCACTAGGGTTTCAAGCCAATCCCACACTTTCTATCACAATGGCTATTATTGGTATCGTGGATCTCTTTGCCTATTAAAGGATCTTCTAAGACAGCCTTTTAACTGGCCTCTCAGCTTCTTGTGTCTCCTATCTAATCTGCTGATATTACCACCCAGATCATCTGGTCCCTTGAACTGTGTTACATATAGCAGAACCAGATATAAATAAGCTACCTCAAACACAATTATTTGACTTTCTATTATATAGGACAATGTTACATAGAAAAAAATTGATTTTTAAAGAAAAATTGAACCTACACTTAATCATGAGAATACCAGAATAGCAACATGTATATTTATATGAAATATCAAGTTTTTATTTTGTTTATTAAAAACATCTGAAATCTGCTAATATGGGGGTGAAAAGAATCTGATAGAAAACATTTCTTTAAAAAAATTTGTCTAACGAGTAGAGTAGTGCCCATTATGATCAGATTTTCTTTGATATCTTTCACATTATAATTGACTTGTGAGAGCCTGTTTGTGTTTGACTATTTATTACTGTTTTATTATTTCTAAAATAATAATTTAATTATTATTAGCATTTTCATTACTATTACTACTGAGTTGTCTTAAAGGTTGTGTAAGCATTTTCTGTTTAATTTTCACATTAATGCATGATAATGGTATTATTTCCACTTGATTGAAAACAAAATTAAGCCTAAAATGATTATGTAACTCACCCAAGGATTCAGAGCTAGAAAGTAGAGAAATAGGAAATCAAATAAAGAGTTTTCTCTGATTCTAAAGTATATTTTATTAAGACCTACATTACACTGTCTCTCAGTCCTTATCCATATTCCCTATTATTAAATCGTAGTTAGTTTTACAGTAATAACTTGTTTAGGTCTTTCTCTCTGAATATTTCGTGTCAAACATAAAAAAATATTTTAGGACTCTTCATAGAATTTCGCACATTAAAATTGTTGCTCTGTATGGCACGGTTGCTCATGCCTGTATTCCCAACACTTTGGGAGGCCAAGACCCGCGGATCATGAGGTCAAGAGATAGAGACAATTCTGATCAACATGGTGAAACCCCATCTCTACTAAAAATACAAAAATCAGCTGGGCGTGTTGGCACATACTGATAATCCCAGCTACTCAGGAGGCTGAGGCAGAAGAATAGCTTGAACCCGTGAGGCAGAGGTTGCAGTGAGCCGAGATCATGACACTGCACTTCAGCCTGGCAGCAGAGCAAAACTTCATCAAAAAAAAAAAAAAAAAAAGAGTCGCTCTGCAGCCTCTTCTATATTCTAACTGAAATATAACAAGAAACATGAAACTAAATGAAAATGCAATAACAAAAATTCCTCAGCATTTTTATATTCTGAGCCTTAAGAGAAAAAAGAACAATGACCACTAATGTTTAATTCTACCTAGACTCCCAAATTACATATTGCATATTTAAAACAGTGTTTACAACAATATTTGCTACAGAGATTTCCGATCTGTTGTTTTCTGCAAGTAGGAGCTAGTGAGCTGTGTCAAATGCTGCAGAAGATCATTTAGGATAAGGCAAACCATAGGCTTCCAACAATTAAAACATGGAACGATGTCAGTGAAGGCATGAGGCAAATTTCAGCTTGGTATGACTAGAACTGTGCAAGCAGTGGCAATTTATATAGATTGCCATTTAACCTTGAAATAAGAAAAAAGATGATCTGCAGAGGCTTTATGGTCATAGGCAAATGATGGACCATGGTGCCAGGGAAGGCTTAATTGTGCCTGTAAGCAGAGGGTGTGTTCCCTAAAAACAATCAAAATCTAAATACATGGTGGCGGGATGGGGAACAGCAACAAATCTGGAAGAAAATTCTAAAGAGGGAAATCAGGCATAGCCTAGAAACATAAAGAAAGAAATGCAAAAAGTTATTCCCAATTTTGTATTGAGAGCAGCAAAAAATTAGCTTGTGCACATTGGAAGAATATCAAAATGAAAAAGCACAAATAAAGCACACATATACATATATGCACAATCTGACATGTAACTAGCAACAATCATGTTTTAAATGAGAACACTGTGTTATGTGTTTTACGTGATCCTCACAACATTGTTTGAGGAGGCAGGGAAGATAGATTTAGTTTCCATTTGACTGCTAAGCAATAAAACCCCAGAGGTGTTAAGAAATCTGCCTACAGGACAGAGAGGCAGAAGTTGAATCAAATCTCCAGTCCAGAGAAAATGCCTGGTCCAGTGTCTATGTCATTACAATGCAACCCAGATGTGCATGCCCCATTAGTGACATGGTGACACTAGAGAAAGTCACAGCCAGACTTATCTCCTGCTCAGGAAAAGTAGTCACTGTTCTCTGCACAGTTTACAAAAGTCACTTCCATTATAAATGGTATTTCAGCTTTTTCTGTGGCCACGTAAATGAATAAGGAGTGATAATGACATTCTCATTATTTTAGGAACATATTTGCATTTGTAATGATACAGCTCCTACCAGAAGCCAAAGCCATAGAGACAACTGTCTGAATTAATTATATTTGTTTGGCTGATTAGATAAAAAATGCAAACATAAACTGCACATCAACTACTTTAAGATTATTTAATCCTTCTCTTGAAAGGAAAATGGGTCTCTGAAGTTGTTCTTTTAAGCTCAAAAAATAGATCATTAAATCAAGCAGCTGAAACAGTTCTTTAAAAATCACCCTCCCCCAAATTCTTGCATTTTTTCTCAAGAGTCTGAAATAAGTATATCAATCTACATAATATCAAGATTTATTTATCAATTTGCAGTTATTTCCTAGATTAGCCTGCTCAATTTTCATGAGCCAGTCACCAAGCCTCTATAGGAAGTGATGGCTTAAAATGTGTCCATGTAGCAGACAACAACTTTGAAGTGAGGATAAGTGTAGCTAAAATGATCCCCCTGAAGTTCTCAGTATGTGCAATTAGCTTTGCAGATGTGCTTTGTCCACATCTACCTTTTAATGATCACTAAAATCTTGTTAAATGAAGCAGTACCGATAGTCTCCTCCCTATACACACCAGCTGCCAGCCCACCTCTGGTTATCTAGTTCTGTAATGGAGTCCAAATGTGGCTGAAACCTTTTCAAAGTTTGAATATTTTTGTAAGTCATGCCCCACTTATCAAGGAAGAATAAATTTCAGAGTGGGAGCAGTGGTCCAAAGCTTTACCATCACTCATTTAAATACCTCTCACTCCCCCACCCTATCCTACTTTATTCTAAAGTACAAATGGAATGTATCTTCTCCCTGCTTAAAACCTTTCAATGACCCCTGTCACTTAAAGTGACAGGCTTCTCAGTATAGTTCCAATCCATCTCCAAGCTTTATATTATCATCTTCTTCATATTTAGCATTGCAAAACTATATCTATCATCTATCTATCCACCCATTTGTCTATATTATTGAATTTCTACATAGTTCCTAATTTCTGATATTATGACTCTGTATTATTATAGATATGTATTTAAATGACAGTTCTTAAAATTTATAGTGACTACTTTCTGCTGGGCTTAAAACAATTACATTGAATATTTTAAAAAAATATGCAAGGGAGGAGGTGTGGTACTTCTATATGTATACGGGCATGTATGTGTGCATATGTTCCAGAGATATAATTGAATGTTAATCAGCAGGGTTTCCATTATGAGTAAAAATAAAAGGCCCTGACAGGGGTTTGAAATCTGTTTGGTTTACCAAAGCAAAAGGGTCACAAACATCACTAATTATTTCTCCACTGTAGGCTAGGCTAGTTCTCCATTGCAGAACTGAGTCCAGTGATACCAAGAGATAAGGTAAGATAGGATCCCAAACCAGAAAAGACTCCACTTAATGAAGATAATGAGTAGCAAGGCAGTTGTTAGCATCCAGAGAGGATGACTGGCTCATACAGAGTCATAAACTATCTAATTAATAGGACACGAAGTCCCTAGAAGCAGCCACACAGATGACAGCCATTATGGTTGTAAATTTATATATATATATATATATATATATATATATATATATAAAATAAATTATATATATATAATAAATTATATATGTAATATATATGTAAATAACAGATATTATATGTTGTAGCCAATGAGCAAGATATAAACCCTATGTACACTGAGGATTCTACTGCATTATCAAAATATTAGGTACCTAATGGTCTGGAGAATGCTTGGACATCCTCTCCAAAGAAAGGGAAAACATATTGGATCTTGTTCCTTCCTTCATAAAGAAAAAAACTCAATGTTTTAAAGCCTCTTAAGTCTCTGGAATAGCTTATTTCATACCTCGGGAGACTACTTAAAATCATATACTAGGTGATAATAAAGACTGATGCGTTTTATTATAGTTGGGTCTGGTGCAGGTAAAACTCTTCAGTAGGTCAGTATCATGATCCTGAACCTTGGACTCTTTCTTTTATCAGGCTTTATATTATTTTTTAAGAAGTGTCAGTATTGGCATAAGATATAAGAGGAACTTAAAGGACAGGCCCATTGGGAGAATCACAATGTAGACTCCTAGGATTCCAGAGCAAATTCATTCTATCTGCAAATCATAGTAAGGTAGAAGCAGTACCTCTGAGAATAGGCCCAAGCAGGATGATAAGGCACAAGTGAGCTATTCAAGCACAGAGTCTAGATCCCTCTCCCCATTTTACATTCTCTGAATAGTTCCCTAAATTCATAGATATGGCCACATAGAACATGCTTATGACCAATTGACAGATGTCAACTCATGATGTAGGTATAAGCCAACAATGAATAACAGTTGTCCTGTAGTCCTGGGGCAGCCTAGAAAGGCGAGGGAAAATCTTTCCAAGAGTTACACATTTGCGTAGGGCAGCTGGTCATCCGCTCTGTGTGACCTGAATAGTCCAGAGTTAGAATACGTATAGACTCATGAATAAGGGTGAATGGCTTGGAAGATTTCTTGGAAGCCAGGGAAGAGAAAAATTAGAAGAGAAGGAATGAAGAAGTCTGATACAGAGGGATGAGGATGGCATATATGAATGAACATAAAGAGAGACATAATTATATTATATGCTATTCTCCACCAGAATGCATCCACTACAGATAAGGCATTCAACTGCCTTACAGGAAAAAAAAATGACTCAGTCAGTTGACAACAGCCATATTCTCTTATATCTGCTCTCCATAACTTACATGGCTTCTTGTGTCTGTAACAAATCACCTCAAGCTGCGTAGCTTGAAACAACAGAAACACATTCTTTCACAGTTCTGGATACCAGAAGTCTAAAATCAGTATCAATGGCCAAAATTCATGTATTACCAGGGCTGTGCTTTCTCTGGAGAAGAATTTGTTCATTGCCTCTTCCAGCTCCTGGCAGCTGCTGGCATTTGTTGGTCTGTGGCTGCTTCAGTCTAATCTCTGCCTCTGTCTTCACATTGCCTTTTCTTCTGTGTGTTGCAAATCTCCCATTGCCTCACTTTTATAAGCATATATTTGATGGTATTTAGGGCTCATCTGGATAATCAAAGAATATCTCCTCATTTCAAGATTCTTGCCTTAAACACATCTGCAAAGACCCTTTTTCCAAATAAGAAAATGTTTATAGGTTCCAAAATTATAAACTGACATATTTGGGGGCCCATGATTCATGTTACTACAAGAAATTCCCTCCATTCCTACCTCCACAGGTATGCAGTGCTGACACATGAGCACATTGATAAGATGGACATGGTGGCAGGGCTGAAAGTTACATGTGGCCTCAGCAGTGAAGGCTTTCATTTACCATGTCCAGTTTATCTATTGCTGCTCACAAATATCCAGTCTTCCAGCAGTAGAGATCAATGCTGGAGCCTTAACATGGCACCATTCCACTAAGAGATCACTAGTGATCATAGTCACTTTATGCCAAATTGACTCTATTGGACCTTTTATAACTTGAAAGAGGTAACAATTTATTTTGGCACATATTTTGGGTATGGTTTTGCCTTTCCAGACTTAAAGACCTCAGCCAATACCACCAACTGATGACTGTATAGAGTACTATCAATTGACATAGTTGGTACGTATCATTGTCTAAGACCAAGGAATCCACTTTACAGTAAACAGATGAGAGAGTGGCCATTTGGCTCATTACACATAGCCTGAAGTTGCTAGCCTGATAGAATGATGGAAAAGTCTATGAAGGTTTAGCTGAAAGGTCACCTCAAAAGGGATTACAATTTTATATGATTTGCCAGGCTTCAGAGTACATTTTAAATCAATGACCTTTACAAGTTGCTGTGTGTGCCCCCTCTGCCAATACCAGGCATACATAGGTCTGAAAACCATGAGGTAAATACAGCAGTGTCCCCACTTACCATCATTTCCAGAGACCTGCTTGGGGAATTTGTGCTTCCCATGAACCCTAGGCTCAGTATTTTAGATATCCTTGCTCCCAAAATGATACTGCTTCTGCCAGGACATACAGCAAGAGTTCGGATTAACTATTAGAGGCTATTTGGATACTCTGGGATATATCTTTCAAGGTGCCATCAAGAATCACTGGCCCTGACCACTAGGAGAAAGTAAGGGTGTTGTTACGTGTGGGAATAGAGAGAAATATATTTACACCTAGGTGATTCACTTGAGTATCTCGGAGTCCTTCTTGACACATTATGGTGTTAAATAGATGAGTCGGGCAAATTCAGTCTGGGAACAGTGTGTGACAAGGGCTTTAGACTCCCAGGAATAAAGGTCTTTGTCACAGAACTAGGTAAACTACCACGACCTGCAAAGCTAACAGCTGAGGGTAAGAGAGTTAGTAAATAGTTTTTTCAGCAGGGAGGCAAATACAAGTTGTGGGCTTGAGATGAGTTATAGGCCAGCAGGTGTTCAGCCAGCACCCCTCCTCCTAGAAACATTTCCCGGGAAGACAGGTCCATTGGAATTCGAAATGGTTTCTCCCACCAGAACTGGATTCAAGTAGCAGAAGGGTGGGTTGTGGTGAATCCCCTAGGTCTGTCCCTTTGAGGCTTAATGGCTCATTATCCCAGTTTCCAAGAGTGCTCTTGGCACACAGTCCACAGGTTAGCTCCATTTGTGAATTACCTCCACTGAAGAAGGTCACTTTTCCCAAGACCAGACCCTTTCCTGAAGCAGCCCCTATCCCATGACTCATCCAACAGGGGTAGAAAAACCAAAATTTCTTGCTCCAACTTGAGATGGCATTGAGTGGACTTCCCAGCTTCAGTGTTTTATGTGAATTGCCTACAGACTCCATTGCGACTGAATCACAGATTCTCTTTTTGCACAATTCTGTTGTCTTCTCCTTTACCTCCTATAGGTGTTGATTCTAATAGCGCTCTTAAAAGCTTTCTCTATGACAGTCTCTGCTTTCTGTTGAACCCAACCTGCAGAATCCTCTAATTGTTCTTCTTGCCACTTTGACTCCTGCTTGCACCAAACCCATGGCACATGCTGTGACAATATATTAAAGTAAGTTAACATTACATCTACTAAACATTTTAGAATTTAAAACTTCCTAATCCATTTGAAATCCAATCAAACTTCTTATGAGCCTCTGAAGGAACGACCTCTTATTCAAGTTGAAAACTAAAAGCTAAGCCCCTGGTTGAGTGAGTGGACTCCCCTCTTGGCCAAGGGAACACCAGCCAAACATTGGAAGCTGAGTTCTAGGCCAGGACAGTATGGGAAGTTGGACAAGCTGTGTTAAAACCCATCTCTTGCTAACTGCAATTCGACCTTCTTTTCTTTTTCTTTTTTCCTTTTTTTTTTTTTTTGAGACGGAGTTTGGCTCTTGTTACCCAGGCTGGAGTGCAATGGCGCGATCTCGGCTCACCGCAACCTCCGCCTCCTGGGTTCAGGTAATTCTCCTGCCTCAGCCTCCTGAGTAGCTGGGATTACAGGCACGTGACACCATGCCCAGCTAATTTTTTGTATTTTTAGTAGAGACGGGGTTTCACCATGTTGACCAGGATGGTCTCGATCTCTTGACCTCGTGATCCACCCGCCTCGGCCTCCCAAAGTGCTGGGATTACAGGCGTGAGCCACCGCGCGGCCCTCGATCTTCTTTTCTAAGGGCTAAACAGAAACCAGCCCTTTCAAAAAGACTCCACTTCTGATTTCAACCAACCACTTGACCTCTACCCCTCCCTTTTTCAGTTTCAACACAACTGACCAGCATTCTTTCCTAATGAGTGGCCACCAACCCTGGGGTGATTCTGGTCAGTGTATGGAGGATGCATAGTGACAGTTTCGGTGTCCTCTGCTTCACTATTTGATGTTAGAGGGCTGAAAACTCCACCTTAGACCATGCTAACACTGCCATCCCATGGAGAGGCTCATGAAGTTCGGTTGCACATGGACATGTTTCTTCTTTCATAAATATTCATAATTCCTTCTATAGCTTATTGAATATGTATATTTGGCCACCCCTTTCTGCATAACTAAATCCCTGTTTTAAAATGGCTGTTTCTGGCTTTTGGCCAGAAGCTATGCTTCCCATCCTGTCAGAATGGTGGCCAGTCAGGCCGCAACCCTTTCTAAAAACAAAAACAAACAAACAAACAAAACTCTCCTTTACAAACTTAGGAATCTCATCATTCTTGAGTGGACAAGATTCTCTGACGTCATATCATATTCATTCACTAACTTGGTCACTTACTACATACACACTAGTCTCCTTCCAGTTGTAAGCACAGGACATAATTTTGTTTATACTGTGGGACTACTGCACATGTTATATTCTTACTTGGAGTGATATTACATCTCTTCTTGGTTTGTTCAGCTTAACCTCACTATTCATATAGTAGTTTGAATAGTGTTTCCTTAGTGAAACCACCACAGACCACCCTATCTAAAGTAGGCCTCCCAGAAATTCTATTAGTCCCCTAGTTATTTTATTCATGGTGATTTTTATAGTCTGTATTTCTTGTTTACATGTTATCATCTGTCTCCCACTCTATACTGAAAGCTCCACAATACAGTAAAAAAAAAATTGTATAGTTATATTCATCTCGGCTCCCAGAAAACCTTGTTTTTGACAGTGCTGCTCTCTTTGACTAATTCCTTTCAAATGACTATAAAAATACAGCCCATTTTAGGTTTCGACCTAATCCCTTCCCATAAACCATGTGGGTGAACGCTTCTCCCCTAATTGTATTGTGGCACAATTTCCAATGCCACATCATACATACTTTTCATACATCCAGGGAAAAGAATCTCAGGCCATGGATCTCTGATAGTAACAAGTCCATCAGAACCCAAGCATTACCTTGGGTTGATTATATGATTGCTCCAGATCTGCAAGCCTGATACTCACAATGACTCCTCATCACTCCTTTGTTATATAGTCCCTTTGCTAGTACAATAAATAATAATAATAAATAATGAGGATGGTGGAAAATTTCGGAGGTGTTTAAGTAGCAGATTGTGGTGATAGTTTCTTATACTTACCTTGAAACTCATCAACTTGCTTATATTAAATGTGCATAGCTTTTTGTATGCTAATCATACCTTAACAGAATAGTTTCCAAAGAAAGGTAGTAATAAAATTCTTGGTGGCTGCTGGCTGTTTGTAACATTACATGACTCTTAATTTATGGGATATAAGGTGGGGAGTTAATATTGTTGAACAACATAGGGTGAAAGTGGAAACTACATATCCATGATGGTTAACTTTATGTGTCAACCTGACTTGGGCTAAGGAATGCCCTAATAGCTGGTGAGACAATTCTGAGTTTGCCTGTGAGGATGTTTTCAGAAGTGATTAGCATTTGAATCAGCAGACTGAGTACAGATCACCTTATCAAGGTGAGTAGGCCTCAGGCAATAGGTCGAAGACCTGACTAAAATAAGAAGGCAGAGAAAGTGAAAATGTATTGTCTCTGTTTGAGGTTAAACTATCATCTTCTCCTGCCCTTGGAAATTGATGCTTCTGATTCTAAGGAATTTAGACTCTAACAGGGACTTAAACCATCAGTTTTTTTTTGGTTCTCCAGCTTACAGAAGGCAGATCATGGGATTTTTCAGCCTTCATAATCATGTGAGCCAATTCTTCAAAATAAAAACTTCTCTCTCCTTCTTCCTTTCTCTCTCTGTTGATTCTGTTTGTTATTGGTACTGTTACTCTGGAGAACCCTAATTAATATATATCTGCTCTGTGTCTGTATTTCTAAGACATCTCTTTAACATCTCCTTAAGCAGAAAACCGAAGTTTATCATCGTAACAAAAATTTACATTTCTAGGATAAAGAGTAGTAAAACGCATCCTCTTAGACTTATAAAGTTGAAATCAATTGTGTATGTGGTGTACCTGAATACTTGAAATAAACCTCACACCCTGCTCCAGCATTCTGTGGGGCACAAAATAGGATCAAGAAATGGTGCAGAACTCCACACTTAAGATGAGAGAAAATTAAGCGGCTAGATAAGAGAACAGGTGTTCCTATTGAGGCAGGACTAATGAGAAAATAAAAAAGAAATAAAATAAGAAAAACAAGAAAATAAGAAAATAAAAAAATCAGAATTTTTTTGCAATTGGAACACAGAGAGAAGTTTCTGGAATAAAAGAATGGATAGAATTTAGGCTCTTCTATAGGACTATAAATGTCTTTAGAGACAAAGGGCAGGCTGTCATGTTGTCTTTGTAAGCCCAGTTATCAGCCCAGTGTCTGGCACACATAAAATGTGTGAACCATAAAAACAAATAATAAGTGATGAAAAATGAACTAATTTAAAATGATTTCTAGAGAAGGACCAGCAAGTAAGCAGCTCCCGACACAGGGAGGTGCCTGAATAGGTCCTGTGCCTATTGATTGCACCTGGAAAAAATCAGACATATGGCTTTGAACAGCTTACTTTACAATGACTCCTTCTTTTATAAGATACTTGGCCTTTTGTGAGTGGAACTACAGCTGTCTCTGAAAATGGCAACATCTGATCCTAAAGCCTAGAATATAAAGCACCTGAAAATGTCACTCATTTAAGGTTATCCTCTGATGCTAAGAACTTAAAAAAAATTAATAGGCGAATGTGTTAAAGGAAATGAACAACCGAATATTTATAAATATGAAGAGCGCTAATGCATACTTTCTCCCTAAGACTTCTTCCTGGGAAGAATTCACACAGGTTTATCAATTTGGAAAATGTGTGGTCAGCTGAAGCACAGTAGAAGAGAGAATTGTTTATCTCTTTTTAAAATAAATGTAAGCAGGGTACAACATGCTAAGTGGCTGTGATAAATCAGAGGATGGATCAGTATAATTGAAGGTCAGAGTGGAGATTTCATAGATGAAAATATGATTAAGGTTATGGTCTTTTGTCAGATAATCTAGGTTCAAATTCTCACTCCACTCCTTCTTATTTATGTGATCTCATCTATAAAAGGGAGATTACAATGTCACCTACCTCACCGAGTCATTTGGAAAATGACTTTGCATGCAAAGCCTAGCATATAGTAAATACTCAATAAATATTCCTGCTAAATTCAAACTTCCTCTTACTGATTGGAACACTGAAATCCATTCATTAAGACTTGAGTGAAGCCTTGTAGATGCTTCAGGAGTTTTGTGCATAGCTGAGGGGGAAGGATTAGTATTATCATATTTGCCTTGGTTAAAGGCAATTTTGGGGTCAGGTGTGACTGTAAAGACTTTTGTCAGAGATATTTATTCAGAGATAAATAGAAGGAAAGGCAACTAATAGGAGAGACTCAGGTAATAAATATGTAATTCTGCCTGGAGTGTTCAGGAAGAATTTGCTAGGGCAGGAGGAATATAATCTGTGGCCCAATAGACAAATGGAATCAACAGAAAGCTATAAATAAATTCAAAATCAATCCAGAAGTTCTAACTTACCTTTGTGTTTTGTTTTGTTTTTGAGCCAGAGTCTTTTGCCGTCACTCAGGCTAGAATGCAGTGACGCCATCTCGGCTCACTGCAACCTCCACCTCCCGAGTTCAAGTGATTCTCCTTCCTCAGCCTCCAGAGTAGCTGAGATTACATGTGCCCACCACTGTGTCTGGCTAATTTCTCTTCTTTTTTTTTTTTTTGTATTTTTAGTAGAGACGGGGGTTTCACCATCTTGGTAAGGCTGGTCTTGAACTCCTGACCTCGTGATCCACCTGCTTTGGCCTTCCAAAGTGCTGGGATTACAGGAGTGGGACCCTGTGCCCAGACTGATTTTCAGCTTTCTTGAGTATAGTTGACAAATAAAAATTGTATGGGTTAAGATATACAACTTGATGTTTTGATATACATATACATTGTCAAATGGTCACCGCTAAAAAACTAATTAACATATCCATCACCTCACAGTTAACATTTTTTCACCAACCTGCTTCTTTAATGAAAGCTTTTCCCTTTTCACTTATTTTTTTTTCCTTTCCTTTTCTTTGTTTAAAATTATACTTTAAGTTCTGGGGGTACATGTGCAGATCTTGCAGGATTGTTACATAGGTATACAAATGCCATGGTGGTTTGCTGCCTCCATCCCCCTGTCACCTACATTAGGTATTTTTCCTAATATCATCCCTCTCCAATCTCCCCACCCCCTGCTATCCCTCCCCTAGCCCCCCAACCCCCCCAACAGACCTCAGTGTGTGATGTTCCCCTCCCTGTGTCCATGTGTTCTCATTGTTCAACACCCACTTATGAGTGAGAACATGCGGTGTTTGGTTTTCTGTTCTTGTGTCACCAACAAACACATGAAAAAATGCTCATCATTATTAATCATTAGAGAAATGCAAATCAAAGCCACATTGAGATACCATCTTATACCAGTTAGAATGGTGATCATTAAAAAATCTGGAGACAACAGATGCTAGAGAGGATGTGGAGAAATAGGAACATTTTTACACTGTTGGTGGGTGTGTAAATTAGTTCAACCATTGAGGAAGATAGTGTGGTGATTCCCCAAGGATCTAGAAATAGAAATACCATTTGACCAGCAATCCCATTACTGGGTATATACCCAAAGGATTATAAATTATTCTATTATAAAGACACATGCACACATATGTTCATTGTGGAACTGTTTACAATAGCAAAGACTTGGAACCAACCTAAATGCCCATCAATGATAGGCTGGATAAAGAAAATGTGGCACATATACACCATGAAATACTACGCAGCCATAAAAAGGATGAGTTCATTTCCTTTGCAGGGAGGGACATGAATGAATCTGGAAACCATCATTCTCAGTTAACATTTTTTTCTTTGGGTGTGTGTGTGTGTGAAAGAGATGAGAACACTTAAAATCACTCTTTTAGAAAATTTGAAGTGTAGGTACAATATTGTTCATTATAGTCACCATGCTATGTTCATTAGATCTTCATAACTAAAACTATACCAATATCTCCCAATCTCCCCCTTCCCACAACATCTGGCAACACATGTCTACAGAATATTAAACAGTCAGACTCAAAAAGCAGAGGATCATACCCATAGTCTAAGCACTAACTGACACTCATAAGATTTCAGGTCCCTTTTGCCCTTCTAAAGTTGAAACATGAGAGATGTAATGTTCTAACAAATATCTTTATCTTAAGAATAAAATAATCTTTTTACTAGAAAATTGTTTTTGTCAGCTCAGGAAGGATTCAAATTTGAGTCTCTCAAAGACAAGTGGTAGTAGGAATTCTATATTTCAAAATCCATTCTGAAAATTACTAGTGGATCTGAAGAGCCAAGTAGACTAGGATGCATTTAGTTTATTTGATAAATGCTCCTAGAATTTTAATATCTGTTTAAAAGCACTTTTAAAACTACTAAATTTGCACATTAGGTGAGCTGGTTCCTTTCAGCAAGTTTTAAATAATAGTAAGAATTTCAGTATGTTATGACTTGTGGCTTTGAAAAATGTTTCCATTTCATTACTGTACTATTCACTCTTTGCATTTATGAATTTCTAGGAAAAACACAGTAAAAGTTGGACTTTTAAAAAGTTGATCTCTATTTACATTCAATTTGAATAAGCTTCTATTTAAACAGGGAAAGTAGGTTTCCAAATTTAAAACACTAATGAATAAGAAAAATGAAGATAATGCTATGTTTATTCTATTTGGTGCGAATATGGAATGCTACTGAGGTGTTTCTTTGTCATTTTAATCCCAGAAGGCTTTTTTTCCCCATGAACAATCTCTGCCACCTGCATTCTGTTTGAGATATAATCATTCAACGTCTACAAACAAGTGATAACATTACTATGCATTTCTATCCCTTTCATTCTTTACAAGAGTGACAAATACCCCTTTTCTTAGATCCAATAGCTAAGGCTGGGCACCAGCGGACTCATTAGGATTCCATTAATAAGCAGAGGCCTCTGGAGAGTCTAGCTTTTTCAAACCCCCGTCTATTCTATCTCCCACTCGATTTTCCCAACAAAAGCCTCTCTGGTTGGTATCTCTTGCATTTCACCATTCCCTTTTTAAAAAGAAACAATGGAAACAAAGTCCTAAGATTAGATTGGTGATATTGAAATAATTCTGACAGCCAGTGACAATGCTGCCAACCAAAATGGGATGCTTACATTATTTATGAACACTAAATGTCACCGATTTCCCCTTCATCAGATAATTTCAGGAGACAGAACCGTTTCTGTGGGAAGAGAGGGAGTGTGTGCACATGTACAGCTCCCTCCCCTCCCTCTCCACATCAGCACTTTCATATATCACACTGGCTCTGTGTCAAAATCTCCTCCCTGAGAAGAAAACAGGTGCACCTGACCATGTTTCAAGTTTTACTACAAGTCTCAGATCAGGTCGCCTGATAGGGATGTCAAATGTGTTCTAAAACCAAAAGGGACCCTCTAAAATGTGAAATCATTAGAAAGTCAGCTATTTTTTTTAAAATTCTGTTTCCTATGCTTCCTTCAGAAGTCAATTATCAGAGGGAAATTAGCAAGAGTTGAAAGGAAAAGACAATATCCCTCTGGCTCCCTGATCTATGTCTTGCTTTGGGGGCTGGGAAAGAGGGAGAGGCACAATGTGAACAAACACAATCTATGTCACTGGGAGTATTAATGTGAAAAGCGGATCGGAGCCAGCTATTCAAGAATATTTAGCTAACATTTTCCAGGGAGCGCCAGTCTTTCCAAAGCTTCATTTGCTAAGTAGTTATGTATAAATTTGTCTCATATGGCACTGGCTTTTATAATCTCATCTGTCCAAGTTGAACAGTAAACCGTGTTTAAAAATCAAGCATTCTATAACAGGGATCTTTGGTAGGGAAGTTTTTGCTTAATTATTGATCATTGAATATTTCATCTTTATCATTTAAAAGGAATGCTAGAGTTATTGAAGTTTGACCTTCTGCTTATAGGTGAGGTGCCTGAGAACCCAAGAGGTTTTCTGAAAAAATAGTAATTTTACCTTTGGAAAGCAGGAGGCTATAAACAAAGCCTGTTTCTGGTCTTGCGCTCTTTGAATTGAGCTAGAACTTAACACAGCAACAGTTACTTCTTCACCTACTGCACAAAAAGAGAACCATATTTCTACCATCATTTAGATTACATATTTCAAACATATCTATAAAATGCTATATGTTACAACAGGTGTTAGCTTATAAAAATGAGCAGGTCTTTTAAAAGCTGACTTCCAATAGAGGTTTAGTTAACTGAAAAAGAATTAGGGATTAGGGTAGTGCTAGAGACAAATTTAGATGTCATGTGATGGTGCAAAGCATATATTTACTATTTACTCTCTCTGTTACAGTGTCCATTGGCTCTTTTACAGATTACCTTTTTTTTTTTTTTTTTTTTTGATTCAGAGTCTCACTGTATCCTCCAGGCTGGAGTGCAGTGGCATGAGTTCAGCTCACTGCAAACTCTGCCTCTGGGTCCAAGTGCCACAGCTCCCTGAGTAGCTGGGATTATGGACATGCACAATCACAACTGGCTAATTATTTTTATTTTTAGTGGAGACACGGTTTCGTCCTGTTGGCAAGCTTGGTCTTGAACTCCTGGACTCAAGCCATTCACTTATCTTGACCTCCCAGTGTGCTGGGATTACAGGCACAAGACATTGCACTTGCCCAGATTACCTTTTGGACATTAATATTATATTTTTTAATTTTCACTTTTTGAATTCTTAGTGTAGTTTGGTTTGCTTTTTCTTACCTTCATCCTAATACCTCCAGTTAGGTCCCAGATTCCATCTTAGGAAAGTGGCTCTCAGATCTTTCAGCTCATAAAGTCCTTTAAGACTTTCAAATTCTTCATGATGAAATACATACAAGATCAGCCAATCAACTGCGACTTTGCTAATGTTGACCACTACTAATGCCATAACTTCCTGTGTATCATGATTCTTAAGTCTTTCTTCCTTTGCTCAGTTTTTCTAAAGATCACACCCTTCCCACTCTCATTTCAGGCAAGAAGGACAGGAAAGAGGAGGGTGGGAGAAGAAGGGGCGCATACCCTGCTCCTTACAGGGTTGGACGGCTTGCTGCTTTCTTGTTCCTTTCCCCCTTATCAGCTACTTGTTTGTTTTCCCTCTGACATCATTTCACTCTCATTTTTTTTCTTGTTTCATACTGTTGAGAGGTAACCATTGTTACATTTATTGTTCATGGTTAGAAGCTAGTTATCAGTAACCATTATCCAGTACATTCTTTTTCTGGGCCTCATATGTGTCAGACATGTTAATAGCACTGGAGATGCAGCAATGAATGGAAAAAAAGATTCCTGCCATTATCAAGCTTTCATTCTATAAGGAGACAAAAAAAATATGTACCTACAGAATTAATAAGTAATTGTATTTGTTTGTTCTCATACTTCTATAAAGAACTACCTGAGACCTGGTAATTTATAAAGAAAAGAGGTTTAATTAACCCACAACTCCACACACTTAATAGGAAGCACAACTGTGAGGCCTCAGGAAACTTACAATCATGGCAGAAGGCGAAGGGAAGCAAGTACCTTCTTTACATGGTGACAGGAGAGAGAGAGAGAGAGAAGAGAGAAAGGGCAAGTGCTACACACTTTCAAATAACCACATCTCGTGATACATCACTATTATAAGAACAGAAAGTGGGGGCATCTGCTCCCATGGTCCAGTCACCTCCCACCAGGCTCCTTCTTCAACATGAGAGATTGCAATTCGGCATGACATTTGGTGTGGACACAGAGCCAAGCCATATCAGTAATATCACAAAATACAATGAATGATTTAGAGGAAAAAAAAGTCACGCAACCAGTTTATTCAATACCAAAAATGATTTTGTCTCTCTCTATGTCTGCGTGTATTGGGGGAGAATTTAGGAGCTATGTTGCAACAGATAATCAGAAAAGCAATCATTATAAAGTGGCATTTCAGTAGAGACCATATAGAGATGAGGAAATAATTTTTGGTGACATTTAGGAAAAGAATATTCAAATAGAAAATATATGAGTGGAAACGCTACTAATATGGAAGATACATTTTGTTGGCAACTGGGTGGACAGAACTGCCATATACAGAAATGAATTAAGAAAGAAGTAGTATCTGTTTTTATAGGCACGTAGTACATCAGAAGTTTAACTTTGACCCTCTTAAATTTGAGGCTTCTAATAGGCAACCTATTAATAACTAAGGTAACTTTGTATAAATATAAGCCTGGAGCTCAGACAAGGACAAAGAGTGGCATGGAAATGTAAATTTGGAGTCATCAGAATGAAGCTGGTGCTTAAAGATATGAGATGAGATTTTACTGTTTAGAGGGTGAATGAGTTTAGAAACAAATTCTTGGAACTGAGGCTGGACCTTCTAACATTTAGAGATCTGGGAGATGAGGAAAAAGATCAGCAAAGGCGGCTACTGCTAAGGCAGTAGAATGACTTGAACCTGGGAGGCGGAGGTTGCAGTGAGCCAAGATCATGCCACTGCACTCCAGCCTGGGCAACAGTGTGAGACTCCTTCTCAAAAAAAAAAAAAAAAAAAAAAAAAAAAAAAGGAAAGAAAAGAAAACAAAGTAAACATTTTATCTCTGAAAAAAAAAAAAAAACAACCTGCGTTATTTGTCCATAGAGCAAAACCTGTGGGCACTGATAAATACATGCAATAGTGTGTATGTGTTTGTTTACAATAATGTATGTGTGTGTTAGATTTATTTTCCTGCAAATAAGCCCCTCATCTCAAGCTTCAGGTGGTGATCTTGTCAGTTCTCATGAGCTAGACACAATCAGTGCAGGTCAGTGTGTGCCTGGATTCAATTCCAGGGGTGAGGCAGGTGCAGGTCTGGAGCTGACCTGATGTTTCCACAGGTATAATTCTTCTGTAAGTGCTAGGGGTGAACAACATGCTGGTAGCAGTATGTCCTGCTGTATCATACTCCAGATTGTTTGAATGTTGCACTCCAGCTTTTAACCACTTTCTCTACCCACACAATTAGTATCCAGCAATGTCATCTACATAATTATATTGCATTTGGACTGGACTCAGTTCCTGTTACACCCCACCTGTTTGCACCTGGACAGAAAATGAAAGTGCTCATAGAATAAGCATCACAGGTGACAGAACACTCAGACTCAGACCTAGAGACTGATAGGAAATACTTCATGAACTGTGCACTGCTGAGGTTTTGTTGTGAGCAGAAAAGAGCTAAAAGCCTGATTTGGCTCCTTTCTACTCATTAATCACAAGAGGTGAATGGTCTGTGCTGTCCCAAATTTTGCTTGCAGATGAAAATTAATTAGTAGATTATTCATTTAAAATGTTTTTATACACTTTTAACATCTTCTATATCTCAGTCATGAGTTGTAATCTTGCTTTTGTTTTCTCATTTAACCCTGATAAAATTCCTATATAGTAAATGCTCTTACAGTAGACTCCTTTCATTTTATCCACTCATTATTCAGTTCCCTTTATTCTGGTAAGTACATTTATGCGTCCCTGCTATCAAACTGGCATCACGCTACCTGCATGTACACTTCAGGGATGGAGTGTGCGCTGTAATTCAGGACTAGTCAATCAGAGTACATTGTTCATGGATGGACAAATGTTCCAAGAAGGCCAATGAGATAACCTTCTAGAAATGTTGAAACTGAGGAGAAGGAAAATTGACCTAACCTGATGATGAGAGAGAGGAGCTTCTGGGACCACTTAGCCATTCTCTTTGAGAGCTTCCCTTACGAGAAAAGCCAAAATGGTGGAAAGTGTGCCCAGTTATCTTTTGTTTCTTTTTTAACTAAAATGTTTGAATATAACTTGTTGTTTCTTGTAACCAGATGATACTACACTATATATTCACTATTTCCCTATTGTATCTAAGAAAATTACAGCTCGGAGATGCTCAGAAATGTCTTACTTTCCACATTAACTATGTTTTGTGGGAATGAAGCCACAATTGGGAATGAAGTAACACTAATAAAAACCCACCTTTTTTACATAGCAACTACTTGCTCTCTGTTGTTTCTGATGAAGTACTTTGAAAATTATTTTTAAAGGGCTTTTATTGAGAATGAAAAATGTGGAAGAATAAAACTTATTTTCTAGCCCAAGGTAGTTGCCCATTAAAAAAAAAAGTACAAAGTTTTTCAACCACATTGTCCTCCTATCTGAAATTCCTTCAAATGAAGAAGAGCAAAGCAGAGACAACTGGTTTAATGAGCTTGAAAAGTGCTAACTCTATATACAGCATCATTTCTCCTGGTAGTGGCTGTCATATTTTCATCACGTGCCATATTCCAGTCGCTATGAAAAGTACTTCACATATTTTCTCAGTGAATCTTTGAGATAACCAGATGTGAAAAAATTATATTAATATTAATTAGTACTGTACTTTAAATTAATAAGACAGACCCCCCCAAAAGGATAACTTTTTTTAAAAAATCAAAACCTGGCAAGTATGGACAGTCCGAGATTAAGATGATGCCACTTAAGATTCAACTTGAAATTGGTGTGAAAACAACACACTTTCAGGAGAAACCATACTTTGAGTAACCATAAAATCCTTCTGCTTTTCACTTTCATTGCATTAGATAATTCAACACTATATTATAAAACAGGCTTTGTGTTAGACAATTTTGCCCAACTGTCAGCTAATGTAAGTGTTCTGAACACATTTAAGGTAGGCTAGGCTAAGTTATTATGTTTAGTAGGTTAGGCATATTACATGCGTTTTTGACTTACAATATTTTCAATTTATGATGAGCTTATTGGAATGTGACCCCAGATTAAATAAAGGAGCATCCATAGTAGGCTGTGAATTTAATTCAGCTCTGAATTTATAATACAGAGTATATACTATAGCTATTCTTATATAGAGTACAATGAACATTTTATCTTCTATTACCTCATTTAAATTACATGAAACAACCTTAACTCACAGAGTTAATAACAGAAGATTACTTACAGCATACTCCCATACAAAATTATTTTCCCCTTATTCTTTTGGTGAGTTTGTTTTGTTTTTCATTTTCCCTAATTTAATCTTCTTTCCTTATTCTCTTTAGGTCAAGGGAAGAAGAGATATGTCACAGTGACATAGATGTTGTCTCCTCAGGATGCCCAATTCACACTTTATTTCTGACTTCCAGATGGAGACAAAATTACTTTTCCTGTCATTAATAAATATATTATTTATAATCCTATGAAAACCACAATAGAATGCATTAAATATAAAACCTATCTTCCTTGTTCTATTCACACATACACACACACACACACACACACACACACACACACATTGAAGTATGTAAACAAGTTGTGTCATTTTCATTTTATTAATACACATACTGAAGCGAAGGAGGTAAAGTGATGATCATGATGATGATAACACTAATGAAAATCTACAGCCATAATTACATCTCTTTTCCTTTGCTCAATGACACACTGACCCCTTTGATTACCTCTAATGCTTTGCCTCTATCCAATTTCTACCTTACGCCAGTACAAAAGGGGAGGATAAATCCATAGTTAGATTATTTATCAAAGCTCATGTTCAATATTGGCATCTCTTATGGAAAGTTATATAAAAAATAATAGGACAGATTTGGATTTTGCTTCTGATTCAATCATTTAAAAAAAATTATCCTAAGCATCAAGGCCTGTTTCTTGACATGAGAAAGATGCCTACTGCAACCTTTTTGCAAAAACTAGTATTCCCCAAATTTTTACAGTGAATGGAATAAAAAGAAGAGAGACACATAGAGACAGAAACAGGTTAATTTCATTATTACCAACACAACCTCTGCCATCAACACTACTATCCTGTTTTGCTTAAGGTATTTAACGAGATATGTCAGGTATGAATTCATGTTTTTTGTTAAAATTGTATGCATTTTGAGTGCCTAATAAATGTTTGGCAGAAGACTTGCATAGTAGAAACTCAGTAAAGGTTACTAAATAAATAGAGAGTTCACATTAGGTATACAAATTTTAGAAATTTCTTTCATAACAAGAATATTGAAGGTTTACTCATATAGTTTTGATAAATTACTATGGTGTTAACAAATGACAGACAGAAGATAATTGCTTCACTTTTTGGAAATCACTTACCATTTCTTTCTACTTACTTATTTTAGAGGCAGGGCAAAATATGAGACAGAAAAGGTTCAACTCTCCAGTCATAAACTAATTTTATCAAAAATGATAATAATGATGATAGTAGCTAAGCACAGGTTGAATATCTCTGATCTGAAATTCTTGAGACCAGAAGTGTTTTAATTTCATATTTGTTCAGATTATGGAACATTTTTAGTCAACATTCCTAATCCAAAAATATTAAATCCAAAATCTCCAATGAGCATTTTTTGGAGTGTCATGTCTGTGCTCAAAAGTTTTGGATTTTGGAACATTTTGGATTGCAAGTTTTTGAGTAAGGGATGCTCAATTTGTATGCATATTAGTAAGAATTTGAAGTGTTTTCCATATGTGATTTATCTTGTTAAATTTTCATAATTATCAGTTTCTGGGCGATGATTGATTAATTGCTAGGAAGAGATTTAGTGATTTATCTATGGCCATGTGAAAATTGTGGGCATGATTTTTTTTTTAGACGGAATCTCCCTCTGTCATCAGGCTGGAGTGCAGTGGCATGATCTCAGCTCACTGCAACTTCCGACTCCCTGGTTCAAGGGATTCTCTTGCCTCAGTCTCCCAACTAGCTGGGATTACAAGCATGCGCCACCATGCCCAGCTAATTGTTGCATTTGTAGTAGAGATGAAGTTTGTGGGCATTAGATTTATACACCATCTTCTAATTTCTGTTTCTTTTGTTTCATGTGCCTCACAGATTCTACTTACTTATTGTTATGGTGAGAAAAACTCTATCAATAGTCAAATATATAAGTAAAATATAATAAAATACAACACAATAATGATAAATTAACCACTATTATGTCTGTACACCACGTGCAATTATCTATTAAATAAAACATTGTACAAAAGAAAGCAGACACAAAGAGTGTGTACAATATCCTTTCACTTATGGAATCTCTAATTATAATCTAAGATATTAGAATTCAGGTTACCTTTGGGCATAAGAGACAATGACAGGAGGGAGTAAAACGTGGAGCTTTTGGAGAAGTGAGTATGTTCTGACTCTTGAATAAGGTTCTGTCTTCACAGGTGTCTTCTTTTTGTGACATGGCTGCTCATCTGTCTGTTCACTTAAGAAGTATAGGATTTTCTGAATGTAGGCTATAATTCAATAAAGCTTTGTTAAAATGACAAATGCTGAAAAACAAGATTGATAACAGGCAAGTAATTGCCATTTTCAAAATATAACAAAAAGTGGACTATAGGGAAAAAACCCCAAATATTCACTGTGCAAATCTTAAGTTTTTAAGCCCTTATAGAAATACATAGTATTTACTTGGAGTAAATACTCTGTTTTCTAACAAATCCGTGTGCTGTTTATTTGAAGAAGGAAAATACTTTATTGCAACAGAGTTATTTTATTAGACTTTTAGTGCTCCCAGATAATAGAAGTCACTGAAAGAAGTAATATTTAATGTAGCAATTATTATTTTTATGTATAATACTAAGAAAAAGCAGAGAAAACACATAATATATGACATTTGGGTCAAAATTAATTAGTCTATTTTAATTTCTTAATTATCAAAATATTATTTAAAGGAAAATACTAATTATTAGTCTCAACTGAATTCACAGTTGTTTTTACTTTTATTTTTCTTACAACATTTAAATCAGAATCTCAAAAAGAAGGTCAATGCCAAGTTATCAGAAGCTGAAGAACTTTCTAAAGTTTATTCTCTATATATACTTGTGTAATTCGTTATATCTTAAAATCTGCTTATGTTATACGGTGTTTTATTTCTATCTTGGTCGTTTTTGTTAATCTTGAAATGCTCGGGAATGTCCAAAAGCAAGGAGCAGATTTTGATATGTGCAGATTGATTCACAGATACATGTGTTGGATGGGGGGACTTCTTTGTCTCGAGGAAAATACTGTAAAAAATTATACAGCAATTTTACAGCTTAGATAAAATGAACAAATTCCTTAATAAAGAAAAGCTTACCAAAAATGACCCCCAAAAGAAAGATAATTTTTGAATATATCTCCATAAAATTACAATTTTGAATCTGTTATTAAAAACATGCATCTGGAAAAATTCTGGGCCAGAATGGTTTCACTGGTAAATTACATCAAACATTTCAGGAAGAAAAAATGCCAAACTTGCAAAAATATTTTAAATAAATAGAATAGATACACCAGTACCACACTTGTTTCATGAAATTAGTATAATCCTAAAATTAAAACTTGATGAAGATATCATAAGAGAATAAAATTATAGAATAAGATCCCTTACAATCCTACACTCACATATCCTTGAATGTATTAGATATTTATGTCCAGCAACATATAAAAGAATACTAGTTTATCTCTGTGAAAGGCAGAATAAACTCCCCAAAGATGCCCAGGGGCTAATTCCTGGAACTTCCAAAATCAGTCTATGTGACAAAGAAAAATTAAGGTATTAGATAGAGTTAAGCTTGCTAGTCAGCTAAACTTAAATATTAAACAGGTTATGTTAGATTATCTGCATAGAATAACAAAGGTCCTTGCAAGTAGAACAAGGAAGAAGAAGGCAGAGAACAGAGAGACGGCAGAGTGAGAAGGACTCAGTCCAGTGTTCTTGGCCAATAAAGTATGACTTGCATAATTTGAGAGTCATTATAGAAGTTGGTATTAACTGTGGGCCTTTTAAAAAAACTTAAGTTTAAGGGTACATATACAGGTTTGTTACATAAGTAAACTTGTGCCATGGGAGTTTGTTTTGCAAATTATGTCATCACCCAGGTATTTAGCTTAGCACCCATTAGTTACTTTTCCTGAGCTTCTCCCTCCTTCCACTATCCACCCTTCTGTAGTCACTGTGGGTCATTTTTAAGCTTAAAACCTTTATTATCGGAAAAATAATAAAATAAATGATATCCAATTTTAAATTGACGTAAATTCATGCCGATTTAAAAAAATCTGTTACCTTGCCTGGATTTAAACACTATTAAAATTATGCACATCTTCACTGAATAAATCCAGTTAAAGACATTGGAAAATTACATAAATGCCTGTTGATTTCAGGGAGTATAACTTTAAAAAGATGGTATAAAAAATGAATGATAGATTTAAGAAGGTAGACAGGGTGGAAGGACAAGTAAAATCTTGATTGTATGGAGAAAAATATTGATACATTTTATCTTCACATCCTGTGGAAGAATCATTTGCACTAGGGTTCCAGCAGGAACTCTGGGGCAATTGTTTTAGTTCAGTCATACTCCAGGAGCTTGTTAGGAATGCAGATTCTCAGACCCTTCCCTGGACCGATTGAAGCAGAATCTACATTGTCACAAGATTGGAAGTCCATTTTGATGATATGCTATCTTGAGAAGAAGCATGGTATTATAGTCAAATAAATTAAAATGATAGGGTTAGAATATATATGTACAGAATCAGAATCATTTTTATTTTATTTTTACTGCTCTCCAAATTCCTAACCAATATATGCATCCCAATATGCTCTACATTACAGCCTATAAATATTCCTAAAATTTGACAAATTGATTTTATTTCTGGGAGTTTATTTTAAGTTAAATTAATACAAATGGAGGGAAGACAAAAATAAGAAATAACACATCACTGTAATACATAAGACATTAAAAAGAATGAATTTTTAACACATAGAAGGTCAAATAAACGAGGGACATTCCTACCATAGATTAGAAATTATCTAAAATATTATTACTATAAAATTTATAATAATGAAAATAGAGATTATGATATAAAAATGAATAATAAAAAGGCAAACATATATGTATTACGATCACAATCTATCAAATGAACATTAAAAACTAAGCATATTTCAAAGGAACATTTCAAGAGTTTACTAAAAGCAGAGTTTATTCCTTTGCCAGTGGAACTGTGAGTCATTTAAAAATTTTGTTCGGTTGATAAAATTTTTCTAATATCTTTAGCCAGATACATTAATTTTAAAATAAAAAATTAAATTAATTGGTAATAGTATTTTTTGGATATGAAGACACCAAAGGCTAAAATTGGGATTCCTTTTGCTGAATATGAATAAACATGCATGCAATAAAATAGGGCAGGAGAAAAAATTCTAAGTTGTCCTAAATTCTTTCTCTTACTGAAAATAGGACAATGAAACAAGAATTCTGACTTGCCCTAAATTCCCTCTGTTTTTGCTAAGTCAGCATTAATAAGAGAGAAGAGAACTATATGACAATCAGACATATAGTTCTGATTGTCACTCAGAGCACAGTTACTGCCCACCAATGTGTAATTGAAGTTAACTCTTGGAGAGTCATTTTATCCTCTAGAACTATAAATATGTAAAGAATTCTCTGTGAATACAGTAGAGGAAAGTGTGTGGAAGGGGAGGGATCAACAGAGTTATCTAAAAATGTCTGCAGCAATCTGTAACCCAGCTTCATCTTGGGTAGCAGAATGAAACTAAGAAATGACTCTGTGTTCCACTTCTCTTACAAAAGGTATTGCTTTCTAGACCTCTTTGATCAAAATCAATCTAGGCTCTCCCTGTTAATTTTGAATAGGCCAGATTGTAATTTAAATAAAATGGAAATATGTGTGCCTATTATTTTTAACAAATTATCATACCACATTCGTGAATTAAAATATTTGATATCAAATAAGATCAATTTATAGAATCATGACAAACACACTTAATTTGTTTAGCCTAAATAACATATCTAAATTCTACATAATTTAAAATGGATTTTTACACAAGATATCTTTGAAAGTTTATTATAGATAATTTTAAAACTTTGAAACACCAAACCAGCAACCCTAAGAGGCTCATTATTATAAATATACTACTATTCTGACTGCTATCTGTAAGCAAAATCATAGTTAATTTAAAAAATGACAATAGCAACATGAAATCAACATTCTCAATATTTTTACCATGTGCTTGTTTGCTTCTGAAGGAATCAATCATTCACCAAATGTCATGAAGACGACTTTAAACTGCTATTCCTGTTTCTACTGTCACTCTCTACTCGTGGAAGGTCTTCAGTCAGGAAGGCCACTGACTTTGGGCACTGAGACATTCCCCCCACCCCATCCCCCCAAAAAGTAAGCAAGTTTTATTAAAACCTTCCATCCTTTATCCTTTGAAGCAATTATTTCCACTTTCTAAAACAATATCAGATAAAATCTCTTACTATTCAGTTGTCACGAGTATTTCATATATATAGTTTTAAAACTTTAGCATTCTCAGATGCTGAAGAGCATGTGGAGAAATAGGTATGACTTTACACTGTTGGTAGGAGTGTAAATTAGTTCAACCATTGTGGAAGACAGTGTGGCAATTCCTTGAGGATTTAGAACCAGAAATACTATTTGACCCAGCAATCCCATTACTGTGTATATACCCAAAGGATTACAAATTATTCTGCTATAAAGATATATACACAACATATGTTTACTGCAACACTGTTCACAATGGCAAAGACTTGGAACCAACCCAAATGCCCATCAACGACAGACTGGATAAAGAAAATGTGGCACATATACACCATGGATTACTATGCAGCCATAAAAAGGATGAGTTCATGTCTTTTGCAGGGAGATGGATGAAGCTGGAAACCATCATTCTCAGCAATCTACCACAGGAACAGAAACCCAAACACCACATGTTCTCACTCATAAGTGGGAGTTGAACAATGAGAACACATGGACACAGGGAGGGGACCATCACACACTGGGGCCTGTCAGGGGTTGAGGGTAGGGGAGAGATAGCATTAAGAGAAACACCTAATGTAGATGATGGGTTGATGGATGCAGCAAACCACCATGGAAGGTGTATACCTAAATAACAAACATGCAGATTCTGCACATGTATCCCAGAGCTTAAAGTTTAATAATAATAATAACTCACAAAAGTTTTAGCATTCTCAAGCAAAAGAAAGTAACATAATATGAACCATTTTCATATGATTGATATAAAATCACTGATTCCTAGAATTAGAAGGGTTATTATAATTATTTTGTTTCTCAGTAATATCGATTTATTGTATTAAAGAAAGAATGTATTAAGTCCTTCAATCAAAGTAGAAACAGACTCAATCATCTGTAATATTCCTGAAAGAAGATGATTAATAGATATTTCTTGTATTTGAATGTGAAATCCAAGGTGGGAGGGATACTTCATCATCATTCTATATTCACATAACACAGCGTTTGAACATTACTAGGTTCTTAATAAACTTAATATGTGGATGGCTTGGTGTTCCTGTTGAAGTGGTTCCTTGCAATGTGGAGTATAAAGTAAGCAAAATAAGTGATAAGGATGAAACAGTTATTCTTTTTATTAAACTAGTATCTCCTTATACTGTCTAATCATTGCTTTTATTTCTGAGCATTAAAGCAAACCATAAGCTGGCATCAATCAGATTCAGACAACAGCGAAAACTGCCTTCAGGTTATATCAGTCAGTATTTGTGAAGAGTTATCAGAAAATCAGTGACAGAATTAATAGAGGTGGTGGTAGAGATTGATTACTATTGAAGGAAAGAGGGGCAGGAAGATTATTTTAAGAAAGAAGTTAGTGGCTGGACAAAGATTGTTGAAGCAATATGCAATCTCAAGAGTATATGTGAAGAGTTACATGAAGAAAATTAAAAGAAATGCATCTATAATGCAAAAGAAAAACACTAGAGTGAAGGGCAGAGCAAAGGGCAAATCACACATTTTCTTTGGAAAATTATTGAGAGGTTAGGTAAGAAAAACTCTCGTTTCCTTGTAACTAATTTTTAATCTATAAATTCCAAATGTGCCAATCATTTATCTGAACAACTTTTTATGCTAAGTTGCATTTGCCATAACCCAACAAATGATGGGTAAACACTTAAAATGGTGTTATTGTGTCAATATTTGTAGAATGTGCAAACTTTGGTCCAAGAAGCCTAAGCTATTTGAAGGTAAAATTACCTAATTTTTTTTTCTTTAATTATTTTAATCAAAATCAGCATTCTCCTAGAAGATACAATACCCCGGACATGTTTGGATTATTGTCTACTGTTTAAAAGAGTATTTTAAATGAAAAACAAGACCCTTCTCCCCAGTAGACCCATATTTGTTTGATTTGATTTGAAGGGTTCTCTTTCATGGGTTCTTGCTGAGACTTTTTCATCGCAGAGCTGTGGGGCTTTGCCCTTAGCCACATAGTTACTTGCCCATCTTCACTTAATGGTACTCATAAAAATCACTGAATCAGAGCGAATGGTCTGTGTTTCTCCCACTGCCCCAGTCCTTACAGCTCTTATTAGGGGCTCATTGGTTGCTATTGGGAACATTCGCTAAGGGTCTGTAGCTTGGGTATTGAGCAAAAACTTCTCCAAGGAGTTTTGTTTCTCTTTGCTTTTGCATTTTAAACAGTGTTGAGAAATGCTTCAGATATGATCTTGCCTTTGAAATAAAATTCTCTCAACTTGTTTTAATATCTCTCACTGTGCAGCTTTCGGGAGCTTTCAGACCCTGTATCTTTAAATGTCCTTTGTTCATCTTTGCAAGCATTATCCTTGTAATATTGAAAGTAAGATAGATCTGCTACTTTTGTAATAAAAATGAACATGCCAGACTTATTCATTAAGGTCAATATATTAAACACACAAAGGACATGAGTACTTCTCACCGAGTTCCTTTTCACATATCAGCTGGGTACTTGGTACTCATTTAAGTTGTGATTCATTAGCCATAGGGGTCTATCACTTGCCAAGATCACAGACTCTTATAGCCAGAAGGAACTGTAGAGGGTTAGAAATTTACATATTAGCACTCAGAGGAGAAGAGTAATTGCATCTTCATGACTTTATATAACTGACCTATTTTGCTTTCTTGAGCAAGCATCCTGCTGTGTTACTAGGTATGGAAAAAAGATATTTTTAACATGTTAATTAAAAGCATTGTAGTTACTTTTGATTGTAAAATATGCTTTTCAAGTAACTCACCTTTTTATAGGTAAATGCTAAAATATTCAGTTTTCATCTTCCTAGTGCTCCTTCTGAAGGTAGTGTTTGGGTGTGCAGAGGATGGTGAGCTTCAATGGTTTTTACAAAGGCATGTGTGGGCATGATGGAAATTAACCTGGAGTACAAATAGATAAAAACTGGCTTTGTGGTCCAGCATGGTTGGGCCAGACCCCAGTAATGCTTGTTGTCCTGCTGTAATTATTAATAGTGATCTTGTTACTCAAAAAATGGTTAGGTTTAGACAATACAATGAATGGTCAGTCTAAACAGATGAGGATACCAGAAGCTAGTAATGGTGACCACAGTCCATGGCAGAGTAGTTACTTTGTGTTTGATCTGATGGTCTGAAATCTAGTACATATATTATTTCATTTGGTTTGTTTATTAATCCAGCCAATATCTGAGCACTTTTCATATGCCAGACACTCTCATAGGTTCCAGGAGATTTGTCATTAAACAAAAGAGCTAAATCTCTGCTGTTGGGAAGTCTACATATTAGTGTTACTGATTTATGGTCCATATTTTGAGAAACATGAAATGATTTAACTTATTTTATAGATGATAATAAAAGGCCTCCAAAGTACAATAACTTGTCCAAAGTCAAGTAACGGGTTGATGGCAATTCATAAGTAGAATCCCGGTGATACACAGTATTTTCTTGACACTTTCACAGGATTTGTGACGGGGTGCACTGTTTACTCAGCCCACCGTGCTCAACCCCTCTTGGGGGGTAGCGTGCCAGTGAACAAGTATGGGAACCAGCCAGCTGCTTCAGTACTGGCAGGAGCAACTCTGCTCACTTGGGTCCACTGCTCTCCACCCTCCTCGTGGAAGGGAGTGTGCAGGTGAGTGAGTGCAGGAACTGGCCACTTTAGTGCCAGCAGGATCGAATTCCATGTAGGTCCCATAGCAGCCTCCAGGTGGGGGTGCCTATGACCCCAAGGTCCCAGAGGGCGTGTTACAACACTCTCTTGGCTTCACCATCCACAGACAGCAGTGTGTTATCAGCTCAATGGACCCTTTGCCTCATTGCATGGAGTGGCTGCCCTTTACCAGAGAGGGCAAAGGGCCAGTGTGACAGCCTGCAGTTGACATATCCCAAATTCTTGTCTGGTGCCCCAGAGAAGTGAAGTCATACAGATGAACAGTCATACAGGATGTTGAATGTGAAGAATTTTATTGAGTGATGAAAGCAGCACTCAGTGGAGAGGGGAGCTGGAAAGGGGAAAAGAAGGGCAGTTCACTCTCCCTTGAAGTCATGCCACCTCTTTGCCTCATCCAGCCACCATCTCTGAAGTCAAGGTGCCTCTCTCTGACATCTAGCTGCTTCTTCCTTATGTCCAGCCACTTCTCCCCTCTGCCAGCTGAGTCTGGGGTCTTTATAGGCACAGGCTGGGGGCAGGGTGAGCCACAGGTAGTTTTGGAAAAGAAAACATTTGACTAGTAAAAAACATTATTCAGATAGAACTAATTGGTAAAGAGCAGGCACACAGGGATAGAAGTTCTTACTTTGGATGGTGGGTTTCAGGCTTTTTAGCACAAAGGTGGGGTTTTGCCAGGGACCTGCCCCTATCTGCCTAGAATTTCTCTGTCTCCTGCCTCTATCATTGAATCACCAGTTTCCCAGAAAAATGGCTTAATATTACATAATGGATTGATACACTACATTCTATGGGAAAAATCAGCCCACTCTCTGTTTTTATGAATAAAGTTTTGTTGGAACATAGCCAAGCCAGTCATTTCTGTATTATCTACAGCTGCTTTCACCCCACAAAGGCAGAGAAAGGCACAGTTGAGTAGCTGAATCAGGTAGCAAATGGCATGAAAAGTCTAAAATATTTACTGTAGAGTCCTTTGTAGAAAATGTTTGCCAACCCTTGTTCTGAAATATAGGCATCTCTGCTCCTGGCAATCTTATTTAAGTAGTTAAAACCTGAAAACATAGACTTGTAGGCATAGACATTTACCACCTGTGTGGCCTTAAGCAAGTCAATTAACCTCTCTGAGATTTAATTCCCTCATCCGTAAAATGGAGATGATAATTAGTGCATTGTTAGTAGTGAGGATTAAATTAAGTAATGTATGTATACAGCTGGTAAAAGAAGAGAAGGTAGTTATTAACATTTCTAGTTGGATAGCTGCTCCATGAGCTGTCATCTGTAGAGGGTGAAGGTATGGGGTAAAATTTTTTCCTTTGTTTTTTGTGCCTTAAGAACCAACAGCTTCCTGGGAGTTTTTGCACATTATTTAATTTGAGGATTACATACAGTACTCAGGAGTGAGCAAGGAGTCTGGGCTTTAGTGGCCTCTCAGCTCAGCAAGAGACACTTTTGCGGATAAATTTGTAGATCACTGCTATGAGGCTTCGAAGCTGTGAGATTGACTTAATGAGAAGAGAGGAATGAGGAGCAATTACATTTCCATTAGGTGGACAGCAATGCCCTTGATAAGGCTGCTGGAACCAAAGTGTCCTCCTTCCTCTCAGGTATAATCGTAGAAACACAGCCCTGATTGATTCATTAAACATGGGTTTATTTTTGCTTCTGAAATCAGCTATCTTTCAAGGTTACTCCATGATCACAAAGGGCTACATTCCAATTTATAGTGGAATTGTTAAGCTGTCAAAGTATCATGAGAGATTGGTTCTTAGTACCCATCAAATATAAACTGATCCTAAAAAGCATTTGGGAATTCTGTGAGAACCCCTTTGCCATTTGTAATACTGGAATTGAAAGAATCAAGACCATAGATTGCTACAATTTTGTCCAACTTCATCTAACTTATTATCAAATTAGTTAATACCCGTCCAACCCTTATTACATACCAATCTTTGTGCTAAGGGCTTTATAAACATTATCCTAATAAAAATTCATGGGCATCTTATGATGTAGGCACTATATTACACTTATTATATAGATCGTGAAATAGATCTAGAGAGTCTCAAAGATTAACTAGTTTGTGGTAGATTGCACAGCACTGAACTGTAGAGGTGGAACTGAAGTACACACCAGGTTTTCCTAAGTACAGAAAACATCCTCTGTCAGTACTTACACCTTGTTTCCAGGTTTGTACTTGTGCCTGTTGAGGGCTCCTCTGTGAAAACTTCACTGACGACACTCAGATTTTACTTCATGGCTAGTATATTTCTACCTACATCCAAAAATCTACAGCCGTTATGCCACACACTTTAAGTAAGTGGACGCACCTCCACTTAAGATGACTAACAAAAATAAAAAGTCTGTATCAAGGTTATTTCAGGTTTCCTCTTTTCCTTCTTTCCGCTCATTGTCTCTTGTGTTAACATAGCATAAATCTGGTACAAAACTGTTATTGGCATAAATTTTCTATTGTTTACTCAGGCTCTTACTAGGATATGAATAAGTCAATATTTAGTGCATATTATTCATGTTTTAGGCACATGGCAAAAAGTTATACATGCAGTATCTCATTTAATCTTCACAATAATTCTGAATTAGATATTATCATATGTATTTCAATGCAAAGAAATGAACTTAGAGATATAAAATAATTTGATCAAATCTACACCACTCCTAAAAGTAAAGCTAGTATTCACACCAAAATCCATTAATTTCAAGGTCTATATTATTTTAACATGCTTTCATAATTTACCTTGAGGGTCTATTTTTTTGTCAGTTAAGGATATTCAGTCTTATTCTAAAATACTGAGTTCTGAAAAATACTGCTAATCACTTATTTCTAAGAGAATGGCTCATTCTTTGTGGTTCTGAATTTTCTGTCTGCCTTCATTCTTAGGCTGCTGCAATCTTTGACTAATCTTCCCCGTCTCTATACATCACCCTGTCCAGGTATGGTGAACTGTAGCCTTTTTATTTAGCTTCTCTTTGATGCTGGAAACTAACTTCCAATGTAAGTCTTCATTTAAAATGCCTCCTTTAGAACCAAATAAATACTCCCTGTGAATCACTACTTGCTGTCCATCCTAGCTGCTATAATGCAATATATTTTTGTTGTTGTTTTAAGTTTCCTTGTGTTAAGTGATTTATTCATTCTTTAAGCAAGTTCTCGCCAGAGTAGAAAAGTTTTGAAAAATGCTTAAACTTAGTTGTCTGCTGGTGGCAAGCCAAAGATTGTTTTAAATTGAAGAAAAATAAGTGATAGAGAAAGCTCAGAAAGAGCAGAGCTGGTGTAATATCCTCGTTAAAGACATAGAAATTGAGATCAAGGAGATCTGGGTTTGGATCCCAATTTTCCTACTTAGGGAAAATATGGTCTTGGGGAATTATTTAACATTATTAAGTCCTATTTCTAGTTTCTGAAAATAGGTCATCTGCATTCTTTTTTTTTTAAGATGGAGTCTCACTCTGTTGCCCAGGCTGGAGTACAGTGGTGCCATCTAGGCTCACAGCAACCTCTGCCTCCTGGGTTCAGGTGATTCTCCTGCTTCAGCCTCCTGAATAGCTGAGATTACAGGTGTGTGCCACCATGCCCAGCTAATTTTTGTATGTTTAATAGACACAGGGTTTCGCCATGTTGGCCAGGTTGGTTTCTAACTCCTGACTTCAGGTGATCTGCCCACCTCAGCCTACCAAAGTGCTGGGATTACAGGTGTGAGCCACCACACCTGGCCCTCATCTGCATATTTCACGGAGTTGTCTGTTCAGTCTGTACTTGTTGAGTGCCTACTATGTGTTGATGTTCTTGTGAAGATTGAATGGAATGGCTGGCATAATGAATTACCTAAGCCAACACAAACCTTAAATGCTAACCACCAGTCTTCCTAGGGATGGGGAATTTCATTCAAATTTCTTTTATTAGTTATAATTGTTTTAAATGAACCTCTCTAAGTAAGAATTCTCTTAGCACTATTAGTAGTAAGGTAAGCTGGGGACACAAGGAAGTTCTCTGAGAACATGATCACAATACCTGGTCTGATAAAACCTTAACTTGTAAATTGTAAAAGTTGAATGTCACAACATAGAATATAATCATCATAGCTGGTTAAAGATGTAACAAATTGCCTTAATTATGGGTTAGAATGCAAACCATCAGAAACTGCTAGAAAAAAATGGAAGTATATGGTCACAAAATGAGGAGTGCAGTCAATTGAGAGTTTGTGAAATGTTCCGTGAGAGAAACAGGCTGCTAATAGAGATGTGGAAAATATATTTTAAGCTCTCACTATGATTTTCATGCAAAATGATGTCATGATACTGGCATTGCCTTAGGGAGAACTGATCCCTGCTCACGTAATCCTCCTAAGGCAATCTTTAGGGAAGACGATTTCCAAAACTTAACGACTGACTGCTGTGTTCAATGTACTTCCAGGCAAGTCACCTTTCAGAAAACGCATGTTTTGAATGGTGTTGATTTCAAGTACTCCTTGATTTTCTCTTTACTTTCTCCATGTAATTCTAACTATCAAGAGCAAGAGGAGCTCTTCAACAGCATTTTATTTGGCACACAGAAAACAGAGACTCAAGTATGTTAAGTGACACACAGCTTGTCCAGAAGGAAGATCTAAAAGGTTGAAAAAATGTATAGAAAATAGTAGCTACTGTTTCATGAACAGCTATTGTGTTGCAGGCACAGGGCTAGGAGGTCAATTCATTATCCCATTTAGTTAACACGATTAGACTATGAGTAGATGCTAGTGTTTTTATTTAAGAGAGGGGAGAAATAAAGCTTGGAAAATTGAAGTGACTTTCCCAAGTAACAATTGATTTACTTGTAATCTAAACACAGATGTTTGATCTCCAAACTCATCTTGTTTCATTTCTACAAATTACTTTTCTACTGATGTTTACTTTAAAAAAATTCAGGTCATAAGTAGGGTAGTCTTGAAAAAGTTTCATATAAAAACCTACTAAGAACAAATATTTTGATGTCTTTTTTCCTTCTTATTACCTAGGTATTTTGCAATAGACTTGTGGTTTAGAAATAAGAACTGTCAAAAGGAAAGTCAGAGTCTTTCAGTTGACATGAATATTTTATTGAGAACACACTATTCGAGAACAGAGAAACTCCAAAACAGAAAATGGCAAGAAGCTCATCTCTTGAAGGTTATAAAGTTTACAAAATAGAAAAAATAAGTTTATACATCTTGATTCTTATTGGTTATTTTACAGTATCTTTCCTTTTAGGATGATCAGAGCAGGTTATGTAGGTAACAGATAATTGTCTGCAATGTGCTTACAAGGAAATAAACATCAAGCTTCATTTCTGGCATTTCTGGAATCAGTCTTTATAAGTGGGCCATTGGCTCAGAAGCAAGGTTTTCCCTCGATTTTTATTTTTATTTAATGTAACTTTATATCTCAAGGAAAACACTCTTCAGGATTTTTTTGTTATTGTTTATCTCATTCAGAAAAAAGCACTTGAGTGGTTTAAGAATGCTTAACCCTTTATCAACCTGATTGATGATTTCTGGAAATACAATTTACTATACCTTAATAAGTTACTGGAAGTTGCATTCAATTGCTCAGAACATTAGAAAAAAAAGTTGTTCTGTTCCATATTTATTCAGCCATGATTAATCTATTGTTGAATAATAATTTTTAATTTCCATTTCTTGAATATATTTATTAATTTACCTCCTGCCAATATATGGCTCTGGTTGCCACTGTTTAGAATTTATTCCTGTTCTTCCTAAGTATCATTTGCATAATGGAATGACAAGGTCCATTCACTGGCAGTTGGTTGTGGGGTGTTGGACAGAGTGACTGCGTTGTAATTAGTGGCATCTGGCCTCTGACTTCATTAGCATGCAAATGGAGCTACTAGAGACCATGAGAGCCTGACAATTTCACAACAGTCCCTACAATGCATATGTGGTTTGATAAGCATATTAGTGGGATGGTTTCTTATAAAAGAATACAATCTGTACGTCTGAATGAGTTTGACTGCCAATCTTTGCATCCTAGAATCTTAAGGAATTCTCTGTCAAAGAAGAAAACAGGTCTGCAGTACATCAATCTCAATCATTTCTTTCCATTTTTTAGGCTATTAAAAATGTAATCCAAGCTCTTATTTCTGCCTATCCTGTCTCCATTCCCCAGTCAAATCCTTACTCATATCGTCTTCTTTACTTTCCTTAAATAAACGATTGGCTTTTCAGCTCTGTAAAATACACTCTTGTTGTTTTTCTCATGGCATTACCTTAGGCAGGAGATAACAAGGCTATGGATTTCCTGTTTCACTGTATCCAGACTCTTCGCTATGGTCTTCATGCTTCTGTTACAATCACTGATAACGATAGGAAGTGATTGCAGACATATCTTAATGGATACTTGGTATGTATCAAGGATTGTTTTACCCTCATTTAACCTTCTCAGTAATTCAATGAATTGGAACTACTTAAAGCTCTATTTAAGAGAGAGAGAGAAAAAAAGAAAGAACAATAAAATGAAACTCAGAACAGTCCTGTACCTTTTGTTGAGGCCACCCAGTTCATATTATAGCCAGGATTTGAGTTCAAACCTCTCTGACTGTATGACCCTATTTATTCTTGTAGAGACTTTTCTCTTCCACTTCCCACAACAGATACAAATTTGGTCTAAAGAGCAATTTGATGCCCTGACGTTTCTCTAAACAAGAGAATTTTATTCTTACAGAAATGTTCTGAGACTCACGATTTATAAAATTTATCACAGTGACAACTCTAGAGGTTTTACTTATTCTGATTTTTAACTAGATGTGTATTTGGTTTTTGTACTTTAGTGTGATTTTATTTCTTGTCATGGATTGACAACAATCTTTTTCAAAGGGTGAAATGTAGAATCTCAGTTTTCTGGGATACTTATTGGTGTTATATGACAATGGTGTTTCTTGATTTATTAATTGCAAGAAAATTTGAGTTAACTTCATTAGAATGTTTTTTCTATGAGAGAATTTCTAAAAGCCTTTTAACATGTTAATGCGACTATGCCTTACTCCAAAGGAGGCTGAGAAAGTATCTCTTATTTACCTTTACTGTGCGAAGTTCTAGTTGCCATCAAAGAAGTTATGGAGGTTTCTGTTTAAAGACCATTGGGTAAGGAATACTCTCTTTCTAGTAAATCTGCATGATCTTGGACAATAATTTAAAATGTAGCCCTATATTTTTCAAAGATCTCTGAGATCTCTTATTCTAGAATCATAAATATTATTTGTGCTTTGATCCATAGCAAGTCCCTGAAATATAGGAGAGTGAAACATGTCTCAAATTGTCACTGTAAAAAATGAAAAGAGATAATTAATGCAAAGTATATATTGCTTAGTGTAGAGCAAATACTCACTGAAGAGTGCCTAATTTAAATATGAATCAATTTTTAGAACTTAATATTTTGTTCTTTTCCTTATTTACTACAACTAATTTTGAAAAACTACAATTTGACTGACGGGAAAAAACTCACTACCATCATCCTTAATAATCATCAGTAATCAGCAGTGAATTAATAGCAGTGGCCTTTCTCTGTTGCTATCAATTACACACGTTATTAATGGATTGACAAAAATCTGCCAAGGCGTAGATTGTTAACAGGAATTGACACCTCCGTTATTGCCAGTGTCAGAAATTAATCTTGGAGAGTGCAACCATGCCCCATTAAAATGCATGTTGCAGTGGTTTACGACGTGGAATAGAAGACCTTTGCTGTAAAGTGATTTGGGATGCAGGCTTGAGGGAAGGGTGCAGGCACATATCTCAGAGAGGAAATGTGGGAACAGCCCACACGATAGTTCAGACACATACCAAGATCCATTCTATAAAGGTTCTGGGTTGTTAATCTGAACCTCTGTCCTGTTGTTAAATAAAACCTAGAACAACCTGGATATTGTAGCAATTAAAACACAATTTCCTTTTAAATTATTAAATCTTAGAAACAAAGGAAACCAAACATTTATTTACTTAATTCTCTGAGTAATGTTACAGGGAAATTGAAGATGAGGAAGTTGAGATTCAATATCTAAATTGCCCAAGTTAAGTTGCATTTGGTAAATGAAAGAGCTAAGAGTTTAACACACTTTCAGTAGTACAGGCATTTTTCAGGGTATTGCATTGTCTACCCAGAGCTTTTAAGGTTTGAGAGAAACACATGGTGAAGGTGGCTAGGCATAGGGGATAGTAAAGGGACTTCTGAAATAGTGCATGGGAAAGAGCTTGACTGCAGCTTTTCTTATTCACTCCCTAGGTGCTTAGTACAAGGCTGGCTTCGCCATATACAGTGAGATGCCAACTCCATTTCCTTCCTCGGGAGGTCAATGATATTGGCTCCATGTTTACATTATGTATCTAGTCTGCTATTCTGGCATGCTTAATGTGTTGTGATTACAAGCAGCATTAATGAGGAGTTTGCCTGTGGTGACTCTTCTTACCAGCTGTGGCTGGGTTCTTGTTCTATTCTGAATCTCTAATGCTATCAGATAGGATCCTACTGGTACTGGATCTTGTCCTGAGTTTCACACCGAGTTGAGTTCATAGATGTAACATGGTGAGAATACACCCTTCACCTGTGAAGACTTGGGAATAGCCCCAAGATAATAACTACTCATAGCCTTCCTAAACACTTAAGTAAAGAATTTTTAAATCACCAGTAAGTGATACAATAACATAAAGAAGTAGTGTTCATGGGATACTTACCTTACTTTGAAAAGAAAAAAGAAACCCCAAATAATTATCCTATACATACATGTGCAAGGCCTTGGGAACACTCCGCTCCCTCATCTCGTTTGGCTACTTTTATACACTGCATTACCAAATGTGTCAGATACCATCTTAGAGTCTCATCTCTAGCCTAACTTCAGCAACTCCTTGAGTATAATTATTGGATCTTTGCATGTCCTTTGCTTGTAATTTGTGCAGTTTTTTCAACAAAATGTATAGAATATTGGTTTTTGGTTGTTTATTTTCCACCATTATGAGTATAAAAATCCTATGTGGGACACTAATACAATGTACTGTGTCAGAAATGGTGGCTATATATGCATTACCTCTTTGATTCTTTATTCTTCCATTGAGGTAAAACATACATATAAAATTTACCATCTTTATAAATTTAAGTATACAGTTCGGTAGTAAAAAATACATTTATATATATTTTCCCCCTCACCTTCCCTTTCCTATTATTGTTCCCAGCCTCTGGTAGCCACCAGTCCACTCTCCATCTTCATGAAATTAAACTTTTTAGCTCCCACATATGAGTGAGAACATGTGACATTTGTCTCTCTGTGCTTGGCTTACTTCCCATAACATAACAGCCTTCAGTTACATTCATGTTGACATCAATGGCAGAATTTTCTTCTTTTTTATGGCTTAATACTATTGAATTTTGTGTATATACAACATTTTCTTTATTCATTCATCTGTTGAATGGTACTTTGATTACGTATCTTGGCTAGTGTGAATAGTGCTGTAATCAACATGGGAGTGCAGATGTCTCTTTAACACACTGATTTTATTTTTTGTTTTTTGGATATATACTCAGTTATGGAATTTCTGCATATTATGGTGATTCTATATTTAGTTTTTTGAGAAAACTCCATACTGTTCTCCATCGTGGCTGTACTAATTGACTTTCCCACCCACAGTATGTGTATAAGGCTTCTTTTCTCCACATCTTTGCCAGCATCCATTATTTGCCTTTTTGATATAAGCTATTTAAACTTATATCAAAACCCCAGTTTAGTGAGATGATATCACATTGTGCTTTGGATTTTCATTTCCCTATTGATTAGTGATGTTGAACATTTATTTATACACCTGTTGGAGATTTGCAAGCCTTCTTCTTTGTTCTTGAGAAATGTCTGTTCAGAAAATTTGCCCATTTTTAGTTGAGTTGTTTGAGCTTCTTATATATACTGATAATTTTTTGTCAGGAAAATAATTTTCATATATTTTCTCCCTTCTGTGTATTGTCTCATCACTTTGCTGATTGTTTTCTTTGCTTTGCAGAAGGATTTTAGCTTGATGTAATGTCATTTGTGTATTTTTCTTTTGGTTGACTGCTTTTGAGGTCTTACATAAAATTATTTTCCCAGACCATTATCCTAGAGATTATCACCAAACTTTTATTCTAGTAGTTTCATTGTTTCAGGTTTCAGATTTAAGTCTTTAATCCATTTTGATTTGATGTTTGTATATGGTAAGAGATAGGAATCTACTTTTATTCTCCATACAGTTATTTAGTTTTTCCACAATCATTTATTGAAAAGACTGTTTGTCCTCCATTGTATATTCTTGGAAACTTTATCAAAGATGGATTGTTTGTAAACGCATGAATTTCTATCTAGGTTCTCCATTCTGTTCCATTGATCCGTGTGTCTGTTTCTGTGCCAGTACCATGCTGTTTTAGTTACTATAGCTTTGTAGTAAATGTTGAAGTGAAATAGTGTGATGTCTCCAGCTTTGTTCTTTTTGCTCAAAATTCCTTTGGGTATTTGGGGTCTTTTGTCGTTTCATGTACATTTTAGGATTTCTTCTATTTCTCTGAAGAATTTAATTGCAACTTTAAAGGGGTTGCATTAATTTGTAAATTGGTTTAGATGGTATTATCATTTTCACAATTTTTAAGAAACTTTTAAGTTTAGGGGTACATATGAGAGTTTGTTACATAGGTAAACATGTGTCATGGGGTTTGTTGTACAAATTATTTTATCACCCAGACATTAATTCTTCCAATTCATGAACACGAAATATATTTTTATTTCTTTTGTGTTCTTTTCACTTTGTTTCATCAGAGTTTTGTAGTTTTCCTTATATAGATCTTTCATTTCTTTAGTTAGATTGATTCCTGTGTGATTTACATTTTTTTGTAGCTACCATAAATGGGATTGGTTTTTGATTTCTGTTTCAAGTCGTTGATGTTTGTAAATGTTACTGATTTTTGTATACTGATTTTGTATGCTGCAACCTTCCTGAATTTGTTTTCAGTTCTAACATTTTTTTGGTAGAGTCTTTAGGTTTATCTAGGTATAATAAAAATCCAAACTATGCTAATTTGATTTTCTTTCCAATTTGAATTCCCTTTATTTCTTTCTCTTGCCAAATTACTTTAACCAGGAATTCCAGTATTATGTTAAACAAATGTGGTGAAAATGAGCATCCCTGTTTTGTTCTAAGTCCTTAAAGAAATTGTCTTCAATTTTTCTTCATTCACAAAAGTGTTAGTTATGAGTTTATTACATACAGTTTTTATTATTTTGAGGTATGTTCCTTTTATACCTATTTTGATGAGAATTTTTATAATAAAAGGATGTTGAATTATATTGAATACTTTTTCACTATCTATTATTCTAACAATTATATGGTTTTTGCTCTTCATTATGTTAATGTGATGTATAATGTTTATTTTTTGCAAGTGTTGAATCATTCGCCCTGGGATAAATCCCACTTCATTGTGGTACATAGCATCTTTAATGTATTGTTGAGTTTTTTTTGCCAGTATTTTGTTGAGGATTTTGCATGTATGTTCATCAATAATATTAACTTGTTAGTTTTCTTTTTTGTTTTGTCCTTGTGTGGTTTTCCATGAGGATAATTCTGGCCTCATAGAATGAATTTGCAAGTATTCCCTCCTCAATTTTTTTGAGTAGTTTGTGTAGGATTGGTATCTGTAAAAGCAGTAAAGCCATCAGATCCTAGGCTTTTCTTTGATGGAATACTTTTTATTATGGCTCTATGTCATTGGCCTGTTGAAGTTTTCAGATTTTTTATAATTCAATCTTTAGGATGTGTGACCACAATTTTTTTCTTTCTTTCTTTCAGGTTTTCCAATTTGTTAGCATTTTGCTATTCACAGCAGTCTCTAATAATTCTGTTTCTGAGGTTTTATGTCTCTTTCTTCAATTTTGATTTTGTTTATTGGTGGCTTATCTCTTATTTTCTTAGTCTAAAATTTTTTAAATTTTATTTATGTTTTCAAAAAGTTACTTTTATTTTCGTTGATCATCTGTATTTTTAAATCTTAATTTTATTTATTTCTGCTCTGATTTTTATTTAATCCCTTCTAATTTGGGGTTTGGTTTGTTCTTGCTTTTCTTGTTCCATGAAGTTTATAATTAAGTTGTTTATTTAAAGTCTTTCTATTTTTTGCTATAGGCGCTTATTGCTGTAAATATCTCTCTTAGAATTGCTCTGCTGTATCCCATAGAGTCTGATGTGCTATATTCCCATTTTCATTTGTTTAAATAAATTTTTAAATTTCCTTTTTAATTACTTCATGGACCCATTGGTCATTCAGGATCAGGTTGTTTAATTTCTGTTTGTGTGTTTTCTGCAGTTCTTCTTGTTATTGATTTCTAGTATTCTGTTGCTGTCTGAAGATACTTGATATGATTTTTAGTTTTACATATTTGTTCAGGCTTCTTTTTGGCTAACATATTATCTATTCTGGAGAATGTATCATGTGCTGATAAAAAGAATGTGTAGTCTGCAGAAGTTGGGTTAAACGTTCTGTAAATGTCAACTAGGCCTATTAGATTTAGCAGGTAGTTTAACTCTGATGTTTTTTGTTCTGTCTGCATGATCTGTCCATTACTGAGAGGGGGGTGTTAAAGTTCTCTACTATTAGTGTATTCCTGTCTATCTCTATATTTAGATCTATTAACTAATCTTAGGTCATAAATACAAGAATTATAAAAAAAGCAAAAAAATACAAAAACTTTCTACACTTCATCTTTTCCATATTTTGACTTTGACTTGTCTCATTTTACATTTTTTATATTGCCCATCTCTTAACAGGTTGCTGTAGCTATTATTGTTTTACATAGATGTTTCTTTTGGGCCTCATAGTAAAGTTACGAATTAATTGCACACCACCATTACACTAATGTGGTATTCTGAGTTTATTCATGTACTTAGCTTTACCACTGGATTTTATACTTAGAAAAGATTTTGCATATTAGTGATTTTTCTCTTTCAGATTGAAGAACTCCTTTCAGCATTTCTTGTAAGATAATTCTGGTGACGGTGAATTTTCTTACCTTTTGTTGTCTTGGAAAGACTATCTCTCCTTCATATTTAAAGAATATTTTTTTTCTTGATACAATATTGTTAAATGGCAGTTTTTTATTCTGAGCACTTTGAAAATGTTGTTATACTTCCTTGTGCCCTATATAATTTCCTTTGAGAAGTCTATTGCCAGATGAATTAGAGCTCTTTTATATGTTATTTTGCTTCTCTCTTTCTGCTTTTAAGATCCTTTAGAGTTTTGAGAGCTTAATATTATAGACCTTAAAGTAGTCTTATTTGGGTTGAATCTGTTTGCTTTTCTCAGACCTTCCTGTACCCAGATATTTATATCTTTCTGAAATTTTGGAAACATTTCTGTTATTATTTCCTTGAATAAGATTTGTACCCCTTGCTCTTGTTTAGTTGTCTTTTGAACACCAATAATTCTTAGATCTGATCTTTTTTGTTTAATTTTCTACATCTTGGAGGTATTCCCTTTTTCTTTCATTCCTTGTTCTTTTTTTCTCTCTGACTATGTATTCCTAAATACCATGTTTTCAAGGTCATTGATATTTTTTCTCTGCTTGGTCCATTCTACTTTTGAACACCTCAAACGAGTTATTCAGTTCAGCAAATACAGTTATCAGTTTCAAGATTTATGTTTTAATTTATTTTCTTCTTTCTCAGATTTGAATTCCTTTGCTAATTTTTTATAATAGATTTCTGAATTGCTTCTCTGGGTTATTTAGGAGATAATTTTGTTTCCTTAACACTACTATCTTTAATTCTTGGTCAGGGAGAGCTCAAAAATTACCATCTCATTAGCGTCAGTCACTGGATTTTTGCTTTGACATTTTAAGAAACTCATGATTCCCTGTTTGCTGTTGTTTGTTTTGGGTATATGTCTATGTCTTTGCTTTGAAGGATTGAAGTTATGTATTCCAGTTTTATCTGCCTTGTTTTGTTCTTTCATTGGGTATATTTGCTTAACAAATCTTTGCCACTAGGTCACTGCCTCCTTTTTGGCTCTAGACTGTACCTTTAGTGCAAATTCACCTCAGATCCAATAAGTGATCAGAGTACTACTTGTCCTAAATGGAGGTGGTCTCAAAGAGATAATTTCAGCAGCGCAGGGAGACTGTCTAGGGCTTTATGCCCAGGGGACCTGTGAAGCATACCTCCTACACTGTGGTGCTGCTGAACAGCCACTCTGATTTACACATACTTTGGCCAAATTACAGAGCAAACTTGTCAAGACCAGCATGCTAGTCTTGCTCCTCACTTTGACTCTGCCTGTCCCCAGGGAAACATCTTCTTTCAGGTAGTCACAATGTTGCCCAGGGGAAAGGCAAGGACAGGTTTCCTGCCAGGATACCCAAGGTGGTGGTGAAGTTGGTTGACCACCTTAATATCACTTTTTCCAGTGTAGAGACCAAAATTTAAGGGGAGATTTTCCACATAATTGATGCCCAGCAGACCGAGGCAGGAAAGAAATTTGCAGATGTGGTAGTCCAATTTTCTTATCATCTATTTGGAGGTTATTTTCACTTCTCTGGAACCCCAGGAACTCTCTTATCTCGTATTTCAGTTGAGAGTGGTTGCTGGTGGAAATCTCAGTCCTATATGTGTGTTTGTGGTTTTCTTTTGGGTGAGTAAAGCCAGCTTGCTTCTATGCTGCCATTTTGGAACTGGAAGTCCACATCTTTGATTCTTATACTCATTTGTATTAGTTTGCTAGAGCTGCCACAACAAAATATCACACACTAGGAGACTTAAACAGTAGAAATGCATTTCCTCAGAGTTCTGGAGGCTAGATATTCAAAATTAAGATGTTGGCAGATTCTGTTTCCCCAAAGGCCTCTCTCTTTGACTTACAGATGATCTTAGCATTGTGTCTTTACATGGTTTTTCACACGTATTTTCTTCCCTCTTCTAATAAGCACACCGGTCATGTTCAGTACCCACCATATGAACTCATTAATTACCTCTTTAAAAGCCCCATTTCCCAACACAGACACATTGGGGTTTGGGCCTTCAGCATAGGGATTTGGGTGAAGGGGAAACAGTTCAGTCCATAAAATCATCCAAATAAGTAGATAACAGTTGATCCCCATCTTACAGGTAGATAATATTATTCCTGCCTATCATAAAAATGATATTTAATAACTTTTGTTAAGATACCAGAAAAAACGTAAGTTGATACCTTCTAGAGACTCAGATATCCAACCTTTTGGCTTCCCTGGCCACATTGCAAAAAGAATTGTCTTGTGCCACACATAGAATACACTAACACTAACGGTAGTTGATGAGATTTTTAAAAATTGCAAAAAAAAAAAAAAAAAAAAAAAATCTCATAACATCTTAAGAAAGTTTAAGACTTTGTGTTGGGCCACATTCAGAGCTGTCCTGGACCTCATGTGGCCCATGGGCCAGGGATTGAACAAGGATGATCTAGAACCTTGTAGCAAAAAAAAAAAGTTATCTAGGAATTTTAGGGGTATTGTTCCATAGCAATATTACATGTTTCAAGTTTCTGTGTCATGTTTCAAAACACTTAGTGATTAAGGTTTTGCCAAATGGAATTGAATGAGATTAATAGAAGGCTCATAAAGATTTTAAGAGAGTTGAATTGTTAAAAAAAAAGAAAAAAGAGCCTACTTTTGATTAAAAAGGGGCAAGATGATTCAAACATTTAGAGGGCCTCTGGGATTCCAAATTTCTATGAGATAGTATAAAGCTGTTCAGTTTTCTCTGTCACCATAGATCATTTATTCAGAAGACTCCATAGAGAGTGATTAAAAAAAGAAAGGACACGTGACAAAATAGAGCCAAGGACCAAAAAAAAAGTGCCAAATAAAGAAGATACCAGAGACAAAGTCCTAGGGAGAAGTGCCCAGGAACATTCCCCACTCTTAGAGTGTGTAGGTAAGGGTGGATGGGTGGGTTGACAGGCAATATTTGACCAATGCATTTACTGAATTGGTATGAATTTGTGATGCTTTGTGTCTTCTTTTATTCCCTCTCACTTTTAGAATGGGGTTGGGCACTATGAAGATCCTGTGGCTATTCTTTATACTATTATATGTTGAATGTTCAGGAGGAAGATAACTTGCCTTTTTAATTCATAGTTCTCTGGCTCAAAAGGAGCCCCATTCAAGGAACTGTATCCAGACCTGATGTATATCATAATGTCTTATTATTGCAGCCTAGTGTTGTAATTGGATGAGACTTGTAGAAATTTATGGAGAGGTAGATGTATTTTCTTTGTTAAGAGATATGAATAATTTTGGCCAAATTCAGATCATAGTAAATAGATTGCATTGAAGACCCAAATAGCAGTCTCCCTGTTTTTATCTCCCTTTCCATGAAAGTTTCTGGTTTTCACTCACTCTGACTCTTGGCTGGCCTTGTGACTTGCTTTGACAAAAAGTATGTGTGGTGTAAGTTAATACTTTTGAACCTAAGCCTGAAGAGGGTTTGCATACTTCTGCTTGCTCTTGTTCATGACGGAGCAGATTTGCTTTTAGATTCTTGCCTCCTCAATAAGAACAAGGCTAAGTCAGTTTACTGGAAGATGAGAGACTTCATAGAATAGAGCTGAGAGATGTTAGTTCTCAGCCAGTCAACCTCCAAAAGCTGTCTTGCCTTATGAACCCATAGCTGACCCCCAGTGCCTGATGTAGATTATCCGAGACTGGGAAACCTTGCAGCTGACTCATGCTACGTTGCTGATGCACCAAATTTTAAGCTTAATGGATTGCTGTTATTTTATTATTATTATTATTATTATTATTATTATTTGAGACAGAGTTTTGCTCTTGTCACCTAGGCTGGAGTGAGGTGGCATGTTCTTGGCTCACTGCAACCTCTGCCTGCTAGGTTCAAGTGATTCTCCTGCCTCAGCCTCTCGAGTAGTTGAGATTACAGGTGCCTGTCACCACACTTGGCTAATTTTTTGTATTTTTAGTAGAGACGGGGTTTCACCATGTGGGGCAGGCTGATCTCAAACTCCTGACCTCAGGTTATCCTACCACCTTGGCCTCCCAAAATGCTGGGATTACAGGCGTGAGTCACGGCCTGTTATTTTAATACTCTACGTTTTGGGACAGAATATTCTATGGCAGTTGTAAGTGATGCAACTCTGCAACTGTGGACTTGTTCTCAAAACTCACCTGTCTTTAGTTTTTTTCATTGGTAATTTGCAGATGAAATGAACTTTAGATTGTAATCATATTAATAAATTAACATTTGCAGCATAAATTATATGGTAGGCTTCCAGTAAACATTTAAAAGTAAATAAACAAGGGGTTGGTATTCATTAATTTTTTTCTAAAATTACATTGTAGGTGTTATGTAGTTATAATAATCGTGAGTTTGTTTTCCACTTTCCTGCATTGAAAAAGAAGAAGATGCTTTGGTTTCTTTCAGAACATGTTATTCTGCCTCTGAAATGGGTACTTGTGGGATTGACTGAAGAACAATGCCATATTAGAAGTCATAGCGGTTTGGGGAAAGCCAGGAAACATTTTCTATTGAGATAGAGATAAAAGAATCTTTCTCAGAGAAAAGGTAGTAGCTAAGTGCTTTGTAAAAATAACAAAGTGTAAAGATAAGTAAGAAGTCAAAGTCATTGTCCCAACCCCATGAGGCACTTTTTTAAAAGATAGGTTTACACTAATAACACTGTAATTTATGCCAACAAACTTATTTACAAGATCTTCCTCTCTCTCTCTCTCTCTCTCTCTCTCTCTCTCTCTCTCCTCTTACCTATAACAATTGTAATATGTAAAGAAGTGCAGACTAAGCCTTACTTTGGTCTTATTTTGGACTAGTAGCATCAATTCTTTAACAGATGTAGGAAGGTATGTGACATAATACAAGAAAAATGAACTCACATATTTATTCATTGTCAAAAATAAATTAAAGTACAGAAGCCAGAGGTTACCAGAGAACCCTACTGAATTTACATTGCTACTGAGAAATACAAAAGGAGGTTGCAGTGGCAGAGCTTTGGCAGTGATCCAGGATGACGAATTAAAACAATTGTAGTAATGAATTAGAATATAATATCTCAGATATAACTCCTATTATAAAAGAAATTCAACTGAATTATTTTACATTTTCTCATTTATACCATAGTAACAGGCAAAGAGGATGATTTCTAAAATCTCTGTAATTCAAAATCTTGCATGTAATTTCCTTTCTTTCTATCCAAACTCTCTCTTCCAGGAGCTGGCGAGGCCTTGAGTGAGAGCATATTTATGCTTCCTAGTGTTAAAATAGGAGAGCCAGGGTCAAGGATACAGGACGAGAATCTATTCAATGGAGTTTCTATTACACAATGACCAGAGAGTCTTGAGGCTCAAAGTAACCCCCACTTCTAATCCCGTGTACATGCTTTGAACTTGACAGTTGATATATTTTCTTTTCTTTCTTTCTTCTTTGTTCTTTCTTTCTTTCTTTCTTTCTTTCTTTTTTTTTTTTTTTTTTTTTTTTGAGATGGAGTTTTGCTCTGTTTGTCCAGGCTGGAGTGCAATGGCATGATCTCAGCTCATTGCAACCTCTGCCTCCCAGGTTCAAGTGATTCTCCTATCTCAACCTCCTGATTAGCTGGGATTACAGGTGCCTGCCACCATACCTGGCTAATTCTTTTGTATTTTCGGTAGACACGGGGTTTCACCACGTTGGCCAGACTGGTCTGGAGCTCCTGACCTCAGGGGATTCAACCACCTTGGTCTCCCAAAGTGCTGGGATTACAGGCATGAGCCACCGTGCCCAAGCTGGTCACCTACCTTCCTTCCTTCTTTCCTTCTCCTTCCTTCCTTCCTTTCTTTCTTTCTCTTTCTTTCTTTTTCTTTCTTTCTCTTTCTTTCTTTCCTTCTTTTCACATTTGATCCAGCATAGATTATGACACATTGCAAGCTTTTCTTGAGTGTGTGTTGAAAAAAGTAATTGTCTTTTGCATAAACAATAAACTAGGACAGTGTGTAACTTGTATGTTGTAGAATAAAGTGGTATTGGTATGGGTGCACAGATGAGAACCCTACAAATCCTTTATGCTGGTTCTGATAAATCTTTATAAAGGGATGGTATCTAAGGAGGATATTAAAAGATAAGTGAAAGTACTTTGTACAGAGGATATCTAAGGATTCTACAGGAGAAAGAGAACTCTAGTCATTAATTCAGAAGGTTAGGCTTACACTGTGTGAGATGTCTAGACTTGTAACTAACTCATAAAATTAGCCAATAAAATTTTGTCAAATAAAATTAAAAGAATGTTCTTCAGTCCTCTAGATTTGAAGGAGGCCTAGCTTATCAGAAATGAATGGGAGAAAGTTGTGACCTCCATTCTGGCGATGTTCTCAAGACAGACTTCAGTATGTTGCTTCACCTATATTTCTCTCCTATTGAGATATAAGACTTGCATCCAAAAACATCATAAAGGATATTTCATGAAGTGTGTGAAGTGATCTTCCTGCTTGGGGTTATATCTGCATGTTTTACAATGTATATGTTTCTGGTGCATGCATAAGTCTAGTGAAGGCAATTTTTAAATTTCTACTGGTGCACTATGTCTCCAAGACTTATATTTGTACTGATAAGGCCTCAGAGTTCTGCCTCCCATGAAGGCTTAATGGTATACCAGTCTTTAGAATATTGGACCATGTGAGTTCCAGCAGAACAAAATGACAATAGTTCCATATGACCTAGTAGGTAGCAGGGGGATGATCAGTTAGCAGTGCCTCCCTTGAGCCAACCAAGGGAGTGGAGGCCCAAGTGCTGGTTGTTTTCCATCTTCTTTCTGGATGATGAGAGGGCTACTGAATTGTCATATGCCGTGTTTTCTTTCTCTGAATGATACCATGACACCCTTCCTGACATCCTTCTTCTAATTTCTTCCTGTCTTACTCAATTTCTTCATGTATTTTGTATTTTTTCTTTTCTTGTCCTAATAGTCATTTCATTCACTATGCCTAATTGCCTCTGTTCAGATCTGAAAATAATACTCAGAATTCGTATGAATGGAATAGCATGCCACCCAAAGTGTTTCATTATTGCCACTCCAAAATCTCACTTTTATCTAAAGTTCCGCAAGGGACCTTGATATTACCTCATCAACCTTTGCCAATTAGGGTTGCACCAGCTATTCCAGAATTGAAGTTTCCTAAAACCTCAAAGTCCCTATCCTTTTCTCTGAGTCTATCTGTCACTCCTGACACAGGGAAAAATTATTTTTCTTGTTATTCTGGTCCATAAATCATATAAAATATATTTCTGTTTTGTTCCTACTACTCTAAGAGCAAGTTATGTGGGATTTTAATGCTACTATGCCATTTAAAAAAGGTTCAATGAAAGTGATTTCAGTAACTTGGGTCCCTACTTTATGAGCCAGCTACATGGCTCTGACCACTGGAAAACACAGTATTTGTCTTATCTATTTCATTAGGTTGCTGCAAGGTTTATGAAGATAATGGATGTGAAACTGTTCGGCATAATGCTATTCAGATACAAGGAGTTGTTATGCATTTATGTATTAATAGCATATTTATACCTCTTTTCCAAAAATGACTTTATGTAGCTAATGCATATTCAATAAAGTAAGAAAATGTTCTATTTAAATGAAGATTTGCTTCAAAAGGGTAAATTAAAAAAATAGTTATTTTATTTTGCTTTTTTCTAAACTTTAGTCCTCTACTTCTAGAACCAGCCATATGACTTGATAAGTAAGAACCGCTAAGAATTTTGCTCCTATTATATTTGAACTTTGTTTCTCAAGATAATTGATGGTAGCTCTATCTAGAATGTCCACTAACTTGTTATACTGCCATTTACCTAATCCTTTTTCTTTCTCAATAATTATTTATTTTGTTGTATGCTCCCTGTGAACATTGATAAAAAGATTAATGAGAATTATTCCCTTATAATGACAAAAGGTAAAGAGTTGCTTCATTTTTTCTATTCCTTAAGGAAAAATCTAATGACCTTGATAATAGGATCTAAGAATAATCTCCCAAGATTTATTGTACATTTATTTGTACAAGCTCTCCCAGTATATCAAACCAAATCAAACACTTTTCATGATCCTCAAATCTCCATAGCATCTCCAGGTCTATTGCAAGACATGTTAAATTTCTTCTGCTCTCAGTGTCTTTCTGATTCTCTAAACAGAAATGTTTCTTCATCCTCCAAGAATCAGCCCTACAATCTTCTGCTTTAATAAGTCTTCCTTATTACTTTAGAATTTTAGTTTGCCATCTACAGTCTATAATTTCCTGCTTTAATATGTCTTCTTTATTACTTATGAATTTTTAGTTTGGGAGACATTAGGGAAGAGTACAGGCAATAAGCAGTCTAAGGGAAAAGACTGGACTGACTGATACATGTTTTCATCTCTCTTTTCTAGCACAAGTTTGCGAAGAGTGCTCAAGCGGACATTCCATCCATGATTGAGGGACGGCTGAAAATGTGAGAAGAATTTGCTCCCATTCCTCTGAGATGATACTAACGTGAATGGCTTTATTAGGGAGAAATATCCTGCCTATTTAACAACGTGTAACAATCCTGCAGCATAAGCTGGCATACTAGTCGTGAAAATCTGCCAAGATGATCCCAGCAGCACCTCAACATTTGCAATGACTGATATGATTGTTTTGACTTAATTGAATTCACCATCAATGAAATCTTGAGCAAAGCCTTTGAATTTAGGACTTTCCCCCAGTCAGCCACTCCAGTCACAGAAGTGGTCATTTGGACTGGGTGCTGTCAATTCAGCATTGTTGTTGGAGTGGTACAGTTAGTTCAGTGTTACAGAGTTGAGGGGAGTGAGCAGAATTCATCTTTGTTCACATTGCTTCTTTCAGTGGATTTTCTTCCTGAGAAGACTGCAGTGAATAGAGTCGGGGACTTGTAAAACTGTTTATTGTTAAATCTAAGACTCCTGTTCCTGTTCTCCACATTCCCATCCTCATGCATTTTCCAAGGTCCCCTGAGTCCTTTTCATGGAAAATATCAAACAAAGGCAGATTTGTCGTGACTAGATTATCTAGGCAAAGAACAGCTAAAAGGTCATTCAGTCTGAAACAACTAACCTTCTTTGGAAGTAAATGAAATAAGTCTCTTTGCTGCTGATTTGTTTCAAAAATAGTGAAAGGTAGAACAATAAGCACATTATGCAGAGTGTTTCTGAAAAGAACTTTTATAAATTGGTAATTTAGAAAATCAGTGGGTTGCAGACGAGACACAGCATCCTCTGTTGAGCTTTCAGCAATAACAGAAGTGTCACTTGAGTACACTCTTTAATCAAACTTTTTACGATCTATACCCGGTCTGTGCAGAGTTGAGTACTTGGGGCTGAGTGATGTATTCCAATGCCTCCTACTTCCATGAGATCTAAGATGCTACTTTATCAAGCTCATTTTCCACAGGAGGGAGGTTGGGCAGACAGAGAGGCTGAGCAGTACCTCCAAGGTCATGCTAAAAGTGAACTGTTGAATATGTGCTCTCATCCTTTCCTTTAGATTCAGCACTTCTCTGTGCTTATAAAGGATGACTAACCCCAATTTGTCACTTAGCTATTCCTACACCCTTTCCTATCTGGTAACAATTACATTGATTTTGGTCAGGTTGTCAGGGAACTACACTTACTCTCAGGAAAGGCAAAGTCCCTCCTAGAACTAGGAAATGAATTTTAATTGATCTGAATGTTTACTCATAATTTCAGTCCCTAATTGCTGATGGTTGCTTCAAGGGTAAGCGTATAACCTGCTTTCCACGAATGACTTAAATGTCAATGTAAATGAGTTGGAGGACTTCCCTTCCTGAAGTAAACCATAGCCTTTTCTGGTCCTTAAATCTATTTTGTATCATGACATGAACATTTTTAGAGCTGTAATAACTATCTGTATCTATAAGGTAAACAGTGAAGGGATAAAAGTGGCCTAAGTTCCTTGAGTATATTTATGAGCTAATATAAAAAACCTAGAAACACTTACCTCCAGAGTTTATGCCAAGTAAGATAATTTAAAGTTTTTTCTAGTTGAAGTCACTATATTCCTTTACATTCAATTTAAAGCATTACTAGTGGATGGATGAGGATAGTGCATATTGCAAGCAGAGTGTCTTGGAGGCTTACAGAGAAAGTGGGGGTTATCAAGGGTAAACTAAGCCTTGAGTGAAAAAGATGGTCATTTAAATCTAAATAGGGAAGTCTAAATCATGAATGATAGAACTGACACCCTCCTTGAGTTACAGTGAAGAATGAGTTTGTCAGATTCACAGTTTGCAAATATTTTTTCTATGATATAGGTTGTCATTCACTATGTTGATTGTTCATTTTGCTGTACAGAGACTTTTTAGTTTAATTCAGTTTCATTTATCAATTTTTATTTTTGTTGAGTTTGCTTTTGAGGACTTGGTAATAAATTATTTACATAAGCCAGTATACAGAAGAGGTTCCTAGGTTTTCTTCTAGGAGTTTTATAGTTTTAGGTCCTACATTTAATTCTTTAATTTATCTTGAGGTAATTTAGTATGTGGTGAGAGGTATGGGTACAGTTTTATTCTTCTGCATATGGTTATCCAATTTCCCAGCACCATGTATTGAATAGGGTGTACTTTCCGCAGGGTGTATTTTTGCTGACTTTGTCAATTGGTGGTAGGTATATTGCTTATTCTGAGTTCTCTATTCTGTTCCATTGATACATGTGTCTGTTTTTACAGCAGTACTATGTCGTTTTGGCTACTACAGCTTTTTAGCATAATTTGAAGTCAGACAATGTGATGCACCCAGCTTTGTTCTCTTTGCATTTGATTGTTTTGGCTATCTGGGCTCTTTTTGGGTTTCATATGAATTTTAGGATTGTTTTCTATAATTCTGTTGAACATTGGTGTTAATAATTTGATAGGGATTGCATTGAATCTGTACATTATTGAGAAGTATAGTTACTTTAACAATATCGATTTTTCCAATCCATGGGCATAAGATGATTTTCAGTTTGTTTGTGTCATCTACGATTTATTTCATCAGTGTTTGTAATTCTCTTAATAGAGACTTTTTTTTTTACCTCCTTAGCTAAATATATTCATAAGAAACTAAAACATCTCAAGAAGAAAAAAATGAATAAACAAACCCATTAAAGATTGAGCAGAGTTTATGAATGGATATTTTCAAAGAAAGATACATAAGTGGCCAACAAATATATGAAAAAAATGTTCAACAATATTAATCATTATATGCATTCAAATTAAAACCATAAGGAGATATCATCTTACACCAGTATGAAATCTATTATTAAAATGTCAAAAAACAGCTAGATACAGTGACTCATGCCTGTAATCCTAGCACTTTGGGAGGCTGAGGTGAGTGAATCACCTGAGGTCAGGAGTTCAACACCAGCCTAGCCAACATGGTGAAACCTTGTCTCTACTAAAATACAAAAAATTATCCTAGCATGATGGTGGGTGCCTGTAATCCCAGCTACTTGGGAGGCTGAGATGGCAGAATCGCTTGAACCAGGGAGACAATGGCTTCAGTGAGCCAAAAGCACACCAGTGCACTCCAGCCTGGGCAACTGAGTGAGACTCTGTCTCAAAAAAAAAAAAAGTCAGAAAACAACAGATGATGGTGAGGATGCAGTGGAAAGGGAACACTTAGACATTCTTGGCGGGAATGTAAATTAGTACAGCTTTCATGGAAAACGGTACAGAAATGTCTCAAAAACTAAAAACAGAACTACCATTCAACCAAACAATCCCACTGAGTATCTACCCAAAAAGAAATAAATAATTATATCAAAAAGGTACCTGCATTTGTATGTTTATCACAACGCTATTCACAATAGCAAAGACATAGAATCAACCTAAGTATATATCAAAGGAGGTATGGATAATGTAAATGTGGCATACACACACACACACATACACACACACACACACATATAGAATACCACACATCATTCAAAAGAATAAAATTATACCTTCTGCACCAACATAGATGAAACTGGAGGTCATAATTCTAAGTGAAATAATGTAGAAACACAAAGTCAAATACTGCACATTCTCATTTACAATTGGGAGATAAACAATTGGTGCACACTGACAAACAGATTGAAATAACAGACACTAGAAACTACAAAAGGTAGAAGGGTGGGAGGCAGGTGAGGGCTGAAAAGTTATATATTGGGTACAGTGTTCACTATTTGGGTGATGGGTTCACTAAAAGCCCAGAATTCACCACTATGTTTATACAGAAGGACAATATTTTCAGTGTAGGATGTTCAGGTCAGCTGGAGATACATGGGAATTCCAGACTCTGGAAAAAGTAATAAGGAGAGCATTCTGTGATATTAGACAGAAATGAAGGTGTTCTAATAATTCAGTATATGCCAAAATAAAAAGAAATGACACCAACATCTAGCCCCAGAAAGCTTAGATATGGGCAAGATTTGGCGAACTGACCCGTCAGTCAAATTTGGTCTACTGCCTGCTTTTGTAAACAAACTTTTATTGGAATACAGATTCATCCATTGTTTATATTTTGTTAATTTGTGTGGAAAAATTCTATAGTTTATTGTTCTACCTTTCGCTTAATATTACAAAAATGTTTTGCATTTATGCCAATGCCTAACATGCCATTAAATGTTTGTGCTTGTATAACTGTATTAAATAACAGAAAAATGTATAGCTCTGCTAATATTTTACAAAGGAAATTTTTATATGCTGAGCATCTGACTACCCATTGGCTCTGGTATTTAGGTAGGGATACTAAATAAATTATTGCAGTACACATGCAGAATAGCTCATGCATTTATGAGAAAGTGTGTGGACAGGGTGATTTTGGCCTTGGGTGCTGAGGTAGAGGACAGCAAGAGAGTTGTGCGGACATACAACGCCTTAGCTTTCTATCTTATCTCATAGATTACTTTTGGCCCAAAGCCTGACTGATGTTTTACTATTACCCATCAATACGATTACACATACTTCAGATCTAAAATTGCTTTTCCCAAACTCAGTGTCATAAAAAATGCAACAAAGAAAGAAATGCTTCATGGCAAGCCAAATGCTTCTACACAAAAAGAAAAATAAACATTATCTTTTCATAAAACTTGCTTTGGAAGCTGAAATTCATATAATAAATTCATAAAGAGACTTTGCTATGATAGGAATAATTTGGCCCTAAACGTGAGTTGTTTTTATTCAGGTAATAATTGCCTGGCAATGTTCAAGTTGTTTCTCCCCTTCTTTATGGCCATGTTTACAATGTTGCCAAGAAGAAGAAAGCCTAATACAGAGTAATTCAGGGCTTAAATTTCACCCTAAGGGGCTTGAACCAGGAGACAATACCATGCCCACTGTCTTCACGAATAATTGCAAACAGGAGTAAAATCTTCACCTGCGTGTACTTGCATCAGCAATTAAATCTAGTAATTGAAATATTATAAGGAAACGGAATCCACTAAGAGCTTTATTTTTAGGATGAAACCTTCAAAATAAGGGGCAATCTCTACAAAAATTTTCTTGAATAATTCTCAAAGTTTGAACTGTCTGCTTCTCTCAGTATTATGGATCATGCCTAATGACCTTCCTTGCATGACACAGTTTAAGTACTTTCTCCTTAAATGTGGTCTTTTTTTTACTGATCCCAGTGAACCCCATAGTCTTTTATTACTCAGAGCCCTAAGCCTGGCCCAACTACACATTTAAAAATATCAGATGGAATTGCATAATATCTACGTTACCTTCTTATATTTAATTTTCTCTGAAGCTGCAGATGTGTGTTTGTGACAAAAATAGATTAATTTTATTCTCTTAACTCTAGGAATCACATTATTTCAAATAGAGTATCCTATTCATTCTAATATTTTGTGATATTGTGCAGATCTGTGACCTGAAATGGTAAATTGTACATTATCAGATTATTCTAAAAGGGAATGTGAAGTTGAATGTCATTGACACTGTAAACTTATGTTTGTAAAATGTCAGTTTAGTGCCCAAGGAGGCAACATCTTATATATGTAAGTATGTTTATGTATGTGTTATATATATTGTATATATTTCACATTCCATATAATTTATACAAATCTTATTATGCAAAATAGATGTTATTTGAATTATGTTTTATTAAATCTGTACATTAGATGCAGATTTTTATTTTCTTTTTAGAGGAACAGATTGAAAAGATAGATCTGATACTTTAGTACCATTAACACAATTGAATGGCCTTAATTTCTCAATAGGATCATTTAATATTCATTTTTTAATTTCTGCATTTACACATAATATCTCTCTGGAGGCCTCTAACAGATTCTGCTGCTCCAGTTTTAATGAGAACTATCAAAGGTTACTATGAGATGGTGATCTATACTTAATTCATCTGTTTCCCCAGACATTTATGTAATTCAGTGCTGTTTAGATTCTTTTCAAGTTTTATTGTCTTGAAACATTTATCCCAATTTTAACTGCATCCTTAGTCATTATTAGCATAACCCTTTCATTCTTCAAGTTAGTATTTTGAGAATTGATATGAAAAAATGATGGCCTCTTCAGGGAATTTAATAACTTTGCTTGTGGGGAAACACTGAAAAGTCATTTTGTGTAGGTGTGATATTTCAAAATATGTTCTGGTCAAATATTTTTATGTAACCAAACAGTATTGCTGTTTTAGCCTTCCAAATTTTATAATTACAATTTTTTTGGCATAAATGCATTAATCAAAATAAGAGATATTAAGTGCTTAGTTAAAGATGACTGATATGCATTGACTTTGCAGAATATATGTGCATCAAAAACACATACATATAAGAGGAAAAACCTGAATTAAAATCTGGATTAAAAACTTTATTGTAGTGTTTCAGATAAGTTTTGTAATTACAGTGAAGTGTTCTTTTCTTATTTAAATTTTTTCTCCACTATAACTAGCAATATTATGAATTCATATTCAATGAAGACCAAATAAAAGAATAGATGTGAAAACTATAAACAGACTCAAGGAATTTTTGTTGACGCAGTTACTTTTACTATAGCAAGTATTGAAGTTAATTATACTAGGTATATTTAAACAAAATAAAGCTTAGACTAATTTACTGCTATTATAATCTTATTTAAGACAAGATTTTAAATTTAGTGAAATTCTAGGCTTCGGTATTGTATTATTGGCCTACATGAGAAAATTTCTTGGACCAAATCCCAGCATCTTACTTCTCCTTTATATCTCAGTTTGTCAATCCTTCTCACTGAACTTCAGCACAGACCATGCAATGGGAGAGAAGCCACGTGTGATTACTGCCTCACAGACAGTTATAAAAACTGAGGCTTAAGGGAATTAAGAAAAGCATCTCCGGTAGGTAGTTCTCCTTATAAGTGATAGGATAGTTCTAGAATGTGCCTGAAGGTGTGATTCATGTGACAAGGAATCGAGCAAATAAAGTGAAGATTTGTGTACAAAGAGAATGAAAGGCTATGTTTGTCTTCCAAGACAGTAATTCAAGTTTTTGCTTTCTTGACATGTACACTTTGTATACGTCATCTGGAGTTTTTAGTTCTTTTCATTATGTACTTGTATTCAAACTCTACTCAAGACTGACTTTGCTCATGAGACGCCTTCTATCAACCTGGATGCCTTAGGCATAGAAAGCTTTTTTAGTATTTGGCTATTATATTCTCATGTTTATATCCTAAATATTTGTTGGGCATTCAAATTCTATAAATTTTTTTGAAAGCTAATTTTTTATTAGTGTTCTTGGAAAAAGGTGAATGAGGGTCTAGGTCTAATGATCCTATTTATCTTATTTATTTAATTCTAGATAGCTTGTCTCAATCATTTTCTTTTCTTCATCTGAAAGATAAAAGGTTTAAAGAAGATGGTCTTTGGGGTACCATTTAACTCTAATAATTCTAAGATTTTTATAAATTGCATCCCAAGTATATACTTTTTAAAGTTTATAGATCGATTTTGACATTCTAAATATCTTTTAAAGAAAATTTGATATTTTAATTCATTTTAGTAGCCCTGTTTTCTTTATGAAGACATAAAATGAGAGTCACTGTGGTATGACAGAAGAAGCATGGCTAACCGTTAGCAAATTAATTTAAACAAAATGTGACTGGGTGTGGCGGCTCATGCCTGTAATCCAAGCACTTTGGGATTGCTTGAACCCAGGAGTTGGAGACCAGCCTAGGCAACATGACAAAACTTCAACTATACTAAAAATACAAAAATTAGCTGGGCTTTGTGGCGGGTTCCTGAAAAAAAGAAGCAGAAATGAAATTCATGTGAGTGCTTGAGAGGAGCAGTGTGAGATAAGACTGGAGTCATAGACAAGAGACCATGCAATAAAGTCTTGTAGTTTTTGATACAGATTTTGAACTCTATTCCCTAAGCATAGAATAAACCATGAAAAATTTGAAGCATTGGCAGAATTCTTAGATTTGTACTTCAGCATTTTCAAGGCAAGTATCATTTCTATTTTTTCTGCATGGACAAATATATTTGAAATGAAACTAAAGTTCTGATATTGTATTATTCTAACTCTATGTGTCATGCTATTTATCACACTTCAAGATCCTAATTTGATTTAGGAGTAGAGTCTAGCAGAGATCTATATTTAAAAAGTTGACTTTCATGCATTTAAAAAGTTACCTTCAGCACCCTGAAATATTAATGGGCACCTTGATGGTTAATATTGAGTGTCAACTTGATTGGATTGAAAGATGCAAAGTATTGTTCCTGGGTGTGTCTGCAAGGGTGTTGCCAAAGGAGATTAACATTTGAGTCACTGGACTAGGAGAGGCAGACTCACCCTCAATCTGGGTGGGCACTGTCAGCTGCCAGCATGGCTAGAAGAAGGCAAAAGAAGCTGGAAAGGGCAAACTTGCTGAGTCTTCTGATCTTCATCTTTCTCCCATGCTGGATGCTTCCTCCCCTCAAACATCAGACTTCAAGTTCTTTAGCTTTTGGACTCCTGGACCTACACCAATAATTTGCCGGGGCTCTTGGGCTTTTAGCCACAGACTGAAGGCTGCAATGTTGGCTTCCATACTTTTGAGGTTTTGGGACTTAGAATAGCTTTCTTGCTCCTTAACTTGCAGATGGCCTATTGTGGGACTTCACCTTCTGATCATGTGAATCAGTTCTCTTTATAGACTCTCCTTCATATATAAATATATTCTATTATTACTGTCCCTTTAGAGAACACTGATTAATACAGATTGTCCTAGGGCATAGCAGATGGTGAGGATAGAGGTTCCTACACTATAGATGAGTAGAACATGGGATAAGAATGCCTGGCCATTGTGATCTTAACCAAAATCAAGGTATTTTTCATCATCTTGCCTTATTCCACGTATAAGATCACAAATTTTCTAAAGTGTGATGGTAAATTGTTTCCATTACAATTGAAATATTTTTTTCCTCTGTTAAAATTTTGGGCCATACTTTCTAATTTCTTATGTTGGATGTCTAATTAGTAATTCTTATGACAAAACAGACCAACAAACTACTTACTGGTTTAATATTATAACTGCTTAGAAGCTCACAGTCTGCAGGTCAACTGGGCAGCCATTTTTGCCTGAACTGGTATGAATCATAATCCATGGAACTCAGTGCACTCTACGTATCAGTTGTTACATGTGGATCAGCTCACACTGTTGTGTTTTGTTTTGTTGTGGTGCTGGCTGAGTGTCCTCACTTACTCAAAGCCTTGGCTGAGAAAACGGAACTCTGATAAAGTCTCTCATCATCAGTTCCAGAAAGTCTTGTTCTCGTAGCATGGTGAGGATCAAAGAGAACAAGTAGAAATTTGCATGCCCTTGGGAGGTCGACTGGCATGATGTCACATCTGACTCATTCTTTTGGACAAATCAATACACAGATATTTCAAATTCACTCAGTGGATAAATAGACAGTCTTGGTGGGAGAAAGTGCGAACTCATATTGTTAAAAGGGCTTGGGTACAGAAAGTGAAAGTGTGGCTATTTTTGCAAACAATCTATCACAGAGATTTTTTTTTTTGAAGACCAATATATAGCTTTACATCCATTATGGGTATCTAGTCTAACAAATTAGATTTATAGTCTTCCTTATTATATCACTTTTATCGCAACTGATGGCAACAGCAATAATGTTTTGCAGACTCTGATCACCTCATAAAGAATAAAGTTACACTGACTCTTAATTTCTTGCTCCCTGCAAGTGATGAACTAGACCCTGTTTTCTTCTCATAATTACAATGCAATTTACTGAGATTGTTTTCCATCCCAAACCTTCCCACTCTAAACATGGTCAGATGCCAATTAATTATCTTAATCTTTTCTATCCCTTTACATCAAACTGAGTTCTAAATTGACATCCTTTTTAGCTGGATGGTTGGAGATATTCCCTCAGAAAATAAGGCTCGGGTTAATCTAAGTCACTTGAATGCTCTTTTCTCCAATAATCCAGATGGCTTTATTCTGTATTCCTCTGGTAAAATGGAGGTTTGCTTACTGGCCATGGAGGGACAGCAATATTAAGATCAACTCATTTTGAGTTTTATAGGTTTTATGTGATAATTACGTTTCTATCTATTAGTGTTTCTAGCCAACCAGATCTGTCTCCCCAAAGTTATAAAGTCAGTTAACCAAAGCACTGTGATCTATCATATTCATCTAGAGAACGTATCCTTTTACCCATTATTTGTTCAAGTAAAGCTTTAAAGAGGCTTTAGCTAATGGCCTATAATTTGCTATGTATTTTGAGACCTATCAGTCATCACCCCAGAGAAACAAAATTTTATGAAAGAACCAACAGCAAATTTATATATGCAGCTTTTAGATAAAAAGAAAAAAAAAACAAACAACATTTTCTTCCTCTCCTAGATAATGCACATTATGTTAGAAGAATTTGGGATTCAAATATTAAAGCATTGAATTTTTAAAATTTGTAGTCTCAGAAAACTAAACTTCAGAATAATCCATAAAACATTTAGCAACCAATTAGATAGTTCATTGGAACACTTTTTTTAATCACTTATGTAGACTTTACTGGGAATATGCGAGATATTATGGGTAGTTTGTGGGCAAATTTCCTAAGAATATTAGAGAATTTGGTTGTAGAATGTTGATTTATTTATTAATTCAATCAATATTTATTCAGAATATACTAAGCCCTAGGAATCAAGCCATGAGAAAAATGTTTAAAATTCCTACCCTCAGAAAGCTTAACTTTTAGTAGCGATTTAAGAGAGGCAGAAAAACAAATATGTAAACTCAAGTGATGCTAAGTGCTATGAAACGAATGAAACAGGGAAAGAATAATTATTTTTATATTGTCTTAGATAAGGTGGCTTTGTAAAGGCTCATTTTAAAAGTGACTATTGACCAGAGATCTAAAAGAAGTGAGTAAACAAGTCATGTAGCCATTTGGAGACGTTTTATAGAATATTTAACTTTAGATATGGCTCTAAGTTTTTAATATATAAAGGCAGTAGGGCAGAAACCTACATACTTCAATCCTTGATCTGGATCCAACTCATTCTTTCACTTCGGTAGATTATCAACATCTCCATATAGCTCTGCTTCAGTTAGCTATTAACTGTAAAATAAAACACCCACCTTTTTTGGGTTAAAACAATGACTATATATTTAACCTAACAAACGAGTGGGTTGATAATTCATGCTGGGCGCTGATGCACAGCTCCTCTGGTGTCAGTAGGGCACTGAGTGTTAGCTCTGGGTCGAATAAGTGATTTTGTTGTCCTTGGCTGGACTCTCAGATCTGTGGGTACTCTGCCTAGGACAGCTGAGCTCTCATCATCTCACGGCTAACCCAAACTTGTTTAAATGTCAGAGGCAAGGTCTCCAGAGAGAGAATAGAAGCAAGCAAGGGCATTTGAGACTCGGAACTTTTCACAGTGCTGCTTCCATTGATTCTGTTGACAAAGGAAGTCCTAAGTTGAGCCCAACTTTTAGAGATGGGGAAACAAACATTCCTTTTGGGGAAACAAGCCGCCAAGTTACACAGCAAAAACAAGTGGTTACAGGGAAGAAAATAGTTGCAGCCATTTTTTTTTTCAAACTATCTGCAGCAACTTTACGGTTTGCTGTTTTATTTGTTTGTTTAAATAGGGGTAGCAATTTCTGCCTCAGAGTTCTAACTAAAATTATGTGATGCAAATAATTAGTTCATAAATTTTTCTCAAAAGCAGTATTAAAGTGAGAGTTCCTTTGTTTACTTTCAGATATTGTTTTAGAAAGTTACTTTGGTATTTCTCTGGAATTCTCTTAAGTGAAGAAAGGTTATGCAATTACAGCTATAATTATAAGTTGAGTTACAAAAATAATGACATATTTACAAAAGTTTTTCAAACTTATTTATTTAAATAGAAATAGGAGATTAATGTTACCAAAGTTTATCATGTAGAAGAAAAATAAATAATCTATTAACTTCTCATATGAATATCTCAATACCATGGAAATAATTGCTAATATTTATTAATTTTAATATAATTCAACAGCTATTTATTGAGTAGTTCTAATATTAAAGAAACTAGAGATAAATTTTTGAGCAAACAGACTTAGCTCTGTGTATATGAATTTGACAGCTTGGTTTTTAAGTAATACTTGGTTTATTATGCTTTTTGATTAATATTACTTAAATTGATACTCAGAGTAATGGTGTAAAATATAAGGATTAATATTTCCATTAAAAAGGTGAGGAAATTGAGGCTTTGAGAGGTGAACTAGCACACTTCATCCTCTTCTGTTTTAACCAACATTGCCACTTAAAAGCTGACAAAGCTGTTGAATGGGACTACATATATATATATGGTATGTATAAATATATATATACACACACATGTAGTATGTATATATGTACTATATATAATGCATATGTGGTATGTATATGTTTATGTGTTTTATATGTACATATACATTTATACATGTATAGCTATTTGTGAATTAAGCTCATAGTTTTTCCTACCCCTTCAACTGGTACTAGATAACATCATAAAAGGCCATAGGTGTGATTAGAAAAGGGTAATGGTGTTGAGTGGCATGAGGATCTAGGCTATCTTTTTGTACAGCTTACTTATGGCCACTGGAGCCGTTCGAGGCCAATTGAAGATTTGTCACTTCCTTCTCACAGATTGCTTCTGGGTCCACATTATAATTTAGTGGTTCTGTTGCACCCAACTCAGGATAGGGAGCTCTGGCTGCATACTCTCTTGATGTCTCCTGGCCAGGCTCTTACTTTATACCTGGCAATGCTTTTGAATGGTATAGTTTTCTGCTGCAAATGGCATGATCTTGCCCTAAATCTTAGGTTTTGTTATGGACTGAATTGTCTTCTCTAAAATTAACATATTAAGACTGTCACCCCCACTGTGACTGTATTTGGAAATAGGATCTTTAGGGAGGTAATTAAGGTTAAATGGTTTCATAAGAATGGGATCCTAATCCAATACAGCTGGTGTCCTTATAATGAAAGGAAAAGACAAAAGATCTCTTTCTCTCTTTCTTTCTCTCTCTCTCTCTATCACTACACAAACAGAGAAAAAGGTCACAGGAGGACATAAAAAGAGGGTGGTCATCTATAATCTAGGAGAAAAGTCCTTACCAGAAAACAGCCCTGACAGCACCTTGACCTTAGACTTCCAGTCTACAGACTGGCAGAAAATAAATTTCTGTTAAGTCTCCCAGTGTCGAATATTTTGTAATGACAGCCTGACAAGACTAATACAGATGTATTTCATGTAACTTACATATTGAAGTCTGCCAAGAACTACTCACAGTGTCTTTTCCTAACATAAACACAACCCAGAAGTTTTTGGCTTTATAGAATAGCAAAATGACCTCTAGAAGACACAGCTGAGGTACAATATTATAGAAGTTGTCCTGTGAGAATAGATGCTATCCTTCATGGTACAATATTCATCTTATACCAGTGGCCACAGTATGGTGCAGTATATGCCCAATGGTTTGAATATATAGGTCTGTGAAGCAAAAAGGGGAAGGAGAAAAGACCCTGCTTGTTATCACTCCCAGTGACCCAGTTTCATAACTCGCTCTTTTTGTCCTGACAACTCTAGTTTCTGTGGGTCTAGAAGTCCTGGTTTCTAGAGGATGACACAGACTTCCACCAAACTTCAAGCTGTGATAATCACCTGATCATGTTGAACTACCCAGCCAGCAAACTTGAATGCAAGGAAATAGTGGGTGTAAATGGTCCTGATCATCATGAAGAGGTAGAACTGCAGATATGTTATAGCAAGACCAACTGTAGCAGCAGAGACTCCATTTATCCAGAAATTGTAACTATCCATAAGCTTGCAGAAGCTGTGGTGGAAAGCAAGGAACTGAATATGATAAGCAAGTAGATCTAAGAAATGCAAGGAATGAATTATAGTAGATACCTTGGGAGACCCGCCTAGACGTCCTTTACTGGCCAAGTGCACCTATCCCTCATTCCTGTGCATAACAGCTGTTAGCTAATGCCTGTACTTTTCTTTGGAGAGCTTCTTTGAGTGATCAAAGCCACCCAGCCAAGGAGGTTATGCCCCACTCCCAGGAGTAGACTGCATTCTGCTGATATGGAGTACTTATGGCTAGACAACGCCATGGTACATTCATGCCCCACAGTTTCCCATTAGATTATTGACCTTTCCTCAGTGGTAAGACTTCAGCTGAACTTATATCTTTGCTTAGCTTCTTCCTTGTCTTGTTCTGTGTTCTCTACCTTCTACGAGTAATTCTTGAGAGCATTCCTTAAATAAGTCATGTACACGAGAATCCCTATTTTAGGCTCTGCTTTGGAGAAACTGACCTAAAATATGTTGCAAGAATATATGTGAAAGCATCCCTGCCAGGTAGAATTTTAATGCAGGTTTGCTTAAGGAACCCTTTGCACTAGATTTTTGATGGCATTTTGTGAGTGTAAGGAATATGATGAATTAAAAGTTGTACTACCCTCCACACATCAAGAGAATTTAAAGAAATATGTTAATAAAAATAATACAAGCTTGGGTAAAAAATGCTTTCCTCTGAATCAGTTTAAAAATTATCATGGAATTATCTTTCTTTAGAGGCTTCTAAAGAATTGGTTGTTGCAAATCTTTCTACTTTTGCATGTGAATATATGGATTAGATGGGATTCTTTATGAGAGGCAGTAAATATACTCAAATTTAGACATATAGTTAATCAAATTCAACTAGACTGCTCTTTAGCAGAACATACTGCTATACTGAATCCTCATGGCATTGGGCCTGCTCTGTAATGACTGAAATCAGATCCTATTTTTCTATGTCGTATTGTAAACTATTAAGTTTCACATCAAAAACATCTGTTGTTGAAAGAGCATCTAAAATGTGCAAGATGTGCTTTATCTATTGTTTTTCAGTCACTTCTAATAATGCTCCTGAATTTTTAAGATGAGGAAACGAAGTAATCTTTTTGCCTTGATATTAAAGAAGACTCCAAGACAGATATTTCTTTATATTTATACGTATTTTTATTTTGATGGAGACAAGATCTCTTGTCTGTCACCCAGGCTGGAGTGTAGAGGCATGATCATGGCTCAACGCAGCTTCAAACTCTTGAGCTCAAGCAATTCTCCCATCTCAGCCTCCAGAGTAGCTGGAATTACAGGCAAGCACAACTATGCCTGGCTAGTGATTGTTTTAATTTTCAAGCTGATCTCAGATTCCTGGGCTCAAACAATCCTCCCACCTCAGCCTCCCCAAACTGTTGGGATTATAGGCATGAGCTATCATGCCCAGGCCCAAACCAGACATTTCTGATCCCAGATCCCATGCTTCCTTCATTGTGCCATTATATCTTTGAAGGACTTAAGCAAATGACTTTCTTAGCATCTGGAGCTAGCTAGATTGGATATTTCTTTGATGTCTAGCTTTTGGCAGAAAGGGTTGGGTTACTATTATTTTCTGTTCTTCTGCCTTGACTCTCACTGTTTGGAATTTCTTTTTCCTTTCAGCTATTTCTTTTGAACAATAATATCCATAAAAATAGTAGCATCATCTGTGTAAACTATTGTTAAGTTACAGTCCTGAGCAAAGTCTCTTGCATTCATTCTCTCATACAATCCTTGAAACTCTTGCTGTAATTACTTACAAATGAGAACATTACCTCTTGAAGAGGTTAGGCTAATTACTGAGGTAACAGAGAGTAAGTGTGTCAGTGAGATTTGATCCTTTGCCAATGACATCAGAATATTCCCTTTTAAACTTGATGGAATTTATCACAGCTGTGCAAAATAATGTTCTCCCCAGAAACAGCACAATTCACTAGTTTGCTTCTCCTTGGTTATTTCTGAAATAGCTCAAAATAACTCATAGCTTGTAGTCCTTATAAATGTCAGCAACTGTAAGGATCTTCCTTTGGATTTTGTCCCTTTATTTCTTTTAATTATACTCAGTATCTTGTGGATCAATTTCTTTCTTTCTTTCTTAGCCACTTTTTCTAATCATTCCAACTCTTCTAATATTTTTAGACTCTTAAGATGTATCATGTAATGTGAAAGATGCTGAGGATAGGAGCATGAATAAAATACTTCTCTTGCCCCCAAAGAGTACAAATACTGCTTTAATTCATCATTTATCTTTTACACTTCTCTTTTTTTATTTTTCAATTTTACTTTTTATGGATACCTAATAATTATACATATTTGTGGGGTACATATGAAATTTCGATACAAGCATACAATGTGTGATGATGAAATCAAGGTAACTGGGATATCCATTACATCAAGCATTTATCATATATTTGTGTTAAGAATATTTCAAGTTTACTCTTCAAGTTATTTTGAAATATACAATAAATTATTGATGAATATAGTCACCCGATTAAGCTACCAAATACTAGATCTTTTTCTCCTATATAACTGTATTTTTGTAATGACTAACCAACCACTCTAAATCACTCCCACCCACCTACCTCTATCAGATTCTGGTAACCACCATTCTACTCTCTACCTCTACGAGATCAATTTTTGTTTTCGTTTTTGTTTTTTTTTTTTAGCTCTCACATATAAGTGAGAACATGCAGTATTTGTCTTTGTGTGCCTGGTATTTCACTTAACATAATGACCTCCAGTTCCATTCATGTTTTTGCAAATTATAGGATTCCATTCTTTTTATGGCTAAATCACATTCCATTGTATGTAGGTACCACATTTTCTTATTCATTCATCTGTTGATGGACACTTGGGCTCATTTCATATTTTGGCTATTGTAAATAGTGCTGCCATAAACCTGGGCATGAAGACATCTCTTGGATATACTGATTTCTGTTCTTTTGGATATATATAGAGAAGTTGGATTTAAATTTTAGTTTTTTGTGGAACCTCCATATTATTCTCCATTGTAGCTGTACAAATTTACATTTCCATCAATAGTGTAGTAGGATTCTTCTTTCTACATAATCTCCTTTTCCACTTATGGTCAGAGTCATACTTTAATTTTGCCACATGACAGAGTAAGATAGGCTTAATTGCCAAAGGTCTTATATCAGATGATATTACAGGAATCTTCTTGAATTTATATTACTTACAGTAAACAGAGATAACAATTTTCACAGGCCAACTATGTCAAAATTTTCATTGTTGAAGAAAACAAACCTAGCTTACAATCAGGTTTCTGAAAAATGGATAGGATGTGACCCGTTTCCATCTTCCTTTCCTGATTCTTCTTCCAAACACTCCATGTTCAGAACAAGTAGTATCATTTGTCATTTGCCATGTGTACTATTGGATTTTATTTTTCTAAGCGTCTACTCAAGTATTTTCTATACTTTGAAAAGCCCAGTTCATTCCTATCTAAATAGACAGTGTTTGGTTATATGCCTCTATGGTTATATATACAAACATAATATATATGTATATGATAAATGTGTATATGACATACATATGTAATATGTCACATATGAGATATGTAAATATATGTATGTGTATGTGTATAGATATAAAATCAGTGAAGCAATGGAAAGAAGGAAGAATTAGAGATAATGACAAGAGTATAGGTTCAGGGCCTGTGTGTGTGTGTGTGTGTGTGTGTGTGTGAACGAACTTGAAACAACACAATTTATTCCTTTTTACAATCCAGCACTTCTTCGGTTTCATGTTGTGGCAGAAGGGGTACTATGTAAATAGAAGGTACAAAAGGATCTCAATTATGTGGCTGGCAGCTGGCATTGATCACCACCTGGGATCTCAGTTTGAGTATAAACCACATCCTTAGTTCTCTTTCATGGGTGCCTCACCACATGGCTGCTTGGGCCACCTCATGGGATGGCAGTCTCAGGCTAGGCAAACTTCTTACTTGGCAAGTATCTTTTTGCAGAGTGCAAAAGTAAATGCTGCCAAGCAATCTTAAAATTTAGTTCAAAAGTTCCATCACATTCAATTAGCTAAAGCAGGCCATAGTTAAAATAACCCACAGTCAAGATAGCTTATGGTTAAATTCCCTAAGTTTAAGGGGACTTTAGGTGAACGTGCAGTATATTGGAGGCCATCAATCTATTGTAACAATCTACTACTTCAAATAACTCCCTCAAACCAGCAGACAAGTAGTACTTCTGGGATTATAACCCTGGTCTATCCATTTTCTTTCAAGAATGGCTTGATGTCTTCAGGCATGGAGCATGACTTCCCCATCACCAAATGCCTTGACTGAAAACAACTATTACCCAGCAGACGCCAGGTAGTTGTACTCTATTGACCCTAAGAGTTGAAGAACACAGGCACAGTTTTCTTTGCAGAAAGCACCTCTCTGACCTTCATGGTTACATCAGGGAATGAATGAATAGCCCTTTAAATAAGTAAGAAAATAACCAATGATAGAGAAACACTTTAGATGACAACTGGGGGAAAAAAATCATTGAAAACAGTTATCATCATCTGGGAGGACATTTTAAACAGGGTAATCAGGGAAAGCTCTCTGATCACATTTGGACCGATACTGGGAGGGATTCATTGCAGCTGTGCAAAGTAACGCTCTCCGCTCCCCCCTACCCCTACCCCACAAGAAATAGTACAGCATCACCCTTCAGAAATCCGTCTGACATAGGCTCCTAGAACAGTCAATGACAACTACCTTGCTCTCTGTGGCATCTCTTTGTTTTGCACCATTCGCTGACTGCCTGAAACACAATACCATTTAATATGATTATTTTGATAGAGATCTATATATCGGGAAAAGGCAAAACTAAAATTGCCTTTAATGTTGTGTTCTCCAGAACAGACAAGGCATTTGGAATTTGTAGCTGCAGACAGATGTATTTGGATGTTCTGCCCTGTGTGTTACTCTTTAACATTAACAGAAAGGGCTATATCCCAAGACTTGAAAGTGTTCTTCCCCTTTCAGTACTTGGCTCAAATATCACTTTATTTCTTCTTTTTCTATATCTTGAAAATAACAAATTTAATTATTTTCCTCCAGAGTAGTTTGTTTTCATCTCATGCAGAAGTTACTGCCTCCTTGCCTGCATCTTGATGTCCTTAAAACGGGGAAGAGAATAGGAAGGGCATTGGATGCCATGTCTCAGTGTGATCTGCTTTTTACTAGTGCCCAGGTTCACAGCCTCACTATTCAGGGAAATCTGCTGTCCGTTTCTCTCCTCCCTGATTATCTTTGCAAAACTGTAAGCATTTTACTCTGATGTTTTGCCTGGTAACCATTTAATTATACCCCAAGTAGCAAAGATTTCAATACATCAAGAGGGCCTGAGACTGGGTCCTTAGGAAATACCAGGTGTTAGCCCAGTTTTCCCAGTGAAAGGCTTAGAGATTTATTATCAACTCAGCCTCTGGGAACTCTGTCCACTTCTTGGCTCCTTGAAGATCCTGTTCAAATTCAATGGACAAAATAGCTTTTGCCTAAGTCTCTCAGTGTCTCAGGGGTGAGAATTTTTTTTTTTTTAAATGCAGAATTTTTGTTTTTCAGTTGATAAGCTGGAAGTATTTGAGATCATAGGCATAGACTATTGTTGGTGGTTATCTTTATCAATGTTGTCAGCAAATCTTTTATGATAAAATAGAGTTTCATGGAAAAATAGGAAAAAAAAGAGATAAAAAAGAAAAACAGAACAATCCCACCAAAAAAAAAAAGAAAAAATAAAGCTTCACACAAATGAAAGTGTTTCTCTTTTTACAAGGATACTTTTCCAAAAATTTATACCATTAACAGTCTAATTTTATTAACCCAATTTTGTTTATCAGTTCACTCAGTTTAGTATCCAGTTACTGTGCAAAGTATTAAAATGCTTCAACTACATTTGAGAATGTTCAAAGTTAGGGGCTGCTATTATTTATATTTTATAAACGATGTTCAGAGAGGTGAAATCATTTCTTACAGTTGCAGAGCTAACAAGTATCAGAACAAGTGCTCTGTGAAATTAAATTTAAGGTGTGACTTTTTGGTTCATACATGGTTATCAATTCAAAGCCAGCTTTAATGTAGAATGTCCTATCTTGAAGATTCTTAGCGTGGCTACATAGAAGAAAAAATCGATGCCTTTCACTGTCACAGGGCATTTGTATACTGCTTAAGCACATTAGAATTGTGATTTTATTAAGAGTCCTTTCAGAGGTCCTCAGCATTATCAGTGTAGTCTACATGAGAGTGTATGTGAAATAGCTGTATTAAAAAGAAAAAGTCCTGTCCAGATGGATCTTTAATAGTGTTGTGCAGAAAGTACCCATGATTTCACATTTATGCATAATGAGCGGTCCTTTTTCTTCTGTGACCTTAGGTGGTTACTCCTTTATAAGAAAGCAAGAGAAATCTTTCTCCACCCCAAGTGGGAGAATGATCAGTGATGTCCCTGGTTAGAAAGCACAGAGCTAACACCTCAAAAATTTTTAAAAAAATCTTTTTCCTAGAAAGTAGCATATTGCTCAGTATTTTGAAAAAGGTAAACCTCTCAGACATAATATTAACATTTCTAATATTCCTAATACAATGGTTGCATTTGACATGAGTCTTGAGCAGGCTCCTAAGCCAGTCATAAATATTTCCTGCATGTGGTAAAAATAACTGAAACTAACAAGGATGTTTCCAGTTCAGAAAGTCATACATTACAGAAAGTGTTAGTGATTGATTGAATGCCAACAAAATTTTCATTACACAAGAAAAAGTGTTTTCACTTAATTACATATGGCAATTTTCACAAATCATTTTGTGTGAAAGAATTTGAAATTTATATCAGAACCACAGTGAACACTATTTTTATATTTGTCTAAACATTTCTTTAGTTTATTATAGAATAAAATCTTCATAAATTTCATTTTATAACATATTGCTGTCAGTCTCAGCCAATCAATTTTTATTCTTCTAAGATCCTCTCCAGGAATTGTTATGAATCTGTAGTTGGCAGGGCATGATCACCCTTTCTAAATAATATAATCAAGACTCTCATACTTAAACTGGGCAATGCATTTGTAACATTATTTTTCCTTAATAATCTGTATTTTTTATACCTACTGTTTTTATTTAGCTACAATATCCATTATAAAAACCCACTGCCCGTTGTCTCCATTTATCAGCCTACAATCACAATGTATACTGGGAATATAAGAATGTCCGATTTTTACCATCATACCTGTAGGGGAAACACTTCATCATGGTTGCCAATAATATAAATAAACTTCCCAGAAATCAAGACATGGGCAATGGGGGACCAGTGTATGAGAACCAGAACAACTTATATTACTCACTTTGAATCCAGAGATTTATCTTTATAAAACTTTCCTCACAATCTATTCTATTTCTTCATTTGAAAATGCTGGAACTTGAAATTATTTTTCTGTGTATTCTTTATACTTGCCACAATGTGACACTTTAAAAATTCTGAGTTTTCAGTAATTTTTTCTCTTATATTCTACTCTTCATAAGCACATTTTCTTGACACTGCTAGAACATTTAGCAAAAGTGTTAAAATGGGTCTCAGGAAGTTTTAGTAAGTGCCATTTTGTAATGTAAGAAATTATTTCTTCCTTTATGTACTTTTTTGACTGTTGTCTCCTTAGTAGGAAGTTTCCAGGGTAAGCTGGCTATTAAATACATTTAACATGCTGGCTATTAAATACCTTTACCCATCATGTAAAGAAGGATGATGGATATTATCATATATTATTCTGAAGAGTTTTCTGTCTCTTCTCCTAACCATATATATGCCCAGAATCTCATAATAGGCCCATGTCACCCTTTGAGTTGCCCTTTATATTCTCTAAGAGCTCTTGCTTGACCCAGTATTTCATAGAGCCTTCTTTAGTACTACTGAGACAGTATCTACTTCGCCTTTCTCTTACATTTTATACAGTGCCACACATTTTAATCATATAACCTCTTCTTAACGTTTTATTTTTTACTTAGAATGATTATAAGATGGAGCTCATTAAATAACAAGATTCTGGTTAAGTAAGAAGACACTGCTCTGGAATTGTTAAATGAATAGGTAAGCCTTTATGATAATATTCCCCCCATGAAAAGTCATGGTGCTAGTTATTTCTGTAATTTAGAAAGTTTGTTAGTAGAAAACCACGGTTTTGTTCTAATTAAACAAACAAGTGACACCTTAATACGCAAACAAATGTCTGTGTTACTCTCCATCCTCTCATACCATTACCTATTTTTTTAAACAAACCTGTTGTCAGGTTTAAATTAGCTTTCTTGGTTGAAACCAGCAGTCTTAATTTGCAATTGAAATTCATCCAATTAAACAATAGATTGCCTGGAATTAATGGTAATTGAACAATCTAAATTAAATGGGAGAAATTGTGGACAAGTGAAGAGGAAAATAAACATGGCACAATTTAAGCTTGGAAAGTCACATACATTAACGAGACCATGGAACCATGTTTCATGAGATGCCGTTTACCTTCAGACACATCTATGAAAGCCTTTGTGGGACACTCCACTGACCTAAAAAGTGAGTACCTTGGCAGCCATTGAGACAACTAGAATTGAAGTAGCCATAAAAACCCTACGTTTGTAATGTGTTTACTTTCTTTTGGCTAATAGGACATGGCAACATATCCCTGTGATACCATCAGCCACAAAAATGTGACAAGAAAGGAATCGTCCATTGCACGCATTGTAATGTCACTCCATCAAAGGGTCTAAGTCTCCTTTTTCAGGTATGATATAACAACTATAACTCTGGAAAATAAGTATGGTGGTGAAGCTTATATTAATTTGTTGCCCAAGAAAAAGAATTATGAGAAATGCAATCTGGTTCTTTCATAGGCACTGGTAGGTCTTTGGAGAGCTAACTCAAAATATTTGACCTTTCAAAAAGGGTCTCTGACTGGCTTACACTGTCTGGTTATCCATATACAGCAAAAAATCCTGTCCCTAAATAGATGGTTATGATCACCTGCAGAGAACAACAGATCCCCTAGCAAACTTGGTCTGGAGACACTAATGATGGCACAAACATACTAAGAAGGTATGAAAAGACATCAAGAATGTATAAAAAATTCACCAAGAAGGTACGAAATTACATAATTAAAGTCTCTGGAAAGAGTAAGGCAGGCCCCTCAAGACAGTTAGAAATGGTTTGAGAGCCCAGTGCAGTGGTTCATACCTAGAATCCTAGTAACCCAGCAGGCTGAGGGGGGAGGTTTGAGGTCTGGAGTTAGAGATGAGCCTAGGCAATATGGTGAGACTTCATCTCTAAATAAACAACCAAGAAAACAAAACAAAACAAAAAATGGCTGGGTGTGGTGGTGCTCGCCTAGAGTACTAGGTACGTGGGAGACTGAGGCAAGAAGATCACTTGAGGCCAGGAGTTAGAGGTTGTGGTGAATCATGGTAATGCCACTGCACTCCAGCCTGGATGACAAAGTAAGACCCTGACTCTTAAAAAAGAAAAAAAAAAAGGGAAAAACAAGAAACAATTTAAAAAAAGGGAGAGAAAGAAATGGCTTGAGAGAGCTAGGTAGAAAAGAATGACGTGAGTTTATGTTGTGGCTAGGAGACATGGCTAGGGCCAGGATTCTCTGGTGTGGGTGAGGGCTTTCCTGGTTTGAATGGCATGCTGGTATCAGTGGATCACCCAGGTTTTCTTATTAGCTTGTCTAGATTTAGGACACAAGAAAAAGAGGGAAGGATAAGGCTTAAAAGTTCTCATCAGTCAAATATTTTTCTTTAATTGGAATCATAGTCATCATTGCAGAGTCTGAGTATTGGAAATGAGCAATGTCAACATAAAAATGCCTCTTAACCTGCTCTTCATCCTGCAAATCGAGCTGATGCTTACCTATTCCATTACTGCAAAATGGAAGCAGAGATTGGCGTGCTACAGCCACAAGCAAAGGAATTCTTGCAGCCACCAGAATGTGGAAGAGGCAGAGAAATTATCCCGTAGAGCCTCTTGTAATGTGTCACCCTAACAAAACCTTGATTTCAGTCCAGTGAAACTACTGAACTTCTGGCCTGCAGAACTATGACAGGGCAAACTTCTTATGTTTCAGGCACCAAATTTGTGATCATTTGCTCTGACAGCCACAAAAATGAATACATATGGAATATAGATGGAAAAAGTAGACTGTAAAAATGAGAAGACTATACCAGTAAAAGAAGTCATTAAATCTGAATCATAGGATGTGTGTGGGTGTATAAGGCATGAAAAAATAAAGTATGCGAAAGAATGATGACAATTACAGCTATAGGAATGAACAAAGTGGTAACAAATTTAAGCCACAAATTAAATGGCTCAAAACAATGCTAACTTTCTTCCCTCCCATCCTGTAAGGCTAGAAGTTTAAAATGATGGTGTCATGAGGACCACACTCCCTTGAAAGCTCCAAGGAAGAACCCTTCTCTGCCTCTTCCTAGCTTCAGGTGTTTTCTGGGGATTGTTGGCACTGTTTGCCTTGCAGCTGCATCAACCACTGTGATTTCTGGCTTCATCCTCACACAGCTGTTTGCCTTCTGTATATGTCTGTGTCGTTGATTCCCACTTTTTTTTTTGTCTTCTTACCACATTAGTCATTGCATGTAGAGCCTGCCCTAATCCGCTATGACCTCATTTTAATTTGAATATATCTTCAAATACTCTATTTACAAATAGGATTACATTCCCTGGTACCAAAGGTTAAGACTTCAACATATTTTGCTGAGGAGGAACACTATTTTACTCACAACAAAAAGTAAAAACAATCTTAGGAAATTTAGACTGTAAGAGTAATGCAAAACATTTCCAAATATTTTACTCAGGAAGGGATATTATTATATTATCATTTTACATATCCGCTAGTATCTTAGTTAAGCATCCCATTGGTCTTACTCTAACATGACTCAAATCAAAGGGCAGTGGAGTCCATTGATGCCGTCCATAAGTTTACACTTCAAGTCGCAAAGCAAGGTGCTGAGCAAATGGAAGATATGTAGCACAGATTTTGTTGGGAATCATTCTCATGAAAGTTTAATATTATAAAAGAGTTTAGACAGGAAAAAAGTCAGGAAAATGCTAATTACTCCTTGTAGGTTGATGGTTTCTTTCTTTTTCTTTTTCTTTTTCTTTCTTTTTTTTTTTTTTGACAAACTATAAGATTTATCTACCTTGGTACTGATGGAATAGGCTTAATTGGCAACTAATGATTTTCATGACTAAAGTAACTTTGGACTCCACATACCTTGTTATTTAATATGGTGTCCCACTAATCAGAAAAAGCAGTGTTTAATCTGTTTCTGATACAACTGAAGATGAATAATTTGTTGGAGTGACTTATGCAAGCTTTAGTTGATGGATTCTTTCTATCTTTAGTTTTATCTGATAATGAATACTAGACATTTATTTCTGATATGAAAATGTCACAGTTCTCTTGAATTGAGTAATAGACAATCATTGCATATTCAATTTGTTTTTCTATTTTAAAAGTTTTAATAGAAGTTCTCATTGACTTTTTACCAGTATTCCTTTAACACTAGAAACATATTATCACTTTAATAGAATATCTCTTTTTGAAAGATATACCCTAGAGTTGACACCACCTAATGAGTGAGATCTAGTAATTCTAATAACATTTTTATTTTGTCAGGAATCTGAAAATACCCTAAACCCAATTTGGATTAACTTTTTCATTTCATCTAAAGTCTTGATTTGTTTTGGTTAGAGTTTTCTTTGAGAATATTGACAATAGGGTTTTCTGTGAAGCACAAAATGATTGAAGAAAGAAGTTGTAGGTGAATTTTTCTGGGTAAATGGAAACATGAGGCACTATATCCTTGTGACAAGAAAAGAATATGACTCTGAAGATTGTGACTCAGTAAAAGTTAGCAATGTTCTCCTAGAACTCTGATAACACTATAATGTGGGATATGTTTGAATTTCGTTTGGGCAAGTCCTTTCTCCATCACTATTATATACAAAATAGTGCTCTCTGAGTTGTTTCCCTGCTCCATTTCCAAAATACCCCTTCAGACCTAATGACTGCATATGTGTATCTTTCCATATTGTACTTACTTACAATTTAGCTCAAAATTAAATCTGATTAACTTTTGAACCTAATTTTCCCCATGTTAATTCTATAAATATTCACATACTGCATCTGTTTATTTTTATTTTATAGAGGCAGGTTTCGCTCTGTTGCCCAAGCTGGGATGCAGTGACACAATCATAGCTCACTGCAGCTTTGACCTCTTGGCCTCAAGCTATTCTTCCTCCTCAGCCTCCTAAGTAGCTGAGACTACAAGCACATGTCATGACACCCAGCTAATTATTTTTGTTTCATTTTTATAGAGAAAGAGTCTTGCTATGTTGCCCAAGCTGGTCTTAAACTCATTACATAAAGTAATCCTCTTGCCTTGGCTTCCCAAAATGCTGGGATTACTAGCATGAGCCACTGCATCTGGCCCATTTATTTTTCTAATGAGACTATAGTTTTATGCTCTCATCATAAAATGATTTAAAGAAGAAATAAGCTAGATAAATTTCCTCTGAAAACCAGGGGCAAAACTTTTTAGACAATATCTGTATGCACCTTTACATTGACATTAAACTATAATTTTTTGGTGAATTTTTGTAATTTTGTGAAGGCTATCCAGACAGAAAGAGTCACAGTGGAGTAAAGAAAGTGAAGAGTTGAGGAAATAGAATTGATAGGTTGGAGACTAAGTCATCTAGAGTTTTCAGGGAAGATACTTTGAAAGAATTCTGCATTCAGAGAAATCCCCAGCGACCTATGGAAGATTCCTTTGGAGTACTCAATAGAATACTGATTAGTGTGTGAGTATAAGAAAACATCCCAAGGTTGGATAAACATCTGCCTTAAGGATTACAGAGGCTGTTAAATAAAGACCAAGCAGATTTTTTAATAGAGCCTATTCTCACCAGCCAGATTGGGACACAGAGCATTAGGTAGAGGACTCAGAAGAGTCTTGCTTTTATAGTGTGAATAAAACCTCTAAATGTGGTTCTGCCAAATCTTAAAGTAACATCTGAAGGATAAAACTTAATTGTGTGTTAAAATAAAGCTCAATATGGATTTCGTAGAATTACAAATATCCAGTACACAAGGAGGTAAAATTTACAATATCTTGTATCAGTACAAAATTACAAGGCATGAAAATAAGTAGAAAGATGAAACCTATGCGAAGAAAAATTAACCATTGAAAAACAATCTAGAAATGTCAGAGAAGTTAAAATTAGCCAACAAGAACAATAGTACAGTTATTGTAACCATATCCTATGTTCAAAGGCTAAAGAAAAGATTAAAAATGAAGAGTAAAAACATGGAAAGCATAAAGTGGAAAAGATAAAAGTGGTCCAAAGTGAACCTCTAGATATGAGAACAGCATTGTCTGAGATATTGTTAAAATATGCAATGGTTGGGAACTGCAGCATATTAGATCTATCAGAAGAAAAGATTAATGAGCCTGGAGACACAGCACAACAAATTACCCAAACAGAAGAAAAAAGACTCGAATAAATTAACAGAACATGAATGATAAGTATTTTAAGTGGTCCAATATATGGGTAATTGAAGTCTCTGGAGTAAGAGAGAAGAGCTACAAAAATGAATAGATAACTATTGACCAAACATTTTTCCAAGTTGATAAAATATACAAACCCATAGATACAAGAAACTTAGTAAAGAAACATGGACAGAGCCACTCTAAGGCATAATGTAATACATTTCTTCAAGATCATTTTAGACAATATCTGTATGCACTGTAAGATCAGTGATGGTGAGAAATTTTAAATACATCTAGGGAAAAAAGACATATTACATGCAAAAATAAAGATGGTAGCAAATTTCTAGAAACAATACAGATGGACAAAAAGTAGATGCATTTCTAAAAAGAAAGAAACTGTCAACCCATAAAAATTCTATACCCACAGAAATTTCTTTCAGAAACAAAGGTTAAATAGAGACTTCTCCAGTCATATAAAAATTGAAATGATTAATCACCAGTAGACCTGTGCTGCTAAAATTTTTACAGAAAATTTCCTAGGTAGAAAGAAAATTATACAACATAAAAATAGGTATCTATCCAAAGAAGAAAAGAGCATGGGAAATAAAAGACATAGGTAAATACATAAGCCTTTTTTTATTATTTAAATGTATTTAAAAAGTAAATGGCAGTTTAAACCAAAATAGTAACAATGCAATGCTAATAATAAATATATAAAAAATAAAGTAAATGAATCATAAAAAATATATAACAGTGTGTTTTTAGACATAAAGTTCCTGACAAAAACAGCACAAAGGCTAGGAGAGGAGTAATGAAAATATATAATTGAAAATAAAATATTACTGGGAAAATAGACGGGCAAGTTGAAAATGTATATTATAAACCTAAAACAATCAGATGAATAACATTACAAATAGTATAGCTAGAATAAGTAAAATAAATTATTTCATAGAAATATAATCTAAAGAAGGCATAAAGATAAAAAATGACATATTGAACAAGCAGAAAACAAATGGCAAGTTGATGGTTTAACACCCAATTGTATTAAACATCACATTAAATTTAACTGGTCTAAACACCCCAATTAAAACAAAGAGGTGGCTGGGTGCACTGGCTTACGCCTGTAATCCCAGCACTTTGAGAGGCCAAGGCGGGCGGATCACCTGAGGTCGGGAGATCCAGACCAGCCTGACCAACACGGAGAAACCCCGTCTCAACCAAATTTACAAAAAATTAACTGGCATGTTGGTGCATACTTGTAATCCCAGCTACTTGGGAGGCTGAGGTAGGAGAATTGCTTGAACATGGGAGGCAGAGGTTGTGGTTAGCCAAGATCATGCCATTGCACTCCATCCAGGGCAACAAGAGCGAAACTCTATCTCCAATAAAAAGAGTCTGACTGGATTAAAATAAGGAAGAAATAAATTGTTTAATACAATTTGGTTTAAAACCATCAACTTCCTATTTCTCTAACTACATGCTGTCAAAAGGAAACTAAATATAAATAAAATAAATTGAAGTTAAATATATATTCCATGATAACATTAATCAAAAATAGCTCAAGCGATTACATTAATATTAGACAGATTTCAGAGCAAAAAAAAAATTGCTGCTAGGTACCTGATAATCCATTCTAAATGTTTATGAGCCTAATACCACAGCTTCAAAAATATCAGGCATAAACAAATAAAACGGCAACAATCTCTCAGACTTCTTGAAAAATCGACACCCTATCATCAAAATTGAAAGAGCCAGAGGAGCAAGATAAAAAAAAAAAATCTCAAAAGCTAGCAGAAGACAAGATCAGAGCTGAACTAAAGGAGATAGAGACACAAAAAACCCTTCAATATATCAATAAATCCAGGAGCTGATTTTTTGAAAATATCAGCAAAATAGACAGACCTCTAGCCAGGTTAATACAAAAGAAAAGAGAGAAGAATCAAATAGATGCAATAAAAAATGATAAAGGGGATATCACCACCGATTCCACAGAAATACAAACTACCATCAGAGATTACTACAAACAACTCTATGCACATAAACCAGTAAACCTGGAAGAAATGGATAAATTCCTGGTCAGTTGCACCCTCCCAAGCCTAAACCAGGCAGAAGTTGAAATCCCAAATAGACCAATAACAAGGTCTGAAGTTGAGGCAGCAATTAATAGCCTACCAACCATAAAAGCCCAGGTCCAGATGGGTTCACAGCCGAATTCTACCAGACATACAAAGAGGACCTGATACCACTCCTACTGAAACTATTCCGAACAATCCAAAAAGAGGGAATCCTTCCCAGATCATTTTATGAGACCAACATCATCCTGATACCAAAACCTAGAAGAGACTAAGCAAAAAAAAAAAAAAAAAACTTCAGACCAATATCCATGATGAACATAGATGCAAAAATCTTCAATAAAATACTGGCAAACCAATTGCAACAGCACATCAAAAAGCTTATCCATCACCATCACAATCAAGTAGGCTTCATCCCAGGGATGCAAGGCTGGTACTGGTACCAAAACAGAGATATAGACCAATGGAACAGAACAGAGGCCTCAGAGGCAAGGCCACATATCTACAACCATCTGATCTTTGACAAACCTGACAAAAACAAACAATGGGAAGAGGATTCCCTGTTTAATAAATGGTGTTGGGAAAACTAGCTAGGCGTGTGCAGAAAGCAGAAACTGGACCTCTTTTTGACACCTTACACTAAAATTAACTCCAGATGGGTTAAAGACTTAAACATAAGACCTAATACCATAAAAAGCCTAGAAGAAAACCTAGGCAAAATCATTCAGGACATAGGCATAGGCAAGGACTTCATGACTAAAACACCAAAAGCACTGACAACAAAAGCCAAAATAGACAAATGGGATCTAATTAAACTCCAGAACTTCCACACCACAAAAGAAACAAACATTAGAGTGAACCAGCAACCAACAGAATGGGAAAAATTTTGCAATCTACCCATCTGACAAAGGGCTAATATCCCGAATCTACAAAGTACTACAACAGATTTACAAGAAAAAAAAAAAATTCTAAAGTGGGTGAAGGATATGAAAAGACACTTTTCAAAAGAAGACATATATGAGGCCAACAAACATATGAAAAGATGCTCATCATTACTGGTCATTAGAGAAATGAGATTCAAAACCACATTGATATACCACCTCAAGCCAGTTAGAATGGCGATCATTAAAAAAATCTGGAGACAACAGATGCTGGAGAGGATGTGGAGAAATAGGAACACTTTTACACTGTTGGTGGTAGTGTAAATTAGTTCAACCATTGTGGAAGACAGTGTGATGATTCCTCAAGGACCTAGAAATAGAAATTCCATTTGACCCAGCAATCCTATTACTGGGTGTATATCCAAAGGATTATAAATTGTTCTATTATAAAGACATATGCACATGTATGTTCACTGTGGCATTGTTTACAATAGCAAAGACCTGGAATCAACCCAAATGCCCATCAATGAGAGACTGGACAAGGAAAATGTGGCACATATACACCATGGAATACTATGCATCCATAATAAATGATGAGTTCATGTCCTTAGGGGCATGGATGAATCTGGTAACCATCATTCTCAGCAAACTGACACAAGAACAGAAAATCAAACACCACATGTTCTCAACTTATAGGCAGGTGTTGAACAATGAGAATACATGAACACAGGGAGGGGAGCATCACACACTGGGGTGTCTTGGGGGGATTAGGGGAGGGACAGTGTGGGGGTGGGGAGTTGGGAGGAATAACATGGGGAGAAATGCAAGATATAGGTGATGGGGATGGAGGCAGCAAACCACATTGCCGGGTATGTACCTATGCAACAATCCTGCATGTTCTGCACATGTACACCAGAACCTAAAGTGCAATTATATATATATATGTATGTATAAAGAGAGACAATAGCAAGTTTGGGAAGATGTAAAGAAACTGGAAATCTCACAAACTGGTAGTAAAGACGTAAAATTGTGCAATTATTTTGAAATTAATTCAGGATTCCCCAAAAGTTAAACATGTTTCTACCATACGATCTAGTCATTGCACTCTTATGTAATTATCTCCCTTCCAAATGAAAACATATGCTTATACAAAGACTAGTGCATGAATCTTTATGGAAGCTTTATTTGTAATATCTTTTAGCTGGAAACAGCCCATATGCTCAAGATCACATGAATGGATGAATGAATAGTGGTACATCCACACAGTGGAATGACATCAAATGAATACATGATTAACACAAAAACCTGGATTAATCTAAAAATAATTATGCTGACTAAAAAATACTAGACAAAAACTGGAAAATAAATTCTATATTATTCTATTCATATAAAAATTACAAAATAAATTTATTTTGTAGTGCTGAAAAGTAATTACACATAAGCATAAGAAAACTGTTGGAAGTGACATGTGATAATTTTATAGATTAGACATGCTACAATACCAGAATATAACCTTTAAATTTATCTATTTTAATGTTTCTCATTTACAGCTCAATAAAAATATTAATATAATCATATGTTGAGCTACAAAAAACAAACCAACTTTGAAAACAGGAATAGTGAAAATAATAGGCTTAAAAGTTAGATGGCTTTGAATCCTAAATTCACATCCTTAGTTGTATAACCCTGGTTATGTCACTCATTTATTTGCACTATGGTTTGTTAAGACTCTTCAGGTGATTTGTCCTGTAGAGTTCTTCATTTTGCAGAAGAGGAAAGGAGAGCTTAGGAGAGAGTTACTGGGTGAAATTATTTTTATCCTCTCAAATATTTTAAACTATTAAATGTCTTTATCAAATATTATGTATGATTGCATAAAATATTAAATAGGCTACCATGTTTGCTGACTTAATTACCACCATACTAATCTCCAGAAAAGTATAAGAATTTTTTAGAAGTCTTCCAAATCACTGATTAAGACACATCTTTCCTAAACAATACAAAGGACTGGTGATGATTGAATGGTATTAGACACCCCAAATTCCTTCTACCTATATTAGGCAGACTTGAGTGGTTTTCTTAAACCTAAGCCTCATCCCAATTTCTATTTGACACTGTATTGATTCAGCCGTAATTTCAACAAGACTTAGATTGGGTTTTCTTCAAAGCACAAAATCTGTCTACCAATAGCCGTGGCTGCTTTGTGCATGCATTACTATTTAATATTTGTAAGATAGTCCTCTCTGTTAAACCCAGCTATCTTGCATCTGTCCCTTTTTCCATAGAGTGTGTATGTATTTGTGTGTGTGTGTGTGTGTGTGTGTGTGTGTGTGTGAGAAAGAGAGAGAGAGAGAGAGATACAACTCTGATCTGAAGAGGGATTTAATGAAATATGAAGGGAGTAGAACTTATGAAAAGTAATTCATTTATGGCAATGAAAGGATTCCTTAGTGCTTATGGCAAAGCACTTCGAGATATTAAGTACATTGTTAGAGGGCACATAAACAAAATTAAAACACAGACATAAGAAAAAGATTGTAACACTGGGCTAAATGGAATAAGAATAGAAAAAAATTCAAATTAGGAATGTGCTGTGCAAAGTATATCACATGATTCTAAGATAATTAGAATTGCATATTACACTGGAGGTATTTGTTTTCTATAAAACTGTCTGCAATAGATCATTCCAAAGCATTATGAACCATATATTTCCCTTCCAAACCTGCCTATCTATTAAACCCACAAGTAATGAAATTGAAAATCTACACATAAGGAAAGCTTTTAATTATACACAGTAATACATTAAACCAGGGAATGGATTTTAAGAATCCTTTTAGAAATAACATGTCTACATTTTCAAAGTGAAACTGTGAGGTTATGTATTTTCCTGAGAGAGTTCCTTTCTCATTTGTTTAATGATAACTGTGTTTCACTTTTTGTGTCTTAAGCCTGACTTTCTTTTGATGAAATGAATTCCCATAAATTTTTCAAGTATTCTCCTTCCTTTAGGATATTTATAATGTTGGGAGTTACCTACCCTATATTAGGTAGGCATTTCACAATAGAAATAATAAATCATTTTTTAGTTTTACTGCTGATATAATAACCTTTTTTGAAAAACGTTTTCTGTGTTTTTTTATTTGTTTGTTTTGTTTTGCAAAATGGCTCTAGGAAATAGAAAATACAAAGTTGTACTTGGAGAAAATAAACAGGGCCCCCGACACTTTGAGAAAATATATGCAATAGGAATTCTATATGTTTGTAAATTAATGTTAATAACATAACCTATGCATACTCATTAAAAAAATGAGATGCATTTAGAAATAGACATATTCCTCCCTAAATTATTTGCTTCATAGAGTCAGTTCTGTATTCCTGTTCTAGTACCTTTAAAACATCCTGAAACTCTCCTCTTTTTCTTTGTAACTAAATTAGATTGTATGTATAAATTAATCCATCATCTGAGAAACATGTAAATAGCTACAACTGTAAAACAAAAGATATATACATGTTTAATATATATACAAATATATATGTATACATGTATAAACAAATGCCCCCAAAATTATAATTTATAACAGAGAAATATGAGATTGAAGTGTGGGATAGGGTTAATGGCAACTGAGAAGCAGAGATCTTGAGAATTTTGCTAGACACAGATTTCTATAAAAGTAAATTGCAGCATCTTGAAATGTCTACTTAATAATTATTAGCTTTAAGGGACCAAATAAAGCAAAACATTGTTTCTCAATCACAGATTTTAATTCAAATTTTCTTTTCCTCTCTAGACAGTTACTGTGAAACGCCTACAAACCCAAACTTTTCACTTTTGGTACATCCTCTTCTCTCTTAGACAATGTACAAACTTCTAAGAAATAATCAAATATGAAAATATTTGTAATTTATACATTTATGTATGTCTGTTTTATTGAGCCACATGAATAAAACAATATAACTGCACTTTCAAGATAACTGAAAAATTTCATCAAGCTTTGAAAAAGCTCTCAAGAAGCCTTGTTACTTGTGAAACATTGAGTTTCATCTTTTAAATAATGATGCAAAAAATGTGATCAAATAACTTTCTTAATAAAGCTTTGTTTGCTGACTATAAAAAAGAGTGAATATAAATGATTAAAACATAAATACGTGAGTACAGGTATGAGGAATGTGTACTTCTTCAGTAAATGTCTACTCATCATTCATTTTATGGGTTCAATTTTTATCTCCTTGGAAGACAGAGAACAGACCAAGAGGTGTGAGGAATAACACTGGTCAATTTTTATGGAAGGGAGAAGAAATACATTGTAATAAGCTCCTTTACCTCTTAAGAAACCTTAGTTATGCTCCTCTTGTCGCTTTTTTTTAGCAGAGGTTTAAATAGATACAGTCCAATCTTTAGAAGCCCAATTTTCCTTTATCACTGGTGTTCTGGCCATGATGTCCTCTTCGAATACCTGAACTATAGACTCATCATGAGTCCCTTTTAGAATGGAGTCCTCTTCCTTTCTTCTACTTCATTTCTTTCTTAGGAATCTGGGTAACTGCATCAAAATGAATCCTCACTCCTCGTGGACCGACCAACTTGGTGCTTTCCACACTTGTGAGATTTGGAATGTTCCTCTTTCCATTGTGGTTCTTCCCATCCATATCCAGTCCCATCTTACCGAAGACACGATATCTGATCATTGCTGCACTATGTCCTGACCTTCTTTTGGGTAATCTCTTCTGCCACAATGTAGGGTGCTTGCTCAGAATTGGCATTTAAAGGGGATGATGGGAAAAACAAGCAAATGACAGACAGTTTTGCAATGAATTAAGCAGACCTGTAACAATAATATTTAAAGTAAACATGAGAAAGTCAGAGAGAGAGAGAGAAATTGGTCTTTACATCATAAGAACTAACAGATTATTATGTTATCTAACAGAATCTTATTTAACAGATTCTTTTAACTTTAACATCGTAAAAACTAACAGATAACTAATGTGATAGTTTTCAACAGGTCTGTGGTAGATCCATTAGTTGATCATAATCAGTTCTTTGGGTGTCACATTTAAACTTGATTTCTTATGAAATACTTTTGTCTTAATTAGAACAGATAATAAAACACATTATTTTTGTTTTCATTCTCTTGAATTCCCTTATTTTTTAACTTTTTTACCTAATAAAGAAGAAAGCAGAAATTTCAGAACCCAAATTTCACCTCAGAGATGCTGAGCAGTATGTTACGCATGTGAACGGCTCTGATTAAGAAGCTTGTTAATAAATTAACCTTCCTGATCAAAACCTGCTGATCTATCTCAAGTTTCTTTTTTTTGTTGAAAAAAAGACTAACTCTGTCACAAGAAAATGGAGTATTCCAAGGTCAGAGCAGCAACTGAAATTCTTAATTTTTCTCCTAGATTTTTGAAGTCTCTTTACTCCCGCTTCGTGCCGCATTATTGGGATCTAGTTCAGAACAATAGTATAGTGATGGGCATTTCACACCTATGGCAATCCCCTCTGCCCCTTTCTTTCTGTACAATTATGAAATGATTATACCTTCATTTCTTTCAAAGAGAAAAACCATGTTCTCTTCCAGAGTCTTTTCATTTATTTTTGATGTGTCATTTGTAGCTTCCATTAGCTTTTCCAGATGCTGCAAACATGAAAAAAAAATTGCAAAACAGTTCACATTAATGATGAGCCATGTGTGCCTTTCAGCTACTTTTAAGAATAATATCCTTTGGAAACAGAGACTTCAACTTCAGATAGTGAGCAATTGGAATTTGTGAAATTCCTAAGTGAATATTACAATGTAATTTTCAAAACTCACATCCAAAAAAATTTTCAACATCTGATTATCCTAAGTATTTAATTAGTTTTGAAAATGTGATAGAGAAAAATAGTTAACACATGGAATTTTCTGACAGATAATCTATTAACTACAGAAAATTTTATTGATGCCACTATAGCTACTGGGATGATGAACCATTTACCAAATCTGAAGTCTATATGACTTCACAGGAGCAGATGGCAAACAGTGTCTTGGTTGAAATAATTTTTGCTTCCCTAATAAAATTTATTTTTTTAAAAAAGGTGATTATTTAGGATTCTTCTGCAGCATTTTTAGATTTTAAACAAGATTAAGAAATATGCTTGTTTTAGACTGTGAATATTGCTTGCTATTTCAGGCACACTGTATTGTTTTATGTTTCAGTACCAAATCGTAAGTAAAATAGTTTAGAGAAAGAAAACCAAGGTGATTTTCAGAAATTAGCATCTTCTCCCTTAGCAGTTGTTGAGCAAGTTAGTTGATCTGTCTGATCTTCTATTTATTTATTTTTACATGTATAGGAATTAAAAAAGTATATAATGAGAATATTTTTGATTTAAATATTTTTATTTAAAACTAATATTCCTAATTGTTTTAATAATTAATTTGTATTTTTAAAAAATTGTGGTAGACAAATATAAGAAATATTTATTTTTTATAATTCAATATGCTATGAGTGAAAATATATTCAGATTTATATATTTTGAATTAAATTAGTTTGTTTTTAATCATTTAAATCACTGAGAATGAGCATGATTTGAGATTATGATAGAAAAAATATAAAAATAGAGTTTAAAAACATTTTTAAAAAGGAAAATAAAAAATAGATTTAAAAAAAATCTTCAAAGTGATGGTCTGCTTATTTTATTTTTTCTTTTTCAAATTTTACAGTAGATCCCAGAGGTACATGTGCAGGAGAATATAATGAAAATGTTGCTATATGATTTTCTTCTATGAAGAGAAAATAACACAGTTTTGATATAAGTGGAAAGGCAGGACAGAGAATACAAAGGGTTCTGTGACTGCATTAATGAAACATACTTAAATGTGTGAAATAAGTTGATTCCACAGTTCAGATCAATGGCCTAATGGGAATTGCTGTTTCTGCTAAGAATGACCTCTTTTAAGAATTGACTTTTAACCTCCACGTATATAGGACTTGAGTGGTCAAATTAAGTCAGAAAGTTCATTCTTGGCATTTGTGGGAAGGTTAGTTATGACTGTTGGTAGAAAGACTTTCCATAAGAAGTGTGACTGTGAGAAGAATAACGGAATCCAGTAAGATTCCCTGTAGAGAATGACACATGGAAGAGTCTGCCTTGACATTTCTTAGCAGGAAAACAAGAATGAGATTAAGTGCTATTGTTGCATCTTTACTATGCCCTGCATACTGTGCTTGACACATTACAAGCACATATCATTTTATTTTTCAAACCACCCATGATGTAATTAAACAGTAACATACATATTAATAATAAGCAATTTGTAGGCACTTTTGTCCAGGCACTATTCTTAGAAATTATGTATTCAATACTGACAATATCTCTATGTGATCATCTAATTTAGAGAGGAAGAAAAGACATAGCATTAAGAAGATTTAACAAAGAGATAGAGCTTGTAAATGTGGAACCAGGATTTCAACCCAAGAAATATTCTTACAGAATATGTACTCATAATCACAACCTGTAATGCCTCTTCATTAGATACTATTATCTCCCTTTTGGATTAGTAGAACTAAAGTTTATACAAGTTAGGTAGTATGCCCAATGTCGCACAACGCATAAGGAAAAGAATTGGAATTTGAATTCACAACTGTCAGCCATTAAGCCTATTTTCTTTTCCCAGAATAACTTTGCCTTGTGAATATTGAAAGAGAGCTTCAGTAGCAAGCACTATAAGGGTATGCTGAAGGAGAAAACCATTTGGAGGTAGTCATCTGAATTTACTTTTATTTATTTATTTATTTAAAAGTAAGGCTATGATTCTGTTATCTAACCATGTGCTGCTTTTCAAAGTTTATGACGCTTTGCAATCTCTGATAGCATCTCCTGACTGCCAGCTTATTATCCATATTCCATCAAGCCAGGTCTCCTCATCTCTGATACTTCCCACCGTAGAAAGATCTTCTGCCTTTCCTTTTAAGACCCAACTTTTTGTGTATGTCTTTGGAAACCCATCAGCTATTATTTATCCCCCTCCCCACTTACCTAAGACTTATTATTTCCTAAGACTACTATTTAACATGTTAACTAAACATTTACATATTGAGTTTTCCTATGTTTGTGCCATATGTTTGTGTTTTTTCTTCCTAATTTATTCAGCTGTAAGTACAATTCTGATACTCTTTATCTACCTTAGAGTGAAAGACACTGAAAGCATGTTAGCTGGTAGAATAAAAGTTGATTTTGTGTTTAACATGGTTATAGTGCTTGATCGTCACTCCCCTTTCTTGGAGATAATCAATGCTGACAGTCTCCCCATGATCAGTCATCAGCATTCCTGGACAAAGACATCTTGTAATCATTTTCAGAAGATTTACTTGCCTTGTAGACATCTTTGTTGAAACATAATTGTTATGATCTGAATGTCTGTGCCCTCTCAAAATTCACACAGTTAGGAAATAATCAGGTTATGAGGGTAGGCCACAGGCCACGTGAATAGGATTAGTGGTCTTCAGCTCAAGGGAGATTGTTTGCCCCTTTAAAAATACATGGACACATAGAAACTGCCATTCATGAAAAACAGGCCCTCACCCGACACTGAATTTACTGATATCTTGACCTTGGACCTTCCAGTCTCCAAAAGTGTGGGCAATACATTTCTGTTGTTTGTAAATTACTCATTTTAAAATAACCTGTTATAGCTGTCCAAACTGACTAAAATAAGAATCAAGGGGAAATCCGAACTGACTTACACACACACACACACACAAACACATATAATACACATAGCCTAAAATAATTTATTAGAAAATACATAAAGAACTTGTATTTTTTATAATGGACCTCACCAGCTAAAAAGTATCTGCCCTAATTTTTTCAAAAATTCATAAAATTATGATAAACATTAAGGCATCAGGACCAGTTAATAGTCTGAAGTCAGCAGCATGTGCCTTATATGAGCTTTAACTTTTCCTTCTAGTAAATTATATATAGTTGATGAATCATTGATCATGTTTACAGAAAACTATATGTGTAATTGCCTTAGCAATGATTAAAATTCAGCATGTCTACACACACACCTACACATCAACCTACCCACCCTCTCCGACATGCACACATTTCATGTATTTTTTTAGTTGAGGGTATCAGGAACAAAAATAGATGCTTCTGTAGTCTCCACATATTCATTTTGACCATTGATTTTCCCAAGAGTACTCAAGAGGATTGAGAACACGAGTCCAAACACTCAGCTCCATTAATTGAGCTTTCTTTGGTCCACATCAGTTCTTTCGACATTTTTAATAGGATTGCATTAATGGAATTTTATATAGTTGGAACTGTTCAATACTTTTCTACAAAGACAAGGTGCTTCTGCTTGAAAAGGTGATTACTCTAATTGTGCTATCTATTCTTCTATAGAATAATGCCACTTTTTCCATTTAGGTGGGGTTGACATGTGTCAGGAAGTATCAATCAGCTTCCATACAAATACTACTAAAGAAAAATTAGTATAGTCGATGAAATACTTCAGAGACATCCAGAAACATACCCATTGTGGAAATTGTGGCTTTCATAATATCTTGATATTGTATCATTTGTGAGTGCAACATATGTGTGTGTGTGTGTGTGTGTAAAGATAGAAGAGATTAGAGGGCTAGTCCAGTCCTTTACTGATATGCACACTATTAAAGAAATGATGAAGAGAAACAATTATGTGTTTCTTTGGATCATTCTATTCTTGGCTTTCAAAGAGAAAGCACATCGGGGAAATGGAGGCAGTTTAATAAATATGCCTTGGATAGATCTTTCAGAAAAAAACTAACAAAGAATATATCTGGAGAGAAAGACCAAAGCATGTAATTTCTGTAGCCACAGGAGATCTTTTCATTAGCCTCCTCTTTGGTTCTTAATAGTTTCCCAGATGCATCTGGGGACTGCTAAAATCATTATCTCTGTACAATTACTCTTGTCTCTTTATTGATACATAGAACTTCAATCTAACTGAGTGAAGAGAAAACATTCTATCTAATCTGCATTGTTATCACAAAGTAATTGCTGAGATAACGTTATGTTAAAATAAAATTGTATTCCAACCCCCTTTTAGTATTTAAGCTCAGACCTTTCAAGTGCCACTGAAACCCTAACAATTAACTCCAAGCAACTCTTGCTTACCTGTAAGGATCAGTAAATGCTTAGGAAAAGCCAGCTACTATTGGCACTAATGAAGTATGAAATAGACTAATTTTGTCTTGTTTCTTTGCCTATTTTTTCTACCATAGAGGAGCAGACATGCAGAAATTGTGTCTCTCTCAGATACACAACAATTAGGTAATCTTCTCTCTAGTATTTATTCTTTCTAAATCTCTTGTAAGAAAATACAACCAGAAGGAGCAGCACCACTACCTCATGGCTATCACCATCATCATCATCTTCCTACACGTCTGGAGACTTGCCTCATCCAATGATGTCTCTTTCCAATGTGTTCTCTGCATTAGAGTTGACTTGTATTTTTCTCCTAAAACACACCAAGAGTTTCTCTATACTCTAAAGATGAAAGCCAAACTATTCCATGGTACTCAAAGCCCCAAATAGTTAGAGTCTTCCATATTTTTCCAGCGACAGCTGCAGTTTGATCACTCTCTTACTCTGCTTCAGACACACTGTTTGGTTTTTCCCATTTGTACACCTGTTCCGTGCTTTTTCAGGGGGCCTTCTCACATACTGTTTTTCTCTTTCTGAAAAAACCTTAACTCCACTTTTCACCTAAAAAATTAGCTTAATTTTATTTAGAGCTTATCTTACTCCTCACTTTCTCAGGTGTTAGTCCAAACTGCACCATTTTGTAAGCCCCCCGCCATTTCACAGACCCTGGTCAGAGTGAAATATCCCACAGGGTTTAGGGCTGCTAGAAACATCCTGCCTAACAAACTGACCACAAGGCAGAGGAACATTATTTTTTAATTTTATTTTATTATTGTTTTTTGAGAGGGAATTTTGCTCTTGTCGCCCAGGCTGGAGTGCAATGGCACTGTCTTGGCTCACTGCCACCTCCGCCTCCCAGGTTCAAGCGACTCTTCTGCCTCAGCCTCCCGAGTTGCTGAGATTACAGGTGCCTGCCACCATGCCCAGATAATTTAAGTTTTCTTAAAAGGTAAACATCCACCTACCATATGATGCAGCCATTCCATTTCTAAGTGTTTACTAGAGCAAAAAACAAATGACATGTCAATACAAAGATTTTTACAGGAATAGAGTAGTAACTTTATAACAGTTATGGCCATACATGGAAAGCTCATTAATTATTATTATTATTTTGAGAGGAAATCTCCCTCTGTCACTCAGGCTGGAGTGCAATGGAGCTATCTCAGCTCATTACAACCTCCGCCTCCCAGGTTCAAGCGATTCTCCTGTCTCAGCCTCCCGAGTAGCTGGGATTACAGGTGCCTGCCACCAAGTCCAGCTAATTTCTTTGTATTTTTAGTAGATATGGGGTTTAACTATGTTGGCCAGGCTGGTCTCAAACTCCTGACTTCAGGTGGTCCACCTGCCTCTGCCTCCCAAAGTGCTGGGAGTACAAGCATAAGCCACCACACCCAGTCAGGAACAGCCTTATCATACCCTGGTGGGCAAAGTCCCAGCTGAAGGAACATCCCTGTCATATGCTGTTGGGCAAAGGTCCAAGGAACATCCTATCATGTCCCACTGGAAAAAAGACCAAGCCACCTGATCATAGGGACATCTTACCAATATCCTCCCGGGCAGCAAGCCATACCACCTACCATATATACCCTATACCATATATACCATATACCCCTTCCACTCAGGCCTGTAAGTTACCCCAGTCTATAAGCAGCAGTGGGCTCTGGCATTAAGCTGGTCCCCCACCTCTGCAGGTTTTTACAATAAACTGAGTTGCCATAGAGCCACCAACTCTCTCTCGCTCTCACTCTCTCTCTCTCCTCGCTCTCTCTCTCTCTCTCGCTCTCTCGCTCTCTTTCTCTCTCTCTCGCTCTCACTCTCTCTCTCTCTCGCTCTCTCTCTCTCTCGCTCTCTCTCTCTCTCGCTCTCTCTCACTCTCTCTCTCTCTCTCTCTCGGACATCTTTTAACCCTTGCCTTCCCTTCAAAACCTAACATCCGGAATAGTCACCCTTCTTGATATCATTAATATTTGTCGCAGATCAGCCAACTGAGCACTCTTTCATTATTATTGGTTATAACTAGAGTTAATTTTACATTTTATAAATTTAAAATATAAAATTAAGTCACATTATATGCTCTTATGTAACCATAAATCACTAAATATCAATTATTTCATTAGAATATGTATGTACTATTTGATACTTTGATAAGTTTGTATCTCTATGTCTAAACCCATGCACACAGGGTTAGTTATAAATGCAAAGTTTGGTATTTGGAATATAATACACTCATAACAAATTATAAAATACTGTAGAGCATTGTTGTGTGCTAGGAAATGGCTAAGGTGGTACATACTTAATTTAATCTCTAAAACAAACTAGTGGCTTCTTAGGTATCACTGCCTCATTTTACAGTTGGTTGATGAAATGACCCAAAGTCCAAGAGTGAAGAATATAACCAAAATTGTTTTCTGGATCCACTAGTCTAGGAAATATCTAAGTCATCACAATCTCTTCTCTGGCTTTCTTCAACTGACTTCCTGTCTAATCTTCCACATAGCCAGATATTCTTCTCACACTGATCCAGTTGTATCACACCCTTTCTTAAAACTCTCCAAAACCATCTTTCTTACATTAGAACCCCACATCCTTAGAATTGTTTTTCAAACGATGTCAAAATAGTTTGTAGCAAACTATTCATCTTGTAGAAACACACACACATACACACACACACAATTTTTTTTAAAACAGCGGATAATGAAAAATAAAAGGGAGAGACTGGAGAGTTGTCAAAGTTAGAAAACGAGAAAATGCACTGTCTGATAATTTCACTTACATGCTTCTTACCTGAGTGTAGTCCAGATTGTTCTGGATGCCTAGAATTCAAGCAGAAAAATCATAGCATTCCTGGATTTCCGACTTAGAGATAAAGTTTGGAGCTGCCAGAGAAACTGGAAAATTAGCAGGAATAACTATATCGTTAAATAATAATGTAACAATTAAACAATAACTTTGTCAAGTATGAATCCACAGATGTGGGAGTCAAAAATCTGAAGATAAATACTGCTCATATCCTTGCATAGCACCTGAATTGTGCCTGTGTTAGAGGAAAAAGACAATGTGGCAGACAAAAGATTAGAAGGAATAAAGGCACTACATTTCTTCAATTTGGCAAAAAAGAACCCCATAATCTTAAAAATCAAAAGAGCTCAGGAAACAGCAAACAGGATAAATATAAGAAAACTACATTTAGACATATTATGGCCAAATGATGAAAACCAAGACAAAGATAAATTTTAGAAATAATTTATATATTTTTAATAAATAATAGTGTAGGAACAATTGGACATCAATAGACAAAAAGTAAACTTTAAAACCTTACACATTACACACGTTAATGTAAAATGAATCATAAATATATTTGATATTTTAGTTTTTATTTATTTTTCTGAGACATGGTCTCACTTTCTCCGTGCAGTGGCACAATCTTGGCTCACTGCAGCCTTGATCTCCTGGGATCAAGCGATCCTCCCACCTCAGCCCCCAGTAGCTGGGACCACAGGTGTGTGCCGCCACGCTCAGCTAATTTTTTGTATTTTTTGTAGAGAGAGAGTTTTGTCATGTTGCTCAGGCTGGTCTCGAACTCCTGAGCTCAAGCAATCTCCTGCCACGGCCTCCTAAAATCTTAGGTTTATATGCATGTGTTACCGTGCCTGGCCCGGATCATTAATTTAAACCTAAAACGTAACATTAAAGAGTAGTTAGAAAAGATCATAGGAGGCAAATATTCATGATCTTGGCTTAGGCTAACCCTTTTAAAACATGCCACTAAAACAGTGATTGCCCCCAACACAAAAGGATTAATTGAACTTAGTAAAATTCACCTTTGCTAGGTGAAAGATCCTGTTAAGATGATAAAGAAACAAGCGGCTGACTGGAGGAAAGTACCTGTAAACCATGTTTCTAACAAAAGACTTGTTTCCAGAATACATAAAGAACACTTTACACTCAACAGTAAGAAACAAAACAAACAAAACCTTTTGAAAAATAGGCCAATGATTTGCTAGACAGTTCACCAAATTTGAAAATGGCAAGCAATCATGTGAAATTATGTTCCACAATTTTTACTGATTTAGGAAAATTCAAATTAAAACCACAATGATACATTACTGCAAACTACCCATTAGTAATGCCAAAATACACGTAAAATATTGTTAACACCAAATGGTGGTGAGGTTACAGACATACCATGTTTCTCATACATTGCTTGGAAAAATGTAAAATGAACTCTACTATTTTACTTTTTATTTATTTATTTATTTATTGAGACAGAGTCTCGCTCTTTCGCCCATGCTGAAGTGCACCGGTGCGATCTCAGCTCACTGCAACCTCCGCCTCCTAGGTTCTAATGACTCTCCTGTATCAGCCTCCCAAGTAGCTGGGATTACAGGTGCATGCCACCACACCCAGCTGTTTTTGTATTTTTAGTAGAGACGGGGGACTTGGCGTTTCACCATATTGGCCTGGCTTGTCTTGAACTCCTGACACCTGTCTTGAACAGGTGATCCACACGCCTCGGCCTCTCAAAGTGCTGGTATTACAAGTATGAGTCACTGTGCCCAGCCCCATTTTACATTTTGACATGCACTCTACCATTTTACATTTTTCCCAGTAAAGTATGAGAAATGTGATATCTCTGTATCCTCACCACCATTGATAAATAGATACAAACATCTATCAAATTTGCATTATCTTAAAAAGCTAAACAAACATTTACTTTACAACACATTAATTTCACTTTTGGGTATGTATCCTAGAGAAATGAAGATTTCAGTTCACACAAATACCCAGGCAGGACTGTACATACAGGTTTTTTAATGGACAAAATGGGAAACAACCCAAATGTCCATCAACAAGTGAATGTTTAAACAAACTCCGGTAAGTGCATACCAGAGTAAATACATTAGTTACATGCAACAAATTGGACGGATCTTAAGGGTATGATGATGAGTAGGAAGAGCCAATCCCAAAAGGTTACATGCTATGTATGTTCTTGTATATATTATTTTTATTATGATAAAATTATAGAAATGGGAAGATTTCTATAATTATAATAAAATAAGATTTCTATAATTAGATAAGACACATATATTAGTTTCTCAAGCAGTAACAAATTACCACAAATTTGGGGGCTTAAAATGACAAAAGCTTATTCCCATGTGACAAATCTGCACATGTATCCCCTGTATATAAAAGCTGAAATAAAAGAGGCCTGGTGCAGTGGCTCACATCTGTAATCCCAGCACTTTGGGAGGCTGAGATGGGTATATCACCTGAGGTCAGGAGTTCGAGACCAGCCCGGCCAACATGGTAAAAAAAAACCACTTCTCTACTAAAAATACAAAAAATAATTAGCCAGGAGTGGTGGTGCATGTCTGTAATCCCAGCTACTTGGGAGCCTAGTCAGAAGAATCACTTGAATCCAGGAGGCAGAGGTTGCAGTGAGCGGGAGATCATAACACTACACTATTACATTCTAGCCTGGGCAACAAGAGCAAAGAGGTAAAGGAATGAGGAAGATTTATTTATATATATTTGTGTGTATATATATGTATGTATATACATAAATCTTCCTCATTTATATATATAATAAATATATATAAATAAATCGTCCTCATTTATATATATAATAAATATATATAAATAAATCGTCCTCATTTATATATATAAATACACATATATACACATATATGTATATATGTGTATACATATATACACACATACATGTATACACATATATATACATATATACACATACATATGTGCATATGTCCCATTGCCATATATATAGCTTATTGCAAACAATTAGAATTAGACACACACAAACTGGACAGCTGTATTAATTTCAGGGAAAGTAGGTTTCAAGACAATGCATATACCCCAAGATAATGAGAAATATTTTTTATAGATGAAATTAAAGGTCATCCTTAAATTTACTAGGAAAACCAAATGGTCATGAACGTGTAGATGCATAATAACCAAACAACACCTGAAGGGAAAGCTAACAGGACTAAATGTTTCAATAGATAAGTCCATAGTCAAACACGGAGACGTGAACATTCCTTTCTCCATAACTGGTGGAACAAATTATCTTAGTCGGCGTCTGCTGCTATAATAAATTACCTAAGACTGGGTAATTTATAAAGAACAGAAATTTATTTTCTCATAGTTCTAGTGGCTAGGAAGTCCAATGTTAAGATTCTTGCAGGTTCCATACCTCATAAGGAACAGGTCCAAGATGATATGTCTTGCTGTGAGCTCACATGGCAGAAGAGATGGAAGGACAAAGACCCTAGCTAGTTCTCTCCAGTCTTCTTTTTTTTATTTTTTTTACCTACCTTTAATTAAAAAATATATATATACACACACACACACACACACATTACATTTGTATATATATATTACTATATATATTAAACTTTAAGTTCTGCACATGTATTATTATACATGTGCAGATGTTGCAGGATTGTTACACAGGTATATACGTGCCATGGTGGTTTACTGCCTTCATCCCCCGACCACCTACATTAGGTATTTCTCCTAATGTTATCCCTCCCCAAGCCCCCCATCCCCAAACAGACCCCAGTGTGTGATGTTCCCCTCCCTGTGTCCATGTGTTCTCATTGTTCAACACCCACTTATGAGTGAGAACATGTGGTGCTTGATTTTCTGTTCTTGTGTCAGTTTGCTGAGAATGATGGATTCCAGATTCATCCATGTCCCTGAAAGGACATGAACTCATTTTTTTTATGGCTGCATAGTATTTCCATGGTGTATATGTGTCGCATTTTCTTTAGCCAGTCTATCATTGATGGGCATTTGGGTTGGCTCCAAGTCTTTGCTATTGTAAACAGGGCCACAATGAACATACGTGTGCGTGTGTCTTTATAATAGAACCATTTATAATCCTTTCGGTATATTTTGAGATGGAGTCTCACTCTGTTGCCAGGCTGGATTGCAGTGGTGTGATCTCAGCCCACTGCAACCTCTGCCTCCCGGGTCCAAGAGATTCTCCTGCCTCAACCTCCTGAGTAGCTGGGACTATAGGCATGTGCTATCATGCCCAGCTAATTTTTGTATTTTAGTAGAGACAGGGTTTCACCACGTTGGCCAGGATGGTCTCGATGTCTTGACCTTGTGATCTGCCCACCTCGGCCTTGCAAAGTACTGGGATTACGGGTGTGAGCCACTGCACCTGTCCTCTCCAGTCCTTTTATGAAGCACTAACCTCATTCATGATAGGTAGCCCATATGGCCTAATCACTTTTAGTGAAAGTCCCTGACTCTTATTCTTGTTGCACTGGGGATTAAGTTTCAAAATGAATTTGGAGAAGATACAAATATTCAAACTGTAGCTCAACTAGGCAAAAAATATCAGTAAAGATAAACAGTGTCAACCATTTTACCTACTCAGTATTTCACTGAAGTAATACAGCATGCACATTTTTTAAATGTAATATGATAATAACCAATATTCCTTATGTTGGGCTACATAGCAAGTCTCAGCAAATTCTGAGATGTTACAATTTTAGGAATATGCTCTCTGATCAAAATTGACTTTGACTAGAAATCTATAATAACAGATATTTGCAAAGGGCACATTTCTAAATAAATCGTGGGTCAAAGAAGAAATAATGAGAAATTAGGAACTATCTTGGATAGAATGGTAATGAAACTAGGATACATTATGATTTGTGTAGCTAAATAGTAAGTGATTAGAGGGAAATTTAGAGCTTCAAATGCTCACAGTAGAAAAGGAGAAATGTTTAAAATCAATGATCTAATTTTCTACTTTATGAAGCTAGAAATAAATGAGCAAATTAAATCTAAAGTACGTAGAAGGAAGGAAATAAATGGCAAGAACAGAAATAAGCAATAAAAAAACAGAGAAAACAAAAAATAGCAAAAAGAAACATATTCTCATAACATTAAAAGTTCAGTCTTCCTGTTACCCAACCATGGTATGAGTTTTACCATTTATATTCTCAGAGGCCCAGTGGTTTGTTCTTGTGTAATGCTGAAGATATCTGAAAACATCTCTTCTCATGCCCCTGTCCTGACAAGTTTTCAACTCTAGTAACAGAAATGCAATTAGAACAGTAACATTAGAAATGTTAGTGTTAGACCTGGGTATTTATTTTTCCTCCTTTTAGAAAACTATATTCTAAAGGTCATTATGCTCTTAATAACTTTATTTTTCCTCCTTTTAGAAAACTGTATTCTAAAGGTCATTACACTCGTAGTAACTTTTTCCAGTTCTTCTCCACTTGCTATTAGGCTATTGGATAGGGCTAAAATTGTCACGCAGATAACCTTGAGATTAATAAGTACTTAATACCACACACTATTATATTCATTTACCATTTTAATAACCAGTTATCAACAGAGTTGTATTATGATTGAAGATTATAATTTGAGCTACAAGAATATTAAAGGTGAAGCATTTCTTTTATTATCTTTAAGTTCTGGGGTACATGGGCGGATCGTGCAGGTTTGTTACATAGGTATACACATGCCATGTGGTGGTTCACTGCATCCATAGCCCCATCATCTACATTAGGTATTTCTCCTAATGCTATTCCTCCTCAATCCCCCCACTCCCTGCTATTCCTCCCGTAGCCCCTACCCTCCATGTCCAGGTGTGTGATGTTTCCCTCCCTGGGTCCATGTGTTCTCATTGTTCAACACCCACTTATGAGTGAGAACAGTCAGTGTTTGGCTTTCTGTTCTTGTGTCAGTTTGATGAGAATGATGGTTTCCAGCTTCATCCATGCCCCGCAAAGGACATGAACTCATCCTTTTTATGGCTGCATAGCATTTCATGGTGTATATGTGTCACATTTTCTTTATCCAGTCTATCATTGATGGGCATTTGGGTTGGTTCCAAGTCTTTGCTATTGGGAACAGTGCTGCAATAAACACACATGTGCATGTGTTTCTATAATAGAATGATTTGTAATCCTTTGGGTATAATTTAAAAGTGGCTTGTTTTGGTTCAACCTCACTGTTAATATATGTCATATAAGTTATGTCTGGACCACATCTAAACTACTTGACGAAGGTTTTGCTATGATTTGAATGTTTGTTCCCTTTAAAACTCATGTTGAAATTTTGGCTGGGCCTGGTGGATCATGACTGTAATCCCAACACTTTGGGAGGCCAAGAAGGGAGGATGATTTGAGGTCAGGAGTTTGAGATCATCCTCATTAATATGGTGAAACCCTGTCTTTACTAAAAATTCAAGAAATGGCTGGGCTTGATGGTACATGCCTGTAGTCCCAGCTACTCAGGAGGCTGAGGCAGGAAAATTGCTTGAACCCTTGGGGCAAAAGTTGCAGTAAGCTGAGACTGTGCCACTGCACTCCAGCCAAGGTGACAAAGTGAGACTCTATCTCAAAACTAAGAAACAAACAAAAAACTCATGTTGAAACTTGACCACCAATGTGGTGGCATCAAGACTTACAGCTTATAAGAGGGGATTGGATTGTGAGGGCTCTCATGATTGAATTTTTTAAATTTATTCTTGGATTAATGGAGTATCCTTGGAGAGGGAGCCAGTGGCTTTATAAGAAGAGGAAGAGAGACCTGAGCTGGCACAGAGGCATGTCCAGCTACCTCACCATGTGATATCCTGTACCCTGTGGGAATCCTCACCGGCAACAAGTCTCTCACCAGATGTGGCCCCTCAACTTGGACTTCTCAGCCTTTACGATTGTAAGAAATAAATTTGCTGGGTACGGTGACTGACGCCTGTAGTCCCAGCACTTTGGGAAGCCAAGGCAGGCAGATCATAAGGTCAGGAGTTTGAGACAAGACTGACCAACAAGGTGAAACCCTGTCTCTACTAAAAATACAAAAATTAGTTAGGCGTGGTGGCACGCACCTGTAATCTCAGCTACTCACAAGGCTGAGGCAGGAAAATGGCTTGAACCCGGGAGGCAGAGGGAGGTTTCAGTGAGCCAAGATCACACCATTGCACTCCAGCCTGGGGGGACAGAGTGAGACTCTATCCCCCCAGCTCCCCCCAAAAAATAAATAAATAAATTTATTGTCTTTATAAATAACCCAGTTCTAGGTACTCTGTAATAAGCAACAAAAACAGACTAACAGAAAATGGGCACTGAGCACTGGAGTGTTGCTCTTGAATACCTGAAAAGGGCAAGCAGCTGGGTAGTGGGCAGAAATTGGAAGAATTGGGAGAAGCAGCCTAGGAAAAAATACCTAGATTCTGTTGAGGGCTTAGGATACAAGTAGACTAAGGAAGGTTAGGAACTCCTTAGAGATTGATTTAGTGGTCCTGATGAGAAAGCTGACATAAATATGGACAGTAAAGGTAATTCTGAAAAGGTTTCAGATGGAAGTGGAGGACAAGGTACTAGAAACTGGTGTAAAGGTCTTCTTTATTATAAATTCATAAAGTGGACTGAATGAACTGTGCTTATGCTTGAGGGCTTTGTGGAAGACAAAACTGAGAGAGTGATCAATGTGGGTATTTGACAGAAGAAATTTCTAAGTAAAATATAGAAGAAGCTTCATGGTTTTGTTTTACCTTTTATGATGAGATTTGGAAACAAAAGAACAATTCAAGTAATTTACATAATTTACAATTACAAGGGAAGCAGAGCAGAAAGATTTGGGAAACTTTCAGCCTGACCATGTAAAAAGCAAAAAATGTTAAGAGAGGAAACCAAAGGTGTAGTCCAGAAACCTCTTGCCAAAAAAATTAGTACAGAAAGAAGGGGGTCATCCAGAGAATGGAAAAAAAGTCATTTCAGAGCTCTTCTAGGTGTCCCCTACCATCACAGGTCCAGAGGTCTGGGAGGGCAAATGGGTTTAGGGGATAGACCTGGGGCTCCCTCTGCTGGCTCCCAGGATCCCTCAGGTCTCTTCTCCTTCAATATCAGTGTGGTGCTCCTGGGCCACACCAGCTGTGGCTAATGTGTCCCCAGTCGTGCCTTGGCCTGCCATTTAGAGAGATATGAGCTATAAGCCTTGAAGACTTCCATGTGATACTAATTTGCAGGCTTACAGAAAGCAAGAGCTGTGGAGGACTGACAGCTTCCACTCAGATTTCAAGAGATGTTGTCAAAAGCCTCAGGGACCCAGGCAGATACTTGTCACCAGGGTAGAGCTACCACAGAGAGCCTTCACTACAGCAATGCTGAGTAGAAATGCGGGATGGGAGCTGCAACAGTGAGTCCCTGCCCAGGACTGCCACTGAGACCCAGAACTGTAAAGCTACCAACAACTGGAAGAGCTGGGGTTTCTGATTCCAGTAAAACCATAGGAGTCGGGTTGTCAGAGGCCTTGAAGGCCCAATGCCCCCACCAATGTACAGTGGATACTTCATAACATTGAATTAAAGGAGATTAGTATGGCATCTTAAGATCCAGTATCTACTCTCTTGAAATTTGGGCTTTTGAGTTGGTGTTGGAAGGAGTTATAACTTTGGGGCTAAGAGACTAGAACGTATGTATTTATATGTGAGAAAAACATGAGTTTCAGGGGAGATGGGGGTAAAATGCCATAGTACAAATATTTGTCCCAACTAAAACTCATGTTGAAATTTTACCTTTAATCGGGCAGTATTGAGAGGCGAGGCTTTTAACAGAGGATCAGATAATAAAGGTTCTGCCCTCATTGATGGATTAATGGATTAGTGACTTAGTAGATCCATGTTGTTATTATAGGAGAGGTACTGGTGACTTTATAAGAAGAGAAAGAGAGACCTAGGCTAGCATGCTCAGCCACCTTCTGTGTGATACCACGTGCCCCTCAGAACACTGCAGAGTATCCCAACCAGCAAGAAGGCCCTGACCCATTGAGATTCCTCGACTCTGAACGTTTCTGTCTCCACAAAGTAAGAAATAAAATCCTCTCCTTTATAAATTACTCAATTTTAGGTATTCTGTTATAAACAACAGAAAACGGACTAAGACAGGTTTCAAACGTGGGTAGATTGAAGACTGCTCATAGAACTAGAGGTTGGTTTGAAAGTACAGACTCAATGATATGATAAGCCCAAGGCAATAGCAAAAAATAGGTGCTTACAGTGGTTGTGTAACATTGCTGAGAAGTTGTGGGTTCGTAGATGTGTGTACCAGCAGAAGGTATCTGGAAATCATGAAAACAAACCCGAAAGACCTGAAGTCTGGAAAAGACAAAATTAGATTTAGGAAAAACTGAATCTTAAGAGAAAATAGACAATGGGAAATCGAAAAGATAGAGCTAGTTGAGATATATGAGATAAAGCTTTTGAAGAGATAATCTCCAAACTATTGACTAATACAGGCAAGGGGCAGGACTGGCCATACTATTTAGGATAATCCTTGCATAATCTTATATCCTGTATGTCTCATCCACTACTACTTACTACTAATAAAAGCATAATGAGTTATTGGTGAATGCACAAGTTCAAATCATAAAACAAGTAAAGTATAATAGTTTATTCTCAGTACAGCCTAAATGTTTTCTTTAAATTTTATTGGCGAAATACATCATGCATGATGGGGTTTTTGAAAACACTGTATGATTTAGATTCAGCTCTTAAACAGTGTATAGTTTGATGTATCATAGAATCTAATAAAAATGCTAAACCAGGCCGTTAAATATTTATGTGCTGTTTGTATATTGTGTCTGGAAGGGACTTTAATTAGTTTGTTGCACAAGAGAGAATCTGCATTTCCATAAGGGGAAGAAATGTTAAGATGAATGGTCTAGCCAGAACTTCCCTCATAGAATGTTTTCAGGTCCAATCTGGAAACTATTCAAATAGTATTATAGAAATAAGAACAAGATGAAGTAAGGGCAGAAAATATAAAATGAAGATTAGTCAATCAATGAGAACACATTATATTGCAATTAAGGCTTATTGATGAAATGTGAATTACAGAGAAGGCTGAGGATATTCTCTGCTCTGATAAACTTTCTCTTTAGTTGAGGGTACATCAGAAAACTCATTTTGTTGCCTTATTCATGACACTTTGGGCACATTGTTATGATTTTAATTAATCCAATATCCTCTTGCAATATCTCAGGAGGGATGCCAAGGGAATAGGAATTAACTTGAGATTAAGAGAGGGCTAGCCTTGAGAAAATCAAACTCTTCACATCTCAGCTGTGCAAACTTGTGCAGGTTATTCTCTGAGTCATATTAGTTTTAATTTATTGATCAGAAATACTAATAGTTTTTACAGAGACTTTGTGAGAAGTAAAAATGAGAGAAATTATGGTTTAATTAATAATCATAATTCTCAGTCCATAATAGATGTTTATCCAATGTTTTTCTTCCCATTCTTGTCTCAGGGTCATTATTCTGCATATGTTTTTATTCCTCTATCCACATTTTTAATTAATACATTTTTCTGAGTCTACCTGTCTGTCTCGACTATGATTTCCTCTCAGTTCTCACTGCCACATTTTAAAATTAAATACTTAAAAAAATCAGCTTACTAGATTTTTCCCTGGGGGGAAATCAGTCACCACTTAAACTCTTCCAGCTCATGTGTCTCTATTAATTGTTCTAAATTACTAATTCCATATTAAATTTTAGTTCTTGGACTATTGTTTAAAATCCGCATCTGTATGTAATCTAAGTTTATATCTCAGTATTTCCAGCATGATGTCTTTGCTCGAGATGATAGCAAATAGCTATGAATGCCATACGTACATTAAAGGCATCACCCATAACTAATTTTGTCACCATTTTGTCCCCAAGTAAAGTAACTCTAAGTTTATTTTTCTTGAGCCACTTATTTTACCCCTCCATGACTCAATATTGTCACCTAACAAATGGGAATACGAAACACTGTCTACCACATAAAGTAATGCTCAATATGTGTCTGTTGTTTTAGAGTTGTTATGAAACTGCCCACAGAACAGCAATTTCCCTGGGAATTTTCCTATGTTAATTTTCAGTGATCTCTCTTTTTTGAACCCAGTAATATTTGATGCTAATCCTGTTATGTTGTAGGTCTTTAATTCACTTGGCTTTGTGTACGTATTTAACTCTAAACAACAATAACAAAATGCATTATTTAATGGCTTGACCTGAATTATAGTTATTTTCATATCTTCAGTAGGATTGTGGGTATAGTGAAGTGACAAATGAACAGAAATCAGCTGTTATAGAAACCTCACAATAAATAAATAAATGCAGTACAGCTTTAGTTGTTTTTATTGTTGTTGTTGTTTTTATATTAACAAAACTGCAATAGTTTTTAACAAAAATGCAAACAAAATCAAAATCCAGATTGATTTTGATTTTGCTTGCATTAAAATAATATAATTTCTGATTTTAGTTTCTTATTCCTTCTCAGGGAATTCTTGTATTTCTTATTCCCTCCCCGAAACATAAGTGCTCATGGAAAGGGAACTTTTGATAAGAAAAGCCATTAATTCATTTATATGGAATTTGACTTAAATTCTAATATTTTGATCAAATTTTGTAGTGTCTATAAGTAATTTACCATTGGTTGTTGAGCAATGAATGTTTCTCAAATGCATTTTTCTCCTCCTTGTTTTAGCTTTTTGTGAAGCACACTTTTCTACAGAGCTTTCTATCTGTTTTTCACCTATCCTTTCAACTATGTTATACTGTCTCACAGAGCGCAGAAGCCAATCACTTATTATTTGTTCAACTATCATTAACAGTAATTTGCCTGATTCCTTTAGGCTGTTATAACAAAATTAACTGGATAATTTATTAGCAACCAAAATTCATTGTTTGAATTTTGGCCTCAAAAATTCATTATTTGAGCTTGGACTTCCCAGCTCCAGAACTGTGAAGATCAAGTTGCCAGAAGATTTAGTGTCTGGTGATGATTCTCTGCTTCATAGATGACACATTCTATGGGTCCTTACCTGGCAAAAAGAACAAACTCCCTCGTGCCTCTTTTATAAGGGCACAAATCCCTTTCCTGACGGTTGCCCTTGTGAATAGGAATAGTACCCTTTTAAGAGTCAACTTCCAGAAGTCCCATCTCCTAATAGCAACATATTTGTGATTAGAATTCAATATACAAATTTGAATGGGACACAGTCATTCAGACCATAGCATTAACAAATTAGAGAAACATAAATCACGAAGTTCAGGTGGTATATATTCAATGTGAAATTGGTGTTAAAAATGTAGGTGGTATTAATTAGTTACTACTGATGTATAGTCATTCAAGTATTTTTATTCCCATCATTGGTGACTAAATTCAGAAGCAAGGAGTTCAAATTTCAATAAAGAATAAAAATGATATTTAAAATAAAATACTTTAAAAAGCCAATTAGTAAAAACACTGGGCTTGACATCAAATTGTGATAATCTTAAAAGCTATCATTGCTATTTGGTAAAGAAAATCATATTGAATGTCTAGGACAGAAAAGAAGACAGAATACTAAATGAAATTATCCAATATGAAAATAAGAGCAATGCTAAAAAATACAATAAGAAATTCTGCATTAAAAGGAGATGGATATTCCAAGGAAAAACATCAAACCTTATATTCTCCTTGATGAGCTATTCCTTTCTGAGGGCTTACCCATATGACATGGTGAAAAGGAAACTGGATTAGTTATTTAGGTAATGGAGAAAAAACAAAAAATTGTAGAAACATTGCTGTTATTCTGAATGATTTCCAATTTATAATTCTGACAGTAGTATCATCTGTTACATAGTAGGTGCTGGATATGATTCTTCTTTTTCTTTCTTTCTTTCTTTCTTTCTTTCTTTCTCTCTCTCTTTTCTTCTTTCTTTCCTTATTTCCTTCTTTCTTTTCCTTCTTTTGTCTAATATTTTTCTCCTGCAGTAAAGTTATCTACAATTTGTAAAATAATAACAAAAGTCAAATAGCATTAAGTCAGATAGATTCTACCAGAGTAATGACATTGTAGCAGTTCCCTATTGTTATATTTCACAAAGTTTTAAAGATTAACATGAATATGATCTCATGGTTGAGTAAAGAGAGGCACATCAAAAATTGACAATTTTCAAGCTCTATTTACTGTATTTCATAATGTGGCTTAATATTTTCTACATTACTCAGCTATGAAGTACTCATGCATATTTGATGGAAGAAAATTATCTCTATAAAGAGTTATGTTCATGATTTTATTTTGTTTAGTAGAAGTAGAGGCTAGTAGATGAAAGATTGGGGTGTACAGAGCTAAGAGTTGAGGATTATATATATTCATATCGTCATAGTGGATCATATGTGATGTACTGGGACATAAACAACTTCTAATATGAAGACTGAGCATAGGCAGTGGGCTATGAAACTATTTCAGCAGGATGGAACTTATGTACATATATCTTTAGTGAAACCTGAATTAGATTGGATATTATGCCTGTTTTTCAGAAAATGTCAGTAACTGACCATAGGATTAAAACACAATCAACTACATTTTGGAGAAACCATTATAGACTGTTTAAGAACTATAACATTGTCTCTATCCCTAACTATTGTTTATTGCAGCTTTCTGGTTATTGGCAAAATATTTATCTTTGTTGTCTGACACAAAGGGAGATTTTAATGATTATTTTTGAGATGGAGTCTCGCTCTGTTGCTGAGGCTAGAATACAGTGGCACAATCTCAGTTCACTGCAACCTCTGCTTCCCACATTCAAGCAACTCTCCTGCCTCAGCCTCACAAGTAGCTGGGATTACAGGCATGAACCACCATACCCAGAAAATTTTTGTATTTGAAGCTGGGATTACAGGCATGCGCCACCATACCCAGATAATTTTTGTATTTGAAGTAGAGATAGAGTTTCTCCATGTTGGCAAGGCTAGTCTTGAACTCAGGACCTCAGGGTGATCTACTCCCCTCGACTTCCCAAAATGCTGGGATTACAGGCATGAGCCACCGTACCCGGTAAAAGGGAGGTATTTTTATGACAGGAATTTGATCATGGACTTTGAGGACAGAACGCTTGTGACACTAGTAAGTCAGGTTATGAATAAGTTACTTAACTTCTTTGTAAAACATCAATAAAAACATCACCTTTATTAGGAAGTAGTGATGATTAAATGACAAAATATTTACAAAATATTGTCATTCTTTTTGTGCTTTTTGCAATGCTTTTGCCATAGTGTACTGTAATTCTTCATTTACTTTTCTTTTTCATCTGGACTTATAGCCCTTTGAAGAAAGAAATTGTCGATTTTTTTCCCATTTAGTGTCTAGAGCAATATCAATATAGGTTCATAAATAAAGGAAGTGATGTGCATGCCATTGACTATCTGAAAATAATTTTCCAATATTCCCCTAAGTTAAATTTCTCCACTCATATGTTTTATCATATTTGTTGTATATGACTTTCATGCATCTAACTTTGAATGAACAATTTGGCTAAACATGTAAAATGAGTAGGGAAGTACTATTAAGTAATATAAAAGTGATAGAGGATAGAGTTCTTCATCAGCTTCATATCTTGCAGGTTAGCTGCATTTTTAGACCCAAATCCTCACCTTCCTCAGAATGTTTTCTCTTCCCTCTGCTGGATATGTAACAGTTGCTGCCCCATATTCACTTCCAACCCATCTCCACACCTCTTGAAAGTATATCGTAATTATTTCTTGACTTCTGACTTCCTGTCAGTGGAAGCACCAGCAGTAGATCTTAGACAAAAGGAGAGAGATGTTGGAATATTTATTCCCCTTACTTATTTCCTTCTGTTTTGTGGTTCTTCACTAACCCTCTTTTCTGTCCATCCAGCTACCTCTCCAAATTCCCTTAACTGGCTCTTCTCCTTTTTCCCTTCTAAAAAAACTTAATTTAGATTTAAGGTACATGTGTAGGTTTGTTACATGGACATATTGCATGATGGTGGGGTTTGGGCTTCTAGTGTGTGCTTCACCCAAGTAGTGACCATTGTAATCAATAGGCAATTTTTTTTAACTTCATCCTCCTTCCAACATTCTCCATTTTGGTGTCCCCAATGTGTATTGTTTCATCTTTATGTACTTTGTGTCTGTTGTTTAACTCCCACTTACAAGTGGAAACAGCATTTGATTTTCTATGTCTGAGTTATTTCACTTAGGATAATAGCCTTCAGCTCCATCCATGTTGTTACAAAGGACACAATCTTGTTCTTTTTTATGGCTGCATAGTATTTCATACTGTATATGTACCACATTTTCTCTATTTAATCACCTGTCGAAAGACACATAGTTTGATTCCATGACTTTGCTATTGTGAATGGTACCTGAATAGACATATGAGTTCAGATGATTTTTAATATAATACTTTTTTAAGAGGGGATAGATACTCAGTACTGGAATTGCTGAGTCAAATGCTAATTGCATTTTTAGTTCTGTGAGAAATCTCATCACTGTTTTCCGTAGAGGTTGTACTAATTTACGTGCCACCCACAGTATGTAAGTGTCCCCTGTTCTCTGCATTCATGCGAGCATCTTTTGTTTTTTGACTTTTTAGTAATAGCCATTTTGACTAAAGTAAGATGCTATCTTATTGTGGTCTTGATTTGTATTTTTTGGATAATTAGTAATGTCGAGCATTTTTCTTTTTTATACAAGTAAGTGGCAAAACGTTGTGTTCTTTACTGTAGGTAATCCAGGTACAGCCCTATTCATTGTTGTTTTTCTAAGTCCATCAAGAATTTATAGGTAGCTATTTTATTGAACTCCCTTAAAATTACTCAGTTCCATTTGTAAAACCATGAATATAATTGTAATTAATAACTGTAAAGATGTAATTTTTTGGATTAAAAATGATTATTTACACGAAGTGCTTATCATAGTAATTTAATGTGGAATAAATGAGTTAAGACATATAGAACACTTAGAGCACTGGTTGACATAGAGTACAAGCTCAAAAAATGCTTTGAGATGTTGCAATTGTTATCAGTGTATTGCACATATTATTTTCATCTCTGATATTTTACAGCTTTCTCTATCTCTTGACTTAATTTTCAAATCCCCTGAAGAAAGGGTCCATGCTTCCATTATTCTTCTATCATTACTGCTTATCATAGGGTGGGGCACAAGGAACACTCAACATTTCTTTTTTAAAGCCTAAATAAATTATTCACAATACATTTTGAAGAAAGAGCAACACGTTTAGTTATGCTAAATATAGTATTAAAGATCAATTCTTTTAATTTATGATCTGTATTTCTATAGAAATAAGATACATCTTTTGAGACTATAACTATGGTTACAGCCAAGCATCTGGAACCTTACTGAGAAATGAAATGATTAGGATGATTATGTTCTTAACAAGCTTATAAAACATCTGCTAATGTGAACTTGAGCTATTGAGCAGGTAAAACCTTCCACAATATTCCATTATGAGTAACAAGGCATCTTTCAAATTTGAGTATTTATAGATTTGTTTTTCTTAAGAACTAAATTTGTTTGTGAAATTGCATTTGAAACTGACTTCCTGATTTTAATAGTGTTTGCCTGACACAATTTAACACCCTAAGAAATCTTCAAAACTTATTCTGAAGTTTAAATAGAGTCAAACCGTGGAATTGCAATGCATTTATTAAGATGTCTACAGAATAAATACTTGAAGAAATATTTCCCAGATGCTTAAACATGTAAGTAAAGAGTCTCAGTTAATGACTCAGAAATCACTGTTCAATTCTCAGGCTACGTATTTGTTGGAATTGCCGGCTCTGTATTTAGCCTATATAAGTTATAGCTTCAATAAGTGACAAAACAAGTTATAACTAATGCAACCAATTAATCACTGTTGCTATGAAATTGATGAAAACAGTATATGAAAATACCCTGCATATATCCTATTATATGGAAGGCACTGAATTGTTAATTTAGTGTTCTTACTTTTTTATAATTTAAAATAAATAAACATAAGCCAACCTAATAGCAACAAAAGATAAAGAAATAAAACAAAATAAACAAACACACACAAAACAAACATAGAAGTCAGATTATAGAGTCTATGGAGTTCTGTGGATCCAATTATATTTATTTATATGCAGAGATATTGCTATGAGCTGATTGTTAAGAGTCTCTCTAAAATTCATATGTTGACATCTAATCCCCAAGGTGATAGTATTAGGAGATGGGACCTTTTAGAAGGTGATTAGGTAATAAGGGAAGAGTCTTCACTAACGAGATTTGTGCCTTTGTAAAATAGGCCCAAGGGAGCTGACTCAGCCCTTCTATCATATGAAGATGCTACTAGAGTGCACTATCTATGAACCAGAATGTGGGCTTTTCCAGATACCCTGTCTCTTGATCTGTTCTGCTCCTGAACTACACCAGCATCCAGAATTATGAGAAGTACATTGCTGTTGTTTATTTTATGGTATTCTGTTATATAGCAGCCCAAACAGACTAAACAGAAAATTGGTTTTGAGAAGTGGAGATGCTCTTGTAACAATTAAATCTAAAAATATGGAAGCAGCTTTGGAAATGAATAATGGGTGGAAGATTGGAAGGGTTTGGAGTTTCATGCCAGGGAAACTCTGTATTTCCATAAATAGGCTGTCAAGAAAAATTCTGATGAGGCCCAGCAAGACAAGAAGATAGCTGTAGAGAAATTCTCAATCTTCTTAGAGAGTACCTAAGTGGTTCTGAAGAGAAGGCTGGTAGAAATATGCAGACTAAGACCACTCTGATGAGGTCTCAGGGAGAAATAAAGAACATGTTATCAGAAACTGGAGAAAAAGTGATATTTGTTATAAAGTGGCAGAGAACTTAACTGAATTGTGACTTAGTGCTTTATGAAAAGTAGAACTTGTGAGCTATGAAAAAGAATATTTGACTGAATATATTTCTAAGCTAAGTATTGAAGTTGTAGCTTGGCTTCTCTTGAATGCTTATGGTAAAATGTGAGCAGAGAGAATTCAGTGACAGATTTTTTAATCATAAGGGTAGCAGAACTTAAAAAATTGGAAACTTCTCTGCCTATTCATACTGAAAAGAATGAGAAAGTGTGTTTAGGAAAGAATGTAAATGGTATAGGTAAGCAACCATCTGATAAGAAAATTATTCAGCCTGCTAAACAGCAGTCAAAACCTGTTGTTCCAAATAATGAAAATGTGACACAAAGGTATTTTAGGAATTATCAGGCCTATCCTTCCCATCACAGACCTAAAATGTCTTGTCCTTGGGGACAGAATGGTATCAAAGGGGGAGCTGTGTATACCCCCCCAACCTCAGTGCTCATTTCCTGGTGCCTCTTCAAGGCTATGCTCTCTATATTCGAGCACAGCATTCTCTGATTGCTTACAGTTTAGCTCCAGCAGGTCATGGTGGCTGTTTCTAAAGTGGACACAGATGGTAAACCTTGGTGGTGTCTGTGCACTACTATCTCTGACAGCTCGCAGAATGCACAAGCTGTTGGAATGTGACCATCTCTATGCAGATTTCAAAGGATAAAGTCGCTCAGAACTTCTATTATGCAACTCAGGCAGAGAGGCACCACAACGGTAGGGCTACTAAAAAGTTCCCAACAGGACAGTGCTTCGCGGAGCTGTGGGGGCAGGGCCATTCCTACAACCTTATACTGATAGAACCATCAGTCTTGGAAAGCTGCAGGCACGTGACTGTAACCTGTGAGTCTGTGGCATGGGCTGCACTCAGCAAAGCAGTGGGGGTGGCCTTCCAGAGTCTTAAGGACTTCATCCCTGCTCTAGTAACTCCAAAAGGTGGAACATTGAGTTAAAAATTATTCTCACATCTTAAGATTTAGGTTGCTTGACCTGTGAGTTCCAGACTTACTTGGGCTATGTTAACCATTTATTCTTTCTTATTTCTTCTTTTTAGAGTGGGAATGTCTGTTTTATGCCTTTCTCACCATTATATTTTGGAAGTGCTTCACTTGTTTGATTTCACAGTTCATAAGTGAACAGAAATTTGCCTCAGTATGAATTATACCATAGGTCTCACACAGCTGATTTAGATTATATTTATATGAGATTTTGGAACTAGCCTTTAAAGTTGATGCTGGAACGAGGGCACAGTCTTAACTACTCCTTGGAGGGCAAGGGGTAGAACGCTATGGTCTGAATGTTTGTGCCTCCTCATAATCATGTGTTAAAACCTAAACCCAAGGAGGTGGTATTAGGAGGTAAAGCTTTTTGGAGTAATGATTAGATCATGAGGTCTCATTAACAGAATAAGTGTTCTTATAAAAGAGACTCCAGAGAACTTCCTCATTTCTTTTACCGTGTGAAGAAGACACAGCAAAAGGATGGCCATCTATGAACCAGAAAATGGAATCTCACCAGCTACCAAATCCACCAGTTCTTTGATCTTAGACTTTCCTACCATGAGAAATGTGTAAAAATGAATGTCTCTTGTTTATGAGCTACCTTGTCCATGGTATTTTTTTTCTAGCAAGCTTAAAGGACTAAGGCAGTTATCTTTTTGTTTTTCCTAATAGAAGGGATCCATTCTGTATCCTTTGAGGTAAAATAGGTCAATAAGCAGAAGAACTTGTTTCTAGATCAGTCATGATTTCCTGAGTGACTATGGCTGAACTACTGCTGTAGTCTCAGTTTCCTCATTCACACAACGTGACTTGAAATTGACAATTGCATTAAATTATATGAGTCTCTTCAATTTCAGTGGCTCTCTTGGCCTAACAGTGTATTTATTTACTTTTGTCCCACTAAATGTACTACTTATTTTTATAAGTGACTCATTGTGCCAAAGGCCATGTGGATGAGTAACTGCTTAAGAGTCAGAAATCTCAGCTTTTGGTCATAGTTCTGCCATCAATTTTCTGAAGAGTTTTGCTTGATTTCTGTAAACCTAGATTTTCTCATAGATAACATTAAGTATATGAAAACAAAAAATTTCTGGTTCCTATACACTGTATTTTTCTCTGTTAACAAACTATAACATTTTATAAATTCATTATTTCCTCAAAGTATATTATTTCTGCTATTTAAGAAAGAAGATTGTTTTTAAAATTTTCCTCAGTAATCTGCAGTGTTAAAAACACATTTTTTAAAAATTAATACATGTTATCATATCAATCAATTAAAGGCTGTAAATTAATACTCTTGCCTACCACAACTCTTTCATTCAAAACTCAAATAAATTTTTTCCAATGACATTTTACTATTTTATTTGAGTAATAGTGGAAAATACCTAATTAATCTTTATATATTATATTAATAGGCTTTACTTTGTAGAGCACTTTCAGGTTCACAGAAAAATGAGTGGAAGATACGGAGACTTACCTCTGTATTTCCTTGCCCCCACTCAACAAACACAGTCTCTTCATTATCAACATCTCCCACCAAAATGATGCATTTGTTAAAATCAGTGAACCTACACTGATAGATCACTATAACTCTGAGTCCCTAGTTTACATTAGGGTGACTCTTCAAAAACTCAATTAAATTTTGTCTCAAAGACATAGGACAAAGGAAAGCCTGATTATCTAGAAAAGTTTCTAACAGATTCAACAAGTCACAGGGTATTTTTTAGTAAGCTGAATATATTTTCTCCTCTATTATCCTGCCATTTACCAGCCCAAATAATAATAAATCTCTATAAAGACAACATGAAGGCATATTTAATATATACATAGATTCCATTTTGAACATTTACTAAAAAATTAAAAATGAGATTTGGAGTAAATTATTTTTTAGATGACAAAAGTAAGCTGAGACATTATTTGCTATATGCTAGAGACAATTAAGGGTATTTCTTTCCTAGAAACTGAAACCTAACAGATAAAATGCTTATTAAAATCGCTATAGAGTTATAAAAATGAAATATGTTTGCTCCACTTAACAAAAATAGAGCTACTTAACTAATGCATTCTTAATTATCATATATGGTTATGAAGGTAATTTTCTATTTCTGAATAATTCTCTTTATTTTTTACATCCTAAATGCATCCAATTTTCCTCTTTAAAAGATCTATGCAACACTTGCCTGAGCACTAAACCACTATAGTGTTTGTGTAAGGTTTAATTGAAGAATTGTTATGGGAGACTAGTGAAAAGTGGAAACAACTTTAGAATCAATGATATAATCAGAAATCCAAGGATAAATAAATGCTATTAATCTCTAGATCACAAAGAATTATACAGAACACAAAGAGTTAGGCAAATCTCGAAGTCAGGTATAAGGAAACATGAAAAGCTGGGGTCTATGAGAGTAGATGGGATTTTATTCTGACCCTAAACTGAAATGAATTTACTAGATCTCACTCATTACCAGTTTCTAGAGCCTATTTGTTTTTGTGTATTTGGCAAGTGGTTTGGATCTTCCAACTGTTGGAAAAAAACAAAGCAAAAAAAAAAAATCAAAATATTTCCACTTAATGACTTATTAAAAAAAGAAGCAAGGAAAGAGAGAAAGAAAGAAAAAAGGAAGGAGGGAGAGAAAGAGAAAGAAAGGGAGAGAGAGAAAGAAAAAGAAAGAAAAAGAAAGAAAGAAAGAAAGAAAGAAAGAAAGAAAGAAAGAAAGAAAGAAAGAAAGAAAGAAAGAAAGAAAGAGGCAATAAAGGCATTCATAAGTCCTGTGTTGAGTCGGCAGTACCAAACATTAATATATTACATGTGGAATTCAGCCAGAGCAGAGCTTTAAATATCTTCTTCAAAAAGAGTGACATAGAATAAAAATAATGAATGAAAATTGTTTTTTTCTTAGAATGACTCTTTATGATGTTTGTAAAAGAAATTTATGAGACAGACTCTCTTCCCAGTAAAATTTACTGATTGGTTTATTCTTCGACAAAAGATGTGAACAGAACAATTTTGCAATTGCCTGAAAATAATGCTGGATTTATTGCCTGGTCAGAATGTAAGAGAAATTTAATCATCCATAACAGGTGGAAGTGATATCGTCAGCAAAATTTCTTTTCTTAGTATATATGAACCAGTAGAAAACTATCTCACTACAGAGACGTCATTGAAAGGATGGCAAAAGCTTGGAGGCAAGAAAGAGGAGATAAAGCAGAAGACAGTTAGAAGATTGGAAATGGATAGAGAAGGGATGAACTGGGGTTAATGAGATTTGGCTCATACATTCTTAGTATCCATAAACCTGACAAGCAACTTCAAATATGAAAGTTCCAAATAGAGGGATAAGGTAAAGGACTACCTCTCTGGAAAAAAAAAAAAAAAAAAAAAAAAAACCCTGTTGTGGACTGAATTTTGTCCTCCCCTAAATTCATATGTTGATATCTTAATTCCTACTTCCTCAGAATATGAACTTATTTGAAAATAGGGTCATTGCAAATCTAATCAGTCAAGTTAAGGTGAGGTCATTAGGCAGTTCCCTAATTCAATATGACTGATGTCTTTATTAAATGAGGAAATTTGAACACAGACACAGAAACACACACACGAGGAATGACATAAGATAAAGGCAGAGAATGGAAAGACACATCTAGGTCAAAGAGTTCCAGCAAACCACCAGAAGCTAGGTGAAAGGCATGGGACAGATTCTCTATTTCACAGTTCTCAGAGGGAACCAATCCTGTAGGTAAGTGGAGCTTGGATATCCAGCCTCCAGAGCTGTGAAACAAAATACTTCTGTTGTCTAATCCACCAATTTATAGTTACTTTGTTAAAGAAGCCCTAGCAAACTAACACATACCCAAAACCTTTACTCTTGAATAATTGCTAACTAAAGCTACCAATAAAAATTTCTAAAATATTCAATTCCCCCATTTCATTTTAGGGTAAATGAGGAAAATCCAGTAGAGTAGCCTAAACTTATTAAGAAATATTTTATTCCCATACGTTCTGAGAGAGCTGACAATTATTCCACAGTGAATTCTATAGTTCCTGTTTATAAGTATTGAAATTTCATATTACTTGGTTCTACAATATCTGGATTTCTTAATCCATATTAAGCATCATGAAAAATCAAAGGCTTTCTCCTGCTGGCATCTAGGAAAAGGCAAAATATGCAACTTTGCTTAATATTTAAAAATCGAAGTAATTTAATGTTATGTGCATTAATGCCAAGTATTTCTCAGTCTAAAATTTGGCTTTGTCACATTCACACACACATCCTTGACCTCAGGATGACAAAAATACTAGATATTGCAGATAAAATAGCTATTAGGTGGGCAAAGTATTAGCCAGCATATAGATGATAATAAATGGTAGCTATTGGTAAACAGCAAAATGTAGAGGAAGAGTTTTATATGGAATGTATAGTCATAGAATTGTATCAAATCTGATCATAGAAAGATGCCTCACTACCATGAACCTTGTTTCTTATCTCAATAAGTAGGATGATAGGGCATATTGGATTGTTAAACAAACTAGAGCCTTGTCTGGTAGGTTATAAGACCCCAACAAGTTATATAAATTCATCAAATAGTAGCTATCTCCCCTTGATATATAGAATAATTAATTACAGATCTGAATACAAATTAAATACTACTCCCTTATAAGAAATGGTCTTATGAGCATTCTTGCTGCTAAAGTTGGGATATTTGTCCCCTTCAAATTTCATGTTGAAATTTGATCACCAGTGTTGGAGGTGGAAACTAATGTCAGCTGTTTGGGTCAAGGGGGAATATCCATTATGAATAGACTAATATCCTCCCTGGGCCAATGGTGAGTGAATTCTCATACTATTAGTTTCCTCAAGAGCTGGTTGTTGAAGACCCTCGAACCTCCCTCCTCCCCCTTCTCACTCTTGCTTTCTCCAGTACCATGTGATCTCTGCTCATACCAGCTCTCCTTCCCCTTTCACCATGTGTGAAAGTAGCATGAAGCCCTCCCCAGAGGAACACACTGGTGCCATGATTCCTGTAAAGCCTGCAGAACCATGAGCCAAATAAACCTCTTCTTTTAAATAGATTTCCTAACCTCAGGTATTCCTTTATAACAAAACAATGTGAACTAAATTATTTAGCTCTTTGCTTTGCTGGTTTATGCCTTTATTGGGAGTCTCCATTCCTTAGTTCTGAAGATCAAAACATTTTTAGATATTCAAACCTTTTAATTAAGTCCCAGGTCCAGAATTAGGTGGGCCAAGCACAAATGTGTTGGAATCAGTGTCCTTTATCGCTAGCCTCAGTTTAGCTGCCAGATATGTCTTGTTATTTACTTGGCCATATAGCAAGCATAATCTTAAATTTGATTGACAAACCTCACAAAACAAGAGCTACCTTGTTTCTCCACTATCTCTCTTCCTTGTATATTAGGTCAGACTCATCGTACAGATTTAAAGTATGAAGTAAAATGTATTATAAGAACCTATAATGTTCCATGGAATCCAAGCTTTTGTGTTAAAAAGCAAACCAAAATAAGAGATTCCAATGTGATGAGGAACCCTTTTCCACTGTCCCTCCTTGCATCCTGCATAAGTATTTTATTCTTTACTGTCCAGATAAGCTGACTTTTCTTTGATTTTTTATTTTATACTGCATAATGTATGCCCACACATACTCCCTATTTTACATATTGGATATGCAATTTCCTGAAAAGAGAAAATAATCTCGCTCATATTCAATTGCCAAATAGCCGATATGACTGGGCCAGCTTGTATTAGGTTTCTAACTCTAGTTAAATTGACTGAGGATGTAGGACTGGGATTCTCTTTTAATAAAAGCCCCCAGCATCCCACTGACTGAACTATATGAATGAAGGGTGGCAGGGGTAAAGATTTCATGAAATGAAGTCTGGGAAGGCAATCAATCAAAAAGCTATCTGATATCCCTAGTCCCATTCTATGTCAGGGACCTTGTCCTTATTCTTAAGAGAATTGAGAGAACAGTTCCCATGGCAACTCCTCCTCCTCATGAGTTGAATGATTGATTTGTCCCATTTTCCAGCCATTCTGTAACTTCCTTGTTTGGGCAGATCTCAGAGCTGTGGCTGACACCTGCTTGAGTGTTGGCGTGCTTTTTCCTCCTAAAATAAAATTCTGAGTCATGACACTTGGAAGCTCTTATGACTTTTGGCAGATCAAGATGTCCCTTGGACCACCATGACCAACTTGTATTCATTTTGTTTTTGGTGTTGTCTTTCTCTAATATCTGGTGTCTATTTTTCCAGCCACAGTGTGTCTCATACTATAGCCTGCCTTTATGAAGATAGCAGAGAATCATTCACATTTTTACAGCTTTTCCCTCTGAGTAGCCTTCAGAAACACTTTGTCTTCCTTGACATAATCTGTTGACATGCAAGAGGAGACATGATTTTTCTCTCTCTGGAACACCAATACATTGGAATGGCCTTCCTGCTTGATGAACCTTATGGCAGAGACCAAACTCTTTGCATGCTGACTGGTCAGCACTGGTTATTAACCTGCCAGCTCAGTTCTGATGCCTGGAGGAAAGACAACAGGGTTTTAAACGGACAGTAAATATTCCATACAGCTCTGGACTAAACGGAGTTGCATCTTTGAAAGATTTATGTTTGTAGCAAACATAAATCAACTCTATAAAGAAAATGAAAAAAAAATAGATGTCTACATAATTTACAAGCAGACCACCTTGCGTACTTTCAAAGTACACTGATGTGATTATCAGAAGAGTCCTGGTGATGATAGGAGGTTTAGATTCACAGTGAAGATAATATTGCTTTCTACATAAATGAGTGGAAGCATAAATAATACAGTCTCAGGAGTAAACTCTTCTCGTTGGTATCAAATGTCTAGTCCTAATAAGACAGAGTGTCTGAAGGTGTGGGAGGAGATTAATCCTTCATACTGCAATAAATTAAAAATTATGGAGACAATATATGAAATGCCATTTGTGTTGGTTCCTTGCGATAAATATGCACTTTGATAGTTAAATGAACATAGGCTTCTGAAAGGATTATGACCTCTAGGAAATAAAAACCTTAATGAAATTTCCTAATCTAGGGACAAATTTGCAAATTAATATACTGGACCAAGAAGTAGATGGGAATTCAATGATATGATAAGTGTTATTCTAAAAATAGAGTGTTAGCTTTAACTCAACCCAATGCGTTTTTTCAGTTTACCCATCTACTTCAGGACCAGAACAGGTGAACAGAGAAGTGACACTTGTACTTTAAAATAACAGATAAGACATAGCCTAGTCAAAACTAAAATCTGGCTAACCTGACTCATTAGACTATTTATTAATTTTCCCATTCTCTTTAAGATGAAAACATTTATAATGCCTAGTACACATTATAGGCACATAAATGATGCTCAATAAAAATTTGTGAAATGGATTTATGAACGATTGAATCTTCTTTATCTACAATGGACAAATTAAGGTATAGAGAGATTGAGGACAATGTTCTCTTACATCATCATTTCCCAATTTACTAGGAAAATAGAAACCAATATATTTTGAGATTTTACTTTAAGCCAATTATTTCAGGCACAATGCAAATAAATTCACAACACTTAGTTTTCTGAATAGCCTTTTTTTTTTCTGTTTTATGGACAAATCAGCATTTTGTTACAATCAAGTAATACGTCAAAAAGAGGACTTGGCTTACATGTAAGTTATTTGGCATTAAATCTCAAGTCATAACTATGCATGTTATTCTAAAAGCATAACGATTTTTTAAAAAAATTTGCAAGGTGATTTATCATAACATTTTGAGAAAAAATAGGGAATATTACAGGAGTCCAAGGTGGCCTTCTGAGCTGAAAATAGGCCTCTCTTTTTATTGAAATACACTTTTGGTTAGTGCTTTAAAAGAAACTAGGTGATTGAAGGAGGATGGAAAATTTTAAAAGAAAAGAGTGAAAATTCTGAATTATGAGGCAACATATTTTTACTGAATACTGCTAGTTGTCAATTATATTAGATAGTCACAGGTCATGTGAAAAATTTGCCATTTATTGTTTAGATCTCCAAGGAATCGGACAGGAAAATGTTGGTCTGCTTCCCAACTATTGCCATTTTTGACATAACACTTTCCCTGGAAAATAGTTTCTTACTGACATTGGAGTGAATAGCTATTCTAATATGGGAATGTTTAAGCATAAATACCTGGGATTTTTCTCCATCTCAATATTGGTTCTAACACGTTATCAACTTTTTGATCCTGATCTTTCTAACCTACTTGGTTGAGCTGCATCACCAACTGCAAGTTTTCTGTTTTTAAACTGGGAACCTAAAATGAAAATTAGCATAAAATTTCCTCTTGACAAATATATGAAATCAAGAGAAATATCTCTGATCTTTATTTGAAATATAATATTTATTCTATTCTCAGAAACAGAAAAGATATCATGACAATTACACCATTTTTGGTTAGGTAGAAATTGTTTTATTATATCATTGTTACAGCTTTCCATAAAAGGGTGCAAGATTTGTACGTGTGAATAGAAGACAAGATAAAAATTAACGTCGAATATGTCTATACCTTGATTGTATAATGAATTTATTTTCTTCATTAAATAAACAGCGTTCACTGTATATCTTCAGTTTCAAATAATTTTATCTACACTGTCTAGATAATTAGCCAGTGATAGCAACCCTACTTCCTCTAAAAATACCTGATATTTGAAAGGCTAAACATGGAAAGCAATACTATATGACAAATGTGGCAGGAAATATAAATCACTCCAAAAGTTGGTCTCCCTTTTTCAATCATAGTATAAACAATAACTTTTATACAGTTTGTATTTTCAGATAGATGTTTCTATATCAATAGCTTCCAATGAATGAGATTCAAGCAAAATATGTTTGGTTGAAAATTTTTGTAACATTATCTTAAAAGACAATTACTAATTGCCTTACCCCCCTTATTCTTATTCTTTTTGTTTTTCTTCTGGGTTGAGGTATAAATATAATGGCAAGATTTGGACCAACTGTGTTAGACTATGAGTTCAAACTGGAAATAGAATTCAGGCTTGAAGATAAAACAAGCTATGGGATCCTGGTTCCATGAGTATATTAATATTACCAATACTGTCTTTGGACTACCTAATTTTACACTCTGTGTGAGAGGAGACCAAACTATGTATTGAATTTAAGATTCTTTTATGTCATGACTCTTTTCCTAATAAGCAAATTCAATCCTTAATTATAAAGGTAACTTCATCTAAGATATTTTGTGTCTTATCCTACACTAGATATTGGGAAATATAAAAACTCACAAATGGGGAAGAAAATACGCTTAAATGATATTCATCTAGAGGACCTAAGCATTTTTTTTGTTTTCTTTATCACCTCAATTATTAAACCTTGCACACTGAAGAATACTTTATGATAATATGTGTATAGAGAATAATAGCAGAGTAAATCTTATTCATTTAAAGGGTATTGGCTACATAATCTAGTACTATGTAGTCCAATAAGCAAATTTAGTAAAATGTTTCTCCCTTTCCAAAGTCTGAACTTTATTATTTTATCACAGTGAATTTATAAATTACTGATACGGATTACAAGAAAATATTAAAGAAAAACACAGAGTAAAACATATTTGTCCCTCGGGCTTGGGGCTTTTAGTGTCATGCATTGTACTACATAGGTCTTTTTAAAGTCAGGAAGCCTCTGGACCCAATGGCAAAAGAAAAAAGAGATAGGAGAGGGGATGAAAGGAGAGAGAGAGAGACAGAAAGAGAGAGAGAGAAGAAAGGAGAAGAGGAGAGGAGGGGAGGGGAGGGGAGGAGAGGAGAAGAGAAGAGAAGAGAGAGAAGAGAAGAGAGATGAGAAGAGAAAGAAGAGAAGAGAAGAGAAAGAAGAGAAGAGAAGAGAAAGAAGAGAAGAGAAGAGAAGAGAAGAGAAGAGAAGAGGAGAGAAGAGGAGAGAAGAGGAGAAATGAATGGTGCCATTGCAGCCAAATGAAACAGAAAAGGAAAGGAGAAAAGACATGATCAAATGTTCTTTTGGTTTTTTTTTCCCTTCAGTTCATTGATAGAAAATAGGCCCAATGAGTAGCAGAATTCTTCTTTATTTATGTGGGAAATTCTTTAAATCTTTATTCATCCTTAAGGAGGAGTAAGGGTGACAGGAGAAATAGTAGTTTTAATGCAACTCAATTTGTGATGAAGGTGGGACACTTTATTATTTATTAATTCATCTACATAAATAAATATTGATGGCACTCAGGAAATATTGCTGAGTGAAGTTATGGATGGATAAATTAATAAATAATGAATGATTGGATAAGTGATGTCAACATGTTGCACTACCAATTCTTCAAAAAATTCTCTCTACATTAATATGTATACATACTATACAGATATATATATATATACATAAATACACATACATATATACACCCACTTGTATATGTATGTATGCATAGAGATTTACATATGGTCTCTCTTAAAATAAATATAATTTTAAATTTACTTATGGTAAAATCACAGACCAGTTATAAGTTGGAGCAGTATTTGCTATGGAGCTGCACAACAGAAATTTTGGGGGTTATGGAATTGTTCTGTATTTTGTTCTGTTTGTGTTTTACTTATGGTAAAATCACTGATGTTTGGTTTATGATTCTGTAAATTCAAATGTATTTATACATTTGTGTCACCATCACGACAAACAGAACAAAATACAGAACAATTCCATAACCCCCAAAATTTCTGTCATGCAGCTCCACAGAATGGAAAAGGAGACCATTGTAGTATAATGAAATACAACCTATCAGCAAAAGGAGCAAACTGTCCATAAACACAACACTTGAATCAATCTCAAATGCATTACACTAAGTGAAAGAAACCTGTTTTAAAATATTATCTGATTCCAATGACATTACATTTGGGAAACAATAAAATTACAGAGATGGAGAATAAATCCAAAAGGAGCGTGAGGACCAGAGAGAAGGGGGCGACCTGTTGCTGTTCACGTTGGAGACAAACTGTAACACAGTCCCTGGACCTGCAATCTTCCCCTTTTATCATCGTGTAACGATGTGGACGGCCACTTAAATCCGGAAGTCCTAGTTGTCCTCAAATGATGTTCTGCAGCTTCAGTATTCAGTGGATCATCAAAATTCAAAAGATCGGTAAAGAAAGAATTTAATCCCCAAACGATATCCTTTCATGTTCTTGTGGGAGCCCAACCAGTGCCGTCAATCGAACGTTCTCTCAGCAGACTCTGACATACTTCCCCTGTCTCTGTTATGTTCAGGTGCCACATCCTGGTCAGGCATTTCACTTCGGGAGGCGCCGTGTTGTACGCGTGGGAACTTCAGTTTCAAATGAGAAATTTTCCATCCTGTAACCCCTCATCTGGTTACAGTCAGCCAAAAACAATAAGGCTGGTTAGGATCAAGAAAAGGCGCTAACATGTACAAGGTAAATCAGCTTCAAGTTCTGCAACCTCTTTAACAAGCAACTTGTCTCTCACAGAAACCCTCCGAGTGGAGTCGGACACTGTGGTTGCTGTCAGGACCCTTTCAATAACAGTTTTTGTTTTTGTTTTTCATATTTTGCTGACCAGGACAATGCTTCTATAAATATCTGTGCAAATTATTGTTTGAATACAAATGGACATTTCTCTAGGGTAAACACCCAGAAGTGGGTTGCTGAGTCCTGTGGTCAGTGTATGCTTTTCAATAAGACAATACCAGACTGTTTTCCAGAGTGACTGAACCATTTTACATTCTCACCATCAATTGATAAGAGTTCCAATTGCTCTATATCCTTGACAGCACTTGGTAGTGTCATATTGTAATTTTTTAAATTTATTTTAACAGCTCTAATAGGTGCATATTTCTATGTCCTTCTGGTTTTAATTTGCATTTTCTTAATGGTTCATTAATGTTGAACATCTTTTTATGCACATATTTGCTACCAATATATTATTTGTAGTGCATGCCTGTTCACATATTTTGCCTGTTAAAGTTGGGAGGTTACTTGTTTCCTTGTTTGTTTTCTCATATGTTTTCTCTTTATGTTTCCTGAATATAAGTGTTAGGTATGTGATTTGAAAATTTTTTTGTTTGTGGCTTATCTGTTCATGTTTCAACAGAGTTTCACCAAACAAATTCTAAAGTTTTATGAAGTTCAGCTAACTTTCATTAATCATAATTTTGGTTTCTTTTTCTTTAAAATTAGTTAATTAAATTTTTTTATTTATACTTTATGTTCTGAGGTACATGTGCAGATCGTGCAGGTTTGTTACATAGGTATACATGTGCCATGGTGGTGGTTTATTACATCCATAGCCCCGCCATCTACATTAGGTATTTCTCCTAATGCTATCCTTCCCCAATCCCACCACCCCCTGCTATTCCTCCCCTAGCCCACACCCACCATGCCCTGGTGTGTGATGTTACCCTCCCTGTGTTCATGAGTTCTCATTGTTCAACACCCACTTACGAGTGAGAACATGCAGTGTTTGGTTTTCTGTTCTTATGTCAGTTTGATGAGAATGATGGTTTCCAGCTTCATCTATGTCCCACAAAGGACATGAACTCATCCTTTTTTATGGCTGCATAGTATTCCATGGTGTATATGTGCCACATTTTCTTTATGCAGTCTATCATTGATGGGTATTTGGGCTGGTTCCAGGTCTTTGCTATTGTAAACAGTGCCACAACAAACATACATGTGCATGTGTCTTTATAGTAGACTGATTTAAAATCTTTTGAGCATATACCCAGTAATGGGATTGCTGGGTCAAATGGTATTTCTATTTCTAGGTCCTTGAGGAATCGCCACACTGTCTTCCACAATAGTTGAACTAATTTACACTCCCACCAACAGTGTAAAAGTATTCCTATTTCTCCACATCCTCTCCAGCATCTGTTGTCTCCAGATTTTTTAATGATCGCCATTCTAACTGGCATGAGATGGTACCTCAATGTGGTTTTGATTTGCATTTCTCTAATGACTAGTGATAATGAGCATTTTTTCATATGTTTGTTGGCCTCAAAAATGTCTTCTTTTGAAAAGTGTCTGTTTTGGTTCCTTTAATAACATTTTGTCTAATTCAGGGTCCCCCAATTTTTTTTTTAATGTTTTCATCTCAAAATTTATCTGGTCATTTGGTGGGGGGGGGCGGTGATTTTTCTACCCTGTGTGCCAGCTCTTATCTACTTACTGCTGAGTCCTCTGATAAATGTTTTACTTTTTTTCCCCAGTATTCTTGGTAGTAACCAGTGAGCAAGATGAGCTACATGGGTATATTCCGTCTTAACTGGAGCAGGAAATTTTCTGCAACAACAGTTTTTAAAAATCTCAGAATCTAATGGGCCATTATTAATGACATGAGAGACATATATTTAAGAGAGGTGAGAAGAACACATTATTTTCAACCTTTTGAAAAAGAATATCCTATATTCTTAATTAGAACTCCCTCGTTTGATTACTGGAAAGTCATTTACTTAAAGGTGGCATGTAAAGCCACCTTGCTAGTGAAGGATATAAAATGAAATGAGAAGAGGAGAGAGAGAAGGAAAGAAAGAGATAGGGACAGAGAAGGAGATACTATTCTATGTATGAATTTCCAGGAGTTAGTCAAAGATATTTCTCATCCATTTTTTTCTATAAGTAACAAATTTTTTTGGTATAACATATTTTATGTTCAAGAAACTTTATATGCAGGTGTATGTGTATCTCAATTTTTTTGAACTGTAGGAAATGCAAATGTTGGATAATTGATCTAGGTTTGTAACGAAGAAAGACTAAGATGTAAACACAGTATAATAACCAAATACTTGGAGAAATAAATTATAAGTATATGGCCAGATTGAAAGTTATGTTCCAAAGTTTTCATAAGCCACTGTTGATTCAGAAGATGATGGATAACATGAGATAAAGGTTAGAAAGCATTGTCACAGGGAAGCCAGTGGAAAATAGTTCTGGTGTCAGTCTAGTCAGGGAAAAAGTTATTGTCATGTTAAAGAAACACAAATGCCTTTAAAAGCAAAGAGTCCCAGAATCCAATACTTAGGATCTGTTAGAGGGCTGCTGGTCAGAGAGAAGGTAGGCAACTGAACTGTATATGCAAGGACTGAGCCTAGGGAATGAGAGACCATTAAACTGATTAGAGCAGTAGGATGTTTTCATTTCCATTCTATGTCGAATACTTTGACAAAAGTGTGAAGATAAACCCAGCTGCAGTGTCATTACTGGAAAGAGAATAAGCAGTGAAGATTGATGGAAATAACTTTACACAAGGGAAATAGCTTCACAGAAGTGGAAGAGTGGAAGAACCATTTTCTAAAGCTATTTTTATGATTATGAAAGTTCAGCAGAATTTTCATAGATGTTTAGGTATCCTTAGAATGGATAGGGCATAGTGCTTTATTGGAGGCAGACGACTGGGGTGGTTACAAGGTGGAGGAGTTAAGGATGCATCCTGGAGGGGGAGGTTGCATCGAGCTGATATCTCGGCACTGAACTCCAGCCTGGACAACAGAGATAGACTCCATCTCAAACAAACAAACAAATAAACAAAGATGAATATCAGATTTTTAGTGTGAAACTAGATATTGGGACATGGGAGGTAGTCAACATTTTACCAACAGAAAGAGCAGACAGTAAGAAAGCCAAAAGCATATATTAAAAAAAAAAAAGAGAGAATGTTAGGGTAATAAAAGGGAAACATTGCGATTCTTTGAATGGATATTTTAATATCTGTAAGTCACAAAATTTGTGATGTCTAAAAAGTAGTTGGAATTGCAGGACTAGAATTTCCACCTTGGGATCTGGCAGATGGGCTCCAGAACCAGGAATCTACAGTTAGAGAAGGATCATATTTTAGAACTGTGGGTTAGAGGAGCTGCTTTGAGAGCAGGGAAATTGTTACTCCCAAACTGTGGTAACAGCATATTTTTCTATTTTACCTGATTTCTTGAGGTGCAAGAGTTGGATACCACTTGGATTGCTTCATTTGTAAGTGCTAGAAAGAGGTAAAGAGAGTTGGGTGCTATGAATCTCATTAGGGGTATTATTGATTATAAAAAATTATCTAATTTTGTTCATACCATACAGACCATATATCTCTTTTAAAAAACAGAAACACTCTAAAGCAATTGAAATTATTTCCAGTGGACTATTGTTAATTCATTTTATATCTACAGCTAATGGTACAAGTTAGAATAATTTTGGTAATGTTTCTTATGGAAAAAAGTGTCCAAAAATTTCAATGACACACTTCAATATATATATTGGACATGATATGTATAATGAGAAAAAAAAACCTTTTGTTTTCAGTCTTTTATCTGATTTTTATACTTGTAACAACTTTAATTAAAATTTATATCATTTTCATACAAAACCTTGGATTTGAACTCTTGTCTGGGCAAATTAAATATACTATTAAACTTTGAGTCATGAAAGCACACCGAATCATTTCTTCCCAAATGATGCAGATGCTCAATTAATCTTTAATTCAATATTATATGCAAACTGGGCCCATTTCAAATCTAATATATGTGTTAAGAGAAAAGTAAATGTTCACTACTAAATCAGAATACTTCTCTATTTTGGAAACAAAGTTCGATAGAGAACAGAAAATTGTCTACAAATGAGCCTATTCTTGAAAAACTTCTAGTGAAATGATGTAAGATAAGCTTTATTTAATATTTGAGCTGAATCTAGTGCATGAACATCAAACCATTTATTGCTGATTGAGGATTTTCTAAAAAAAAATAATGTCTAGCAGGAAGCAATGTGACAATTTTCACTATAAGCTTACGGAAATAATTAATACTTTAAGGCATAGAATTGTTTTATTATCTCTGAAGCCTCATGACTTTAGATTCCTTGGTTTGAAGCAATGAAAGAAATATAGAAAGGATTAATACTATCAGCTCGCGCTTGAGGAGTTCCATGATGACCAACTATTTATGTAGTGATTACCTTTTAGTCTGAAAATTGATTACCTTTTAGTCTGAAAAGGGAAGTAACTATACTATCTAGTATTTTATATATTTTGATTCACTTTTTGATTATTTATCTTTATATATTTTGATTATTTTTTTAAAGAAAATACTGTTATATATATTACATAGATAACAATAATAATCTAAATGTATTAACTGTTGGCATAACACTGTTTAAGGGGATACACATTAAGAACTACTAGGAAATTACAGAATAATGAACTAAAAGTACACACACACACACACACACACACACACAACTCCTGGGAAAATTCTAAAGTAGAGGGAAAATTACACTTTAGAATTCAAGAGGCATGGATTAAAATGACAAATATGCTGTTAAGTTTGGACAATGCATTCCCTCTTTGGGCTTAGTTTCCTCATTTTAAAAAGAAACATGACAGTCCCCATCATATGATCTTGATGTGAAGAACAAATAAAATAAAAAGTATTTACCAGCATGCCTGGCACATAGACGACATCAATACATAGTCCTAGTTTGTGCTACCATTATCGTGTTGTTTTGATTGTTGTTATCAGAAGACTTGTGTTGATGTTAGTAATCTTTGTTGAGTTTGTTGAGTAATCAATGTGAGAACTGAACAGATGTGGCTGTATGGGTCCTAATTGGTTGAATCCAGCAAACGGCATGTCTTTGTCATCCCAGCTGGTATGGTGTCATGTCACAGACTTGCACTTTAACCAGGTCATGGTGGGGGCAGTGATCAGGGGATCAGTAAGAAGGTTCTTGAATGTTGCCACCTGAAATGGGACAAGATCAATAAATCAAGTGGGCAGTGTGTCTCTCTTTAGCTCTCTCTATCCTTCTTCACAACCAAAAGAGAAATAAGAGTTACAATAAAGTGTCTTGCAGATGGCTGTGCTGATGACTGACATCTTAAAAATATCATTCTTGATGTCAACTTGATAGAGATTCATAAGATGTGTTGGGAAAGAAGAAATGAGTTTTTGAAGCATGAAACACACTTCTATGACCATGACACTTTGCTTAGATGAATGGAAGTAGGAACGGTGGTTAATAATTAATTTGTTCCTTGTGAATTTCAGAATGAATTCTGACTAACTTAAGTATGAAACAGAACAGAGCTAGCGTATTGCACTAGGCAGAAAAAAAAAAGGAAAAAGTGAAGAAAACAATATGATACTATAGAGGATATGTATCACAATCTCATGCCTGAAACTTCCTCAGATTTGGGCTATTTTTGACTGGGTAAGAGGTAGGGAATAAAAAGAGAGGTGTCATATCATTGCTTTGAGTGAGCCGGTTTCTGAAGCTGCCTGAAGCAATTTATGACCTAATGCTGTGCCACACCTCCATCTGTACTTCTCATCCCTCTTATTCATCCAATTAGAGATGGAAATTTACCGTAATACAACAGCAGTGAGAAAAAGCTAAGTGGACAGGTGGCTACATATTCTGTTTGATGATGCCAAAGTGATTGGAAGAAGGGCAGAGAAAGACGGCATGGAAGCAGAGCACAGAGAAATTCTTATTACTGGGGAACACTCAGCACATAACAGCTCCATCCAAACCTCTGCACTAAGGGGCAATCAAACTCTAGCAGGGCTTCTAGAAACATAAAGCCTTGTTCCTAGGATGACCATAGATCCCCATTAAAATGCTTGAGAAAACTCAGTGCTGCCAGGAGAATGTACTGTTTGTTCTAGCCAACACCTTCCCTTTCTTGGAGCATTTACTTAAAAAGGGCATGCAACTGTGAACCCATCCTCTTCCCCTTTGAGAAAAAATACATAACTTTTACAATTCAGGAATGTCTTTCTCAAGGACCTGAAAGCCATTTCTTTGAAAGGTAATTATCTGGAAGGAGAGAGCCTTTTTCAGTTCCTGTGGATGGATGAAATCCTAACTTTGATAATTGCCAGCCAGCAGACCCAACTGATCTAATCACATTAGCACTGACCTATCTTTTCTAAGTTTTTCACTTGACCCCACTTGCCTCCCCTCAATAGCTCCCCATCCTCCCTCTAAAATGCCCAGTCACCTCTGTTCAAATTGGAATGAAGTTCTTTCCCTTGTCAATAGTTGCTGAATAAAATTTGTTTTCACTGCTTTATGTCCAGCTCTATTTTTCACAGATAAGCGCATGCTTTTATTTCATTTTATCTTATCTTATGCTGCTTCTATCAAGGGACAAATTTTATACTACTTCTAATTTTCCAGTAGTATATTTGCCTCCACATCTTCAAGGAGTCATTCCAGAATCACATACTATTGTAAGATACGTTCAATATCCTGAGGTCTTAGCCTATGAAAAGGCCTGTCTAACTAATGCCTGAGATTAGTATTCTAATAGTATCTTCCCAGATAATAATGGGGAAAGAAAAAGAAGTATCTAAGCTCCATTTGTTGGCAACATGGCTTGGATCAATCTCTTCTTGCCCAAATGTTTCAAGAAAGAGACTTGAAGATAAGTTCCTGAGACATGAGAGAGAGAAATTGTTACATTGAAAAACAAAACCAAAAAAAGACAGACAAAAAAAAAAAAACCTTCAAAAATACTTGTTTAAAAAATAAAATAACATTTTAGAATTTGTCTTCTAAATGACTATATATAGTAAGCAAATGAATTTATGAACATTTTGGGACAATTTTAAGACAAGTTTGCTGATTTCAGTATATACAATATACTAAAATAAAATATTCTGCAGCCAATAAAATTATGCTTTTCCTTTTTATTGAAATGAAGTTTTTCTCTTGTCACCCAAGTTGGAGTGCAAAGGTGCGATCTCGGCTCACTGCAACCTCTGCCTCCCAGGTTCAATAGATTCTCCTGCCTTACAGGGACCTGCCACCATGCCCAGCTAATTTTTGTATTTTTGGTAGAGACGGGGTTTCACCATGTTGGCCAGGCTGGTCTTGAACTCCTAACCTCAGTTGATCCACCCACCTTGGCCTCACAAAGTGCTGGGATTATAAGTATGAGCCACCGTGCCTGGCCCAAAATTGTGCTATTAAAGGGCATTTAATTCCATAGGAAAACAACATGAAAATTTCAAAACCAGAACATAATTTGTATATATAATATGACTGACTCTACAGTAATAGTATATTAACTCACTTGTATACAAGCACACTCATTAATTATATATGAATGCACATAGACAGTCCAATAGCAGTACAGGCGTTCCAAATTTCAATAGGTTATTTCTTCTGAATAATGAGATTATAGATAATATAGTTTTCCTTTTATACCTTTTGGCATTTGTGTAATTCCAAGTCATCATAGACTATTTTATAATTAGGGGAAAGAAGCACATAAATGTAAACATTATATGCAGTGTCATGAGATACGACGTGCATAAGAAATCCTTAAAGTGGTGAAACACTTGAAAGTAAAGCATAATGCTCAAAAATACAGTGTCTAGTTACAGAATTATATTCCTATAGTGAGCTACTTTAGGATGAGGATGATCTGACTTACCTTTTCTGACCCATCAAACAAGCTTGACAAATATATGATGAATAAATTAGCATCTATGAATTTTCAAGAAAATATATATTTGAATATTTTTTGTTTAATTGGACATGGAGGTTTATTATACATTTCATCAAAATTTAAATAGAAATTGCCTGCTTTTACAGAAAAGATTTTGAAGTCTGGATAAATTTTCAGAGAAATTTAGTGAGAAAGATGGAGTGGATTATTCCAACTTCATATGATGTCCCCATTTTCCTAAAAAGTTTACTTAATAAGCATTTACTGAGAATTTGCTTTGTGCAAAGTTTTAATTGAGAGAATAGTATCAGGCCAAAAAGTACCCTAGACTTTAGAGCTGTCCTTCACAAGAATGCAAATGCTGGGGTCGACCGGGGAATATATCCTTTGGGAAGAGATAGAGTACTAGGAAAGGAAGGTAGGACAAAAGTCAATTCACATCTACCCCAAGTTGTTTCAACATTTCTCTTGTGGACGAACATGCTATGGCAGAGGAAAAAGCATCAACATCATCTCTATATTTTTACAAGCTTAAGGGTGGGCACTGAATTTTGAGAAAAGGATTTGTTCTTTCTAACTTCCAAACTGAATGTAGGTCATGCTTGAAGTCTATGAAATAAGCTATGCGGTCGTGTGCAGTGGCTCACACCTGTAATCCCAGCACTTTGGAAGACCGAGGTGGGCAGTTCACCTGAGGTCGGGAGCTCGAGACCAGGCTGACCAACATGGAGAAAGCCCATCTCTACTAAAAATACAAAATTACCCAGGCATGGTGGCACATGCCTGTAATCCTAGCTATTCAGGAGACTGAGGCAGAGAACTGCTTAAACCAGAGAGACGGAGGTTGCAGTGAGACGAGATCGTGCCATTGCACTTCAGCCTGGACAACAAGCGTGAAACTCCATCTCAAAAGTAAAAATAATAATAATAAAGAAATAAACTACGCACATTCATTCATATAGCTCCCCTGATCAAATCAGAGACAATGACATTGAATTTTCCAATTCCTAAAGCTCCCAATATGAGCAGAAAAGCAAATTACTAAGTGCACTTAGTTTATCTAAACCCAAATTTCCAAAGTTTATGGTGGCAAATGTTAATTCATCTCTGCCTCAGAGAAAGCTCTAACAAAAACACAAACTATGTCAACTGCAAAACGCTTTTCTCAAAGGTCATGTCACAACTAGAGGGCTCTCAAAAGTGTTTTAAAGTATTCTTTGCTGGATAGAGTTAATTTAATCACCTGTAACCTGTCCTCTGGGGATAATTTGAATTTGATAGCTTTCTGCAAAGACATGTTTGCAGAAGAGAAAATTCTAAAGATACTTTATGTAAAAATCTAACACAAACAACGCAAACTTTATAGCCCCTCAATTTATTTTCACATAGTATGAAAAGCACAAGATTTATTGCTTTGTTCTTGTTTGTTTATTTAATAAATATGTCTTGTCTTCTCCAGCAATGCTACCAGGAGCCGAAATGACTCAAGTACAAGAAATATTTCAAAGCTAGGAATAAGAAGAAGCAATAAAGAATTGAGCTTAATTGTCTTCACAAATCTAATCTGACTGTTCTCATAATGCTTTCTTCCCTGGGTGCCTCTGCTTTCGAACTTTGTGTCAAGCAAGCAACAATTAACACAGACTTAAGAGTGCAGGTTATATATTGAAATCGAAACTTTACATTTTTGCAGAGGCTCAGAAAAAAAGATATATATGTTGATGTTATGATTTTCAACAGTAACTAGGTATCATCATCTGGGATGAGACAATTTGAAAGTTGATGCTTTTCTCTTAAGGTTTTGATCATTAGAATCTGAACCAAGATCATGACACCGGGGGGAGAAAAGGAAGTGATTTCTTTACTATTTGACTTTCAGTAATAGCTCAAATGACTTTTTAATTAGCTTTTAAGAAAGGGCCTGGAAGTAGCTGGAGGAAAGTAGATTGAGTAAATTTCCCCCAAGGAACTTAAAAACTAGCATTTACTAAAGTGTATTCTGCAGACTACTACATCCTTGACATGTGATTAATTGAAAAAAATGAGATTCTGTGATCAAGTGTATTTAGAAAAATATGCATTTAAGTTACATTTTATCTTACTGTACATTTGTCATAAATTTTTTTTCCTAGCTACATGGGTATTATCAGTTTCCAAGAGAGGTATAAAATAAACGATTTTCCAAACTTAGGTGGTCCCGCAGTACCTTTTTGCTAACTTTAATGAGAAGAGTCCTTCGATGTCATGCCTAGATAAGAACATTATTTTAGTCCAGGTATCTTACACACATGTGATTGACACGTGATTATTTTCTACTCATGTGATTAATTTTCTTTTTGAAGGGAGCAAGAGTGGGAAATAGGTGAACCAACTTATTTAGGATACCTAATTGTTAGAATTTTAGCACTATATTAAGCCATTTGTCTGATGAAATAAACTTTTTCTGTGTTTCTGTAACACAGGCATTATATTGACTCAGGCATTTTGATAAGAATTCTCCAAAATTGAGATAAGTTCATTCTATCTACATAGTTAAGGAAAATGAGACTCATAAAGTTAAAGTAATTTACATAGCTAATTGTGACAAATCTGGGAATTGGACTTAATTCTGATGTGTCAACCCTCCCTATCACCCAGCACCTATGATGAATATTGTTGGCAACTGCGTGAATGGTACTTAGACCTTGTCTCAGACCAAAGCCAAAATTGATTCCAACAGAGCAAACTGAGCCAGTCAGACCATCATCACTTTGCTATAAAGAGTAATGACTCATCTGCAGACTTCAGAAGACAGTTTAAAAATATGTTTCCAATCCATTGCTTTCACTGCATGATTTAAGATTTTATAAAACATTGAGCTAGAAGGTAGGACAAAGCTTATGCTTGTATACAAGAATCAGACACTCTCAAGATTTTTATTTAGAGTATAGTGATTTGTATGTTTAATTAACTTCCCAGGTAACACTCTTTTAGGTTACCTTGGGCTATGCTTTAAGAAACTCTGATGTGAAGAATATAAAAGATACCCAGTTATTGCTAATCTAGAAAATATAAATGTCTAGCCAAGATCAGTGTGTTAATTATTTCACAGTACAAAAAAATTGTTGAAAACGTGAGTAAAGGAGATGAAAGTCAGAATTTATTAGATCTTCCCACTGTTTTAAAAAGGCTTTGTATCTGACTCTATTTTGAAAACTAGCTTGGATTAGGGGAAATATAATCTACTACCTATTGTTTCTAATTTAATAATTCATTCTTTAAAAACCTTGCCTTTATGCTTATTTTTATATTCATTTTCAATTCACATTTACAAATGTTTAGGTGATTAGTAGATTGGCTCAAAGTGGAGTACAAAAGGAAATCAGATACTGGGTCCTGCATTCCAACATCGTAGACTGCCATTAGATATGGGAAGGTAAATTACATAAGAAAATAAAGAAATTTTGTTTTCTGGAATAGCAGTCGCATTGGTCTGATTACAGGTTTTTCTTCTCATCATTTAAAAAATTGCTCTGCTTCTATCTTCAAGAAGCTGAAGAGGGCTGTACGCTGGACATAAAATGTTGAGGCTTTGCACATTTAAATAACGGGAGATATTCTAAATTGGCCCAGCTCTACACAATCCAGGTTTTTTAGATATTGTAACTATTATATAAGGCAAAATTTGAAATAACAAAATTTTAAAACAGAGTAAGAACAAGGTGGTAAAGAAACACGAGGTGTGGAGGTGTGGGAGGATGTGCAAAGAACAGAGAGAAAAACTAGGAGAAGGTGTCAGGAGATGGAGGAAGAAGGAAGAGAGAAGACAGATCAAGCATGAGATTAAAAGAAATGGGAGCAAGAGGAAAGAACAGGTAAGAGGGAAGAATAAGGAGACCAGATGCCACCTGCGTCTCTAGGTTTCCCGCTACAGGGATCATCCTGGGGATAGAAACACCAGTGAGGACATTCAAGTTGTGCTCTCCTTCTTTCCAAAGCCCATCCAGTGAAATTAACCATAGGAAATAAGATATAAATAGACTGATATCAAGAGAACATTAGATATTCAGATAAACAAAACAAAACAAAATAATATGTTGGCATTCAAAGAAAGACTAAAGAAACAGAAGTGAAAGGGTTGGCTAAATTAAGACCCCACCAGCAGAAAGCAGAAGGCTCCATCCAGGGCTGATACTTAGATCATGTTGCCAGGTGAACAGGTGAACATCAGGTGAGGAGGAGCAGAGGTCCAGTACAAAGATGGCATCCGCACTGAGGGTATTAGCAGTGAGAGGACTAAAAACCAGGAGACAAAGAACCCAGAAGTGTAATTGAAGGGAAAAAGATCACAGGATGGTTATTGCAAAACCATGGAACTTCAGGCATGTAACCCCTTCCTGAAATTTACGATCTATTGGTAAAACATGTGTAGCTAATATTCATATCTGCATTTGTCCATTGTTTAATAAGCATATTTCCACCTGCCACTGAAGTATTGTTCATCTTAGGAAATCTATAAGAACAGGAAAAAGAAAAGGTAAAACCAGTTTATGAATTCCAAAGGTCCAGGTCCAAGTACAAGTACTGAGACTTAGATATAGGTTTCTCAATTGAAAGAATATCAGTTTTTCATTTATCCACTGAACTTATACTGATGTTTCCATTGTTGTGTTATTCTATTGACCCCTTTTTTTCCCCAGCTCTTTTCTATTTATCTGAACAAACAAAGAAATTGTAGCAGAAAGTCTCTGGGGGAAAGTAAAACATTTTTGAATATACCAAGGAGGAGCCCCAGTTGAGGAGTAAAGCAGTCCTTTTCAGCACACATCATGCTGACAGCTCTCTTATTTGGTGTCTTGCAGAGAGACAGATAATATCACAGCATGCCACAGAGACAAAGAACTGAAGGGCCAAAACGGAGGCCTCAGAAAGGAGCTGTGGTACTGATTTTTTTATTAAATCTCATTTCTCTGGAAAGGGAGAATTTGAGTTTCTAAGAGAAAAGATGCCTTTGGTTTATGTCTCCCTGATTTTCAAACTCTAGGAAAAAACTAGGGAATATGATAAGCATTTCAAAGAAAGTCTGTGCAGACATGCAACCTATTAGTAGCAAAGGGATTAGAATCAACTTTTCTTGGTTTCAAGTCTGATACTTTTTAGGTTTTTAAGAACACATTAAAATAATTTGTGGACAAAATTATTTCCATAGGTAGAATAATTATTCTTCTCCCATCACATCTTCCCTTTGGGTAGTTTCTGAGAAGTCCTGTGGGATGGAGAGGTATTTGGCAGAATTTTACAAGAGGAAGTGTAGATCAGGACTAGAGGATTTGCCAAACTAGCACATCTTCCTTCCTTGCCAATCACAACAGAAACAACCACATCTATTTCAGCAGAAACGATTTCAGGTAACCACAGAGGGTTGAGCTGGATCTTTGCTTTTGCTCCTGTCTCTACAGTGGTCCCACAATGAACAACTGTTATAAAACAATGTACTAATTCCACTATCAGTCAGTATTTTAAGACAAGCTAGACACTGCATATCTTTTGTTTATGTCCACGTAGAGTGGCCAGTCCCACTAAGTAACTGGTATGGGTAGCAAAGTAAAATAAAATAAAACAAAAGTTATTGCTTACCTTATTTATCTTGAGATAATGATGACTACAGCCATTTCCTCCTATTTTCTCTAGGATTTATGACTCAGTTATAAAATAAGTACTATTATCCCTCATATATGCACATACACATAGATAAGCCTACCTACCATACCTAGACAAATAGATAAATTGATAGATAGGTATAAACAAATCATCAGAGATTATTTGACACATCTACTTAGGACAGAACTGGAATTGTAATCCAGGTTTCTCTATCTCCTAATCCATTTTTTCTCCCCTCTACCATGATGTTTATCTTCAGAAACATGAAGCATTTAGCTATATCAAAATGGTGATGTAACTTACAATCTGTGCTATACATCTTTTTCTTTTCTTCTCTTTTTTTTTTCTTAAGACAGAGCCTCACTCTGTCGCCGAAATTGGAGTACAGTGTTGTGATCTCCACTCACTGCAACCTCTGCCTTCAGGGTTCAAGGGATTCTCCCACCTCAGCCTCCCATGTAGCTGGGACCACAGATGCACCCCACCACACCCATCTAATTTTTTATTTGTAGTAGAGATGGGGTTTTGCCCTGTTGGCCAGGCTGATCTGGAACCCCTAACCTCGTGTTCCACCTGCCTCAGGCTCCCAAAGTGCTGGGATTACAAGGGTGAGCCACCATGCTCAGCCAATTTTTTCTTAAATAAGAAATGTGACATCATAACTTACCAAATATCCCTCTTGTCTTTACATATTACTGTATCTCCTTCCTTGTGTTTTTTATCTTGTCATATGAATTTATTCCTAATAAAGCCATGGAGACAGGATTATTAAGATTTTTTAAACATTTCACTATACATAAAAATACGTCTAGAAATTCATCTTGATATGCAGATAAAAATAGAAAAAAGATAGAATTCAATATATGAGTCTGTAATTTAGTTAGGTATGGAAGGCTGAATAATAACCCTCTGAAGATATTCACATCCTAATACCTGAACCTGTGAGTTTGTTACATTATATAGAAAAAGAGGCTGCACATACATGATTATAAATTATGGATCTTAAAATGAGATTATCCTGGATTATCCAAATATCCCCAAGTCCTTTAAACAATAAAAGTTCTTATAAAAGGAAAGCAGGATAAGCAGAGTTAGAAAAAAAAGAATTGGAAAAACTGTATATTCTTATCCAAAAGAATGAATTTGAAATAGGGTCCTAAATCATACATAAAAACTATCTCTCGATGAATCAAAAACTTAAATATAACTTCAAAAATCATAAAAATCTTAGAAAAAAACACAGGAGAAAAGTTTATTGTCAATTTTTTTTGGACATGACATCAAAAGAACAGGCAATAAAAACAAAAATAAATAAGCAAGATTACATCGAATGAAAAAGCTCCTGCACAGAAAAGGACAGTCAACTAAATGAAAAAAATATATATGGAATGGGAGAAAATACTGGAAAACCATATACTATTAATAAGGGGTTAATATTCAACATATGGAAGGCTCTCACACAACTAAATAGCGTAAATAAATGACCAATAAGAAAATGGGCAGGGCCAGGCACTATGGCTCATACCTGTAATCCCAGCACTTTGGGAGCAAGAGGCAGGTGGATCACGAGGTCACGAGTTCAAGACCAGCCTGGCCAAGATGGTGAAACTCCATCTCTACTGAAAATACAAAAAATTAGCCAGGTGTGGTGGCATGAACCTGTAATCTCAGCTACTCGGGAGGCTGAGGCAGAGAATTGTTTAAACCTGGGAGGTGGAGGTTGCAGTGAGCTGAGATTGTGCCACTGCACTCCAGCCTGTGCAACAGAGCAAGACTCTGTTTAAAAAAAAAATGGGCAAAGGACCTGAGTAGACACTTTTCCAAAGAAAACATTCAAATGACCAACACTTACATGATAAGATTCTCAATGTTATTGACCTTCAGAGAAAAGCAAATGAAAATCACCATGAGATAACACCTTATACCTACTAGAAAGAATTTTATCAAAAAGACAAGAAATAAATATTTACAAGGTTCTGGAGAAAGGGAACCCTCATACACTGTTGGTGAGAATGTAAATTGGTGCAACTATTATGAGAAACAGTATGGAAGTTCTTCAACAAAATTGAAAAATAGAACTACTAAAGGGTCCAGAAATTCCACTTCTGGGTGTATCATAAAAAAAATGAAATCAATATCTCAAAGAGAAATATGTGCTGCCATATTCATTGCAGCATTAGTTAAAATAGCCAGGCTATGGAATCAAACCAAGTTCTAAAGGAAAAGTGAATGGATGAAGAAAATGTTGTATTATATGCTTATAAAAGAATACTGTCCAACTATAAAATAGAAGAAAATTTTTCCATTTGCAACAGCATAAATGAACCTGGAACACATTATGCTAAGTAAAATAAGATAGATACATAGAGACAAATGCTGTATAATATCAGTTATATGAGGAATCTGAAAACGTAGAATTTATAGACGCAGAGTAGATTGGTGGTTGGCAGAAGTTGGGGAGAGGGTAGGGTAAATGAGGGTATATTGGTCAAAGAGTATAAAGTCTGGCTTATAAGATGAGCAAGCTCTGGAGATCTAATGCACAGCACGGAGGAAGGTGCTAGATATGTTATTTTGACTGCGATAACAATTACACAAGCCATATGTATATCAAATCATCATATTATACACATTGAATATACATAATTTTTATTTCCCATTTATTATTATTTTTTGAGACAGAGTTTCATTTTTGTTGCCAGGTTGGAGTGCAGTGGCACAATCTTAGCTCATTGCAACCTTTGCCTTCTGGGCTAAAGAGATTCTTCCACCCCATTCTCCCGAGTAGCTGGAACTACAGGCACACACCACTGCGCCCAGCTAATTTTTGTATTTTTAGTAGAGATAGGGTTTCGCCAGGTTGCCCAGGCTGGTCTTGAACTCCTGGCCTCAAGTGATCCACCCACCTCATCCTCCCAAAGTGCTGAAATTGCAGGCATGAGACCCAGTGCCTGGCCCAATTAAACACTTAAAAATAAAATAAAATAGTTGGCTGCTTATATCTGTGAGTTCTGAATCCACAGATTCAACCAACTGCAGATCAAAAATAGAATATTTGCAGGATGTGAACTCATAGAAACAGAAGGCTTACTTTTTCCCAGGGCAGATAGCCAGACCTGAGCCTGTGAATTTTGGTAAGATTTTGGCATATGTGGCTGATCCTGGAACCAATTTCCCCAATACCAAGGGGAAGATTGAAGATATGAAAATGAAGAGTCTAGGAGAATGTTTCACGGGAGGGTTGAGAAAGAGATGAGAAGATTTTACACAGCTGTCTCTGAAGATGGAGAGAGGTATTATGAGCCAAGGAATGTAGGTAGCCTCAAGAAGCTGAAAAAGGAGGCAGTCGAAGTAGCTCACGCCTGTAATCTCAGCACTTTGGGAGGCCAAGGCAGGTGGATCACTTGAGGTCAGGAGTTTGAGATCAGCCTGGTCAACATGGTGAAACACCGCCTTTACTAAAAAAATACAAAAATTAGCTGGGTGTGGTGGCCGGTGCCTGTAATTCCCAACTACCCGGGAGACTGAGGCTGGAGAATAGCTTGAACCCTGGAGGTGGAGGTTGCAGTGAGCTGATAGTGCACGCCTGCACAAAGAAGTTGAAAAAGGCTTCTATGTACCCTCCAAAGGAGAGCAGCCTTATAGACCCGATTTACATATCTGACCACCAGAGATGCAAGACAATAAATATGTATGGCTTTAAGCCACTAAGGTTGTGGGAATTTATTACAATAGCAATAGGAAACTAACATGTGAAGTCCTTTGTCACAATTATTAAAATCTCTTCCTCTTGAAATTATCCCTGTGCTTTCAGTGGTTGGGAAACCTGACTTAGAGAGGGCTATGAATTCACTAGGTACACCGGTATGATATCAAATATACTTCAATAAATCCTCATTTTTATTTGACAGGTCAAAAAGTACAAATTTGATGAATTTTGTGATTTCCACGATTGGCAATGACTTCGAGAGAAAACTTTTGTTTTTTGTTTTTGTTTTCTGAGAAGGAGTCTCACTCTATTGCCCAGGTTGGAGTGCAGTGAAGCGATCTTGGCTCACTGAAAACTGCCTCCCGGATTGAAGGAATCATCCTGCCTCAGCCTCCTGAGTAGCTGGGATTACAGTTGTATGCCACCATTCCTGGTTAATTTTTTGTATTTTTTAGTAAAGATGGGATTTCACCATGCTGGTCAGACTGGTCTCCAACTCCAAATTTCAAGTGATCTACCAGTTTCGGCCTCCCAACGTGCTGGGATTACAACCATGAGCCATCATGCCCAGTCAGAGAGAAAACTTTGAATTATTGGTGGGTATAAAGGAAGATGGTACAGTCAGCTTGAGTTGCTATTAAAAATGGGCACAGTGGCTCACACTTGTAATCTCAGCACTTTGGGAGGCTGAGTCAGGCAGATCACCTGAAGTTGGGAGTTCGAGACCACCCTGGCCAACATGGCAAAAACCCATCTCCACAAAAAATACAAACATTAGCCAGACATGATGGCTGGCACCTGTAATCCCAGGTCCTCGAGAGGCTGAGGCAGGAGAATCGCTTGAACCTGGGAGGTGGAGGTTGCAGTCATCTGAGATTGCACCACTGCACTCCGGCCTAGGTGACAAGAGGGAGATTCCCTCTCAAAAAAAAAAAAAAAGACATAAACTGGGTGGCTTAAAAAACAAGTATTGATTTCTCATAGTTATAGAAGCTGGGAAGATCAGGATCAAAGAGTGTCATCCAATTTGGTTCCTGCCAAAGACCTTCTTCCTCGTTGGCAGATGAATGCCTTTTTGCTGTATCTTCACATGGCTGAGAGATCATCCTGCCATGTCTCTTATTATAAGGGCACTAATCCCATCATGATGATTCCACTCTCATGACCTAATTACCTCCCTAAGGCCCCATCTCCAATACCATCACATTGGAAACAATGACACAAAATTTTGTATGGATATAAACATTCAGACTACGACAGAAGACTTCTTTAAGAGAAGGTGACCCCTATTACTCTTGGTTTTCAGATAAGTTGTTGAAAGAAGTAATATGTGTTTATTTTTATAGTAAACAGAGACTTGGATGTCCTTTCTAATTTCTACTTTTTTTCTCCATTTGTTACTTATTATATTTGGCTTAGGTCAATAGCATAGTATCAGATCATTCACAGATCTTTTTTTAGAAATTTGACCCTTCTTTGTGTGAACCAATTTTGCCATCATTGCTTTCCATGTTTGTAGATGCACTTTAGACCCTGTGAAAAGTAATTGCTGGATTCATTTAATGTGTTCTAGATATAATTAATTTTTATGGCATGACTTCTGAATAAATAGTGTTTGAAGTACACTGGTGTAAGTAGAAAAAGGTGTAAATGCCAGGAACTTGTCAGAAGCAGAACTAAGCCTTCTATATATTATTATCCCTGCTGGCACCTATCACATGGTCTACCCCAGAGAGAGACCCAATAAATATCTGCTCATTTCATTGATTCACTGCCTCTCTGCTGACGGTGTAGGGATATATGTTGGATTACCTACTGATTGGTAAACAAATGGCTATAGCCAACACACCTTTGTGTTGGTCATATGCTAATCAGCACTTTCAGCAGGGCTTCCCAATTTTTGTTTACACATCTGCCTACTTCAATAGACTTTAAACATCCTATTTTTATCTGTTTCTCAAGGCTATAGTCTAATTCATGACGCATAGGATGTACTAAGAAGATTAAGTTAGAAGAGGCGCAGGTACTTAGATAACTTAATGAATGAATGAATAATTTGAATGAATGAATGAATGAACAAAAATGAATTAATAGATGAAGGGCAATTTAGCATTATTCAAACATGAGTTATTTTGAACATCTACTTTGACCCACGGACATGTTTGGAATATACTGATGAATGAGCAAACATTGAATTCCTTAAAACATTTATTCTACAACATAATATTTATCAGAATCAGAGGACATACCTTCTGAAAACCGTCTGGAGAGAAGCTATATTCAAAGGTCGATAAAGACTGAGGCTATGACTTGTCCTTGAGGAGACAGGCCTTAAAAGTGCTTCAGCCTCCATCCTTCTCTAGCAGAAAGGCGACACCAAAGCAAAATAAATAAATAATTAAATAAGGAAGCACTTATTAATTAAATTCTTTGAAATTAGTCCTAAAACATGGACAAGTATATTTCAAAATACTGAAAAAAAATCACTTCCATACAGAATGGACTCAATTCTTCCAGTTGTTATGTTTCAGAGTGGAGATAATAAAATGCATGTATGTGTGTGTGTGTGCTTGTGTGTTTTTGTGTGCCACAAGATTGGACTTGTTATATAAGGGTGTTACAGGCACCCACCACCATGCCTGGCTAATTTTTGTATTTTTAGTAGAGACAGGGTTTCGTCATATTGGCCAGGCTGGTCTCAAACTCCTGACCTCAAGTGATCCAAGAACCTGGGCCTCCCGAAGTGCTAGGATTATAGATATGAGCCAAGGCGCCCAGCCACTATAACTTCTTTATAAACATTTAAAGTTTTCAAAATATATTTACTCTTTTGTAATAGCAATTAGCTTAAAATGCAAATTGTAAAACTGTACAATAATATGTTCTTTCTTTACCTCATTATTCTATGCTTTTTTTCTGTTTTAAATCTTTTTAACTTTTTAAAGTTTTTTGTTAAAAACTAAGGTGTAAACACATATATTAGCCTAGGCCTACACAAGGTCAGCAAAACCAAGATGTCACCTCAAAGCGATAGGAATTTTTTGGTTTCATTATAATTTTATAAGACCACCATTGTATATGGTGTCATTAACTGAAACATTGTTATGATGTATAGTACTATATATACATGTACACATATGTGTACACATACATATATACATACACACATATATGTACACATACATATATGCATACGTATATGTACACATACATATATATGTACCTAAACATATAGCTATGATATATAATACATTTGGTACATATGAATACATACATGTATATGTGATTCAAACCCAGGTGATCACTATTAATAGCCAGATTTCCATACTGTTGATATAAGTGCTGAGGAACCTCTGAATAATTTTATATTAGTTGAGGAATCGGTGATCTAGTAGTGCTATGCTTAATAGATTGATGTTCCAGGGATGTCAGATCGTTTTGAGTAAAGAAATTGGTGTGTAAGGGAATAATGATTTAAAAAGCAATCTCTGAAGTCCAAATACCCAAGATTGAATAGTAACTATCTTGGGGGTGAACATTATATACGTGCAACTTATAAAGTGGTAGCGTAAAAACTGGGGTTCACTAAAAACACCCAAATTAAATGCATTACTGGGGTATTCATAGTGAAGCTGGAGAAAAAAGTTAGGCTTAAGAGATGTTTTGGTCAGTAGAAAGAAATTATTGATAAATAATCAGTAGAAAGAAATTATTAATAAAAAATCAGTAAAAAGAAATTAAATTCTAAATCAGTAGATTTATTGATAAAAATAAATTATTGATTAAAAAATCAGTAAAAAGAAATTAAATTCTAAATCAGTAGAAAGAAATTATTGATAAAAAGTAGTTGGGTCTGGGAGTGGTGGCTAATGCCTGTAATCCCAGCACTTTGGGAAGCCAAGGCAGGTGGATCATCTGAGGTCAGGAGTTTGAGACCAACCCAGCCAATATAGTGAAAGCTGTCTCTACTAAAAATAGAAAAAATCAGCCAGTCACGGTGGCGGGTGCCTGTAATCCCAGCTACTCGGGAGGCTGAGAAAGGAGACTCACTTGAACCCAGGAGGCAGAAGTTGCAGTGAGCCAAGATTGTGCCACTGCACTCCAGTCTGGTTGACAGAGTGAGACTTCAATTCAAAAAAAAAAAAAAAAAGGTTGGAAAATGGCTAAGCTTAGAAACTGAAGGCATTTGATAATGGATATGATTCTGAACATGACGCATTTGAAGTTTTCCTAGTGTATTTAGGTGGAGAAGTCTAATAGACAGAAGTGTATGCTGGCAAAATGTGCAGAAGCTGCATCATTGGGAGACATATACCTTTAGACATTTGTGTATAATCATCTGTGGATTCCCTTAAATCATGAGCTCAATCTTTTGCCCCACATTTACCACTCTACATGACATTGCTAATTCTCCTTAAAGTACATATGGCTGCCATTTTATGTTTTTATTTACAAGTTATTTGTCTACTGATTATCTCTCTCAGGAGACTGCATGTTCTGTATGAACTGGTACCTTTTTCAACTTGTGCACTGTTTTATTTACAGCATTTTGATAGTGTTAGATGCCTATTACTTGTTGGATGAATAAATGAATAATTAATTTGATGACATTTTAACACTAATACAATATTCAGCTAGATGATCTTTTATATATCTGTAATAGTTGAAAAAATTCACTATTCTTATATCACCAATATACCTATCATATTAGAAATGGTAGCATCTTTATTCTTTCATGGTAAAACTCAAATATTTGAAATTACAGCATCATAATCATTTGTCCAGTCTGCTCATAAAAATTAATATATAAATCATCACAATGCTAATTTTTAAACGAGTAGATCATATAAATACTGCATGTCTCATTGCCCTTACATACTACAAATGTAGTTATAGTGCTCCTGAAAATCAACTCTTTTCAGAATACAAAGCTATAACTCTGGGAACAATTTAAGAAATAAAATTTAAAAGTAACATATGAGTTGGCACAAATAGAATATAAAATGTAATCTTCATATCCTTAATTATACAAGTCATAGAAGCAGATGTAAAAGAAAACTTGTATTGAGTAATATATGTTAATAACTTCATATTCAGTTCCCTCGAATCAAATGATTCAGCCAAGTTTTATAGCTTTAGAAGTACTTTATTCTATGGAGCACTGAACTAATGACCAGATAAAGAATTTTCTGCTAGCTTTAACTTAGCTCTGAAAAGTCAGAGCAAATGCAATAAAATTATATTGCATCTTAAATTACTGATATTTGTGTTATTTCCTCTTTTTGAGTCATTTCTCTTTTTGTATTCTCACTAAGGTGAGATACAAATGAATGATATATCTCTATCTTTCTGGGAAATAAATCTAATGAGAGTGAGTGAGTGAGAAAAGAAATATTATATTAAATAGCTTGACCAAGTTTTCAAGAGTGAGCACATACTTTGTGTAATGTAACTACTCTGTTTTATAGAGATGTAAACTTAGAGCTAAAGAGTTGAGATGTACTCTTCAAAATTATGTTTAGTTAGTAATGATAGAATATACTCAAGTCATTGGATGAAGAAACTCCACTATACTATGAGAGTAGCATGTAAGAAATGGCCAAACCAGGCATGGCTAGTCTGATACTTTTCCTGTATTTAATGGGAATTTTATTTGGGGAGGAAAGTAGACTAAGGAGTAGTCTTTTATGTTCACACTTTATCATTCATCTCCATCCTAAAAAACTAGTAAATTTCAAACTTCAAGTAAATAATAGCTCCCCATGAGGAGAGGGTTCTGATATCTCTGTAATTGTAAGCAATATATACAACGAATTTCCCCATCCTCTAAGAAAGATGGTCTGATATTTTATCTTGTAGTCTTCAATCATTCACTCAGTGTTGAGTATTTTCTGGGTGCAAGACACCTTATTTATCTTTTACAAATACAAAATTTAAATTAAAAAAAAATTTTTGAAGACTTCTGTTTCTGGTTCTGCAAATAAATCTGGAAGTCGCCATTCCATCCCAACATGCAAAAAGTTGAACAGACTGAAAAATCAGCAAGTCATCTAAGATCTGTAAGAGAAGTGAGGACACAAGACAAATATCTGCCCCTAGGAATGGAGAGACAGACAGAGAAATATAGGAAGCCACAGTTTACAGGAGCAGAAACTACCCTGAAATCAGTTTGGGGGTATGAGAATCTGTACTGGAGTTGATGAATCTCTGATGGCTCAGTATGTCTTAGAACCTATACACAAGTTCAGCATGGCCTCATGATACAAAGTTAAGATACAAAAATCTATTGTACTTCTATATACTTTAACAAATAATCCAAGAATGATATTACAAGAAAACAACTTGATTTACAATAAAAGTAAATATAATACAATACTTAGGAAATAATTTAATAAGATGGTGATACTCTACACATTGATCTGTAGATTCAATGAAGTCTATGCCCAAATTCTGTCTAAATTATTTGTAGAAATTAGCAAGTTAATTCTAAAATTTACATGAATTTTCACAGGCCACAAAATAGTCAAAACAATCTTAAGAATAAGAATAATGTAGAAGTACTTGCAAAGTAGGGAATCAAGACAGTGTGACATTGTCATAAGGATATGTGGATCAATGGAAGATAATTCAGGGTTCAGAAATAAATCTATACATTTACAGTAACTGATTTTTGAAAATGCTGGCAAGACCCTTTAAATGGTGCTAGGCCAGCTGGATAGCTATTTCCAAATCTCACACTATACACAGTAATTAATTCTAAATGGATCAAAGGCCTCAATATAAGAGATACAGCTATAAAAGTCTTGTAGTAGAACACAGGGGTAAATAATCATGAACTTGGATTAGCAAAAATTCTCATGTATGACACAAAAGCATGAATGAAAGAAAAATGAATTAGACTTAATCAAATTTAAAAATAAAAACATTTGTACTTCAAAATGTTAGCATCAAGAAAGTGAAAATAGAAAGCACAGAATAGAAATTTTCAAATCATGTATCAGATAAGGGGTTTGTATCTAGATTATATAAAGAAAACTTACAAATCAGTAATAAAAAGACAACCCAATTAAAAATAGAAACAATATATAAATAGTCATTTATTCAAGAAAGGTACATAAATGTCTAGCACACACTTGATAACATGCATGACATCACTGGGTACTAAGGAAATGAAAATCAAAACCACAGTGAGTTTCTGAAAACTTAGTTTAAACCTCATCTATTGTGAATATGACTGCCATGAACAGTTTTGTACACTACACTACATGCTGGCCAACATAGCTAGATTCTGTCTCTGCGTCTCCAAAAAGCAAATAATAATCATAAAATAAAATATAGGTGGAAAAGCAAGGCACAAACTGAAAGAAAATATTTAAAAAGCATATATTATACAAATAATGTGTATCCAGGATATACAGATACATTTTGCAAGTTAATAACAAAATTATAGACAATCCAATAAATAAAATGATAGGTACTTTATTGGAAGAGTTGAATCAATTATAAATAAGCATGTAAGATGTTTGACACCATTTGTCATTAGAGAATTAATATTCAAACTGCAATGAGATGTGAATATATATCTATCTCAAAGAGTTAAATTGCTTATACAATTGCTTAAATAAACAAATGAGAAATACGACAATATCAAATGTTGGCAAGGATGAGTATCAGCTGAAATACTCATACATTCCTACTAAAAACTCAATGTACTAATAATAGTCATTTAAAAACTGGTAATTTCTTATAAAGTCAAAATATACTTTCCAATATGACTCAGCAATCCCACTGCTAGGTCTTTATCCAAGAAATGTAAATGTATGCCACAAGAAGGTGCGTGGCATACAGTTTTTCTGTGTAACTGACACATGTTAAATAATGCTAATGGAACTTCATTCATAATGGCCCGAAACCACAAATAAGTCACATGCCTATCAATTGGTGAATGTTCCAAAGGTTTATAACATATTCACAGAATACAATATTAGCAATAAAAATAATGAATTACTAATACATGCTACAACAATGATAAATTTTAAATATCATAAACTAAATGAAAGATGCTAAACAGAAAAGACTGCACTACATGCCTTTATTTATTTATTTATTTTAAGACGGAGTCTAGCTCTGTTGACCTGGCTGGAGTGCAGTGGCATGATCTCTGCTCATTGCAATCTCCATCTCCTAGGTTCAAACAATTCTCCACCTCATCTGTAATCCTGGAGTTACAGTTGCTGGCCACCATGCCTAGCAAATTATTTTTGTATTTTTAGTAGAAATGGTGTTTCACCATCTTGGCCAGGCTGGTCTTGAACTCCTGATCTCACTGTGATCAACCCGCCTCGGCCTCCCAAAGAGCTGGGATTACAGCATGACTTCATTTATATGAAACAATGAGAGCAGGCAGATCCATGTTTGCTGAGGCAAGATGCTAGCAAAAAAGTTCGCAAATTGGAATCCAGGCATATTTCACGGGTGATGGAAATATTTACTATCATGACTGTGGTGGTAGTTACACCACTATTTGTTAAAACTTATTTAACTCTACATTTGGCAATTTTTATTGTATATAAATTATCTCAAAGCTAATTAGGATAGATAAAAGAGAGATACAATATGCAAACTTTTAACAAAACTATTTGTTACTCAGTTTTCTTTTTCTTTTTCTCTGTCTGAAATATAGGAGACCTATGTCTTCCTTCTTCCTTATCGATGCCTAAGACTACAAAATAGACAGCTTGCAAAATCAGATCGGATGTCTGCATTTTGTATTCTATAAGAGCCTAGTAGCTTAGAATATTTGTTAGAACTGCCTTCAAAGACAGACTAAGCATTATTTTTCAAAACATGTGAAGAATCCTATCATATTAAAACATGACTATTCAGTGGTGTTCAAATCAGTGGAAACATAATCCTCTGGTATACTATCGTAATTTGACTATAGAGTTGCTCATCATTCTGATAAAAAGAGATATGAAGAGTTTTAGCCAATATATTATTGCTAATCAGATATTCACTCATATCAAGATGAAGTCACTACATTATTCATATATTTATTTTTAAAAAGCATGTAGTAGAACACACGATCAAGTAATGTTTGGTAATGCAACACACTACCAAATATATTTTTTCAGGAGAATATAAGGTTGAATATCCCAGACAAGCCATCATATTTGAGATGGTAAACAAAAAGAAATTGGAATTGTATGAACAAATTTGAGAGAATCACTCAAGTAAAAGTTAATAATACATATATATCCTTTCTTCTTTTTTTTTTTTATTTTTTTTGAGACAGTCTCATTCTGTCACCCAGGCTAGGGTGCAGTGGCACTATCTCAAGATGGGCTCACTGCAACCTTCATCTTCTGAGTCAAAGCGATTCTCATGCCTCAGCCTCCCGAGTAGCTGGAACTATAAGCATGCACCACCATGTCCAGTTAATTTTTATGTTTTTAGTAGAGACAGGGTTTCACCATATGTTGGCCAGGCTGCTGTCCAACCCCTGACCTCAAGTGATCCTCCCTCCTCAGCCTTTCAAAGTACCAGGAATACAGGCATAAGCCACTGCGCACAGCCATATACATTCTTTCATAAAGTAAAGAAACATCAAAATCCAAATAATACATAGAAATAAAATAAATCCAAATCAGAATATTAAAATTGTATTTTACATTCTAGCCAGAAAAATCCATTAATGAATAGAAAATATACCTTGTTGCCAGTAAAAGAAAATAAAGTATATTCTTCTTATTTTGAAATTACTAATTTTGTAAAATTATTTGACAATACTGACAATGTCGAAGCAAACTTTACCTTTCTCACTGTTAGAAGCAAGATATTAAATATTCAGTGGAGAATCTTGGATACAAGTTGAAATTGATGCTAAGGAACATGTCCAGAATCTACTTCTGTAAAAAGAAAGGAGCTGAGAATCTGAAACTTATTATGTGTTCCCTTACTGTGTATAAAGATGAAAGGTCTAATTGGCTCTATGGGACCACTTGATAGGGCAGATCTATCCATGAAGCACAGTAGGCACAGGACTGAAGATCTATGATGCTTTTAGGGACTCATGAAACTATTTCAATTCATTTCAAAATCAACATAAACCTGAGTAAATCAAGCTGGATCATATTTGTCATCATACCAAAACAGTTATGAAATATAGTTTTTGTATTAATCTGATTCTAAACTGATGTTCAACATTTGAGCAAAGTTTATAGATCAGTAAAAACATGCTCATATATTTATTTATCACAATAATGTATCACATTTATTTATCATAATAAATGCATGCTTTGTGACCTATTGAATCATCTTCAAGGGTGAGCTGAGAGAATGCTTAAGTTCTAAAGGCATACCAGCCACTGAATTGCAAGCAGACATGTGAGGGGAATACTGGCAGGAACTGGGTATGTGATACCTAAAACTGATCTTATTTTACATGCCAGAAATTGACAACTCCTGCCTTTCTCTTTGTACAGGAGCACTTTTTTTTTTTTTTTTTTTTTTTTTGAGACAGAATCTTGCTCTGTCACCAGGCTGGAGTGCAGTGGCACAATCTCAGCTCACTCAACCTTCGTGTCCTGGGTTCAAGCGATTCTTCCACCTCAGGCTCCCGAGTAACTGGGACCACAGGTGCGCACCACCACGCCTGGCTAATGTTTGTATTTTTAGTAGAGACAGGGTTTCACCATGTTGGCCAGGATGGTCTCGATCTCTTGACCTAGTGATCCGCCCACCTCGGCCTCCCAAAGTGCTGGGATTACAGGCATGAGCCACTGTGCCCTGCCATACTGTTGTTTTTTAAAAACATGAATTGAAAATAAATGGTCGTTAATTGACCACATTTTTCAGTAATGGAAAAGAATCTTACTCAGGCTGTTAATTATGATTATTTATCCCATCATGGTTTGTTTTGCTCTATTCTTCCTGAGAAATGCATCACACAGTGATCTTTATGTTCAGACACTCTTACAAGGCTTCCTACTGTGCAGTTCTTAGCTCCTCATCACACAATGAAACCCAGCCTGTGTGAAGCTAAGATATTACTTGTTCACTATTATGCATAATAAGAATTACAATTTGTTTGTCTATGATTAATTACCACTTTTCCCAAGAGATGCAATGCTGAGTGTTTTCATATGCTAATATGTGCCAAGCTGCCAGTGCTAACTCAGCTCTCTAATCCTAAAACTCACCTTAAGTGAAAGAATATCACTGTTTTTTGTTAAAGTTGTCATTTGTCTGGAAATGAAATAAATATCTAAGAAGAATTTCAATGATAGAACTGCTTTTCAGCTGACAGCTCATTCCTTGTTATCAAAAGGCAAATATATGTCAATGTGTGCATTACTTAAGACTCATGCGATAATTGCTTCAATTTGCCTGACAATCTGATAATGTCATTTGCACAATTGTGAATGGTGTCAACACTGAATGAATGTTCCTTAGACTAAGGTGTGAAACACAGTTGGAGAAAAAAGGGCTTCTATTGAAGTGTCTTCTGCCAGATGAAATCCTATGTAGTTTCTTGTTTCTTCAAAAATCTGTGTCCTTGACTGAAATTTAATCTTGAGTTTATCACCAAAAAGGAGAACGGATTCAACATTCCATGTGGCCTAAGAAATATGTAGGTTTCTAATCACTTCTTTTAATTCAAAATTTTATTTATTGATATGTTCGTGAAAGTCCATATAGCAAGCTGTGTGATGGATATTGAAGAAAGGTATATTTTAGCAATAGACCCTTCTCATCTCAAATCTCACTAAGTGTTATGGTGTTGAGTAAGTTTTGTTACCATTTTCTTAATTTCATCTCTAATTATAGTTTTTAAAAAATTATCTAAATGGGTATAATCCTACCCATCGCTAAGGAATATTATGGAGATTAAATGTGTTAATAAATAAAATGTGTTAATAAAACAATTACTGTTGTAATCAGCTCAGGTTACACACTTAGAATAGTTTCATTGTTATTACTAACACAACTACACATTTATTTAATCAAGTTATTATCTTTTCTAAGCCTCAATTTATTTATCAAATAGATCCAAGAATAAATCAGATGTAATGTTAATATGCTTGAAGTGTTATGATGGTCACATAAGAAACATAAATATCCTGGTCTAGTGTATAGCACAAAGATGCCTTTAGAAAAAAAAGTATTTGCTTTATTTTATGCAATCAACCAGTAAAATATTAAAATATTATATATATATTTTTTCATATGATGGCATTGACAGGCTTCAAAATTAACTGCAGTGTATTTCTATTTTATTATTCACCTGAGCTGGTGCTAGCAACAGATTCTGCCTGGAGTAATTGTTCAGATCAGTGGTCTATGGCCAAGGACAGAAGAAATGAGACTTTTAATTAATAGAGTGGAAACCAGAGAGATTTAATAGTTGGGGCATCTGCTAAACTATAAATCTCTAAACAGAAATGACCCTTTGTCTGATTGCAACTCAATATTTAGAAATTATAAGATGTAAGATGAAGTTTACCTCAAATAAAGAGTTCTTATTTAACTTAGAATGTAAACCTACAGTGCATTAATGCATGTCCAATTGAATTTTATTATGATAGTATAAAAAAGGAGGCTTAACATATTTTATTAAATGCATGCATTCACCATCTAAATATCTACTAAAATGATAGCAGATGACTCATTTAAAAGTATTAATACAACTAAGTACTAGAAGAATGAGAAAGATATTTGTACATAAATAGTTCAGCATATATCTTAAAAAATTTATAGCAGGTAAATCATTGCTAATTTTCTTAACAGAAAGTAGACAATTAAAATTTAAAAAGTGTAATGCTGTAAGAAAAAAATACAAAACAAGGAGATTCAACCAAAATTACCTCAGCCAGCTCAGAAATTGGAGGCAGGAATATGTGATGTTTGAAAGAAACATGAACAATAGTCAGACTTTCACTTCCACTGTTTCTTCATAACCCAAGTATGCCACTTTTCTTCTCAAGAGAAACTGAACCAGAGATGGTCTGGATGCAAGAACCTGAGGCACAGCAGAAGTTCTGGGAGAGACATAACCATAAATGGAAGGAGTGCTTAAGTGCATTTCTATTCATTGCAATGTGAACGTCCTCTTATTCAAAATCTTTCCCTGATATTTAGCTACCAGGATTCGGTAAACCATAATTATAGAGCCCATTTTGGAATGGACACTCATATTTGGTTCAGAATAAATGTCTCCAAATATTTTACAGAATTTAACTCTTTTTGTTGATAATGTGCTGGATTTCAAGGAGTTTTTCTTTTATTATTCTTTCGGAAATTGAATGCTTCTAAATAAATATCTTTTAGTCTTCCCTCTTCATCCTCCACTGAGATCTACCAATTGACGTGTAGCAACTATTGAACCAGAGCTCCCCAGAACACACTCAGTGATTTTTAAATATGAGCAGTGATCCAAGTATTACCAGACATTAGAGGAGGGTATCTACCATAAAGCTAGAATCCAAAGCAAATCAATGGGAAAGAAAAGAATAGGAAATGAACAGTCTTTGGAGAGGACAATCAAAATCTTACATCAACAGGAATATTTAATATGTGTAGAGAAAGTAAAAAATATGTTTCAACAAAGAAACAAAATGAAGAGGTTGTATAAAATAAATAGGAAATACAACATATTTCTAGGAAACTTAAAATATAACAACCTAAATTAATTAAAAAATAAAACCTAGGCCGGGTGCAGTGGCTCACGCCTGTAATCCCAGCACTTTGGGAGGCCGAGGCGGGTGGATCACGAAGTGAAGAGATAGAGACCATCCTGGCCAACATGGCGAAACCCCGACTCTACTAAAAATACAAAAAATTAGCCGGACGTGGTGGCACACGCCTGTAATCCCAGCTACTTGGGAGGCTGAGACAGGAGAATCGCTTGAACCCAGGAGGCGGAGGTTGCGATGAGCCGAGAATGCACCATTGCATCCCAGCCTGGGCAACAAGAGCGAAACTCTGTCTAAAAAAAATAAATAATAAAATAAAATAAAATAAAATAAAACCTATATGTGTTGTAAACCAAAAGTAAAATTTTAAGTCCCCATCCATCTGAACGGACCTTTGCCTCTGGATAAGAACATTCCAAAGTTAGTTCAGGACATGATGGGAAAGGGGACCCAGACATGCCCCATTGTATCCTCCTCCTTTTTGGAATTACTAATAGAGCAGACTCTTTAAGTCTGGTAAGAAACATTTATAATCTATTCTTTCTACAGCTTGCTACCTGGAGGATTCATCTGCATGTTAAAGTTTGATATCCACAATTATGGTAACCCAGGCATCCTTTCTAATGATAACTCTTTCAACCAATCACCAATCAGAAATCTTTGAATTCACCTATGACTTAGAATCATCCACTTCCAGTTACTCCACCTTTCTGCACTGAACCAATATACATCTTAGATGTATTGATTGATGCCTTATGGCTCTCTAAAATGTATAAAACCATGTTGTGGCCTGACCACCTTAGGCACGTGGTCTCAGAATCTCCTGAGGGTTGTGTCATGGGTCATTGGTCACTCATATTTGGTTCAGAATAAATGTCTCCAAATATTTTAGAGTTTGACTCTTTTCGTTGACAATGTGCTGGATGATAACATCAAGGAAATCACTGGGAAAGTGGCTAAATGTGATCAGGGAAGCATATCAAGAATCATACATAAAGATCATTGTGGTGTGTTTTGCAGTATTAGAAACAATTCAAATGATTAAATATGGTTTAGGGTTGTATACACACAAACATATGTGGATAACAACATATACAAGTTATTTGTTGTAAACACTGTTAGACATATATGTGAATACTGTCTAATGGCATGACTCTTGTACAGAAAAACTGAAAAATACATCTAACTGTTAATGGTGCTTTCCAATGGGTTTTTAGATTATAAGGTATAAAACAACAACAAAATTCTAAACCCCCAACAATTTGAATGAGCTCTTTTCTTGGGAAGGGCATTCCAGAGTTCATCTGAAAACCTAGTTCAGACCATGATGGGAAAGCCTCATTATTCCCCACTTCCTTTTGAATTCAGGCATAGCTGAACAGCATTAACATTACAACAGATCTTACAACAGCTCTTACAACTGACAAAACTGACTCTGTAGCAGTAAGATACCAAATCAGAGTCTGACTCTAGTACAGCATCACATGCTATGACAGATAGCTGACCCTGAAAAAAGTCAAAGTGTTTCACCAAAAAATAATGTTTATTTGATCTATCTTGAAATAGTCCTGCAAAGCTGTCTCTTACGGGAAAAATCTACATTCTGAAAAGAATCTCTTCCGCTTTCCAGGCCTTTAACCTGATCCAGAAGAAAATTAACTAAGATTCTGGCATCCTTTTAAGTCTGATAGAAAACATTTAAAATCTATTTGCACTGAAGCCTGCTACCTGGAGGCTTCATATGTGTAGTAGAAACCATGGTCTCCTCAAGCTCTTATTTTAATCAAGACACTCCATTCTATCGATTCCAAGCCTGTAGATAAACTCTTTAAACCAATTGTCAATCAGAAAAATATTTGAATCCACTTAAAATCTGGAAGCCACCCCCACCACTTTCTTCAAGTTGTCCCATCTTTCTGTACAAAACCAATGTACATCTTACATGTGTTGATGTCTAATATCTCCCTAAAATGTATAAAACCAAGCTGGAGCTCAACCACCTTGAATAAATGTTTTCAGGATCTTCTGGGTCCAAGTCACAGGCTCTTGGTCACTCACATTTGGCTCAGAATCAGTATCTTCAAATATTTTACAGAGTTTGATTCATTTCATTGTCAAAGATAATAAATGCTGTTATTTTAATAACTAGTCTGCAGTTTCTAAATTATATATAATTGATATATATTGCAGTTATTTGAGCAATCTAATATATAAAATGAGAATTAAAACTTGATTTTCAGTTCCAGATTCTTTGTGCTCTTTACTGATTGTGTTAAATGACTTTCTTCTCTTTGTCTAAGAAGGCAGTATAACCATGTGATCTATTCATTTGCACCACAACATTTATTGAGCACTTATTATATACCAGCTGTTGTATTAAGCAGTGAGGATATAGTGTTTATGAGATAAGTCAGTCTTTGGTATCATGAAATTAATAATCTAGAAGAGAAGATAGCTAAGAAACATAAAGACACATACAAAAAAAAGAAAAGTAAGTTTATTAGTTCTCACACTGCTAAAAAGAATTACCTAAGACTGGGAAATTTATAAAGAAAAGAGGTTTAATTGACTCATAGTTTCACATGGCTGGGGAGGCCTTAAGAAACTTAACAATCATGATGGAAGGGGAAACAGGCACATCTTACATGGCAGCAAGCAAGAGAGAGAGGGTGAAGGGGAAGGAGTCCCTTATAAAACCATCAGATTCATGAGAACACCGTGGGAGAAACCTCCCCCATGATCCAGTCACTTGCCAGGTTTCTCCCTCAACACCTTGGGATTACAATTCAAGATGAGAGATGGGTGGGGACACAAAGCCAAATTATATCAGTGTGGCTTGCAAAAGTGCCCAGAGGAAAAACACTGGTTAAAAGGAATGAGTATTAATTGGATGATCAGGGGGCCCTCTCAAGAAAAGTTCACTTTTGACCTGAGAAATTAGACTCTGAAGCCATATAAAGAAGTGATGGGAAAGAAAAGGAAAAAGAACAGCAGCCATCATCCTCCGAGGTTGGGAAAGTCTCAATATAATTCAGAATCAAAAAGAAAGTAAAAACGTAATTAGTAAAGAGAGGCATGTGATAATTTTAGAGAAATTGGGAAGGGTAGAAGGAAGGATTGAATTGTGATCCTAATCAATGGGGCTCCTTTGATTTTAGGCTGGAATTGACATGATGCATTTTACAAGATAATGGTTGTCAGGTGATTAATACATTAGAAGATGTGAGAATGCAAGCAGAAACCATTAGGAAGCTACTACACTGCTCTGTGTAAACAAGATGACATAATAAACCCCAACTATATTATAGTGGTTTGTTTTATTACTGGAAAGGCAGCTTCACCATAAAAGGACAAAATGCAATGTCACAATAGATGTACTTCTGCTTTGTCACTATTGAAGAACACAGACTACTCTAAAGGAGATTCCAGGTTAGAGGCACCACTGTCTGAAAGCACATCGCTTATTGCTCATTACTAATTTTGGTAATAATGTTAAGCAGTACAACTGTATGGCCTGAGAGAAAACATTGTAGACAGAGGAAACTATTTTTTTCTCTAAGCTAATCTTTGAATTGTATTATTATTGTTATTAACTACAGAAAAGAGTGTAAATTAGTTCAACCATTGTGGAAGACAGTGCAGCGATTCCTCAAGGACCTAGACATAGAAATTCCATTTGACCCAGCAATCCCATTACTGGTATATACCCAAAGGATTATAAATCATTCTGTTATAAAAATATATGCACACATATGTTCATTGCAGCACTGTTTACAACAGCAAAGACTTGGAACCAATCCAAATGCCCATCGATGTTAGACTGGACAAGGAAAATGTGGTATGTATACACCATGAAATACTATGCAGCCATAAAAAATGATGAGTTCATGTCCTTTGTAGGAATATGGATGAATCTGGAAACCATCATTCTCAGCAAACTGACACAAGAACAGAAAATCAAACACCACATGTTCTCACTCATAGGCGGGTGTTGAACAATGAGAACACATGGACACAGGGAGGGGAGCATCACACACTGGGGTCTGTTGGGGAAGCCAGGAGAGGGACAGTGCAGGGGTGGGGAGGTTGGGGAGTGAAATCATGGGGAAAAATGCCAGATATAGGTGACGAGGGGGATGGAGGCAGCAAACCACATTGCTATGTATGCACCTATGCAACAATCTTGCATGTTCTTCACATGTACCCCAAAACCTAAAATGCAATTAAAAAAATTTTAAATTTTTTTTTAAAAAAGTAAACATATATCACACAAAGACTTGTTTACAAATGTTGAATGCACTTTTATTCATAATGACAAAAAGCCTGAAACAACCTAAATGTCTGTAAACGGGTGAATAAATGAAGAAAAATTGCAGTTAAAAAAAAAAAATTGTAGGGAGAGAGATCCAAGATGGCTGATGATTAGCAGCTCGGGCACGTACCTCCCAGTGAAAGCGCAAAGAACGAGAGGACGCCACACTTTCAGACGAATATTAGTTGCTCACGGACCACGAGATTCCCAGTGGAGGAGCTCCACGGGTCGCCAGGGCGACTCTTGTGGCCGGCGTGGTGGTTTTGCTGGTGCCTTAGCACGCCAGTTCTTGGTGCAGAGTCCGGATATTCCCGGGCAGAAAAGCACCATCAATCTTAACACCGCTCTTTTGGCCGGCTCAGTGGATTGCTCAGATTTCGGCGCAGGGAATCAACAAGTTGGACGTCAGAGACCCAGTTAGAAAGTCGGTAATTATAAAGACGACAGACGGACAAATATATAATGAAGGGAAGAAACCAGCGTAAAAAGGTAGAGAATACTCAAAATCAGAATGCCTCTCCCTCTACAGGGGATTGCAATTCCTCATCAGTAACGGAACAAGGCTTAATAGATTACACCGGTATTCCAATAACAGAAGCAGGTTTCCAAACGTGGGTGATAAGAAACTTCTGTGAATTAAAAGAACTTATTTTAACCCAATGCAAAGAAACTAAGAACCTTGAAAAAAGGTTTAACGAAATGTTAATGAGAATGGACAATTTAGAGAAGAATATAAGTGAATTGATGGAGCTGAAAAACACAACACGAGAACTTCGCGAAGCATGCACAAGTTTAAACAGTCGAATTGATCAAGCGGAAGGAAGGATATCAGAAGTCGAGGACCAGCTCAGTGAAATGAAACGAGAAGACAAGAATGCAGAAAAAAGGATGAAAAGGAATGAGCAAAGTCTCCAGGAAATATGGGACTATGTGAAAAGACCTAATTTACTTTTGATAGGTGTACCTGAATGTGATGAAGAGAATGAATCCAAGTTGGAAAATACTCTTCAGGATATCATTCAGGAAAATTTTCCCAACCTGGCAAGGCAGGGTAATATTCAACTCCAGGTAATACAGAGAACACCACAAAGATATTCTTCAAGAAGACCAACCCCAAGGCACATAATTGCCAGATTTATTAGGGTTGAAATGAAGGAGAAAATACTAAGGGCAGCTAGAGAGAAAGTTCAGGTTACCCATAAAGGGAAACCTATCAGACTTACAGCAGATCTCTCAGCAGAAACCCTACAAGCCAGAAAAGAGTGGGGACTAATATTTAACATCCTTAAAGAAAAGAACTTTCAACCCAGAATTTCCTATCCAGCCAAACTAAGCTTTATGTGCGAAGGAAAAATTAAATCTTTTGCGAACAAACAAGTACTTAGAGAGTTCACCACCACCAGGCCTGCTTTACAAGAGCTTCTGAAAGAAGCACTATACATATAAAGGAACAACCAATATCAGCCTTTCCAAAAATATATCAAAAAGCAAAGAACTTTAACACAATAAAAAATTCACATCAACTAATGGGCAAAACAGCCAGCTAGCATCAAATGCTGGTATTAAACTTACATATATTTTAATTGGATAAAAAGCCAAAACCCATCGGTATGCTGCATCCGGGCCCATCTTACATGAAACAATACACAAAGACTCAGAGAGAAGGAGGAAGATTTACCAATTGAACAGAGAGTAAAAAATAAACTAATAAACAAAAAGCAGCAGATGCAATTCTCACCTCTGATAAAGTAGACTTTAAAACAACAAAGATCAAAAGAGGCGAGGAATGACGTTACATAATGGCAAAAGGATCAATGCAACAAGAAGAGTTAACGATTCTATAGATCAACGAGATAGAAAATTAACAAGGATATTCAGAACTTGAACTCAGACCCGGAACAAGTAAACTTAATAAATATTTATAGTACTCCCCACTTCAAATACACAAAACATACATTACCACCTCACACCTATTCCAAAGGTGACTATACAATTGGAAGTAAATCACTCCTCAGTAATCGCATAGCATTTCATAGGTTTAAATTAAATATTGGTTGGCTGTTTGTTTGTTATCTTCTTCCCTTACTCCTTCCTGATTACATCATTAAGTATAATTATCAGTATAAAAGAGGTTTTCAATACCCATTACTAAATTGCATTCTAGCCTGGGCAAGAAAGCAATACTCCCATTCTCTCTCCCTCTTTCTTTTCCTTCTCCCTCCTCCCCATTCTCTCTCTCTCTTTCTCTTCCTTTTTTCTCCTTCCTATTCTCTCTCTCTCTTTCTCAAAAAAAAAAAAAAAAAAAAAAAAATTGTAGCTCAAAGAAAAGAAAAGAAAAGCAACCCTACATATGCACCAAAATCATTTACTATTCTCTGTTATAATACAGGTTTGAAGGTACTGTGCTCAGACCTCTTGAATCAGATTTGCCTAGGCTAAAACTCTGGATGCTGCATTTTAACGTAATTGCCATGTACACTCCACAGGTGCTTAACTATGCAGCAGATACGGGAACCACTCTTCCAGGCTGCGTCATAGCAGGCTGTCCTAACAGCAACCACCCCTGCATCTGCAGTTTTTTTGGAAAGTTACCATCTAGGGAGTTACAATCAACCAATGCAACACAATGCAAACTTAAAACCTAATTTTGGACTCTGAAAGTACTGCTATTTTCTCATGTTTTTGAATTCAGGTTTACTCAAAACTAATTTAGCTAATGATGAACAGAAAGAAAATGGGTGTTTTTCTCATCCAAGTGAAAAGTCAAGAATGAATGTGATTTCTTAAGAACAAATGTGATTTCTTTTGAAATTTTTCTATCTGATTTTAAAGGAAAATTCAAAAACCTGCTTAAAATAAATGTTTTATTAAAAAGGACACTCTGTAAAGAGGAATAAATGTAGCATTTTGGAAGTCAACATAATCTAGGTCACGGCATTCTAGAAATCTTTTTTTTAAATTTTCTTTTTAATATGCTATGCAATTTTTTTTAAGTCTAAGTAGTAGGGATTTGAATAGACAGCTGTTCAATTACATAAAGCATTATTTTAATGCAAGACATTGAAGACTACAAGGAAATTGTTGATTTTGCTTTCCTGCCATCCAGAGGAAGACACTATAGTAAGATCACATGGTCATTTCTACCTTAACATTCTCTGATTCTGACGTTGTTGCATGTCTTGTGCAAATCACATACTCTTTTTTCAGTCTTTTCAACATATTAAATGGAAGATGAAGAGTACAAATATTCATTTACTCTATGCTACCTGCAAACAATACTCACAAATTTATCCGGGATATATCACTAACCCTCTGCAAAATGCAATATGATAGTTAGCAATATTGTAGCAATCGTTCACATGAGAAAAGTGAGTCTTCGTGTGGTTAAATTATTTGGCTAACATCATACAGACCATGGGAAGTATCCACTTTGGTCTAATTATGCGGTATATGCTTTTCTCTGCTATGTCGAATTTTCCTCCTTAATGAGTTCTTTCTAATTCTTTTTGTAGAATTAACTAAAAGTTTTCATATTAAATTCTAATGCTCCTCAGGGGCATAGAAAGGACAAAGTCATAAGCTGTTTTTAATTTCTGCTTTGGTGCATAGCCACAATATAGCTACACACTGGCCAGAGGAAAATAAAAGGACAAAAAAATCTGTAAAGGAGATCCTAATGCACTATACAGAATGAAGAATCATGGAACGCTGGATATTATGATTATTCTATTCATGGGATAGTAAATAATTTTTATCCCTTGCAGCAACTCTAAGCCATAAATAGAGAATTCCAATGGTGATGTGCAGGGAAAGGTTGCTGATGAAATTTATCTGAAAAAGATACCTGAATCGATAACCAAGGTCTAATCTGGGTAGAGCAGGTGGAAGGGGTGGCTATTATTCTGGTTCGTGTATACCTTGGATACATTGCAGGTTTCTTTCCAGGTTAACACAATAAAGCAAATATCACAATAAAATGAATCACATGACTTTTTTGGGGGGGTTTTCCAGTGCATATTAAAGTTGCGTTTGTACTATAATCTATTGTGTGTAATAGTATTGTGTCCAACAGTCAATGTACATATCTTAATTAAAAATATTGCTAAAATCTACTAATGATCATCTGACCCTTTAGTGAGTCATAACCTTTTTGCTGGTGGAAGATCTTGCCTTGATGTTGATGGCTGCTGACTGATCAGGCTGGTGGTTGTTGAACGCTGGGGTAGCTATGTTAAGTTCTGAAAAAAATAATAACATTTACCACATCGATTGACTCTTTCTTGTAAGAAAGATTTCTTTGTAGCATGCAATACCATTTAAAAGCATTTTACCAACAGTAGACCTTTTTCTGAAATTGAAATCAATACATTGAAACCTTGCCACTGATTTATCAACTGAGTTTACTTATTTTCTAAAATCTTTGTTGTCTTTTCAGCATTGTTGACAGCATCTTCACCAGAAGTAGTTTCCACCTCAAGAAATAACTTTCTTTGCTCATCTAAAAGAAGCAACTTCCTGCCAGGCACAGTGCCTCAGACCTGTAATCCCAGCACTTTGGGAGGCTCAGGAGAGTGGATCACTTGAGGTCAGGGGTTCGAGACTAGCATGGCCAAAATGGTGAAGCCAGTATCTGGCTTTTGTAAAAATACAAAAATTAGCTGAGCATAGTGGCTTACACCTGTAATCCCAGTTACTTGGGAAGCTGAAGGAGGAGAATCACTTGAACCCAAGAGGCAGAGGTTGCAGTAAGCTGCGATGGCACCACTGCATTCCACACCAGCCTGGGCAACAGAGTGAGACTCAGTCTCAATAAAAAAAAAAAAAAAAAAAAGGGCAACTCCTCATTCATTCAAGTTTTATCATGAGATTGTAGCAATTCAGTCACATCTTGAGCCTCCTGTTTTAATTATCGTTATCTTCCTATTTCTACTACACCTGCAGTTATATCCTTCATTGAAGTCTTGAACTTCTCAAAGTCATCTGTGAGGGTTGGAAATAAACTTCTTCAAACTTCTGTTATTGTTCATATTTTGGACTTCTTCTATGATTCACAAATGCTTTTAATGACATCTAAAATAGTAAATGTTTTCCAGAAAGTTATTTTATTTATTTTGCCCAGATTCATCAAAGGAAGCATTATCTATGGCAGTCGTAGCCTTAGAAGATGTGTTTCCAAGACCTGGAATTTGAAAATACTTCTTGGTCCATGGGCTGCAGAATGGATGTTATGATAGCAGGCATGAAAACAACATTGCTATCCTTATTCGTCTCCACAGGGCATAGTGGCTTATGCTTGTAATCCCAGCAATTTAGGAGGCCAAGGCAGGTGGATCACTTGAGGTCAGGAGTTCAAGATCAGCCTGGTTAACATAACAAAACCTCATATCCATTAAGAATATAAAAATAGCTGGACACGGTGGTGTACACCTGTAGTCCTAGTACTTGGGAGGCTGAGGCAGGAGAATCCCTGCAGAGGTTTCAGTGAGCTGAGATCATGCCACTGCACTCCAGCCTGGGTTACAGAGCAAGGCTTCCTCTCAAAAACAAAACAAAACAATAAATATTCTTATCCATCTCCACAAGGGTGGCTGAGTGTATTATCAATGAGAAATAATTTTTAAAGAAATCTTTTTTCCTGAACCGGCCTCAACAATGGGCTTAAATTATTTAGGAAAGCATGCTATAAACTGATGTATCATCATCCCAGCTTTGTTTTATTGACAGACCACAGGCAGAGTAACTTTAGGGTAATTCTGAAGGGGCTTTAGAATTTTGGTAAATGATCATTGGCTTCAACCTAAAGTTACCAGCTGCATTAGCTCCTAACAAGAGAATCCACCTGTTCTTTGAAGCTTTGAAGTCAGGCTTTGACTTCTCCTTTTTAGCTGTGAAAGTTCTTGATAGTATCTTCTTCCAACATTTTTTCTACACTGAAAATCTGCTGTTTACTGTAGCCATCTTCATTAATTACCTTAGCTACATCTTCTGGATAACTTGCTGCAGCATCTATGTCAGCATTTGCTGTTTACCTTGCACTTTTATGTTGTAAAAACAACTTATTTCCCTAAACCTCATGAACCATCCTCTGCTGGCTTCATGCTTTTCTTCCACAGCCGCCTCATCTCTCAGACTTTTAGAATTAAAGACAGTTACAGCCTTGCTCTAAGTTACAGTCTAGTTTATTGTTTATAGGTATGTTGTGACTGGTTTGATCTTCTATCCAGACCACTCGAACTTTCTCCACATCAGCCATAAGGCTGTTTCACTTTCTTAATATTTGTATGTTCTCTGAAGTAGCATTTTAAATTTTTTTCAAGAAGTCTTTCTTTGCCTTCACAACTTGGCTAATGGTTGACACAAGAGGCCTAGATTTTGGTCTTTCTAGGCTTTTGACACAACTTCCTCACTAAGCTGAATCATTTTTAGCTGCTGATTCAAAGTGAGTGAGGTGCAACTCTTCTTTTCACTTGAACACTTAAAGGCCATTGTAGGGTTATCAATTTGTCTAACTTCAGTGTTGTCATAACTCAGGGAATAAAGGAAGATAGATGGGGCAATGGTAGGCAGAGCAATCAGAACACGTGTAATGTATATTGACTAAGTTTGCTGTCTTATACGAGCATAGTTTGTGATGTCCCCAAACAATTAAAATAGGGACATCAAAGATCATTCGTCACAGATCACTGTAACAGATATAAGAATCATGACAATCTTTAAAATATTGCAAGAATTCCCCAAATGCAACACAGAGACATGAAGTGAGCTCATGCTATTAGAAAAATGGTGCTAATAGACTTGTGCAATGCAGGGTTGCCACAGACTTTCAAATTGTAACAAAATGCAGTGTCTGTGAAATGCAATAAAATGAAGCATGATAAAAGGAGGTGTGCCTGTAATTTCTAGCTCTTTCCTTACCAGCAATATGTTTGCCAAGTGACTTTCTCCTTTCATTCCTCACCACTAAGTAGCGCTAATACCCACCTCTTAAAGCTGACAAATCATTGCATTAGTGATGTAGTTTATATAAACTGTCTGCCCCAGTACCCTGTTATTTTATTGCTGTACTGGGAGCTGTAGCACATCTTGAAAGAGTCGCAGGTACTTCATGTCTCACCTAGTCCATTACATCTCTTCACAAATGCATGTGCTTCTTTTTGGATTAGTCTTCCCTCCATCTCTTACAAAAAAACACTAGATATAAACAGGCTTTGGAGCCCAGTAGTACTGGGTTTAATTCTGTCTCTGCCACAAAATCTGTGTGTTTTGACAATTTATTTTACCTTTACCAGCCTCAGTTTCCTCATCTGTCAAATGTGGTTTCTCTTAGTATAACATGGACTTTACAGAGTGGTTGTGAAGATCAAATCAAGTGAGGAATTTTCTATTTCAGATTATGCCAAACATCTAACGAAAAGTAACTATAATAATAAAATTATAAACTAATTACACAACAATTTTATACATTATAATGAATGATTACATTTTCCCTTTTATTATCTGCAAGCACGAATCTTCAAAGTAAAATCCAAAAAATCATTTTTATTCTAATCCACACATTATTTTCTTTTTTATGTCATCTTTTTCATTTGTTCAAAATGATTTGTTGAGCATCATTAGATGCCAGAAATACAATAATGATAAAAACAGAGTTCATTAGGAAAGACACACAGTCAAGTACTAATAATTACACTGTACAGCACGTAACTATACAAAAGTAGCTGACGTACTGGGAGGTCAGAAAAGGTTAGCCTGAGGAAGTGACAATGGAGGAGAGAGGTGGAAGCTATGGAGGGAAGATAGGTTAATCTAGACAGAGAAGGCAGCAAGTGCAACAGTGTTGGGGTGGGGCCCAGTATACATTTGAGGAGCTGAGACAAGACCAGGATGGCTGTAGCCCAGAGAGTGAGGTGGGAAGAGTTAGGAGAGTCTGCAAGGGCCAAATTGTGCAACTCGTTACAGGCACTTTTTAAGGTCCTTGGTTTTCATCTTAAGAGCATTGCAAAGTAATAGGTTTTAAATACAGTAAAGACCAAATTAGATTTGCACATTTTATTAGTTTTAGCTTCAATTTGAATATCAGATTGGAGGAAAACAAGAGATTTGAGAAGTCCAGATAGTACTTTATCACCATAATCTAGATGAAAAATACTGGAAACTTGGACTGGGGTTGTGACCATTGAAAAGGAGGTGAAGTGAGGGATTGGAGAGACATTTTAGTAGTGATCTGTTTAGTTCATGTCCTTTGCAGGGACATGGATGAAGCTGGAAACCATCATTCTCAGCAAACTAGCACGGAACAGAAAACCAAACTCCACATGTTCTCACTCATAAGTGAGAGTTGAACTATGAAAACGTATGGACACAGGGAGAGGAACGTAACATACCGGGGCCTGACAGGGATGAAGGGTTAGGGGAGGGATGGTATTAGGAGAAATACCTAATGTAGATGACAGGTTGATGGGTGCAGCAAACCACCATGGCACATGTATACCTATGTAACAAATCTGCAGGTTCTGCACAGGTACCCCAGAACTTAAAGTATAATAATAATAATAAAAAAGACAGATGATGTAACTCTTTGAGTAATGGGAAGTCAGTAAACATTTTTAAACTTACAAATGTCAAAGTCACTTTCAATTCAATCGATCCAAACCTAACATCTAGTTTCCCTCCAAACCTAGCTCTCATCTTGTGCTGCATATTCTGGTAACTGTTGCCATCATCTGTGCTATTTCATAAACCAGAAATATATGCAGCATTTTTGATATTAAATCTTCTGAATCCCCATACCCACACATTATTTTCTTCCCGAGAATAAAATTGAGCCAGGTTTAAACTGCAGAAATATATTTCTTAGGGGAACAACCTTACACATTATATTATAAAGGCAACTTTATTTTTTATTATATTTCCAGACCTGACTTGCAAGAATGCCCATCTAGATTTATATAGGAAGTTTTATAATAAATTAAATAGAAATATTTTTTCTCCTTACAAAAATCCAAATATTTTAAATCTCGAATGTCACCTCTGCAGAGTTGCCTTCCCTGACTAATCATTCTGAAATAAAGCCTACAGCCCAGCCATCAAATTCTCTTTATGTTTTGTTTCATAGAAGCAATATTTTCCCAACATAATGTTACGCATTTATCTGGTTTCTGCTTTTTTTGTTTGACTCTGCTAGACTGTAAGCTCCATAAGGACAAGGAACTTGTCTAGTTTACTGCTGAGTCTCCAGCTGTAATGATAATGCCTGGCACATATGTTGGATCTTGTTTTCACGTTTTTCTTTTGACATCTGTGCAGAGCCACAAGAAGTTGCAAATATATTACAGAGATGTACTGTGTGCTTGTAATTCAGTTGACTCCAATGCTAACAACCTACACAATAGTACAGTAGGAAACAGAAAAAGGACAATATTGGAATAAAACAACTAGAGGACTTAGATCTCAGGAGTTTGTGTGCTCATTTTTTTTGGCATGTGTTTGTGTATAGGTCTACATTTTATCACATTTATAGATTTGTGTTAACTACCATCACCATCGAAATACATCTCAAAACTCCCACATCTCAAAACACCGCAATTGTTTTATAGATGCACCTTGCCTCTCCTTCCCTAACCCCTTGCAAATACTGATCTGTTCCCCATCTCTATAATGTTGTTATTTTTATAATGTTATATAAATTTAATCATATTATATGCATATATAAAAGCTATTTTCACACAGCATAAATAATACTCTTGAAATTTATCCACATTTTTATATGTACCAATAGTCTGCTCCTTTTTGTTTGGTTTTATTCCATATTTCTACTAATTATGTCATTAAGTAAATCCCACTTTGTATGATTTATATTACGTCTTTCAAAGTCATGTAAAATATTAGCATTGTTAGCTAGGCATGGTGGCTCACGCCTGTAATCCCAGCACTTTGGGAGGCGGAAGCAGAGGTGGGTGATTCACCTGAGTTTGGGAGTTTGAGACCAGCCTGACCAACATGGAGAAACCCCGTCTCTACTCAAAATACAAAATTAGCTCCATGTGGTGGTACATACCTGTAATCCCAGCTATTTGGGAGGCTGAGACAGGAGAATCACTTGAACCCAGGAGTCAGAGATTGCGGTGAGGTGAGATCGCACCATGCATTCCAGCCTGGGCAACAAGAGTGAAACTTGGTCTCAAAAAACTTTGTATTTGCATTGTTACCACTTTATTTTAACATATTAACCTGCCATTTATCTTGTCTAGGACCCAGTATATCTTTGTACTGTAAAATTTGTAAATGTTTTATTTTCCTCCTGCCTCCACATCCTTATAAGCAAGATGTGAACACCCTGCTCAGGCGGTCAGATGCACTACACAATAAGGAGGCACCTGCCACAGTTTTCCTTCTTGCTCTCCCCTTACTGTTGAAATAGTGCCATTCCAACACACTAATGAAAGCCTCTCATTCCTTTTGCTTATGTACAATCCCCAGATTTCCAGGAAAGGCAGTTGCTCACAGGTCCTCTCTCAGCTCCACCTGGTTGGCTGAGCCCACTCTCCTGGAGCTACTCCCATATGGTCTCTTGAGTAGCATGCCATGCCTTTCTCTCTAAGATGTGTGAGTGTAATAAATCCTTTAATTTCATATGCCTGTGAGAGTGTAATTTCCGGGGCAGTGTGGAAATGATCCTTAAAGGCTCTATGAGGGGAACTTACTTTCCCATTTATAATACAATCCTTCAGCAGGTAGGGGAAATTTCTAAAATAAAAATGTGGTTGACTCTGATCTCCACTGACAGCTAAAGAAGGGTCTCAGTCTTTATGCCTGTGATGTTCCAGTGTGTGTGGTCTTTCATCACTTCCTACAGTTGACATATGTCACTGTGTAACAGTTTGGAATGGCTTCTCTGTTTACTTCCTTCTTCTTTTCTTTTTCCTCCTTGTTTCTAGAATAGGCAACATTCTAAGTGGATTTAAGAAGAAAGAAAATCCTCATTAAACTAGTAATAAATAATTTTATTTTGTCTTTAGAAAATCTTCTCAATATTTTTTTTCTTAAAATTATGTAAGAAAAGAAAAAAGCCCCAGAATTTCAGATCTAGCATGTAAGGCATAAGACCCAGAAACGCAAATTTTAAGGTATCCCAAGAAACGTGGCATTCTCAGAGAAACACTAGAATTCTTTAAGGAAAGCAAACAAACAAAAACACAAAGTATTTTGATTTGCTAGTATTTTGTTGAGGACATTTGCATCAAGGTTCATCAGGGAGACTGGTCTGTAGTTTCCTTCTTTTGATGTGTCTTTCTTTGATTTTGGTATCAGGGTAATAATGACCTTATAGAATGAGTTTGAAAGTACTCCCTTTCTCTCTCTCTCTCTCTCTCTCTCTCTCTGAGTAGTTTGAGTAGGATTGGTATTTGTTCTTTAGATGTTTAGTTAAATTCAGCAGTGAAGCTATCAGGTCTCTGGCTTTTCTTTAAGGGGAGATTTTTTATTATGGCTTCAATATCATTACATGTTATTGGTTGGTTCAGGTTTTGAATTTCTTCATGTTTCAATCTTGATGAATTGTGTTTTCCAGGAATTTATACATTTCCTCTAGATTTTCCAATTTATTGGCATATAGTTTCTCACAGTAACCATTAATGATCCTTTGTATTTCCACAGAATTGGTTTTAATGTCTTATTTTTCATCTTTGAATTTATTCATTTCAGTTTTTTTTCTTTTCATTTTTGAGTTAGGCTAAATGTTTTTTGACTTGATTTATTCTATCAAAAAACAGCTTTTCATTTCATTGATCTTTAGTATTTCTTTCACTTCAGTTTCACTTATTTCTGCTCTGATCTTCTTTATTTATTTTCATCTATCAATTCTGGGTTTGAATTTTTTCTTGCTTTTCTAATTCTTTAAGATGCATTGTTAGGTTTTTATTTGAAGTTTTTCTACTTTCTTAAAATGTAGATGTTCATTGCTGCGAGCTTTTCTCTTAGGTCTGCTTTTGCTGTGTCCCATACATTTTGTTATGTTTTGTTTCCTTTTTTTTCTTTGTTTTAAAAAATTTTTAAATTTACTTCTTTTTTTCATTAACCTGCTGGTTATTTAGAGATATGTGGTTGAATTTACATGTGCTTGTATAGTTTTCAAAATTCCTATTGTTATTGATTTCTTGTTTTATTCCATCATTGTCAGAGAAGATACCCGATATACTTTGAATTTTTTTGAATTGTTGAGACTTGTTTTGTAGCCTAATAAATGGTTTATCTTTGAGTATGATTCATGTGCTGCAGAGGAAGAATATGTATTCTGCATCTGTTGAAAATATTTTGCAAGTAACTATTAGATCCATTTGGCTATAGTGCAGTTAGACCAAATCTACATGATTAAAGACTGTCTTTCCTGCCAATTTCAGTGCCCTTTTTCTTAATATAATATTAAAAACAGGTACCATGATTGCTCAGCCGATTTTTGGTTCTTATGAAGGTGCTTTTTGTGTGGATAGTTGTTAAATTTGGTATTCTTGTTGGGGTAACAACAGCTGGGGGTTTCTATTCAGCCATCTTGCTCGGCCTTCTCTAAGACAGCTTTTAAAAATATATTTATTGAGTTTCTACTGCACGTAAAATAAACAGGTATTGGTCAACTCCAAAAATATGTTATGTGTACTTATGAAGCTTAGAAAATAAAAGCCAAAACAGATATTAATATTGATAAAATAATAGGAAAAAGAACTCTCCCTGTTTTCCTGGGACTGTCCTGGTTTTAAAAGAAAAATCTACATCCCAGGAGCTCCCTCGGTTCGAGGTCAACTTGGTATGCTTGGTAAGCCTATCAAATAATCATATGACAATACAGAATGACAGCTGTCACAATTGCTGAGAGACAGAAAAGCATGAAGTTACAGATCTCTGTGATGGGGGAGGGCCTGATTGGAGATCTGAAGTATATTCTCCATAAAAAGAGATTATGAAAAAGTAGTCAAGAAAGAGAAGGTGTTCACCTGATACATATTGGAAGAGAAGTGTTCTATGTAATGAAATCGGCATTTAAAAGGGATCATGGTAGGAGATAGCTTGTTTAGTCTGAGAGCTATACACAAATCAGTGTGGCTGGGGCCCAGGAAACAAGGGACTCATGGTGAGAGATGTGTCTGAATTACACACCAGGATTTAGACCAGACTCAGGAAGCATTTTCTATAAAGTGTCATAGGTTATAAACAATTGTAAGATGGGTTAAAGAGTTCCAGACATTGTTGTATGGCCTCCTCGTTCCAAATATTAAATCAAACTTGAATCCAACTACTTTTGGAAAGGAAATGCAATTAAGGTCCCAAATCAGCTGACTTTAAGATAGAGAGGTTATCTTATAGCACCTGATCTATCGAATTAACATTTAAATCTTAGTTATAGAGGTCAGAAATAGAGGACTTCAGAGATTTCCAGCACAAGGGGTTTTAACTAACAAGACATTCTCCATTGCTGACTTTAATATGGAAGGGATCATGTAGCAAGAACTGTGGGCAGCCCTAGGGACTGAAAGCAGCCACTAATGATAACTATTAAGCAAGCATGTGTCTTATCATTCAAAGGAATTGCATTTTCTAAATGGGCAGTTGGAGGAGGACCCTAAATCTTACATAATATAGCAACTCTGGACAACGTCTTGATTTCAGTCATGTGAGACCCTGAGCAGACAACACGGTTATACTTTGCCAACTCCTGACACTTAGAGACTTGGAAAGGACATATTTTTTGTTGTTTTAAGCTAATAATTTTACAGTGATTAGTTATGTAGTAATAGAAAACAAACATGGCAAACATAGTAATTATTTTTTGACTACTGGCACTACAGTTTCTGCTGCAACTAGCCAACGATGATATTATAGTGCAAAATCAGCCATAGATAGTACATAAATGAATATGTATGTCTATACGCCAATAAAACTTTACTTACAAATAAAATCGTTAGTATATTTGCTTGAGTGTTACAGTTTTCAGACTCCTAATATGCAAAATCTAAGGAGTTGAACATATTGTTAGGGAGATTTTGCTTTAACCTAGCAAACATGGAAAAATGGTGATAAATGATTATATTTACATTTTGAAGATCAATCTAAGACTTTGGTAAGGGATAATTGAATGAAGTAAATCAGAATGAAAAGTGTAGAATAATTTTTTGGCTATTGCACTTGATATCTCTGGCTAGGAGGATGGTTACTGGAAAAGTGATAGGAAAAATCTTCAATATGGGCATGTGTGTGAATATGCATGCGTGCATGTGTGTTTGCATTCATGCACATGTACAAACTCTCTATAAAGATACGAGCTGTGTTTTGTGACATTTTTCTCTAATGAATAAACTGATTCTGCAACATTTGTGGTGTAACTCTGAAGAAAATGACTGAGCTTTTTCTACGATAATGGCATCAGATTGATTAAATGAACATTTCCTGTACCTGGCGAATTCATATGAATTATAGGGAAGAAAACAGCTCTAGTGACCCGGTGATTTAATATTCTCTTCCTAACAACTTGCAAAACATTATGAGATGATGAGAACGATATGACCAGAGGCATTTTGAAACAGTCTGAAATTGATCACTGCTAGATAATAGCATCCTTTTTGCCTTACCTCTTCCCACACAATGCTGTTTGAAATACTATTTTTAAAAAGTGTTTTTATTGAAGTATTTTTCTAGGTACTGAATGGTCTCTTGTGAAATAAGGTACTCAGCTCTATAATTGACACATAGTAGGTATCAAGTGAATTTTAGTGAAATTGGAATCTAAATTGGCTAAAATAAAGACAGTTTTTACTGAATCTATGTTTAAAATACTAAATGAAATCAGTAACTATGGTGAATACCAAGCTATTTAGAGTTCAGCATTACTTTTCTTTAAAAAGAAATTCAATGATAGACTGGACAAGGAAAATGTGGCACATATACACCATGGAATACTATGCAGCCATAAAAAATGATGAGTTTCTTTCCTTTGCAGAGACATGGAAGAATCTGGAAACCATCATTCTCGGCAAACTGATACAAGAACAGAAAATCAAACACTGCATGTTCTCACTCATAGGTGGGTGTTAAACAATGAGAACACATGGACACTGGGAGGGGAGCATCACACAGAGGTTTGTTGTCGGGGGCAAGGGAGAGACAGTGGGGGTGGGTGGGGGGGTCGGGGAGGGATAACATGGGGAGAAATGCCAGATGTAGGTGACAGGGGGATGGAGGCAGCAAACCACATTGCCATGTGTGTACCTATGCAACAATCCTGCATGATCTGCACATGCACCCCAGAACCTAAAGTACAATTTAAAAAAAAAGAAATGCAAAATTAAAAAGAAAAATGTTGCAAAACATCTCTCCCTGTATCTTTCATATTTCTGCATGTGTTGCTGTGTGCTACAGTTCAAGATACTAATCACTCTTTACCCTCGACTATTTTTCAGTATAATGTTTACAGCAAGTAATGGAGGGATGAGTTAACATCTTCCCTGGGAACAAAGGTTTATTTGCTTACTGCACACTGTGAAATAAAGGATTTCTTAAGCTTAGTATACTCTTTTGTGATACAATTCACGGTTTATGCAGGCACTGTGTAGGCCCTCTGCATGGATTTGGGAGGCAAGTAGAATTAACCAAAAAATGCTAATACTCATGCTACTTGCTGTGTCATAAGTAATAAAATTCTTTGTCTCTGAGCAGGAAGTTGATATCTTCCATATCTGTGATAGATTATTAGGGCTTACTTTATCGTATTATAAATAAAGAATAATTCTTAGTGTAGAGAAAAATTTTTAAGGTTTTATATTTGGATAAATATTCTAGGTTGACTACTTTGAACAACATGTTCTCAAATACTTTCCCAAATATGTATGAAATGATACCATAATTAATGACATACATGATGATAACATTATGGTTGACAAAGCATTCTTTCAAAGGTTTACTTTAGTTCCCCAAACTTTAAGGTGAGTAAGAGAGATATTATCATTCCACGTGTAAATGTAAACATTGCTCGGAAGGTTTCTACAATATTTTTCAAAGCAGTGTAGTGTTTAAAATTTAGATTCGTACTTATGATTTGACGATTCTGCCTTATAGTACAGCAAAACACATTTACTTTAATTATTTATTCATGTATTCATTAGCAAAATTTCTTCAAACTTATTGTATTATGCTAATTGTATACCGTTATATAGTATCTGTTCTGTGTGTGGGGGTGCGTGAGAAAATCAATTGCATATAAAGCGTAGCGGATACAATGCAGACAAGTGGTTAGAATGTCTAGTTTGTTTTACGAAGTAAATAACTAAGTTTTGTTTTTTTTGTTTGTTTTATAGCTCAAACATGTTTTTTGAAATAGTTTTGGGAATTTTAATTTTACTCTCAATGAGTTAAAGATAGAAAGGAGAAAAGGGTAGAGTCCGGGAAAGAGTTGGCAAGAATCATCAACTTTCACGTGGAGACCCAGGTATTGGAAGCTCAGATTGAACCAAATCACAGATTCTTCTGTTTCCTTGGGGTAATAAATCATAAAATTTATTTAAAGTCTTATTCATAACTCACAGTGCTCTAAATATCACATTTCAATTATATGAATAAGCTTTGTATGTTCTTTATTGCGAAGGCCTGGATTCCTTATTGACATGTAGATTGAAATTCTTAATTGTCAAGACTATGAGGCAATTGAAGGAACAACTTGGTGAAATGTTCTAGGTAAGAGACAAATATTTGTCCATTTTTTAGATTTTGGTGCCTAGCACAGTGCCTTGACCCAGAGAAAGTACACACACACACACACACACACACACAGGCACACACACACACACACACTCTCTCTCACATATATAAACACAAATGGATAAAAAAGAGAAAAGAGGGAGAATGCGTGCAGTGGCTCATGCCTGTAATCCCAGCACTTTGGAGGCTGAGATAGGCAGATTACCTGAGGTCAGGACTTCAAGACCAGCTTGGCCAACATGGCAAACCCTATCTCTACTAAAAGTACAAAAATTAGCGAGGTATGGTGGCATGCACCTGTAATCCCAGCCTCTCGGGAAGCTGAGGCAGGAGAATGGCTTGAACCCGGGAGGTTGCAGTGAGCTGAGATGGCGCCACTGCACTCTATCCTGTGCAACAGACCCAGACTCTATCTCTGAAAAAATTAAAGAGAAAGAGAAGAGGGCATGAGAGAGAAATACTGAATGAAAAGGCCAAGGAAATTCTTCAAGAGAGTTGATGAAGCAAGTATGAACTTTAGACCGCCTTTGGATGGATTTCCTCTCATTTAATAAAAATAATAAAATCATAAATATAGAGGAATCATTATAAAATCTGTATTTATTTGTAAGGAGAAAGAGAAGAGAAATCAGGCAAACGAACTGGGAGAGAGAGGCAAAATTACATAAACTTTTAAAAAGTGGGGCTAAAGAATAATTCAGAAAAAGAAAATAAAAAAGAGAACAATCAGGAAGAAAAAGGTGAGGAGAGCCTAGAGAGAAATAAGGAAGGAAAGAGGAAAATTAAAGAAAAGTCAAACTTTTATTTTATCTTCACTTTCTTTCTACATGGTTAGTAAATCAACAGGAGAGACAGAACCTTACAGCAGGAAGAGAGAGGAGAAAATGGCTGCTTTTCAAACATTTGACTTAACCATGCCTGGTCTCTCACTAGCAGCCTCTGCATATTCCCCTGACAGCACCTGTAGAAGGTGCCTGTAGAACACCGAAGGGGTGGTGGGTAAGTATGACATGTGGCACCAGGGCAAGATCTGATCCTTGACAAATGAAATCTGTCAGCCATCTCCTCAAAGGCTGCCACCTTTCATATCCCTGCTTGGCTGAGCTAGCTTTATGTAGAGACTTATTGTATTATTCAGCTGGTTTGATTTTCCTTTTTATGACAACCCTCCCCTGGAGACCATCCATCTTTTTACAATACTGGAGAATGACTCTAACTGAATGATATTTCAATGTAATTTATTACTCTCTACTGTAAACACAAATGTGGGTTGTTTCTTAGCATTGGAAATAATACTAGTGGAGAGTCTTGAGCCTTTATTATTTTGAATGAAGTTAGCACCAAAATGGTTAAGGAATTTGATAAGCAAATTTAATAGAGCTGAAAGAAAGAAGAAACAAATGCAAAATGAATAAACAAACAAACATACACATTCTCAAAGAAAAATAAAGTAGAAAGAATGAGTTTTAGCTTTCTTTGCTTATTATATAATTTCGTGTTGTTAAACCTCACAGGCAATTATGAAGATTGTGTAAATAATTAATGATCAAGACTTACTAACAAAGTTGTAGGAAATGGTACCCACTACTGAATCATTCTAAAGATACAAGAAACCTTAAGATGTACCTATTCCATTGGAAGATCTAAAGTCAAGATTTTATTCTCCCTAAATTTATTATAGATTCACAGTAGTTCCAATCAAAATAGCAGTAGATGTTTTGTTATTTTTTTGTTGTTGTTTGTGGAAATTGATGAGAAAGTTTTAAAATTTATATGGTGCAATAAAGGAAGGACTTATTGATAAAGGATGCTGAGCCAATGAGACAATTACATGACTAATTTATAATGATTTCACATATACCTTTTATTGTAAAGTTTGACTATATGGTTAAAAATAAAATAATTTTAAGACTAAACAATTACATTAGCAAAAGCTTCTGAAGATAGGAAAATAAGAACTTCAGTAGAAAAAATTGAATACAAAATTTCTGGTAAAGAAATTTTTTTTGTGAATTTATAGAATGATTAATAGTAGTCATCAACTTGCTATAGGATTTCCATTTCATTGGATACACTTTATAAGAATGATTTAAATGTCTGATTTGAAAATGATGGTATTTATAGTGTGCCAAGTATTAAAACATTTGCAACTACCTGCTCTTAAAATGAAATGTTATTTGTCAATTTAAATACATGAAAGGGAATGAGGTTTTCAGAATTCATTTGGAAATACACAAACAAAAAAGTTGAAAACCACTGTCTAAGAACATAAAAGTAGCTAACCAGAAACCATGTGGATGAGCACAGAATTCCTGCTGTCCTTCAAAGTCCTTCCCAGCCTTCTCTGTAACTCTCAGGATGAAGTTCATATAAGAATATGATATGGCCTCAAGGACTTCTGCAGCCTCATTTCCTGAGTTCTCTTTTCCATACTTACACAGAAGGATCTCCAAAGACAGAACACAGGGTACTTTTCTGAAAGACCCCTGCCTATTCCCTAGAGAGCTTGCTGTTTCTGCCTCGAATTCACTCTCCACACCAAATGAACAGGCTAACAATTTCTACTCCTCAAAATTCAGCTCAGCATCATCCCCTCCTCTGGAAATGCTCCTAGGTGATGCATAAAGATTTGTATTTTTGTCAGGACTAGAACCTTTGCTGAGTTAAGTATTTGTCTTCACCAATGTCAAAATATATGTACTCCTTCAGAGCATATTTTCTTGTTTTGTTCTGGTTTTTGTTTTTGTTTTTCTGCTTTGTTTCTCTCTTTAAAATTTGAGTATTTAAAAGCTATCTATTTTACAACATACAAATGATTATAAAGTGAATGAATTTAAGAATAAACTCACATTAAATCTGCTTTTCTTTTTCCATTGACCAAGTTCATGCATTTGAAATTACTGAGAAAGGCACATCTTAATGATTCCAAATTTTAAACTTCATAATATTTGAAAAGCAAATTTCTGTTTTATTTTCAAAATACTAAATTATTTAGGAAATACTAACTACACAGAATGCCAGAGAGACTCATAGTATTAAAAAGGTAATTCTGTAATTATAGACATTGTATTTTGATTTTCTCAGTAAATAAGTCTTCCTAAAGGCAGCGCTAAGTATTTGAGATGGCTTCTGTAAACCTGCTATTAATTTTCTGTTGTACAATATCTGCTCTAATTATTAGAATACACAGTATTGTGCTGTCTTAAATTTCCTATTTGGGAAATCTATAATGAAATAATTTGATTTGCTCATGATGGCTAGAAAGGTGAAGATTAGTCAGCAGTACACCCTAGCAAACCTTTAAAAAATAAAAAATACACATCCTTACCCTGCAATCCACCTCTAGTGCCAGATTTAGGACTCAAAGACTGATAGAATGGGTGATTGATTGGCAAACAGCAAATATGCCTGGCTGCCAAGCTGATGAGAGACTCATTCACTTGTTCAATCCTTCCCAGGTTAAGGGGTTGACTGGCTGGCTGACTAGAGCTACCTGGCAGAATGGCTAGTTAACTTGCTAGTTGACTGGTTCGCTAGCTGCAGAGATGGTTTCTTGACTAGCTAAGTGCCCAATTAAGGGGATGACAAGTTGCACAGCTGTCTGTTACACTAGCTCAGAGGTCGGTTGGCTGATCATCTGACTGACAGCCAGACTAAATTAATAACCAATGTGCAAGATCACACACCTTCTGGAGGTATTCTCAGCTGCATACTCACACTCACTCTGGCTGCAAGATTATGCGAATGTTCAGACCACATTTGTGTAGTCTGGGACTGCATAAAATTCACAGCTCCATTTGAGACTTTTTTATACCTGAGAAACTCAAAATTCCTGATGTTTAATATTCCACAACCAGAGCTTGTTTGGAAAGAATTGGTGCTCCGTCTATGGATGGTTTATGTGCTAGGGCAAAAGTAAAAATGACTGCCTAGGATGTTTGCTGAAATCTGAGAGGTCAGCCATGGGTGGTGAGGACATAGATGATCAGTAACTGTTTTGTAAGAGTAACGTCCTTTCCCGTGTTAGAGAAATGGATAAAACATTTTCCTGTGATGATACAGATTTATATAATCAGACCCACTGCATCTCTCCGTCAGTCTTATAAAAAAAGTTATTAAAAACAATTCAACCAGTGTTCATCTATCCATTAAGAAACTGCTCCACTTTTTCCTGTGTTCTTATGAGATTATCCATCAAAATGCCTTGTTCACCTATCAACCTGATGGATATGGTCCAAACCCTCTTTCCAAAGAGTTAAAAGAGGGATTTAACAATACAGATTAGGTAATGTTCTGACGGGGGAATTCCCTAGTTGTAAGGACCATTTTGGTCAAGTTTCTGAAGGCTCTTGTTTCAGAAGTAAGAAGCTTCCAATTAGAAAGTAAAGCCAATAAAAAGAAAGAAGAGCTGAGATAAAGAGGTAAGAGAAACAAAGCGTAGAAAAGAGAAGAGAAGATAGTAAAAGGGGGGAATCCCAATTGCCCAACTTCAGAACTTCTATTCAGACGCAGCCAAATTAAACACTGGACTTTCCAATATTGTGATTCAACAAAGTTTTCATCCTGAGCTCACATGTAATAAAAGTGTTCAGAATAATATACAGATACAGTTTCATTAAATTATGTTGATAGATTGATTCATTATTTTGATAAATACTTGTTTAAAACTTACAAGATGGAGATAATGAGTGTAAATTAGTTCAACCACTGTGGAAAACAGTGTGGCGATTCCTCAAGGACCTAGAAATAGAAATTCCATTTGACCCAGCAATCCCATTACTGGGCATATATCCAAAGGATTATAAATCGTTCTACTATAAGGACACATGCACACGAATGTTCATTGCAGCACAGTTTACAATAGCAAAGACCTGGAACCAGCCCAAATGCCCATCGATGATAGACTGGACAGGAAAAATGTGGCACATATACACCATGGAATATTATGCAGCCATTAAAAAGGAGGAGTTCACATCCTTCGTAGGGACATGGATGAACCTGGAAAACATCATTCTCAGCAAACTGACACAAGAACACAAAATCAAACACCACATGTTCTCACTCATAGGCGGGTGTTGAACAAGGAGAACACATGGACACAGGGAGGGAAGCACTATACACGGGGGTCTGTTGGGGGGGAGGGGGGATAGTCGGGGGGTGGGGAGTTGGGGAGGGATAGCATGGGGAGTAATGCCAGATATAGGTGAAGGGGAGGGAGGCAGCAAATCATACTGCCACGTGTGCACCTGTGCAACAACCTTGCATGTTATTCACATGTACCCCAAAACCTAAAATGCAATAAAAAAAAAAAAAAAAATACAATGGTATATAAATTATATTAATGGGAAGCTATATAAAGAAAAATATCACTACCTAAAATATACAAATTCATAAAATTAAAAAAATCACTATCACAAAATAATTATCACTAACAGAGCATGTAAAAAATAGAAGGGTCTTGACAGGCATACATGGGTAATATGAAGGTTTATGATCAAAATATTTTCGATAAACACTACTCTCTTTTTTTTGGCTGTAATAATTGAATCATTATCTTTATTTTTTCATGAGTAAATGAACATGTCTTGAGTTTAATCAGCATAACAGAAATCGCTGATTTTGCACAGGTACTATTCCTCAAAGTGTCTTCTTACTTGGCCTTTATCTGCTTGGTAGATGCCCCTTACCCATTGAAGTCAATCAAAATAACTCCAAGCTCTGCATTTTATCAAAGAATCTCTCTTTCCACATGTATCCCAGGTTATCATGTATTATTTCTTTAATATTTCTGAATCATTTAGTAATACTTGTTTATTATAATTTCACATAATAATTATTGTCTATATTTTTGTGTGTGTTCTAACTGTGAGGTCATTCAGGATGGAAAAAATGTATTATACATCTTATATCTCTCAAATATTTGTCTGGTATTTAATTTATATCAAGTGAGCAATAAATGCTAATAATATAATTGAATAAATAAAATAAATTAATTCAAATGTGAAATATTTAGCCTCACTTCTTCAATGTTCCTTTTTTCTTTGCAAGTATAAGCAAAAGCAAATCTAGCTAGTAATAAATATATATGTAATTAATAATGAGGACTGTCTGTTTGCTTTTCTCTTCTCTTATTTTCCTTGATTTTCTTTTTGAGTTAAAAGATTCTCTAGGAATGAAGTTTAAACTATCTTATGTTTCTATCACTGTGGACAACTGGCATTTTATAATATCTAATTATCAAATAATCTTTCAAAGCCCTTAAGTTATTTGAACTCAGGAAGGATGTAGAAAATCATACATAGTCACATTTTGTAATCAACCAAAAACAAATCATCAGTGTTGATTGTAAAACATTTTAACTAAGTTGTTAGTTTATGAGGGTTAAATTAGGCCAAATATTTCACTCTGTGTATCTCAATTTTTCTGCATTTTAAATGAGGATGGCCTAAATTTACTTAAAGTCCATACATCTATTACCCTAATGATGACAAAAGTCAAGTCATGCCATATTTCTGCTAGTCATGCCAAGACATTTCTCTCAAGTTTACTTTGTAAAACGTGGATAATAAGGAGGATCTCACAGGATTTTTCAAAGAATGAAATAGATATGCATGCATGTATGTGTAGATATAGATATATAGATAAATATTTTATTCTAATATTTCTTTGTCTCTATATTTACATACACACACACACATACACATATATGTGATGCACATCGTATATGCTACATATAAAACTTAGAACAAGTCATGACCCTTGGTAACTTGTGTATATAGTTTCTGTCTACTCATAATGATGATAACTCCGTTTTTAGCTTCATTAGCCAGAAACTATAACTGAAGGAAAAGAGATTACAATTCAAGGAGGCAGAACAACAAAAAAGAATAACAGAGAAAGTGAGACAGCCAATATGTCATGGGATGGTCTTCTGAGAATCTGCTTTAGCACCACATTGTAGTTGTTCTTTCAGGTTAAGGCATGAGAAAAAAATACGTGAGCTGGTTTTATCCCTCACATGTCAAGCATTAAGTCCCTGTGACACTAACTTTATGGTACCTCTGAGTTGTGTTTGGGCTTGAAGGGAGTCTTGTACTCATCATTAATAATGTAACCCTGGGGCAACAAGAAAAGATTGTGTCACCCATTTAAAATACTAAATACATATTACTTCTACAAAAGATGTAACAAATGCATAATTAGGGCATCAGAAAAAGAGAAAACTGAGAAATATTTCCAGCAGTAATGACTAAAACCTTTCCAAAATTTATTATAGTCACAAAACTACAGATTTAGAAAGCTCAGAGATCACAAACCAGAAAAATATAAGAAGTATAACTGAGTGCAGCATACTTAAACGTAGAAAAATAAAGACAAGTAAAAAATCTTGAAGGCAACCAGAGCAGGGTGGGAGAACTCCCTGCATTTAGAGAAGCAAGGATAAGAATTACACAGTGGATTTCTAATTGGAAACCACAGAAGTAAGATGACATTTAAGTGAAATGAAAACTATCAAAATTCACACAAAGTGAAATATATAACTTTCAAATCCCTATATCTATTAAAGAGGAGTATTCAGTAATTAATAACCCCTGAAAAGCAAACCACAATAGGCAGATGGTTTTATTGGTAAATTCTATCCCGTATTTAAGTAAGATAGTACCAATTTTCTACAATATTTCACAGAAATACAGCCAAAAGCAAAACATTCCAAATAATTCTATGAGGCCAGATTTAATAATACCAAACCAGACTGGCATTATACAGAAAGAAAAACATTATGAACATATTATAAGAAGGAAAGAAATTACAGGTTACTATCTCTCATGAACATAGTCATAAAAATCTTCAATAAATATTAGCAAATTGAATCCACAAATAGATGAACAGAATTTTATAAGATAATCAGTTGCAATTTATTTCAGGAACACGGGATTCCTCAACATATATAAGACAAACAATGTATCTATAATATTAACAAACTAAAGAAGAAAAAGGTTGTATTAACATAAAAAGCAAGTGACAAAAGTTCAACAAATATGTAGGATTAAAAAAAATCTTAGCAAATTCAGAATGGTGAGGAATTTCTTCAACTTGATATAGAACATGTGCAAATAACATACATAAAACATCCTATTTAAGGTTAAAAAACTGGATGCAGTCCCCTTAAAAGCAAGAGGACAAGTAAAGCAAAAATGTTTTTCCTTACCACTCCTATTCAGCATCCTACTGAAAGTCCTTACTAGTGCAATAAGACAAGAAAAGGAAAGAAAATGTACACAGATTGGAAATAAAGATCTCTATTTGCAGATGGCATAATCGTCAAATGGATACAGCAGTCAACTGCAAGAGCTTCCAATGACCAAAGCTGAAAAAATTACAGAACAAGGCAGTACTGCATTATAACACAAAATATAACATAAATATTCATGATGCCATACTTATATAAATATGATTGAACAAATAAGAGAATACTTTTTAAAGAATAATTCAAAATATTTTAAATTATAGTCTGTCAACAAGAAGCAGACCATAATTGCCATTCCTTTGGTATAGACTATACATAGTGATTGTTTATCCAGACAACGTGGTACAGAAAGGGAGAACAAAAGAGAAGAACTTTATAGTGAAACAACCTGACAAATAATTTATCAAGCCAGCTGATGAAGGTTAACATTAACAGTGATTAGTTATACAGATTGCATGCAATTTTGTAGGAGGCAATATAAATGGCACTTCCTCATCTCTACTGTCACCCTCTCAGAAAACCTTACCCCAGGCTAATCATGAGAAAGTCATGAGACAAAAATACCAACTAAAAGGCATTCTATAAAATACTTGTCCAGTAATCTTCAAAAACAAGACAAGTGTGAGAAACTGTCATAACTAATAGGAGCCTCAGAAGATGCGACCACTAAATGTAACATACTCTAGAGGACCTATTGACATAAAAATGAACATTAGAGAAAACCTGGGGATTTGTAAATAAACTATGGACTTAGGTTGAGAATAATGTATCAAAATAAGTTTATTAATTGTGATCAGTGTACCAGGATAAGGTTTTAAATATAGATCAGGGCACAGTGGCATATGGCTATAATCCCAGCTCCTTAGGAGACTGAGGAGAGAGGATTGTTTGAGGTCAGGAGTTTGAGACCATCCAGGACAAAAAAAAAAAAAAAGAGAGAGATTTCTTGCATTAAAATAAAATGGGTAAAAAAAAAAAAAAATAGCCAGACATGGCGGGAGCGTGCTTATGGCCCCAGTTACTTGGGAGTCTTAGGTGGGAGGATTTTCTGAATTCAGGAGTTCAAGGATGCAATGAGCTATGATTGTGTCACTGCACTCCAGTGTGGGTGGTAGAGTTTGACTTTCTTTATGTTTTCTTTTTCTTCTCTTTCTTTTTTTTTTTTTTTTTTTTTTAAGAGGGAGTCTTGCTGTCACCAGGCTGGAGTGCAGTGGCAGGATCTCGGCTCACTGCAATCTCTGCCTCCTGGGTTCAAGTGATTGTCCTGCCTCAGCCTCCCAAGTAGCTAGGATTATAGCCACCACACCCAACTAAGTTTCGTATTTTTAGTGGAGACGGGGTTTAATCATGTTGGCTAGGATGATCTCCATCTCCTGACCTCATGATCTGTCTGCCTTGGTCTTCCAAAGTGCTGATTAAAGACGTAAGCCACCATGACTGAGTAACCTTCTCTATCAAGGAAGAAGAGGAAGAGGAGGAGGGGGAGGAGGAGGAAGAGGAAGAAGAAGAAGAAGAAGAAGGAGGAGGAGGAGGAGAAGAAGGAGAAGAAGAAGAAGAGGAAGAGGGAGAAGAAGAGGAGGAGGAGAAGAAGGAGAAGAAGAAAAAGAAGAAGGAGGAGGAGGAAGAGGAGGAGGAGGAAGAAGAAGAGGAAGGAGGAAGAGGAGCAGGAGAAGGAGGAGAAGAAGGAGAAGAGGAAGAACAAGAACAATAAGAAGAAGAGGAAGAAGAGGAAGAAAAAGGAGGAGGAGGAAAAGGAGGAGGAGGAGAAGGAGAAAAAGAGAAGGAGGAAGAAGAAGAGGAAGAGAGAGAAGAAGAGGAGGAGGAAGAGAAGGAGGAGGAGGAGGGAGAAGGAGGGAAGAAGGAGGAGGAGGAGGAGACACAGGAGTTCAAGGATGCGGTGAACTATGATTGTGTCACTGTACTCTAGCATGAGCAATAAAGCTTGACCTTCTCTATTGAAGAAGAAGATGAAGATGAAAATGGAAAAGCAGGAGGAGGAGGAGAAAAATTGGGTTTAATGTATACAAAAATCTCAGTACTATCTTTATAATCAGCTTGTCAATCTAAAACAGTTGTAAAATCATATCTATCTATCATTTATCTAGAGAGAGAGAAAGCATATATGCACATTAGTGAGGTACTCAGTTGAATGGGTAAGGTAAGATTTGGGGGAAAGAGAAGAACATTACAAGAAAAGTGTTTGGAAAGATATGTTTGCAAAGATACATCTTAGGAACTTTGGGATGCCTGGAGAGGAAAGCTTGAGAAGGTATGTGGTAAAATATGAATCTAATGATTTAGAGAAGGGCTATTTCATTAAGGGTTTTGTAAGCTATTTTTAAAGGTTTGGTTTTTACATTTAGGATAATGGGAAATCTTCCATGAATTGGAAGCCAATAAACAACTTGATGGTATTTTTGTGTTGGCAGAATAATTCTGATTCAAAGGACTTGAGGGAGGTAAGTCCAGGGTATAAGATAGTTCTGGCTAAGTATAATGGAGTCCAAAATAGGGAAAATGGCAATGGGGATGTAAAAGAGTGGATATAGAAGGAAAATTATGTGTAATACTTCTGAAATATTGAGGTTAAAAAATGAGAAACTTGAAAAATCATAGATAGTGCCTTTTTCTTTTAAGCAACTAGATTCAATCCTAAGCTTTTAGAATTCAAAGCTATTGTTACCTTACCCTTGCTCCTATGTCATTTGTGATGAGACTATCTAATCCATGTTGCTCTTTGTAACCATTCTAACACAAGGTTTACGTCTGTGGTGGGGAAGGTGATGGGAAGTAAGAGGAAGACTATGCTTAATTATAAATTTGCAGAGTATAACATCTCTCTGTTCCATAGTACCAAGGAGATTTTAAAAGTAACTAGCTCACACACAGATTTTTCCTAAAAGAATTTCAATGACCATTTGTGGAATGTGTTTAAAGTGACAGGCAAAGCATTTGAGAACAGGCTCATATTTGATCTTTTAAGTGACTTTGTAAAAATATACTTGAATTCCCATTTTTTTACGATGAAGAAAACAAGTGTATTATAGGACAAATAAATTGCTAAGGAACTGAAGTTCTTACGTGTGATAGAATTCTGATTTAAGACTACCTTTGCCTAATTCTTAATCCTGTTCTTTTATAAAACATCACATTAACTTTCAGTAATAAAAGCACTCTTTTTTATAGGAACAGGAAGTTCAAAAGAAAGTAGTTGACCCCATATAAAACTCACCTTTGAAATTTTCAAGTATATATATTTATGACGATGGTTGAAAAAGAACTAATGAATAAAGTATCTTTTTCACTGTCTTAAATGATAGTTTCTCAAGATTTGTTCCTTCAAAAGGCTTGGGTCATTTCTGTTTGAGGGGTTCTTGGTGGAAGGAATGAAAGAGTTTCATGATGACACAGTTCAAGAGTTACTATATAAATCAGGTAGGATGAATGATCCCATTATCTGGTCATGGATCCCTGGCTGCGAAGAGCTTTTGCTAAAGGTAAATCTACAGATACATCAACACAGGGAGGACCTTCTAAAAGTCAATGCCTGATTTGAATATTAAATGATGGGATGTGTGTGGTGACACAGGACAGATTGGAATTTTTTGTGGTACAAATTTATCACTTTGGATATGACTTTTTATGCTCTGATATAAAGATGACAAGAGAATGTCACAAAGAAGGTAGGGATGAGAAGTCCAAGTAATATTAGAAAGAATATGCAGATATTCAATGGCCAGGAAGCACATCCACTCAGGTCTCTGGGCCAATGAAATAAAGCAGAACACCACACAGTTTGTTTAAGTACTTGAATTCATAGAATAGACCCCTCATGTCTGGCATAGACCATAGATTTAATAATTCTCATAATGCAAATTATTATATGTTTCAGAGAATGTATTTGTTTTCATCACCAAAATGTGGATATCAAGACTAGATTTATATAAAATAATTTTTGAATTAATTCAGTTAGGTCTGGCATGAGAAATAATGACATACAAATAGAAATATTAGCTAAACATTGATAAGGACATATAATGACTCATTCATTGTGCTAAATGTTTTATAGGAGTTATCATAATCAAAAATCACTGAAACTTTCCAAAGTAGGTACATTTGCCATCCCCATGCAATTGATGAATCATGAGTGCCTGATACACAGATCAGAGCTCAATTAGTCTCGTTCCAAAATCTTCAATTAAAACATAGAAACCAATATCTATTTATGGTCTTTTATATGTCAAAGACCATTCGCCATGTCTTCTACTTAGGATATTTCTAATGCTCTTCAAAGTTTTGTACACTTGGGTCATAATCTTCTGTACAAGGTAACAGTTATGCTTATGAGAAATAACTTAAAAAATATTAAGTGGCAAAACTAGTTTTTAAATTATTACTATTATTTCAAATAACAAATTGTATTACTATTATTTCAAACTATGCTTTTGCACAATATGTTACAGTAAATGAGAAAATTTTCCAGCTAGATATTTGATAAGATCTGTTTATGCTACTTTGTCCTCATTGTTTTGACTTTTCAAATAGGAAAAAAAAGAGAAAAAGAAAGTTACGTTTTTAAATCTCTTATTTGTAATTGTACCAATATATACAAAATATCTTGCATTTTTGGACATTCAATATTGATTAAATGAATAAATAAATGTACTAGATTTGCATATGAGTCCATGATTCAGAAGTCTTCATTTACTATGGAGACTCCTGAACTCCCTGTATTAGTTCCCTTTCACGGTGCTGATAAAGAGGTACCCAAGACTGGGCAATTTACAAAAGTAAGAGGTTTAATTGGATTTACAGTTCCACTAGCTGGGGAAGCCTCACAATCATGGTGCAAAGCAGAAAGGAGCAAGTCCCGTCTTGTGTGAATGGCAGCAGGCAAAGAGAATGAGGAAGACACAAAAGAGGAAGCCCCTGACACAACCATCAGATCTGTGAGACATGCACTACCACAAAAATGTGTGAGGGAAACTGCCCCTATGATTCAATTATCTCCCATCAGGTCCCTCCCACAACAAGTGGGAATTATGGGAGTACAATTCAAGATGAGATTTGGGTGGGGACACAGAGCCAACCCATATCACTGCCTCATAAAGAGTGAACATTGGCTTTGGGAGGCCGAGGTGGCTGGATCACCTGAGGTCAGGAGTTCTAGACCAATCTGGCCAACATGGTGAAACCTCATCTCTACTAAAAATACACACACACACACACACACACACACACACAGCTGGGCAAGGTGCTGTGTGCCTCTAATCCCAGCTACTCAGAGGCTGAAGCAGGGGAATTGCTTGAACCAGGGAGGTGGAAGTTGCAGTGAGTCGAGATTGTGCCACTGCACAGCAGCCTGGATGACAGAGTGAGACTCCAACTCAAAAAAAAAAAAAAAAAAAAAAAAAAAAAAAAAAAAAGTGGACATTGAGGTTAAGGTAATTTCCCTTCTCTTCTGCTTCTGTAGAACAAAATCTCAGTAAATGAAAGTCCTGACAACCTAACTGTCCATCGACCCATGAGTGGATAAAGAAAATGTGATATTATACACCATTAAATACTACTTAGCCATAAAAAAGAATAAAATAATGGCATTAACAGCAACTTGAATGAAGTTGGAGACCATTATTCTAAGTGAAGTAACTCAGGAATGGAAAATTAAATATTATACTTATAAGTGGGAACTAAGCTATGAGGATGCAACGACATGAGAATAATATAATGGACTTTGGGGACCCTGGAGGAAGAGTGGGAGGGGATGAGGGATAAGAGATTACACATTGAGTACAGTGTATACTGCTCAGGTGATGCATGCACCAAAATCATAGAAATTACCACTAAAGAACTTATCCATGTAGTAAAAAACCACCTGTTACCAAAAGCTATTGAAATAAATAAAATCAAATAAGCATTCTAGAACTGTAAATATATATATATATTTACATATATTTATATATATGCATATGTCCTACAGTATATAACATATATTTGTCACAGCTCAAATTAGTTGTTTCTCAGTACAAGTGAGAGTTCTGTTTCATTTATGATATTTGGTGTTTCTTTTCCTATATGTATAGCTCTGGGCTTTTTTAAAATGTTGCTGAGTTTTTAATGAATTGTTCTAGGAGTTTTAAAGTCACCCAGACACACTGTAAGTCTAATTTGTGACTTAGTTTGCCAGTAATCTGTGATTTATCTGAGTAAGGGTCTACTGTCTGAGGAAGTGTTTAATTTTTGTTAGAATATTTGGAAATTAAATTTGTGTTATTTTTCAAAGTCTTTAAGTCAATACCTCTGACATGAAATATAGATAACTAAATTTTTTTTAAATTTAAAATCAGGGCACACAAGTTTGATTTTCATTCTTAGGAAATGTTATTAGAACTAGTGGGGACTCAGACAGCACTGTCAGATTGTGATAGCTAAGATGCATCTTGGTACTGGATTGCCCAGGTTCAAATTTGTCATTATATATTGTAACCTTGGGCAAGATATTTAAATTCTGAATCTCAGCTTCCTTCTTCATAAACTGAATTTGACTGTAAGATCTAACTCAAAGGGTAAATTTGGTATATGTAAAGTAGTTAGAAGAATTCACAGCTCAGTGTAAGTACTCAATAATTGTTATTCATTTTATGTCATGTATACATGTATAAAACACATATACATTCTCTGCAATTTAGATGCTGTGTGAAATTTACAAAATTGTTATATATATATGATATATATATGTTTGCATAGATATACACATATATATAAACACATGCACACAAATAGGTGTTTGTGGTAATTTTTTTCTGGATCATAGAGTATTTCTTTTAGATTATTTTTTATTTAACATTGAATTTTAATTTTATATATGTGACTGTATGCAGATGAAATGGATAATTAATATTATTTACTTTATAATTACACCAAAGAGAAATATTTTATTGCTGAGGATTTGCTAATTACCCAGCCTTGCCAAAGAACATGTGTAATGAACATTAGTACTATATTCAAATCCAATCTATGCAAATCCAATATAATGCTTCAAAATATTACTGTTTATTACTGTTATTATTTAATCAAATGTACACTCCACAGTTAATTTGTGGATTATTCTAATGATAAAAATCTTCTTTGCCTCTGACTATTTCCTGTCACAAGCTTGCCTAAGATGTCAATGTGGTTTATGAAGAGAAGGCATCACAAATACATCAAATGTTTGTAGATAGTAGGAAATATTTCATTGTACAGAGAAACATCTAAGTTGAAATTCCACCTCGCATAATTTGTAAGAATAATTCCCTTGGAATATTCTTATATGTGAATTTTTATGGTTCTTTGTGACACTGTGTTGCATAGATGATATATCAGGGAGGTTATTTTCTTAGTGAAGGCCATATATGTACTAATGGCCACTGCTTTTTGAAATGGCGACACTGGTTTGCAATCTATGCAACACTCAGAGGCTTTCATTCCTTCACTTTCTCAAGCATTATCTAGCTTTATAGCATACATAAATTACAATGCAATTTGATCTCCTTCTGTTCTGTAAAGTTTTATTTCTTTGAATGTACTTACTTTATATAATTGTCATACATTTGTATTCCCTTATGTGACTTACCAATTGATATAATGTATCTATTTTACTTGATTTGCTGTCATTTTCTTGACTTGCAGCAAAACCTTGTAAAATTCAAGTTGGTAATAATTTGCAGTTTTAAGTTTAGCAAATACCTTGTCCCAACTTGTCACTTCTCTGTTATATTTGTCTATGTTTTTATTTTTTCAACATAAATCCTCAGTTTCAATGCAGTCTAATCCATCATTTTTTAAAATAGTTTATATTTTCCAGGAATTAAAATAAGATATTTTACCTCAGAGAACAATGGTATGTTAACATTTTTTCTATTATCTCTTTATAGTTCTAAATTCTATATTTAATTATGAAAACTATTTATGATTTATTTTGCATATTTGGAAGTTTTTGTTATTATTTTCCACATAATTAAGGTTCTGTCAATGTATTCATAAATTAATCAGTTATTTCATACATGAGCTTGATGTATATCTATTATAAACTAAGTTCTTGCACATGGAAACATGCAATTCTGGGTCTCCTGTTTATTTCTTTATTTGTCTTGTTGGCAAAAGTAAATTGTTTTAATTATACTTCTGGAAAATATTTTAAAACTAATACAATAAATCTATGTTTACTCATGATTTTTATGATTACCTTGAGCTTTTATAAGTCTTTGTTTTTACATAAGTTTTCCAGAGAAATGCAGTAGAAATTTTATTGGATTTCCAAATATTTATAAGTTTATGAAGGATAATTGGCATTTTTATAATATTAAATGATGATATTCATCAATATATTATATATTTTTATTTTTGTTTATTATTGAATCCTTCCAGTTTCTCAGTTTTAAAAGGTTTTTTTAAATGCTTTTGTTTTTGGTTCAGGGTTGCATGTGTGTATTTGTTATATAAATAAATTGTGTGTGTTACAGGGGTTTGGTGTACAAATCATTTTTTCACCCAGCTAATAAGCATAATAGCAAATAGTTTTTCTAAACTTTCTCTTCTCCCACCCTCCACCCTCAAAGTAGGCCCCAGTATATTATGTTCCTTTCTTTGTGTCCATGTGTTCTCATTGTTTAGCTCCTACTTATAATTTAGAACACTTGGTATTTTTTTCTGTTCCTGAGATTAATTTGCTTAGGATAATTGCCTGCAGTTCCACCCATGTTGCTGCAAAGGACACAACCTAATTTGTTTTTATGGCTATGTAATATTCCATGGTGTACGTGTACCATATTTTCTTTATCCAGTCTACCCTTCATGGGCATTTAGGTTGATTCTGTGTCTTTTCTATTGTAAAGAGCACTACAGTGAACATATACATGTATATGTCTTTATAGCAGAATGATTTATGTTCCTTTGGATATATACCCACTAATGAGATTTCTGGGTCTAAAGGTAATTCGGTTTTAAGTTCCCTGAGAAACTGTCAATTTGTTTTCCACAATGGCTGAGCTAACTTACATTCCCATCAACAGTGTATAGCATTCCTTCTTCTCTGCAACCTTGCCAGCATGTGTTATTTCTTTACTTTTTATTAGTAGTCATTATGGATGGAGTGAGATGATGTCTCATTGTGTTTTTGAGTTGCATTTCTCTAATGATTAGTAATGTTGAGTATTTTTTTAATATGCTTCTTGGCCACATGGATGTCTTCTTTTGCAAAGTGTTCATGTTCTTTATGACTTTTTAATGTGTGTGTATGTGTGTGTGTGTGTGTGTGTGTGTGTTTCTTATTAGATTAAGTTCCTAATAGATTCTGGATATTACACTTTTGGTAAACATCTTCTCTCATTCTGTAGGTTGTCTGTTTATTCTGTTTATAGTTTCTTTTGCTATGCAGAAGCACTTTAGTTTAATTAGGTCCCATTGTCTGTTTTTGTTTGTGTTGCAATTGATTTTAACACCTTCGTCATAAAGTCTTTGCCAGGGCCTATGTCTAGAATATTATTTCCTAGGATATCTTTGGAGATTTTTATAGTTTTAGGTTTTACATTTAAGACTTTAATCCACCTTGAATTGATTTTTGTATATGTTATAAGAAAGAGGTCCAGTTTCAACCTTCTACATATGGCAAGCCAGTTATCCCAGCACCATTTGTTAAATAAGGAGTCCTTTCCTTATTGCTTATTTTTGTCAACTTTGTTTAAGACTAGATGGTTGTAAGAGTGTGGCATTGTTTCTGGGCTTTCTATTCTATTCCACTGGTCTATGTGTCTGTTTTTGTACCAGTACCATACTGTATTGGTTACTGTAGCCTTATAGTATAGTTTGAAATTGGGTGACATGATGCCTTCAGCTTTGTTATTTTTGCTTAGGATTGCCTTTGTTCTTCAGGCTCTTTTATTTGTTCCATATTAATTTTAAATAGTTTTTTTATAATTCTGTGGAGAATACCATTGGTAGTTGGATAAGAATAGCACTGAATTGGCAAATTGCTTTTGTCATTATGGTCATTTTGACAATATTGTTTGTTCCTATTCATGATTATAAGATTTTTTAATTTATTTCATCTTTCATTTCTTTGAGCAGTGTTTGTAATTCTCATTTTACAGTTATTTCGCCTCTCTGGTTAACTGTATTCCTAGGTATTTTATCTTCTTTTTTACTATTGGGAATGGTATTGTGTTCTTGATTTGGCAAATGCTACTGATTTTTGCACATTGGTTTTGTATCCTGATATTTTGCAAAAGTGGTTAACCAGATCTAGTAGGACTGTTGGGTCAGATACTATAGCATTTTCTAAGTATAGAAGCATATCTGCAAACAGAGATAATTAGACTTCTTTTTCTATTTTGATGCCCTTTACTTCTTTCTCTTGCCTGCTTGCTCTGGCTAGGACTTCTACTACTATAATATATAGTGTTGTGAATAAGCATCCTTATCTTGTTCCAGTTCTGAAATGAAATGCTTTCAGCTTTTGCTCATTCATTATGATGTTGGCCGTGGGTTTGGCATAGATTGCACTCATTATTTTGAGACATGTTCCTTTATTATTTGTTTTGTTTTGTTTTGTTTTTGGATTTTTATCAAGAAGAAATGTTGAATTTTATCAAAAGTGTTTCTTAATCTATTGAGATGATCATGTAGTTTTTTACATTTTAGTTCTGTGTATGTGATAAATCACATTTATTGATTTGCATATGTTGAAACAATCTTGCATCTCAGGGATAGAGCCTACTTGATTGTGGTGAATTAGCTTTTTGATGGGCTGCTGGATTTCGTTTGCTTGTATTTTGTTGAAGATTTTTGCATCTATGGTCATCAAGGATATTGGTCTGAAGTTCGCTTGTTTTTTGTTGTGCCTCTGGCAAGTTTTGGTGTCAGGATGATGCTGACCTTGTAGAAAGAGTTAAAGAGGACTTCCTCCTCCTCAATTGTTTGGAATAGTTTCAGGAGGAATAGTATCACCTCTTTTTTATACATCTGGTACAATTCCTCTGTGAATCCATCTAATCCTGTACTTTTTCTGGTTGGCAAGCTTTTAATTACTGATTCAATTTTGGAACACATTATTTGTCTGTTTAGGGTTTCAATTTCTTCCTGATTTCATATTTCCAGGAATTTATCCATTTATTTTAGTTTTTCTAGTTTGTGGGCCTAGAGGTTTAGCATTACCTTAAGTACCTCCTATCAGGCAAGTCCAGTGGTGATGAATTTCTTTAGCATTTGCTTGTCTGAAAGAATCTTCTTTCTCCTTAGGTTATAAATCCTAGTTTGGCTGGATATAAAATTCTTTTTTAGAGTTGTGTGTGTGTGTGTTGTTGTTGTTGTTGTTGTTGTTTTCAGTAAGAATGCTAAATATATGCTCCATTCTTTTCTGGGTTATAGGGTTTCTTCTGAATGACCTACCATTAGCCTAATGGGTTTTCCTTTGAAGGCCACCTGTCCTTTCTCTCTAGTGGCCTTTAACATTTTTTCTTTCACATTTTTTCTTTCACATAGTCTTTGGAGAATCTGAGGATTATGTGTCTTGGGGATGGTCATCTTATATAGCATCTTGCAAACATTTTCTGCATCTCCTGAATTTGAATGTTAGCCTCTCTAGTGAGTCTGGGGGAAATTTTCATGGATAATATATTCAAGTATATTTTCCAAGTTGCTTGTTTTCTCTTCCTCCCTTTCAGAAAATTCAATAAGTCATAGATTTGGTCTCTCAGTATAATCACAGATTTCTCAGAGGTTTTGTTCATTCTTTTTTTTTCTTCATTTTTGTCTGAGTTAGTTCAGTGAACCAACCAATCTTTGAGGTCTGAGATTCCTTCCTCAACTTGGTCTATTCTGCTTTTAATTCTTGTGATTGTATTAGGAAATTCTTGCAGTGTGTATTTCAGCTCTATCAGATCATGTTTCTTTTTTATAATGGTCATTTTGTGTATCAGCTCCTGTATCACATTACTGCAATCCTTAGAATTTTTTGGATTAGGTTTTGACTTTCTCCTGAATCTCAATTATCTTGATTCCTATCCATATTCTGATTTCTGTATCTGTCATTTCAGTCTGGTTATGAGCCCTTTCTGAGGAACTAGTATAGTCATTTGGCAGAAAGAAGATGCTCTGCCTTTTTGAGATGCCATAGTTTTTCATTGGTTCTTTCTCATCTGTGTTGGCTCATGTTTTTCTAAGTGTAGTATAATTTGAGTACAGTCAGTTGGCTTCTTTTCTGGATATTTTCATAGGGCTAAACTTTTGTGCAAGTTTTTATTTGTAGCTGAATTCTTGTGCTTGGTTTCACAGGAGAGTATGTTAGCGAAGCATTTTTTTTGGTGTTGAAGTTTGTGTCATGATCCAGTAGACGGTGCTTAAACATAGTGGCTTGTAGGTAAGCTCTTGCTCAGCCATGTGGTTCCTCCGTATTTCCCCACATTTGCAGCCATGCTCTTTCTGAATGCTCTGATGGTATGTGCTCCTCTCCCACTTGAGTGCTGGCTGCAGATCTTCACTTGGCAGTCCTGGGCTGCACACAGCAACCCTGGGGCAGACTCAGGCATTTTGTTCCTTCCCCATTGTGGAGGTAGCAGGGGAAAGGACCTCAGCTGTGGCTGTCATAGAGAATCTTTCACTTGTCTCTTGGGGCTCCACCCTAGAGAAATGTAGAGCCACTACCAATCAGTGTGACTGGCCTCCGGTGGGGCAGCTGTGTTGTGGTCCCAAGTCAGAGGGCTCTACCTGGTGAGGAGCAGGAGAGATGAGTTGCTCGCTGGGGAGACACACTGTCCTCTTCTTAGAGTGCCTGTGGTTTGCTGGAGGTGTGACTAAAGCACTCAGGGTGTTTGTTTCTTCCCCAGTACAAGGGCAGCAAGGGTAGTACTACTGCCGTGGCAGTAGCAGAGGTGCTGTCAGTTGCCTGTGGGAACTGCATCTTAGAGAAATGCAGATCCTCAGCTAATGGGAGTGTTCAGCCAGGGGTTGGGCTGAGGGCCTTGGCTGGTGAAGAGCTGGAGATTGAGAGCTCACTGGGCTCCTCCACATGGTGACTGAAGCATGCTGGAGGAGTCAGCATAGCAACCATGCTTTGTTCCTTCCCCAGATCAATGGCAGTAATGGCAGTACCACTGCAGCTGCAATGTCAGAAGAGCTATGGGTTGTCTCTGGGGTTTCTTCCTCACAGAAATGCAGAGCTGCCACCAACTGAGATGTTCAGGCAGGGACAGGGTGGTTGTGCTAGGGGTCCAGGTGGAGAGGCCATGCCCAGTGAAGAGGAGTGGGGGTGGTGAATTGCATGGAAGATAGTGTGGCCACTTTCCTTGAAGGCAGCTGTACTGTGCTGTGGGTCCCTGTTAGTTTCTAATCACGGTACTGCATCCCAAGTCTGAGGGCAACAGGAGCAAGGGCCTTAGAGAAGCAAAAATAGCAGCCTGATTACTGCCTCTGGGATCTCCATTCCAAAGGGGAGAGCTACTACCAGCCTGAGACCTCAGTGGGGGTTGGGGTAGCTACACAGGTTCCCAGGTCAGTGGTCCTTGTCAGGGGAGATGCAGTGGAGGTGAGGCTTGCAGTCTGTCCACTTCTCAGCCCTGTGGATTCCACCTCTATCCTGGAGGCATATGAAGAAGCCATGGTTGGAGCTGCAGCCTCTGGGACTTGGGGTACCTGGGGATCCAAGTTTCCTGGGACTCTGTGTGTGCCTGAGTGGTAGTTCTGCCAAGACTTCACATAGCTCTCGGTGTCAACCTGGAGGCCCTTGTGGAGGGGGAACATTGGGGATCTTCTCAGTCCGGGTTGCAAATGTCCACAGCAGAAGTGTGGATACCTATAGAGTCTCAATCACTCACCATTTTTCCACAGTCTGGGACCTCCCCTGGCTCTGTGCCACTCCTGAATGGGGTGGTCGACTGTCCTGTCTTGCTCTTCTCTGTTCTCTGTGGGTCACATTGCTTCTTCGATGAATCCCAATGTGTCCACTTGGACAACCCAGTTGGACAGCTAGTGTTTACTTACCACTCTTTCTTCTCTCCTGAGAGCAGTGAACACCTGCTGCTTCTAGTTAGCCATGTTGAACAGAATCACTTTGTAAATTTTCCAACATTACTTTTCGCAACTTCCTCTAATGGTATTTATTCCCTAGATAGGACACATCACGTTCCTAAATTTATAAATGGCATAGTCATAATTAGTTCAAAGAAGAATAGTATGTTTATCCCAAAAACTAGAGTAAAAATTATAATTATTTCAGGAACTAATTCATAACTTTGAAAAAGGTATTGTGCATATCTGTATATCAGTTTCTTCTTTAATGATTTGTTAACAAGACATTTTAGGATATATTATTGAGATTCTGATTTGAAATGTGTGTATACTCAACATGTGGTAGACTCTTTCCAATGCCTAGTAATAAATAATCATATTAAATACCCTGACTTCATTACCATGCATTATATACATGTAACAACATTTCTCATGTACTTCATACATTTATACAAAAAAGCATATTAATTATTAGTATTGGTCTTAGTATGAAGAAACCACCATTTAATGCCAGGCTAATTCTTTTTTTTCTTGAGACAGGGTTTCTCTCTGTTACCCAGGCCGGAGTGTAGTGGGGCAACCTCGGAACACTGCAACCTCCCTCTCCCGGTCTCAGGTGACCCATCTCAGTAGCAGGGACTACAGGCCTGTGAGACCATGCTCAGCTGATTTTTGTAGAGACGGTGTGTTGCCATGTTGCCCAGAATTGTCTTGAACTCCTGGGCTCAAGCAATCCACCCACCTCAACCTCCCAGAATGCCTGGAACACACTACAGGTGTGAGCAAGCACACCTGGCCCACACTAATTCCTTATTTGCATGAATATTGACATGGGTGATATTACACATATTATTTCATTTTATATTTATTGTGACACTAGCATTATCTCTGATTGTTTTAAATAAGTATCCACTAGTTCTAGAAGATGATATATTTATAGTAGTAGCTAGTGTTTTTAGAGAATTTTAGTTTGCCAAATCTATGGCAAATATATTACATGAAAGATCTTGATGAAAATTTGCAAACACCCTGTATTAGATGCAAATATTAGCACTATTTTATAGATGATTAACCTTTGCTGCCAACATTTGTGTTAAAATTTCCTTATTTCAGAGAGCTTGGTCTAATATTTAAACTCAACTCTGTCTAAACGCAGACATTCGGTGTTGAAATACTATGCCAAACCGTTAAACACAAGCATTTTCCTTCTCCTATAATGACTGTGGTGTGCAAAAACATTTTAGTAACGTTTTCAACAATTAGTATGAAAGGAAGGAGATCTGTAGTTTAATCTCAGGTGACAGAATATTATAAAGGAAAATTCCCTGTTGTTTGAGGATTTTGTTTAATCAAAGATTTTTCTTTCCTTCTTGTCTGTTTAAGAGTCTCAGCTCACTATTAAAATTCTTTTCAGAAACTAAGAGAAAAACAGGCTATAGAGTGGAATTTGTTTATGAAAAAGCATTCTACAATGCTGTCAGCTCCGCGGCTTGAGCTGAAGAACTTACTATGTGAGTGGGAATTTAATGCTAACACCTTGGGACTCATTGTCCAACCATGAGTTTTGTCAGGCAAACATATGCAGCCACTGGGAGAATGCATGTACTTCAGCAAGAACTTTTTAGAGTCATAGTTTGAAACTTTCACGAGTCTAAAAGTGTCTTATTGCCTTCTCCTGTGTTGCTCGGACAGCAGACATGATTCATTCATGCTTGCTGCAGCACTCATTCATGATTTGTGTTACGTTTGGTCATAAAGTTTCTCACATACTTTTTATTAGATTTAATATAAGTTTCTCACTAAAGATTACACTCAGATTGCAAAATGGTAAACGTATTTTGGTCAAGATGCCCATTTATTCTTTTTTCTTTCTGGCCTGGTGTTCATTATTATTTTCTGCCTGCTTAAGATAATTTTTCCAATGAATATTATCATTTCATGCTATATGGTTATGCATATCTTGAAGATGAAGGCCAAGTAAGCATCATACATGAACAACAACCAGGAAGAAGCTAATAAGAATTCAATGGAGAAGTAAAAAGCAAATCCATCTTGCATGCAGGTGACCAAAGATTTATGTTTTGCTCAGCCACTAAGTAGATGTCTTGTGAAATGGACGTCATTTTTTTCTCATGATACCTTAGTCACTCCTTCATTTGTGTAATGAAAAAGTTGTTTCTATCTATTGTTCAGATTATGTTTTTGTTGTTCATGTTGTTTCTCTTATTGTTTTGCTGTCGAAATCAGGACAAGGGCATGACTTCTATCTTTGGATTAATATAAAGACCAGAAGCTGAAGACAAAGAAGGAAAGGGGGAAGACACAAAACCATAATAAGAATTCAGTAGAGTCAGGAAAAAAAACTCCTATTTTTATCTTTGTAATCAGAAGATAAAACTGCTGGAATGCATAGACATCTTCAGTAGAACATTAGCAGTAGTGAGATAAAATCTAGTAGCACTTTTAACTGATATATTTAAGAAGACAACGCTTTTTGTCTTTGTATGTTACTGAAGGACCCAACCACCTGTAGCAATTCTTTATACAGAATAGTCATTCAATAAACATTTCTTCTATGAAAGAAGAGACAGATTGCTATTGGAAACTAAATTAGTCTTCTACATAGAACAATTCAACACATCAACATACTTCATTAAATTTGAAAGTCCACTTATTTCTTTCTTTGCACTTTTTAATTTATTTCCTTTTTTCTTAAAGGTCACCATTGTTAAAATTCTGTTTTGTTCTGAATAATTTTCTTTTTCTCTCTCTCTCTGTTTCTTGTTCGTTTGGGTTTGTTGCTGTTGTTTTTGCTATTCTATGTGTAGTATCTGCCTTGATCCATTGAGCCGTGATTTTCTCTTCAGGAGGCAGACACTAACCTCATGTGTATCAATTTTTATACATAAGCACGATTTCTTCTAGAGCACATTTCATAGAGGAGTGACCACTTTCTAACCTGCACACTTGGAAGAGCTGGTTTCTCTACTCTTGCCTTGTTTTGCATTTTTAGTCTCAGGTGAGACAATACAACTCTTCCAAGAAAGAAAAAGATATTGCAGAACCACAATTTGAAGGAAATTCCACATGTATTGATCACCTATGCTGAAAAGTGGACTTCCAGCAAGAACTTCTCCCTTCCACAGAAGACAATGCTGGGCACCTCATCCATAGTCCATCATGCTTCATTTATACAACCAGCATATTTCAAAGCACATTCTGTACCACCTTCATACATCTGTGGGCATTAATAAAATTGCTTGTCTCACATATTCAAATTATCTATTTCCGAAGACTGTAGTGTAGTTCTTAAGAATATGGGTTTCGCCCAAATGCCCATCAATGATAGACTGGATAAAGAAAATATGTCACATATATATCATGGAATACTATGCGACCATAAAAAAGGACATGAGTTTACGTCCTTTTCAGGGACATAGATGGAGGTGGGAATCCAACCTTCTCAGCAAACTAACACAAGAACAGAAAACCAAACACCACATGTCTTCACTCATAAGTGGGAGTTGAACAATGAGAACACATAGATACAGGGTAGGGAACATCACACAATGGGGCCTGACTGTGGGGGTGGGGTGAGGGATAGCACTAGGAGAAATAACTAATGTAGATGACAGGTTGATGAGTGCAGCAAACTACTATGGCACATGTATACCTATGTGACAAACCTGCACATTCTGCACTTGTACTCCAGAACTTAAAGTATAATAATAAAAAAAAGAATATGGGTTTTAAAAATGAAAAAAATCAAAATACTGTTTCTGAAACCTTGTTTTCAATTCCATATCAAAACTAACATCAGTTGAGTGAATTGAGTGTGTTCTACTTGCCATTTCCCTGAAACATAATATAAGGTTAATGATATCAAGAGATTATGTGAGAAGTATGGATGAGACAACACATGTAAATTTCCTAGCAAATCACTTGGCATAGTAAAATCTCATTAAATCAAATTACCACTTTTGTACCTGTGCAGTGACCCCTTTGCATGCCATTTTCAAAGCAGAGGTACACATTTTATTTTGAGTTCTATCAGTAATTTAAAATGAGGAATCTGCCTCTTTGCAGCAAAAAAAAAGTGTGTGTGCACATATACACATGACTCAAACATTACCAAATTATCTACAATCTATTCTTAAAATTCCCACATGCAGAAAGCTAGAGTCTTGCCCATTTTTGACAAAATTAAAAAAGTTAGAAAACCTATTTGAGGAAAATAAAATAATATGAAAATAATTTTGCCAATTTTTACAGTGGAAATCAGTAACATTTAAGGTGGTAAATCACCAGATATGAAGAACAGGATGTAAAGAATTATGAGTGATTCTAGGTTCTTGACAATTTGGAGATCTAAAGTTCTTTTCAGTGATGCTGTCCATTGGCAGATATGTGATTTTAGTGTATTTTCTTCTCTCTGATCAAACTACTATCCTTTTATAATCTTATCTGTTTACAGTTCTGCCTCTCTATCTCATTCTTTTTCTAACTCTCAGCATGCTATAGTGGTTACTAGCATGGACTCCCGTGTCAGATGACCTGGGTTCTGATCCTCAGTAAACCACTTGCTTGTTGTGTACAATAGGGCACATTATTCATTCCTCTATTTCCCTTAGTTTCCTCATTTACAAGCTAAACTTATGTTTAAGGATTTGTGCTAAAACACAAATGAGTTAACATATGTAGCACTCTTAGAAGAGGACCAGTCATATAGAGAATAATGAGTAATATTAGCTATTAATATGGTATATTTTGGTATCTGGCATGGCAAGCTTCCCTTTCTCAGTATCACACTATTTCAAATAAAAATTGAGTATTCTATTTTTTTTCTTCTTTTACATGAAATGTAACAATGTATTCAAGTTGCTTCCAAATCCCATTAACCCTACTGTGATTTTAATTGGAATTATATTAAAGCCATACATCAGTGTAGAATCAACTTTTAATTGCTATTAATTACCCCCCAAATCTAGTAAGAAATATAATATGCCCTTCAATTTATTAAAATATTTTTAAGGTCTCTAAGCAAATTTTATATGTCCTTTATACATGCTCTACACATTTCTCATTATTTTTAATATATGTTTTACTTTTGCAGAAAAGTCTTTTTATTATTTCCAAACCAATCCTCGTGGGTGTTCAGAAAAGCTATTGCTTTATCTTTTTGGGTGTTATAAACCCTAAATACTCTGAATTTCATTTTATTAATATAACTAGTTTCCATTTGGTTCAGTGACATCCTCCGAGAATATTATCATACCATCTACAAATATTGAAATTTGTCTTCTTCCTCTGGTTTTGAAATTAACATCTATTTCTTTCCTCATAGCAATTTAGAGTGTTAAAATAATGTAAATTAAAGTATATACCTGCATTAGCTATCATTCATTTTATCCTGATTCCAGTATAATTATCTTGAGTTTTTTTCCTCATTGAATAAAATAGACAATTTCATCACTTGGTGTGCGTTAGAAATAATATATTTCTGAGACTTATCTTTTAGAGGAGAAGATGAAGGATCACAAGGTATAGCAATAGTCCAAGTCCACAAAGTAAGTTAGAGCTATAGGACTATTTATATCACTGTTTTCCCAAGTTGAGAGAAACTTCTTTTTCGTATCTTATTCTGAATCAATCTGATAAATAATTAATAGTATTTTGCTCCTGTCCCACTCTGCCTGTGAAGTTAGTGTTTTAGTAAACTAATGCTAGTTCTGTTAACCATTGCAGAGACAGTAGTAGAGGAGCTTGTTCCACTTGGCAGTCTGGGAGGAGGCATTCTTGGGCTTCTCTAAATTGTGAAAAAGAAGTTTTATACAGTTATTGTCATAAAATATTTTATAAATGGTGAAGTCTTAGAAATTCTCAGTTGGTAAATTAAGATAACTCAAAATCTAAGTGTTTAAAATGATATTTCTCCCTGGGAGATAACAAATTAATATATTGTATGGTTTCCTAAAATAAACTTGGACAGGGCTTGTTGATAGTTAAAGACAGATTGTTTTATATGGAAGAGAATAATCTAGTATCCCACTGACTTAAGTAAAGTACATTGTCTATGTCATCTACCTGAGGTGTGTGGCATTTACATAGTCCAAAGAATGGAGGATGAGGTATCTTTCCTTATACAAAGAGCAGAGGAACACAGTATTATCTATTGCTTCTTAAAGAGTTTCCAACTGACCCCAAAAAAAATACATTTTCTGAAAGAATGCATCTATAATAACATCATCATTGTTAAATGATGGCTAAATAAAAGGCTAAATAAAAAGTGTATAATAGAAGAAGCCAGATTTGTGGATAAGGTTTAGGAAAGTGATTTGACAGTTGACGTGTCATCTATTAAACCTGTGGGACTCCAGAGATTCATGAGTATGTGATAGTTTTCCATGGATGTGGATATCCCATACATGAGATAATATATCTTGTTAGATGTATTCAACTATCCTATCTCTCTGACATAGACATAGAAACAACCACTCCAACCCTCAACTACAGAGAAAGAGGTAAAATAAAATTAATCAGTTTAGGCAATCTTTTTTCGTTGTTATTGCTGTTTTTAATTAAGAATTTATTTTTCTCTTCACATGTACCCTAAAACCTAAAATGCAATAAAAAAAAAAAAAAAGAAGAAAATACCTTTGTGTGCCAACAACAACAAAAAAATTATTTTTCTTCCATTGGAAGCATTGATTTAAAAAAAAAAAGAATATTGCTTAAAAAGTTCTGTCTACTTACTACTTTTTTACATGATTTTCAATTTTGTGATGTTGTATTTATATCTCTGAATTATGAGAGAGAATATTCTCTGAGAGATTGATAAACCCACTCTAGCAATGAACTTTAAAGTATTCCAAGTGTCTGCATGAAGCAGAGGGTTCCAGACAGAATGATGTTCAAGTCTTTTTGGTGCATGTGCTTTCTGTCTTCATCTAGTTAAAAATGCTTGCACTTAACAGTCATTTGCATATTATATAGACATTTCCCTTGATATTTTTAATCTTTGACACCTCCTATCATTATTAAACCAATCACCATAACACCTACTTCAAAAATGATACATTATATCCCCTGAGTTTATCAATCATCAAACAATCTCAGTCCATCATCACATGAATTATTACAAAACTGTTTGATATGTGTACCAAAAAGGGAAAAGTAGTCTCTTGTCTTTGAACTTTTCAAGACAATCGCATTAAGGGCTGAACTGTACAGCACTCTCATGTCAATTATAAAGACATTATTATTCAATGGCTCTACTCAATCCATTTGACTTACAGTTAACCCCACAACTTTCACTATTAACTTTCCTTTCTACTTCTTTTAATATTTGACACTTACACATCCTAAAAGATTGGTAGGATCTTTGAAATAGAAGTAGAAATCGACTAGTATAGGATTTGCCTGCGTGGGGGATGTGAAACTAGGATGTAAATCAGAGTGATTTTTATTGAAATAAGAGATGGATTTAGACAGTATGCTGAAAAGGCAATAATTAACCTTGAATCTTATAGTGAGAAAGTTATTCTCATCTCAACTTTCTTTCATTCCCTCTGGATACATCAAGGAGAGTGAATCAGTATGTTGCTAATGGGTCTTTAACACACCTTCAACACTTGCCATTGTAACCAAGATAGAGTGTATCTCAGTCTCAAAGCCTTTAATAGAGCATGACAAAGGTATATATTTTGTTCTTTTATTTAATTTTAGTATCTTATATTTAGAGTAAGTGAATCTGCTTTCCATTTATTGTAATGATAAAAGGTTTCCTTTTAAACATATCAACAAGCAAGGTTTTAATTTAAAAAATATCAAAAAATAATAATTGATGTAGTATGTAGAAATAGTACAAATCATAATGACAAGTTTGCAAACACCTAAAGTTTGGGAAATGCTGACCTTAAGAGAAAACAATTCTTTAATACTTGACTACATTCCTTGGAATCTATGATCTAATAATGCCACTGAATAATATATATATATTGGTAATATTAACAGGAATAGGTGTATCTAAAACTCTTTTCAAATGTAAGTCCATTATGAAGTCAACAGACTCGTATTTTTCTAAGCTTTAGTGTATAATTTAAATGTATACACTAGCAATATGGTCTGCGAATAAATGTTTATATGTGTGTATAAATATATATGTATACATATGTGTATATATGCACACACATACACACACACATATAGTTTCACAAAATTGTAGCTTTTTTTTGACATATATTATATGCCTCACACTGGATGTTATACATAAAATTTTCTTTCATTCCCTCAACTCTCTATGAGGTTTTATGTGCACTCCCATTTTACAAATGAGAAAACTAAGTCAGAATTAAATATCTTGCACATAGTTATACACTCATTAAGTAATAAAGCTTATATTCAGATTCAGAAAATGAAAGCATTCCTTAAACACAGTGAAAGCAACCAATGCATGTTAACACTCCTGGGTTAACATCGTTTTGACAATCAAAATATAACAAAGAAAAATTAGAAAATTTGTAGATTCTAATGTTGAAACATTTTCTAAGAACTCTGAAGTGACCTCATATCTAGAGATGACAGATCTACATTTTCAGATATAATTCGTTTTCTCAGTCCATTTTGTTGTGCTGCTGTTTCCTGCTTTCTAGATGACAGTTTTTAGAAATTAAGCAGATAAATGGATGCATCAATCTTCAGTCTGAAAGTTAATAAGGAAGTAACAAGGAATTGAAAATTGTGTGTACCAGATGGATTTCCTGAAACCTGAGTTCCAGTCCCGATGACACCATTTATTATTTCTCTGTCTTTGGAGAGTGACTTTCAGTTTTTTTCATATTGAAAACTGGCAATAATTGCTAAAGAGATATTTGTGTGATGAATTAATGAATTGCTGTTTTCTAACTATGAAAAAACAAAACAAAGCAAAAACATATTTTCTGACATAATGTGGCAAGGACTCTAGAAATTTTTGGTATTTTTATTATGTCATACATCTTCCAGTGACTTCAAAATCACCTCATCTAAATTATGCATATACGCTTGGCAAGATTAATTGCCTGTTAATGTAGAAACACTGCCAACATGGAGGTAACAAAACTAAAGATACTGTAAACCTTACACTAAAAATCACCTCTATCCCAACAAGAGTTGATCAGCTGCTACTTTTGTATGGATTTTGGACAGATTTCTGCTGTCCCAAAGGAGACACAGAGCATTTAAAACTTTCACCAACATTTGCTCACAATGTATCTTCTTTTGTTTTTCAAATCCACCCCAGTACTCAAACAGTATATTTCTTAAAGCAGGTAGCTTGGTATATCAATTAATTAAGAGCTAGATTTCAGTTAATTGGTTAACTGTTGCTGCCGGGGTTTTAGAACGTATTCTTTCACTTACAGAAATGAGAAGTTCAGTGGCCTAAAGTGTAGCAATAACTTTGATGATGTTTCACTTGTGGAAACATGATAGACCAGAAGGAAAATAGTCTTGAGGAATCAAGAATCCTGGGTTCTTATCCAAATATAGTTCACAGAATGATTATGAGGACAAAAGGGAAAGTGTTGCACACATTGTTTAAGAACATAGACTCTGGCCGGGCATGGTGGCTCATACCTGTATTCCCACAACTTTGGGAGGCCGAGGCAGGCGGATCACCTGAGGTTGGGAATTCAAGACCAGCCTGACCAACATGGAAGAACCCCGTTTCTACCAAAAATACAAAATTAGCCAGGCACAGAGGTGAATGCCTGTAATCTCAGCTATCGGGAGGCTGAGGCAGGAGAATGACTAGAACCCGGGAAACGGAGGTTGCAGTGAGCAGAGATAGTGCCATGGCACTCCAGCCTGGGCAACAAGAGTGAAAGTCTGCCTCAAAAGAGAAAAGAAAAGAAAAAAAAAATTAGCCAGGTGTGGTGGCACACATCTGTAGTCCCAGCTACTCAGGAGGCTGAGGCAGGAGAATCCCTTGAACCCGGGAGGCGGAGTTGCAGTGCGCCAAGATCACACCACTGCACTCTTGCCTAGATAACAGAGGAGAAATTCTGTCTCAAAAGAGAAAAAAAAACATAGACTCTTAAGTCATATTGCTTGGGTAATATTTTGCTTCACTCTCTCATTATTTCTATGATCTTTATAAAATTCCTTAATATTTCTGAGTTCAGTTTCTCCATTTAAGAAATGAGGATAGTTGATAGTACCCTCCTCATTAGTGTTTTGAAAGGCTAGAAAGCAATGATTATTACAATCTTAGGACAGTGCCAAAATAAGAGTATCTCTCCATACATAATAGTTTATGTTGTTGCCATTATTATTATTATATTTCAACTCTACTTTCTTTAACTAAAATATGAAAGAATTGGGATAAATAATTGCTGAGATAATTTACAGCTGTCAAATATTATGGCTTCATTAATTTTTACTTTAGATTTTATAAAAATCTTTTAGTTAGCAGAACCATTGAAAATGCAAATATCATATCCTGTTTATTGATTATTTTCAGTCCTGAAAAGAGCATCTGGTTATGTGTTCAGTGAATATTAATTGTATGAATACAACTTCATGAACATCAAGTAGACCTAATCAAATCACAATCTCTGGGATTGAAACATAGGATTTTGCTTTAAAAAAAAAACTTTTTAATATAGTAAAAGTGTGTTTTTACGTTGTACTAACGCGTTTAATCTATGGACTATACTTCAAAAAAACGTAATTTTTGGAAATACAATATACAATATGCAGAGGTGATTAGAATGACCATATAATGTGTTGTTAAATCAGGATAATCTTATCAGTAAACTGAGACATTAATGATAATTATGAAAACAAAACAGGCATGGATTTGGATTTTATTGATCAATGGAGAAAGGTGGACACCCTAAAAAGGACAGTGCTGGAATGCATCAAGGGGATGTATAATACCCAGTTTTTGACTGATCCCCAGAAGATGTTTGTATACAAGATTTTTGGAGGATTGTTTCCCTGGGCTGAGCTTTTTGGAAGCAAGTGAGCTAGCAAAGTTACAAGACCCTGATTTGACCCAAAGAAGAGAACTCACTTATTACATTTATATTCAGGAAAGATGTTGGATTGTTAAAAAAAATAACTAATGCCAGGAAATTCAACCAATTATGCAAATATACACTAATATGAGAAATATTTTTTTTCCAAAGCGGGATTAAGGATGCAAGATTTCTAAATACCAAGAACTATTCATATAGATATGTGAACTTCCAAATCCACACCAGCATTTCTGGAAGTTTATTGTCCTACTGGCCCTTAGATAGACTAGAAGAGTAAATGTCTTCTGTGGAATATCCCCCTCACCCTCAGAACCCATTGATGCCTTTTGAAACTGTTTCTTGCTTGACATTTCCTCCAAATACATTAGAAGTATCATCAGTCTAGTTACAAACTGTTTTCTTTTATCCATCTTCATAATCTAGTCATACCTACAAAAGCAATGCTTAGAAATTGTTCAGGTATCGACATCAGATGTGATACCATGTTGGTTATCCATACTATTGAGAAGATGCACCAGAGGGTAATACAACACTACATTTACAGAAAGCACCAAGAGTCAAGTCAATCCTGGCATCAGGTTCTAAGTCAAGTGCTATTTATTTGTAATGGCAAGACAAAGGCAAAAAAGATAGGCAAATACAGGTATAAAAGTTTGAAATTGACTCAACATTCCAAAGACACTCTAGAAGGTTTAAGATATACACAGTGAGTTGGCCAGATTCCTTGCTGTTGGATATTGTTTACATCTTATGTAGACTGTGTGTGTGTGCACGCATGTGTGTGTGCATGTGTGTGTGCATGTATGTGGTGATTACTTTGGTTTCCTACTTTCTTAATAGGCATAAGTGTGTTTCAATTCTTCTGCTCCCAAGACTGTATTTCACAGTGAGCCAAAGTGAGCATGGAGAGAAGGTCATGCTCATGAAGCTGAAAAGTGAAAAGTAAAGCATACTACATAAGGCAAGACACTGCATGATACCAGGCAAGGCAGGGGTGATATTTAGCCACTTCAGGAATCTGGATGTTCAGTGTTTTCAAGTAGAATCATCATTCCTCTGCAGAGCATTTCTCTATCTAGCAGTTACAAATGGATCCAAGAGTTTCCAGAGTTTCTGTCTTCTCATCTCATTATACAAACCACTAAAATGAGAAAAAAGTAACTCCCAAAAGCTTTCATGCAGTTAATGGCAGCAGAGGGAAGTTTGCCTTTGATATTCACCTGCTCAGCATACCTAACTTATTTTGTGCCTGTTTATCAAAAGCAACATCACAGGGGTGTTACTGGCTGGTTTCAGAGTGTGTGTGTGTGTGTGCATGCACGCGCACGTGCGTACATTTGCAGGTATAAGAAAGAGAGAGAATTTAAAACAATTCTAATTTTTAGGACAAATATTCTTGTATTTGCAAAATCAATATTTAAATAAAACCAAAACAATGTTGTTCAAAACATAGGAATACATTCTGCGCACATTATTATGTATTTTATATCTACATAATATATGTAATTTTATATATATATATATATATATATATATATGCATAGATGTGTCCAAACACATAGAAATAGAGTTTCTGGATGTGTCATGGAGTGCTGGAGTCAGTCATCAGCATTAATTTTCTTTTATGGTTACACATTTATTTATTTAACAAATATTTCTTGTATTCTTAAAATTTGCAACACCCTGCTGTAGAATGAAGTGAAAGTAAATCAAGAACTACAGAGGCATGAAACAAAAGTAGGCTGTCCATTATTCAATAGCTTACAAGTGAATAGAAAAACCCAGTCTGCATGCAGCTATGATGAAAACCAAGATGAATAATTCCAAATAGGCATTGCGGAGGGTAGGATAATTCTGACTGGAAGTGGAAGTTACAAGGCGAAGAAGTTTTCTTTGCTTTTCAACATATTGGGCCTTCACTACATATTCTGGGACTTGGCGTCCTGGTGAGAACTTAATTTTTCATTTAGTCATTCTTTTCAAATGCCAGGTATCGTTTCATATCATAGCTAACAATTTCACCAGAATTAAAAGAATAAGTAAATTTGATTAAAAAAAAAATGATGTGTAGGAAGAACAGAGATGTTAAAAAAAATAGGTGTTTCTGCTTCTCTTAGTACTTTTGAGCATTTGCCAGATGTCAAATACCATTAATGAATTGAGTGGGTGCTTCTTGGTACTTTAATATTCAACAGCCATCTTAATTGTTAATAATTCCTAAGAGCACTGGAGTGAAATATAAAAGGGGCGGATAGAAAAAAAAAAATCAAGTTCACACTAGGAAGCCAAATCCCAGCATAATTAGTGAGGGTCCAATAGAATGAAAGGCAAAATTGTAATTTAAAAGTTACATAAAATTTATGGGCTATTGATAACAAATAGAGAATTGCAAAAAAAATATTACTAGCAATGGCTAGTACAAATATATAGGTTCATTAGGCTCAGTGGCCTTTGTAATGACCTCAAATATTAACACATACTAGCCTTAAAATAAATATGATGATGATAATGATGATATTTGTGGCACTACTCCCTGTACTGTGGAAACTTTAAAAATTGTTCTTTGTATGAACCTTAGATGTTGTTAATAACTACATGAGGTAGATGTCATTGTTAATATCTCTGTTTCACTGATGAGAAAACTGAGGCACAAAGAAGTTTCATAATTTGCTGAAGGCTTCATAGCTTTTAAGTTCAGTACCTAGAAGAACCAGGATTAAAATTTACATAGTCTGGTTCCAGAGCACGCTTTTAAATCATATGCACTGCTGCTCTCCATGGATGTGATTATAAGTAGCTAACAGTATATGGTAGCTGAGATATAAGTAGTTGGTATATATGCCAGGTAGCTACAAATTCTGCACACATTAACATATTCAGTCTTCAAGATATAACATTTCCTCCTCTCCTCCTCATCCATTATTCTCCCATCCTATTTATCAAAAATATGAGGTAACTGAGGCTCTGAGGCTCAATAATTTGCCCACAAGAAGCAGAAGCAATATGATATATACACATACATATATTTGAATATGCATATAAATGCATTCTATATATAAAAACATGTAAACAATATATGCATATAAACATACAGAGCATACCTGCACTATGATGTTTTGGTGACGATGGCAATATAGTATTTGAAGTCAGGTAATGTGGTGCCTCCAGATTTGTTCTTTTGCTTAGCATTGCATTTGCTTTGCAGGCTCTTTTTGTTTTCATATGAATTTTAGGATTGTCTTTTCTAGTTTTGTGAAGAAAGATGGTGGTGTTTTCATGGAAATTGCAATGAACTTGTAGATTGCTTTTGGCAGTATGGTCATTTTCACAATGTTGATTCTACCCATCCATGAGCATGGGATATAGTTCCATGTGTTTGTGTCATCTATGATTTCTTTCAGCAGTGTTTTGTTGTTTTTTTCTGTAAAGGCCTTTCACTTCCTTGACTAGGTATATGCCTAAGTATTTTATTTTATTTTATTTTATTTTATTTTATTTTATTTTATTTTATTTTATTATTTTATTTTATTTTATTTTTGCAGCTATTGTAAAAGGGGTAGAGTTCTTGGTTTGAGTCTCAGCTTGGTGACTCTAGGTGTATAGCAGAGCTACTGAATTTTGTAAATTTTGTATCCTGAAACTTTGCTGAATTCATTTATCATTCTAGGAGCTTTTTGGAGGAGTCTTTAGGGTTTTCTAGATATGCAATCATATCATCAGCAAACAGTAACAGTTTGACTTCCTCTTTACTGATTTAAATGCCATTTATTTCTTTCTCTTGACTGATTGCTCTGGCTAGGACTTCCAGTATTATGTTGAATAGAAGTAATCAGTGGGCATCCTTGTCTTATTCCAGTTTCTCAGAGGAAACACTTTTCACTTTTTCCCATTCAGTATTATGTTGGCTGTGGGTATGTCATAGATGGCTTTTATCACATTAAGCTATGTCCCTTCTATGCCATGGAACAAAATAGAGAACCCAGAAATAAAGCCAAATACTTACAGTCAACTGATATCTGACAAAGCAAACAAAGATATGAAGTGGGAAAAGAACACCCTATTCAATAAATGGTGCTAGGATAATTGGCAAGCAACATGTAGAAGAATGAAACTGGATCCTCATCTCTCACCTTATAAAAAAATCAACCCAAGATGGGTCAAGGACATAAATACAGGACCTGAAGAGGAAAAAATTCTAGAAGATAGCATTGGGAAAACGCTTCTAGACATTGGCTTGGGAAAAGACTTCATGACCAAGAACCCAAAAGCAAATACAAAAAAACAATGATAAATAGGTGAGACTTAACTAAACTAAAAAAATTCTGCACAGCAAAAGAAATAATCAGAAGAGTAAATAGATAACCCACAAGTGGGAAAAAAATCTTCACTATCTATACATCTGACAAAGGACTAATATCCAGAATCTATTAGAAACTCAAACAAATTAGCATGAAAAAAATGGGCTAAAGACATGAATAGACAATTCTCAAAAGAAAATATACAAATGACCAACAAACATATGAAAAAATGCTCAGTATCACTAATGATTAGGGAAATGCACATCAAAACCCCAATGCAATACCACCTTACTCCTGCAAGAATAGCCATAATCAAAAAATAGAAAAACAATAATAATAAATGATGGCAGGGATGTAGTGGAAAGGGAACACTTTTACACTGCTGGTGGGAATATAAACTAGTGCAACCACTATGTAAAATAGCATAGATATTCCTTAAAGAACTAAAAGTAGAACTACTGTTTGATCCAGCAATCTCACTACCGGGTATCTACTAGGAGGAAAAGAAGTCATTATACATAAAAGATACTTGCACATGCGTGTTTATAGCAACACAAATCACAACTGCAAAAATACAAAAGTAGCCCATATGGCCATCAACCAATGAGTGGATAAAGTATTGTGGTACACACACACACACACACACACACACACACACACACACCATGGAGTACTATTCAGTCATAAAGAGGAATGGAATAATGGCTTTCACAGCAACCTGGATAGAATTGGAGACTATTACTCTAAGTGAAGTAACTCAAGAATGGAAAACCAAACATCCTAAGTTATCAGTCATAAGAGGGAGCTAGGCTATGGGGATGCAGAGGCATTAAGACTGATGCAATGGACTGTGGGAACTTGGGGAAAAGGGTGGAAGGGGGATGAGGGATAAAAGGCTACACACTGGGTGCTAGAGACCCAGAAAAACTGGTTGTGTAGTTCACAGTCCTGAAAGCCAGAGAGTTAATGGTGTAGATTCCAGTCCAATTATGAAGACCTGAGAACCCAGAGCATCAAAGACAAAAAATGGAGGTCCCAGTTCAAACAGGCAGGAAGAGTGAATCTTCCCTTTCTCCACCATTTTGTTCTATTTGAGCCCTGAACAGATTGGATGATGCCCTCCCACACTGAGGAGAGCACTCTCACTTACTACATCTACCAGTTCAAACGTAGAAAGCCCCTTGCAGACACAGCCAGAAATGAGATTTAACGAGATCTCCTGGTGTTCTGTGACCCAGTCTGATTGACATATAAAATTAGCTATCCCTTATCATACCTTTTCAGAGTAAAAGGAAGGGATTATCACAATTTCCTCAGGACAACAGGTATAAACTTTGTCTTTCCTTAGTAGTGCACGATGTATATATTTTCTTCACATTGACTGAACCCTAGTTCTTGAGATCTGTGTTAAATAACCCACAGTTAAAATCTTTGAGAAAGAAGTCATTCAAAGCTAGATTCATTTATTTATTTTTTTATTTGGATCCTAATGTCCTCCCCTGACATGAGTGGGATGGTGTGATTACAAGTATATATTTTTCCAGGCCCACAAATTTTTCTCTAGGAAGCCTTTTCTAAACCTTCCCTTTCCTTTTGGTTAGACCATGAAGTCTTGAGGACAGGCAATGCCTATGTTTTTTTTCTTTCCTCTGCCTAGTGCAATGCGTGACATAGAGTAGATGCACCAAAGGTGCGTTTAAATGAGGAAGGAAAGTAATGAGCTTTCGTGGTAATAAAATTATTTTCATACATTAGCCAATTTTATTTTCAAAATTTGGAGTTGGTCTTTCCAATGTAAGATTTTTTTTTGTTAAGGAGTGAAAGTGCCATACATTAATTTATTCAAATCTTCATTCATTAGGTCACTCAGAGTGACTGCTTGAAGACTTCAGGCAGTAAATTATATAATTGATTAGTGAACACAATTTTAATTAATAAGGTAGTTTAATTTCACAACATAGTAGTGAATCTATCTCAAACTATCTCTGTTTGCAAAAAAGTCTCCAATCTCTTGGATTAAAATGTTATGATCCAATTGGTTGGGTCACTGAAATGTCACTAAAGGAGAACTCTAGAAAAGTTTTTAAATGAGGTAATATATTGAAATAAATCTGCAGCCTCCCCAGGCACCTGTTTCAAAAAAGCAACGCTCATTTGGCTGTATAAGTTCTGGTCTATTTGTTTAACAAGTAGTGATATTACGTTTCCTCATAAACTGTATTAGACCCCATTCAGGCACTTAATCAATGTGTGCTTAAAAAAGAGTGTCAGGAGATTATGTATTGTTCCATGGGTGCTCTAGAGTTGGGACTGGCACATGGCATCAGCCAATGTATTCTGCTGTGTTCTTTATTGATAAATGATTAGTCCTCATAAGACTTTTCAACTGATTGTTGAGTTAAAAAGCAACCATTTGCACCTGGTTAGATAAAGTCTCTTAAAAAGTTGTCTTCCCGGGGATATGTGAGTACCATGAGAGTATAAAGTAGTAATTTCACTTAAATTATTCACAGATACAAACTAACATTTAAGCAAATTAGGCTATTACCGCAACTTCCAAATTAGAGAAGAACATTCCTTTAAAGTCAATAGAAAGTTCCATTTGTTTCAGATAATATGGTTAACTTGATATAATCAGTTGTTTCTTTTGGTCATGATGAATAGCTGAATCCAATAACACCAGCACTTTTAAAATTTATTCCAAATGTCCAATGAGTAATTAGTTTAGGCATTCCGATTAATTTTTTTATTCTGTAAAGTTAGCTTTGCTTTTACTTTTACTTTTATTGGTATTTGTGAGAGTTCATTTTTGTAGAGAACTCTCCTGCTCCCTCCCACAAAATCCACTATATGCTAAAAAATTCTAGCAAATTAAATTTGTGCTTGCAAGTAGATAAAACAAATAAATGGCTTAAAAACATCACAATCAAGTATGATAATAGCAAAGTGTTATACTTTTAATAAGTGATTAGGAATGGTTGTAATGCAAAGATTTATTTCACAGAACAAAAGCACTTAAGCAGGAGTTTATATTACTGCTATGCTTCAGTGATGATAACATTGGGACTTCAACCTGCATAGCTACAATGATTAATTAAAGGCCTTGTTCGGGATGAGTGAGCACCATTATTGTTCTTAAATAGGAAAAGGCAGATAACCGTTACTGATTATTCCTCAATTCCCAGTCTTACTTGTTAAAAACTAAAGAATACTAAAGTAGGTTGTATAATTTCCAAGCTGCTATGAGAAGTAGAAAATAACACAATTTCAATAACATATATAAGTGAGAGTTGGATTAGTTGAAAGATTTTAAGTTAGCAGCCAGATTTATCCCTGATGGTCTGAATATAAAATTTATAATGGTATATATATAAAGTTCACTTATAAGATAGAAATGTCTTTAAGGCGAGGCAATTTAGAATCCCGATACATGCTTCCAGCTATATATCTGTGTCTACAGCAAATACCCCTCATCAAAGGAAAAAGAATATATGTAAAAATACATTAAAAAATAATTTACATATCAAAAGACATCAACATTAAATATCTAATGAAAGCATCTTAATGCATTCTCAAAAAACATGAACTGTATTATTTTTATTTTGTTTTGCTATTTTCTAAGGCTTAAATTATGTCAGATTATGTCATTTGTTCTTTCTTTTTAAAAATCATACCACCGCACTGATTTTTCTAACATAAATAAGTATTTTTAAGTATACTTGATATTGGAGACAGTTTCTTTCTGAATATTGGAAATGCTTCTACCAAATCTTCTCTGTAAATATTCCTGCCAATTTGAAGATATAAAGCAAATACTTTGGAAAATGTTCCAGGAAGAACATTATCCTTGAGATTCTGTGGCTTGCAAGACATATAGTTTATACCAGTTTAATGTTGCCAGTAAGCCCCGAAATACCTCTGATTTGAGATATTCCCTCTCTTTATTTATCCAATCTATATCTTCTCTGGAGTATACTGCAAAGAAGTGTGTTTTTGCTTTTGGCCACCAGGCATAGCAAAGGTTAAGTGTAAGGCGAAGAGCATTATTGTACTCTACGCATTTGCTGAATTACAATAAGAATTCTTACTAGATACTACCACAACACTCAGTAAAAAGACTCCAATGGGCAGAGTTGGCTTTATTATTATTATTATTATTATTATTATTATTATTGAAACTGAGTTTCACTCTGTCACCAGGCTGGAGTGCAGTGGCACGATCTCAGCTCACTGCAACCTCCGCCTCCCTGGTTCAAGCAATTCTCTTGCCTCAGCCTCTCGAGTGGCTGGGACTACAGGCGCATGCCACCATGCCCAGCTAATTTTTGTATTTTTAGTAGAGGCGGGATTTCACTGTTTTGGCCAGAATGATCTCAATCTTCTGACCTCATGATCCACCTGCCTTGTCCTCCCAAAGTGCTGGGATTACAGGCATGAGCCACTGCGCCCAGCCAGTTGGCTTTTATTTTTAAAAGTTATTCTTCATTATACTATTGTTATTGTGGGAGAGTTTATTTATACATTCATTTTTTCCAGTGCTTACACAATCATTAAACCCTTTTCAGATGAGAGAATGGGTACTGGGAGAAAGCAATTTTCTAATGTTGCACAGTCAATAATGAAACAAGACTTAAACTTATGTCACCTTCTTAAAGTCAAAGAGTAAGAATATGCTTTTCTTTTATAGCACACAGTGTATTCAGAGAGGAGACTTTTTTTATTCAAAAGTCATAATCTCTTATTTATTTATTTATTTATTT